>NC_092771.1:45246600-46446600 GCF_047496795.1 Chiloscyllium punctatum | reverse complement strand
ACACTCTCTTAGACACACTGTGACACTCTCTCACACTTTGGTAACACTGTGACAATCTCTGACTCTCTCTCACATCTGAGACACAATGTGACAATCTCTGACTCTCTCTGACTATCTCTGAGTCACACTATGATCCTCTCTAACCTTCTCTGTCTTTCTCTGACACCCTCTGAGGCAAACTGTGACACTCGCTGACAGACTGTGACACACTGTGACGCACTCTGACCCTCTCTCAGACAGACTGTGACCCTCTCTGATGCTCTCTGACAATCTCTTAGACATGCTGTGACACGCTCAGACACTCTCTGACACTCTCTTAGACAAACGGTGACACTCTCTGACCCTCTCTGACACTCTCTTCGACACACTGTCAAACTCTCTGACTCTCTCTGAAACACACTGTGCCACTCTCTGACAGACTGTGATACACTGTGACACTCTCTGACACTCTCTTAGACACACAGTGACACGTTCTGACAGACTGTGACACTCTCTGACACACGGTGACATATCCTGAGATACTGTGATGCTCTCTGTGACATGTTCCATCTCACTCTGATTCCCTGAGACACAATTTGACACACTCTGAAACACTGTGACACTGACTGACTGTGACACTCCCTGACACACGATGACATTCTCTGAGACATTGTGACACTCTCTGAGACACACTGTGACACCTTCTGACTCTCTCTGATTCTCTGGGACACACTGTGACACTCTCTGAGACACACTGTGATACTCTCTGTCTCTCTGACTCTCTGAGACACGCTGTTACACTCTGTGCCTCTCTCTGACACTCTTTGAGACGCGCTGTGACACTCTGTGACTCTCTCTGTCACTCTCTGAAACACAATGTGCCACTCTCTGACAGACTGTGACAGACTGTGACACTCCCTGACACACTGTAACACTCTCTGAACGGCTGTGACACACTCTGACACATGGTGAAATTTCTGTGACACTGTGACACTCTCTAAGACACACTGTGACACTCTCTAAGAGACACTGAGACACTTTCTGTCTCTCTCTGACTCTCTGAGACATACTGTATTACTCTCTGAGACACATCGTGACCCTCTCTGAGCCAAATGCTGACACTCTCTGACACTCTATGAGACACTGCATGACACACTGTTACACTGTCTGACTCTCTCTGACACACTCTGAAATACAATGTAACGTTCTCTGACAGACTGTCACAATGTGACACTCTCTGAGACAAACTGTGACTCTTTCTGACCCTCTATTATTCTCTGAGACACACTGTTATCTTCTCTTAGAAACACTGAGACACTCTCTGACTCTCTCTGACACTCTCTGAGGCACACTCTGACACTCTCTGACAGACTGTGTCACACTGAGACACTCTCAAAGACAGATTTTGACACTTTCTGACTCTCTCTCTCTGACTCTCTGAGACACACTGTGACACACACTGAGACACAATCTGACACTTTCTGACTCTCTGAGATACACTGTGACACTCACTGAGACACACTGTGACACTTTCTGACTCTCTCTGAGGCGCACTGTGACACTCTCTCACAGACTGTGATACACTGAAACACACTGTGACACACAATGACTCTCTCTGAGGCACACTGTGACACTCTCTGACAGACTGTGACACAGTGAAACACTCTCTGAGAGACTGTGACAGACTGTGACACTCTGAGACACACTGTGACACTCGCTGACAGACTGTGACACAATGGGACACTCTCTGACACTCTCTGAGACACACCGTGACACACTGTGACACTCTCTGACAGACGGTGACACACTGTGACACTCTCTGTGACCGACTGTGACACTTTCTGACTCTCCCTGCCTCTGAGACACACTGTGACACTCTCTGACTCTCTGACGCACACTGTGACACTCTCTGACAGACTGTGACGCACTGAAACACTATCTGACTCTCTCTGGCACTCTGAGACACACTGTGACACTCTCTGATGTCTTTGAAACACACTGTTATATTTTCTGACAGACTGTGACACACTGTGCCGCTCTCTCAGACACACTGTGACACACACTGACTCTCTCTGACACTCTCTGAGGCACAATATGATATACTGTGAAACTCTCTGAGACACACTGTGACACTCTCTGACACTCTCTCAGACACACTGTGATGCAGTCTGACTTTCTATGACACTCTCTCAGACACATTATGACACACTGTAACACTTCCTGACTCTCCCTGACACACTGAAATACAATGTAACATTGTCTGACAGACTGTGACCCTCTCTGAGCCAAATGCTGACACTCTCTGACACTCTCTGAGACACAGTATGGCACACAGTATGAAACACTATCTGACTCTCTCTGGCACTCTGAGACACACTGTGACACTCTCTGACTGTCTTTGAAACACACTGTTACATTCTCTGACAGACTGTGACACACTGTGCCGCTCTCTGAGACGCACTGTGACACTTTTTGACTCTCTCTGACACACTCTGAAATACAATGTAACATTCTCTGACAGATTGTCACAATGTGACACTCTCTGAGACAAACTGTGACACTTTCTGACTCTCTCTGACTCTCTGAGACACACAGTCATCCTCTCTTAGACACACTATGACACTCTCTGACTCTCTCTGACACTGTCTGAGACATACTTTGACACTGTCGGACTCTCTCTGAGACAGACAGTGACATACTAGGACACTCTGTGACTGTATCTGCCACACTGGAACACACTGTGACACTCACTGAGATACAATCTGACACTCTCTGACTCTCTCTGAAGCTCTCAGACACACTGTGACACTCTCTGACTTTCTCTGACACTTTGAGACGCATTGTGACACTCGCTGATTCTATCTGACACACTCTGAGACACACTGCGACACTCTCTGACTCTCTCTGAAACATACTGTGACACTCGCTGACAGATTGTGACACTTTCTGACTCTCCCTGAACCTCTGAGAACCACTGTGACACTCTCTGACCCTCTCTTAAACTTTCTGTGGCACTCTCTGACACACGCTGAGAGACACTGTGACACGCTCTGATCCTATCTGACACTCTCTGAGACACACTGTGACACTCTCTGACTCTCTCTCAAACTCACTGTGACACACTCTGACACACGCTGAGAGACACTGACACACGCTCTGATCCTATCTGACCCTCTCTGAGACACACTGTGACACTCTCTGACTCTCTCTCAAACTCACTGTGACACACACTGACACATGCTGAGACGCACTGTGACACTCTGGTACTTTCTCCAACACACTGCGACACTCTCTGATCTTATCTGACACTCTCTGGGACAGACCGTGACACTTTCTGACTCACTCTGACTCTCTGAGACACACTGTGACACTCACTGAAACACACTGTGACACTCTCCGACTTTCTCTAAGACACACTGTGACACTCACTGAGTCACAGTGTGACAATCTCTGACGCTCTGAGGCGCACTGTGACACTCTCTGCCTCTCTCTGAGACGCACTGTAACACTATCTGACAGATTGTGACACACTAAAACACTCTCTGAGAGACTGTGACAGACTGTGACACACTCTGATACTCTCAGAGACACACTGTGACACTCTCTGACAGACGGTGACACGCTGTGACACGCTCTGACATTCTCTGAAACACACTGTGACACTATCTGACAGACGGTGACACAAGGTGGCACTCTCTGACACGCTCCAACACACTGTTACACTCTCTGAGACACACTGTGACACTCTCTGACTGACGGTGACATTTTCTGAGACACTGTGACACTCTCTGAGACACACTGTGAGACTTGCTGTCTCTCTGTGTCCCTCTGAAACACTCGGTCACTCTCTGAGACACACTGTGACATCTTTTGACTCTCTCTCACACTGTCTGAGACGCACTGTGTCACTCTCTGACACTCTCTGAGAAACAATGTGACTCTCTCTGACACACTGAGATACACGGTGACGCTCTCTGACACTCTCTGAGAAACACTATGACACTCTCTGACAGACTGTGACAATTTCTGAGACACACGATGACACTCTCTGACCTACTGTGACACTCTCTGACACACGGTGACATTTTCTGCGACACTCTCTGAGACACACTGTGACTCTTTCCGTAACTCTCTGACTCCCTGAGACACACTGTGACACTCTCTGACTCTCTCTGAAACTCCTTGTGACACTCTGACACATGCTGAGACACACTGTGACACTCTCTGAAACACGCTGACACACACTGTGACACTCTCTGACTCTCTCTAAAACTCTCTGTGGCACTCTCTGACACACGCTGTGATACTCCCTGGCACTTTCTCCAACACACTGCGACGCTCTCTGATCTTATCTGACACTCTCTGAGACAGACTGTGACACTTTCTGGCTCTCTCTGACTCTCTGAGACACACTGTCACACTCACGGAGACACGCTGTGACACTCTCTGACTCTCTCTGAAACACGCTGTTACACTCTCTGAAAGACTGTGACACTGTGTGTCACTCTCTGAGACTCTCTGAGACATGCTGGGACACTGTCTGAGATTTTGAGATGCACTGTGGCACTCTGACACAAAGTGATACACTGTTACACACTCTGACACTCTATAAGACACACTGTGACACTCTCTGACATTCTTTGAAACTCACTGTGACACTCTCTGACAGACTGTGACAAACTCTGACACACTCTGCTACACAGTGGGACCCTCTCTGACAATTTGACACGCACTGGGACACTCTCTGATCTTATCCAAAACACTCTGAGACACACTGTGACACTCTCTGACACTCTCTGAAAAGCACTGTGACACTCTCTGACAGACTGGGACACACTGTGACACTCTCTGAGATGGACTGTGACACTCGCTGACTCTCTCTGAAACACACTGTTACACCCTCTGACAGACTGTGACAAACTGTGACCCTCTCTGATCCTATCCAATACACTGAGAGACACACTCTGACACTTTCTCGAAAGCGCTGTGACACTCTTCGACACTCTCTGACACTCTCTGAAACACACTGTGACACTCTCTGAGAAACTGTGACAAAGTGTGACACTCTCTGAGACTCTCTGAGACACGCTGGGACACTCTCTGAGATTTTGAGATGCACTGTGACACTCTCTGACAGAAAGTGACACACTCTGACACACTCTGACACTCTATAAGACACACTCTGACACTCTCTGACATTCTTTGAAACACTCTCTGACACTCTCTGCCAGACCGTGACACACTCTGACACACTCAGCGAAACATCAGGAACCACTCTGACACTGTGACACTCTCTGACACTCTCTGAAACATACTGTGACACTCTCTGATAGACTGTGACACATTGTAACACACTCTGACTCTCTCTGAAACACACTCTGACACTCTCTGACAGACTGTGACACTCTCTGAGACACAATGTGACACTCTCTGACAGACTGTGACAATCTGACTGTCTCTGAGACTCTCTTAGACACACTGAGACACTCTTTGAGACGCACTGTGACACTGTCTGATCTTATCTGACACTCTCTGAGGCACACTGTCATACTCTCTAACAGACTGTGACACACTGTGGCACGTTGAGACGCACTGTGACACTCTCCGATCTTATCTGACACACTCTGAGACACACTGTAACACTCTCTGAGACACATTGTGACACTGTGTGACTCTCTCTGAATGGCACTGTGCCACTCTCTAAGACACACTGACACTCGCTGACTCTCTCTGAAACACACTGTTACACTCCCTGACAACATGTTACACACTGTTGCACTCTCAGAGACAGACTGTGACACTTTTTGACTCTCCCTGTCTCTCTGACACACACTGTGAAACTCTCTGATCCTATCGGACTCTCTGAGACACGCTGTGACACTCTCTGACAGACTGTGACACACTTCGACACTCTCTGACACTTTCATAGACTCACTGTGATACTTTCTGACTCTTGGAGACACACTGTGACATCTCCTAGACAGTTTGTGATACTTTCTCACTCTCTCTGACACTCTCTGACGCATACTGTGACACTCTCTGAAAGACTGTGACACACTGAGACATTCTCAAAGACTTCTCAAAGACAGACTGTGACATTTTCTGACTCTCTCTGACACTCTCTGAGGCACACTGTGACACTCTCTTTCATACTGTGACACACTGAGACACTCTCTGAGACAGACTGTGACGCTTTTTGATTCTCTCTGACTCACTCTTAAATATACTGTAAACTTCTCTGACACACTGTGACACACTGTGACGCACTCTGAGACAGACTGTGACACTTTCTGACTCTCTCGGACTCTCTGAGACACATGTGACACTCACTGAGACACACTGAGACCCTCTCTGATAAAGTATGACACTCTCTGACTCTCTCTGAGACCATCTTAGACACACTGTGACACTCCCTGAGAGTTTGTGACACACTCTGACACTCTCTGAGACTCTGAGACACACTGGGACCCTCTCTGACAATTTGAGATGCACTGTGAAACTCTCTGACAGACTTTGACATACTGTGACACACTCTGACACTGTCTGTGAAACACTGTGACACTCGCTGACATTCTTTGAAACACTCTCTGACAGACTGTGACACACTGTGACACTCTCTGAGACACAATGTGACACTCCCTGACAGACTGTGACACTCTGACTGTCTCTGAGACTCTCTTAGACACACTGAGACACTCACTGAGATGCACTGTCACACTGTCTGATCTTATCTGACACTCTCTGAGACACACTGTCACACTCTCTGACAGACTGTGACACACTGTGACCCTCTCTGGTTCTATCCAATACACTCAGAGATGCACTCTGACACTCTCTGAAAAGCACTGTGACACTCTCTGAAACTGTCTTAGACACACTGTGTCACTCTCTGACTCTCACTGACACTCTCTGAGACACTCTGTGACACTCTCTGACTCTCTCTGAAACACACTGTGATACTCTCTGAGAAACTGTGACAAACTGTGACACTCTCTGAGACACGCTGGGACCCTGTCTGAGATTTTGAGATGCACTGTGGCACTCTCTGACAGAAAGTGACACACTGTGACACACTCAGCGACACATCCAGACCCACTCTGACACTGTGACACACTGTGACTCTCTCTGACACTCTCTGAAACACACTGTGACACTCTCTGAGACACAATGTGACACTCTTGGACAGACTGTTGCACTCTGACTCTCTGAAACTCTCTTAGACACACTGAGACACTTTTTGAGACGCACTGTGACACTGTCTGATCTTATCTGACACTCTCTGAGTCACACTGTCATACAATCTAACAGACTGTGATACACTGTGGCGCTTTGAGACGCACTGGGACACTCTCTGATCCTATCTAACAAACTCTGAGACACACTGTGACACTCCATGAGACACATTGTGACACTCTCTGACTGGCACTGTGCCACTCTCTAAGACACACTGTGACACTCGCCGACTTTCTCTGAAACACACTGTTACACTCTCTGACAGACTGTGACACACTGCTACACTCTCAGAGACAGACTGTGGCACTTTATGACTCTCTCTGACACTCTCTGAGGCACACTGTGACAATCTCTTTCAGACTGTGACACATGGAGACACTCTGACACAGACTGTGACGCTTCCCGACTCTCTCTGACTCACTCTTAAATATACTGTAAACTCCTCTGACACACTGTGACACACTGTGACACACTCTGAGACAGACTGTGACACTTTCTGACTCTCTCTGACTCTCTGAGACACACGTGACACTCACTGAGACACACTGAGACCCTCTTTGACAGACTGTGACTCTCTCTGACTCTCTCTGAGACTGTCTTAGACACACTGTACACTCTCTGAGAGATTGTGACACACTGAAAGACTCTCTGAGACTCTGGGACACACTGGGACCCTCTCTAACAATTTTAGACGCACTGTGAAACTCTCTGACAGACTGTGACACACTGTGACACACTCAGACACTGTCCATGACACACTGGGGCCCTCTCTGACAATTTGAGACACACTGTTACACTCTATGACACTCTCTGAGAAGCACTGTTAGACTCTCTGACAGACTGTGACACACTGTGACGCTCTCTGTGACGCACTGTGACACTCTCTGATCTTATCTGACACTCTCCCTGACATGCTGGAATACAGTCTGACTCTCTATGACACTCTCTGAGGCACAGTATGACGTATTGTGACACTCTCTGACTCACTCTGACATCTCTGAGACACACTGTGACACTCTCGAACAGACTGTAACCATCTCTGAACCAAATGCTGACACTCTCTGACACTTTCTGAGAAACAATATGACACACTGTGACACTCTGTCACAAACTGTGAGTGTCTCTGAGCCAAATGCTGACACTCTCTGACACTTTCTGAGAAACAATATGACACACTGTACCACTCTGTCACAAACTGTGAGTGTCTCTGAGCCAAATGCTGACACTCTCTGAGACACAGTATGACACACTGTGACACTTTCTGACTCTCTCTGAGACACTCTGCAATACACTATAAGATTATCTGACAGATTGTGTCACACTGTGACACTCTCTGAGAAAAATCGTGTCACGTTCTGACTCTCTCGGACACTCTGAGACACATTGTGAGACTCTCTTAGACTCACTGTGACCCTCTGTGACATCTCTGACAGACTGTGACATACTGAGACACTCTCAAAGACAGACTGACACTTTCTGACTCTCTCCGACACTCTCTGAGGCACAATGTGACACTCTCTGACTGACTGTGACAAACTCTGAATCTCTCTGAGACTCTTACACACACTGTGACACTCCCTGACGCTCTCTGAGGCACACTGTGACACGCTCTGACAGACTGTGACACACTGAACCACGCTCTGATCCTACCCGACACACTCTGAGACACAATGTGACACTCTGTGACACTCTGAAAAGCACTGTGACAGGCTCTGACAGACTGTGGCTCACTGTGACACTCTCTGACTCTCTCTGAAACACACTGTGACATTCTCTGACAGACTGTGATACACTGTGACACTCTCTGAGACACAATGTGACACTCTCTGACAGAATGTGACACTCTGACTCTCTCTGAGACTCTCTTCGACACACTGAGACACTCTCTGAGACGCACTGTGACATTGTTTGATCTTATCTGACACGCTCTGAGACACACTGGCACACTCTGTGACAAAATGTGAGACACTGCGACACTTTATGACGCACTGTGATAATCTCCGATCCAATCTGATACTCTCTGAGACACACTGTCACAGTCTCTGACTCTCTCTGACACTTTGAGACGCACTGGGACACTCTCTGAGCATATCTGACACTCTCTGAGACACACTGTGACACTCTCTGACTCTCTCTGAAACACACTGTGACACACTCTGACAGACTGTGACACACTGTGACAAACTCTGACACTCTCTGCGACAAACTGTGACACTCTCTGGTTCCCTCTGACAAATTGAGACGCACTGTGACACTCTCTGATCCTATCTGATACTCTCTGAGACACACTGTGACACTGTCAAAAACAGACTGTGACACTTTCTGACTACCTCTGAATCTCTGAGATACACTGTGACGCACTCTTACAGTCGGTGACAGACTGTGTCACTTTCTGACTCTCTCTGAATCTCTGAGACACACTGTGACACTTTCTGACTCTCTGAGACACTCTGCAATACACTATAAGATTCTCTGACAGATTGTGTCGCACAGTGACACTCTCTGAGAAATACTATGACACTTTCTGACTCTCTCTGACACTCTCTGAGACACACTGTGACACTCTCTGACTCTCTCTGACACCCTCTTAGACACACTGTGAACCTCTCTGACACTCTCTTAAACACACATTGACATTCTCTGACTCTCTCTGACACTCTCTAAGGCACACTGCGACACTCACTGACAAACTGTGACAAACTGAGGCACTCTCAAAGACAGACTGTGACACTTTCTGACTCTCTCAGAAATATACTGTAACATTCCCTGACAGGCTGTGACATACTGTGACACTCTCTGAGACAGACTGTGACACGTTGTAACTTTCTCTGACTCTCTGAGACACACTGTGAAACTCTCTGACTCTTTCTGAGGCACACTGTCACACTTTCTGATTCGTTCTGACTCTCTTAGACACACTGTGATACTCTCTAAGACACACTGTGACACTCTCTGATACACTGTGTCACTCTCTGAGACATACTGTGAAACACTTTGACACTCTCTGATACCCTTTGAGGCCCAGCGTGACACACTGTGACACACTCTGACAGGTTGTGACAAACTGTGACATTCTCTGACAATCTCTTAGACACAGTGTGACACTCTCTGAGACACGCTGTGACACTCTCTGACTCTCTCTGTCACTCACTGAGACGCACTGGGACACTCTCTGAGTCTATCCGGCACTCTCTGAGACACACTGTGACATTCTCTGACTCTCTCTGAAACACACTGTGACATGCTCTGACAGACTGTAACAAACTGTGACACTCTCTGACACTCGCTGAGACACACTGGGACACTTTCCGACTGTCTCTGACAATTTGGGACGCACTGTGACACTCACTGATCCTATCTGACAATCTCTGAGTCACACTGTGACACTCTCTGACAGACTGTGACACACTGTGACACTCTCAAAGACAGACTGTGACACTTTGTGACTCCCTGTGACTCACTCTGAGATATACTGTAACCTTCTATGACACTCCCTGAGACAGTCTGTGACACACTCTGAGACACACTGTGATACAGACTGACACTCTCTGACACTCTCTGGGGCACAGTATGACACTCTCTCACTCACTCTGACACTCTCAGAGACACACTGTGGCACTCTCTGAGAGACTGTGACACTCTCTGACTCTCTGTGAAATACACTGTGACACTCTCTGACAGACTGTGACTCACTGTGACACGTTCTGACACTCTCTGAGGCACTCTGTGACACTCTCTGAGAGACTGTGACACTCTCCGAAACTCTCTGACATTTACTGAGTCAAACTGTGACACTCTCTGACTCTCTCTGAAACACTGAAACACACTGTGACACTCTCTGAGGCACTCTGTGACACTCTCTGACAGACTGTGAAAGACTGAGACACTCTCAAAGACAGACTGTGACATTTTCTGACTCTCTCTGACTCTCTGAGACACACTGTGACACCGTCGGAGACACACTGTGACACGCTTTGACACTCTCTGAGACACACTGTGACACTCTGTGTCCCTCTGGCACTCTGGAAAACACTGTAACACACTCTGTCCCTCTCTGACACTCTCTGAGACACACTGTGACATTTAAGACTGTCTCTCTCACACTTTCTGATACACACTGTGACACTCTCTGACTTTCTCTGAGACACACTGTGATTCTCTCTGACACTCTGTGATACACTGTGACGTTCTCTCACACTCTCCGAGAAACACTGTAACACTCTCTGACAGACTCTGACAGACTGTGACACTTTCTGTGACACACGAAGACACTCTCTGATGGATGGTGACACTCTCTGACTCTGGGTGACATTTTCTGAGACACTGTGAAACTCTCTGAGACACAAGGTGACACTCTCTGACTCTCTGAGAGACACTGTGCCACGCTCTTACAGACAGTGACACACGTTGACACTTTCTGACTCTCTCTGAAACACACTGTGACATTCTCTGACACACTGTGACACAGTGTGACACTCTCAGAGAGAGACAGTGTCACTTTCTGACTCTCCCAGTGTCTCTGACACACACTGCGAAAATCTCTGATCCAATCGGACACTCTCTGAGGCACACTGTGACACTCTCCGACCCTCTCTTAGACACACTGTGACATGCACTGTTCTTATCTAATACTCTCTGAGACGCATTGTGACACTTTCTGAGGAATACTGGTACCTTCTCTGACAATTTGAGATGCACTGTGACACTCTCTGACTAACTGTGACACACTCTGACACACTCTGCAACACAGTGGTACTCTCTCTGACAATTTGACACGCACTCTCTTATCCTATCCAATACACTCAAAGACACACTCTGACAACTCTCTGACATCTCTGAAAAGCGCTGTGACACTCTCCGACACACTCTTAGACACACTGTGACACTCTCTGACTCTCACTGACACTTAGAGATGCTCTATGACACTCTCTGATCATATCTGACACTGTGAGACACACTGTGACACTCTCTGACTCTCTCTGACACTCTCTGAAACACACTGTGACACTATCTGAGAAACTGTGACAAACTGTGACACTCTCTGAGACTCTCTGAGAGTCGCTGGGACACTCTCTGAGATTTTGAGATGCACTGTGACACTATCTGACAGAAAGTGACGCACTGTGACACACTCTGACACTCTATAAGACTCACTGTGACACTCTGACATTCTTTGAAACACACTGTGACACTCTCTGACAGATTGTGACACACTCTGACACACTCTGTGACACATCGGTACCGAATCTGACACTGTGACACACTGTGACACTCTCTGAAACTCTCTGAAACACACTGTGACACACTCTGACAGACTGTGACACTCTCTTGAGACTCTCTCAGACACACTGTGACACTCTCTGAGACGCACTGTGACACTGTCTGGTCCGATCTGACATGCTCTGAGACGCACTGGCACACTCTGACAGACTGTGACACACTGTGACACTTTGAGATGCACTGCGACACTCTCTGATCCTATCTGACACTCTCTGAGACACACTGTGACACTCTCTGAGTCTCTCTGACATTTTGAGACGCAGTGTGACACTTTATGATCCTATCAGACACTCTCTGAGACACACTGTGACACTCTCTGAGACACACTGTGACACTCTCTGACTCCCTCTGGCAATTTGAGATGCACTGTGACACTTTCTGATCATATCTGACACTCTCTGAGACACACTGCGACACTCTCTGACCGACTGTGACACACTGTGAAACTCTCAAAGACAGACTGTGACACTTTCTGACTCCCTCTGACTCACTCTGAAATATACTGTAACCTTCTTTGACAGACTGTGACCCACTATGACACTCCCTGAGACAGTCTGTGACACACTCTGAGACACACTGTGACACTCTCTGAGAGACTGTGACACTCTCCGACTGTCTCTGACATTTACTGAGACAAATCGTGACACTCTCTGACTCTCCCTGAAACACACTGTGATACTCTCTGACAGACTGTGACTCATTGTGACACGCTCTGAAACTCTCTGAGACAGACTGTGACACTTTCTGATTCTCGTTGACTCTCTGAGACACACTAATACACGCTTTGACACTCTCTGAGACACACTGTGACAATCTCTGACTCAGAGACACATCGTGACACTCTGTGATACTCTCTGATACTCTGGACAACACTGTGACACTCTCTGACTTTCTCTGAGACACACTGTGACTTTCTCTGACACTCTGTGATACACTGTGACACTCTCTCACACTCTCCGAGAAACACTGTAACACTCTCTGACAGACTGTGACAGAATGTGACACTTTCTGTGACACACGATGACACTCTCTGATGGACGGTGACACTCTCTGACACTGGGTGACATTTTCTGAGAAACGGTGACACTCTATGAGACACACTGTGACACTCTCTGACTCTCTCTGATACTATCTTAGACACACTGTGACACTCTCTAACTCTCGCTGAGACACACGGTGCCACGCCCTTACAGATGGTGACAAACTGTGACACTTTCTGACACTCTGTGAGACACACTATGACACTCTCTGACACACTGTGACACACTGTGGCACTGCCTGACACTCTCTGAGACAGACTGTGACATTCGATGACAGACTGTGACACGCTGTGACACTCTCTGACTCTCTCTGATACCCACTGTTACACTCTCTGACAGACTGTGACACATTGTGACACTCTCAGAGACAGACAAACTGTGACATTTTCTGACTCACCCTGTGTCTCTGACACACACTGCGAAAATCTCTGATCCAATCGGACACTCTGAGGCACACTGTGACACTCTCTGACAGACTGTGACACACTGTGACACTCTCTGACACTCTCCTAGACACACTGACACGCACTGTTCTTATCTAACACTCTCTGAGACGCACTGCAATACTCTCTGATCTATCTGACACTCTCTCAGACGCACTGTGAAACTCTCTGACTGACTGTGACACTCACTGAGCCAAATGTTGACACTCTCTGAGACACAGTATTACTCACTGTGACACTTTCTCACTCTCTCTGAGACACTGCAATAAACTGGAAGAATCTCTGTCAGATTATGTCTCCCAGTGACACTCACTGAGAAATACTGTGACACTTTCTGACTCTTTCTGACTCTCTGAGACACACTGTGACACTCTCTTAGACACACGGTGAAACCCTCTGATACTCTCTTAAACACACTGTGACATTCTTTGACTCTCTCTTAGGCATACTGTGATACTCTCTGACAGACTGTGACATTTTCGAACTCTCTCTGATACTCTTTGAGGCACACTGTGACACTTGCTGACAGACTGTGACAAACTGAGGCACTCTCAAAGACAGACTGTGACAATTTTTGACTCTCTCTGACTCTCTCTGAAACATACTGTAAACATCTCTGACAGACTGTGACACACTGTGACACTCTCTGGTAATGACTGTGACAATTTCGGACTCTCTCTGAATCTCTAAGACACACTGTGGCACTGCCTGACTCTCTCTGAGACACACTGTGACATTCTCTGACAGACTGTGACACGCTGTAACACTGTCTGACTCTCTCTGAAACACACTGTTACACTCTCTGACAGACTGTGACACACTGTGACACTCTCAGAGACAAACTGTGACACTTTCTGACTCACCCTGTGTCTCTGACACACACTGTGAAAATCTCTGATCGTATCGGACACTCACTGAAGCACACTGTGACACTCTCTGACAGACTGTGACACATTGCGACACTCTCTGACTCTCACCTAGACACACTGTGACACACACTGTTCTTATCTAACACTCTCCGAGACCCACTGGAAAGCTCTCTGATCTATCTGACACTCTCTGAGACACAGTGTGAGATTCTCTCACAGACTGTGACACTCTCTGAGCCAAATGCTGACACTCACTGACACTCTCTGAGACACAGTATGACACACTGTGACACTTTCTGACTCTCTCTAGGACACCCTGTAATACATTGTAAGATTCTCTGTCAGATTGTGTCTCACAGTGACACTCACTGAGAAATACTGTGACACTTTCTGACTCTTTCTGACTCTCTGAGATACACTGTGACACTCTATTAGACACACTGTGACCCTCTCTGATACTCTCCTTAACACACTGTGACATTCTCTGACTCTCTCTAAGGCACACTGTGATAATCTCTGACAGACTGTGACATACTGAGACACTCTCAAAGACAGACTGCGACATTTTCTGAATCTCTTTGAGGCACACTGTGACTCTCGCTGACAGGCTGTGACGAACTGAGGCACTCTCAAATACTAAATCTGACACTTTTGGACTCTCTGACTCTCTATGAAATATACTATAACCTTCTCTGACAGACTGTGACACACTGTGACACCCTCTGAGACAGACTGTGACACGTCCTAACTCTCTCTGACTCTCCGAGACACACTGTGACACTCTCTGACCCTCTCTGATGCATACCGTGGCACTTTCTGACTCCCTCTGACACTCTTAGACACACTGTGACCCTCTCTGATACTCTCTTGAACACACTATGACATTCTCTGACTCTCTCTGATTCTCTCTAAGGCACACTGTGATACTCTCTGACAGACTGTGACACACTGAGACACTCTCAAAGACAGACTGTGACATTTTCTGATTCTCGCTGATACTCTTTGAGGCACACTGTGACACTTGCTGACAGTCTGTGGCAAACTGAGGCACTCTCAAAGACAGACTCCGACACTTTCTGACTCTCTCTGACTCTCTCTGAAATATACTGTAACCTTCTCTGAAACACTGTGACACACTGTGACACTCTCTGAGACACACTATGACATTCTCTGACAGACTGTGACACGCTGTGACACTCTCTGACTCTCTCTGTATCACACTTTTACACTCTCTGACAGACTGTGACACACTGTGACATTCTCAGAGACAGACTGTGACACTTTCTGACTCTCCCTGTGTCTCTGACACACAATGTGAAAATCTCTGATCCTATGGACACTCTCTGAGGCACACTGTGACACTCTCTGACAGACTGTGACAAACTGCGACACTCTTTGACACTTTCTTAGACACACTGTGACACACACTGTTCTTATCTAACACTCTCTGAGACGCAATGCAATACTCTCTGATCTCTCTGACTCTCTCTGAGACACAGTGTGACATTCTCTCACAGACTGTGACACTCTCTGAGCCAAATGCTGACAATCTCTGACACTCTCTGAGACACAGTATGACACACTGTGATACTTTCTGAATCTCTCTGAGACACTCTGCAATACACTGTAAGATTCTCTGTCAGATTGTGTCTCATAGTGACACTCACTGAGAGATACTGTGACACTTTCTGACTCTTTCTGACTCTCTGAGACACACTGTAACACTCTCTTAGACGCACCGTGACCCTCTCTGATACACTCTTAAACACACTGTGACATTCTCTGACTCTCTATGACTCTCTCTAAGGCACACTGTGATACTCTCTGACAGACTGTGACACACTGAGACACTCTCAAAGACAGACTGTGACATTTTCTGAATCTCTCTGATACTCTTTGATGCACACTGTGACACTCGCTGACAGACTGTGACAAACTGAAACACTCTCAAAGACAGACTGTGACACTTTCTGACTCTCTCTGACTCTCTCTGAAAAATACTGTAACATTCTCTGACAGACTGTGACAGACTGTGACACGCTCTGAGACAGACTGTGACACGTTCTA
Organism: Chiloscyllium punctatum; assembly: GCF_047496795.1. NCBI lineage: Eukaryota > Metazoa > Chordata > Chondrichthyes > Orectolobiformes > Hemiscylliidae > Chiloscyllium > Chiloscyllium punctatum. The sequence goes on along the minus strand of NC_092771.1, from coordinate 46,429,689 downwards.
ATTCTCTCTGACTCTCTGAGACACACTGTGACACTCTCTGACTCTCTCTGAGGGACACTGTGACACTTTCTGACTCCCTCTGACTCTCTGAGACACCCTGTGACTTTCTCTGAGACACTCTGTGACCCTCTCTGACACATTGTGACACTCTCTGAGAGAGACAGTGACAGTTTCTAACTCTCTCTGACTCTCTGTGACACACTGTGACACCCTCATAGACACACTGTGACACTCTTCGACACACTGTGACACTCTCTGAGACAGACTGTGACACTCTTAAGATACTCTGTGACACTCCCTGACACACTGTGACACTCTCTGACACAGACAGTGACAGTTTCCGACTCTCTCTGACTCTCTGTGACACTCTGTGACACCCTCATAGACATACTGTGACACTCTCTGACTCCCTGTGACTCTCTGAGACACACTGTGACACTCTCTGAGACACACTGTGACACTCTTCGACACACTGTGACACTCTCTGATACAGACTGTGACACTCTCTGACTGCCTGTGACTCTCTGAGACACACTGTGACACTCTCTGAGACACACTGTGACACTCTTTGACACACTGTGACACTCTCTGAGACAGACTGTGACACTTTCTGACTCTCTCTGTCTCTCTGTGACACACTGTGACACCCTCATAGACACACTGTGATACACTCTGATACAATCTGTCATTCTCAGAAACACTCTGTGACACTTTTTGTCTCTCTCTGACACTTGGAGACACACTGTGACACTCTCTGAGGCACAATCTGACACTCTCTGACAGACTGTGACACACTGAGACACTCTCTGAGATGCAATGTGACACTTTGTGATCTTATCTGACACTCTCTGAGACACACCGTGGTACTCTCTCACTGGCTGTGACTCTCTCTGAAACTGTCTGACACTTTGAGACGCACTGTGACACTCTCTGATCCTATCTGACATTCTCAGAGGCACACTGTGACACTCTCTGACACTCTCGGTGACACACTGTGACACTCTCTGACTCTCACTGAAAGGCACTGTGACACTCTCTGAGACACACTGATACTTTCTAAGTCTTCCGAAAGGCATTGTGACACTCGCTGAAACACACTGTGACACTCTCTGAGACACATTGTGACACTGTCTGACTCTCTCTGAAACACACTCTGACACATGCTGAGGCACACTGTGACACACTGTGACACTCTGTCAAACACACTGTGACACGCTCTCTCAGACTGTGACACACTACGACACACTCTGACACTCTCTGAGACACTCTCTGACACACTGTGACACTCTCTGATACAGACAGTGACAGTTTCTGACTCTCTGTGACACACTGTGACACCCTCATAGACACACTGTGACACTCTCCGACTCTCTCTGAGGCACACTGTGACATCTTTGACACCCTCTGACTCTCTGGGAAACACTGTGACACTCTCTGAGACACACTGTGACACTCTTTGACACACCGTGACACTCTCTGAGACAGACTATGACACTTTCTGACTCTCTCTCTGTCTCACTGTGACACACTGTGACACCCTCATGGACACACTGTGATACACTCTGATCCAATTTGTCATTCTCAGAAACACACTGTGGCACTCTTTGTCTCTCTCTGACACTTGGAGACACCCTGTGACACTTTCTGAGGCACAATGTGACACTCTCTGACGACTGTGACACACTGAGACACTCTCTGAGATGCACTGTGACACTTTTTGATCTTATCTGACACTCTCTGAGACACACCGTGACACTCTCTGACTGGCTGTGACACACTGTGACACTCTCTGACACTTTGAGACGCACTGTGACACTCTCTGATCCTATCTGACATTCTCAGAGACACACTGTGACACTCTCTGACTCTCACTGAAACACACTGTGACACTCTCTGAGACACATTGTGACACTGTCTGACTCTCTGAAACACACTGTGACACTCTCTGACACATGCTGAGATACACTGAGACACTCTCTGACACTCTCTCAAACACACTGTGACACGCTCTGTCAGACTGTGACACACTGCGACACACTCTGACAATCGCTGAGACACACTGGGACACTCTCCGACTCTCTCTGACAATTTGAGATGCATTGGGACACCCTCTGAGCCTATCTGACTCCCGCTGAGACAAACTGTGGCACTTTCTGACTCTCTCTGAATCACTCGCTGAGACACACTGTAAACGCTCTCTCACAGACTGTGAACCTCTCTGAGACACACTCTGACCAACTCTGACACTCTCTATGACACACTGTGACACTCTCTGACAGACTGTGACACTCTCTTACTCTCTCTGAGACACACGGTGACACTTTCCGACTCTCTCTGATTCTCTGAGACACACTGTGACACTCTGTGACTCATTCCGATAATCTGGAAAACACTGTGACACTCTCTGTCCCTCTCTGACACTCTCTGAGACACACTGCGACGTTTTCTGACCCTCTCTCACGTTCTCTGAGACACACTGTGACATTCTCTTACTCTCTCTGAGACACACAGTGACTCTCTCTGACATACTGAGATACCTGTGACGCTCTCTCACACTCTCTGAGAAACATGGTAACGCTCTCTGACAGACTGTGACAGACTGTGTCACTTTCTGTGACACACGATGACACTCTCTGACACTTTGACACGCACTGTGACACTCTGATCCTATCTGACATTCTCATAGACACACTGTGACACTCTCTGACTCTCAATGAAACGCACTGTGACACTCTCTGAGACACACTGTGACACTGTCTGACTCTCTGAAACACACTGTGACACTCTCTGATACATGCTGAGACACACTGTGACACTCTCTGACACTCTCTCAAACACACTGTGACACGCTCTGTCAGACTGTGACACACTGCGACACACTCTGACAATCACTGAGACACACTGGGACACTTTCCGACTCTCTCTGACAATTTGAGATGCATTGGGACACTCTCTGAGCCTATCTGACTCCCGCTGAGACACACTGTGGCACTCTCTGACTCTCTCTGAATCCCTCTCTTATCCTCTCTGAGACACACTGTGATACTCTCTGACAGACTGTGACACACTGTGTCACTCTCAAAGACAGACTGTGACACTTTCTGACTCCCTCTGACTCACTCTAAAATATACTGTAGCCTTCTCTGACAGAGCGTGACCAACGGTGTCCATCTCTGAGTCAGACTGTGACACACTCTGACTCTCTGAGATACACTGTGATACAGTTTGACTCTCTGTGACACTCTATGAGGCACAGTATGACACACTACGAAACTCTTTGACTAAATCTGACACTCGCTGAGACACACTGTAAACGCTCTCTCACAGACTGTGAACCTCTCTGAGACACACTCTGACCATCTCGGACACTCTCTATGACACACTGTGACATTCTCTGACAGACTGTGACACTCTCTTACTCTCTCTGAGACACACTGTGACACTTTTCGAATCTCTGACTCTCTGTGACACACTGTGACACTCTGTGACTCATTCTGATAATCTGGAAAACACTGTGACACTTTCTGTCCCTCTCTGACACTCTCTGAGACACGCTGTGACATTCTCTTACTCTCTCTGAGACACACAGTGACTCTCTCTGACACACTGAGATACCTGTGACGCTCTCTCACACTCTCTGAGAAACACGGTAATGCTCTCTGATAGACTGTGACAGACTGCGACACTTTCTGTGACACACGATGACACTCTCTGACCTACTGTGACACTCTCTGACACACGGTGACATTTTCTGCGACACTCTCTGAGACACACTGTGACACTCTCTGACCCGCTCTGACACTCTCTGACTCTCTCTGAGACACACTGTGACTCTGAGGCACACTTTGAAACTCTCTGACAGATGGTTACACACTGTGACACACTGTGACACTCTCTGACTCTCTCTGACACTCTCTTAGACACACTGTAACACTCTTTGAGACGCACTGTGACACTCCCTGATCTGCTCTGACTCTCTGACTCTTTCTGAGACGCACTGTGACACTCATTGACTCACTCTGACACTCTGTGAGGCAGAGTATGACATACTGTGACACCCTCTGACCGTGTGTCAGAGAGTGTTACAGTAGGTCAGAGTGTCATCGTGTGTGACAGAAAGTGTCACAGTCTGTCATAGTCTGTCACAGTGCGTTACTTTGTTTCTCTGGCACTCTCTGAGGAACACTGTGACACTTTCTGACAGACTGTGACGCTTCTGACTCTCTCTGACGCACTCCGAAATATACTGTTAAGTTCTCTGACAAACCTGACACACGGTGACACTCTCAGAGACAGTCTGCGACACGTTCCGACTCTCTCTGGCTCTCTGAGACACTCTCTTAGACACACTGTGACTCTTTCTGACACTCTCTTAAACACACTATGACACTCTCTGACACTCTCTGAGACAGATTGAGACACTTTCTGAAACACACTGTGACACGCTCTAACAGACTGTGAAAATCTCTGAGACTCACTGCGGCACATTGTGACATGCTCTGACAGACTGTGACACACTGTGAAACTCTCTGAACCCGTCTGAGAACGACCGTGACACTCTGACTCTCCCTGACAATCTTTGAGGCACAGCACGACAGCACAACATCTGTGACCCTCTCTGACAGATTCTAACAAACTGTGACACTCTCTGACTTTCTTTGAAACTCTCTTAGGCACACTGTGACACTCTGACAGACTGTGACAAACTGTGACAATCTCTGACTCTCTCAGAAATATGCTGTAACCTTCTCTGACAGACTGTGACACACTGTGACACTCTCAGAGACAGACTGTGACACATTCCAAATCTCACTGACTCTCTGAGACGCGCTGTGACTCTCTCTTAGAGACACTGTGACTCTCTCTGACACTCTGTGAAACACACTGTGACACTCTCTAACAGTCTGTGAAACTGTCTGACACACTCTGCGGCACACTGTGACACACTCTGACAGACTGTGACACTCTCTGACCCTCTCTAAGACCGACTGTGACACTCTCTGACTATCCCTGACACTCTCTGAGGCACAGCAAGACATCTGTGACCCTCTCTGACAGATTGTGACAAACTGTGACACTCTCTGACTTTCTCTGACACTCTCTTAGGCACACTGTGACACTCTCTGACTCTCTCTGAGACACTCTGTGACACTTTCTGAGTCATTCTGTCACTCTCTGAGACACACTGTAACACTCTCTCACAGACTGTGACCCTCTCAGAGACAAACTCTGACCCACTCTGACACTATCTGAGACACAGTAGGACTCACTGTGACACGCTGTGACTCTCTCTGACACATCCTGAAATACATGTAACCTTTTCTGACAGACTGTGACACACTGTGACACGATATGAGACAGACTGTGACACGTTCCGACTCTCTCTGACTCTCTGAGACGCGCTGTGACTCTCTCTTAGAGACACTGTGACTCTCTCTGACACTCTCTGAAACACACTGTGACACTCTCTAACAGTCTGTGAAACTCTCTGACATACTCAACGGCACACTGCGACACACTCTGACAGACTGTGAAACTCTCTGACCCTCTCTAAGACCGACTGTGACACTCTCTGACACTCTGTAACACACTTTGAAATGCATGTAACCTTTTCTGACAGACTGTGACACACTGTGACACTATATGAGACAGACACTGACATGTTCTGACTCCCTCTGACTCCCTGAGAGACACTGTGACTCTCTCTGAGACACGTTGTGACTCTCTCTTAAACACACTGTGACACTCTCTGACTCTCTCTGACACTCTACGGGGCACAGTGTGACACTCTCAAAGACAGACTGTGACTCTCTCTGACTCTCTGAGACGCACTGTGACAACTCTCTGACAGACTGTGACATTATGACTCACTCTGAGACTCTCTTGGACACACTGTGACACACACTGACGCATACTGTGATATTCTCTGACAGACTGTGACACTCTCTGACTCTCTCTGACACTCTCATAGACACACTGTGACATTCTCTGATTCTATCTGACACTCTTTGAGACACACCGTAATTCTCTTTGACAGACTGTGACGCATGATGCCATCTCTCACGAACGGTGACACTCTCTGACACTGGGTGACATTTTCTGAGACACTGTGACACTTTCTGAAACACACTGTGACACTTTCTGTCTCTCTCTGACTCCCTGAGGCACACTGCGACAATCTCTGACTCGCTCTGACACTCTCTGACTCATTCTGAGACACACTGTGACTCTCTCTGAGGCCCACTGTGACACTGTCTGACAGACAGTGACACACTGTGACACTCTGACTCACTCTGACACTCTGTGAAACACACTGTGACTCTCTCTCAGGCACACTGTGACAATCACTGACAGACTGTGTCACACTGTGACACTCTCTGACTCTCTATTAGACACACTGTAATACTCTTTGAGACACACTGTGACACTCTCTGATCTGCTCTGACTCTCTGATTCTTTCTGAGACGCACTGTGATACTCGTTGACTCACTCTGACATTCTGTGAGGCACAGTATTACATACTGTGACACTCTGACTCTGACATTCTCTGAGGCAGACTGAGACACTCTCTCTAACACACTGTGACACTCTCTCACAGACTGTTAAACTCTCTGACACACTCTGCGGCACACTGTAACACGCTCTGACAGTCTTTGACACACTCACTGACCCTCTCTGAGACCGACTGTAACATTCTCTGAGTCTCCCGGACTCTCTCTGAGGCACAGAATGACATCTGTGACCCTCTCTGACAGATTGTGACAAACTGTGACAATCTCTGACTCTCTCTGACTCACTCCGAAATCTACTATAACCTTCTCTGACAGATTCTGACACACTGTGATACGCTCAGAGATAGACTGTGACACGTTCCGAATCTCTCTGACTCTCTGAGACGCTCTGTGACTCTCTCTTAGAGACACTGTGACTCTCTCTGACACTCTCTGAAACACACTGTGACACTCTCTAACAGTCTGTGAAACTCTCTGACACACTCTGCGGCACACTGTGACACACTCTGACAGACTGTGACACTCTCTGACCCTCTCTAAGACCGACTGTGACACTCTCTGACTCTCCCTGACACTCTCTGAGGCACAGCAAGACATCTGTGACACTCTCTGACAGATTGTGACAAACTGTGAACTATCTGACTTTCTCTGACACTCTCTTAGGCACGCTGTGACACTCTCTGACTCTCTCTGAGACACTCTGTGACACTTTCTGAGTCATTCTGTCACTCTCTGAGACACACTGTAACACTCTCTCACAGACTCTGACCCTCTCAGAGACAAACCCTGACCCACTCTGACACTCTCTGAGACACAGTAGGACTCACTGTGACACTGTCTGATTCTCTGTGACACACTCTGAAATACATGTAACCTTTTCTGACAGACTGTGACACACTGTGACATTATATGAGACAGACACTGACATGTTCTGACTCCCTCTGACTCCCTGAGAGACACTGTGACTCTCTCTGAGACACGTTGTGACTCTCTCTTAAACACACTGTGACACTCTCTGACTCTCTCTGACACTCTACGGGGCACAGTGTGACACTCTTAAAGACAGACTGTGACTCTCTCTGGCTCTCTGAGACTCACTGTGACAACTCTCTGACAGACTGTGACATTATGACTCACTCTGAGACTCTCTTGGACACACTGTGACACTCACTGACACATACTGTGATATTCTCTGACAGACTGTGACACTCTCTGACTCTCTCTGACACTCTCATAGACACACTGTGGCATTCTCTGATTCTATCTGACACTCTTTGTGACACACTTTAACTCTCTCTGACAGACTGTGACACACAGTGACACTCTCTGGCTCTCTCTGACACTCTCTTAAACACTGTGACACTCTCTGATCCTATCTGACACTCTCTGAGACGCATTATGACACACTCTCATATTACCTGACACTCCCTGAAGCACACTGTGACTCTCTCTGACTCTCTGAGACACACTGTGACACTCTCTGACACTCTCTAAGACACACTGTGATACTCTGTAACAGACGGTGACACACTGTGACAGACTCTGACTCTCTGAGACACATACTAATTCTCTCTGACACTCTCTGAGACGGAATGTGACACTCTCTGATACTCTCTGAGGCACAGTATGGCACACTGTGACACTCTCTGATAGGTTGTGACAAACTGTGACATTCTCTGACTTTCTCTGACACTCTCTTAGACATACTGTGACACTCTCTGACTCTCTCTGTCACTCTCTGAGACACGCTGTGTCACGAACTGACAGACTGTGACAATTTCTGTGTCACACTACGACTCTCTCTGAATGACTCTGACACACTGGGACACTCTCAAAAACTGACTGTGACACTTTTTCACTTTCTCTGACACTCTCTCAGGCACTCTCTGACACTCTCTGACAGACTGTGACACACTGAGACACTCTCAAAGACAGACTGTGACACTTTCTGACTCTCTCTGACTCACTCTGACATATACTGTAGCCTTCTCTGACAAACCGTGACACACTTTGACACTCTCTGAGACAGACTGTTACACTTTCTGACTCTGTATGAAACACACTGTGGCACTCTCTGAGAGACTGTGACAGACTGTGACACGCTCTGACACACTCGGTCACTCTCTGGGGCACATTGTGACACTCTCTGACATTCTTTGAATCACACTGTTAAACTCTCTGACGCACTGTGACAAACTGTGACTCACTCTAAGACACACCGGGACCCTCTCTGAAACTCTCTCAAAAACACTGTGATACGCACTGTCAGACTGTGACATACTGCGACACACTCTGACACTCGCCGAGACACACTGGGACACTCTCTGACTCTCTCTGACAATTTAAGATGCACTGTGACACTCTCCTATCCTATCTGAGACACACTGTGACACTTTGTGACAGACTGTGACACACGGTGTCACTCTCAAATACAGACTGTGCCACTTTCTGACTGCCTCTGACTCAGTCTAAAATATACTTTAGCATTCTCTGACAGAGCGTGACCCACGGTGTCACTCTCTGAGACAGACTGTGACACACTCTGACTCACTGAGATGCACTGTGATACAGTTTGACTCTCTGTGACACTCTATGAGGCACAGTATGACACACTACAACACATCTGACTCACTCTGACACTCTGTGAGATACACTGTGACACTCTCTGACTCTCTCTAACTCTTTGAGACACACTGTGACACTCTCTGACTATCTCTGATAGGCTGGAAAACACTGTGACATTCTCTGTCCCTCTCTCACACTACTTGAGACACACTGTGACACTCTCTGACTCTCTCTGACACGCACTGTGACTCTCTCTGATTCTCTGAGTTACACTGTGACACTCTCACAAACTCTGTGAGAAACATGGTAACGCTCTCTGACAGACTGTGACAGACTGTGACACTTTCTGTGACGCATGATGCCATCTCTCACGAACGGTGACACTCTCTGACACTGGGTGACATTTTCTGAGACACTGTGACACTTTCTGAAACACACTGTGACACTTTCTGTCTCTCTCTGACTCCCTGAGGGCACACTGCGACAATCTCTGACTCGCTCTGACACTCTCTGACTCATTCTGAGACACACTGTGACTCTCTCTGAGGCCCACTGTGACACTGTCTGACAGACAGTGACACACTGTGACACTCTCTGACTCACTCTGACACTCTGTGAAACACACTGTGACTCTCTCTCAGGCACACTGTGACACTCACTGACAGACTGTTTCACACTGTGACACTCTCTGACTCTCTATTAGACACACTGTAATACTCTTTGAGACACACTGTGACACTCTCTGATCTGCTCTGACTCTCTGATTCTTTCTGAGACGCACTGTGATACTCGTTGACTCACTCTGACATTCTGTGAGGCACAGTATTACATACTGTGACACTCTGACTCTGACATTCTCTGAGGCAGACTGAGACACTCTCTCTAACACACTGTGACACTCTCTCACAGACTGTTAAACTCTCTGACACACTCTGTGGCACACTGTAACACGCTCTGACAGTCTTTGACACACTCACTGACCCTCTCTGAGACCGACTGTAACATTCTCTGAGTCTCCCGGACTCTCTCTGAGGCACAGAATGACATCTGTGACCCTCTCTGACAGATTGTGACAAACTGTGACAATCTCTGACTCTCTCTGACTCACTCCGAAATCTACTATAACCTTCTCTGACAGATTCTGACACACTGTGATACGCTCAGAGATAGACTGTGACACGTTCCAAATCTCTCTGACTCTCTGAGACGCTCTGTGACTCTCTCTTAGAGACACTGTGACTCTCTCTGACACTCTCTGAAACACACTGTGACACTCTCTAACAGTCTGTGAAACTCTCTGACACACTCTGCGGCACACTGTGACACACTCTCACAGACTGTGACACTCTCTGACCCTCTCTATATCCGACTGTAACACTCTCTGACTCTCCCTGACACTCTCTGAGGCACAGCAAGACATCTGTGACACTCTCTGACAGATTGTGACAAACTGTGAACTATCTGACTTTCTCTGACACTCTCTTAGGCACACTGTGACACTCTCTGACTCTCTCTGAGACACTCTGTGACACTTTCTGAGTCATTCTGTCACTCTCTGAGACACACTGTAACACTCTCTCACAGACTCTGACCCTCTCAGAGACAAACCCTGACCCACTCTGACACTCTCTGAGACACAGTAGGACTCACTGTGACACTGTCTGATTCTCTGTGACACACTCTGAAATACATGTAACCTTTTCTGACAGACTGTGACACACTGTGACATTATATGAGACAGACACTGACATGTTCTGACTCCCTCTGACTCCCTGAGAGACACTGTGACTCTCTGAGACACGTTGTGACTCTCTCTTAAACACACTGTGACACTCTCTGACTCTCTCTGACACTCTACGGGGCACAGTGTGACACTCTTAAAGACAGACTGTGACTCTCTCTGGCTCTCTGAGACTCACTGTGACAACTCTCTGACAGACTGTGACATTATGACTCACTCTGAGACTCTCTTGGACACACTGTGACACTCACTGACACATACTGTGATATTCTCTGACAGACTGTGACACTCTCTGACTCTCTCTGACACTCTCATAGACACACTGTGACATTCTCTGATTCTATCTGACACTCTTTGTGACACACTTTAACTCTCTCTGACAGACTGTGACACACAGTGACACTCTCTGGCTCTCTCTGACACTCTCTTAGAACACTGTGACACTCTCTGATCCTATCTGACACTCTCTGAGACGCATTATGACACACTCTCATCTTACCTGACACTCTCTGAAGCACACTGTGACTCTCTCTGACTCTCTGAGACACACTGTGACACTCTTTGACACTCTCTAAGACACACTGTGATACTCTGTGACAGACTGTGACACACTGTGACAGTCTCTGACTCTCTGAGACACATACTGATTCTCTCTGTGACACTCTCTGACACTCTCTGAGGCACAGCAGGACACACCGTGACACTCTCTGACAGGTTGTGACAAATTGTAACATTCTCTGACTTTCTCTGACACTCTCTTAGACACACTGTGACACTCTCTGTCTCTCTCTAAGACACACTGTGTCACGCACTGACAGACTGTGACAATTTCTGTGACACACTATGACTCTCTCTGAATGATTCTGACACACTGGGACACTGTCAAAAACAGACTGTGACACTTTTTCACTCTCTCTGACACTCTCTCAGGCACTCTCTGACACTCTCTGACAGACTGTGACACACTGAGACACTCTCAAAGACAGACTGTGACACTTTTTGACTCTCTGACACTCTCTGAGGCACTCTCTGACAGACTGTGACACTTTCTGACTCTCTCTGACTCACTCTGACACATACTGGAGCCTTCTCTGACAAACCGTGACACACTTTGACACTCTCTGAGACAGACTATGACACTTTCTGACTGTCTATGAAACACACTGTGACACTCTCTGAGAGACTGTGACAGACTGTGACACGCTCTGACACACTTGGTCACTCTCTGGGGCACATTGTGACAATCTCTGACATTCTTTGAATCACACTGTGACACTCTCTGACGCACTGTGACAAACTGTGACACACTCTAAGACACACCGGGACCCTCTCTGAAACTCTCTCAAAAACATTGTCAGACTGTGACATACTGCGACACACTCTGACACTCGCCGAGACACACTGGGACACTCTCTGACTCTCTCTGATAATTTGAGATGCACTGTGACACTCTCTTATCCTATCTGAGACACACTGTGACACTTTGTGACAGACTGTGACACACTGTGTCACTCTCAAAGACAGACTGTGCCACTTTCTTACTCCCTCTGACTCAGTCTAAAATATACTTTAGCCTTCTCTGACAGAGCGTGACCCACGGTGTCACTCTCTGAGACAGACTGTGACACACTCTGACTCACTGAGATGCACTGTGATACAGTTTGACTCTCTGTGACACTCTATGAGGCTCAGTATGACACACTACGACACATCTGACACACTCTGACACTCTCTAAAACACTGTGGCATGCTCTGACTCTCTCTGACTCTTTGAGACACACTGTGACACTCTCTGACTATCTCTGATAGTCTGGAAAACACTGTGACGCTCTCTGTCCCTTTCTCACACTCTTTGAGACACACTGTGACACTCTCTGACTCTCTCTGAGACGCACTGTGATTCTCTCTGACACTCTGAGATACACTGTGACAATCTCACACACTCTCTGAGAAACATGGTAACGCTCTCTGACAGACTGTGACAGACTGTGACACTTTCTGTGACGCATGATGCCATCTCTCACGAACGGTGACACTCTCTGACACTGGGTGACATTTTCTGAGACACTGTGACACTCTGAAACACACTGTGACACTTTCTGTCTGTCTCTGACTCCCTGAGGCACACTGCAACACTCTCTGACTAGCTCTGACACTCTCTGACTCATTCTGAGACACACTGTGACTCTATCTGAGGCCCACTGTGACACTCTAACAGACTATGACACATTGTGACACTCTCTGACTCTCTCTGACATTCTCTGAAACACACTGTGATGCTCTCTCAGGCATACTGTGATACCCTCTGACAGACTGTGTCACACTGTGACACTCTCTGACTCTCTATTAGACACACTGTAACACTCTCTGAGACACACTGTGAGACTCTCTGATCTGCTCTGACTCTCTGACCATTTCTGATACGCACTGTGACACTCGTTGACTCACTCTGACATTCTGTGAGACACAGTATTACATACTGTGACACTCTCTGACTCTCTGTGTCTCTTTGAGACACACTGTGACTTTCTCTGACTCTCTCTTAGACGCACTGTGACTCTCTCTGACACTCTGAGATACGCTGTGACACTCTCTCACACCCTCTGAGAAACATGGTCACGCTCTCTGACAGACTGTGACACTTTCTGTGACACGTGATGCCATCTCTGACGGACGGTGACACTCTCTGACACTGGGTGACATTTTCCGAGACACTGTGACACTCTCTGAAACACACTGTGACACTTTCTATCTCTCCCTCACTCCCTGAGGCACACTGCGACACTGTCTGACTCGCTCTGACACTCTATAACTCTTTCTGAAACACATTGTGACTCTCTCTGAGGCCCACTGTGACACTCTCTGACAGACTGTGGCACATTGTGACACTCTCCGACTCTCTCTGACACTCTCTGAAACACACTGTGACTCTCTCTCAGGCACACTGTGACACTCTGACAGACTGTGTCACTCTGTGACACTCTCTGACTCTCTAAGACACACTGTAACACTCTTTAAGACACACTGTGACACTCTCTGATCTGCTCTGACTCTCTGACTCATTCTGATACGCACTGTGACACTCGTTGACTCAGTCTGACATTCTGTGAGGCACAGTATTACATACTGTGACATTCTCTGACTCTCTATCTCTTTGAGACACATTGTGACACTCTCTGACTATCTCTGACAGTCTGGAAAACACTGTGACATGCTCTGTCCCTCTCTCACACTCTTTGAGACACACTGTGACACTCTCTGACTCTCTCTGACACGCACTGTGATTCTCTCTGACACTCTGAGATACACTGTGACACTCTCACACACTCTCTGAGAAACATGGTAACGCTCTCTGACAGACTGTGACAGACTGTAACACTTTCTGTGACACATGATGCCACCTCTCACGGACGGTGACACTCCCTGACACTGGGTGACATTTTGTGAGATACTGCGACACTCTCTGAAACACACTATGACACTTTCTGTCTCTCTCTGACTCCCTGAGGCACATTGCGAAACTCTCTGACTCGCTCTGACACTCTCTGACTCTTTCTGAGACACACTGTGACTCTCTCTGAGGCCCACTGTGACACTCCCTGACAGACTGTGACACACTGTGACACTCTCTGACTCTCTCTGACACTCTCTGAAACACACTGTGACACTTTCTATCTCTCTCTTAGACACACTGTAACACGCTTTGAGACACACTGTAACACTCTCTGATCTGCTCTGACTCTCTGACTCTTTCTGAGACGCACTGTGACATTCGTTGACTCACTCTGACATTCTGTGAGGCACAGTATTACATACTGTGACATTCTCTGACTCTGACACTCTGTGGCAGACTGAGACTGACAGTCTGTGACACACTGTAACACTCTCTGACAATCTCTGAGACACACTGTGACACTCTCTGACAGACTATGGCAATCCCTGTGACACTTTCTGTCTCTCTCTGACTCTCTGAGACACACTGTGACACTCTCTGTCAGACTATGACAATCTGTGTGACACTTTCTGTCTCTCTCTGACTCTCTGAGACACACTGTTACACTCTCTGCCTCTCTCTGAGACACTCGGTCACACTCTTAGACACACTGTGACATCTTTTGACTCTCTCTCACACTGTCTGAGACATATTGGGACGCTCTCTGACAATCTCTGAGACACACTATAATACTCTCTGAGGAACACTGTGACACTCTCTGACAGACTGTGACACATTGTAACACTCTCTGACTCTCTCTGACATTCTCTGAAACACACTGTGACTCTCTCTCAGGCAAACTGTGACACTCTCTGACAGACTGTGTCACACTGTTACACTCTCTGACTCTCTATTAGACACACTGTAACACTCTCTGAGACACACTGTGACACTCTCTGATCTGCTCTGACTCTGACTCTTTCTGATACGCACTGTGACACTCGTTGACTCACTCTGACATTCTGTGAGGCACAGTATTACATACTGTGACACTCTCTGACTCTGTCTCTTTGAGACACACTGTGACACTCTCTGACTCTCTCTGAGACGCACTGTGACTCTCTCTGACACTCTGAGATACGCTGTGACACTCTTGCACACTCTCTGAGAAACATGGTAACGCTCTCTGACAGACTGTGACACTTTCTGTGACACATGATGCCATCTCTCACGGACGGTGACACTCTCTGACACTGGGTGACATTTTCCGAGAAACTGTGACACTCTCTGAAACACACTGTGACACTTTCTGTCTCTCCCTGACTCCCTGAGGCACACTGCGACACTGTCTGACACGCTCTGACTCTCTCTGACTCTTTCGGAGACACACTGTCACTCTCTCTCAGGCACACTGTGACACTCTCTGACAGACTGTGTCACTCTGTGACACTCTCTGACTCTCTCTTAGACACACTGTAACACTCTTTGAGACACACTGTGACACTCTCTGATCTGCTCTGACTCTCTGACTCTTTCTGAGACACACTGTGATACTCGTTGACTCACTCTGACATTCTGTGAGGCACAGTATTACATACTGTGACATTCTCTGACTCTCTCTATCTCTTTGAGACACATTGTGACACTCTCTGACTATCTCTGATAGTCTGCAAAACACTGTGACATTCTCTGTCCCTCTCTCACACTCTTTGAGACACACTGTGACACTCTCTGACTCTCTCTGACACGCACTGTGATTCTCTCTGACACTCTGAGATACACTGTGACACTCTCACACACTCTCTGAGAAACATGGCAACGCTCTCTGACAGACTGTGACAGACTGTGACACTTTCTGTGACACATGATGCCATCTCTCACGAACGGTGACACTCCCTGACACTGGGTGACATTTTGTGAGATACTGCGACACTCTCTGAAACACACTGTGACACTTTCTGTCTCTCTCTGACTCCCTGAGGCACATTGCGAAACTCTCTGACTCGCTCTGACACTCTCTGACTCTTTCTGAGACACACTGTGACTCTCTCTGAGGCCCACTGTGACACTCTCTGACAGACTGTGACACACTGTGACACTCTCTGACTCTCTCTGACACTCTCTGAAACACACTGTGACTCTCTCTCAGGCACACTGTGACACTCTCTGACAGACTGTGTCACACTGTGACACTCTCTGACTCTCTCTTAGACACACTGTAACACGCTTTGAGACACACTGTAACACTCTCTGATCTGCTCTGACTCTCTGACTCTTTCTGAGACGCACTGTGACATTCGTTGACTCACTCTGACATTCTTTGAGGCACAGTATTACATACTGTGACACTCTCTGACTCTGACACTCTCTGTGGCAGACTGAGACTGACAGTCTGTGACACACTGTAACACTCTCTGACAATCTCTGAGACACACTGTGACACTCTCTGACAGACTATGGCAATCTCTGTGACACTTTCTGTCTCTCTCTGACTCTCTGAGACACACTGTTACACTCTCTGCCTCTCTCTGAGACACTCGGTCACACTCTTAGACACACTGTGACATCTTTTGACTCTCTCTCACACTGTCTGAGACATATTGGGACCCTCTCTGACAAAGTCTGAGACACACTATAACACTCTCTGAGGCACACTGTGACTCTCTCTGACAGATTGTGACGCACTGTGGCACTCTCTGATTCTCTATGAAACTCTCTGAGACACACTGTGATACTCTCTGACACTCTCTGAAAGGTACTGTGACACACTCTGACAGACTGTGACACACTGTGACAATCTCTGACTCTCTCTGAGTCACACTGTGACACTCTCTGACAGACTGTGACACACTCTGATACTCTCTGGCTCCCTCTGATACACACGGTGATACTCTCTGACTGGTTCTTAGACACACTGTGACACACTATAACACTTTCTTAGACACGCTGTGACACTCTGTGACTCTCTCTGACACACTGAGACACCCTGTGACACTCTCTAACTCCCTCTGAGACACACTGTGGCACTCGTTGACACTCTCTGACTCTCTCTGAGATACAATGTGACTCTGACACTCTGAGATACACTGTGACGCTCTCTGACACTCTCTGAGACACACTGTGACACTCTCTGACCGACTGCGACACCCTCTGACACATTTTCTGCGTTAATGTGACACTCACTGAGACACATTCTAACACATTATGACACATTGTGACGTTCTTTGAGACACGGTTACGCTCTCTGAGACACTGTGACGCTATCTGACACTCTCTGACTCTCTCTGAGACAGAGTGTGACCCTGTCTGGCACTCTGAGATACACTGTGACGCTCTCTGACACTCTCTCAGAAACACTGTAACACTCTCTGACAGACTGTGACAAATTCTGAGACACACGATGACACTCTCTGACCTACTGTGATCCTCTCTGACACACAGTGACATTTTCTGCGACACTGCGACACTCTCTGAGGCAAACTGTGACACTCTCTGACAGACTGTGAAACATAGAAACACGCTCTGATCCTACCCGACACACTCTGAGACACACTGTGACACTCTCTGAAAAGCACTGTGACACTCTCTGACAGACTGTGACATGCTGTGACACTCTCTGACAGACTGTGACATACTGTGACACTCTCTTGCTGGTTCTTAAACACATTGTGACTCACTAAGACACGTTGTGACATTCTTTGAGACATTGTGACACTCTCTGAGTCACACTGTGGACTCTCTGCCCCTCTGTGACATTCTCTGAGACATAGTATGACACACTGTGACCCTGTCTGGCGCTCTCTGACACTCTCTGAAATACTCTGTGAGACTCTCTGACTCTCTCAGATACGCTCGGAAGCACAGGGTGACACAATATGAAACTCTTTGACTCACTGATCCTCTCTGAGACACACTGCAACACTGTCTGAGAAACACTGTGACACTCTCTGACACAATGTGACACTCTCGGACCAACTGTGACGCTCTCTGACACACGGTGACACTTTGTGAGTCACTGTGACACTCTCTGAGACACACTGTGACACTTGTTATCTCTCTCTGACTCTCTGAGACACTCGGTCACTCTTTAAGACACACTGTGGCATTTTTTTCCTCTCTCTCACACTCTCTGAGATACACTGTAACACTCTCTGACAGACTATGACACACTGTGACACTCTCTGACAGACTGTGACACACTGTGACACGCTTTGACTCTCTCTGAGACACACGGTGACACTCTCTGGCTGGTTCTTAAACACACTGTGACACACTATGACATATTGCGACATTCTTTGAGACACTGTGACACTCTATGAGTCACACTGTGGACTCTCTGCCCCCCCCATGACATTCTCTGAGACATAGTATGACACACTGTGAAACTATCTGGCGCTCTCTTAGACTCTCTGACTGTCTCAGACACGGGGGCAAAGGGTGACACAATATGACACTCTTTGACTCACTGACCCTCTCTGAGACACACTGTAACACTGTCGGAGAAACACTGTGACACCCACTGACACACTGTGACACTCTTGGAACAACTGTTACGCTCTCTGACACACTGTGACAAATTTTGAGGCACTGTGAAACTCTCTGAGACACACTGTGACACTTGTTAACTCTCTCTGCCTCTCTGAGACACTCGATCACTCTCTGAGACACACTGTGACACTTGTTATCTCTCTCTGCCTCTCTGAGACACTCGATCACTCTCTGAGACACACTGTGACATTTTTTGTCTCTCTCACACACGCTCTGAGACACACTGTGTCACTCTCTGACTCTCTCTGAGACGCAATCTGACTCTGTCTGACACTCTGAGATATACTGTGACGCTCTCTGACACTCTCTGAGACAGACTGTGACACTCTCTGACAGACTGTGACAATTTCTGTGACACACGATGACACTCTCTGACCTACTGGGACACTCTCTGACGCACAGTGATATTTTCTGCGAGACTGCTTCACTCTCTGAGACACACTGTGACACTTTCCGTCTCTCTCTGACTCTCTGAGACACACTGTGACACTCTCTGATACTCTCTGACCCTTTCTGCGACACAGTGTAACACTCTCCGACTCTCTCTGACACTCTCTGAATCACACTGTGACACTCTCTGGCACTCACTTAGACACACTGTGACATTTTCTGACTCTCTCTGACACGCTCGGAAACACTGTGACACTCTTTGCCCGAGTGCGATGCTATCTGACACACGGTGACATTCTCTGAGACACTGTGACACTCTCTGAGACACACTGTGTCCCTTTCTGTATCTCTCTGACACTCTCTGAGACAGACTGTGACAGTTGGTGGCACTGAGTCACAATGTGACACTCTCTGACTTTTTCTGTCAATCTCTGAGACACACTGTAATACTCTCTCACGGACTGTGACACTCAGACAAATGCTGACCCTCTCTGACACTTTCTGAGACGACACACTTTGACACTTTCTGACTCTCTCTGATACACTCTGAAATACACTGCAAACTTCTCTGACAGACGGTGACACACTGTGACATTCCCTGAGACACACTGCGACAATGTCTGACTCTCTCTGACGCTCGAAGACAAATTGTGATATTTTCTGACAGTCTATGACACACTGTGGCATTCGCTGACTTTCTCTGACACTCTCTGAGGCACACTGTGGCAATCCCTGACAGACTGTGACACACTGTGACACTCTCTGATTCTCTGAGACACACTGTGACAGCCTCTGACTCTCTGAGACACTGTAAAACTCTCTGACCCTCTCTGAGACACACTGTAACACTCTATAGCACTCTCTGACAGACTGTGAAACACTGTGACACATTCTGACCATCTCTGAGACACACGGTGACACTCTATGACTCTCTCTGACACTCTCTGAGACACTTTTTGACACTTACTGATTCTGTGTGACACTCACTGAGACACTCTCTGACAGACTATGACAATCTCTGTGACACTTTCTGACTCTCTGAGACACACTGTGACACTCTCAAACTCTCTCTCTGAGACACTCGGTCACTTCCTGAGACAAATGTGACACTCTGTGACATCTTTTGACTCTCTCTCACACTCTCTGAGACGCATTGTGACACTCTCAGACAATCTCTGAGACACACTGTGACACTCTCTTAGACAAACTGTGAAACGCTCTGTCTCTCTCTGACATTCTCTGAAACTCAGTGTGACAGTCTATGACTCTCTCTGACTCTCCCTGACACCCTATGAGAGACACTGTGACACTTTTTGAATTTTTCTGTCACTCTCTAAGACACACTGTAACACTCTCTAACAGACTGCGACCCTCTCTGGGACAAACGCTGACCCTCTCTGACAGTCTCTAAGACACAGTACGACTCAGTGTGACACTCACTGACTTTTTCTGAAACACCTTGAAATACACTATAACCTTCTCTGACAAACTGTGACACTCCCTGAGACACACTGAGACACTTTCTGACTCACTCTGCCTCTATGAGGCACACTCTGACGCTCTCAGAGACACACTGTGAACTTCACTGCCCTGTCTGACTCTGTCTGAGACACACTATGACTCTCACTGACACTCACTGTGCCAGTCTGTGACTCTCTCTCACACTCTGGCACACACTGTGTCACTCTCTGATACTCTCTAACACTCTGAGACACACCGTGACACTCTCTGACTCTCTCTCTGACACTCTCTGAGACACACTGTAACACTCTCTGAGACACACTGTGACACTCTCTGACCGATTGTGACACTCTCTGACACACGGTGACGTTCTCTGAGACACTGTGACACTCTCTGTCTCAGAGAGTGTCACAGTGTGCCTCAGAGACAGTCAGATAGTCAGTGTGTCTCACAGTGTGCTACAGTCTGTGAGCACTTTGGGACTCTCTCTGACTCTCCGAGACACACTGACTCTCTCTGACAGACTGTGACACACTGAGACACTCTCTGAAAATCTCCGAGACACACTCTGATACTCTCTGGCAGACTGCGACACTATCTGACTCTAACTGACACTGTCTGAGATACTCTGTGACACTCTCTGACTCTCTCTGACACTCTGGCACACAGGTTGTCACTCTCTGACACTCTCTAATAAACTGAGACTTTCCGTGACACGTTCTGACTCTCTCTCTGACACTCTCTGACACACACTGTGACACTCTCTGAGACACACTGTGACACTCTCTGACCGATTGTGACACTCTCTGACACACGGTGACGTTCTCTGCGACACTGATTTACTCTCTGAGACGCACTGTGACACTCCCTGCCTCTGTCTCTGAGCCTCTCGGTCACTCTCTGAGACAGAGTGTGACATCTTCTGACACTCTCTCACACTCTTTGAGACACACTGTGACTCTCTCTGACAGATTGTGACAAACTGTGACACTCTCTGACTCACTCTGAGACACACTGTGATACTTTCTGACACACTGTGACATTCTCTG
Source organism: Chiloscyllium punctatum (assembly GCF_047496795.1). Classification (NCBI taxonomy): domain Eukaryota; kingdom Metazoa; phylum Chordata; class Chondrichthyes; order Orectolobiformes; family Hemiscylliidae; genus Chiloscyllium; species Chiloscyllium punctatum. The sequence goes on along the minus strand of NC_092771.1, from coordinate 46,407,990 downwards.
AGACACTGTGACACTCTCTGTGTCACACAATGACCGTCTCTGAGACAAAGGCTGACCCTCTCTGTCACTATCTGAGACACACTATAACACTCTCTTACAGACTGTGATATTCTCTGAGACAAACACTGACATTCTCTGACAGTCTCTGAGACACAGTATGACACACTTTGACACTCTCTGACACATTGTGACAAACTGTGACTCTTTCTGACAATTCTCTGAGGCATGCTGTAACACTCCCTGGCAGACTGTTACACACTGTGATACTCTCTGACTCACTATGACACTCTCAGAGATATACTATGACACTCTCTGACTCTCTCTGAGACACACTGTGACACTTTCTGACTCTCTCTGACACTCTCTAATATAGACTAAGACACTCTCTGGCTCTCTCTGACACTCTCTGCGATATAGTATAACACACTGTGACGCTTTCAGACTCTCTCTAACAAACTCTGAAACACACTGTGACATACTACGACACTCTCTGACACACGGTGACATTCTCAGAGACACTGTGTCACTCTCTGACCCTCTCTGACACTCTGAGTCACACTATGAACCTCTCTGAGACAAATGCTGTCCCTCTCTTACACACTCTGAGACACACTGTAACACTCTCTGACAGACTGTGACATTCTCTGAGAGAAGCACTGACACTCTCTGACACTCTCTGAGTCACAGTATGACACACTGTGATACTCTCTGACTCTCTCTGACACTCTCTGAAAAAACACTGTAACCTTCTCTGACAGACAGTGACACACGGTGAAACTCTCTGAGTCACTCTGTGACACTTTTGGACTCTCTCTGATTCTCTGAAATACACTGTGACACCCTCTGAGACACACTGTAACACTCTCTGCCTCTCTCTGACACTCTCTTAGACAGACTATCATACTCTTTGACAGGTTGTGACACACTGTGGCACACTAACCCTCTTTGAGACAGGCTGTGACACTCTTTGACACTCTCTGACGCACTCTGTAACACACTGTGACACATTCTGACAGACTGTGACAAACTGTGACACTCTCTGTCTTTCTCTGACACTCTCTCAGGCAGACTGTGACACTCTTTGACAGGTTGTGACACACTGTGACACACCCTGACCCTCTCTGAGACTGACTGTGATACACTCTAACACATTATGAGACACACGGTGACACTTTCGGACTCTATCTGACACTCTCTCAGGCACACTGTGACACTCTCTGACTCTCCCCGACACTCTCTGAGACACACTGACTCTCTCTGACAGAATGTGACACACTGGGACACTCTCTGAAAATCTCCGAGACACACTGTAACACTTGCTGGCAGACTGTGACACTATCTGACTTTCACTGACACTGTCTGAGACACACTGTGACATTCTCTGACTCTCACTGACACTCTCTGACCGACTATGAGACACTGTGACAATCTCTGATACACTGTGACACGCTATGAGACACAGCGCGACACTCTCTAAAACACACTGTGGCTCTCTCTGACACTCTCTGAAACGTACTGTGACACTCTCTGACAGACTGTGACACACTATGACACTCTCTAACTCTCTCTGAAACTCTCTGAGACACACTGACTCTCTCCGACAGACTGTGACACACTGTGGCACTCTCTGGCAGACGCTCACTGACACTGCCTGATATACACTGTGACACTCTCTGACTCTCTCTGACCGACTGTGAGACACTGTGACAATCTCTGATACACTGTGACACTCTCTGAAACACACTGTGACAATCTCTGAAACACACTGTGGCTCTCTCTGACACTCTCTGAAACGTACTGTGATGCTCTGACAGACTGTGACACACTGTGACACGTTTTGACTCTCTCTGACACTCTCTGATACCTTCCGAAACACACTGTGCCCCTCTCAGACTCTCTCTGTCACTCTCTGAGAAACACTGTGACATTCTCTGACAGACTGTGACACACTGTGATACTGTTTGACTCTGTATGAATCACTCTCTGACTCTCTTTGAGTCAAACTATGACACTCTCTGACACACTGTGACACTCTAGGTCTCTCTCTCTGACGCACTGTGACAATCCCTGACACACTGTGACACCCACTGAGACGCTGTGACACTTTCTGACACTCTGTGAGACACACTGTGACACTCTCTGACACACTGTGACGCTCTCTGACACACCGAGACACTCTCTAAGATACTGTGGCACTTTCTGACACTCTCAGAGACATCCTGCATCCCTCTGTAAGACACGGTGATAATCTCTGACGATCTCTGAGACATACTGTGACACTCTCTAACAGACTGCGACACACTGTGACACTCCCTGACTCTCTCTGACACTACCTAAGACACACTGTGACACTCTCTGAGACACACTGTTACACTGTCTGACCCTCCTTGACACACTCTGTAACACACTGTGACACTCTTTGACACACGGTGACGTTCTCTGAGACACTGTAACACTCTCTGAGACGCACTGTGGCACATTCTGTCTCTCTCTCTGACCCTCAGACACACACTGTGACACTCTCTGAGACACACTGTGACGCTCCCTGCCTCTCTCTCTGAGACACTCGGTCACTCTCTGAAACAGACTGTGACACCTTCTGACTCTCTCTCATACTCTCTGAGACACACTGTGACAGTCTCTGACTCACTCTGAGACACACTGTGACACTTTCTGACACACTGTGACAACCCCTGACACACTGTGACACTCTCTGTGTCACACAATGACCGTCTCTGAGACAAAGGCTGACCCTCTCTGTCACTATCTGAGACACACTATAACACTCTCTTACAGACTGTGATATTCTCTGAGACAAACACTGACATTCTCTGACAGTCTCTGAGACACAGTATGACACACTTTGACACTCTCTGACACATTGTGACAAACTGTGACTCTTTCTGACAATTCTCTGAGGCATGCTGTAACACTCCCTGGCAGACTGTTACACACTGTGATACTCTCTGACTCACTATGACACTCTCAGAGATATACTATGACACTCTCTGACTCTCTCTGAGACACACTGTGACACTTTCTGACTCTCTCTGACACTCTCTAATATAGACTAAGACACTCCCTGGCTCTCTCTGACACTCTCTGCGATATAGTATAACACGCTGTGACGCTTTCAGACTCTCTCTAACAAACTCTGAAACACACTGTGACATACTACGACACTCTCTGACACACGGTGACATTCTCAGAGACACTGTGTCACTCTCTGACCCTCTCTGACACTCTGAGTCACACTATGAACCTCTCTGAGACAAATGCTGTCCCTCTCTTACACTCTCTGAGACACACTGTAACACTCTCTGACAGACTGTGACATTCTCTGAGAGAAGCACTGACACTCTCTGACACTCTCTGAGTCACAGTATGACACACTGTGATACTCTCTGACTCTCTCTGACACTCTCTGAAAAAACACTGTAACCTTCTCTGACAGACAGTGACACACGGTGAAACTCTCTGAGTCACTCTGTGACACTTTTGGACTCTCTCTGATTCTCTGAAATACACTGTGACACCCTCTGAGACACACTGTAACACTCTCTGCCTCTCTCTGACACTCTCTTAGACAGACTATCATACTCTTTGACAGGTTGTGACACACTGTGGCACACTAACCCTCTTTGAGACAGGCTGTGACACTCTTTGACACTCTCTGACGCACTCTGTAACACACTGTGACACATTCTGACAGACTGTGACAAACTGTGACACTCTCTGTCTTTCTCTGACACTCTCTCAGGCAGACTGTGACACTCTTTGACAGGTTGTGACACACTGTGACACACCCTGACCCTCTCTGAGACTGACTGTGATACACTCTAACACATTATGAGACACACGGTGACACTTTCGGACTCTATCTGACACTCTCTCAGGCACACTGTGACACTCTCTGACTCTCCCCGACACTCTCTGAGACACACTGACTCTCTCTGACAGAATGTGACACACTGGGACACTCTCTGAAAATCTCCGAGACACACTGTAACACTTGCTGGCAGACTGTGACACTATCTGACTTTCACTGACACTGTCTGAGACACACTGTGACATTCTCTGACTCTCACTGACACTCTCTGACCGACTATGAGACACTGTGACAATCTCTGATACACTGTGACACGCTATGAGACACAGCGCGACACTCTCTAAAACACACTGTGGCTCTCTCTGACACTCTCTGAAACGTACTGTGACACTCTCTGACAGACTGTGACACACTATGACACTCTCTAACTCTCTCTGAAACTCTCTGAGACACACTGACAGACTGTGACACACTGTGGCACTCTCTGGCAGACGCTCACTGACACTGCCTGATATACACTGTGACACTCTCTGACTCTCTCTGACCGACTGTGAGACACTGTGACAATCTCTGATACACTGTGACACTCTCTGAAACACACTGTGACAATCTCTGAAACACACTGTGGCTCTCTCTGACACTCTCTGAAACGTACTGTGATGCTCTGACAGACTGTGACACACTGTGACACGTTTTGACTCTCTCTGACACTCTCTGATACCTTCCGAAACACACTGTGCCCCTCTCAGACTCTCTCTGTCACTCTCTGAGAAACACTGTGACATTCTCTGACAGACTGTGACACACTGTGATACTGTTTGACTCTGTATGAATCACTCTCTGACTCTCTTTGAGTCAAACTATGACACTCTCTGACACACTGTGACACTCTAGGTCTCTCTCTCTGACGCACTGTGACAATCCCTGACACACTGTGACACCCACTGAGACGCTGTGACACTTTCTGACACTCTGTGAGACACACTGTGACACTCTCTGACACACTGTGACGCTCTCTGACACACCGAGACACTCTCTAAGATACTGTGGCACTTTCTGACACTCTCAGAGACATCCTGCATCCCTCTGTAAGACACGGTGATAATCTCTGACGATCTCTGAGACATACTGTGACACTCTCTAACAGATTGCGACACACTGTGACACTCCCTGACTCTCTCTGACACTACCTAAGACACACTGTGACACTCTCTGAGACACACTGTTACACTGTCTGACCCTCCTTGACACACTCTGTAACACACTGTGACACTCTTTGACACACGGTGACGTTCTCTGAGACACTGTAACACTCTCTGAGACGCACTGTGGCACATTCTGTCTCTCTCTCTGACCCTCAGACACACACTGTGACACTCTCTGAGACACACTGTGACGCTCCCTGCCTCTCTCTCTGAGACACTCGGTCACTCTCTGAAACAGACTGTGACACCTTCTGACTCTCTCTCATACTCTCTGAGACACACTGTGACAGTCTCTGACTCACTCTGAGACACACTGTGACACTTTCTGACACACTGTGACAACCCCTGACACACTGTGACACTCTCTAAGACACTGTGGCACTTCTGACTCTCTCAGAGACATACTGTATCCCTCTCTAAGACACTGATAATCTTTGACGCTCTCTGAGACATACTGAGACACTCTCTAACAGACTATGACACTCCCTGACTCTCTCTGACACTCGCTGAGACACACTATGACACTCTCTGAGACACACTGTTACACTGTCTGACCCAATTTGACACTCTCTGTAACACACTGTGACACTCTCTGACTCTCTCTGACACTCTCTGAGTCCCACTGTGACACTCTCAGACATTGTCTGGACATACTGTGCCACTCTCTGATACACTTTGACACTCTCTGATTCTCTTTGAGACACACTGTGACATTCTCTGACACACTGCGACGCTCTCTGACACACTATGACCTTCCCTGCCTCTCTCTGATACACTGTGATACTCTCTGAGACAAAATGGGACACACTGAGACCCTCTCTAAGACACACCCTGAGACACACTATGACACTCTGACTCATTGTGACTCTCTCTGAGACACATTGTGACACCCTCTGACTCTCTGAACACACTGTGACTGTAATCGAAAATTATCCATTTACGGTGAAAGTAATTGTCCATATATTGTGAAATTAATTTTCCATTTACTGTAAAGTTTAAAGAGAATGTTTTGTTTAAATCAATGCTGTGCTGAGCTGTGTAAACGATGCTTTGATGAAGGGTAACAGTTAGCTTATCTCTGTTTGATTTCTGTAAGCATTCAACTCGCCCTTGTGATAGTCGAACTCAGCAAAAGCTGAATAACTGTTATGTCTAGCACCAGGGGATGAGAGGATAACAACTTGAGTTCCTCCAGTCTCTGCCCTTGAGAGTGTGATAAGGAACGCTATAAGGCAGGTGTCTGTGTAAATGTTTGGGTACTCATTGCATTGAGGTTTCTGACTTAGTGTAATGTGTCAAATCTTGTAAAATATTTAATAAAGACCTTTGCTTTGCTCTTGCTAATTATTGAGTCAAGTCAATTTAATTTCCATGACAGTAAACCTGGGGACTCGTCCCGGGATTCTGCGACTGGATGAGATTCTGAAGATTCCCAGGAAGCGCAGGTGCCAGCACCTTGAAGGTCTTTCACTTCATCTCGAGCGCTGAATTGGACCTTTTATGTGAGAAGACTGGAAATCTGTGGATTTCCCTAAAACCAGGGTTTCAAATCAATTAAGGTTGGGAAATAGTTGTGGCTTACATAATCCTACATAGAGTCATTCTTAGAGAATAAATATAGCAGGAAAACGGTTCAGTGAACTCTCACGTGGTATTAGAGTAAAACACCAGGGGAAGGGGATTGCTGTCAGAAGAGTGTTTAGGAGACAGCAAGGCTAAGGGTGGTTTTAGACTTGGAACCACCACTGGCTGAGTTGGACTCGCCGAAGACGTACCAGGTACGTGGTTCCTTGGTTTACGAAATCCAAGGCCTTGATGCGGACGCGCCCAATGTGAGAGGGGACCTCCGGAGGTAAAAGCAAGTTAAAAGGAAAAGATAACTGTACCACGAGAGCAATAGACAGAGAGAGAGACAGAGAGAGAGAGCTGAACACTTTTCCAGTGACACTAAAAATGGGTTCTGGCAACAGCAAACAAGGAGAGTCCACACAAAATTTGGAATGGCCAACCAAAAATACAATACATGCTAAATCAGTACCGCCCAGAATGTGTAAAGCAGATAGAATTGTGGATAAAGGAATGTGGTTTTCCAGAGGGAGGATGTTTTAGTAAAAAAAACAGCTGGAAATATTAAGGTTGAGGTAGAGGGAGAGAGAGAAGGAGAAAAGGGACGGAAAGATCGAACCTATGTGTTGGAGTGCTTCTTGTATGTGGAAGGCTGAGGCTGATATCAGAGAAAGAAAATCTCAAGTAAAGGGTAGATCAAATACACGTACAAACACCAGTGAACATGTGGGAACCAACCTAATGAAGCTGTACAGTGTCTTAAATCTGTTTCAGACCCTGACCTTGATGACTTCCCTCCGAGACCTGCCGCCCCCCGACCCCCTACGAGATCCGCCTGGTGAAAGTTCCACGTCAGCGGCCACTGCCTGAGGGCCTGCTGGATCACCGATAGCACACCATACCCACAACAGACCGAAGCAAGAAGGCCAAAAGAAGGAACCACTCCAAGAGGGAAAGGCATCCAAGGCCTGTCCGTGATCACCCCCCGACGGATAATGAGTCACACAGTGAGGGTACTGGCGGACGATCATCTAACCAGGTCGTTCTGCAACACCCAATTGTTGAAGGTGCAGGTCCAGAAGGGCGCCGAGTGTTGGCCCACCGACCATGGACCATGACGGATCTGGAAAGTGCCTGTGGGCAGTTGCCTGACCCACGTGAGGTTGGAGCTAATAAGAAGTTACAAAGTTCTGTACTGAGTTTCGTCCCACGTCACAAGAGATGAGACGTCTTCTGGGATGAAAACTAGGTGCCAATGTCACCAAACACAGGTATACCTGGCCAGCTGAAAACGTCCATGCCAGAGCAGCCAACCCGCAAGTGGAATGGAAGGGAGACTTTAATGCTTTTGGAACCCTGTGGAAACACAGGGGCTTCTTGACCTCCACCGGAAAGCCTATCACACACCGCGAACTGATTTCCGACCTCCTGCTGTTGCCTAAATCAATTGCTGCGTGTAAGTGTGAAGCTCACACAAAAAATAATGATCTTATTTCCCAAGGCAATGGACAGGTAGACACAGCAGCGAGAACGGCAGCCCAGCAGCCTCCAACTGAGCAGATTAACATGTTTATGATAAAAATTGTACTCCAACAGCAGATATACGGGAGTTACAGTCACAGGCCACACCAGAAGAAAGTCGTGAGTGGACGAAAGCAGGATGCAGTGTGAGGGAAGGTGTGGTCCCAATGGGAAACCTGTATACCATTATATGCCAAACTGACGCACGGAAAATACAATGTGTCAAAAGGGTGGGCGTACGACAGTATTTTGGCACACTGGTACACTAAGGGATTTACTCATTAATCCCAGAAATATTGTTTTATCTGTGTCACTAATAATATGGGAAAGGGAATACAGATAAGTCATGCAGCACACCCCAAACCCAAAAACCTTTTGAACATTTACAGATGGATTTCATGGAGCTAACGCCCAGCGAAGGGAAAAGGTATTGCCTAGTAATAGTTGATATGTTCCCCACGTCTAAACAGGATGCCAGTACAGTAGTCAAGGCTTTGCTAACTGAGATAATTCCGAGATGGGGCATCCCTGAAAGGATCAGTAGTGACAATGGGTCACAATTTATCAATAATGTCTTACAGCAGATCAGTGATTACTTGAGAATAAACATGAGACAACACTGTGCCTACCACCCAGAGTAGGGTGGGGCAGTGGAAAGAGAAAATGCTACTCTAAAAAATAAATTGACAAATGTTGTGAGGAACTAAGGGTGACATGGACAAAGGCACTTCCGGTTGTGCTAGTGCATATGAGATCGAGGAGGAGAGGAAGAGTTAATCCTAGCCAGTTTGAGATTTTGTTGGGTAGACTGCCCAACACAGGAATGGGCCCAAAACCAAAGGTAACACAGATAACAGGCTGCTGTGAGGATGAGATGTTGTGTTACTGTCTAAATCTCTCTGCACTTTTGTCTCAAATACAGAATCAAGTGAAAGCAGAACGGCCCCAACCAGCAGGAGGGAAGCTACATGATCTAGAACCTGGAGACTGGATAGTGATGAAAGATTTCAGGAGGAACAACTGGAAAGCAAGAGGTGGCTTGGACCATTTCAAGTGCTGCTCACAACACAGACAGCAGTTAAGATCGCAGAAAGAGCCACGTGGATACACACCAGCCATTACAAGCGTGTAGCTGGGCCCGAGGCGATATCGGACAGCACCAGAACCAATTAAGTGCTAGTAGTGATGTGAAGCCTCATACGATTATGGAGCTGCCGCAGCGCACACATGGGCTATGTACAGGGCACACCAGAGCAAGTGAAGATACCACCACAAAGCTGTGTTTCGGCTAGCTTGTATCTGAGGAAAGGCCTGGCGTTTCCTAAACATGTTTTGATGTATAGCTATTACGGCTCTGTATTTCGTAGTAGTTGTTGCTGTAATTGTCCTTGTTGTCATAAAATGACAAAAAGGGGGAAAATGAAATGGGAAATTATCCATTTACTGTGAAATTAATTATCCATTTACTGTGAAATTTAAAGAGAATGCTTTTCTTCAATTCAATGCTGTACTGCTCTTTGTAAACGATGAAGTGTTGCCGTCAGCTTAACTCTGTGCGAATTCTGTAAACATTCTACTTGACCTTGCAATAGTCGAACTCAGTGAAGGCTGAAGAACGATTATGTCTGAAAGACCAGGGAATTGCACTTGAGAGTGTGATAAGGAACACTATAAAGCAAGCATCTGTACAATGTTTCAGTGCTCTTTGTATTAAGGCATCTGGCGTAGTGTAGTGAGTCAATCCTGCAGGAGTCAAAATAAAGATCCTTTCTTTGCTCCTGCTAATAGTTGAGTAGATTTAATTTCCACGACAATGACCCTTGATTGTATTTTAGTTGAGAAAATCTTCATTGATCTGCTCTGATCCTAGCTTAATAAACTGACCTTTCTTGTCGACACATGTGTTTTCCATTTGCGTCTCTATTCTAGTTGCTTCTTGTAAATCCAATGTTTCTGAGGAACAGATTATTCTCCCCAAATAGTAGACTCTGGAAGTATCCTCAATATCTTAATTATATTATATTGGCTGTTCTTTATTCCAGGGTTTGTCTCTTCTTTTATGAGAAGAGAAAGTAATTGAAAACTCTTCAGTCCTCTGACCACACTTCCATATCTATGGAGCATGAAATAGTTAAGACCAATCAGTTTGCTGTTCTGTCCATTCCTCAGAAACACTCAGGCATCCCATCCAGACTGAGCAAATGTATTAATTTACCATGTTATAAAACAAATTGGTGTGACCGGGATTAAGTGAACCTGCTCGTTCAGTGATTGTAGTTAATGTCAGTCTCCATGCATCAAATTATTTCACTAAAAGGTTTACTTCCTATTAATAAGGGGGTCTTACAATGTTATCACATAGTATCAGTAGGAACTTCAACTTCAGCACTAACCAGGATCAACAGTTCAAGAGTGAGGGAGAGCAGAGATCAGAGTCTGAGAACAATGCACGAGAGTTTTCGAACAATGGACCAGAATATGATAACAATAGACTGGAATGTTCCAATAATAACCAGGGGTTTACATTTGGGTCTTCACAATCTTCCTCAAGATTGGGTGGAACTTAAGAGTGCTTTGGCTGATTCAAGTTGATTTCTATCCTCTCCTCACTATTATTCCTGGTAAGTCTTTCTATCTGACTATGAATTCAATACACTTTGTTGAACTAACTTACTTTCCTCATAATTTAAATACTGAAAAAAGGAAGCCATTGCCATGACTTCTGTCCTCAAACATCATTCCTAACCAAGCAATTTTAATACCAATATCTGAAGTGGAATCCAACTGCGTATAACTCCAACATGTACTTCGGCTCTAAGCTGATATCAATTTCTATATTCTCTGCACCAATCCTGTTCACTATCAACTCCGCAATATCTCAGGTCTACCATTTTGTCTCAGTCTAGCTGCTGAATAAACCATCATCTGCAACTTTGTTATATCCAGATTTAACTGTTCCTACTCTCTTTCAGCCACAAATAATTTGATTAGAATTATTGAGGTGTTCTCCCTGTAAGGTGCTGACTTCAGGAGAGTCAGTGGGATTGTGATAATATCACTACACTTGTAATCAGAGACCTAGGCTATTACTGTGGATAGTCAGAGCCTTTTCCCCAGGATACTAATCTCAATTACAAGGGGACATAGTTTTAAGGTAAGAAGGGAAAGTTTAAAGAGGATGCGAGACAGCTTTTTTACACCGATGGTGATTAGGACTTGAAATGCGCTTCCAAAAGGTAATGGTGGAGGTGGATACAATAGCAATTTCTTGAATAGGTAGGGAATCAAGGGATATAGACCATGAAAAGATAAATGGTTTTTCATTTGGAAAGGTATCAAGTTTGAGCACAGTCTTAGTGGGCCGAAGGGCCTAATCCTGTGCTGTACTGTTCTATATTCGTTATTCTCCAATCTTATCGAAATTATAGAGGAAACAGATTACTTACAGTGTGGAAACAGGCCCTTCATCCCAACAAGTCCACACTGACCCATTCCCCTACATTTACCCCTTCACCTGTTTGAGGTTTGGTAGTTCTTCAAAGACGAGCAACAACTGCCAATTTCCGAGCACCGTCCAACAACTCATCTGCTTTAACCTCAATTACAATGTCTTCACCTATGACAACAGGTTCTTCATCGAGACACACGGTTCAACCACGGGGACCAAATTTGCACCCCAATATGCCAACATCTTTAGGCACAAGTCTGAACATTATTTCTTCTCTACGCAGGACCTCCAACCAACACTATACACCAGGTACATCAACGACATTTTCTTCCTCTGGACCCATGGCGAGGAGTCACTGATAAAACTACACAGTGATATCAACAAGTTTTATCCGACCATCAAACTCAAAATGGACTACTCTCTACTATCTCATTCTTGGACACATGTATTTCTATCAAGGATGGGCACCTCACTCAACCGCAAACCCACAGATAATCTCACAATGCTACACTTCTCCAGCCTCCACCCAAAACATATTAAAACAGCCAGCCCCTATGGACAATCCCTACGCAGACACAGAATCTGTTCAGATGAGGGGGAGTTGTTTAAAAGAGTTAAATCATCTTCTTGGTACACTGTGCAGTACGCTCTAAGTGCTGAATGCAAGTTTCTATGCAACTCTTTAGAGGGGCTGAATGGTATATTTCTGTGCCTCAGTAAGAGCCTTGAGGAATTCTTTCAGAGACGTGTTGTGTGACATTATACGGGAGGTAGGTGCACCAGTTGGCCATTCGGTCTCTGATACACCATTCAGACAGATCAGAGCTGATCTGACGGTGGCTGAACTCCCTGTCCATCCTTTTTCTCAATAAACATGGGCTTCCTGGACCATCAAGGAGTTACTGAGCTCAGCCCTGAATATCTTCACTGCTCCCTACAGATGAGAATGCCACAGCTCGCACCCCACTCAGGACAAAGGAGCATCCACACCTCAATATGAAATGGGAGCACCCTTACATTTAAAGTGATTGTCCTTGGACCAAATCACCTCCTACTTATGACATGATGCACAACAAATAAGAACAGACGTCGACCATTCAACCCCTCTCAAACCTGACCCACATAAGCACTGCCTGTCTAGTTGATCAAATATCTATCAAATTCAGCCTTCACTGCTCTCTGGGCAACACATTATCAGATACATCCTTATCTCAGTCTGAAATGGAAGAGGCCACATTTTCAAACATTCTCCAGTTCCCCTAGTTCGACACACCCACACGTGGGGAGCCATCCTCTCAGCATCCACCCTGTCAATTCCCCTCAGGGTCAGTTATGTCTCAATATGATCATGCCTATTTCTGCTGAACATCAAAGGTTATCCATCCAAACTGTGCAACATTTTCACATGGGATGAACTGGTCATCCCAGGAATCAACTGAGTGAGCTGTGTCCACACACCTTCTCGTATAATTAAATTCTTTCTGAGGTAAAGTGATTTTAAAAAGCCCCCATACAGTCCTCCAGCAGTGATTTCAGTAAAAGTGGGAACAGCTGCAGCAACGCTTCCTTCATGGGTGACTCCTTGCAAGAAACATTAAAATTGAGACAAGAGCCGGACACTGGAATTTTTAAGTCTTAAATATGGCGACTTTGATTCGTTACAGAGATGAAGAGATTTTTCTCCTTTACTCAGAGTGCTGTGAGGCATAGAATTACAGAATAGAATCCTTACAGTGTGCAAGATGCCATGTTGCCCATCACGTCCGCACTGACATCAGGCCCAACACCCCCACCCGATCCCTGCATTTCCCAGAGCTAATCCAAATAACTTGCACAATCCTGGTCACTCTTGGGCAAATGTGCCATAGTCAATCATCTAACCTGCACATTTTTGGGCTGGACTACAGAGTATAAACCCATGTAGACACAGGGAGAATGGCCATGCTCCTGGCGCTGTGAGGCAGCAGTACTAACCATTAAGGTACTCTAACCTTACCTCCAAATTAATGTTTAATTTGTTTGCTTGGCTTCCTCACAGTTAATGTAGTGATGATCTTCATGCTGCTTGATAGAGAATGTGGATTGTCTTGATGTGATACCCATTACTTGGTGGCCATGGTAGTGGCAGGTCGACTGGTCGTTATCCTTAACCGGATCCTGAGACACATTCTGATTTTTTATTGAAAGCACCACAGTTGCCTATAGGGTGTCCCCATGTGTAATATCTATACTGTAATGATCTATATCGGGGCGGACGGTCCTGTCACCTTCGATTGATTTGTGGCCATTTGTTGCAGAAGCTGAATTTAAATATTGCAGTTGGAAAACTGTTCTGGGAACAGCGACTGTGCTGAGCTGTTTAAAGAACATCTTCTGGTATTTTATGTTCCCAGCTCGGTATTGTCTGGATAATCCCCCCTGGTTTTGTGATGTAACAATCGGTGTTTATTACTCTTGAGACTGGATCATAATTGAGTTCCTCCAACACATTCTAAACCGACTTTCCCATTTCTCCTGATTCTGCTGCTCAATGTTTTCATCAGCAGACACATGTTACTGACCAGCAGAGCCCACAGGAGACCATTGGCGAGTCTCACAAGGACACCGAAATGCAAAGCTGAGGTCAATCCATCTTGTTACTGTTAATGTTAACAATATATTCAATATGGAGACAAATGTTTGTGATAGGCTATTCGTCTATGTATCAACATGAATTGTGATTCATGAATTGGAATTGGGATTCATGATGCAGTTTTTCAATTGCTGCATGGTATTTTTGCCTTTACCCTGACAAAGTTCAGGCAGCAACTGAAGAAGGTGCTGAAATATCCCTTCACTCTAATCAATGAGTGAATCAATCAAATTCATTTGGTGTGTACTTATTGGACCGAACGTCCTGTTTCCGCACTGTATTATTGTATGAGGACATAGATGTGTCAGTGTTGGACTGGCCAAAGTTAAAATATCACACAACACCTGGTTATAGTCCAACAGGTTTATTTGGAAGTATACGAGCTTTAGAGAGCTTCATTGGGTAGTTAGTGGGGCAAGATCATGGTACACATAATTTACTATAAATTCGGTGTCCTGTGATCCTGCCCCATTAGCTACCTGATGGAGGAGCAGCGTCCAGTCAGTCCAGGTTTTTCTCATTTTAATTCAAATTCACAGCAATGAAGCAGCCTATCACAATGATAACAGACTGAGGACATGTGACTGAGGTGTCAGTGGGGGAGCACTTTTGGGCCAGTGACCAAAGTTTGATTAATTTGAAAGTAACAATGGTGTTGTGTATGGGAAATCATGTCACACGAACTTGACTAACTTTTTTGAAGAAGTAACAAAGAGGATTGATGAGGGCAGAGCGGTGAACAGGATCTGAATGGACTTCAGTAAGGTGTTTGTGAAGATTTCCCATGGGATACTGTTTAGCAAGCCTAGATCAGATGGAATACAGGGAGAATTAGCCATTTGAATTGGCTCGAAGGCAAGAGGTGGTGGTGTAAGGTTGCTTTTCAGACTGGATGCCTATGCCCACAGAAGTGCAACAAGGATCGGTGTTGAGTCCACTGCTTTTCATCATTTATATAAATGATTTAGATGCAAACGTAGGACGCATAGCTTGTAAGTTTGCAGGTGGCAACAAAATTGGAGGTGCAGTGGACAGTGAAGAAGGTTACCTCAGAGTACAATGGGATCTTGATCAGATGGGCCAATGGGCCGAGCATTGGCAGTTGGAGTTTAATTTAGATAAATACGAGGTGCTGAATTTTAGAAAAGCAAATCAGAGCACGTCATATCCACTTAATGGTAAGGGTTTGTTGCTGAACAAAGAGACCTTGGAGTGCAAGTTCATATTTCTTTGTAAGTAGTGTTGCAGGAAGATAGGATAGTGAAGAAGGCATTTGGCATGCTTTCCTTTATTGGTAAGATGATTGTGAATCGTAATTAGGAGGTCATGTTGTGGCTGTACAGGACATTGGTTACGCCACATGCAATTCTGGTCGCCTTCCAAACGAAGAATGTCGTGAATCTGGAAAGGGTTCAGAAAATATTTACTAAGATATTGCCAGGGTGGAGGATTGGATCTATAGTGAGAGGCTGAAATAGGCTGGGGCTGTTTTCCCTGGAGCGTCGGAGGCTTCTCAAGTTTCATAAAATCATGAGGGGCATTGATCGGACAATGTCTTTTCCCTGGGGTGAGAGGGTCCCAAATTGGAGGGCATAGGCTTAGAGTGAGAGGGAAAGATATAAAATGGACCTCAGGAGACAACCTTTTCACATAGAGGATGGTGTGTATACGGAATGAGCTACCAGAGGAAGTGGTGGAGATTGGTACAATTACAACATTTAAAAGGCATCTGGACGGGTATATGAATAGTAAAGTTTAGAGGGATACAGGCCAGGTGCTGGCAAAAGAGACTAGATTAGGTTAGGGTGTCTGGTTGGCATGAATGTGTTGGACCGAAGGGTTTGTTTCCATGCTGTACATCTCTATGACTAAGTGCAGTATAACAGAGCAATAAGGGCTCCCTTAGTGACAACAAGGGAGTGTTTGCACTGTGGTGATATTTGCACTGTAAATCTACACATCTGTACATGACAAACACCTCAACGTACAGAGACCAGGAGGGCAATCTGTCAAGACTTGAATTCTCTAACCAGAGACTGTGAGAACGAGAACATTTATGGGGAGCTTGATAGATGGATGTAGCTTCACAAATCAAAACACGTGTATCCTTCAGTTCCTTTGTTAAAAAAAAAACTTCCTCATTTAAACTGACTAACAGTTCCAGTATCCAGTGTCGTTTGTGGAAGAGAGTTCCAAACCTCTCCCACCCTTTGAGTGTAGATGTGCATCCTAACATTTCTCCTGAACGCTCTGGCTCTCATTCTCACACTGTGCCCCCTCGTTAGAGAATTGGCAGCCAATGGAAATCATTTATCTTTTACTGTTAATGTCTTGGAGGACTTCACTCAGATCAGCCCTTAACCTTCAAGATTCTTGCAATCACAGTCTTCACTTGTATATAAAAAAACAGAAATTGTTCAGCAGGTCTGGCAAGCATCTGTGAGAGAGAAAGTAGAGTAAATGTTTCAAGTCCAGATACCCTTCTTCAGAACTAAATTGCATGATCTCTCTTCATACCTTGAGAACATATGAAACCAGAACAGATGAGAGAATACTAAAGTCAGGAAATTCTGCAGCAGCAGTGACTTGGGGAGTCTCTGTCAATGGAAAATTGTACCATGCATGCTGCTCACTGGATTGTTATTACTGTTCTGGTGTCTGTATATGGCTGACCAGTCAATGAGATGGCAACGTTGTTGTTCAAATGGTAAAACCAGAGAGCAGATTAGCAGCAGATTAAAGTAAGTCCAAAATGTCTTCATTCCACAACAGGAACACCAATAATAGCAAGGATGGTGCAGGACACCTTCTCCACCTGCTGAGTTGGTCGATGCATTTTTCCATGTGAGGTGGTCTGTCCCTTCAGGCAGCTGACAAGCTCCTTGTTTGAAACTCTGGGCTGATGCATTCCCAGAAATGCTGCCTTACAGTGTCTGAAAGCTCCTTTGGGAGACTGACACGACAGCATTGCTCAGCTTTGTGTCAAAACTCTGACAATGAACAAACTCATTACAATAACAAGTTTGATCCCAATTATGAAGGAGCGTTGCTGTTTAGAATATCATAATGAAATAACAAAAAACAGAACCTGGGATCTCTCAGCAATAATGCTGCCCACTCAAACACCATGAGCCCCATCACAAGATCACAAATACTTTTACCCAATGCTGCATCGAGCCAGTTTATTCCATGTGTGAAAATATATCTCAGAGCTGTTCTTCTGTTCTCTAGAGTAGGAGCTGCCCTCTTTAAACAAGAACATTTCACTCACTGATTGAAATGTGATTCTTCTTACACACTAAATGTATGCATTACTGCCGAGGTCAGCATTCATTCCTCATCCCTAATTGCCCAAGTTCCAGAGGCACATGAAAGGCTTTGCTGAAGGAAGGGGATTGAGTGAACAAGATTGGTTTCCAACAATGGAAGTATCACTGATGTCACTCTTATTGTCATTCTCCATCCTTCCCAAAGCGCAACTAGGGACGAGTAATAAACACTGGCCCAGCCAGTGATGCCCACATCCCATCAATGGATAAGAATAAAGTGATAACCCTGGAGGTTCCATCTACCTTATAGCCCCTGGTCTGTATTCATCAGGATCATACACATGTGTGGGGATCTGTGCCTTTTCCAAACTGCAATCATAACCACCGGTATCCCGAGATATATCAAGGTGAGTGCAGTTAGGACCACAGCTTGATGTGAGAGGAACCGAATTCATGGATGACAGGCTATGGGCATGTGATCATATGGCCTGTTCCTTCACATTTACTTAAGAGTTATCCCTGTCAATGTCCCCTCTATCTCCACATTATGTGGTAGGAAGATATGATAAGCCATCTAAATACATTTTTAAAATTTAATTCCATTAATTTAGACATCATCCTTACTTCATCACTCGGGATAATTGGAATCCTTAGCACTGAGAGTGGCCTTGCGGTTGCCATTAAACCAGACCTTGGTGAGCTGCTGTAATTGGGGTGGTTGGTGGCTCAGTGGTCAGCATTGATGCCTCACAGCACCAGGGACATGGCTTCATTTCCAGCCTTGGGCGACTGTCCTTTGTGGAGATTGCACATTCTCCCCGTGTCTGCATGGGTTTCCACCCACAGGCCAAAGATGTGCAGGTTAGGTGAATTGGTCATGCTAAATTGCCCACAGTGATAGGTGCTTTGTCAGGGGTAAATATAGGGTAGGGAAATGGGTCTGAGTGGGTTCCTTTTCAGGGGGCCAGTGTGGACTTGTTAGGCTGAAGAGCCTGTTTCCATATTATAGGGAATGTAATTTAAACTGACAGTGAGAGATATTGGGGTGGGTCTTCTCCTGGAACAAATGTTTACACTGTTTGTCACCAATTTGCTGTGGGGCTTTCCCTTGGCTGGCCTGTCTGAACTCCTCCCTCATCCTTTTCCTGCAGATACTGCACAGGGTGTCCCAGCAATAATGACGGTGGGCAACAAAACTGCATTCTGTGCAGTATCTACAGCATAGAGACCCAGAGATGGAGAGCAGGAGGAAGTCTGTGATTTTGCTTCTCACCATGTCTTGGAGCTTCATCCTCCTGTTGTTCATCTATGTTTTAAGGATCTTACATTATGTTATTCAAGGTGTCCATCCTGAAGATTACTCGCTTTTCCTGTATAACTTCACAAAACTTGGTAATATGCCACAGACCCTAAGGTGGTGCACAAACAAATTTATTTATGCAGCAACATTATCTCGGTTCAGAGTGAAGATCACGAACACAGCAAAGTAGCGAGTTACACAAATTCCTTCCATAATGAATATATAAAACTTCTTAGTGAAGCCACAGGAGGGTCCTGTTGTTCCAGACATGAAACAATTTTTCAAATTCATTCATGGGATGTTGGCGTCACTGACAAGGCCCAGGATTTATTACCCATCCCTAGTAGCCCCTTGATAAGTTAGTGGTGAACTGCCTTCTTGAACCGCTACTGTCCTTGTAGGTCAACCCATAACGTTGTTAGGGAAGGAATTCCAGGAATTTGACACAGGGATATATTTCCACTTCAAGATGGTGAGAAGCCTGGAGGTTAATTTAGATTAGGTGGTGTTCCCATATATTTGTTGCAATTGCCTTGAATGGAAGTGGCTGTGGGTTTATAAGGTGCTGTCTGAGGATCTTTGGTGAATATCTGCACTGCATTTGTAGGTGGTCCTCACTGCTGCTACTCAGCATCTTTGGCGGAGGGAGTGAATATTTGTGGTTGGGGTGCCAATCAAGCAGGTTGCTTTGTCCTGGATGGTGTCAAGTTTGTCGAGTGTTTATTGGAGCTGCATTCATACAGGCAAGTGGAGCATATTCCATCACATCTTACAGAGAGTCCTTATCCCAGTGTATAGGCACGTTTGAGCTGGGAACAGGAAGATTCCTCATCTTAGCATAATCCAAAGGAATTGTCCAGGAAAGTGGAAATTCCCACTGGGTAAGTCCTATCAGCTTGGAACCCTCTACGTTTCCATGAAAAATCAAATTCTTCAGCGGGTACTGATACAGTTAAACAGACCAGTTAATCTGCAAACATTCCATGTCAACCAACGCTATACTAATGTCCCAAAGAGCGATCTATGAGCTGTTTTGAAGTTAGAAATTGTGGCAGGTGATTACATGATATTATTAGAACCCACTCACCAAAGAAATGGCTGGCCTCTATTTTCCAACATCAAGCTTCCAGTTTTTTTGGGCTGCTTATCCATTGCAGTCGCATCTGAAATTTCCTGCCATTGATTACGATGCAGAGGTCGAAACTCTCTGTTAATTAAACCAAATACACAGAGAGTCTTGGTTCATTCTGTAATCTGTTAAAGTAATGGGGCAGAGAACTCTAAAATTCCAATACATTAAGAAAATTATAATTATTTTCTTAACTCTATTAGTGAACACTAAACAACAACTATTCACAAATCCAAGTCACCTTCTTTTACCTACTTAGTATCTGACTCCAACTCCACAAAACTACAGTGTTCCAATTATTAAACTTGACAATTATTAAGCATTGGATTAACTTAATCTCAAAACCAAACAGGTTCCTCTGAATTCAATCCCCTGGCTGCTGATCTCGCTGGGCCGTCTTGTTTCTTTTTTTAATGTGAGAAGGTTTTTCATGAAAAGGTACTTTGGTGAAAATTGTTTTCTAATTTCTTTGAGAGGAAGATGCGAGATGGGCATTTAGCTCTCGGGCTGGACAGGAGTTGCTCGCTATTCGATGGCAGTTGGTTTCCTTCATACTTTCAAAATACCGGGTTTATATAACACCCACGACTCATTAAACTCTTATAATCAGTTTCAAGGTGTCAAAACAATCAAACCAAATGCCAATGGTTTCTGGTATCCTGGGCACAACTTTAACTAATTGTGTAAATTGGAATTGCGGTCAAAACAGCAGCCAAACCTCAAGTAATTGGAACATGTATGTATTTTGGAACAGCTCCTCCCTCAAATGGCAGGTGTTGCTGTGCTCAAATTCAAAAAGCACTTTCGATCTTGCAGCCAACATACACTCTGTTGACTTGGGAACAATGTGGATTCGCTGGTTACAGTTCAAGATACAGACTGTACATACATCTGTACTGTCACCAAAAAAACAGATTCACCGACACTGCAGTCACCCCTCCCCACGACTGATCCATACTCAGCACTGCAATCACCCCTTCCCCGACGGATCCCTATCCAACACTACAATCTCCCCCTCCCTGATTGAACCATATCCAACACTACAATCTCACCCTCCCTGATTGATCCCAACCCAACACTGCAAATACCCCTCCCTGACTGATCCCAACCGCACACCGCAGTCACCCTCTCCCTGACTGATCCCTACACAACTCTGCAAATCTCCCTCCCTGACCGATCCCTACCCAACACTGCAATCTCCCCCTCCCTGACTGATCCCTACCCAACACTGCAATCAGTCAGGGAGGGGGGTGAGTGCAGTGTTGGGTAGTGATCAGTAAGTGAGGGGAGATTGCAGTGCTGGTTCGGGAGCAGTCAGTGGGAATATTTCAGTGTTTCGTCGGGATCAGTAAAGAAGGTTAATATTGCAGTGTTGGGTAACGAGCAGTTAGGGAGGGGTGATTGCACTGTTGGGTAGGGATCAGAAAAAGGAGGGGGAGATTGCCCTGTTTGGTAGGGATCAGTCAGGGAGGGGGAGATTGCAGTATTGGTAAAGGATCAGTAAGGGAGGGGAGATTGTCGAGTTGGGTATGTATCAGTCAGGGAGGGGGTGATTGTAGTGTTGTGTCGGGATCAGTCGGGGAGGGGAGACTGCAGTGTTGGGTAGGGAATAGTCAGGGAGTGGAAGTTTGCAGTGTTAGGTAGGGATCAGTCAGGGAGAGGCTGATTGCAGTGTTGGGTAGGGATCAGTCTGGGAGGGGGAGATTTCAGTATTGAGTAGGGATTAGTCAGAGAGGGGTTGATTGCAGTGTTGCTTAGTGATCAGTTTTTTGGGGGATATTGCAGTGTTGGTAGGGATCAGTCAGGGAGTGGAAGCTTGCAGTGTTGGGTAGGGATCAGTCAAAAATAGGTTGATTGCAGTGTTGGGTAGGGATATGTTAGGGAGGGGGAGATTACAGTGTTGGTAGGGATCAGTCAGGGAGGGGGTGATTGCAATGTTGGGTAGGGATCAGTCAGGGAGGGGGTGATTGCAGTGTTGGATAGGGATCAGGCAAGGAGGGGGAGATTGCCCTGTTTGGTAGGGATCAGTCAGGGAGGGGAGATTGCAGTGTTGGTAAAGGATCAGTAAGGGAGGGGAGGTTGTCGAGTTGGGTAGGTATCAGTAAGGGAGGGGGTGATTGTAGTGTTGTGTAGGGATTAGTCAGGGAGGGGAGACTGCAGTGTTGGGTAGGGAATAGTCAAGGAGGGGGAGATTGCAGTGTTGGTTAGGGATCAGTAAGGGAGGGGGAATACTGCAGTGTTTGGTAGGGGTCAGTACGGGAGGGGATATTGCAATGTTGGGAAAGTATCAGTAAGGGAGGGGGTGATTGCAGTGTTGTGTGGGGATCAGTCAGGGAGGGGTTGATTGCAATGTTGAATAGGGATCAGTCAAGGAGGGGAGATTGCAGTTTTGAGTAGTGATCAGTCAGGGAGAGGGTGTTTGCAGTGTGGGGTTGGGATCAGTCAGAGAGCGGGAGATTGCAGTGTTAGGTAGGGATCAGTCAGGGAGGGGGAGATTGCAGTGTTGGGTAGGGATCAGTAAGGGAGCGTGGGTTGTAGTGTTGTGTAGACATCAGTCAGAGAGGGGGAAATTGCAGTGTTGGTTAGGGATCTGTAAGGGAGGGGGATATTGCACTGTTGGATCGGGATTAGTCAGGGAGGGGGATATTGCAGTGTTGGGTAGGGATCGGTACGGGAAGGGGATATTGCAGTGTTGGGTAGAGATCAGTAAGAGAGGGGAGATTGTAGTGTTGTGTAGGGATCAGTCAGGGAGGGGATGAATGAAGTTTTGTGTAGGGATCGGTCAAGGAGGACGTGATTGCAGTGTTGAACAGGGATCAGTCAGGGAGGGGGAGATTGCAATGTTTGGTAGGGATCGGTCAGGGAGGGGGAGATTGCAGTGTTGGTTAGGGATCAGTCAGGGAGGGGGATATTGCAGTGTTGGGTAGGGATCATTCGGGAGGGGGCGATTGCAGTGTTGGATAGGGAGCTGATAGGGAGGGGGTGATTGCAGTGTTGGGTCGGTATCCGTCCGGGTGGGAGAGATTGCAGCGTTGGGTAGGCATCAGTCAGAAAGGGGGAAATTGCAGAGTTGGTTAGGGATTTGTATGGGAGGTGGATATTGTGGTGTTGGGCAGGGATCAGTTAGGGAGGGGGAGATTGCAGTGTTGGGTAGGGATCAGTCAGGGAGTGGTAGATTGCAGTGTTGTGTAGGGATCAGTCAGGGAGGGGGAGATTGCAGTGTTGGGTGGGGAATCAGTCAGGGAAGGGGTATTTGCAGTTTTGGGCCGGGAACAGTCAGGGAGGGGGAGATTGCAGTTTTGGTCCGGGATCAATCAGGGAGTGGGAAATTGTAGTGTTGGATAGGGATCCGTCGGGGAAGGGGTGATTGCAGTGTTGAGTATGGATCAGTCGTGGGGAGGGGTGACTGCAGTGTCGGTGAATCTGGTTTTTTGATGACAGTACAGATGTATGTACAGTCTGTATCTTGAACTGTAACCAGCGAATCCACGTTGTTCCCAAGTCAACAGAGTGTATGTTGGCTGCAAGATCGAAAGTGCTTTTTGAATTTAAGCACAGCAACACCTGCCATCTGAGAGAGGAGCTGTTCCAAAATACATACATGTTCCAATTACTTGAGGTTTGGCTGCTCTTTTGACCACAATTCCAATTCACCCGATTAGATTAAGTTGTGCCCAGGATACCAGAAACCAATGACCTTTGGTTGGACTGTTTTGATACCTTGAAACTGATTATAAGAGTTTAATGAGTCGTGGGTGTTATATAAACCCGGGATTTCGAAAGTATGAAGGAGACCAACTGCCATCGAATAGCGAGCAACTCTTGTTGAGCCGGAGAGCTAAATGCCCATCTTACATCTTACTCTCAAAGAAATTAGGAAACAATTTTAACCCAAGTACCTTTTCATGTACAACATTCTCACATTAAAAAAAAGAAACAAGACGGCCCATCGAGATCAGCAGCCAGAGGATTAAATTCAGAGGAACCTGTTTAGTCTTGAGATTAAGTTTATGCAATGCTTAATAAGTGTCGAGTTTAAAAAGTGTAACAGTGTACTTTTGTGGAGTTGGAGTCAGATACTAAGTAGGTAAAAGAAGGGGACTTGGATTTGTGAATAGTTGTTGTTTAGTGTTCACTATTAGAGTTAAGAAAATAATTATAATTTTCTTAATGTATTGGAATTTTAGAGTTCTCTGTCCCTATTATTTTAACAGATTACAGACTGAACCAAGACTCTCTGGGTCTTTGGTTTAATTAACAGAGAGGTTCGACCTCTGCATCGTAATCAATGGCAGGAAATTTTAGATGAGACTACAATGGATAAGCAGCCCAAAGAAACGGAAACTTGATGCTGAAAAATAGAGGCCAGCCATTTCTTTGGTGAGTGGGTTCTAATAATATCATGTAATCACCTGCCACGATTTCTCACTTCAAAACAGCTCATAGATCGCTATTTGGGACATTAGTATAGCGTTGGTTGACATGGGATATTTACAGATTAACTGGTCTGTTTAAATGTATCAGTACTCGCTGATGAATTTGATTTTTGATGGACACTTCGAGGGTTCCAAGATGATAGGACTTACCCAGTAGGAAATTCCATTTTCCTGGACAATTTCTTTTGATTATGCTAAGATGTGGAATCTTCCTGTTCCCAGCTCAAACGTGCCTCTACACTGGGATAAGGACTCGCTGTAGGATGTGATGGAATATGGTCCACTTGCCTGTATGTGTGCAGCTCCAATAAACACTCAAAAATCTTGACACCATCCAGGATAAGGAGAAAGTGAGGAATGCAGATGCTGGACATCAGAGCTGAAAATGTGTTGCTGGAAAAGCGCAGCAGGTCAGGCAGCATCCAAGGAACAGTTTCCAGCAACACCTTTTCAGCACCATCCAAGACAAAGCAATCTGCTTGATTGGCACCCCAACCACAAATATCCACTCCCTCAGTAACAGCAGTGTGTGCCACCTACAAATGCAGTGCTGCTATTCACCAAAGATCCTCAGACAGCACCTTCCAAACCCACAACCACTTCCATTTAGGACAATGGCAATAAATATATGGGAACACCACCTTACGCAAATTGCCTTCCAAGCCTCTCACCACCTTGAAGTGGAAATATATCCCTGCGTCAACTTCCTGGAATTCCTTCCCTAACAACGTTATGGGTTGACCTATATGGACAGTAGCGGTTCAAGAGGGCAGTTCACCACCAAATTCTCACGGGGCAACTAGGGATGGGTAATAAATGCTGGTCCTGGACAGTGACGCCAACATTCATGAATGAATTTGAAAAATGGTTTCATGTCGGGAACAACAGGATCCTCCTGTGGCTTCACTAAGAGGAGTTTTATATATACATTATGGAAGGAATTTGTGTAATTCGCTACTTTGCTGTGTTAGTGATCTTCACTCTAAACCGAGATGCTGTTGCTGCATAAATAAACTTGTTTGTGCACAACTTAGAATCTGCAGCATATAACCAAGTTTTGTGAAGTTATACAGGAAAAGCGAGTAATCTTCAGGATGGACTCCTTGAATAACACGATGCAAGAAACTTAAAACATAGATGAACAACAGGACGATGAAGCTCCAAGACATGGTGTGAAGCAAAATCACAGACTCTATCTGGGTCTCTGTGCTGTAGATACTGCACAGAACGCAGTTTTGTTGCCCACCATCATTATTGCTGGGACACCCTGTGCAGCATCTGCAGGAACAGGATGAAGGAGGAGTTCAGACAGGCCAGCCAAGGGAAAGCCCCACAGCAAATTTGTGACAAACAGTGTAAACATTTGTTCCAGGAGAAGACCCACCCCACTATCTCTCACTGTCAGTTTAAATTGCATTCCTTATAATATGGAAACAGGCTCTTCAGCCCAACAATTTCACACCGGCCCTCTGACAGAAATATACACATAGACAAGGAAGAAACCATCGTCTCATTCGATGTAACAGCACTGTTCACCTCTATCGACAAATCCCTAGCCAGAAAAACAATAGCCAACCTGCTGGACATACACAACAGACAACAGGACGTTGAACCTATCAACAAAGACGGCATACTCAAACTACTGGACTTGTGCCCCACAACGCACTTCACATTCAACAACCAAATATACGAACAAATCAACGGATCACCCATGGGCTCACCGATCTCTGGACTCATTGCAGAAGCAGTAATGCAAAGGTTAGAACAAACAGTCTTACCGCAAATTCAAACCAAACTCTGGGTCAGACATGTGGATGACACCTTTGTAATAATTAAAAACACAGAAATAGAGAACACACACCGGATCATCAAAGCGACACTCACAGGAATCCGATTCACTAGAGAGGAAGAAAAGGACAACCAACTCCCATTCCTAGACGTGATGGTACAGAGAACACCGAATGGAGAATTCACCACAAAGGTATACAGGAAAGCCATACACACAGACCAAGTCTTGAACTATGAAAGCAACCACCCCAAGACATAAAAACGAAGTTGCATCAAAACGCAATTCAAAAGGACCACAACACACTGCAGCACACCAAAACTGCAAAAAGAGGAAGAAGAACACCTATACAATGTATTCGCCAAAAACGGATACCCCCGCAATTTCATCAACAGATGCCTAAGGGAAACCAACAGAACGAGGACATGCCGCGACCCAAAGGACTAGCCACACTACCATACATCAGGAGCATTTCCGAACTGACAGCCAGACTACTGCGACCACTAGGACTCATAACAGCACACAAACCAACAGCCACTCTCAGACAACAACTCACCAGAACGAAGGACCCGATACCCAGCATGAGCATAACTAATGTTGTGTACAAAACCCCATGCAAGGACTGCACAGAACACTACATAGGACAAACAGGAAGACAGCTAACGATCCACATCCATGAACAGCAACTAGCCACGAAACGACACGACCAGCTATCCTTAGTATCCACACACGCAGACGGCAAGCAACATGAATTTGACTGGGACAACACTACTATTACAGGGCAAGCCAAACAGAGAAAAGCCAGGGAATTCCGAGAGGCATGGCACTCATCCACAGATTCAATCAATAAGCACATCGACCTGGACTCAATATACCGGCCACTGCAGCGGACAGCTGGAACTGACAACCGGAAGTGGCAGAGACAAGCCACTGTAAATGCCGGAGGAATCATCGCAGAAGCGCTTCACAGGAGGCTCCCAAGCACTGAGGATGTCACCGAGACAGGGGACGAAACGGTAGCTCATTCTATACACACACCATCCACTATGTGAAAAAAGTTGTCTCCTTAGGTCCATTTTATATCTTTCCCTCTCACTCTAAGCCTATGCCCTCCAATATTGGACTCTGTCATCCCAGGGAAAAGACTTCGTCCGACTCATGCCCCTCGTGATTTTATGAAACTTGAGAAGCCTCCGACGCTCCAGGGAAATCAAACCCAGCCTATTTCAGCCTCTCCCTATCGCTCAAATCCTCCAACCTGGCAATATCTTTGTAAATCTTTTCTAATACCTTTCAAGATTCACAACATTTTTCGTTGGAAGGAGACCAGAATTGCACGTGGCGTAACCAATGTCCTGTACAGCCACAACATGACCTCCTAATTCCGATACTCAATCATCTGACCAATAAAGAAAAGCATGCCAAATGCCTTCTTCACTATCCTATCTGCCTGCAACTCTCCTAACAAAGCACTATGAACTTGCACTCCAATGTCCCTTTGTTCAGCAACACACCCTTCCCATTAAGTGGATATGACGTGCTCTGAGTTGCTTTTCCAAAATGCAGCACCTCGTATTTATCTAAATTAAACTCCAACTGCCACTGCTCGGCCCATTGGCCCATTTGATCAAGATCCCATTGTACTCTGAGGTAACCTTCTTCACTGTCCACTGCACCTCTAATTTTGTTGTCACCTGCAAACTTTCTAACTATACCTCCTACGTTTGCATCCAAATCATTTATATAAATGATGAAAAGCAGTGGACTCAACACCGATCCTTGTTGCACTTCAGTGGGCATAGGAGTCCAGTCTGAAAATCAACCTTACACCACCACCTCTTGCCTTCGAGCCAATTCAAATTGCTACTTCGCCCTGTATTCCTTATGATGTAACCTTGCTAACCACTATTCCATGGGGAACCTTGTCAAATACCTTACTGAAGTCCATACAGATCCCGTTCACCGCTCTGCCCTCATCAATCCTCTTTGTTACTTCGTCAAAAAAAATCAGTCAAGTTCGTGTGACATGATTTCCCACACACAAAACCATTGCTACCTTAAAATTAATCAAAATTTGGTCACTGGCCCCAAAGTGTTCGCCCACTGACACCTCTGTCACCTGTCTTCAGTCGATTATCATTGTGGTAGGCTGCTTCATTGCTGTGAATTTGAATTAAAATGAGAAAAACCTGAACTGACAGGACGCTGCTCCTCCATCAGGTAGCTATTGGGGCAGGATCACAGGACACCGAATTTATAGTAAATTCTGTGTTCCATAATCTTGCCGCACTAACTACCCAATGAAGCTCTCGAAAGCCAGTGTATTTCCAAATAAACCAGTTGGACGATAAGCAGGGGTTGTGTGATTTTTAACTTTGGCCATTCCAACACTGACACATCTTTGTCCTCTTACAATCCCTACAGTGCGGAAACAGGCTGTTCGGTCCAATAAGTACACACCAAATGAATTTGATTGATTCACCCATTGATTAGAGTGAAGGGATATTTCAGCACCTTCTTCAGTTGCTGCCTGAACTTTGTCAAGGTAAAGGCAAAAATACCATGCAGCAACTGAAAAACTGCATCATGAATCCCGATTCCAGCACAATTCATGTTGATACGTAGACCAATAGCCGATCACAAATATTTGGCTCCATATTGAATACATTGTTAACACTAACAGTAACAAGATGGATTTACTTCAGCTTTGCATTTCGGTGTCCCTGTGAGACTCTACACTGGTCTCCTGTGGGCTCTGCTGGTCATTAACATGTGTCTGATGATGAAAACATCGAGCAGCAGTATCAGGGAAATTGGAAAGTCGTGGTTAGAATGTGGTGGAAGAACTTAATTATGATCCATAATCAAGAGTAATAAACACCGATTGTCATATCACAAAGCCAGGGGGTGTTATCCAGCCAATACTGAGCTGGGAGAATAAAATACCAGAAGATGTTCTTTGAACAGCTGAGCACAGTCGGTGTTCCCAGAAGAGTTTTCGAACTGCAAAATCTAATTTTCAGCTTATGGCAACAAATGGCCACAAACCAATCGAAGGTGAAAGTGATGGCAAACCAGACAGGACCGTCTGGCTGATATAAAGCAGTATGGCATAAATATTACACATGGGGATGCCCCACAGGAAACTGTCGTGTTCTCAATAATCAATCAGAATTTGTCTCAATATCAGGTTGAGAATAACGACCATAGACCTGTCACTGCCATGGTCACCAGGTAACGGGTATCACATGGTGACAATCCATAACCTTTATCAAGCAACATGAAGATCATCACTGCATTAACTGTGAAGAAGGCAAGCAAACAAACTATACATTAATTTGGAGGTAAGGTTACAGTACCTTGATGGTTAGTACTGCTGCCTCACAGCACCAGGGACATGGGCTTGATTCCAGTCTGGAACAACATTCTGTGTGGAGTGCACACTTTCCCGGTGTCTGCATGGGTTTCTACTCTGTAGTCCAGTCCAAAAATGTGCAGGCTAGATTATTAGCCATGGTACATGTGCCCCAGAGTGACCAGGATCGTGCACTTTATTTGGATTAGCTTTGGGAAATGCAGGGATAGGGTGGGGGTACTGGGCCTAGACTCAGTGCAGACTTGAGGGGCAACATGGAATCTTGTGCACTGTAAGGATTCTATTCTGTAATTCCATGTCTCACAGTACTCTGAGAAAAGGAGAAAAATCTCTTCATCGCTGTAACCAATCAAAGTTGCCTTATTGAAGACTTAAAGAATCAAGTGTCCTATAGCTCTTGTCTTAATTTTAATGTTTCTTGCAAGGGGCCAACCATGAAGGAAGCGTTGCTGCAGCTGTTCCAGTGTTACTGAGATCACAGCTGGAGGACTGCATGAGGCTTTTTTAATCTCCTTACCTTAGAAAGAATTTAATTACCTGAGAAGTAGTATGGATATAGCTCACTTAGTTGATTCCTGGGATGACGAGTTCATCCCATGTGGGAATGTAGCGCAGTTTGGATGTATAACATTTGAAGTTCAGCAAAAATAGACATGATCATATTGAGACATAACTCACCCTGACAGGACTTGACAGGGTGTATGCTGAGGCGGATGGCTCCCCATGTCCGGGTGTGTAGAACTAGGGGAATTGTAGAATGTTTGAAAATGTGGCCTCGTCCATCTCAAACTGAGATAAGGGTGTATCTGATAATGTGTTGCCCAGAGAGCAATGAAGGCTGAAGTTGGTAGATATTTGATCAACTAAAGAGCCAGTGCTTATGTGGGTCAGGTTTGAGGGGGTGAATGGTCTACGTCTGTTGTTATTTGTTGTGCATCATTCCATTAATAGGAGGTGATTTGGTGCAAAGACAATCACTTTAAATGTTAGGGTGCTCCCATTTTAGATTGTAATGAGGATGCTTCTTTGTCCTGACGGTTGTACTAAATGGGACATTATCATCTGCAGGGAGCAGTGAAGATATTCAAGGCTTAGCTCAGTAGCTCCTTGATGGTAAAAGAAGTCTATGTTTATTGGGAGCAGAGATGAACAGGGAGTTCAGAAACAGTCAGATCAGCTCTGATCTGTCTGAATGGTGTAGCAGAGACCGAATGGCCAACTGTTGCTCCTACCTCCTGTGTAATTTCACACGACATGTCTCTCAGTGAATTCCTCAAGCTATTCCTGAGGCAAATGAATACACCATTCAGCCCCTCTAAACAGTTGCATAAGAACTTGCATTCAGCACTTAGAGCGTACTGCACAGTGTACCAAGGAGGTGATGCAACTCTTTTAAACAACTCCTCCTCATCTGAACAGATTCTGTGTATGCATAGGGATGCCATAGGGGATGGCTGTTTTAATATGTTTTGGGTAGAGGCTGGACAAGTGTAGCATTGTGAGATTATCCGTAGGTATGCGGTAGAGTGAGGTAACCATCCTTGATGGAGATACAGGTGTCCAAGAATGAAACAGCACAGAGTAGTCCATTGTGAGTTTAATGGTAGGATGGAACTTGTTCATATCACTGTGTAGTTTTATCAGTGACTCCTCGCCATGGGTCCAGAGGAAGAAAATGTCGTTGATGTACCTGGTGTATAGTGTTGGTTGGAGGTCCTGCGTAAAGAAGAAATCTTGTTCAGACATGTGCATAAAGATGTTGGCATATTGGGGTGCAAATTTGGTCCCCGTGGTTGTACCGTGTGTCTGGATGAAGAACCTGTTGTCAAAGGTGAAGACATTGTAATTGAGGTTAAAGCAGATGAGTTGTAGGACGGTGCTGGGAAAGTGGCAGTTGTTGCTCGTTTTTAAAGAACGACCAAACCTCAAACAGGTGAAGGGGTAAATGTAGGGGAATGGGTCGGTGTGGTCTTGTTGGGCCGAAGGGCCTGTTTCGACACTATAAGTAATCTAATTTAATCTAAACTATAGAGGAAACAGAGAAGAATGAATAAAGAACAGTACAGCACAGGAACAGGCCCTTCAGCCCAACAAGACTGTGCTCTCACTTGATGACTTTCCAAATGAAAAACCATTTATCTTTTCATGGTCCATATCCTTGATTCCCAACCTATTCAAGAAATTGCTATTGTATCCACCTCCACCATTACCTTTCGGAAGCGCATTTCAGGCACTTATCACCATCGTTGTAAAAAAGCTGTCTCACATCTCTATTGAACTTTCCCTTCATACCTAAAAACTATGTCCCCTTGTAATTAACATTAGTATCCTGGGGAAAAGGCTCTGACTATCCACAGTAATAGCCTGGGTCTCTGATTACAAGTGGAGTGATATTATCACAATCCCACTGACTCTCCTGAAGTCAGGACTTTTCAGGGAGAACATTCAACATTTCTGGTCAAATTATTCGTGGCTGGAAGAGAATAGGAACAGTTGAATCTGGATATATCAAAGGTGCAAATGATGGTTTATTTAGCAGCCAAACTGAGACAAAATGGGAGACTTGAGATATTGCGGAGTTGATAGTGAACAGGATTGGTGCTGAAGAGAATATGGAAATAGATATCAGCTTAGAGCCGAAGTACTTGTTGGAGTTATCAGCAATTTGATTTCACTTTAGATATTGACATTAAAATCTTGTGGTAAGGAATTGAGTTTGTGAACAGAAGTCATGGCAACAGCTTCCTTTTTTCCAGCATTTAAATTATGAGGACAGTAAGTTAGTTCAATAAAGTTTATTGAATTCATAGTCAGATAGAAAGACTTACCAGGAGTAATAGTGAGGAGAGCTTAGAAACCAACTTGAATCAGCAAAGCACACTTAAGACCCACCCAATCTTGAGGAAGATTGTAAAGACCCAAATATAAACCCCTGGTCAGTATTGGAACATTCCAGTCTATTGTTCCCATATTCTGGTCCATTGTGGTAATCCTCTAGTGCATAGCTCTCACACTCTGATCTCTTTTCTCCCTCACTTTGACGTGTTGATTCTGGTTAGTGCTGAAGGTGAAGTTCCTACTGATACTATGTGATCATATTGTAAGACGCCCTTATTAATAAGAAGTCAACCTCTTAGTGAAATGTTTTGATGCATGGAGACTGACATTAACTACAATCACTGAACGAGCAGGTTCACTTAACCACATTCAAACCAATTTGTTCTATACCATGGTAAATTAATGCATTTGCTCAGTCTGGATGGGATGTCTGAGTGTTTCTGAGGAATGGACACAACAGCAAAGAGATTGATCTTAACTATTTAATGCTTCATAGATATGGAAGTGTGGTCAGAATACTGAAGAATTTTCAATTACATTCTATTTTCATAAAAGAAGATACAAACCCTGTAATAAAGAATACCCAATATAATATAATTAAGATATTGAGGATACTTCCAGAGTCTACCATTTGGGGAGAATAATCTGTTCCTCAGAAACATTGGATTTACAAGAAGCAACTAGAATAGAGATGCAAAAGGAGAACACATGTATAGACAAGAAAGGTCAGTTTATTAAGATAGTATCAGAGCAGATCAATGAAGATGGTGCTGTAGATTTTCTCAACTAAAATACAATCAAGGGTCATTGTCGTGGAAATTAAATCAACACAACTATTAGCAGGAGCAAAGAAACGATCTTTATTTTGAATCCCGAAGGATTGACTCACTACACTAAGCCAGATACCTTAATGCAAAGAGCACTGAAACATTGTACAGATGCTTGCCTTTAAGTGTTTCTTATCACACTCTCAAGGGCAATTCTCTGGCCTTTCAGTCATAATAGATTTTGAGCTTTCGCTGAGTTCGGCTATCGCAAATTCAAGTAGAAGGTTAACAGAATTCACACAGAGTTAAGCTGACTGCAACCCTTCATCAAAGCATCGTTTACAAAAGTCAGTACAGCATTGAATTAAAGAAAAGCATTGCCTTTAAATTTCAAAGTAAATGGATAATTAATTTCACAGTAAATGAATATTTTTCCATTACATTTTCCCCCTTTTTGTTATTTTATGACAAGAAGGCCAATTACAGCAACAACTACAAAGAAATACAGAGCCATAATAGCTATACATCAAAAAATGTT
Organism: Chiloscyllium punctatum; assembly: GCF_047496795.1. Lineage (NCBI taxonomy): Eukaryota > Metazoa > Chordata > Chondrichthyes > Orectolobiformes > Hemiscylliidae > Chiloscyllium > Chiloscyllium punctatum. The sequence continues at coordinate 46,374,350 of NC_092771.1, read as the reverse complement.
TAGGAAACACCAGGCCTTTCCTCAGATACCAACTCCCAGAAACACACCTTTGTGGTGGTATCTTCACTTGCTCTGGTGTGCCCTGTACACAGTCCATCTGTGAGCTGCGGCAGCCCCATATTCGTATGAGGCTTCTCGTCACGACTTGCACTTAATTAGTTCTGGTGTTGTCCGATGTCTCCTCAGGCCCAGCTACGCGCTTGTAATGGCCGTTGTGTACCCACGTGGCTCTTTCTGCGATCTTAACTGCTGTCTGTGTTGTGAGGAGCACTTGAAACGCTCCAAGCCACCTCTTTGCCTTCCAGTTGTTCCTCCTGAAGTCTTTCACCACTGTCCAGTTACCGGGTTTTAGATCATGCAGCTTCCCTCCTGCTGGTTGGGGTAGAGCTGCTTTCCCTTGATTCTGTATTTGAGACAAAAGTGCAGAGAGTTTTATACAGTAACACAACATCTCATCCTCACAGCAGACTGTTATCTGTGTTACCTTAGGTTTTGGGCCCATTCCTGTGTTGAGCAGTCCACCCAACAAAATCTCAAACGGGCTAAGATTAGTTCTTTTTCTCCTCCTCGATCTCATATACATTAGCACAATCGGGAGTCCCTTTGTCCATGTTCCTCACAACGTTTTGTCAATTTATTTTTTAGGGTAGCAATTTCTCTTTCCACTGCCCACCACTCTCTGGGTGGTAGGCACAGTGTTGTCTCATGTTTATTCTCAAGTAATCACTGATCTGCTGTAAGACATTATTGATAAATGGTGTCCCATTGTCACTATTGATCCTTTCAGGGATGCCCCATCTCGGAATTATCTCAGTTAGCAAAGCCTTGGCTACTGCACTGGCATCCTGTTTCGACGTGCGGAACGCTTCCACCTATTTGGAAAACATATCAACTATTACTAGGCAATACCATTTCCCTTCGCTGGGCGTTAGCTCAATGAAATCCATCTGTAAATGTTCAAAAGGTTTTTGGGTTGGGGGTGTGCTGCCTGACTCATCTGTATTCACCTCCACACATTATTAGTGGCACAGGTAACACAACGCTCACAATAGTTCTGGGATTAATGAGTAAATCCCTTACTGTGCCAAAATACTGTCGTACGTCCCCCCGTTTGACACATGGTCCTTACCGTGTGTCAGTTTGGCAGAGAATGGAAATAATGATTGTGGTAGACAGTGTTTACCATTGGGACCACACCATACTCCTTACCCCACACTGCATTCTGCTTTCGTCCACTCATGCTTTTCTTCTGGTGTGGCCTGTGAATGTAACTCCCGTACATCTGCTGTTGGGATACAATTTTTTATCATACACATGTCAATCTGCTCACTTGGCGGCTACTGGGCTGCTGTTTTTGCTGCTGAGTCTGCCCTTGCATTGCCTTGGGAAATAAGATTTTTTATTTTGTGTGGGCTTTTCACTTACACACAGCAATTGATTCAGGCAACAGAACCGTTCCAGGAGGTCGCATTGTGTGATGTGCTTTCCGGTGGAGGTGAAGAAGCCCCTGTGTTTCCATAGGTTTCCAAAATCATGTACACCCCCGAATGCATATCTGCTATCGGTGTAAATATTCACTGTCCTTCCCTCAGCCAATTTGCAGGTCTCAGTCAAGGCAATCAGCTCCGCTGCTGGCGCTGAGAGATGAGAAGGGAGTGATCCCACTTTGACTACCTCGTGGATAGTCACTGCAGCATACCCAACACAATTCTGGCATGTCCCCTTGCTCCTGAATGTTGACCCATTCACAAAAAAAACTCCATATCTGCATTCTGACATGTTGAATCCTGCAAATCTGCTCTGGGGCTGGAAATTTCATTAGTTACAGCAACACAGTCGTGTGTGTCTCCATCCCCTTCTGTGGGGAGAAGGCTCGCATGGTTAAGGTCGTTACATCGCTTTATTATAATGTTAGGCGTCTCCAATAACAGAGTATTGTATTGGAGCCAACGTGCTGCTGACATGTGTGCTCAGAAAGCAGTCAGGATACTGCATGTGGGAGCAGAAGGGTTAATTCATCACAGCCGACTATATCCCTGGATGCTACAACAGCCTTTTCAGCTGCAGCCACAGCTCACAGGCATTGAGGCAATCCTGCTGCTACAGGGTCTAGTCTAGCTGAAAAATATGCTACCGGCCTCAATCTTCCCCAATGATGCTGGAACACACAGAATGTCATGCAGCCACGCTTCTCATCTACCGTTTGTACAAAAGGCTGGTTTGGGTTCGGAATCCCCAGCGTATGTGTAGTTTGGAGCACCCTTTTTAATTCAGCAAAGGTACTCTCGGCCTCTGGGTCCACTGCAACGGACTCTGGTTCTGCAACCCTTTTCCATGGGCTATGTCACTTAGTGGAGCCTCAAGGGTTGTGTAATGTGCGATAAACAGTTGAGCACATGCACAAAATGAATGGCAATTGTCTCCTTGTATGAGGCTTTGGAATTTGCTGGATTGCTTGAAATCTATCTTGACCAATAGCTTTCCCTTGTTCAGAGAAGAGGTGAAATAAGAACTTCACCTGTTGTTGCACAAATTGTAGCTTTGCAAGACTGGCTTTGTGCCCTTCCCGCGCTAGATGGCAGAGCAATGGAAGGGTCTCCTTCCACATTGTTCCTTTGTTGGTGCCGCTATCAATGAATAATCTACATATTGCAGAAGTACTGACCCCGCAGTTTGAACAAGAGTCTCCAGACTCCTGTGTAGAGCCACATTATATATGGTGGGGGACTCACTGTAACCTCGCGTTAAGGTATATGATTTCTCTTTGAATGAAAAAGCGAACCAGAATTGACTATCTGGATGCACTGGTACACTAAAGAAGGCTTTTGTTAAATCCAAAACAGAGAACCATTTCCTGTCCGGTGGAATTTGAGCCAATATAGTACAGGGTTTGGGAACATTTGAGGCACATGGAACAGCAGCATTATTGGCTGCGTGCAGGTCTTGAACAAACCTCCATTCCTCCGGTTCACCGGGAATGTTTGCCTTTTTGAGTGGATAAATGGGGGTTCTCACCAGTGAGCTGTCACAGGGGATTATCACTCCAGCCTTTCGGAGGGATTCAAAGACTGGAGTAATTCCTTTTATGGTCTCTGGTTTTAACGGGTATTGTGCACTGCAAGGACGATACTCAGACTTTGGGGTTATCCATATGGGCTCTCAGCCCCGTATGAGCACCACATCATGTTTGCCTTTTGTTCACAACTCAGTAGGGACAATTTTTAATCTTGGGTCAAGACTTCTAACTTAGGGAAACGCCAGGCTATGCCCCTAGGTTTTTCAGGGCTCTCGGGGGTTACCTGGACTGTTTTATCTGCCTGAGTTAACCAATTTAGTTTCTTCTTATATGTCTGCATATCTGCATTGAACCAGATACCCACATCGTCCCTGGAGCCCCAACCTTTCGTTCTTTGTGCCTTTTGCACCCATGCTCTCAAATCCTGCCACTTCTCACCAGACACCTTCGCCAGTGACATGTGAGGAGCGGAGCCTTCTACGTCAAAAAGATAGGGTCTACTTGCTGTTGCAGAAACCTTAAATAGGTTCACACTGACTGCAGATCTGTGACCACTCCAATAATATTCGCACAATAACAACTGATCTGGTTTAACCAATCTCCTGAACCAATCCTTCTCATTTGGTTCATCAGTACCATCGCGATGTATGTGTGCTGTGCAGAGTAGCATGTCTCCAGCAAGAAAATAGGAGTTAGTAGGATTAACATGGTTGCTTGCTTCCAGGGTGAGTGAATTGCTCACTGACCTTATTGCTCTCTGGATTAATCGCCACTCATAGACATACATCAGAGTTCGTGGGTCATATTTTATAGTCTGCCCTGGTAAATCTTCTCTTTGAATTACCTGCAAGCCCGTCTGGGTACTGAACAAGTCCAACCCCAGTCTCCCGATGAGATCCCGACTCATCAGAGTTAAAGGATAAACTTCCGATAACAAGAAGGAGAATTGGAATGTTTCCCTCTTACTAGTTTTGCATCGTAGTGGTGCAGAAAATCTCTCCCGCACCATGACTCCTGCTGCACCCATTGTGTTCAGGAACCTTTCACTCATCTTTATTTGTGCCGATTGTCTGAACTGGCAGTAAGGACTGAGTATGTTGCCCCTGTATCTACCAAAAAGGTAACTGATGTACCTTCCACATATAACATAGAGGTGGGCATCGATTAATAAGCATCATTGTAATATTGACATACCGTCCTCACTTCGCAATCTCAGTGCTCAACATTGAGGTGAGATATGTCTCAGTGTGCGAAAGGTTAGTAGAAGAGATTAGCATAAGCGAGTCTTCTTTGCCAATCAAAAAGGAAAAAGGCTTACCTGTGTCTTGTGGGTGACCCATCTGCACCTCAGCCTTCCCCTGTCAGTCACCCTACTGTCCAGCCTCCAGGGCCGAGTGAGGCTGTCTGTGTGGGCACTGTTTCGCCCAGTGGTCCATTGCTTTGCAAACAAAGCACCCGCCAGATCTACCTCTACCCGCGCCTCTTCCTCTTCCTCTTCCTCTTCCGCGACCTCTGCCTCTCTCTCTTCCTGCAGCACCTCCCTCCAACGGCTGGGCGATCATCTGCATCATAGTAAGCTGAGCTTTATGTGCTTGCTATTCTATCTTTAGTTTCCACATATCCTTCTCTTGGGAGGCAAACCTATCAGCATGTATTACGTTGTTCTATCAAATTCAGCTTTCCCATGTCCCAGGTAAAGCATGTGTCTTCTTCCTTTTTCGCTAATTTTTCATTCATTCCATTGATGAAGCTGTTCCTCCGGTGTGCCTCATACAGTGTGAATTCTTATGCCGCTATGTCGTCGGGTGGTCTCAGTGCACTATGGGTATTGTGGACATCAGTGAGGTGCGTAAGGTACTGGTTATCTGACTCACTTTCCCGTTGTTTTCACATTGCTGTTTTGGTCCTGTCCATTCGCACTGGGAATGCCTCCCTACGGGCGATGCAACAAAAGCAGGAAAGTCTCCCTTTTCTTTCAGTTGCGGGTTGGCTGCTCTGGCATGGACGTTTGCAGTTGGCCAGGTATACTTGATTTTGGTGACATTGGCACCTAGTTTCATCCCAGGAGACGTCTCATCTCAACTCATGTGACGTGTGACAGAACTGAGTACAGAGCGTTGTCACTTCTTATTAGCTCCAAACTCGCGTGGGACAGGCAACTGCCCAGAGGCACTTTCCAGATCCTTCATGGTCCATGGTCGGTGGGCGAACACTGGGCGCCCTTCTGGACCTGCAACTTCAAACATTGGGGCTTGCAGAACAACCTGGTAGATGATCGTACGCCAGTACCGTCACCGTGTGACTCATCATCCATCGGGGGTGATCACGGACAGGCCTTAGCTGCCTTTCCACCTTGGAGTGGTCGTTCTTCTTTTGGCCTTTTTCCTTTGATCTTTTGCGGGTATGGTGTGCTAGCAGGCCTGAGGCGCTGGCCGCTGACGTGGAAATTTCACCAGGCAGATCTCGTAGGGGACCTGCAGGTCTCGGAGGGCAGTCATCAAGGTTAGGGTCTGAAACAGACTCAAGACACTGTACAGCTTTGTTAGGTTGTTTCCCACATGTGCACCGCTGGTTGTACGTGTATTTGATCTATCCTTTACATGAGAATGCCTTTCTCTGATATCACCCTCAGCCTTCCACATACTATAAGCACTCCAATTCATAGGTTCTATTTTTCCCGCCCATTTCTCCTTCTCTCTCTCCACCTGCCTCAACCTTGATATTTCCAGCTGTCCTTTACTAAAACTTCCTCCCTCCAGAAAACCACATTCCTTCACCCACAATTCTAACTGCTTTACACATTCTGGACATTAATTATTGAGCATGTATTGTATTTTTGGTTGACCATTCCAAGTCCTGTGTGGACTCTCCTTTTGTTTGCTCTTGCCAGAACCCATTTTTAGTGAAACTGGAAAAGTGTTCAGCTCTCTCTCTCTCACTCTGTCTCTCGCTGTCGTGGTACAGTTATCTAATCCGTTTTGACTTGCTTTTACCTCCGGTGTTCCCCACTCGCATTGCGTGCGTCTGCCTCAAGGCCTTGGTTTTCGTAAACCAAGAAACCACGTACCCGGTACGTCTTTGGCGAGTCCAACTCAGCCAGTGGTGGTTCCAAGTCTTAAACCAGCCTTAAACTTGCTGTGTCCTAAACACTCTTCAGACAGCAATCCCCTTCCCTTGGGGCTTTACTCTAATACCACACGAGAGTTCACTGAACCCTTTTCCTGCTGTATTTATTCTCGAAGAATGACTCTCTATGTAGGATTACGCAACCCACGACTCTTACCCGACCTTATTTGATTTGAAACACTGGCGTTAGGGCATTCCACAGATTTCCAGTCCTCTCACACAAAAGGGCCAATTCAGCGCTCGAGATGAAGTAAAAGACCTTCAAGGTGCTGGCCCCTGTGCCTCCTTGAATGTTCAGAACCTCACCCAGTCGCGGGGTCCCGGGAAGAGCTCCCAAGTTGACTGTCGTGGAAATTAAATCGACCTGACTCAATAATTAGCAAGAGCAAAGCAAGAGTTTATATTTTAAAAACTGCAACATTGACCCAGTACTAAGTCAGATGCCTCAATGCAATGTGTACTGGAACAATTACAGACACCTGCCTTATTGCGTTCGTTATCACACTCTCAAGGGCAGAGACTGGGGAAACTCAAGTTGTTATCCTCTCGTCGCCTGGTCCTAGACATGTCTGTTATTCAGCTTTTGCTGTATTCGACTACCACAAGGTCGAGTTGAATGCTTACAGAATTCAGAGATAGGCTAACTGCAGACCTTCATCAAAACATCGTTTACAAAGCTCAGCACAGCATTGATTTAAACAAAACATTCTCTTTAAACTTCACGTAAATGGATAATTAATTTCACAGTATATGGATAATTAATTTAACAGTAAATGGATAATTTTCTATTACAGTCACAGTGTGTTCACAGAGAGTCACAATGTGCCTCAGCGAGAGACACAGTGAGTTAGTGTCATAGTGTGTCTCAGAGTGTCAGACAGTGTCAAAGTGTTTCTCTGTGTGTCTTAGAGAGGGTCTCAGTGTGTCTCAGAGAGTGTCACAGCGTCTCAGTGAGAGGCAGGGAGTGTCACAGTGTGTCTCAGAAAGTGTCTCAGTGTGTCTCAGAGAGGATCACAGTGTCTCAGAGAGAGATTGGGAGTGTCACAGTGTATCTGAGAGTGTCGCAGTGTGTCAGAATGTCACAGTGTGTCTCAGAGACAGTCAGAGGGTGTCTACGTGTGTCAGAGAGTGTCACAGTGTGTCTCGGAGAGTGACAGAGAGAGTCACAGTGTGTTAGAGAGTGGCACAGTATATCTCAAAGAGTGTCAGAGAGTTGAACAGTGGGGCTCGGAGAGTGTCAGAGAGAGTCATAGAGTGTCGCGGTGTGTTTCAGAGAGTGTCAGAGAGTGCCATAGAGTGTTTCAGAGAGTGTCAGAGAGAGTCACAGTCTGTCTTAGAGAGTGTCAAAGAGGGTCAGAGTGTGTCACAGTGTGTCTCAGAAAGTGTCACAGTGTGTCTCCGGGAGTGTCAGAGAGAGTCAGGGAGTATCATAGGGTGTCACAGTGTGTCAGAGATGGTCATAGTGTGTCAGAGAGAGAGTCAGAGAGTGTCACAGTGTGTCAGAGAGTATCACAGTGTGTCTCAGAGAGTGTCACAGTGGCTCAGAGAGTGTCACAGTGTGTCATAGATTGTTACAGTGTCAGAGAGAGAGTCAGAGAGTGTTCCAGTGTGTCTCAGAGAAAGTCAGTGAGTGTCACAGACAGAGTCAAAAAGTGTCAAAGTCTGTCAGAGAGAGTCACAGTATGTCTCAGAGAGAGTCAGACAGTGTCACAGTAGGTCGCAGAGAGTTTTCTTTTAGATTAGATTACATCACAGTGTGGAAACCGGCCCTTCGGCCCAACAGGTCCACACAGACCCGCCGAAGCGCAACCCACCCATACCCCTTACCGCACACTACAGGCAATTTAGCATGACCAATTCACCTGACCTGAACATCTTTGGATTGTGGTAGGAAACCGGAGCACCCGGAGGAAACCCACGCAGACACGAGGAGAATGTGCAAACTCCATACAATCAGTCGCCTGAGGCAGGAATTGAACCCATATCTCCGGCGCTGTGAGGCAGCAGTGCTAACCACTGTGCCACTGTGCTGCCCAGAGTGTCGGAGAGTGTCACAGAGTGTCACAGTGTGCTTCAGAGAGAGTCAGAGAAGGTCACAGTGTGTCTCAGAGAGTGTCACAGTGTATTGGAGAATGTCAGAGAGTGACACAGTGTCTCACAGTCGGTCAGAGAGTGTCAGAGAGTGTCAGTGTGTCTCGGACAGTGTCAGTGAGAGTGCAAGAGTGTCACAATCTGTAAGAGATAGTCACAGTATCTGTCAGAGAGTGTCAGAGGGAGTCAGAGAGTGTCACAGTTTGTCTCTGGGAGTGTCAGAGGGAGTCAGAGAGTGTCACAGTGTGTCACAGTCTATCAAAGAGTGTCGCAGCATGCCTCAGGAAGATTCAGAAAGAGTCAGAGTGTCACAGTCTGTCAGAGACAGTCACAGTGTGTCACAGACTGTCAGAGAGAGTCACAGTGTGTCTCAGAGTTTCGGAGAGTTTCAAAGTATTTCCTGGTGTGTCTCAGAGAGTGGCACAGTCTGTCTCAGAGAATGTCACAGTGTGATTCAGAGAGACAGAGGGCAAACCACGACTCTTACCCGACCTTATTTGATTTGAGACGCCGGCGCTAGGCAATCCGCAGATTTCCAGTCCTCTCACGCAAAACGTCCAATTCAGTGCTCGAGATGAATTGAAAGACTGTGTGTGTGAGATAGAAAGAAAGAGAGAGACAGACAGACAGACAGACAAAGACCATGTTTGTGCATGACAGAGAGAAAGACTGTGTCTGTGTGTGTGTGTGTGTGTGTGTGTGTGTGTGTGTGTGTGTGTGTGTGTGTATGTGTGTGTGTGTGTGTGAGGGGGCAGGGGGAGTGGGGGTGTGGTGGTGTGAAAATGCTGTTACTTTAAAAAGGTTACTTTGGCCTGTGTTTTTTGAAGAGAGATTGTAAAGGCAGAGGTGCTAAAGAGTCTAGAGTGCCTGTAGGATTTTCTTAAAAACAGTTTAACAATGGAAAAGGAGTGGCCAGTTCTCCAGTACAGGTTCTTCTAGTTCAGGGTTAGCTGCAGCAATCCCAAGATGTTTTGAGTATCACAAGGTTGCAAGCTTCAGTAAATGATTCCTAACTGAGCACTCGGACATTTCTCTGTGCCTCCTTGGAATCTTCAGAATCTCACGCAGTCGTGGGGTCTCTGGACGAGCCCCCAAATTTACTGTCGTGGAAATTAAAACGACTTGACTCAATAATTAGCAAGAGCAAAGCAAGGGTTTTTATTAAAAATTTTGCAAGATTGACCCATTGCACTAAGTCAGATGCCTCTCAATGCAATGAGTACTGAAACATTTACACAGACGCCTGCCTTATAGCGTTTCTCATTACATACTCAAGGGCAGAGACTGCCACTGTTTAAGAAGGTTGGTAAGGACAAGCCAGGGAACTATAGCCCAGTGAGCCTGGCATGATTGGTGGGCATATTGCAATTTGAGGGAATCCTGAGTGGCAGGATTTATATGTATTCCAAAAGGCACAGACTGATTAGGGATAGTCAGCATGGCTTTGTGCGTGGGAAATCATGTCTCACAAACTTGACTGAGTTTCTTGAATAAGTAACAAAGAGAATTAGTGAGGCAGAGCGATGGACGTGATTTATATGATCCTAAGTAAGGCATTCGACAAAGTTCCTCATGGGAGACTGGTTAGCAAGGTTAGATTCCATGGAATACAGGGAGAACTCGCCACTTGGATGCAGAACTGGCTTGAAGGTAGAAGACAGAGGGTGGTGCTGGATATTTGATTTTCAGACTGAAGGCCTGTGACCAGTGTTGTGCCACAAGGATCAGTGCTGGATCCACTGCTATAAGATTTGGATGTGAACATAGAAGGTATATGTAGTAAGTTTGCAGATGACACCAATATTATAGGTGTAATGGACAGCGAAGAAGGTTGCCTTCGAGTATAACGGAATCCTTGGCCATTGGGCCAAAGGTTGGTAGATGGAGTTTAATTTAGATAAATGCAAGGTGCTGCATTTTGGGTAGGCAAATCAGGGCTGGGCTTACACAATTCATGGTAATGTCCTGGGGAGTGTTGTTGATCAAAGAAACCTTGGAGTTCATAGTTCCGTGGAAGTGTAGTCCCAGGAAGACAGCATAGTGAAGAAGGCATTCAGTATGATTCCCTTTGTTGGTCAGAGCATTGAGTATAGAAGTTGGGAGGTTATGTAGCGGCTATACAGGGCACTGGTTAGGCCACCTTGGAATATTGCGTGCAATTCTGGTTTCCCTCCTGAAGGAAGGAAACTGTGAAACTTGAAATAGTTCAGAAAAGATTTACAAGGATGTTGCCAGGGTTCGAGGGTTTGAGCGGCAAGGAAAGGCTGAAGAGGCTGCAGCTGTTTTCCCTAGAACATTGGTGTCTGAGGGGTGACCTTATAGAGGTTTGTAAAATCATGAGGGGCATAGATGGGGTAAATAAGGTTTTCTTTGTTTAAAGGCAAATGTGACATTGATGCTCCAGGTGTGATGCAACTGGTTAAACCACTCTGCATTCAGCCAAACAGAATTCACTTAAAAACTACGGTTGAAACTCAAACAAAAGAAAGTGGCATGAAGAGTAACTAAACAATTGGAAAACATAACTGACTACTTGATACAGTAACTTACTCATTTCCTGATCAAATTCTGTAACATCTCATAAACACACCCCTTGGCAAAAAGATAAATTCAAACTCATATTCTTACAGGCGGAGGGAACAACATCCAGAGAAATGTCCGAGTGCTCAGTGAGGAATCATTTACTGAAGCTTGCAACCTTCTGATACTCAAAACATCTTGGGATTGCTGCAGCTAAACCAAAACTACAAGAACCTGTACTGTAGAACTGGCCACACCTTTCCCATTGTTAAACTGTTTGTAAGAAAAGCCTACGGGCACGCTTTAGCACTTCTGCCTTTACAACCTCTCATAAAAAATACACAGGTCAAAGTAACTTTTAAAGTGACAGCATACTCACACCACCACACACCCCACTCCCCTGACCCCCTGACACACACACACACACACACACACACTGTCTTTGACTGTCTCTCTCTCTCTCACACACACACACGCACAGAGGCATTGTCTTTCTCTCTCTCTTGCTCTCTCACTCGCTCACTCACTCACTCACTCTCTCACACACACACTCTCAGGCATAGTGTTTCTCTCTCACACACGCACTCTCTCTCACACACACACACGCACAGAGATATGGTCTTTCTCTCTCTCTCTCTCTCTCTCTCGATCTCTCTCTCTCTCTCTCACACACAATGAACTATTATCTTTTATGCATTTTATGCGTTATGGGTGTCGCTGGCTGGCCAGCATTTTATGCCTGTCCCTAGTTGTCATTGAGAAGGTGGGGGTGAGCTGCCACCTTGAACTGCTGTGTTTTCCACCTGCTGTGGGTTAACCCGCAATGCCATGAGGGAGGGAATTCCCGGACTTTGTCCCAGTGACAGAGAATGAACAGCGTTATATTTTCAAGTCAGGATGGTGCTTGACCTGGAAGGGAACTTGAAGGTAGTGGAATTCCCACACATCTGCTGCCCTTGTTCTTCCAAATGGAATTGGTTGTGGGTTTGGAAGGTGCTGTCTAAGGATCTTCGGTGAATTTCTGCCGTGCATCACGTAGATAGTAGCAGCAGTGTGTACTGAGCATGTGTGGTGGAGGGAGTGGGCACTTGTGGATGTGGTGCCAATCAAGTGGGCTGCTTTTCCTGGATGGTGTCAAACAACTTGAGTGTTGATGGGTCTCCACCCGTCCAGGAAAGTTGGGAGTATTCCATCACACTTCCAACTTGTACATTTGAAGATGGTGGACAGGCTGCAGAATTCCTTGCTGCAGTATTCCTAGCTTCTGACCTGCAGTTGTAGCTACTGTGTTTGTGGCAAGTGCATTTGAGTTTCTGGAAAATGATAACCTACAGGATGTTGATATTATGGGATTCAGTGATGGTAAACCATTGAATGCCAAGGGGCAGTGGTTGGATTGTCTTTTATTTTTGATGGCAATGTTACTTGCTACTTGTCAGCCCATGCCTTGATATTGTCCAGATCTTGTAGCATTTGAACATGGACATCAGAATCTGAGGAGTTGTGAATGGTGCTGAACATAGTGCGATCATCGGCGAACATTCCCACTTCCGACATTGTGATGGAGGTGAAGGTCATTGATGAAGCAGCTGAAGATGGTCGAGCCAAGGACACTACCGTGATGGACTCCTGCAGAGAAGTCCAGGACCTGAGGTGACTGACCTCCAACAACCACGACCATCTTTCTATGTGTCAGGTATGACTCCAACCATCAGAGAGTTTGCACCCATTGATTCCAGTTTTCCTATGATTCCTTGATGCCACACTCAATCGAGTACATCCTTGATGTCAAGGACTGTCACTCTCTACCTTACCTCAAGCATCCAGCTGTTTTGTCCATATTTGAAACAAGGCTGTAATGATGTCGGGGGCTTACTGGCCCTGGCAGAACCCAAACTGGGCATCACTGAGCAGCTTATTGCTGAGCAAGTGCTGGTTTATAGCACTGTTCATGACACTTGCCATCACTTTACTGATGATCGAGAATAGACTGCTGAGGCATTAAGTAGCTGGATGGAATTTGTCCCTTTTTTTATGCACAAGACATCCCTCAGCAAATTTCCACATTGTTGGTTAGGTACCAGTTCTGTAGTTGTACTGCATCATTAATAAGAGTCAAAGATGATTTCATTTTAAAGCCTTTAATCCAAAGCTATTATTACGTGACAATATACGCACATTGCATCAATTGTAACCATGCATTATTGCATCCTGTTTCAGTCCATTTACTCCTGCAATCAAATCCCTCCATCTTACATCATCCAAGTTGTGGCAAAACATCAGCAATTACATTTTCTCATCCTGCCATGTATATCATTTTCAAATTGAATGGCTGCACTAAAAATCTCCATGTAAACCATCTCGAAGTGGAGCCCTTACATTTCTCCAAAAGCTTTAATGGGTGATGATCAGGGCATACAGTTGTCCAAGACCCATTACTGGCAATATAAATGTCGAAAGGTTGGAACACCAAGCTCTAGGTTTCCTTCTCAATCGTGGAGTATTTCTGATGAATATTGAATTTACTGAAGAAGTACCCAATGGGGCTTACTATCTTCTCAACGTCGTCTTGTAAGAATACAGCACAAACAACCACTTCACTCACATTAATAGCCATCTCAAGTAGCTTTGTATAATTAGGCGTAGCTAACACTGGGGAAATAGTTAACACAGGTTTCAGGTTGGTAAATGTCTTCTGACATTCTACTGTCCACTAAAATAACCGGCACTCCTTCAGTTAGTCAGTCAGTGGAGCAACCACACTATTTCAATTTGGTACAAACTTCTGGTAAACCTATTCACTGCCAGGAATCAGAGTTCTGCTGTCTTTGTCAATGTCCATTCAGTGTTACCAAAGCCGAAATACTCTTCATTCCTTCGGATAAATGTACCTGCCGGTACCTTCTGAGCATGTCCAAATTACAAATATAAGTTGCTTATTCTACATTTTCAATACAGTCTTCGCAATGTGGAATCGTATGTGGATCAGACTTGGCAACTGCATTCACTTTGCAATAGTCTGCACACAATCATCTGGCTTTGGCATCATTACTTTGACTGAGCTCCAGTTGCTGCAACTCACTTTGATGCTGTTGTTGTTGGAACATGCATCCAGCCTGTCTTTGAACATAAGCCAACTTTCTTTGGCATAAGTCTATAAGGATATTGCTTAATTGGAGCCAATTCCCCTGCTCAATTTAATCATTCCCTAAACTTTGACACACAGTTCAAATATGTAGTAGCTGAACTCTGACTCAGTAATTTATCCTTATTTATTTTCGGTGGTTCTCTCAGCTCATGCCCCAACACTCATTCAAATGGACTGAATGTGGGAAGTTCATTTAGTACATCCCCACTGGTAAGATTTAGAAATGGAATCCCTTTATCCAGTCGTTTGGATTGTCTTGATGATAAGCCCTCTATATGCTCTTCTCTAGGCTCACTAATGTTCTTTAAAATTTAGCGTCATCTTTCTCACATTCCCTTTCCACCCTTTTTGGTAAGCAGTGGATAAGCTACCCATAACTTCCATGCATATATTCGAAGTAAAATTTGACTCTTGATCTGATTGTATCTCTGTGGGTGGTCTTTATCGAGTTAAACATTGGTGTACCTCTTCTACAATTCTTCTAGCAGTGGTATTGCACAAATGGAATGGCCTCTGAATAGCGAATGGACTCATCTATTACTGTTAACAACCACTGATTACTGTTAACAACCACTTTTTCTGTGTGTAGTGGTCCTACTCTATCAAGTAAGACCCTTGTAAAAGGTTCATCAAATGCAGGGATGGGTGTTAAAGTTCCTGGTTATTATTATTTACATGTCATGCAACCTGACATTTATCGCTTTCATGACATGTATGACATGTCTCGCAATTTTTAACTCCACCTAAATGCAGTCCAGGCCAGTAAAGATGTTTGTGTATTTTAGCGTGAGTTCTTCTCACTCCCGCAGTGGCTGATGTGCTGCCTGCCACACCTCCTTTCTACAAGCCACTGGTAGGGAATTTCTCCCACTTTCCCATCTGCCTGATTGTCTCATCAAGACATCATTTTAAAGTTACTAACATTTGGGAATACACTCAGATTCTTCTTCTGTGTATACTTTTCAATGCAATTGCTTCAGGTTTTCATCTTTCTGTTGTCGCTCAGTCAATTTCTCTGAACAAAAAATATCGATTTGTTCTCCATCTGTTCTTGTTTTGTCTGAGCCATTCAATCAAATATTGCTGATAATTCTGCTTTAACTTGCTTTTCTGCACTCTTTGATTTCTTCTCCTGTTTCAACTGGTGACTTTATGACCTTGTTATCTCTCTGTTAATGTTTTCCAATTCTTTCATGATTCACATAACAATGATATTCATTGTATTTATTTAGAACATGAGATAATCCATCCATACGTATGTTGAATTATTGCACTCTATTAGAATGATGAGTAAGTTATTGATTTTTACTGCCCAATTCCAACAGCAGACCTTGTCCCAACAATAGTATTCACTTTTGACCGAGAAGTTGGTGTTTCGGACAGGACCCTCCATGGAAGGCTTATGCCCGAAACGTTGACTCTCCTACTCCTTGGATATACTGCATGATCTGCTGTGCTTTTCCAGCACCACACTTTTCGACTCTGTATAACTGTAACAATGCATCCCTGCTCCTGTACTCGAAACATCTCTCAATGAAGGTCAATATAACATTTGCCTTCTTTACTGCCTGCTGCACCTGCTTGCGTACCTTCAGTGACTGGTGCACAAGGACATGTGGGCCCTTCAGCAGACTCCCCTCTCCCAATTTTCAGCTAGTCAGGTAGTAATCCACCACCTTCCTTTTGTTTCCAAATTGAATAACCTGATATTTATCCAAAATAAACTGCATCTGCCATTGATTGGCCCGCTCACCCAATCTGTCCAGATCATACCATAGGATCTATGCATCCTCGTCACAGTTCACCCTCCCACCCAACTTGGTATCATCTGCAAACCTTGAGATGTTACATTTTATTTCTTCATCCAAATCATTAATATATATTGTTAATAGCTGGTGTGCCTGTGGCATCCCACTAGTTACTGTCTGCCTATTTTACACGGGCCCCTTCAGCCCTCCTCTGTTTCTTCTCTGCGAATCAGTTTTCTATTTATCTCAGTCACTTACCCCAAACCCATGTGCTTTAATCCTGTACAGTGACCTCTTAAATGGAGAATTGTCAAATGCTTTTTGCAAGTACAAATATACCATATTGACCAGTTCCCCTTTGTCAACTCTGATAGTTCCATCTTCACAGAATTCCAATAGATTTGTTAAGCATGATTTCCCCTCCATAACTCCATGCTGACTCTGTTTGATTTTGCCACTGCTTTCTCAATGCTTTGCCACAAAGGATAAAGGATTTGAGAATTTTCCCCACTGCTGTTCTGAAGCTTACTAGTCTAGAATTCCCTTTCTCTGGACCTCTCTTTCTGAGCGTTGGAGTGTCAAGAACTGCCCTCCAATCTGCAGGGACTATACCAAAATCTAAAGAATCCTGACAACCAAAGCATCCACTATCTCTAGAACCATTTCCTTAAGTACTCTGGGATACCGATTTATCAGGCCCTGAGGATTTATCGGGTTCAATCCCCTCAATTTACCAGCACCATTTGTCTACTAATATTAGCCTCCCTCAGTTCTTCACTCTCACTAAATCTTGCATTCTCCAAGATTTCTGGTACTTGATTTGTATCTTCGAGCCAGAGAGTCCTAAATCACAGGGACAGGTCGTTTGTCCCAAACTGGTCCATACTGACCAAATTGTCCACCCATACTAACCCTATTTCCCTGTATTTGGTCCACATCCTTCTAACCCTTTCCTATCCATGTATTTGTCAAAATGCCGTTAAATGTTGTTAACGTACCCACCTCAACTACTTCTGCTGGCAACTCATTGCATACGCGTGCCAGCCTCTGTATAATCAAATTGCCCCTCAGGTTCCCTTTTGTACTTTTCCCCGCTAACCTTAAATTAATGCCATCTAATCCTCGATTCCCCAACCCTGGCAAAAAAGACTGAGTGTATGCCTCTCGTAATTTTATACAGTTCTATTAGATCCCCTCTCAGTCTCCTAGACTGCCAAGAAAAGAAAAGAAGTTCTAGCTTGTTCAGCCTCTCCTTATAACTGAGACCACTGAGTGCAAGCAACATTCGTATAAATTTCTTCTGCACTCTTCCCAGTTTAATAACATCCTTCCTAGAGCAAGGTGACCAAAACAGAACATATGCTCCAACTGCAGCCTCACCAACCTCCTGTACAACTGTCGTTTTTTTGTGAAGACAGAACTAAAGTATGCATTCAGTTGCTCAGCTGTTCCTTTGTCCTTTGTTATGCATTTCCCCATTTCTATCTGTAAGGACCTACATTTGTCTTCATCAATCTCTTTCTCTTCACGTCCTGTAGAACCTTGTAGTGTCAGTCTTCATGTTCCCTGCAATCTCACTTTCTCTTGTACTGTGTTTTCCCCATCTTCATCAATCCCTTGATCCTGCTTTGCTGAATTCGAAACTGCTCTGAAACATCACACCTATTATTTTTCTTGGCCAATCTCTATGCTTCTTCCTTCAATTGGATACTATCTAATTTCCTTTATAGGCCATGGATTGGTCCTGTTACCCATTTTGCTTTTGTACCAGACAGGAATAAATAGTTGTTTCAGTTCCCCCATGATTTCCTTGAATATTTGCCAATGCCTATCTACTGTCACACCTTTAAGCAACTTCCACTAATCTATCAATGCCAACTCATGCCTTATATATCTTCATAGTTTCCTTTATTAAAATTCAGCACCCTAGTCTCCAAATCAGCTGGCTCACGTTCCATCTTGATAAAAAAGTTTTATCATGTCATGGTCACTCTTCCTTAAGGAGTCTCAAGCATCTGAATTGGCAATGTTTCACTTCTCATTACACAGACCCCGTCTAAGATGGACTGCTCTCTAGTTGGTTCATCCACATGTTGGTTAAGAAAACCATTCCATATGTAGGCCAGGAATTCCCCCTAGTAGACATTGTTGCTAATTTGATTTGTCCAATCTGGATGCAGATTATAATCACCCATGATCTCAGATGTCTCCATATCATTAGCTTGCCTAATTTCCTGTTGAAGGAGAAAGTGAGGACTGCACATGCTGGAGATCAGAGCTGAAAATGTGTTGCTGGAAAAGCGCAGCACATCAGGCAGCTTCCAAGGAGCAGGAGAATCGATGTTTCGGTCATGAGCCCTTCTTCAGGAATGAGGAAAGTGTGTCCAGCAGGCTAAGAAACAAGGTAGGGAGGAGGGACTTGGGGGAGAGTCGTTGGAAATGCGATAGGTGGAAGGAGGTCAAGGTGAGGCTGATAGGCTGGAGTGGGGGTGGGGGCGGAGAGGTCAGGAAGAAGATTGCAGGTTAGGAAGGCGTTGCTGATTTCGTGGGTTGGGACTGAGACAAGGTCGGGGGAGGGGAAATGAGGAAACTGGAGAAATCTGAGTTTACCCCTTGTGGTTGGAGGGTTCCTAGGTGGAAGATGAGGCGCTCTTCCTCCTGCCGTCGTGTTGCTATGGTCTGGTGATGGAGCAGTCCAAGGACCTGCATGACCATGGTGGAGTGGGAGGGAGAGTTGAAGTGTTGAGCCACGGGGTGGTTGGGTTGGTTGGTCCGGGTGTCCCAGAGGTGTTCTCTGAAACGTTCTTCAAGTAGGCTGCCAGTCTCCCCAATATAGAGGAAGCCACATCAGGTGGAGTGGATGCAGTAATTGATGTGTGTGGAGGTGCAGGTGAATTTGTGGCGGATATGGAAGGATCCCTTGGGGACTTCGAGGGAAGTAAGGGGGGAGGTGTGGGCGCAAGTTTTGCATTTCTTGCAGTTGCAGGGGAAGGTGCTGGGAGTAGAGGTTGGGTTGGTGGGGGTGTGGACCTGACAAGGGAGTCACTGAGGGAGTCGTCTTTTCGAAATGCTGATAGGGGAGCGGAGGGAAATATATCCCTGGTGGTGGGGTCCGTTTGGAGGTGGCGGAAATGACGACGGATGATATGATGTCGATGGAGGTTGGTGGAGTGGTAGCTCAGGACCAGTGGGATTCTGTCCTGATGGCAATTGGAGGGGCGGGGCTCAAGGGCGGAGGAGCGGGAAGTGGAGTAGATGCGGTGGAGGGCATCGTCGAACTTCCTATTTAATACTATTCCAACATGTCCACTGCAGTCTTGAGGTCTCTGTATGACACCCACTAATGTTTTTTTGTCCCTTGGTATTTCACAGCTCCACCCACACAGATTCCACATTGTTGAAGCTGATGTCCTAAAAAGAGATGAACAAAAATACGTGACCAGGAATTGAGATATTTCTGCTCAAATATTGATCTTGTTTTGATGCTAATTAGCCTTGTCGACTTTCAATGAGTAAAATTCGTAAAATCTGGGACCGCCAGCAGAAGGTGATGAGCTAGATCATTTGTGGAATTGCTTTCTCAGTAAATGAACATAGATACATTTTGTTGAGTTTTTCGGTGTAGATGACAGTGCTTCTCCAGCAGGTGGAAGTGAGGGCTGATAGTAGATCCTTCACCCAACACCTTCACTCATAAAAAGTTAAGGCACACAAAAGATTGACTGAGGCTACTTAGTTTAACATCATTTATTGAAAAATATGGTGGAGTCTTTAAAAAAGGATGTGACAGCAGAAAACTGAGAATGGCTTTACAAAATGGAAATCTTACCTGATAAAAGTATCAGAATTCTTGGAGAAAATGGAGGAAACCGTGATTGTAACATGTTTTGATTTTCTGAAGATGGTTGATAGCACCCATGCATAAGATTACTGAATAAGAGGATTACTCAGAGAGGATCCAACAATCCACCTGACCCTCTGGCTAGTGATGTGGAAATTAATCGTCTAATTAATGGTGCCAAACGATGCCTGGGACAACACCTATTTATTCAACTAATGTCAGCAATATACATTAACAATGTGAAAGGCACAAACTGTACTTTTATCCAGATCAGCCGGTTTTATCTGCAGTCAGACACAACTTAAAATTCAGACCATTGCACAGAAGATCGATGAGTGCTCACAACAGTGGAAATGATTTTGTTTGATAAAGTAATCCATCGTAGACTTCCTCAGAGCAAATCGTGTTAACAAACTAGTTATTTTTTGTGTGTGTGTTGGGCGGGGGGGGGGGGGGGGTAGTGCACGAAATGTTACTTTTATCCGATTGATGTGAACCATTTGCACTTCCAAAGATATTTGAAATCGTCTATCACAGTAGATACGCCAGTAAATTTTACAAATCATTGATCAAAGGGGACAATCTTTTTTGGACTCGAGGAAGATCCATAGTGATATTTTGTAAATGTTTGGAGCTGGGATTGTTTTCAAATTTGGACTAAGACATTGGCGCATTTTCCTTATGGTGGGGGATTTCAACAATAGGGAACATGTTTTTACAATGAGAGGAGAAAAATTTAAAAAAACGTATCAGAGACAGCTTTTTACACAGCGAATGGCTTTTGTGTGGGATGATCTTACAACCTTTAGAAGACATTTGGATTAGTAAATGAATATCAAATGTTTGGAAGGCGATGGGACAAGTACACACAGGTGGGATTAGTTTAGTTTGGGATTATGACTGGCATGGACTGGTTGGACCGAAGGGTCTGTAACCATGCTGTAACCATGACTCTGTGACTATTTATCAATTATTCTCAATATTAAGCAGTGCTGTAGTGATCCTCGAATGAACTGTTGATGGTTAGGTTGTGTCTGAAACTCTGCGAATATTTCCTTCAATGAGAGGAGTGACTAGTTCTCCAAGTTACATAACTGAATAATAAACTTTTCTCCAGCATTGTTGTTGAGTCGATTTGTTTCTGCGGAGGCGGTGGTTATGGTTTGCAGTTGGCTTTCCACCAACTGGTCAACAGTGAGACAAAATATCTTTGATCCACTGCAGAAACTCCACCTGCTTCCAGTAAATGAAACTGGGAACTCAAGGAGCTTTCCTGCAGTCAGCTTAATTGCTGCCAACAATTGTATCTGGCCTATTAAAGGGAAAATGAATAAAGTAAAGTAAAATCCTACCAAACAAACTATATTTTCCCATTTACTTACAATGGATACATTTCACTTGGCATTTCTTCTTTAAAAAGGAAAGTCACTAAATACAGCATTCACTGTATGACTGTCAGAAAACAGGACATTGAATGCAATGATGTTCTGGGTAGTTCAACCTGTTTATTGAGTATCTTTAAAGCTCCTGAATATGAAGTTAATGGATCCAAAATCCCACATGGCAGTAACATTTGTTATCATCCCAAAGTAAATTAACAAACTTGAATTGGTTCAAACTCACATCACTTGTAACACCATTCTCTGATTCATGCATCTCATTAAAACTGAGTGGGCCCTTTATACATGGTTAACATTGATGTAGTGTAACCGCGAATTTTTACTGATTTTTATGAGTTATCTGCCCCTGTCAGAGCTATCAGTGAGCAGAGAAATGTACTGTTTATAACCTACATCCGTGGTAATGATTATTGTAATATTCTCTAATTTACCCAAACTTTCCTGATGTACCCATACGGTTACCTGCAATGGTTTAGATGTTGATGATTTTTAAAAAAAAACGTATGGACTGTCCTGTTCTAGTTCATTAGATGCTCTTTCAAAAGTTTACCTAGGTTTTATGTATCACTGCCAACTCACTTTTTGTTTCTCAGGCACACAGCTTTCCTTTACTATGCATTTTAGGGTCGGAGCAACTTGAAAAAAAAATGCAGGGAGAGACATTCTGCAATGTAAGGAGGTGCTTCTAACCTCAGGGTCCAAACTGTTTAGTGACACACACTCACATTCTGAACATAATCACTTTTTGGACATGCTCCCTATTCGGTTGCCTAAATTGAATTTAGAAACGCGGATTAGAAATGGTATGTTATTTTCTAAAGTGAGAGAGACTTTGAGTGACAGCAAAAATAAAGTCACTAATTTTGTTGCTTAATAATATTATTGAAGTTCTTTGTAGCTTTATCTGCTTGTGGTGGAATGTAGAATTAAAGGGAGTTAACTTCTAATTGAATATTCTAAATATAATCACTTTGGACACGCTCTATGTTCAGTTGTCTAACTTGAATTTTGAAATGTTTAGTATGAATTACATGTTATTTTGTAGTGGGACAGAGACTGGTAGTGTCCTGGGAAAACAAGCTCAATTGTATTACTAGTTGGTAATATGTTTGAACTTTGATTTTAGTTTTATCTGCTTGTGAATGAATGTAGAAATAAAGGGAGCTAACATCCCAATGAATTTGTTTTTTTTAAAACAAAATACTTGCATCTATCATGTGAAACAGTCCTGAAGCTACTCAATTTTACTTCCACCATTTAAATAAAAACACTCCCAAAGAAGCTATCCAGCAAAACAAATATCCCAAGATGTGTATGTGTCCATGTTTAAGCAAAACCTCATGTAAATACATGAGCCCATGTGTTAGGGCTGTGCAAGCTGATACCAGGATCCAGTCTGAGCCTCCAGCAGGAAAACAACAGGCGGAAGCTGTAAGCCTGCCCCTTCTGATGGCCATATAAATCCTGAGCACTGGACCGTAAGTCAACACTCATGGGTCGGCTCTGTTTAGAAAGATCTTCACAGAACCGCTTCCCACAATTTATCAGAATTATTGTGTCGACAATTTTTCTCAGTTTGTCACTGACTTTCTTATCATGTGAGTGTTTTTTGTTCAAATATCTCTTTGTTACTGTCTCAATGTTAGTCTACCGCAGGAATGTAAAAGACTCAGCCATCATTTAATCTTCATTAATGGTCATGGTTTATTTGTTTTCTTTTTAAAGGTGTCCAGTCGGAGATTGTTTTGACTCAGGAAGAGGCAAACACTGGCCATCCCGCAGACAGCCTGAAACTGACCTGTAAAACCAGTGGGTTCAATCTTGGCAGCAACTGGATGTACTGTGTCCGACAGGTTCCAGGACAGGGTCTGGAGTGGCTGGTTCGCTACTATAGTTTCTCCAGCAGTAACTATGCACCAGCGATTAAGAATCCATTTACTGCGTCCAAAGACAATTCAAACAACATTTTCACGTTGGACATGGGGAACCTGAAGATCGAAGACACCGCCATCTATTACTGTGCAAGAGACCACACCGAGAGGAACCAGGTCTGGACTCATTCAAAAACAACTGGAGGGAATATTTTGTCAATTCCACCATAAACTGACGGTCAGTAAGAGTTTTAAATACAATTATACCAACTGTGATCTGAAGCAGACCTCAGGCTGCCTTTTACAAAACTATCAAAGAGGAAATGTACCATTTAAACTGGCAAACTGGTGACACAATGGGACAATGTTTTAGGCATGTCATATGTACTGCTAACACTTCCATCAATTAAATGGTCGGACAAATGTTAGTTTTAATATATCTGACAGCTCAGGAAATCACTGCTAATTGTTATGTCAACTATGGCATTAATTCTAAACATGATCAGTACTAAATGACTCTTTCAAATGAAAATTGAAACCTTGAGTAAAGAACAGAGAATGAGTGTACTGGTCTACATCATTGTGATACGACAGTGGGTCACAGTGTTTGAAACTAGTCAGTGATTACTTCTACAAACCGTCTTAACTTGCAGTGCAGTATTAGTTCTGTGCGGTTTTATGCCAGTATCAGTATTTAATTTGTAAAAGTGTTAGGTAATTATCGATACACCAGTTAGGGATTTTGAGAATCCGCTTATGTGTTACTCTGTGAAGTCTAAAGCAGTATTAAAATTTATCAAGAATGATCAGAATTCACTAGCACAATTATGTGATGAAGATTTGTCTTGTCTTTATTTTGCCTGTGGTTCTGAAAATTTAAAATGGTAGTAGATTTTTGATTTGTTTTATGCAGAGCTAGTTATATTGTGACCCAGTCCAGAGAATGTAACACATTGACTATCTTGAATACTGGGGCCAAGGGACCATGGTGACAGTGACTTCAGGTAAGAATTTGAACTTTCTTAGTGACTTTTTAAAAACTTTCTATTCATGTGACTAGTTTCTGAATTAAATGAAACTCAGATTCTGTGCTGAGTTTCGTTTGGTTCGGATTGACTTTTGTTCACACTGATTATAGACTTCAGTTAAGGCTCAGCAAATAGTTAAAATGGTGATGATGGAGTCAGTTGCTCGGTGTATCTCTTTTTTTTGGTCAGATGGGCATTCTGTGTGCCTGGGTTACTTGAAACACCTAATGTCTCTTAATCTGTCAGCTATAAATAATGTTTAATGTTAGTGACACCCTTACTGTGAGTTTTATTATCAACAACAAACGCTAAGAATTCAAAGATGTTCAAGATATTACGAAACATGATTAAAACATGCTAAAATATCATTATTCATTTCTTGAATATATGTTCTTACCATGATTATATTTTCTCATTTATTTTGTTATTTTTGTTGATGACAAGCAGGTTAGAATCCGTCATACAATTTTCTTGAGGTGCTATATTGCATTAGATTCTGAGTTTGTTTTACTTGATTCTGTTGAATTGAGTTGCTTGGAGTTTGGCTTTGCTTTAGTTGATTCAGTTTGAACTGTGTTGATTGGATTCTGACTTTGATTTTACTTGGTTTTGTTGAATTGTGTTGATTGGCTTTTGAAATTGTTTTATTTGATTCTGTTGAATTGAATTGGTTGGATTCTGATTATCTTTCATTTAAATCTGTTGTTTCGAGTTGATTGGATTCTGATTTTATTTTCCTTGGTTCTGTTGAATTGAGTTGATTGAATTCTTATTCAGTTTGTGGAATTGATCTCCGTTTCATGCTTTCTGTAATTCGTGTTTTCTTTCTGGTGAGGAGAATGCCTCTCTGGATTCCTTTTCATTACCATTATTTGTGAAGTTCTTTTGTTTTTCATGAATCATTTCTGCATTTGTTAAACTTATATAATACATTTTTCTCTGCTTGATTGAAAATATTACATCCATTTGTAATGGTCTGAAAACCAACTTAAGGCAGAAACCCAGAAGTGTGAGAAATGAAAAAAAAACACGAGTTTTTAATGTATTAACTTTTTAAAAAAACACTCAGTTCTAATTGTAACCCATCTGAATTTTGTTTTGAGTAGCCTTATTCAAAATAAAATTTGGGACTAAAATCTGAAACTGCAGAATTGATCAGATTATGTAATTGAAACTAACTTAAAATTATAATGTTTGTGCCACCCTGACTAATTATTATATTTGTCCATTCAAGTAATTGTGTTTTGACCATGAAGTGATTAATCAATATATGCCTTCAACCGCTCTACTGTGTGCTGCACAAGATTGTCACGATCAAGAAGGGTGTGCAGGTCGGAAATAAATTGAACTGTTGCCAGAAACGTTACAGCTTTAAGTGTTAAGTACCCTCACAAACAAGGTTGTTGTTATGACTTGTTATTTCTATTCAACGTAATCATTAGTTTGCTGGATTCTGAGCAGCTTTGTTAGACTTCAATTTGTTTTTTTTTTGTGAGGTTACATCATGTTCTTGGTTCTGTTGAAAATGTTTGCAGAGCCAGTTCTGCTGAAAACACACAGTGTTGTGATCTGGTGATCGTTGATCTGTTGAGGAGGGACTGTGCTTGGGTAACATTAAATGTGTTATATTTGGGAAACCGTTTCTGGTTTCTACATTGTTTTTGCAATGTTAACATGGTTGGTGACAGTGAACCGCTCCAGGTTCCTCATTCAATGCTGTCAGCATGTGAGTTGAAATTTTATAAAGCCTATTAGTAAGTGAAAGGCAAATTGCAAAGATTTTAGAAATGAAGGGAAAACGGATACCTTCGGGTGCCATTTTTACTTAAAAGTAATAATTAAGAATTAATCTAATCCATGCTTTCCAATCCAAATTCAGAACTCCACTATCGAGTTCAAGCACAAGGTCTGTCTTTAAACAGATTACAAGTCATAGAGAAAGATAAATAGAATTTGAAAAGTCTAATGTTCTAATAGTTCTTGCTCTTGAGCAAAAATGCCATGACTGTGTTATAATTGAGCAACAAACACCTTTCAATTCCACTGTACACTGCATACATATTTTTCTGGCTGGAAAAGATCACTGGCAATGACCATTTGGAAATTGTGCACAATTCTATGAAGAACAGATCCGTTTCACTGCTTTGATCAGTTTTACACGTAACTTGAGTTAATTAATTGTTATGTCCCTGATTAAACTGGATTTGCAGGATAAAAATAAAACATTTACTGAATTATTTAATCTGCCCAGTGCTTTAGTTGTTCCCAATCTGTGCATTTTAAATAAATAGTTACATTTTACAAAATAAATCAACTGAAGTGTCATTCTTTTGGAAACAACTGCTATAGTGAATTATGTGACGAAGACCACATTTCGAATTAATTAAAATAATCCACCCATGAACTCGCAAGGCAGCATGGTGGCTCAATGGTCGGCAATGCTGCCTCACAGTGCCAGGATCCCAAATTCGATTCCACCCTCGGGTGACTGCCTGTGTGGAGTTTGCACATTCTCCCTGTGTCTGCATGGGTTTCCTTCGGGCCCTCTGGATTCCTACCACAGTCCAAAAGATGCGCAGGTGAGGTGGTTTGTGCAATTTAGCACAGCCATAGTGTTCAGGGATGTCTAGGTTAGAGTGCATTAGTCAGGTTTTAATATAAATTAGGGGGAATGGGTCTGGGTGGGCTACTTACTGTTCAGAGGGTCAGTGTGGAATTGTTTGGCCAAATGGCCTGTTTCCATGCTGTAGGATCTCAACTCTTAAAACCATGGGAGTACTTACTGCAAACGCAGAGAATTCATTTTACATCAATATATTCAGACGTATGCAGAATTCACAAATTTGCAGAAGACATGAACTAAAAGATAACAGAGCACATTGTTTATTCAGGCACTGAAAATAGTGTAATATTTATTTTAATTAATATACTTGACTGATTTATTGTAAAGTAGCGATCGGAAGGAACCTGCTCACATTAGTTAAGTGTGGCAATCGTTTAGATTAGATTTCCTGCAATATGTATCGGGTCATTTGGCCCAACAAGTCCACACCGACCCTCTGGACAGTAACCCACCCAGACCCATTCCCCTACCCTATATTTACCCCTGACTAATGCACCTAAGACTATGGACGATATAGCATGACCAGTTCACCTGACATGCACATCTTTGGATTGTGGGAGGAAACCCACACAGACACAGGGGAGATTATGTAAATTCCACATAGGCAGTCACCCAAGGCTGGAACCGAGCCTGGGTACCTGGATCTGTGAGGCAGCAGTGCCCACGTTTACTTAGACATATGTTAAAGCGGGCAACTCCAGACAGAAGCATGTTTTCAATTCATAACTTTTTAAACATTTTCGTTCATTAAAAGCAGTAAACAAGAAAATGACCTTGCCCTCATTCCTCCAACAGAAATGCTTTCCACACTGAAATGCAGTATTGTACTTATGCAGTGTATGCAAAATCTTTACAGTTCAAGGAACGTGTTAAGACTATGTAAAAATAATTTAGAACATAATCCATTTCCTCCGGATCTATGCTTTACTTGGCGATATTTCTCACCTCAATAATTTTATTAAATACAATGACTTATTAAGTTTATTAACTCAGTGGTTATTTATGTTCATTATGAACACATTCTCGTTCACATTAATCCTCTGGTTAGTTCCTCTGATGAATGTTCAATTACAGTGAATATATTTGACGTGAGGAGTTGAGCAATGTATCCTCTAGGATTAAGTCTGTTGTACAGTTTGTTTCAGTGCTATCTCTGACTAACTTGTCAATGGTCCTGACCATTTGTAAATTGTCCAGTTCAGATACCTGGATCTCAGACAGTTCAATTTCATCTTGCACTTCAAAACCACTTTTATCGGCCAGAAATACAATATTCGATTTGGTGCCTCAGAATTGAGAGCCCTGACTAAGTTGTTCCAATTAGAACGAACGTTACAGGAACAAAAGGCAGATAGCAAGAGTTTTGAAATTGGTTGTTGGCAACACTAGATATTTGATTGAGTGAGGCAGAGGGAAATATGCTGCATATTATCTTTGTGCCTCAGTTATGCAGGACATGTTTTGTGGCACAATGTAGAATCAGATTTTTTTTGCATCTTATTATTTGAAAACCTATTATCAGCTTTTAATGTCACTGGCAGCTGTCATACTACACTTCAAAACATTTCACTCTTTTTCAAACTATGTAGGCAATCTGGTGCAGCTTCATTCACAGGGGAAAGAGGAAGGGAGTTCGAAGTTGCAATCCAGTGACAGTGAATTGATGGCAATGCAATTCTAGTTTTATTCCTCTCTCGTTCAGATAGAGATTGAACAATTTGGAACTGCTATCGAAGTATTCTTGGATAAATGTTGAAATGTTACTTTCATTGTACAAACATTCTGGAACAATTCCTGGTTGTTGTAAAGTGTTAATAACTAACATGGTTTATGTACTGTCAAAACAGGTGGGCTGTGTTCTCCGAGTTAGTGTCGAGCCCATTGTGTTCAGGTCTGTTATGATGTTGTAGTATAGTCCTTGATTCTGTGCCAGGTGGCCTGTGTTCACTTACAACCTGTTAGAGAGGTATGTAACACCAACTCTTATCAGGTTACTTCAGTGCAAGAAAGCAGATTGAGATGTTTGGGTGTTTGTTGGAATTCCACTCACAAAGGCCAGTGAAATATATTCAATCGCTGTCCTGACTTGTGACTCTTAGATATTAAACAGATTTTTGGCGGTTAGCAGCTTTTTCCAGATCAATATTTGTTCACAAGCTTTTGGGCATCGCGAGATGGGTATAATGGAGTAAGTGCTCAAAGAAATCCCAGCTTTTGACTTGCTGTTCTAACAATATCATTTATAACTAATCCAGAATGAATCATTTTCGAAGCAAATTTGATGAGATTATGCTTAGGCTGTTTTTCTTTATATTAAACCAGTGCTGTAGTTGAATTTGATTGTTCAGTACGGTGGGGGTTCCGCTGAATCTTGCAGCAGATGGAGATAGCTTTTCAGTTGGTCTTCAATTGCTATCTCAGACCATCCAGTACCTCTGCTAAGAATTCTTTTTCCAACAGGAGTCAAGCCAACGTAATCACTGTTTATCTCAACAGGTTGAGCTCTTGTGTCAAAAACATGAAAACAATTTGGTGAAGAGGGGATCTCTGGGTGCGAAAGGTTAACCTTGTCTTCTCTCCAGAGGAGCTGCTAGACCTGCTGAGTTTCTTCAGAAATGTCAGTCTTTTATTTTGGTTCTATAGCATTAAAGTTTATTGTTTCATTGAAAAAAAGTTCTGTTCGATTAAACACGTTCCTCAGAGAAAAGATGCATTTGAACACATTGCGAATGTTCAGAGATATTAAATATCAGAGAATCATTGAAATTGAGCACCCTGATCTCGAGCTGTAGTTTCACAAGAAACTATTATGAAGTAACAACACACTCCAGAATGCAGTGTCTGTTGTAATTGGGTGGAAGTTATTTTGATCACTCAGATAGAGAATGTCAATGATCCCGTTCCAAATAATCAACACAAGTTTTTTTTTAAAGCATGTGGGAAATAATTAATTTGTTGAAATATTTTAATAAAAAGTGCTCACGCCAGTGTTAGCTTAATGAATGACACAATGATAGGAAGGTAGGAGCAAGAGGAGGGCATTCAGCCCCATGTGCTGTTCCACCACTTACTTAGATCATGGAGCAGCTGTGAGATGAATGCACAGGCCTCCCTTTGGCTAAAACTCTTTAACACCTTTGATTAACTATCAAAAACTATCCCAGATTTACTGATTCGACTGCCCATAACAAAGGGAGACACCATTTCTGAAAGACATTCCTGTGAGTACTATGACACAATGAGGCTGGAATTAATTGCTCATGAAAGTAAACTTTAAATCTCTGACAATTTCCAATTGAAACATCCCAATCATCATATTTCATTAATTTAACACTATACTTCCCTGGAATAAAGAAATATAACGTGTGATTGCCTTGCTAAAAATGAGGGATGCTTGATTCCTATTATATGATTAAAAAATAGCTCTGTTCATTCAGTGAAAACGCAGTCAAATCATACAAACGGAAATCATGTCATCTTGTGTCGACACACAAGTGCCTCAAATAATTTTCAATTCTTCCAGTAGTTGTTTGAATCTCTAGACAGGTGTGGAAGGGTCAGACTTTTTATATTGCTTCGAGAAACCAGTTATAGAACATAGAACATAGAACATAGAACATAGAAGAATACAGCGCAGTACAGGCCCTTCGGCCCTCGATGTTGCACCGATCAAAGCCCACCTAACCTACACTAACCCACTATCCTCCATATACCTATCCAATGCCCGCTTAAATACCCATAAAGAGGGAGAGTCCACCACTGCTACTGGCAGGGCATTCCATGAACTTACGACTCACTGAGTGAAGAACCTACCCCTAACATCAGTCCTATATCTACCCCCCCCCTTAATTTAAAGCTATGCCCCCTTGTAATAGCTGACTCCATACGTGGAAAATTGTTCTCACTGTCAACCCTATCTAACCCCCTAATCATCTTGTACACCTCTATCAAGTCACCCCTAAACCTTCTTTTCTCCAATGAAAACAACCCCAAGTGCCTCAGCCTTTCCTCATAGGATCTTCCTACCATACCAGGCAACATCCTGGTAAACTTCCTCTGCACCCGTTCCATTGCCTCCACATCATTCCTATAGTATGGCGACCAAAACTGCACACAACATTCCAGATGCGGCCGCACCAGAGTCTTATACAACTGCAGCATGACCTCAGGACTCCGGAACTCAATTCCTCTACCAATAAATGCCAGTACGCCATATGCCTTCTTCACTGCACTATTTACCTGGGTGGCAACTTTCAGAGATCTGTGTACATGGACACCAAGATCCCTCTGCTCTTCCACACTACCAAGTATCCGACCATTAGCCCAGTACCCCATCTTTTTGTTACTCTTACCAAAGTGAATCACCTCACACTTAGCTACATTGAACTCCATTTGCCACCTTTCTGCCCAGCTCTGCAGCTTCTCTATATCCCGCTGTAACCTGCCACATCCTTCCTCACTGTCTACATCTCCTCCGACTTTCGTATCATCTGCAAACTTGCTCACCCAACCTTCTAACCCTTCCTCCAGGTCATTTATAAAAATGACAAACAGCAATGGTCCCAAAACAGATCCTTGCGGAACACCGCTAGTGACAGCACTCCAAGATGAAACTTTACCATCAACTACTACCCTCTGTCTTCTTCCAGCCATCCAATTCCTAATCCAAACCTCCAACTCACCCTCAATGCCATATCTCTGTATTTTCTGCAGTAGCCTACCATGGGGGACCTTATCAAACGCCTTACTAAAATCCATATATACCACATCTACCGCTTTCCCCTCATCTACCTCCTTCGTCACCTTCTCAAAGAATTCAATAAGGTTTGTGAGGCACGACCTGCCCTTCACAAAACCATGCTGACTATCCTTGATCACATCATTCTTATCCAGATGTGCATAAATCCTATCACTTACAATTCTCTCTAAGACTTTGCCCACAACAGAAGTGAGACTCACTGGCCTATAGTTACTAGGATTATCCCTACTCCCCTTCTTGAACAAGGGAACCACGTTTGCTAGCCTCCAGTCCTCTGGCACTACTCCTGTAGACAAAGAGGACACAAAAATCAAGGCCAATGGCTCTGCAATCTCCTCCCTTGCTTCCCAGAGAATCCTAGTATAAATGCCATCAGGCCCTTGCCAGAATTGCCAACACCTCTTCTCTACATATCTCAAAGCCATCCATTCTACTTATTCGTGCCTCAGTATTCATATCGACAACAATGTCCTGTTCCTGAGTGAATACTGACGAAAAGTATTCATTCAGTGCCTCCCCAATCTCTTCAGCCTCCACACGCAACTTCCCATTACTATCCTTGATTGGACCTATTCCTACCCTAGTCATTCTTTTATTCCTAAAATACCTATAGAAAGCCTTAGGGTTTTCCCTAATCCTACCAACTAAGGACCTTTCATGTCCCCTCCTTGCTGCTCTTAGCTCTCTCTTCAGGTCCTTCCGGGCTACCTTATAACTCTCAATCGCCCCTATTGAACCTTCACGCCTCATCTTTACAAAAAGCGCCCTCTTCCATTTAACAAGGGATTCCAATTCCTTATTAAACCACGGCTCCCTCACACGACCCTTTCCTCCCTGCCTGACTGGTACATACTTATCAAGGACACTCAATAGTTGCTCCTTGAACAAGTTCCACATATCAATTACGCTCTTGCCTTGGAATCTACTTTTCCAATCCACACATCCTAAGTCATCCCTCACCGCATCATAATTTCCCTGCCCCCAGCTATAACTCTTGCCCTGTAGTACACACTTATCCCTCTCCATCACTAGAGTAAAAATCACCGAATTGTGGTCACTGTCCCCAAAGTGCTCACCTTACCTCTAGTTCTAATACCTGGCCTGGTTCGTTACCCAGAACCAAATCCAGTATGGCCTCACCTCTTGTTGGCTTATCTACATATTGTGTCAGGAAACTCTCCTGCACACATTGGACAAACACTGACCCATCTAACGAACTTGAGCTATAGCTTTCCCAATCAATATCAGGAAAGTTAAAGTCCCCCATAACATCCACCCTATTAATGTCACTCTTCTCCTGAATCATCTTCGCAATCCTTTCTTCAACGATTCTAGGACGATGAGGATTGCCTGTAAAAGACTCGTAACAGGGTGACCTCACCTCTCCTATTCCTAACCTCAACCCAAACTACCTCAGATGGCAAATCTTCGTCCATCTTCCTTTCCACCGCTGTAATACTATCTTTGACAAGCAAAGCCACCCCCCCCCCCTTTTACCCTTTTTACCCTCAGTTCAACCCTGGAACCTGCAACAGCCAATCCTGTCCCTGATCTAGCCATGTCTCCGTAATAGCTACAACATCGAAGTCCCAGTTACCAACCCGCGCTGCAAGTTCACCTACCTTATTTCGTATACTTCTGGGATTAAAGTATACACACTTCAAGCCACTCTTCTGTTTACAGGCACCCTCCTTTAAGATTGATGCCATATTCCTAACCTCCCTACATCCGTCTATTTGAATTGCTGATGTTTGTGTGGTATTAGTACATTCACAGCGCTGGGGGGAAGTGATTGAGGAAGAGGAAACGGGCAGGGAAATAGTTGAGAGTCAAGTTGAAGCCTGATTTGGAGGAAAGCTTTCAGGAGAAGCATTTACACGCACGTGCGCCCTTATCCTCAAGGATCACACTTTTGGAACATGCTGCCGAAGGGACATGTCAGCATGCAAAATGGAAGTTGAAGAAGGCACCCTGGCCCCTCTAGAAGGCTATTCCATTCATGGGATCATCACTGATCTTGCTGCTCACCAGTCTTCCCAACAATCGATAATATTGAACCTGATTGTTTACTGTTCAAGAAAAGAATGGTGAACCTTTGGAATTCTCCACCACAGAAATTGATTGAGGACAAAATATTAAATTATTTCAAGAAGGAGATAGATTCCTTCAATCCTTAAAAAATGCTACAGATATGTGGGAGAAAGGGAAACAGGCTACAATATTGGTTGAAAGCCATGAAAACATTGAATGGGACATGGTTTCTAGGTTTGTAAGTTTCACGTAATGCCAACATTGGTGGTATAATTGGCAGTGAAAGTTATCTAAACGTACAAGGAGATCTTGATCAGCTGGGCCAATGGGCTGAGGAGTGGCAGATGGAGTTTAATTTAAATGAACACGACGTGTTGCTTTTTGAGAAGATAAATCAGGTCACAACTTACGGAGTTAATGGTAGGGCACTGGGTAGTCATGTTGGACACAGGGGTCTGAGGGCCCAGACTCTAGAGTCTTACAGAGTTAATGGTAGGGCACTGGTTAGTGACATTAAATACAGGGCCCTGAGGGTTCAGACTCATAGGGTCTTACAGCGTTAATGGTAGGGCACTCGGTAGTGATGTTGAACACTGAGGGCCCTGAGGGTTCAGACTCATAGATTCTTGAAAGCGTTGTCTCAAGTAGCTAGTGTGTTGAAGGTGTTTGGCACATGTATCTTCATTGGTCAGAGCACTGAGTGCAGGAGTTAGGGCTTCATGTTGTAACTGTCCAAAACATTGGAATGAACTGCCAGAGGAAGTGGTAAATGTAGAGATAGGTCCAACATTAGAAGACATTTGAACAGCTACAGGAACTTGATAGGTCTGGATGGATATGGGCCAAAGGCAGGCAAGTGGAATTTGTTTCATTTGGGAACTCTGGTCAGCATGGATGAGCTGGACCAAAGGAACTGTTTCTGTGCTGTACGACTTTATGACTCACTGACTTTATGTTGGAGTAGGCTCAAAGTTGGAAGGTGGTGAGCAAGTGAGGGGCTAGATTGGGCATGTGGGAGAATTTGGGCTGGTAGGCTGTGAGGTGTTGGCTGGCTGCTGGGTAAGCTTGCATGCACTCTGTCTGGCAAGGTGGCATCAAGGTAAATGGTAATGGTCACAGGATAAATTGTTCGAATTGTGCTTGGTAGGTGAGGGGTAGTTTGAGCTGAAAAGCAGGAGGTCTGTCTTTGCCAGGCAGGTTTATGGAGAGGTGGGCAGGATGCCATGCTGGTTAGTGTAGAGGTGGGCAGAGTGTCAGGGTTTTTCGGGGGTGGAAGGTCACTGTAATGAATTGACAGGTAGACGTGTTGTCAAAATGCAAAGCTCAGAGTCTGGCAAAATGGTAGGTTGTAAAGCACAGATGCTAAAGGAGCTAGGATGCAATGTGCAAAGGTTGATTTGGGTAAGATGAGAGTTCAGTGGTCAAGTGCTGAGGTCATGTCTTGGGTAATGGGCTTTTGTCAGAGGTTGTGAAAATGATGGTGCCAGGTCCAGTCAGGGCCAGATTCACCATGGGCCAGGTGCAGGGCGGCAGGAGTGTAAATGAGTGAAAGGAATTGAGATCATATGTCCATCTGGAAGATAGAATATAGAACATTACAGTGCAGTACAGGCCCGTCAGCCCTCAATGTTACGCTAACCTGTGGAACCAATCTGAAGCCTATCTGTCCTACACTATTCCATTTTCATCCATATGTTTATCCAATGACCTTTTAAATGCCCTTAAAGTTGGCGAGTGTACTATTGTTGCAGGCAGTGTGTTCCATGGCCCTACTACTCTCTGAGTAAAGAAATAAACTCTGACATCTGTCATCTATGTCCTCTCCTGCTAGCCATCACTATTCAAGGAAAAAGACTTTCACTGTCCACCCTCTGTTTATCTTTTATGTCTCAATTAAGTCATCTCTCAACCTTCTTCTCTCAAACAAAAACAGCCTCAAGAGCCTCATCTTTTCCTCATTAAACCATCCCGCCATACCAAACAACATCCTGGTAAACCAAACCTCCTCTGAACTCTTCCAAAGCTTCCACATTCTCTCTATAATGTGGTGACCAGAACAGTACACAATACTCCCAAGTGCGGCCACACCAGAGTTTTGTATAGCTGCAGTCTAACCTAGTGGTTCTGAAACTCAGTCCCTCTATCGATGAAAGCCAACACAAAGTATGCCTTCTTAACAACTCTATCAAACTGGCTGGCAACTTTTAGTGATCTATGTGCATAGATACCGAGATCTCTCTGCTCAGCTACACTGTTAATATGGATTGCCTTGGATGTGTTTCGTGTGATAGGGGTTGTGTGTTCTGGGCATGAATGGGTGTATAGCGTAGGGTTTGTCAATGTGACTGCAAATTTAGTTCTAGACAGAGTAACTGCAGTGGTTAGTCTGAACGATGAGGTTTGATGGTGAACTGCGTGTCAATTTGATAGTTATTAAAGTTAAAGATTACTAGTTCATTTCTCAAATCATATTTACGTAAATACTCAGCTGTAACACTCCAAAGTCTCTGAACCTTAACGGTCTTCCATTTTTCAGAGGCCTCCAGAATTCAGATAATTGTAAATTAGATGCTTCAAATTCCAGACAATTGGCATGAGTTCAGCCGTGACAGCCATCCTCCCCGTCCCAGTGCTCAGCTCCTGCCTGTGCTGCTGCTGCAGTGACCTTCCTCCCAGAGAGAAAATTCTGCCTTGCATTGATAAGTGAGAAAGGATCACTGGACCTGATTTCCAAGTCTGGGGACAGCAAACACGAGGGGACACAACTTTAAAGTGAGGGGAGATAGGTATAAGACAGATGTCAGAGGTAGTTTCGTTACTCATTGAGTAGTACGGGTATGGAATGCTTTGCCTGCAACGGTCGTAGATTCGCCAAGTTTAAGTACATTTAAGTCATCATTGGACAGGCTTGGATGCTGCCTAAACTGCTGTGCTTTTTCAGCACCACTAATCCAGAATCTGGTTTCCAGCATCTGTAGTCATTGTTTTTACGTAGGCATATAGACGTACATGGAATAGTGTAGGTGGGATGGGCTTCAGATTAGTATGACAGGGCAGCGCAGCATCGAGGGCCGAAGGGCCTGTACAGCACTGTAATGTTCTATATTCACTCTGATTTCTCTCCGGGGGTACTGCCAGCGGTTGGTTATTTCCAGCAGCACGGTACCTAGTGGGGCGGCACGCTGGTTCCGTGGTTAGCGCTGCTGCCTCACAGTGCCAGGGACTCGGGTTCCATTCCAGCCTCGGGTGACTGTCTGTGTGGAGTTGGCACTTTCTCCCCATGTCTGTGTGCGTTTCCTTCCACAGTCCAAAGATGTGCAAGCTGGGGGAATTGCAAATGTTGTGTTCAGTGATTGGGAGGTTAGGTGCATTAGTCAGGGTTAACTGTAGCATAATAGGGTAGGGGAATGGGTCTGGATGCGTTACTTTTCAGAGTGTGGGTGTGGACTTGTTGGGCCAAATGGCCTGTTTGCACACACTGTGGAATTTTGATGAATCTTGGTTTGTATTTTGTGAAACTTCTCTGCTCTTCACAGCAATCCAGTGAAAGTGTCAGTTGGTGAGATCTTCAAACAGTTACTGGAGTTGGATCAGGATGTTCTTCTTCCTAAATTATGTGGCTTGGTCAAGGTCGAGGGCATGTTTCTAAAGAGGGAACCAATGATCATGATCAGCAACTGGTAGGAACCAAAAATAACTCCAGTTATGCTGTAGACTTCAGCGGGAGCATACTGGCAAACGTTTACAGCTGAGGATACATTTGAGTAACTGATAAGGTCAAATGAACAGAAACTAACATGCTCAATTGGTCATTCTATTGTAGAGACACCATTTCCCCCCACGCTTTATGGCCTGGTCTCCTCCTGTCAGGAGCACAACACCGGTTCTGTGATATTTGGTTGTTTGGCGATGGACTATTCCCCTGACGTCACTAAGGTAACCTGGAAGAAAAGTGGGGAGCTAATCACGACTGGATTGAAGAATTACCCATCAGTGAGAAACAAGAAGGGAACCTACACCATGAGCAGCCAGTTAACCCTGCCCGAGTCAGTGGTAGATTGCCCCAGCAAAATCTACTGTGAGGTTCAACACAGCGGATCACACAAGAGCAAAGAAATACCATGTCCAGGTACGTGTTGTGGGAACTGAGATAAACAGAGCATCTGGGATTAATATGAAGAAGGCATTATTTATAACCGTTTTCACAGAATCACCTTATACAGCACAGGAAAAAGGCCCTTTGATCCATCCAGTTCACACCTATCAATAACAGCCACCTAACTATTCCAATCTCATGTGCCAGCACATGATCCATTGCCATGTGTGACTTGCCCTTGCAAGGATGCATCTCACTACTTCATACTTATTATGAGGGGCTCAGCCTCTACATGACTTATAGGTGCTGAGCTCCAGGCTAACACCACCCTCTGTTTGATTTTGTTTTCCCCTGAGATACACTTGGAAACTCCTGGCCTTACCTTCACCCTGTGCCCCTGAGGCATTGATCAATCCATCAAGGGAAAAGGTTTCATCCAGTTTACCCTGTCTATGCCTAAAATAATTGTAGACATCATGATAATCTTCTTCCTAATTCTCATCTGCTCCAAGGTAAACCCCTGTCTATCTAAACTAGTTTCATATCTAAAACCCTCCAACCCAGGCAAGATCCTGGCAAATCTCATCAATACTGCCTTCAATGTAATCACATTCCTTCGATAACATGCACACAACGCTTCAGTATGGCCTAACCACTGTTCTATTAAGTTCCAGTATCATCTCCCTACTCTTTATTGTCAATGTCTAGGCTAATAAAAGCAAATATCCTCCCACTTTCTTAGCCTCTTTATCCAGATGACACAGTACTATTCTGGATCGGTGGGTACATGCAACAAAGTCCTTTCCAGGGTTCCACCATTCAAAACGTCATATCTCACAGATTCCTCTGCCGAATTGCATCACCTTACATTTATCCAGAATAATTTCCATTTGCAACTTCACTTCACATACAACCAACCCTTTTATATCCTCCTGCAATCTAAAGCCATTGTGCTCATGACTTACCAACATGACAGTTTTCATTTCATCTGTGAATTCACTGGTTAATCCTCCTAAATTTGAGTCTTAATCATTGGTATGTAAGAGAATTGGCAAGGAAATCAACACCACACCCTACAAGAACACTCGGAGACATAGATTTCCAGTCACGCATACACCCGATGGCTATTATCCCCTGCTCCCACCACTCAGCCAATTCTGGATCAAATCTGTCAACTTAACTCAGATCCCATTGGCTCTGATTATTTCTATCATCTGGATATCGAGTTATCTCCCTGAGAACTACTATCAAATTGTTACACATGATTTTGTCTCAATAAAACCGCGCTGAAAATTGTTGATTTATCTTCCAAATGAAGAATAATTTCACTTCTCAATGGTTTCCCTACCACTGAGACTGGCTTGACAGATCTGTGTTTTCATTGTTTATCCCTTCCTTCGTCCTGCATAACAGTGCAACATTGGCTGATCTGCACTCACTTGGCACAACTGCTGTGGCCAAACACGAATTCTAAAATATTGTCAGTGACCCAACTATTTCATCCTTTGCATCGCTCAACATCTCGGTATACTTTTCATCTGCCCTGGAAATATAACCACTATTCATTCAGCATGACAACACAGAACATCACGTCATGTGTCCTAATTTCGGAAAACTACATCACAACACGCCTCCATGATTTCTGTCCCCACATTGTCCCTCTTACTAGTGAACACTGACACAACACATTCGTTTTGACCACAACCTAATCCTCTGGCTCCACTCCAATAATAACACTTCGTGGGCATTACTGTTTCTCGAATAATTCTTTTATTATGAATGAGCCTGTAACTTTTAAAAATATTTTCCTTTATTTTGACTGCTATTATTTTCTCATGGTCCCTTTTGCTCTTCTAATTACTTTGTCTTTCAAACTCCCCCTTGCACGTTCTGTACTCCATACTAATTTGTTTTGTTTTGAGATTTCGCTATAGACCGGAAGCCTCCCTTGTTTCTCTTTATCTCACCCTCCATGCCCTTTGGTGTCCAGAGCCTGTTGCATTCTTGGTCCCACGCAGTGGCTTCCTGGGAAATGCCCTCCCTGTGATTTTCCTATCTCTTTCTTAAATATGTCACACTGCTCTGACTCAGATTTACCAATAAGTGTCAGCTTCCAGTCCACTCTGGTCAAGTCATTACCTGATCTTACTAAAATTGTCCTTCCCCTTTTCAGAACTTTGGGCCAATTTCTATTCCTTTGCAGTACAATCTGTAATCCAACTGATTTACGATCACTGTTTCAAAGTGCTCCACCTTTGATGTTTTACCCACTGGCTCGACATCATTCCCTAAAGTTAAGTTCAGGTTCACCCCTCTCTTGCAAGGTCTGGATTAAAATTCTCAGTATTAAACACATACTTTGTTAAAATATTCTCCTGGGGGCATTTTCAGAATTCTGCTCCCTCTAAATTTTTGACAAACTGAATATCTAAGCCTATGCTGAGGAAGTTAAAAACCTCTTTTCTCATTCCCCTATTTAATTTACATTTATCTGAAATTTGCCCATGTATTTGCACTTGGTCTTTTGGACATGTAGTAAGGTCTATATTGCTCTCCCAGTACTTATGTTTGCTGTATTTTGGTTTTGAAGTACTGTCCATTTGCCTTTTTTCGAGGAGGTATCCATGGTTTCATTTCTCTTTACAGCCTAAAATACTCTTGTCAGAATTGCGACAGAAGCAACATTCTGTACCGCACATCCCCGCCCCCCCTACTTTTCCATCTTTCCCTGTCTCACCTGAAGGCACTAAATCCTGGAATATTGAATAGCCCACTCCTGCCCCGCTCTCAATATGTCTCCGTAATAGCAACCGTATCATTTCCTCACTTATACCGGTAATTCGTCTGCCTTGTTCACCAGACTCTGTCATTAAAACGAATACCATCCAACGTTTCTATCTCTCTTCTGATATTACCGGCCTATAGTTTCTATGCCTCCTTGACTCCCTTGCTGTGTCCTATAATTTTAGCCTTTTACATTGTCCTGCTGATCTTTCTGTGTGGATCCCAGCTTCTCCAGTACTCTGCACAATTATGATTCTTATATCCATTAACCACATGAAACCTTGATATATGAGAACTGATTGTATTTGTTATGAAATTCGTCAGATAATTTATGCGATGTGTTTCCTAAAGATCGAGGTATTCTCCAACCAAATCTTCTCATAATTGTGAGTTCCAGTGAAGAAATCGCAAGCAGCAAGTTTGTAACCATCGTCTGTTCAATCATCGATTTCCATCCGAAGTCAATCTCCGTGAGTTGGTTGAAAAAATGCCGACCCTTGGATTCTGGCTTCTTCACGTCTCCCGTGTGTGAGGCAAACGGGAACTTCTCGGTGACGAGTCGGCTGATGGTCCCTTATGGTGAATGGTTCAACAGCGCAGTCTATACCTGCCAGGTCACTCATGGAGGGCACATTCAAAGTAAAAACATCACCGCACTCCAGTATAAGAGACACACACTGAGAGAGCTACAAATCATTCTGATCTCTGATGTGAATCAAACACGCTAATTTATCAGGCGTAGTAAACAGCACGGTACAGCTGCTCGTTTCCCAACATTCCTACATATCTAATTTCAGTTTGAGTGTTACATTTGCATTGTTCATGATTCAACATTTTGACAAGTCAGAAAAGCATGTTTCCTCTCTGTTGAAGATAGATATATAGTCAGTGTGCTTTGTTAAATAGTTTGTTGCCTGACCATGCTGGGAGAGGCATTCAGATTGCTGAATCCTTACCTGGTAGCTGCTTCAAGGAAAGGTTTGGGGGTTGGGGGGGGGGATATTGGAAAGATATCTGATTGAAACATAGAGAATACTGAGAGACTGAGGTCGAGTGAATGTGGAATAGATGTTTTGACTGGTAGGCGAGACTGGGACCCAAGGGCACAGTCTCAGGGTCAAAGGGGCACCGTTTAGAACTGAGATGGGGAGGAATTTCTTCAGCCAGAGGGTGATGAGGCTGTGGAACTTGTTGCTGCAGAGGGCTGTGGAGGCCAGGCCATTGTGTGTATTCAAGCCCGAGATAGTTCGGCTCTTGTTTAGTATGGGGAGAAGAGAGTAGAATGGCTTCAGCCCGAAATGTCGATTTTCCTGCTCGTCGGATGCTGCCTGACCTGCTGTGTTTTTCCAGCATTATTCTGATCTAAACTCTGGATTGGCCGAACAGCCTTATTCAAATCCTCCATCTTATGATGTTGTAGTCTCAAAATGACATGGTTAAAATATGCAGTGACCCTTATTTGAATATAAATCAATATGCGTTCAAAGCTTCATTCCCTGCTCAGGAATGGCCTGCTGGCCTTGGACACTGTACGACATTGATTTTTATCTGGTAATGACTTCTTTAACTTCATTTATGGGATCAGACCACAGGCCAAGTGTGTATCACATTTGATGAATTGGGATAAACGTGATCTCACTGAGCTTCTTTAAGATGGTCTCTGTAATTGTTGGATGCGGCAGGAGAATAAATTCTGGTTAGAACGCTCCAATAGGGATGAATGAGCTCGGAACTCGAGACAGGCTGATTTAGCCTGGTTTGGGTGGCCATGTTTACACAGTGAGTAGTGGATGTCTATAAAATTAGTGTACATTTCCATCGCGTTTGTAGATTAATTTAAGATGCTTTTATTTGTTTGTTTTCTCCCCTGCTCTATGAATAAATTAAAAAATGCACCTCGTAAATAAAGTGAAAGTACAGACCAGTCATGAACTAACTGAATGGAGGGAAAGACTTAAGGAGATGGGTGTCCTTCTCGATATCCAATGCTGCATTCAGTGTCTTGTTTTCTGTTCTACTCCAAACACAGCCTACGAGGAACAATGACATAAATTAGAGAATGACATCACACCAATAACGCAAAGTACTTTTAATCATTAAATATAATGAACAGAATTTCCATGGCTGTTCACCGCTCCTGTAACACTTTCGAACTCTGCAAAGAGAATAATTATTATTTATTAGAATTTGTCTATAATTTAGGATGTGATTTGGCAGTCAGCGTGACCAGCAGCATTTGCACCTTCGGGTTATGAACATGGAAATGAACTAATTATATTCAGATTATTCTTGTCACAAGTATCACTAGATGGTGTTAAGTGAGAGACAAACTCTGAAAGAAAGGTCATTCCATGGGTTACATGATGATATCTTCGATGATTTTACTTTTTTTACAGGTTTCTTTTGTTACAAAGCCAGTGTTCTTTTGGAATAATTACACAGGGTATGTTATAGATAATCACAAATGCTTTCACAGATCAAAATACATCAACAATAGTAAGAATCGTTTCAGCAATAGTTGGAGTTGCCATTTTGAAGGTGTTGTCTTCAACCTGTGAAGAAGTAATCTGAAGATTGTTTGTATCAGAAAGGGGCATTTTTCATTGACTTTGATTTTTGTTTTATAGAACATACCGAGTGCCACCCTAACACCGTTAAAATCCTCCCACCACCAGTAGAACAAGTCTTACTGGAGGCGACGGTGACGTTAACCTACGTTGTGTCCAATCTTCCTTCTGGAGTCAACGTGACCTGGAAACAAGAAAAGAAGCCTCTGAAATCAGAGATTGCTGCAGCCTGGACAGAATCCCGACAGCGTGATCAGCAAATTAGACATCTCTACTGAAACCTGGCTGAGTGGCATTACTTTTGAATGTGTGGTGTACCATCAGAATCTACCGACCCCGCTGAGAGACTCCATCCATAAGGAGAAGGGTGAGCGGTGAGATTAAAGCACAAAGGATCCCATGTGTAATCTCGATCCAGTCACATCAATGTCAGGCTTTGATTGGTAATGAACAAACACAATTGGGAGCATTAATGATGCATCTGAAGGCAGGATAGCTCGGTAGCTGCTGAAAAAAAAGATGGACCAAGAATATTGTATTCTGATTAAGTCAGATAAAGTGGGAAGAAGCCTGGGTTGTG
This sequence comes from Chiloscyllium punctatum, assembly GCF_047496795.1. Lineage (NCBI taxonomy): Eukaryota > Metazoa > Chordata > Chondrichthyes > Orectolobiformes > Hemiscylliidae > Chiloscyllium > Chiloscyllium punctatum. The sequence continues at coordinate 46,331,121 of NC_092771.1, read as the reverse complement.
ACGTCACCATCAGTAATGACAGTTGGACAGAATGCCCTTGTTGTGGGCTGGAAACATGGAGGCAACATTCACATTAAACTTTACTCTTTTTACTGAACAGAATGTGTACCATTCTGCTCCTTTAGTAAACGGAAGTGAATAAATCCCAAATTTAAAATAGTGTATTTTAATATTTAGTGAAATTGTGATACTGGTTCAGGATTTTTTGGTTGATATATATTTGTCTCAAATATTCTGCAGTGATTAATCCGCTGGAGCCATCAGTGTTGGTCCTCCTGCCACCAACAGAAGAAATGTCCGCTCAGAGGTTTCTCTCCCTCACCTGTTTAGTGAAAGGTTTCTCCCCCCGAGAGATCTTCGTCAAGTGGACAAACAATGACAAGCCGGTGAATCCCAGTAACTACAAGAACACCGAGGTGATGGCGGAGAGCGACAACACCTTCTTCTTCACGTACAGCCTGTTATCCATTACAGCGGAGGAGTGGGCCAGCGGTGCTTCTTATTCCTGTGTGCTGGGACATGAAGCGATTCCATTGAAGATCATCAACAGAACAGTCGATAAATCCAGCGGTAAACTGAGTTTCGTAAACATTTCACTTGCACTGATGGACACTGTTAATTCATGTCAATAAAAATCTCAAAGTTGCATTTAATAATTCAACAAAAGTAATAAAGATTTTTTTTCCTCCAGTGTGAGTTAAATACTGATTTAATCGTTTCCCACTCTGACTTAAATTCCATCTGTGTAGTTAAAGTGGATTATTAACAGGTCTAGGACGAGTGTCTTGTGCAGTTAATGTTCTCTGCTCAGATGCACCCTGGGTCATGGAAATGTAAATTTTAGACACTAAAATAAAGTTTGATTGGAATATGCCAATCATAAAGAGTGCAGAACAGTTTGAATGTAACCTTTGTTTCTGGGGAACTTCCAGGTATCTTGCGCCAGCACATGAGTTGACAGTATGTATCTTCACTTTCACACCAAAGAGAATCGACCGATAAGGTTTCGTGGAGCAGAGGGTAAGGGAACGATGAATGGTCTGTCCTCTTGCTCCCTGTGCAGAATTTTCATGGTAGATTTCCTCTGTAATGTAACCCAGTTACTAACAGGAAAAGTCAGCTTCTTGCTTACTGTCCAAAGATGTAACATTTCCCTGCAAAATAATACCATTGAAGCATGTTGGACACGCTTGGCTCTGTTAACAAATGATTAACATTGATTCACATAATCCAAAACTGGTGTTTGCATCGTCCCAGTTTGAATTCCATAGTTTTGTCTCAGTTTTCTGGAGCACATGGGATCAATTCTGTTATTCGAATAACTGATATCATTTTGTTTCACATACAGAACACAAGTAGACATTTTCGATTAAACATATTCAGAAATGTTATCAGTGGGGATTTGAACACACGCCTTTTCTCTCAGAGACAGAAATTCTATCACTGCAACAGAAGAGTTGTTCATAAAACGCTTATCTCTCCACGACGGCGGGAAATGTTTCCTATAACACAAAGGTCAAATCTAATTATGGGCAATCCATTAAAATTAGAACAATAAATTAGAATAATAAAAATTGCATTCTTGTATAAGAACAGATACAGAGAGATGATCGCAAATACACACGTAATGACACATATACGGGTTCTCACCTAAAGACACATATTTATGTGCACACTCAAATGTGCATATAGATAAGATGTCACACACGCATACTCGCACAGAGCCACACATGCTAGTGGTACTTGAACACTCACCTAAGCTCATACAAAAAACTCACATACACCGAATGAAAATCATTTGCACAAATGAACAGGAGTACTCACACATAACCATGAGAAACATAGACACACGGTAACACACAAATGGGCATGAATACATATACATTCAAACAGCACAATGCGTACAGACATACATGCATGAACACACTGATACAAATTTTGAAAAATGTCCTCCCACATGTCAGCTCACACAGGCACGTAAGTGCACAGATATAAATATTAATATCATTATTTTCCCATTTTTAGAATCATAAACATACGATGACAGAGGCAGCTTAAGTAGTTATTTTTACACCACAGTGATCAGCATATATACAATATCACACGTACACACAAATTGACAGTCTCACATGCAGACACAAAAGTGCTTGGATCAACAAACAGAGGGGCGTTTATTAAATAAGGATAATGGGTACAAGCATCAGCAAGCACCACAAACAAGAACACAAAGAAGCTTATCAGGAGATTATTTGGGAAAGATTGCCACACAAGCAAACATCATCATATAAATATAAATATCCATCAAAACATAACATTGCATGCTAACATTTATTAAGCATAAACATGAAAATAACCTAGTTTAGGTAGGATCTGAAACAGACACACAAGCACACATTTTAGATAACACTAATGAAAAGTGAACACTCACAAAGACATTACAAGATAAGCATAGGCAGCAACGAAGTGGCATATTAGCATGATGATGCTTACACAATGTGAAAAGACCAAACTTTAGGTGCACAAACACATGAGCACACCAGCAGTAAAGGAACAGGAATATGTTTATTCACGCACAGACTCCAACATGGGCAAGATTGAAGTAAGAGACTCTCATAACCACATGCACAAACATTAAAAGAAAACGAAACAAACCAAGTAGTGGATCAAATAAATTAAGGGACACGTACAAAAACTTATTCTTAAATATACACATCCTACAAGCAAAAATATTAAGCAATGTCCTGACTGTGATGTCACTTATATTCATGATTTGCCAAGCAATTGGTCACCAATACATAAAGATGAGAATCACATTTGAACTTTTATTCAGTGATGGCCACAATTTTCAACTAAACCGCTGTCACAGCCTATATTTAAAATATAATGATATAATTAAAATAAGCATTCGTAATAAACATTCCTCAAATAATAATGTCCTTAAATAATAGCTTAAAAGAAAAATAATTTAAAACGTTCTGACATGGATAATAAAGAAAGAACATGTGCAGTTAGTATTTGTAATTTCTTGCTGAGAGTCAATAATGCACTAATAGATACAGATAAGAGTCACATTTGAGAAATACCTGACTGCTTTATAAAGATGTAATGGTCTCTAATTACATGACCTGGATGCAGATAGATCGATCTGGATGAATAAACAATCTAAATGCATTCTCTCAGCTTTATATTCTTAGATTCAATAGATCGCACTTGGATCGAAGACTATGAGGATGATAACAGCAATATCTGGAGAACTGCTTCCACGCTCATCACTTTGTTCTTCCTGAGTATTTTCTACAGCGCTGCCGTCACTCTGGTGAAGGTGAGAATAATCACATCTTTCTTACGCCAAGCAGCCCAATATGTTTTATGAAATCTCGAAGTGTGCCATTGAATAAACATTAAATCTGAAAGTCCCTGATCATAAATATCTGCGTCATTGCTTTATTGCTCTTTTCCAGGTTAAGTGAATGCATTGTGGACCCCCTTGATTTTCCTGATCTGCTTATCAAGATCTCTGAATTCACAATCTACAATCTGTCCTGTTGCTGACTCTAATAGTGAGATTAAATCAGTTTATCAGCGTGTAACTGAGACAATTATTGATGGATTTTCCTTTTTACTTTGATATCTTTGAGATGGTTGTGGTTGGAAGAATTTGTAGCTTCCCAGTTGTTTGAAGCCACATTTGTTTTGTTTTTATTTGTTCCTTACTCAGAATGGTTGCCTACCCTTTCTGATGAGCCTTTGTATTCCCTTTCTTGTGACTGTTACTGATGTACAGAAAATTCCCAGCTCACAGCGCGTGTGTTCTCATCTCAATGTGGCATCCAGCCATTATATTCACTTCTGTTAGCTTTTACATCAACTTTTTGGATAAAAATGCTTTCTGGAATGGTTACGAAATCTCGAATGAATATGCGCTAACCTTAAGTTTGCTTAATTCTTTCTTCAAGGCCAGTCAGTAATAATACATTTTCCCACATTCTACTCCTTTCCCAGCCAAATATTTCACTTGTTCTGTTTGGTTGTGTTTCATCCAGTCATTTAGTTTAATGCTGCGCTACCATGCAGCCCACTAATGTAAATGCATTTTTCACTCGATATGCCTGATGGAACACTCCAGAGGCAGAATGATTAGAGAACATTTCCTTTTATGCACAAAGGGTCACGGCCTCGGGTCACGTAATGATACAAATTAGGAGCTTTGCTCCACCAGAAGCCTATAAAAGGCAGGCAAAGGAGTTTGAAAATTTACTCTACACTCTCTAAACTAAAAGTACTCCCAATTTCGGGACAGCCGGGGTCAGTAATGCAGAAATCGCCACCTAAAGCGCCCAACGAAACATTCATCAGCCAAAAATGTCAACGTTCAAACGGTATTCAGACACAACATGTGCACAATCTAAGGGCAGATTCTCAGAACTGGAGTTTTTCTCACACAAAAGTCTCATGGAGCACAATCACTGGGATCTATTTGACACACCACACCTGCCAAATCCCAGGGAATGAGACTGAGATCTACCCGAGACAGGGATATTACTGAACAGCAACCCTCAAAAATAACAAATCAGAGGTCGATGTTGATCAGGCAAGGCAGAGCTCATGAGTACTTGAAATATGCAGCCATTATGATCTATATGACGCAAGACGGAATTGAGAACCAATCATAGCAACTGTTCACAGAGTCTGGAAACTATCAGCAGAGAAGAACATTTTCAATTTCTCAGAGTTGGTGAGGTATATCATCCCGGGAAGAGTGTTGTGAATCAGTCACGCACCCAATCTCATAACTTTCATTTTTTCAAAAACGTGGCACCTGAAACTAGATGCAATATTCCAGGTGAGACAAGAGACTGTTTTATTTCAGTTTAACATAATTGCTTTGTGTTTGTTCTCTACAGTGTTATTGATGAAGTTGGGATTATTTGCTCTTCTGTCCATGTGTCATGGTACATTCCCTGATTTGTGCACATACACACGGAGGTTCCTCTGCGCCCATGCCCCTTTGGGTTTACACCATTACCATTGTATGTTCCCCTGAGTTCATCACAAAACAAAGAAGCACGTCACACCTCCCTGAGACTGAGATCTATGTGACACACCGATATTAATGAATAACAATCCTCAAAAATTATAAATCACAGGTTGATTTCGATCAGGGAAGGCAGAGATTAGACGTTCTGGAAACCCTGCTGCTTTCTATGTCCTTTCCCTTAAGCCGTCTGTCAAGCTTTGGAGCTCTTAGCTGTTCTTCCAATATCCTAACATTTTATTTTAAATTGCTATTAATATTTTTCTGTAATTTTGCATTATAGACCAAAGCACAGGTTGATCGAACAAGGACTCCAAACACTGAACTCTGAGAATGTACACAATAAGGTAACCTACATTCTGAAACGGCAAACACCCGTTAACAAATGGTTGACAAGTACATACCAGTGAGTGAGATTCACTTGAACTCATCAAAATAAAAGGAAAGTCCTCTGGAGGTACAGCGGTGTAGGCAAGACCTGGGCAGAAAGAATGGAGTTCGTTTTTTAAAATTCTTGTTTATATCCAGAATTTTCCTTCCACACAATGTAACCTTTTATTTCCCATCACCCAAGTCACCCATAGTATCTTTATATTCAGCTACTAACCATCACCAGTAAATTGAATAATTTATGTTCAAAGCCCCTCCCATCATCAAAGGTATGGCAGAAGTAGGAAGAGCTTGAAGGAGATCGGAGTCAATTTTTCTTGTGGTGAAACATTACTGCTGTTCTAACACAAGGTATTTCTGACGGACGGTCCAGTGAAGGCGATGTTGATGGAATTCATAAATAAGAAGAGCATGATTACTTTGATACAATTGTAATAGTCCCCCCAGTAGTCAGAGTGAAATTGAGTAACAAATATATCGAGAGATCTTATTTATACGTAAGAATAATAGGATTGTATTAATCTCAAATTTTAACCTTCCAAATGTAAAGTGGGACAGCGTAGTCTTAAGAGCTTGGATGGTGAGGAATTTGGTAAGTGTTAAAGTCAATTTTCTTCATTAATATGCAGATGTAACTATCACAGAAGGAGAAAACCTGACCTACTCTTGTGATATAAGGCAGGGCAAGTGACTGAATTGTTAGTAGGGGTGCTTTTCGGGGCCGGAGTCATAATTCGATGAGTTGTAAAATACCTATGGAAAGGATTGGCATTATATATAAGTTAAAGTTCTTAATTGGGCTATGGCAAATTTAGATAGTATGAGACAAAAACTTTCAAGGGTTGATTGGAGTAGACTGTTTGCAGCTCAAGGGCCGGCCAGCAAGAGTGAAGCTTTCAGAAGTGAGATAACAAGATTTCGGAGGCGTGATGTTCCTGTTAGTGTGAAGATAAGGCTTGTAAAAGGACGGAACATTGGAGGAATAAAGATATTGATGCTCTGGTTCAGATTAAGAATGAATCATATATTAGATATAGATAAATGAGATCAAGTGAATCTCGAAGAGTACAAGAGGTGCAGTGACATTCTAAAGAAGGAAATAAGGAGGGCAAGGAAGGAAAATGAGATAACCTTGGGATAATCCAAGGAGATTTGACTAGTACATTAAGAGCAAAAAGTGGTAGATCATAGAGTCATAGAGATGTACAACTTGGAAACAGATCTTTCAGTCTCACTTGCCCATGCTGACCAGATATCCTAAACAAATCTAGTCCCATTTGCCAGTACTTGGCCCATATCCCTCTAAATCCTTCCGATTTGTATACACACTCAGACGCCTTTTAAATGTGGAAGTTGCACAAGCCTCCACCGCTTCCTCTGGCAGTTCATTCCATACACACCATCCTCTGCATGAAAACGTTACTCCTTAGGTACTTTCAACTTTTTCCCTTCTCACTCTAAACCTGTACTCACGAGTATAGGTTTAGATGAGACTCCACCCACCCCAGGGAAAAGACCTTGTCTATTCACTGTATCCATGCCTCTGATGATTTTATAAACATTTATAAAGTCACGCCTCAGCCTCCAACGCTCCAGCGAAATCAGCCCAAGCGTATTCAGCCTCTCCCTATATAACTCTACATGACTGTAAATATGGAGGAGAAAGTGAGGACTGCAGATGCTGGAGATCAGAGCTGAAAATGTGTTGCTGGAAAAGCGCAGCAGGTCAGGCAGCATCTAATGAACAGGAGAATCGACGTTTCGGGCATAAGCCCTTCTTCAGATTCTCCTGTTCCTTGGATGCTGCCTGACCTGCTGCGCTTTCCCAGCAACGCATTTTCAGCTCATGGCTGTGAATATGTATAAGCCTAGAGGGATGGCTTCATAAATCATGTTGCATTTTATATAAATGCTGTTCTTTTTTATTATCATTTAGTTTAAAATGGGGGATGGGTGCCTTTTCAATTTCATACCAGTAACACAGAAAGACCTGGGGAAATAAACTGGAACCAAAAAAAATGGAGAAAAAAGTTATTGCACTATGGATAATCTCACCATATCATTTGTGTAAAAAATAATTCCCTGTTTTGACCTTGCAGTTAATAGAGTCTATTAATTAGTCCTGTGTTTGTAATAATTTTCATCTATCTGTCATTCTACATTTAGTTGTTATAGTTTACGTGTGGATTACTGCACCTCATTAAAAAGTCAAAACAAAATAAAGTAAAACTGCAAATTAATATTGTATCTAATTACGACCAAAAAATTAGCAATTCAATGACAACAAATTGGAAAGGAATGTTGAAATGTAGCCAATTCTAAGGAGTACAAGAAGTTGCAAGAGATCATTAATTAATTTACGGTTTGTTCAAATAATTAGCAAATGAAGATCCACACAGATAAATGTAAGGTGTTACATCTTGGTAGGAATAATATGCAGGTCACTTATTCAAAGATGCACGTCTAAGTGAGGGAGATAAACAAAGGGATTTCAGACAATTACATCAGTCGCTAACAATTTCACCACAGGTTCCAAAGGCCATAAAAATGCAAACAAAGCTCTAAGCTTTATCTCTAAAGGGACAGGTTTGAAATTAGGTTGACTATAAAAAATTGGTTGACTATAATTAAGAGTATTGCTTGCTGTTCGAGTTGACATATTATAGAATGTATGAGAGAGAGTGAAGTGAAGATTTATAAAAATGCTACACAAGTTTCTGGCTGCGTATATCAAGGAAGAATTGTTGTGCTGTTCACTTCTCTTTTGACAGCTGAATTTGGTGATCAGGTATCAGTTACTATCGAATTGGATTTATTTGCATTTCCCTATCTCTGAGGTGTTCCCCATTTCTTTATTAAAGAGCCAATGTGTGTGAGATCTCTTTAGTGCTGTCCATAGGAGAGCCGTGCTCCTGCCACAGTGCAACTGCATTTGCCTTAAAAACAATCTGAATCTATGGTCACATACTGGTGTCGGAACTGAGTGGGGCTCATAACAGAATGAGCAACTCTTCAACTGCTACAAACCAATGTGGGCTAGATTTTCCAACTGTCATTATCACAAAGGTGCTTTTGGTGCCACATTCAGTATTCAGAATGACAATGATGTTTTCTGTTAGTGCACAATTTCTGTCTATTACTTTAAATAATAGTGTGCTGTGTGAAAGAGCATGTGGTTTGTTTCTATTTATTTCTGTTCCTCAATGGCTCTGAAATTGTTGCTGTATAGCATCAAAGGCAAAGTAATGTCTCCACAAGGACATTGTTGCTGGGTTTCCTCTGAGACCAGTGCAGAACTTTACCAGTTCATTGGAGGCCTGGTACATTACAGTTACGTTTCACCTCTGCAAGCTGGTACAACATGGAAATTTGAGTATTGATGATTTTTTAAAAAAATTAAGTCTTTAGTATTGTACTTATCAGGACACTCTCAGGAATACCAATGGGAAGGGTGAAAGCATTTAATCTGTCTGGGTAATGAGTGCTGATTGGTAAAGGCTTGGAGAGTGGACCAGGTGATGGTTGGCAGTTAACTGCCAATGCTTGTTGTGATTCGACTAAATTGGTGATGGTCATTCTCTGCCTCATTTGGCCTCATTTACCCTGACCACTCAGGCAACCTGCCAATTGAAAACATAACAATGTTCAGCTGTCAACTGTCCATCACCATCTGACCAGGCCATTTTTCCATTGGCGACATCTCGACTAATCATTGTGCACTTTGCAAAGCATCAGAACTCTTTTATTGTTCAGTATAAAATGTTGTTTCCCTTTATGTCAAAATATTTCTGTATTTGCAAACAACCGTTTGAATTTGGGAACCTTTTGTTAATGGAGTATCCAACATCCAGCTGATATGATTAAAATGGAATCTAGTTTTCGAATTTGAAATGATTTAACCCCCTGACAAGCCCACTTTGTACATGCAGATCCTCTTTGAATATTGTATGAGTCTGGCTGTTGAAAGACATCTTTGGAAAGTTGTTTACTTTTGTTAAGTTCTATTTAATGAATTGCTGAAACGGTGGAAAATGCATTCTATTACATTTACAAAACCAAGATATCTGGTGAGATCAGGAGATGTGCACAGTGCAAATAAAAATCCCATTTACTGCTGGCCTGGACAAGACTGATAAACTTAAACTGGTACTTATAGAGAAAGGACTAGATCTTAACTGGCTCATTTTCATCTAATGCATTGAGTTTAAACTTATGTCTGTCTCTAAATTCTTTAAGACCTTGATCCATGCTGTCTCTTGTACCCCTTATGTACACACTCTGTTCTTTGGTTCTCTGATTGCTTTGTATATTTTTGTCCATGAGTATGGTCAAGTCCCCTGAATTAGCTGTACTTTACTGATAAACTTCTTCAGATGCCCTCTGGTACTCATGCTCTCCTCGAAAGCCTGCTTAAAAGCCGGTTTCATGTTTTTGGTATTGGTCCTAACTCTTCTGATACATGGCAATAAACTTCTCCTGTTTGGCATTTGGTGCATCCTTTTCCAGTTTGGAAGGTCGAACTCGAATGAATATAGGGTTAAAGACAGGATTCTTGTCAGTGTGGAGGAACAGAGGGATCTGGGTGTGCAGTACATAGATCCCTCAAAGTTGCCACCCAAATAGATAGGGTTGTTAAGAAAGCATTTGGTGTTTTGGCTTTCATTAACGGGGTATCGAGTTTGAGAGCCGCAAGGTTTTGCTACAGCTCTACAAATCCCTGGTGATACCACACTTGGAATATTGTGTCCAGTTCTCGTCGCCCTACTAGAAGAAAGATGTAGAGGCTTTGGAGAGCTGTCACTTGAAAGGATTCAAAAAGCCCCATAAGGAGATACTCCAAATTTCACTTGATTCTGTGTCACATTATCACAAGAGAGTTTTGTAGTTACCTTCTAGCAGACATTATTTGTTTCCACAAACCAGAGAGATCAGAACCGAATAGTGCAGAACCACATCAAAACTATTCTCCAGAAGCTGTGTCAATGGATGTTTGGGTTTGCAGTGCCTCTCTATTCTGAGCTTTGGCCCCAACCTCTCGCTGATCCCTAGTTTTCTTGATAAGTTGCAGTTCCAGTCAGTTTCTATTTCATCATTGCCCCAGATTAGAGAGGTTTCTGTATCAGTGAGTTCACCAGTATCGCACATTGGTTAAATCAGCAGTGGCTCCACTGAAAAGGCTTTTAAATCCTGAGCTCATAGAACAGCACATAGTTATCCATGTTAAATGACCTAATAACAATTAACAACATTATATTTGATCTGCTATATTTTCCATTACTGATTGCAATGAATCTACTTCATGGGATGCAGAAACTCACTAATGTCAGTCAGAGCCCCTTAAACTTTGGGCAAAGCCCAGGCTATTGACTTCAGAGAATAAACTCCATACAATAATGCAACAAAGAAAAACAGATTGAAGTCAAATGATACACAGGTTTGATAGAGAGCAAAACCCTCTCTACCCTAGCAGAGTAGAAAAGTTGTGCATTTATAAAACATCTGACTGCCACCTCAGTGTATCCTAAACATCTCTTTCCAGATCTCTGAAACAAGTGCAGAACCCCTGGGGCCACTGTCAACTACATACTACCAAACCCAGGGAATCATAGACGGAAATATCCGCATGTGTCCATGTAACTGTTTAAAATGTGTTTTGAACCTCCGCTCGAGTAACTAACAACATTCTTTCGATGTATGAACACTAAATGCGAATAGGTCACTTGGCCTTCGAGCCTGTTCCACCATTCAATAAGATCCTGACTGACCCGATTTGAGCAAGCTTATAAAACATTCACCTGACAATATCTCACTTTAGCTTCTCTCATTCTATCATTTTAGTATATTCCACTACACATCTATTCTAATCTGGAGAATAATTCTCCTGCTGTTAATCACTGTTCCACACTGTACTCCTTTCCTTATTCTCGAATCTTGGCTATTTTTTAGACAAGATAAAATAGATTGGAACAGACTCCACTGTTTGCTGATACTTGGCACAATACGAACTACTGAAATATTTCAATACACTCCTCTGGTGAAAAATATAATTTGTTTTAATCCTTTAAAACTGGTTCAGTTCGTTTTATATTTGCATTGAATGGTATTTCAGTTGGATCCTGATGTCAGTAAGTGAAATATTACAGCACTGAGCTTTGTCTCATTCTCCTTTGGTGGAAGTTGGAAAGGAGTGCTTTCTTACAACAGAAGGTCAAGAGAGTGAAAAATGAACGGCCAAGTTGAGTAAGAATACATGCAGGTTCTGACAAAGTCAATATTCAATCAGAGATGTTCTATACAACTACCGAAGTACTTTTGATCATGTAGTCACATGTCGGAAATATGTTATCTAATTTGTGCACCGTGAGAAAACCAGGAAGGAGATGATGTCCAGATCATCTGCTCATCGGGATTGAGCAATAAATATTGGCCGGGACACCAGATATAATCTCACTTTACTTCAAAATAATAAGGGTCCCTTTAGAGGGCAGAGTGGCTTTGGTTTAATGCCTCATACACATCTGAAGTGCAGGATTATCTCAGGACTGTACTGTCGTGGCAATATCAATTAGTCTATTCTAAACCCGATGGTAGATCTTGAACCCTCAACCTTCCGACTCAACGATCAATGTTAAACTTAGTGATACCTGAGCAGCATACAATACTCTGACAAGTGGCTTATTATTTACATCCCCAGGGATTAACGAAGCAATTAAGGGCAATTGCATCAATCCCGTATGAGATACAAAACAGACCTCTGATGATAGAATGATAGTCTCCCTGGCCTTGGTCAGTAGGTTTATTTTCCGAGATTAGATTTAGTAGACTTGGATTCCTGTCCCACCTACTCCAGAGGTGTGTCATACATCGCTGAATATTTTAATTTTAAGAAACGGAATACTTTTTCAACCAATGGGCTGTTGTCATTTGGAAATGCAACATGTGTAATTAGGAATCAGCACTTTGGATCACCTTTGCCGATTCCCTGTTTGTTCTACGGGAGTCAGTAATTTCTATCACTGTCCACCGTTGCAGCGACAAAAAGTCCTCTAATATCTCTCCTCAATAGGTCATTCTTACCTTTTGAATATGGGCAGTGAGCACTCAGTCCTATCTCTATTATAGCAACAATTGGCTACATTGCTTACAGTTTGCTATCAGCAAGAGGTTACCTTGCACTGTCAAAGTGTGGCAATGCAGAGAACAACCCTCCCCATACATGACCCAGGCGAAGATCACAAGATGCAGCGCAAGCCAGTGTTTATGTCCAGAATTAGACAACCAGGAAGGATGTTCTTCACGGCTGGGGAGTTCCGAACCAGGGCTCACGGTTTAAGGATACTGGCTCGGGCATTTGGGATTGAGATGAGGAAACTTTTCTTCACCCTGAGAGTGGTGACTCTTTGGAATTCACTGCCATAGAAATTGATTGAGTCCAAAACATAATAGATTTTTTTTCAGATTAAAGGGATCAAAGAATGATGGAACAGGGTACTGAGTTGGATAATCAGCCATCATCATTTTGAACAGCAGCGCATGCTTAAGGGGCTGAATGGCTTACTGCTCCACCTATTTCTGTGACCATTCTGTGGCTTGAAAAGTTGTATTTTGTTCAAAAGCTAATCAAGATGATTGTGAATTAGACATTCCTCAAATTAAATTGAACAATGAGGAAGTTCTGGAAAACTGGGATAAACTGCTGAGTTATCTTCCAGATGAAAATTGAAATGACCTGAAAGAGTTGGTATAATCACATGGGGAGATATGTGGGAATAACCTGGGAATTACTGATCTCACTACACATAATATTGATTGAGGAAATGCTGTTCCAATCAAGCAACATCCTATAGATCTAACCTTTGAAGGTTGGCAAAGGTTCAGAAAGAGACTGAACACATGCTGAAGCATAACATGGTCGTACGTTGGATCAATCTTACCTTTTGACTGTCGCTTTCTTTTCTCGTGAACTTAAATTGTCAACTTGCTCAGAATTTGGACAGAGTTTGGACTCCATGTTTGTTTCTCAGCTTCAATTAAACACAAGGACAAAGTAAGACACTTCAAGCGAACACTTTCAACTACAATTAAAGAGGCAGCTTGATATAGCCCTTGGGGCAAATGGGATCGAATGTTATGGGGAGAAAGCATGATTAAGATATTGAGTTGGACAATCAGCCACGATCGTGATGAATGGTAGAGCAGGCTCGAAGGATTGCATGGCCTCCTCCTGATCCTATTTCCTACGTTTCTAAACCGGCTTAAATATCCAAGGAATCTGAGGATTCAGAATTATAAGCTGTCATCAGATGATTTCGGTAAACTGGTTACACATTAGATTTTCTAGTCAGCATATAAAGTTAGTCCATATGATCTCCCAGTATTGTTGCTTGAGGCTGAGATGACAGTTCATTAGAAGCTTTCCCACCACTAAGATGAATCTGTTTGCTGGATTTATCCAGACAATTTTGAACAAAAATATTTTAAATGTTGTGATTCTCCAGTCTCTGATTCCATGTCTGTATTTGAACAGGATTCGGTTGCTGTGGACATTATCACTACAGCTTCAATGTTCCTTTTCTCTGTATCCTCAGGTGTCTCCAATTCAGTTGTTATCAGTTACCAACACTCAATGACAATCAGCCTTTCTAATTGAAGCAGAAATTGCTGGAGAAGCTCAATAGGTCACTGGACTCAAAAAAACATTAACTCTGGTTTCCCTCCACTGATGCTGCCAGATCTGCTGAGATTCGCCAGCAGTTTCATTCTTGTTTCAGATTTCTACCATATGCAATTTTGTTTTGTTGTAGCCTTTCTAAAATTCTGTCAAACGTCATCTCATCCAAGTCTCAACTACATTTTTTTTCACCATGAACTGGATATCAATTTCCTCTTCATAATACCTCAGCCAGACCCCTGCCCCTATGAAGTTTAAACAGGCGATTTATGATAATTGCCCCCCCCCCATTCTTTTGCTACCCTTTCACTGTTTGTGACTAATGATGACTTTTGGATTCGCTTTTAATGTTAGCTGCCAGTCTCCCTTGCTCTTTATTTCTCCTCTGAACTGTCTATATTTAGCATGGTTCTCACTGGGGTTAACAATAATCCATATCCTTTGGAATATCATGCAGGGAATTAGAGTATTGCCACCAGTTCCTGCTTGTGGAAATGTTATGCTGTGCTGTACAGCTGTAGCTGAACATTGCACAGGTTTGTGCTCAAATGTCCTTCCTCAAATGCCCTCTTACCCCATTGAACTCAGTCCTCCTCCAACTCAGAATTATTCTGGATTGTTCCTTGTTCATTTTATACACAAGCTAAAATATTTTGATACAATGACCGATGTTTTCTTAAATGATTCCAGTCTAATATTTAATGCACTTTATACATATTGTGTGTATGCACACAAATTATGAAGTTGGCAGTGCAGATTGAAGATATCATTAGGATTATGAGCATTATAAATAGGACCATGGCATGCAAAATAAGGAGATTATGAGAAATAGTTATAAACAGTCCTGCCTTTCCCTCATGTCTAGTATTTATGCAGCACGCTTCAGGAAGGGATTTGAGAAGGTGTACAAAAGTTACACAAGAATGGTACAAGAGATGAGCAACTGGACAACTATGTGGATAGTTTGAAGAAGCTCGGTCTGCTCTTTATGGAAAACAGAAGATGAAGAAGACATTTTACACGTGTTCAAAATCATGAGAGATTTGGATAGAGTAAAAGCGTAGCAGAATGCATCTGGATTGGTGGAGGGTTGGTGTGGACTTATTGGGCCAAGTGGCCTGTTTTCATACTGCACGGATTCTATTTCAAAACGCTTGAGAAGAAAAGGACACTGACTTAAGATGATCAGCAAAATAAAACAACGGCTACAAGGATTTGTTTTTTAAAATAGCATAGTTTGGAAACTGGGATGTTCTGCCTAATAGTGTAGTGGTGGAGGCAGCTTCAACTGAGGTCATTCAAACGAATCTACAATTTTCATAAGGAGAGGTTTTGCAGTTTCACATAGTAAAAGGACTTGGGAGTGAACATAGGCAAGTTCCTCTTTGAGAGCTGATCAAATCATTGCCTCCGAGTTGTTACCATTGATCATTGTATAAAATTGCACAAACTACCAGCTCACCAGTTACTTCCTAATGGTTTGTCTTATTCTGAAATAATGACTAACTTATTCATGCCTGCAACTAAACTTACTTTGCAATTACTTCACTTGAGCCAGGAGAACCTGCATTCCCATTTTCCGCACTGTTTGCACTGACAATTTTTCCAGAACTGCAATTCATCAAAGAACACATATTAAGTCATTTAACATCAGTAAACATATCCAGAATTAAGTCGAAAACAATTTAACAAAAAAAAATCGCAGATTTGAGATTCAATATTCCAAGCATGGTCGACTAGTTTTCTTAAGTTAGTCAATAACTACAATTTTAATAAATCACGTTATTTTACCATAGTGATAATAAAAGAACAGAGATATCCATGCAAAGTGAGAATCAGGTGCAACAGACCTTTAGCTGATCGTTGTTCTCATCAGAAATAGTGATTATAGGCAGCAAAGGTCCTTTCATTGTAAGTCTAATGAGTTGTTGCAGTTCATTATGTGCCAAGGTGTTTGTATGTGTATTTTGTCTATCCTTTACTTGAGATTTCCTTTCTCTGATATCAACCTCAGCCTTCCACATGTTATAAGCATTGCATTTCATAAGTTCCATTTTTCCCTTCCTTTTCTCCTTCTCTCTCTCTCTCTCTTCCTTACTCGAGCTCAACATTTCCAGCTGTCTTTTACTAAAACTTCCTCCCTCTGGAAAACCACATTCCTTGATCCACAATTCCAACTGCTTTACACATTCTGGGCCGTAATTATTTAGCATGTATTGTATGTTTGGTTGACCATTCCAAGTATTGTGTTGACTCTCCCTTTGTTTGCTCTAGCTGGAGCCCATTTGCAGTGTAACTGGAAAAGTGTTCAGCTCTCTCTCTCCCCGGTTCTCTCTCTCTGTCTATTGCTTTCGTGGTACCATTATCTTTTCCCTTTGGACTTGCTTTTACCTCCGGAGGTCCCCTTTTGCATTGAGAGCGTCCACCTCAAGGCCTTGGTTTTCGCAAACCAAAAAACCACGTACCCGGTACGTCTTAGGTGACTCCATCACAGCCAGTTTAAGGATGGTTCCAAGTCTAAAACCATCCTTAAACCATCCTTAAACTTGCTTTCTCCTGAACACTGTAGAGACCGTAATCCGCTTCCCTTGGGGTTTTATTCTCATACCACGCAAAAGTTCACTGAACCCTTTCTCTGCTGCATTTATTCTCTTAGGATGAGTCTCTATGTGGATTATTCATTCCTCGATTCTTACCCCGATCCTATTAGACTCTAACCCCGGTCATGGGGTGATCCACAGATTCCCAATCCTCTCATGCAAAGTGAACGACCTTCAGGGCGCTGGAGCCGACAACTCCTGGGAATCTTCAGAATCTCACCCTGTCGCGGTATCCCAGATGAGCCCCCAAGTTTACTGTAGTGGAAATTAAATCCACTTGACTCAATTATTTACAAGAACAAAGAAAGGGTCTTTATTACAAAATCCTGCAGGATTTTGACTCATTACACTAAATCAGATGCCTCAATGAAAAGAGTACTGAAACATTATACAGACGCCTGCCTTATAGTGTTCCTTATCACACTCTCAAGGGCAAAGACTGGGGTAATTCATGTTGTTATCCTCTCATCCTCTGGTCCTAGACATAACAGTTCTTCAGCTGTCACCGAGTTCGACTATTGCAAGATCGAGTTGAATGTTTACAGAATTCAAACACAGATAAGCTAACTGCAAACCTTCATCAAAGCATCGTTTACACAGCTCAGTATGGCATTGATTTAATGAAAAGCATTATCTTTCACGTTTCACAGTAAATGGATGATTTTCCATTATACTTGTGAACTGCCTCTGAACACGCTCCGGGTTGCTGTATCCTTCCTGAGATATGGGGACCGAAACATCACACAATAATCCAAATGTGGTCTGGTTAGAGCCTTATAGAGTCTCAGAAGTACATCCATGCTTTTACATTCAAGTCCTCTCAAAATAACTGTCATCACTTTATTTGTCTTTGTGACCAGTCGGACCACATGAAATCATGAACTTATGATGGATAATAAAAAATTACCATGGAGTTACAAAACTGAACAATGATTAAAGCATGCTGGGAAATGGATCCGATCCTTGACTAAAGTCTCTATGCTAATCCATATGCTGCAGAATCCAGACAGGCTGAAGCTCCCCACAGACGGTTTGCAAACAAGCTTGAGAGCTACAGACTCTGCAATACAAACCTGGAGTTGAACTTGAATGTGATAATGGAATATCGCCTTGGGCAAACAATGTGCCACTCCCTGGTTGGGTCTGTTTGATCAGGGTAATCCAACATGATCATTCTGTTGTCAGATCCTCCATACCCTCCCAAAAGGGGGTGAAGAATCGGAAGAATCAGAATCACCACAAAACCCCACTTAGCGCAGTAAATCGAGAATAACCACCAAAACAGAAGGTACCACCAAGTCCATTGTAAGAAGGAGAAATCAGCACGTGGAGTCTGGCAACGTTCTATAGGGGTAGTTTACGATCATACAGAGTTAGGTTAAAGCATCAGATAGCTTGTAGTGTGTTTCGTTACTTTATAGTAAAATTTATTGTTCTAATATTAATTGTGTTCAATAAACAAATATTGTTGTTTAGAAGTCGACTCACAGTTCTTTTGGTGAATATAAGGTATTAAAACACACTGTCTCGTGGTACAAAACTTTCCTAAATATTGGTTCACCTACAAGTTTACCTGGAGACAATCTTAGTCGAGAATTCCCAAGTCTCTGCACTTCAAACTGAAGAATTTTCCCACATTTAGAAAATAGTCCATGCCTGTATTCTTCTTTCCGAAGTGCATGACCTCACACAAGCACCCATTGTACTCCATCTGCAATGTCTTTGCCCAATCTCCTAACGTGTCTAAACCCTTCTGCAGCCTCTCCACTTCTGCATTGCTACCTATCTCTCCACCTATCTTTATATCATGTGAAAAGTTAACCAGAATGCCCTGAGATCATTCCTCCACATCATTAATTTACAAAGTAAAGAGACGTGGTCACAACACGGAGACTTGTGTAACATCACATGTCACTGGCTACCATACTGACATGATCATTTTTATCCTCACTCGCTGTCTTCTGCATTTTTAACCTTTGTTGTTTCTCAATTCCACCCAGACTGATTTACACCATCTGTCCATATTTCAGAAATGAAGGGAACTGAGTGAAGGGCCTGCAAAACACTGCAGCATTGTCGCTAACTTATAGTTTAGACATGTACTAAAAATATGACATGGCGATTCCATTGAATTGTGGCGACAACCTATGTCTTTGATGGACTATTCTGTTTGCATTATGGAAGAATACAAACATGTGAACCTTCTTGAGAGGACACAGACAATTTCAAACGTTTGTATTCTTCAATAAAACAGACCGAATATTTGGTCAAAGACACAAACTTTCACCAAATTCCAGTGGAATAGACAATGAAATATTGTTACTTCTTTTGTTTTTATTTGTATATGAAGAAGGCATGAGTTTATAAAGAGATATAAGTGGGTCAAATGAACCACAAATATTTGTGTAGGCAGCATAGAATGGAAAATATGTCTGTGTTCAAATATGTTGGCAGTTTAATGGAAACGCAGGAGTTATTTGAATGGAGAGATTGGATTGAGGCACAGAGGAATCAGGCACCTGGATCACACAAAGAAATTGTGTCCATCAAAGTTTTAGAGAGGCCAGACAAATGCTTAAACTTTGTTGAAACAGAATTCATTCAGAAGTAGGAAAGATTTTCTACAGTTTTACAGGGTACTGGAGAGACCACATCGAAAGAGCTATCGCAATAATGATATGCAAAGCAGTCCAGAGATGATACACATAGTGGTCCTCGTGGTGCAGGAACAGTAACGTTTTTGTTTCAGAGAGACTTACAGGATTCTGAACAAGTGACAGTGAAGGGAAATGGTTTCGATGCAAGTCAGGATGCAATGTTACCTTAGAGATTATATTCTTCACCACTTGATGCTCACAAGCTACGGAAATGCTGAGACTATTTTCTATTTTCAAGAATTAATGTGATAGAGTCTTATAGCACACAAATAGACCATTCAGCGCAACATTTCTACACCAACCAGAAAACACCAAACTACATTTATGAAAGTTATCTCAAGGTACATGGCCGACTCTGCTCTGGCATTTTGTGCTCATTCCGCTGCTGATCAAATGCTGCTTTAACTAGTGTTATTCGTGACCTGGGCTGTCAGTTGGCCTTTTATTTCAATGTATTCACGAAATGGTTTCTGCAAATGCATCACATTACTTCAAAGGCCACAACAAGCTCATCAGCTCAGTAAACATGGTTACATTGTTCAATTATTATGAGGAAATTGGATATTTCAGAAATCCATTTGGGATTTTAATGGAGCTCGTCCAACATTAATTCCCGTTGAGAAGTTCCAGTCCAGTTAGTGTTGGTCCATCCAAGTGGCTTTTGGGCGGGAGTACCAGCTGTGCATCTCATGTGACAGTATAGCTGGGAGTAAGTATTACTGGTGGTGGACTGAGTGTGAAAGAAGCCACCATACTGTGATGAACAGTTGGCAGCAAAACGCAGGATATCTGACTCTTTGTCAAAGTGAATGTGTGGCAAGGAATTTATTATTCTGCCAATAACAACTTTACAATGAGAAGTCTATATAATAATGAAGGAGTGTTGGTTTGTATGTTATTGATGTCCTGAAAATAATGGTGTCAAATAGCCGGAATAATGTTGCTGGGCTTATTGAACGAAACTTACACTGAGCATATGAAATATCTTGGATATTTTCAGAGATGGCCGGGCTGTCCTCGGTTTAGTGAGTGCTGATGCTCCATGGGATGATGCTGATTTGTAATCTCCCCACTTCCTGAGCACAGTCCGATGGAATAAACCAACAGTTACCATTGGGTGGTGCTTCACAATATATCATGGAATCGTAAAATAAAGAAGATGCCTATCAAATCTGGCACCATCAAGTGCTGATACAAGTGTTTTGCCAAGGTTGTACGGTTTCCTTCCTCAACCACCTTCACAGGCAGTGCATTCCAGAAGTATATCACCCACTGTGTTCAAAAAAGATTTCACAAATCCTCACTCAATCTCTTGTCTTTCACTTTTAACGTGCATCCCCCTGTACGTAACAGTGTGCTTAAGGGGAACAGCTGCTGTTTGTTCACTCTGTCCATAACTCTCATGATGTTGTACACCTCTGACAGGCTCACCCCATAACCTTCTCTGCTCCAAAGTAAATCAAGAGGAAATCTAGCCTATCTTCTTGGTTTGTGTACTCTCTTCTGTTGTTATTCTTTCGAAGTGCAGCATCTCACATATTGCAGTTTTAAGTTTGTCGGTCATTGATCTGGCCATCTGAACAAGCCGGTTGTACCCTCCTATAACCTAATACTTTCGTCCTCACTGTGAACGACCGGAATAATAGTTGTTTTATCCACAACATTGTTTATCATTCTCTAACCCCCACCCCCATCTCCCACATTCTTATCATCAACGTGTATGAATATCAGAAACAAAGCTTAAATTTCTACCTGTTAGACAGTCGTTGTTGCAGAGGAAGAAGTGATAATTCCAGTCTATAGTTTTCCCGCTTTTGTTGAATTTGCAGCATGATGCAGAAGATGGTTTTTATTAGAGAGTACAAATTCTATTTTGGACATGGAACTGAATTCTGCTTTTATACTCCAGCCCTCTGCATGTATTCTTCACAAGGCTTGCACATCATTACTCTTGGACTCACTTTTGGTACTGTGCACTGCAACATTTCCATTTTATGTTGGCCTGCAGTTCATTCTTTATAACATTCGCTGCAATCGCGTCACAGCACAGATAACCCTTTTTTTAATCTGCAGGATGGACGCAGGCTCATTCCTGAAGTTTGTTTGAAAGAACTAAGCTGATGAGGATAAAGATTCAATTAAATTCTGCATTATCGACATGCAGTAGAAGATCAAATCACATTCTCATTTCTACATTGAACTGGAAGCAAATTCATAGAAAAAAAAACACCCACTGCTCTGGATATTGTTTAGTGACATAAAGTGACATAATGTCGAGATAATGAATTGGAGAGAAAAGAAAATGTCTGCACTTGATGGAGGTACAGAAATATAGAGTGGATGTATAATATGAACAGGAATCCTGTTAATAAAAGTAGTATGAGAAACATTTTCCTAATACTCAAAGGAAACCAGATCCCAATTTTCCTTAACAGTGATGTTTGATTATCCATAAATCTCAGTTTTCTAACTGCATAGAATTGCCTGTCACAGATGGTCCTTCTGAAACACCGCCTCCTCCTCTTCCTACTCATTCCTTACCCACCTACTTCCCTAGCATTGCCCCTTCTGCTGTGACATATCCTTCCACTGAACATATCCGTTCACACTTCTCGCACTGTGTATCACACCAGTTACCTATCACTCCCACTTTCCCTGGCTCTCCCTTTCGCTTTTTGCTCTCACACTAAATGCTGGAAATTGCTGACTTCTGTGCTATTACATGGCATCAGTGAATGGTGCGTTTGAAATTATCATTTTCCAACAGCAACAGAAAACAACATGTGCCGTGAACAGGATGGCTTTGTTAGCTATTGGTACAGAGTGGAGTTTCTTCTTGTCCCTCTATCACAGCACTTAATTAAACAATGTCAATACTAACAGGGCAAACATCTTGGGACAGAATCGAAAGTTCATGTATCAATTTTCTTTTGCATATTGTGAGGATATTGTTCAAACAAACAGTATTCTTGTCTTTTGCTCCTTGTTCTTTTAATTGATCTTCCAATATAATTTGAGGTGAGATCAGAGAGACTTCCCTTTCAATCGAAGCAGGACTTGACTGAGCGTGGAATCAAGGACCCTGAGCAGAACCGTGATTAACAGGAATTACAGAAAATTCTGCACTGGTAATCGGAACAATGGGAAAACAATCTCTACAAGTTATCTTCCAAGTTACATTCTATCCTGACGGGAACTAACTTGCTGTTCTTTCACTACCAGTTGTTAAAACATCTTGGAATGTGCCTACAAGTAGCTCTGTGTGTATGTGCATCACTTGGACAGAAGAGATTCAAGTAAGCTGCTCTATGTCGCCTTTTCCAGAGTGATTGTGTTTGATACGTAAAATCTGCCCATGCTAGTTCCTTCCAATACCCGTGGATGACTATGCTCTGTACCAATGTATCTTATGTTTCCACAGCTTCATCTAAAGTTTCGGAAATGTAAGACCTTGCTGAATGACTCTGACCCAAGTGACAGCAGGAGCATGATATGACATTGAGGTAATGATTGGGATCCTTAATTCAATTGGTTACTTATAGAGGATTGATCATGTGATTCATGGCCACTACATTCAACATTTCCATGGTGATTTATGACAGGGAAAATGTTATTAATATTTAGGGCTCTGTCAAATAAAAAAGCTTTTATTATTTCATTCAAGGACCATAACCAAATGCATGAGAGTTAACTGAAATGACAGCTTCACAGTTCCTTTCCATATCAGAAAAATATACACACTCCAAACGATAAAGGAAGTTGGAAGTGCTGAAAAACTTTAACAAGTCCAGCAGCATCTGAGCAGAAAGAGAATTAACGTTCTGAGACGAATATGACTTTTTCAGAACAGAGTCATGTTCGTCTCAATATGGTAACTCTCTTTCACTCTCAAGATACTGTCTCATCAGCTGTGTTTCACCAACATTTTCCACTTGACTTGAGATTTCAAAGTTCCCTCGTATACACTAGCACAGTGACAATTTTGGGTGGGTGGCATGGTGGCTCAGTGGTTGGCACGGCTGTCTCGAAACACCTGGGAACCTGCGCTCAATTCCACCCTTGGGCCACGGTCTTTAATGAGCTTTCATATTCTTCCCGTGTCTGCAAGTGTTTGGTCAAGGTGTTTCTGATTCCTCCCAACTGACCACAAAAAATTGTTCATCTTCAACTACTTGCTGTAACAATCGGAGATAGAGGAATCATGTAGGAGGTGAATCTGTGTCCAATGTTCTTCAGAGGAACAGTGTCAGCTCGATGGGACGAATGTTTTATTTTTACACTTTAGAATTGTACATCATCATTATAACAAAGGCGGTGGTTGCTGGGGCAAAAATCTCTGTATCAGCACGTAATGAGCTATATTTCTACTGATGTTGTTCCGTATTCTTTCCATGGACCTGCACATTGTGTTATCCATGTCGTGGTTTTTACTTCTGTGCATCGATGAGCCAGGAGGGGACATGAGAAGTCGTTGGTAGATTGGGTCAAGGAAAACCCAAAGGCTTTCGATAACTATATCAGGAATAAATCAATGACTAGAGTAAGATTAGGGCCTATCAAGTGTTGTAATGGGAAGTTGTGCTTGGAGTCAGAGGTGATAGGGAAAGCGCTAAGTGTATTTTCACACTAGAAAATAGCCAATGTTGCCGAGGAGAATCCTGAGATACAGGTCAGTAGATTAGATAGGATAAAGGTTCACAAGGAAGAGATTTCAGCAATTCTGGAAAGTGTCTAAATAGATAACTCCCCTGTGCTGGATGGGATTTATCCTAGCATTCTCTGGGAAGCTAGGGAGGAGATTGCAGAGCCTTAGGCTTTGACTTTATGTTGTCATTTTCTACAGGAATAGTGCAGAAAGCTGGAGGATAGCAAATGTTGTTACCTTATTCAAGAAGAGGATTAGATCCTAATTATAGACCAGTGGGCGTTACTTTGATTGTGAGTAAAGTGTTGTAATTGTTAAAGAGATAGGTTTTATACTCATCTCGAAAGTAATAATTTGATTAGGTATAGTCAACACGGTTTGCTGAAGGGTAGGCCGTGCCTCACAAACCTTATTGATTTTTTTGAGGTGACCAAGCAGGTAGATGCGGGTAAAACGGTTGATGTAGTGTATATGACATTCAGTAAAGCGTTTGGTAAGGTTCCCCACGATAGGGTATTGCAAAACATATGGAGGCATGGGGTTGAGGGTAATTTAGCGGTTTGGATCAGGAATCGGCAAGCTGAAATAAAACAGAATATGGTAGCTGATGGGAAATGTTCATTCTAGAGTTCAGTTATTAGTGGTGTACCGCAAAGACATGTTTTGGACCCACTGCTGTTTGTCATTTTTATAAACGATCTGGATGATGACGTAGAAGGATGGGTTTTAAATTTGCAGATGACACTAAGGTCGCTAGAGTTGTGAATGGTGCCAAAGAATGTTCTGGGTTACAGCAGGACACAGATAATTTGGAGGCTGGGCGGTGAGGTGGCAAACGGAATGCAATGCAGAACAATGTCAGGTGATTCACTTTGGACAGAACAACAGGAATGCAGACTATTGGGCTCTTGGTAAGACTCATGGTAGTGTAAACGAGTAGAGATTCCTCAGTGTCCATGTACATAGATCCCTGAAAGTTGCTACCCAATTTGATAGAGTTGATCGGAAGGCATATGGTGTGTTTACTTTTATTACTAGAGGGACTTTGTTTTGCAGCTGTACAATTGATTGGTGCAGTCGCACTTGGACAATTGAATACAGTTCTGGTCACCTCATTTGTGGAAGAATCTGGAATCATTGGAAAGGGTTCAGAGGAGCTTTACTAGGTTATTGCCTAGTATGGAGGTAATATCTTATGAGGAACGGCTGAAGAACTTGAGGCTGTTTTGAGAGAATGTTGAGAGGTGACTTAATTCAGAAATTTAATATAATCAGAGATCAGATATTTTGGATTGCGAGAGCCTATTTGCTTGGATGATAAACCTCCCTCCCCTTCCTGGACCTCTCCATCTCCATTAATGATGACTGACTTGATACCGACATTTTGTACAAGCCCACCGACTCCCACAGCTACCTGGATTACACCGCTTCCCACCCTATCTCCAGCAAAAATGCCATCCCATATTCCCAATTCCTCCGCCTCCACCGTATCTGCTCCCAGCAGGACCAGTTCCACCACAGAACACACCAGATGGCCTCCTGCCTTAGAGACCGCAAATACCCTTCCCAAGTGGTTAAAGATGCCCTCCAACGCACCTCATCCACATCCCACATCTCCACCCTCAGACCCCAGCCCTCCAACACGTAATAAGGTCGGAACGCCCCTTGTGCTCACCTTCCACCCTACCAACCTTCGCATCAACCAAATCATCCACAGACATTTCTGCCACCTCCAAACAGACCACACCACCAGGGATATATTTCCCTCCCACCACTTTCCGCCTACCGCAAAGACCGTTCCCTCCATGACCACCTGGTCAAGTCCACGCCCCCTCTTCATCCCACCCTTCCATCCTGGCACCTTCCCCTGCCACCGCAGCAATTGCAAAACCTGAGCCCACAACTCCTCCCTCACCTCCATCCAAGACCCTAAAGGAGACCTCCATCAAAGTTTTACCTGCGCATCCACCAATATCATTTATGGTATCTGTTGCATCCGTTGCGGTCTCGTCGACATTGGGGAGAATGGACACCTCCTAGCAGAGCGCTTTAGGGAACATCTCCGGGACACCCGCCCCAATGAACCACATGGTCCTGGGCCTCCTTCACCACCGCTTCATCATCTTCCTCATCTTCTGCATCGGAATACTTCAGCCCCAGGGCATCAATGTGGACTTCAACAGTTTCCTTATTTCCCCTTCCCCCACCTCACCCCAGTTCCAAACTTCCAGCTCAACACTTTCTCCATGACTTGTCCTACCTGCCTAAATTCTTTTCCACCTATCGACTCCACACTCACCCCCCCGACCTATCATCTTCATCCCCTCCCCCACTCACCGATTGTACTTTATGCTACTTTCTCCCCACCCCCACCCTCCTCTCACTTATCTCTCCACCCTTCAGTCCCTCTGCCTGTATTTCTGATGAATGGGCTCTTGCCCAAAAACGGCTATTTTACTGCTCCTCGGATGCTGCCTGAACTGCTGTGCTCTTGCAGCACCACGAATCCAGAATCTGGTTTCCAGCATCTGCAGTCATTGTTTTTACCTGCTTGGATGATGATGGCTAGCACGAGGATATGTAGCTTTAACTTAAGTTTTAATGGAGTTAGGATAGATGTCGGAGGTCGTTTCTGTACTCAGAGTCTAGCAGGGGTGTGGAAAGCACAGTCTGCAACAGTCGTAGAGTCGCCAACTTTGCGGCCATTCAAGTGATCATTGGATAGGCATATGGATGTAAAATGGTGTAGTGTAGTTTAGATGGACTTCAGATTGGTTTCATAGGTTGGCGACACATCGAGGGCCGAAGGGTCTGTACTGCACTTGAATGTTTTATGTTCTATATGAGCACAACCATATCGAACTGTGTATCCAGTGATTAAAACACTTATGTGACATATTATTATTTCCATTTTAAATTGCCCTGTTCACATTCATCAAATGCATGTAGTGTGGAAACAGCTCCTTGGAAGAGTAACCTGACCAGGCCCATTCTTCTACCCCCCGATATTGACCCCTCACTACTGTGCCTAACCTACACATCGGTTAAAAAAATGAGAAGATTAGCTTGTTCATTTCACCTAACCTGCATATCTTTGAACTGTGGGATGAAACACATGCAGACGTGGGGAGAATATGCAAATTCCACACAGAGATTCACCTGAGGATGGAATCGAACCAGGCCCTAGCGCTATGAAAATGCAATACTAATCACTGACCCACCGAACCACATCAGCAACGTGGATTGTCGTGCCCAAATGTAATAGGTTTCGTTGCTTTGCGTTGCATTTCATTCTGTCTGCCAGAAAGCGTGATGGTTACTGGGGAAATATCGCTGTATTCCCCTCAAATCTCCACAACCACTGCTCCCATTCCTTTCTGTCTCCTAACTAATGTTATTTGCATTCTGTCCCTGGCTCAATAATCCAGGGGTTTTAATGAACAAGGTCTTTGTACATTCCATACTTGTTGTCCCCTCTGTCTCTCTTTCCTGATTGTGGTCATCATCTTTAATTCATGAAAGCGTCATGGGTGTAACTGGCTGGGCCAGTATACACTTCCCTTTCCGGGTTGCCCATGAAAAGGTATTGGTGAGCTGCCTTCTTGAACCATAGCAGTCCACATGCTGTAGGCTGCCAATGCTTAGATCTGTCTAGTTTCATTTCTTTGAGACCTTGTAGTGATATAACTGAATGGATGGATTGGCCGTTTCAAAGGACAGTTGAGAGTCAATCGCATTGCTTTGGGTCTGGTGTCACATGTAGGCCTGACCACGTGAGGATAACAGATGTCCATCCACGAAGGACACAAGTGGGCCAGGTGTTTGTTTTTATTTAACAATTGACAATCTTTCATTAGATTGTTAATCCAAATAATCCATTGAATTCGAATTCCATAATCTGATGAGGTGGAATTCAAGTCCAGGTTTGAGCCATTAGCTGGGCCCCTGGATTAATTGTCTGGAGATAGTAGCACTAGACTGTCGCATTCCCAGCATCTTAACGGGTAATGGTAGTGTTGCTGTTATTGTGGCTGAGGTACAGAAACTTTTTCAGTTACATTTTCAACTACTTCCATGGAGAAGAGAGCCAGTAGTATTTCTGCTCACAGGGACTGTGCAGAATTGCAATGGTTTCTAAGCCAGGAATAGAAACTGAGGAGAACAAGCCATTTCTTAACTCTGAGTGGGTGTGACATATATACAGAGATTTGATTTGGACCCAATACTGGAAAGTGAGAGGAGGTTCTCTGGATTGTTTTCTTGGGTTTGTGTAATCAACTACTACAATGACTTCGGGAAATCTGAGGGTCTGGTGTCCCCACTCTGGACAAGATTTGGGCACTGCAGTTTGGAGAGAGTCTGGGTCTGCAGAGACTGCATAGGAAGGAGCAGGACACTACACTATCCTTTCTGAGATTTCCACAAATATTTCACAATGTTGAATGGTTTCCATGTGCAAAGTGTGAAGCCAGTTAAGTTCAACAATGAAGAGTTCACAGAGCTGTGAAACCTCCTCCAGCATAATCTGTCGTCTCACACCAGGGAGAGGACTGTACTCAATATGCCCACCAACTGCTTTGATTCTGGAACTTGCCAGGCAGGTGTGGGTCAAGCATCCATTTTACCAGAGTGCGATCCTCTCATGTACTCACAAGGTGACAGAGGCCATCTCCTTCCGGCGAGGTGAATATGTTGGTTCTGTCTCCACAGAGGAATGCTAGAGAAAATCTTCCCAAAATGTTAGGGAACATGGTGACTGGCGAAAAAGTGGAACGGCAAGAAGTTAGAATTATCAAAGAGCAAGTACTGGGAAAAAATTCAAAGCTCATTGTATTGAATGTTGTTACGTTGCTGAACTACATGAGTTATGAATTGAGAGGGCTACAGAGTTAGGGCTGGAGAGTTGTGCTTGCCGGGTAGTTCTTTCGGGAGCAGGTACAGAATGGCCTGATTCTGTACAGTCAATTCCTTAACTTTTTGAGGGAGGGCAAAGTTTGTCAAAGCTTTTTGTGTTATTGGACGGATACTGCAGACTTGGAAGTAGCTACTGTGACCACAAAATTTAAGCAGGAGAAAGAGGGAAATCAGAATACCAACTGATGAATGAATCGATCTCAGATGTGAGGGAAAATATTAGATTTTTTTTAGTAATTCGCAACGTCTAGATCTTTGGAGAATAATGATATGATTTGCGGAGTCAGCCGAGATTTTAGAAAGGGAAATCTTTTTTTTAATAGATATTTTTATTGGAAATTTAACATTTTTACAAGTTTACAAAAATAAAAATAAAAAAATCCCAAATACAAGCATAGATATACAATTAAATCTTAAGTAAATAATAACCAAATTTAACAAAAGAAAATATACCGAGAGAGAAATAAAAACAAAACTCAACTAACTACTAATCTAACCTACAACTAACCAGAGTGTATAATTAAGTCTCTTACATTATTCAAATAAGAGAAAGAGAAAAAAAGAAACAAAAACAACGGATAACACAGAAATTGAATAGTGAGATACATGCTCGGAATGTCTTTACATCAAATGTAACAAAACCCGTATTCGTGCGGGATTCCTCTCCCATGGGGCCCAAGACCAGCCAGGTTCGCAATCTCGGTTAAATAAATGCCCTTGTTAGGAAATCCGAAATATCTGTATTTATATAATTCAAGCAGGGCTGCCATATTTTATGAAATAATTCGGTCTTTTAGTGCACCATATTTGTAAGGAAGTCAAGGGGAATATATTGCATAATTAATCTGTGCCAATTTGAGAGACCGGGGGAGGGGGGGGGGGGGTTCCTAAGCCACCCACTTCAACAAAGTACTTTTCCTTGCACAGAAAGAGAGAATAGAAAATAATCTCTTCCCGTGCATATCCAGGGAGGGTCAGTTCGAAAAGCCCAAAAGGAGAGATACAGGGTCCACTCTAATTTCCGTTCCCAAGATTTCTGTCAGGGTACGTGCTACTTTAGACCAATATGTACGGATCTTATGACAGGTCCATAGGCAATGTACAAGAGAGCCCACCTCTATTTTACACTTGGGACACATTGGAGATGCTCCTGCCTTAAATTTTGCCAATCGATCTGGTGCTAAATGGGCCCTATGAAGTATCGTCAGTTGGATAGCCTGAGTTCAATTACAGATGGTGATTCTTCTGGCGTTTTCCCAAATGTCATTCCACGTTTCTATAGAGATTTCTAGTCCCAAATCCTGATCCCATGTTTTAAGCAGATTGTCCACATCTCCCGACATTTCATCATGTAGTAAATGATAAATAGTACTGACGGAGGATACCCCCATTGGCCGTAGAACTCTACATTCTCTATCTGATTTATAAAAACTATCTAATAACGTAGTCTTCTTCTGTATATTATCTCGAATTTGGAAATATCGAAAGATTACCATTAGGTAATCCGAATTTCTGACACAGCTGTTCAGAAGACATCAGGACACCTTTTTTAAATAAGTCCCTTAAACATGAGATACCCCTAGATCTCCAGAGTTTGAAAGTGGCATCTGTAAGCCCCGGTTGAAATCCCCATGGTCCCACTATCAGAGCATAGGGGGATGTTTTATGTGAGTTGCCCTCATTTTGCCGCATTATATTCCAAGCTTTAATAGTGTTTAGTATTATAGGGCATTTACAGTGAATAGTGATGATTTTCCTCTTGTCAGAAAATAAGAGGTTAATAATTGGGTATTTTACTTGAGAAGCCTCGATGTCCAGCCAGATTGATTGTGGATCAGACAAGACCCAATCGGCTATGTAACTTAATAGGGAACTTAACTGGTATTTCCTAAAATCTGGCAAGTCCAATCCTCCCCTTGCCTGTGGAAGCTGTAGCTTCTTCAGCTTAATGAGGGGCCGTCTATGATTCCAGATAAAGGAACCCAACCAGCCATATAATTTACGTAGTGCCAGCCTCGGCAGCATCACCAGAAGCATTCTCTTAGAATATAGGAGACGGGGCGGGACATTCATTTTAATTAGTGCTATTCTACCCAGCCAGGAAATTGGAAGGTCTCCCCTTCGTTGGAGGTCCTGCCTTATCCTTTGTAGTAAATGCACAAAGTTAGCCTTGTATAACTGACTAAATACTGGGGTAATAAATATGCCGAAATATAAGAAACCCTCTCGGGACCACCGAAAGGGAAAGTGGGATCTGTCCACCAAGTGGGGTATCATAGCAAACCACCCATTGGCATAGCCTCCGATTTTGAGAAATTAATTTTATAGCCTGAGAATGCACTAAATGTATTAATAATTTGGATTAAGCGAGGTACAGACATCAGAGGATTACTGAGGAATAGAAGAACATCTTCTACATAAAAGGGTAATTTTATGTTTACCTGTACCAATCCTTGGGGCCGTTATAATAGGGTCAGCCCGTATAGCTTCTGCTAGTGGCTCAATTATGAGCGTAAATAACAATGGTAAAAGAGGACATCCCTGACGACAGCCCCTACCCACACTGAAGCTATCCGAACCTAATCCATTGGTAACCACAACTGCTTTGGCATCACTATACAATGTTGAGACCCATTTGGTAAACACCTTTTCAATGCCAAACCTTTCCAATGTGTAAAACAAATATGACCATTCACCCCTATCGAATGCCTTTTCCGCGTCTAATGAGACTACTACTCCTGGTATTTTTCCCTGATGGCAGGCTTGAATCATATTCAAAACCCTTCTAATATTATTGGATGATCTACAGTCCTTAATAAATCCCGTCTGATCCTCCTTTATGATATGTGGTAATACCCTTTCTAGCCTCAATGCTAACGTTTTAGAAAGGATTTTAAAATCTATATTTCGCAAGGATATTGGTCTGTATGACGCGCAATCTTCTGGGTCCTTTCCTTTTATAAGGATAAAAGAGATATTTGCCTCTTTCAATGAAGGCGTGAGAAAGCCCTGGCTGTATGCATAGTTATGCATGTCCATAAGTGGACCAGCCAATGTCCTTTTAAATTCTTTATAGAATTCAGCTTGAAAGCAATCTGAGCCAGGATCCTTACCGCTCTGATGTTGCTTGATTGCGTCAAGTATTTCTTGGAATGTTAGGAGTGCATTCAAGACCAATACCTGTTCCGGAGTTAGGTCCAGAAAGGTCATCTTTTTAAAAAAATGATTGTGTCCTCCTAGTCCTATCCTCACAATCCTGCGATTTATATCAATCAGAATAAAATTTTCTAAAGATTGCGTTAGTCCTTTTATGATCAAATTACCCGTATCTTCCTTGATAGATGTGATAGTTTGAGGGGCCTTCTTTTTCTTTGCAAGAAATGTTAAGTATCTACCCGGTTTTTTGCCAAATTCATATAACCTCTATTTTGGAAATACTTGTTCCCTCTTAGCCGTTTGGATAAGCCTAGTGTTTAGAGCTATCCTAATGGCCATAATCCTTTGCAATTTGATAATAGATGGTTTATCAGCGTATGCTGTTTCAGCCACTTTAAAGTGAACTTCAAGCAGACGCTGTTGTTCTCCCTTTAATTTTTTTCTGGATCGCTGAGTAGGAATTACACCCCTTGAGATTCCAGGTACACCACTTAACCAACTGCTCAACCATAATCGTCCAGGCAAATCTGAGACCCCTCGGGAGGGGAAACCCTATCCAGAACATCCCGAGCATAGAGCATATAAAATTCACAAAAATAAAGGTTCTCTAATGCACTCACAGTAGTATAATAAAAAACTATTTCTAGATTAAAAACAATTAAAACGTATTTAAATGGAGAGTTTCCCCCTTGTTCCCAGGGGGTATGACTTCCTTTCCAAAGGTCCATCGTATCCTCTGCCAACCTGTGCCCCACCCTTGATCCAGGTGTTCCTCAATAGGATGAAGAAAAATTCAAATATACTACAAAGCTAGAGTTAACAGTTAGCACCCTACTCCCACCCACCCACACCAACACCTGGACATATTTGGTAATGTTAATACCATATATAAGCATATATAAATATAAAATTGCAACTGCAACAACTAATCATTAAATATAATAATACAAAATAACAAGGGAAAACAACCCCGCTCCTAGAGACAGAGGTAAAAAAGAATAAGGTAACCACCTCCCCCCACCAACATTAACTAGATCCCCCCGGCCTATATATTATATATATATAGAATAATAATTTTGTATTGCGACCCGGTCGGCCCATTCTACCCTTACCTGGCCTGATCCAGCCTCCAGATTTAGAAGCTGTGGCAGCCACTGTTCGAGAAACGCTGTAGGCTGGCCTTTCTCTTCCCGTTCGGGAAGGCCCAGCCAACGAATATTTTTTCAACGACTTCGAGAATCGAGATCCGCCCATCCAACTCAACGCTCGATTGGCTTAATGTCTCGGTCGTGCTTTTGCAAAGCGGCCTAGAGTGAGTCCCATCGACTTCGGGATTCTTCAATAAAAGCGTCGATCTTCGCATCCAGTTTGGAGATGATTTCCACAAGGCTTGCCACCGTAGGCAAGTCCCCCGGGGCAGCTGCTGACGCTTCTGCTGCAGCTGGAGAGGGTGGGGGAGCGGTTCCTGATTGCTGAGAGCTGTGGGCTCCCTTCTGTCTAGTCACTTTACTGAAGATTAAATTGTTTGAATTCAATACTAAACAACTAAATACATTAAGTAAAAGCAATTTTGAGTAATTTGGTGAGTGTGGTGGTGGTGGTTGAGCCACTTTTCCCAAGTCTTGGGAGGAGCACTGTAGACTCAGACTTGCTGTGCCTCCGCCATCTTGGATCCCCGGAAATCGTTTTTGATAAGCCACTTGGAGTTTGTGGAGGCTGTTGATTGTGACATCGACAAATGAAAACCAATGGGTACAGTGTATTTGAATTTTCAGTCGGCTTTTGACAGGTAAGTGAAGAACGTTAAAGTCCCCGTGTAAGGGGTGAATATAGT
This sequence comes from Chiloscyllium punctatum, assembly GCF_047496795.1. Lineage (NCBI taxonomy): Eukaryota > Metazoa > Chordata > Chondrichthyes > Orectolobiformes > Hemiscylliidae > Chiloscyllium > Chiloscyllium punctatum. The sequence goes on along the minus strand of NC_092771.1, from coordinate 46,297,219 downwards.
ACATGGATTGAGAATTGGATAATGGGGAGAATACAGAGAGTACGATTCTGCTCTGTCCTAAAGGTCATTGCTCATCGGGTAGCCCATGTATCAGTGCTTGGAGCACAGCTGCTCACAAGGCAAAGAAATGAATTGAATGTGAGCAACAAATAGAATCCGTTTCATTTTGAATTTATTAGAAGATGAGAGATTGGGAACTGCAGTTATCACTTACACAATTCACATGAGCCAGCAAGTAATCAGGACAGTAAATGGTATGTTGTCCTTCATTACAAAATGATTCAAGTGTTGAAGTAAATTCATCTTCCTGCAGTTGCAGCGTGTTGCTTGGACAGTATTTAGGCCACTGAGTACAGATTCTCTCTCCTTGATAAGGAATGATTTCATTGCGACTGAGACAGTGCAAAATAGTTTCACCAGACTTATTCCTGGGATGATGGCATCGTGAGGAAAGTGTGAGGAAAATGAGTGTTTAATCTGTGGCGCTGACAGCGAATTACAGGCTTTTACATTTAAACTTGAAGATGAGGCACTAACACTCATATTGTCAAGACAAAGACAGTGGTCAGGTGAAATAATATATTTTGCCATGGGATTTGATTCACAATAGTTCACATACCTACCCGGAGCCCCCATGTTGGTTGAGAGGCAGATCCAGGCTCTGAATGAACTCTCACTGTCTCAATATGCAGTTGGTGTAAGAACCTGCACTGTTGCAAATCTGTCAGTAGCCACAATACCTTACTCCTGAAAGAGTTAGCCATTCCCACCAGTTTCTAATCGTCATCGAAATACCAGTCTGTCTTCTCGGACACAGAAGATATTTCGTTGAGACTTGACATGAACCATCCACTTTCCCTTCTCACATTCTGTAAACCAAGGGAAAGTAACACGTGTACCACTTGCAATGAATCCAGGAGGAATAACATATAGCAGTTTATCTGTGTAGTCTCTGCTTCACTGTTTGTCATGTTGGGGCATCAATAACATCTTACTATTTCTGTATAATTGACTTGACAGGCTGAGTGACCTCTTCCTGGTCACATGGAAGAGACTCAAAGACCTGACTTGGCAACTCCTGGCTCCTGTTTAACACCTCGATGTGCTGTCTACACCCCTTCCCTCTTTGTGTAATAGGTAGGAGGGACTGAATGGGCTATCCCTGTTCTTGTCCAATAGTTTCAGTGGGTTGAATACATTCCGTTGCAACCATCTTGAGGTGCTGAATGAGCTCCTCTTATTTAACTGTGGGAAAGAGAAATTTCGAGAGAAATTTCTGTTACATGAATGTTACCTTCACTTTAGCAACACAGTTTAGATGCTATCCAGGTCTTGCTGCACATGGACATGGACTGCTTCAGCAGTGGACAGGTGACAAATTATTCTTAACATTCTTCAGTGATAATCTTCCAATTCTGACCGTATGATGTGGGAAAGACATTGAAGCAGCTGAATAAAGCTACCTTGAGGCTGCGCCCTGAGATATCCTGTGACAGAGATGATTTTTCCTCACCAACCACAAATATCTTCCCTTGTCCTCTGAATGCATCTAACCAGTGGGGAGTTTACGACTCATTCCTTTTGGATTCAATTCTGTTCAGGTTCATTGAAATCTTGCCTTGATATCAGGGCCAGTTACTCTTACCGCGTGTTCACATCTTTTATTCATGTGAATAGCTCACGGTGTTTGTGAGCAGCGTTTCCTTCTCACAGAGGGTAGTGACTGTCAGGACTTCTTTATTCCAGAGAGGTAGGGGAGGTAGATCACTAAGATGTTTAGAAGGGGGCTCAATGGTTATATGAGGAATCAGGATGTTGAGGGCTGCAGGGATTGAACATAAAAGAAGAGTTGAGGCTTTTGCAGATTAGCTATGATCATATTGAAGGGAAAGACAGGTCAGAAGGGCTGAATGACCTATTCGCGTATCTGACGTTCTCTCATTCTGTTATTGGGAAGTTATTTACCTGGAAGTTCTGTTATTGGATGTTGCAGTCAGGTAGGCCAGAGGATTTTGTGGGCCATCTCTGGGTGAGGTATGGTCGCGGTATTTATAGTGAATCTGGATCGGTAACATGACCAACAAATGAAGACAGTTGTGCAAAGACAGAGGAGTGAGATGTTCCACACCATCACCTACCCTTTCTTTTCCCAAGAATATTTTCAAACGCCATGTCAAAATGTATGTGGCAGTCTCCATCTGCTGAATGATTTCCGCTGTTTCTGTGCACCAGGTTATTGGGGTAAATGGCCTCCGACTATTCCTGTCCAGCAGGTTTGAGAGGTTCAATCGAACATAGGAACATGGGACAGAGGAGACTTGTTGCTCATTAGACTTTTGGAGCCTTCTCCACCAGGCACTAAGATTGTGGCTGATCAGGTTGTGGCTTCAGCCTCACTTTCCTGTCTGTAGTTCATTGTCCTTTACCATCCAATATCGAAGTAGCATGGCTTTCAATAAATGCAAACACACAGGCACCACAAACTTCTGGGGACGACCATTCCCACTCAAACAGCCCTTTGGTAATTTCTCCTCATCCCTGTTCAGACTGGGGCTGGAGAGGTCTCTGTTTGATTTTCTAGTCACCCTCCTCCATTGGTCATGATATATTTTAAATGTGACTCGGTTGGTGATATAATCAATGATGTCGTTCTCAGACTAGGTCAGTTTCATTTTTTGGGACAAGTCAGGTAGATAGCTTAAATTTGGAAAAGTAATTTACCAAAGTAAAATTAAACAACCTAATGGAAAGATACATGACAAGCAGTGTGGACAAATATGAACATTAATATTTGTCTTTTAATGTATACTGAGACGCAGTTTGTATACACAGAAACATACACATACACAGACACATACACTGAGACACTCACAGTGTCACACACTCAAATGCACACAGGCACACACACATGCAAGAAGACAAACAGAAAAAATCTCTACCGAATATCAGCTTGAAAGAGATTTTCGTAGCAAAAGTTAAATTCAAGACAAAAGGAAATATTAAATTTATTCTACATCTGAGGTCATTCTTTTCACACAAGCTGCTGTCAATCGGATTCCTTCCTGGAACATTGGATTTTGCTGAACTCCCTTTGCTTCTGGCAGTGTGGAGATTCCAATGAATTCTGAACAAGTGCTTCACGAGTCCTGAAGATGCCTGATGAGTTTTCCCCCTCATACACTGCTGTGAGAAGGAACAAGGAAACAAAGGAAACAATAAGCCATGACTTCTCTAGCACGTTGCATCTTATCCAACCTTTAAACGAAATATACAATAATATTATCTGACCACACAATTGGACCAAGTGAAGCCTCCTTGAATATGGTCGGGATTGTGTGACTCCGCCCCTGTTCCCTGATCCATGTAGGAGCAATTTATAAGCTATAATTTGAAGATGCGTTTGTATGTGTCCTCATAATTTTGTCAAATAAATCCATGTCTTTGGGCTATCTGTGTTAAAGTAAATACATTGTTCTCTTAAATTTGAATCTTTAGTTCTAGTTTCCCACACCAGAGGAAATGTCCATCAGCCAAGCACCTGATGCACTCTCCTCAACATCTTATATGGTTCAGTATGAAAATCTCTCATTCTCAAACCTGAAGTGCTCTGGAATTGTAGAGGTTTATAAAATTATGAGGGGCATAGAAATGGTGAATACCTAAAGACATTTTCTAAGGTTGATGGAGTCCAAAACGAGAGCACATAGTCTGAAACTGAGGGGGAAATATTTAAAAGAAATAAAAGTGGTAATCTTTTCTCGGAGTGTATGGAATGAACTGCCAAAGGAAGTGTTGGTGTCTGGGAAAATTACAAGATTTAAAAGCCATTTGAATGGGTACTTGAATAGGAAGGGTTATGGGCCAAGTGTTGGCAAATGGGACGAGATGAATTGAAGACATCAGGTCGTCATGGACACGGTGAACCGAAACGTCTGTTTCTGTGCTGTATGACAGAATAAGGCCTTCTTTCCAGGAACACGTTCATCTTTACAAAGCTTCAGAACCAATTGAGTATATTTATTTTTCAGTTTAGGGAATCATCACTGCACGCAATACATCAGATGTGGCCTCAGAAAGCCCCTGTACAGATGCAGTAAAATATCCTGATAGCCTTTGCATGGAATAGAATAATTCCATATACTTTCCTAACCACTTCCACATCTGCATAATAACTTTCTATGATACATGTACCAGGATGCACAGATTTCTTTGTACCTCTGAGTTGTGTGATCTCTCTCCTTTTAAGTAGTTTACTGTTGTTCTACCCTTTCATCACAGCATATTCTTCATTAGACCAGGTTATACTCTTACTGCTGAAGCTTTACACACTAACTTCCCCTGTCTCTACCCCATTACAGACGCTCTACCTCCACTTGACATCTTATTTAACGAATATCTTGGTGGCTGAGCTAATTGAGGTCCAATCCAATCAGTCCCCACATCCAAATCATTGACAGGTTCGAAATAGTAGTTGATCTTGCACTGATCTCTCAGGCACGCCAGCATGGTAAAGATTTCCAAACTGAAAACAAACATTAATCCCTACTGTCGATTTTCTGAGAGTTACCAGTGTTCCCTGTTCCTGCGTAGCACCTAATAAAGGTTGGATGGCCTCCTCATGTGCTGTGTAATATACTCAAATGGCAGAATGGCTTTATCATCTTCCTTTGTAAATCCTTAGAGGGCAAAAAGATCTCCGCGTGTCTCATTGCTGACGGGCTGAATTGGACCTTCCTCTCCCTCTGTAACAGAATCGAGGGTTTGAGTGAGAGAACAAGACATGGGTTAGAAACAGCAGGTGGCCATTCCACCCTTCGCGCCTGCTGCTCCATTCAGAATGTGCATTGCTGATGTGATTGTAACTAAACATCCCTTTCCTGTCTGTTCCCAAAAAAGATAGGTTCTTTTGTTCATTAATGATCTATGAAACTCAATTTTGAATGGTTTTAAGTAACCCAGTCTTCACTGCTGCTTGGGCGTGGGAACACTACAGATCACACAACCCTGAACAGAAAGGAACATCCCTGTCTCAGTCAGAAATCGAAATACCCTTATTCTTAAAATGTGTCCCCCTCAAGCCAATCACCAATCTTTTGACACAGGGACACAACAATTAGAAACAGATATAGGCCATTCAAAACTCAAACCTATCCACATCTCCTTTAACAACTGACAATCAAATACTTCCCAAATTTAGCTTCAACTGAGGTTAGATGAACTCCAGATACCATAAGCTCACAAGAGTGTAGGAAATTGGAACATAGAACAGTGCAGCACAACACAGTCCTTCAGCCTTCGATGTTGTGTCAACTTTTTATCCTCGTCTTAAACTAATCTAAACTTCATACCCTTCATGTTATTATCATCCATGTGTTTACCCAAGAGTTGCTTGAATGTTCCTAATGTATCTGATTCTACTACCACCACTGCCTGTGCATTCCGTGCACCTACCACTATCTGTAGAATGAAAATACTGTCTCTGGCATCTCCTCTCAGCCTTCCTCCATCACTTTAAAATTATGCTCCCTGCGTGATAGCCATTTCCACAACTGTAAAAAGTCTCCAGTTGTCCACTCCATCTATGCCTCATCATCGTGCACACCTATATTATGTAGCTCTCATCCTTCCTCACTCCAATGAGAAAACCCTAACTCCCTTAGAAATTCTGCCTAAGACATGCCCTCCTGCACAGCAACATCCTGGTAAATCCTGTCTGCACCCTCTGAAAGTTTCCAATTTCGTTCCGTAATGGAGCGACCAGAACTCAACACAATACTTCATGTGTGGTCCAACCAGGGCTCGATAGAGCTATAGCATAATCTCATGGCTCTTAAAATTAATTTCTCTGTTCACATAAACCAACTCATCATGCTTGTCTTAATACCCCTATCAACTTGAATGGCAACTGTAGGTACCTAAGAACGTTGAGCCTAAGATCCGTCTGTTCCTCCACACGGCAAAGAATGCTGCCTTTGACCCTGTAATCTACATTTGAATTCAATCTTCCAAAATGAATCACTTCAGAAAATAGGAAATTGGAGCAGAATTAAGCCATTTAGCCAATCGGATCTGTTGTTCCATTTGAATACGGGTGAAACGTTTCTCAGCCAATTCTTCTGCCTACGACAACTGATCAAATGGTTCCCTTATTAATGAATAACGCATTTATCTCTATCATAAATAAATTACTTTTTCTGTCTGCAGGAATGTGCATGTCTTAGTGCGTAAGTGTTGATACCTGTATCTATATGTGTTGTGCGTTTAAAGTGTCTATGAATGTTTGTGTGTACCTCTGTCTGCATCTCAGTTAAACGTGATCTTTGAAGGTTTTGGGGTAAATCCACTGAAATTGACATCAACACCCTCACACTTCCTCCATTTCAACTGTCTGTCAATGTTAAGTAGAGCCATAAAATGCCACCATCTGCTGTCCTACCCTAACTAAATGTCAGATTTTATTCTCGCTCAGATGCCACCAAATTCTGTGAATCTCTCAGATTGCACGGACGCTTAGGTTTACAAATAACGCCTTTTTAAGCACAGAGCTCTTTCGTCTGATACCTAGTGATATTGTTCTTGAGATATTAACATCATCACTGGGTCAGTTTCAGGACTTTTCAATCCTTTCTCACTTATATTTTGTAAGAGTGCACAACAAAAGATTTCAAGTTAAAGGACGTGCAATAAATGCATTACATCAAATTACACATGTTTCAGTCGACCTTCATTGAATGCAGTTGCAATGGAAATACTCTTAATTGTGTACACTCCGTGTCACGAATAATCTTCAAAGACAAATCACTTCCAAGTTGTAGAAGGAGCGCAGACATTACTCTATATGAGCATTCTCCACGCTTAGGGTCTTCAGTACAATTACGATACTCACTCTACCTGCCTATATTTGTGGTGACGATGCTGTCAGTTTGGATGGTGCTGTGAGCTGGCTCCCGACCAGACTGAAACTCTGATGTGAGAAAGTGAGGTCTGTAGATGCTGGAGATCACAGTGCTGGAAAAGCACAGCAGGTCAGGCAGCTTTCGAGGAGCAGGAAAAATAACGGTTTGGGCTAGAGCACTTCACCAGGAATGCCATCGATGTAGTAGAGTGTGTAGGCCAATCCAGGGGCATTGCTTCACTTTGAACAGCATAGAGGTTGACATATCCTCTATGCACATGGATACACACAGAGACAAGGAGAATATTCGTTTCGGGCATGAACTCTTTTGCAGCCTTCTTCAGGCTCATGCCCGAAAACTCGATTCTCCTGCTCTTTGGATGCAGCCTGACCTGCTGCGCTTTACCAGCAACACATTTTCAGCTCTGATCTCCAGCATCTTCAGTCCTCACTTTCTCCACACACAGAGACACGCAGGTACACACAGAGACGAATACAAACACGCAAAGACACACATTATCGATTATAGATACACACACAAAACAAAACTGACGCAGTAACATAGATACTAATACAGACATACGGAGACACATACTGATTCACTGATACGCATGCACACACTGATACACTGTCATCAATACCGACATACTATACACACGTGACACGCTAATGTTGATACAGAAATTGAGAGTCTGTCAGTATTTACTTTTTGCGTGGTGACATTCCCAATATTTCACTTGCTCTGTGTGGCGTGTGTCAAAATGTCTGTTGCACTGCAGGAGATCCTCTCCACCCTCTCTATAGCTTCCACATTTTTTTTTGACAAGACGATCAGAACTGAACACAATCTTCCACGTTTAGTGTTACCTCACGGCGATGAACCCTTCCACTAATTAAAGCAAACAGCGAGAAAAGCTCAACTCGCAACGTAAGCTGTTAAAGTACGAGTAGCAAATCTCAAACTTCACTCTATAAGTATAAATAATTTCAATTTATTCCTTAACTCTAAAAGTGAACATTGAACAACAGCTATACAAAACTCGAAGCCCCTCTTTCTCTGAACTGGTTGGTATTTGCCTCCAACTTTATAACAACATAATGTTCCAATAAGAAAAACCCATATTAAAATTGCATCAACTTAATTTCAAAACCACACAGCATCTGTCATCTCCAGTGTCATCTTTCTTTCAGCTGAAGATCTTCCTGGGTTTTCTTCTGAATTTTAGTGCAAGGATGTTTCATACAAAAATGGTATCTTTGTCAGGGAGAGTTTTGCATGGCAGTCTCTCTCTAGATGGCTGTTACTCTCAGCCCAACTAGCGAATTGCCTGCCTCTTTTATGCCACTCAATATTTGATCATCTCATTGGTTAGATGTTGGCAAAACAATAAATTCAAAATCGATTGACTTTGTGTCCTAGGGCATTATTTAAACTGAATGGTTAAATTCGAATTGTTGTCAATCAGCAACCAAAACTCAAGGTATCTGTTTCACAGCCAAACGTTGCATGCTTTATATTTTCCAGTATACTCTGGGACTGCTAGCCGATCATACGAAGCTGTTTGCCAAGCTCTCAGTGCAGAACAACATTCACTCTCTCTTAAAAGGTACTGTAAACACCTTCAACTTCATTACAGTGATTTATTCCGAGCTTTATGGAGCTGTAGCATAATCTCACAACTCTGAAACTCAGTCTGTAGTTTGTGAAAGCCAACACAATATACACTTTCTTAACAACCGCATCAAACTGGGTCAAGATTAGGGTGGTGTTGCAAAAGCACAGCAGGTCAGGCAGCATCCAAGGAGCGGGGAAATTCATGTTTCTGGCAGAAGCCCTTCATCAGATGAATGTCGATTTTCCTGCTCCTCGGATGCTGCGTGACCTGCTATGCTTTCCTGCACCACCCTCATCTTGACTCTGATATCAAGTATCTGCAGTCCTCGCTTTTGCTGATTTACCATCAACCTGGGTGGTAACTGTGAGGGATCTCTGGACATGGACCCCAAGATCCCTCTGATCCTCCGCACTGCCAAGAATAGTGCCTTTATCCCAATATTCTACATTCAAACTCGACCCTCCAAAGTGAATGACTTCACATTTTTCCAGGTTTAACTTGATCTGCTTCTCATCAGCTCAGTTCTGAATCCTGTCAATGTTCTATTGCAACTTACAACATACCTCAACATTATCCAGAACTCCATCAACCTTTGTGTTTTCAGCAAATGTACTAATCCGCACGTTCACTTCCTCATCCAAGCCATTAGTAAAAATTGCAAAGAGCAGAAGTCCTAAAACTGATTCTGCGGGACACCATTAATCACAGAGCTCCAGACTGAATGCTTTCTATCTACTACCAACCTCAGTCTTCTATGGGCCAGGAATTGTGTATGCAGACAACCAGATTTCCCTGCATCCCATGCCTACTTCCTTTCTGAATGAGCCTACTGTGGGTAACTTTATCAAACGTCTTGCTAAAATCTATATACACGACATCCATTGATCTACCTTCATAAATGTGTTTTGTCACATCCTCAAATGATTCAAAAAGATTTGTGAGCCATGACCTGCCCCTCACAAAGGCATACTGACTATTTCTATCAAACGATGTTTTTTTCCACATAATCATAAATCATGTCTCTCAGAATCCTCTCCAATACTTTGCCCACCACTGTCGTAAGACTGATTAGTCTATGATTCGCAGGATTATCTCTATTCCATTGCTTGAACAAGGGAATAACATTTGCCAACTTCTTTTCATCTGCCTGACTCCAGTGGACAGTGAGGATGCAAAGATCATTGCCAATCGTGCAGCAATCTATTCTCTCGTTTACTGTAGAATACTTACTTATATTCTGTTTGGCCAAGGAAAATTATCTATCCTTGTGTTTCTCAATTTTTTCATCACACCCTCCTGTTCTAGCATATGAGCCTGTTTCACGCTCACCCCATAAACTTCAATGCCCCTCTCAGTAGTGAATACTGAAGCAAAGCATTCATTAATGACCTCCCCTAGCTCTTCCAACTCATACGCAAATTGCCTCCACAATCTGTGATGAGCCCTACCCTCACTCTGGCCGTCCTCTTGTTCCTGACATACGTGTAGAACATCTTCGCTTTTACCCACTAAGACTTTTTCATGCCCGCTTCTTGCTCTTCTGAGTTCATTCTTCAGTTCCTTCCTGGTTAACTTGTAACCCTCCAGAGCCCTGTATGATCCCTGCCTCCTCTACCTGAAGAAAACTTTCTCCTTCCTTTTGACTATATGTTCTACATCCCTTGGCACTATGGAAGTATGAAGCTGTAAATGCAAGGGAGCTACATATCCTGTCACTTCCAGAATGGGTTGCAAGTTTCCCCACACTGAGCAGTGATCTCACACACTGTTACTGAACAATGGACTAGTGTGATGGACACAGCTCTACATACTGGGAGGGTATGTACTGCTCCTGGTTTTCAGATCAATGCATTGGGGTGACTCACAAAATCCTACATGCTGGGAGGGTAACTGCTCCTGGTTTCCAGATATATGCACTGTGGGGTGTACACAGCTGTACATGCTGCGAGGTTAAGTGCTCCAGCTTTGCAGAGCAATTCACTGTTATACACTGCACGGCTCCCAAGGACTGGTGTGGTCCGCACTGCCTGTACAGAGTACTGGGTTGTATTGAGCAGTACTCTAGCCTGGTCTGCACTCTGGTCCATGCTAAACAGATGTCTCCTCTGTGTTATGGTGTCTGATTCTGTGTGGAAGATTGGGCATCTGATATAATTGACCTTTTGAGCTTATCTCTCAGCATATTTATTTTATTTTCTTATTCTTGCTAATGGACCCCATCCCCAAAGTCTGATATCTACAGCTAGTCCTATTTCGCTGAGAAGAGCCACATTGATTCGATTTGTCAGTGAAATAATCATTCAATTATAACATGAATATCCGTTCTTCTGTACCTTAACCTATCAGTTGGTGCTCATATCCCTGGATACCCATGGACATCATTATCAATCTCAGAAACAATTGCAAGATGTATGGCTTGAGCTCTCCTGTATGTTCAGGCTGTGGGTCCAAATTGGCTCCTTAGTGTATCGAGAGCTGGCACTCTAGCCTGGTCTGCACTGTGCTCCATGTAAACGGATGTCTCCTCTGTATTATGGTGTCTGATTCTGTGTGGCAGATTGAGCATCTGATATAATTGATATAATCACATATAAACACAGTGCAGATCAGGCTGTGTTTGTTCAGAATTCTTCCTCCCATGGGGCATCTAGGACACCAGACACAATGCTTATGGTTACAAAAAGGCCCTGACCAAAAGATCCAAAATGTCCGCGCCTACATGGTTCAAAAAGGGCCGCCACGTCCTATGCAAACGTTCCATTTTCTAGTGCATACTAATTGTAAGGAAGACCAGGGGATGTGCTTCATAACTAACCAACACAACCCCGAGATCCCTGGGGATGTCCGACATCCATCTCATCAGAATGTTCTTTCTAGCAAAAAATGAAAGAATACTAAACAATTTCTTCCCAAAGTTGGATGATCTGGCAAAGTCAAGAGGCGGGACATCAGATCTACCTTGACATCGGTTCCCAAGACACCTTCCAAAACACTCGCTATAGGGCCCTAATAGCTACGAGCTTAGTGGCATGATCATAAACAATGAGTATGCGTACCTACACCTGTTTTACATTTGGGCACGCTGGTGATGCTCCTTTCTTAAATTTGGCAAGCCACTCCGATGCCAAATACACCATGTGGAGTACCTTCAGTTGCATAGCTTGTGTCTATTGCAAATCGAAATCTTCCAAACGTTCTTCCAAATATCTGCCCACTCCTCTGTTGAAGATTCCATCCCCAATTTCTGAACGCAAATTCCACACAACTGCTTGATGTCTTTTGAGACACTACCTCCTATTAACTGCTAGAGAATGCTGACCGAGAGTGTGCACATGGACTGAAGCGCGTTCACCTCCATATTCGACTTATGGGGACTAACCATTTATGTAGTTTTTTTCTATATAAAATCCCTAATCTCCTAGATAGCTCATATTTCTGGCTCAGCTGCTCGAAAGACGCCAGGTCCACCCCACCAATTAAATCTCCCATACAAAAAAGTCCTCTGGACTCCCAGAGCCAAAAGCCAGAATCCATCAATCCTACAATGGGAGTAAAAGGGAAGTATTTTTTTGTAAATTGCCCTCACTTTATTTCATCATTCTCCATGCTTGAACTTTGTTCAGGACAGTTGGATTTCTGCAATGATCCATAACAGTCCGCAGCTTGTCCATGAACAACAGATTAATGAGGGGGCATTTTGCCTGAGAGGCATTGATGTCCAACCACACTGACCGCAGGTCTTGGCAAATCAAATCAGCCAAATAGGCTAGGAGGAAACTCAATTGGTATTTGTTAAAATGTGTAAAATCCTCATCCCTCAGCTCCCACGGAAACTGCAATTGGGTGAGCTCCATAAGAGGCCGCCTGTGATCTCACATAAAACATCCAAGCTTACTGTAAAGCTCCATATAGGCTGCCTGGGCAGTATCAAAAGGTGCATTTGCCTGGGATATAATAAATGAAGGAACACATTCATTTTGACCCGAGATAGTCTTCCCAACTAGGATATAGAAAGATCCTCCTCGTGCTGCAGGTCCTGCCATATGTTCTTGAGCAACTGCAGGAAGATATCTTTATCTAATTGATTGAAACATGGAGTGATAAAAATGCCTAAATACAGGAAACCTCCCTCTGACCATCTGAAAAGGAATCTGATTCCACCTCCAAGATCAGGCATGGTCTCCAATTTCATAATGTTGATTTTATACCCCAAGAAAGATCCAAATACATTAATCACTTGGGGCACAGATATCATCGAGTTAGTTAGAAAGAGAAGAACGTCATCTGCATAAAGTGTGATCTTATGCCATCCTGATCCTACCTCCAGGGTAGTAATATTGTGGTCCCTCCGGATGGGCTCTGCCAACGGTGAAAGGGGATACACTCGACAGCTGCCTCTACCATTGCTAAAATTGTCAGACCTTATACCATGAGTGACTAGATAATACTGTCACCCAAGGAGAAAGTGAGGACTTCAGATGCTGGAGATCAAAGCTGAAAATATGTTGCCGGAAATGTTTTCTCTGCATCCACTACCAAGCCCGGAATCGACCCCAGCTGGCATACCTGAACCATATTAACACTCCTCTATTATTATTAGACAACCTATGACCCCCTAATAAAACCTGTCTGGTCCCATTTCACAATGAAGTGCAAGACCTTCTCCAGCTTCAATGCCAGCATTTTCACCAAAATATGAAAGTCCGCAATTAATAAGGATAAAGGCTTTTATGAAGTGCAATCCTCGGGAGAATAAGACAAATATTTCCTTCTCTGGGAGAGGATGGGAGGCAGGCCTGACTGTATGAAGAATTGTACATATCCAACATTAGCCCAGTTAGCATGTCTACGAACTCCTTTTAAATCTCACTCTAAAATCCATCAGGGCCCGGTGCTTTTCCACTCTGGAGCTGCCTCGCGGCCTCCTGTATCTTTTGGCATGTCAGAGGGGCATTCGAAAGAGACGCCTGCTCTGAAGTTCCACCTGGGAGGTCTAGGGTACTAAAAAAGGGCTTCATTGTCACCAATCTGCCCTTATAGCCCCCTGACTGAAACAGCCCAGAAAAGAACTTCATGAATGCTGCATTAATCTTTCTGGGATCGCAGGCGATTTTAATAGCATACGTACTAATAGATTTGACAGACTGGGGGCACTTTTATTTCTGGCCAAGTATGCCAGATATCTACCCGGGTTATCACATGAATTGAATACCCTCTTTTCAGAAATGAAATAGCTCTTTTTGCTGTCTGTGTGAGCGCAGCATTCAGATTGGCGCGGAGCATTGTATTCTGCTGCAACTTAGTTACAGACGGTCTGTCAAAATACTCTCTGTCAACTGCTGCTCTCCCTTCTACCGCTTCCGAGTCGCCGAGTAAGAAATAATCAAACCCCTTGCATAGGCCTTGCCAGTCTCCCAAAGCACCGTCGGATTACTGGCCGTCCAAATTGATGTGCAAACATTTTAAAATCCCATGAAAAATATTCAATAAGAAAGCAAGTCTTAGCAGGACTTATATACTTAATGGCAAGGTGCCAGGGAGTGTTGCTGGACAAAGAGACCTTGGTGTGCAGGTTCATAGCTCCTTGAAAGTGGAGTCGCAGGTAGATAGGATAGTGAGAAAGGCGTTTGGTAAGCTTGCCTTTATAGGTCAGAGTATTGAGTGCAGTCGTTGGGAGGTCATGTTGTGGCTGCACAGGACATTGGTTAAGCCACTGTTGGAATATTACGTGTAATTCTGGTCTCCTTCCTATCGGAAAGATGTTGTGAAACTTGAAAGGGTTCAGAAAAGATTTGCAAGTATGTTGCCAGGGTTGGAGAACTTCAACTACAGGGAGAGACTGAACAGGCTGGGGCTGGTTTCCCTGCAGCATCATAGCCTGAGGGGTGACCTTATAGAGGTTTACAAAATTATGAGGGGCATGGATAGGAGAAATAGATAAAGTCTTTTCCCTGGGGTCGGGGAGTCCAGAACGAAAGGGCATAGGTTCATGGTGAGAGTGGAAAGATGTAAACGAGACGCAAGGATCAACTATTTCACGCAGAGGGTGGTACGCATGTGGAATGATCTGCCAGAGGATGTGGTGGAGGCTGGTACAATTACAATATTTAAGAGGCATTTGAAAGGGTATATGAATAGGAAGCGTTTGGAGAGAAATGTGCTGGGTGCTGGCAGGTGGGACTAGATTGGCTTGGGACATCTGGGAGGCATTTATTGGTTTGACCGATGGGTCTGTTTCCATGCTGTACATCTCTACGACTCTTTGATTAGCTATCCTTCAGGAGGAAGGTATCCATGCACCACTGCTGTGAGGCTGACCCATCGCCACCATCCTAAACCTCCATGTACACTGTCGCATGATCAGAAATAGTTATGTTCACAATTCTACAGGACAGCACTGAATTCAAAAGGGCCAATAGGGCAAAAACATGTCAATTCTAGTTTGGCACTTATGTGGGTTAGGGAAAAAGGTGAAATCACTACCCTAAGGGTGAGCAATCTTCACACATCCACCAAGCCCAGCTCCCAGTTTAGATCCACCAGCTGCCTAGATTGCAGGAAAATGTCGTTGAGAACCCGTGTCTTGGAAAATGTAGGGGGTGATGGATTCTCAGGGGAACGTAGCACGAACAGTCAGGTTTCTGGCATTGTGACTGGCTCTAATGCAACGAGTGGTACATCGGCTTCCAAGAGATCAATTGTGTTAGGGGATTCTGTAGTCCGAGGTACAGACAGACGTTTCTGTGGCCAGTAGAGGCAAAGCAGAATGGAGTGGTAAAGGGAAAATGGGAAGCTTTCAGAAATTAGATAACAAGAATCCAGAGAAAGTGTATTCCTGTCAGGGTGAAATGAAAGGCTGGTAGGTATAGGGAATGCTGGTTAACTAAAGAAATTGAGAGTTTGGTTAAGAAAAAGAAGGAAGTATATGTCAGGTATAGACAGGATAGATCGAGTGAATCCTTAGAAGAGTACAAGGGAAGTAGGAGCTGACTTAAGAGGGAAATCAAGAGGGCAAAAAGGGGACATGAGATAGCTTTTGCAAATATAATTAAGGAGAATGCAAAGGGTTTTTACAAATATATTAAGGTCAAAAAGGAAACTAGGGAGAGAATAGGGCCCCTCAAACATCAGCAAGTCAGCCTTTGTGTGGAGTCGCCGAAAAGGGGGGTGGGGGGGGAGATACTAAATCAGTATATTGCATCAGGACTTTCCGTGGAAAAAGATATGGAAGATATAAACTGTAGGGAAATAGATGGTGGAATCTTGCAAAATGTCCAGATTACAGAGGAGGAAGTGCTGGATGTCTTGAATGGGTAAAGGTGGATAAACCCACAGGTACTGATCAGGTGTAGCCGATAACTCTGTTTGAAGCTAGATAAGAGATTGCTGGGCCCCTTGCTGAGGTACTTGTATCATCACTAGTCGCACGTGAGGTGCCGGAAGACTGGAGGTTGGCAAACGTGGTGCCACTGTTTAAGAAGTGAGGTAAAGACAAAACAGAGAACTATAGACCGGTGAGCCTGACCTCGGTGGTGGGCAACATGAGGGATATGATGAACATGTATTTGGAAAGGCAAGGACTGATTAGGGATACGCACCATGGCTTTTTGCGTGGGAAATCATGTGTCACAAACTTGATTGAGTTTTTTGAAGAAGCAACAAAGAGGATTGATGAGGGCAAAGCAGTGGATGTGATCTATATAGACTTCACTCAAGCGTTCGACAAGGTTCCCCATGGGAGACTCATTAGCAAGGTTCGATCTCATGGAATAACAGGGGAACTAGCCACTTGGATACCGAACTGGCTCAACGGTACAAGAGAGAGGCTGGTGGTGGAGGGTTGTTTATTCAGAATGGAGGCCTGTGACCAGTGGAGTGCCACAAGGATCTGTGTTGGCTCCACTACTTTTTGGCATTTACATAAATGATTTGGATGCGAGGATAAGAGGTACAGTTAGTAAGTTTGCAGATGACATCAAAATTGCAGGTGTAGTGGACAGCGAAGAGAGTCACCTCAGATTACAACAGGATCTGGACCAATTGAGCCAATTGGCTGAGAAGTGGCAGATGGCGTGTAATGCAAATAAATGCAAGGTGCTGCATTTTGGGAAATGCAGAAATCTTTGCAGAACTTATACACTTAATGGAAAGGTCCTCGGGAGTGTTGCTGAACAAAGAGAACTTGGAGTGCAGGTTCATTGCTCCTTGAAAGTGGAGTCGCAGGTAGATAAGATAGTGAATAAGGCGGTTTGTATGCTTTCTTTTATTGTTAAGAGTATTGAGCACAGGAGTTGGGAGGTCATGTTGCAGCAGTACAGTACATTGTTTGGACCACTGTTGGAATATTGCGTGTAATTCTGGTATCCATCATATCGGAAAGATATTGTGAAACCTGAAAGGGTTCAGAAAAGTTTTACAAGGATGTTGCCAGGGTTGGAGGATTTCAGCTATAGGGAGAGGCTGAACTGCCTGGGGCTGTTTTTTCTGGAGCGTCGGAAGCTGAGAGGCGTCCTTATAGAGTTGTACAAAATTATGAGAGGCATGGATAGAGTAAATAGGCAAAGTCATTTCCATGGGGTTGGGAAGTCCAGAACTAGGGGGCATAGGTTTAGGGTGAGAAGTGAAAGATGTAAAAGAGACCTGAAAGGCAACTTTTCAAGGGTGGTACGTGTATGGAATGAGCTAACAGAGGAAGTGGTGGAGGTTGGTACAATTGCAACGTTTAAGAGACATTTGGATGGGTGTATGAATAAGAAGGCTTTCCTGGGATATGGGCCGGGTGCTGGCAGGTGTGACTACATTGGGTTGGGATATCTAGTCAGTTGGACCGAAGGGTCTGTTTCCATGCTGTACATCTCTATGACTATGACTCTCTCCCATGTTCCTCTCTATATCTTAAAGCTTTATGGATCAGAAAAAGCTGACATTCGTCCTTAATTTGGACAAACAACTGTTATAGAAGGTTCTTCTGAATGGGAAAAGCTACTCCTCTTCATTTTGAATTAAAGGATAAAAATAGCATCCAGCCAAACACTCTCTTCTGTAACTTTAAATGTTCCTTATTGGTTAGATGTCTTTTTTTCAGGCACCAAGGCTACATTGACCCTTTCTTTTCTAAGGCCTGAAAGCATCAATTGGTGAATTACTCCCGTTTAATGTTCCAGGTGCCCCATTTAAATGAGCGGTTAGCCATAACCATCCGAAACAGCCCGTGACCCTACTGTGAGGAAGGGCCCCTTTTATTGGGCACTGCGAGAAAGCGGTAAACAGTTCATATAAACTTGAAAATACAACTGCAAAAACGACCAACTCAAAACTCCTAACAACTCCTTGTACAATGAACCAACAGATAACACAAATAAGAGGTGATTCTCCCTCCTTCCAAATAGGGAGTGCTCATACTCCCCACTAATCCCCCTTGGCTCCTACGAGCTAAAGCTGCTCGCCAACCCCAGACAAAACAAACTTTAAATAGTTAAATGCGTCTTACAACAAGTAAATTAGAAGTGGGTACTCAATCCGTCCCATCCAGATCCAAGGCAGTCCTCGTGAAAAGAAATGTAACCCTCCATCACCACCCCACACCACCCCCCGAACACTGCCCCCATTCCGTACTAAGAAAAACGAAAAGGAAATTAGAGATAAAATGATTATTGGAAGGGGTGGAAGAAAGGAGAAAAGAGAGAAAGAGAAATGAAAAGGTAAACGAGGCAAACCACAGAGGAAACAAAGAGAACGTGATTGTCCATACTATTTGAGCCATCCAATCTATCTTAAGGTGTCCAGGAAGTCCTTTGCATTTTCTAGTGAGTCAAAATTAAACACGGACACTCCGTGGTTGCAACGTAATATTGTCGAGTATCTTACAGTTTACTGAATATTCAATTCCCTCAGCCTCTTTTTTTACCCTATCAAAGGCTTGCCTCGTGTGGACCATGGCCATAGAAAGGTCCTGGAAAAACATAATTCGTGATCCTTTGGATATAAGAGCCTCTAGATCCTTCCCCAGTGCCGGAGAACCATTTGTTTCTCTCCATAGTGCTGGAGTTGCACAAGGACTGGGCGGGAAGCGGGGGTGCTGGTCTCATCTGTGCTTGTGCACTGTGACCTGGTGGGCCTGCTCGACCTGCACCCGGTCCGTCTCGAATTCCAGCTTCAAAAAACTACCGAAGCCATTGCTCCAAAAGCTGACGGGCTGGCCTTCTTTTTCCAGTCCCGCCAGCCTGATCAGGTAGATATTCTTATGATGGCCTCGATTTTCAAAGTCAACCTGCTCCTCCACGCCTCGTACCCGCCATCCCAAGGCCTACACCCGACCTACTGAGGATTCCACTACAGTTTCAGAGGATACAGTCCGCTGCTCATCCTCCATGACATGTGTCTCAAACGCTGGATCTCTTAGTCATGCTTCTGCAGCATGGCCGAGATCGGTTCCAGCCTGGCCTGGGTCTCCTCCATCTCTGAATCAATCTTCTCTCAGAGTTTTACGTGCTCCATGACCAAGCTCTGCTCTAATGTAAAGTCGCCTGGCAGGTTCACAGAGGCCGACGCCACGGCTGTGGATGTATCCGTGGCTGCAGGGTAGTGCTTGCTAGTTGCGATCCACGTGGTCCTTTACCCTTAGTCATTTTCCTTACTCACTTCAACTGACATACAACAATACAGGGGGTCAGTATTTTTTACCACAATGGGTAAGAAAGAGAAGGTGAATGCACCACTTTGTCTGGGTTCTGCTGCAGAGCTGAGCAGGGCAAACCTACTGGTTCGCCAATATCTTGGATCTCCCCTGGAAATAAATCACATTTAATTACTTTTTAAAAATGTTGCTGTGGGTCACCTCACAACCGTTAAGAAGTACATAGACCAGCATCAGACTCTCATTACATTCCCGGCTACAGGCTGCATGTACGAATGTGGGAATAGTGTATATCGTGCTGTATTTCTGATGGTGCAGAATATCTCCTTCTCTGATTGTATGACTGTGGAAGGGTAGTCATTGAGCAGCTCTCAGGCAGAAATTGCTGGCTTCTGAAAACACGTATTAATAAAGGCTATACGACTCAACTGCAATAGCTTCCAAAAGTATGTTATTGTGAAAGTAAACGAAAAATAGCAGCTTATTACAATCTGGAGAATGGAAAACAGGGAAATGGAAGAACTGTGAAGCAAGCACTTCAATTCTGTCTTCACAGAAGAAAACATCAACAAAACAAAAAAAAACTTCCAAGCACGACTAGGAAACCCAAGTCAGGTGAAAAAAAGATTAGAATGAAATTAGTAAATACATGGTTTTGTAGAAAATATTGGGACTGAAAGTAATGAACATAGACAACGTCAGCATAAATTTATGAAATGGGAA
Source organism: Chiloscyllium punctatum (assembly GCF_047496795.1). NCBI lineage: Eukaryota > Metazoa > Chordata > Chondrichthyes > Orectolobiformes > Hemiscylliidae > Chiloscyllium > Chiloscyllium punctatum. The sequence goes on along the minus strand of NC_092771.1, from coordinate 46,277,349 downwards.
TCATATTTGAGATAATGGCTGGTTAGTTAATTATGGTGAAGCAATGGATGTAATGTATTTGAATTTTTGGAAAGTTTTTCGGTAAAGTCCCAAAACTAATGTGCAGCATCACATCTTATGGAACTGGAGCTAACGTATAGACATGACCTTAGCACGGCATAGCTGGCAGGAAACAATGAATGGTATATTTTGATATCGATTTTGAGTTTACTCTCAGGTGTATTTTACAGGGTATATACAAGAAATTTCTGCCTCAAACTGGCACCTTTTAAAATAATTTGAATACCGAATATTGAAAAAAATGAAAGGTATAGCTAGAAGAAAGTCCATGGGCCCTGCGTCAGCGCCTTACAATCGGTGACACATGCATCCCCCATCACTGGACATCAGCTTCATCACCATCTATATCAGAGGCCACCAACATCGAAGCTGCTGATCCTCAGGTGCCATCTTTGCCGCTGGGCCAATACTCTTCCATCACTGCCTCGTCGCCCGTATTGTGAGACCCTTCAATGTCAGAGACTTGTCTCTTACTGTTGTGCCCATCTCATCGATGTTGCCATAATGCCCTTCCATCGTCTACTTCATCAGCACCAATGCACCACCCAACCACCAAGGAAGTCCCCGATCGTCTGGCATCACCTTTTCCTACTGGGCCTACCTCAAACACGTTGTCTCTGCTGATGTAGCAGTCGCCAATTCCAGGTCCTGTACTTGCTCCGGAAAAGTAAGCAGGGACACACTCTTCTCTGCACTGGGCCCAGCTCAAGGTACACACACTGTGCTCCACTTGAGACCTCCCAAGGGCCATGCCCTGAGTCCATTGAAAGTCTGCATGTTTGGGCTCTCGTTGTTGCTGATGCTGTCCAAGCTACAACGTCAGTAAGTTACAGAGAGAAAAGAGAGGGGGAGAAAATAAGGGACAAAAGCAAGTCAGAGTGTACAAGCTTCAGCAAAGGAGCCCTTGAACAAGAAACACCGGAATTAAATGACCCTTTTATTGGAGACGAAGGCTCATGGTGTATCACAGGGATCGGGGATTGGGCCCCAACTATTCCTAACACACATTCAACATTTGGTTGATAGAACCAAATGCAATATTTCCCAGCCTGCTGACAGCATTAAACCATGTTGGATTGTCAGTTGGTGAGGAGGATGTAGAAAAGCTCTAAATTGATTGAGATCAGTGGAGTGAATGTTTGGCAGGTGTCGAGCAGTATGGGTAGATGTGACGTTGTGCAATTCGTTGGATCAATAGAACAGGAGCCGACCATTTGAAAATGGATTGGTTCTAAAATGTTGATTTATAAACTTATGCTCCTTTATTTGTTTCTGCCTGCGCAGCTTCCGAGATCCATGTAGAGCAGTGAGTTCTGAATCCAGAATTCAATACTGAGAATGACTTTGGCATGCTGACCAGTGTATAAAGGCTCATCAAGTGGGGAGTTGTAACCATTGAAAATGATTTGAATCTCCCTGTACACCAGTCACTGAAAGCAATATTACAGCAACAGAAAGCAGTTAGTAAGATAAATAATGTGTTGACCTTTATTTCAGGGGAATTTGAGTCCAGGAATATGGTTGTATTACTGCAGCTGTACAGGGCCTTGGTGAGACCCCATCGCGAACAGTGTATAGCATTGTGTGCAGTTTTGGTCTTCTTGTCTAATAAAGGACAAAGCTGACATTGAGGAAGAGCAATGAAGGATGACCAGACAGACCTCTGGGATGACAGGCTTGTTGTCAAAGAAGGGATTGAAGCAAAAGGGCCTGTATTCTATGGTACTTAGGAAAATGAGTGGTGATCACATTGAGATATATAAAACTCTGACAGGGTGAGACAGATTGGAAGCATGGATTATAATTCCCCTGGCTGAGATGTCTAACACCACGGGCCACAGTATTAGGTGCAGACTGGCCACACTGCATTGAGATGAGAATAAATGTCTACACTCCAGAGACTGGTGAACCTGGGGAATTCTCTCCCAGATCAGGTTGTGGAAACCAAGGCACTGATTACATACAAGGATATCTAGACAGTACAAGGGTGGTGATAACAGGCTTATGGCGTGGAGATAAACGGTCAGATGTCATTGTATTGAATGGGGTAGAATATTCTACTACTGTAGTTCCTATTTTACATTTTTCCAATGGTTAGTCATGTCGCGGGATATCTATATTATTTGGGAAAACTGCATTGAGCTGGAATGGGTTAAGGATCAATGTGGTGGAGAGGACTAATTTCCCGATGTTTCTGTGCAGTCTGTGGAAAAGTTCTGTCAATGATGTCAGAAGCTCTCAGATGTTAAGAAGGAGGTCTCTGCAGGAATAACAGGACTGTGTTTCCCATTCCCTTTTCCAATACTAATGCTGATGCCGAGTGTTATGTCCGTGTTTATCCTTTAAGACTTCAGAGCAGTTTGATGCTATTGAGTGTCTTCCTTGGCTAATTTAGAGACCATTGAAGAGTGTATCACATGTATGTGTGTTCGGAGTCAGTTTTAGGCCAGACAAGGTAAGCACGGGAGATTCACTTCCTCAAAGCACAATGGGGAAGACAATTGGTGTTTGTAACTTGGCTTCAAGGTCATTTCTACTGACCAGATTTTACAACTTGATGTTTTATTAATTGTTTTTAACTTCCACCAGCAGCCAGAGCATTGGCCTGGTCTGCATTAGTAATATAGTGACATTTCCACAGCAACACCATCTCCACATGGGGACCTATCAGAAACCACCCTGAGCAGGGTATTTCTATGCTGCTTGACAAATCTGTCGGAAATGACTCTCTTTGGTTTGAATATCGTGATGGGACAGACGGGGTGGCAATTGGTCAGATAGTAATTATTGTCCTCTTAGGAGTCTGGATATAGCTGAGTAATTTTCCACATTGCCAGGGAGATGTCACTGTTGGAGCTGGAATGAAACAGATTCCCCAGGGACACGGCTTGTTGTACAGCACAAGTCTTCAATCCTATTGCAGGAATGGGGTCAGGACCCATTGAATTATCTACCGTGTTTAGCTGTTTCTTCGTGTCCCGTGCAGCTAATCGATTCGGTTAAAGACTGGCATCTGTGTTTCTGTGGGAATCATGACGAGGATGAGGTGGATCATCAACACCACGCTTCTGGCTGAGAATGGTGTAGATACTACATCCTTATCTTTTACACAGATGTACCGGGCTGTTCTGTTATTTTGGATAGGGATATTTCAGGAGTCCTCTCCACCAATAAGTTGTTTAATGTTCCACCGATCTTTATCCCTGGATGTGGCAGTACTGCAGATCGTAGATCTGATATGTTTGAATTGGGATCAATTCTCCCTTTCCATCAGATGTTAGTTCAACTGTTTGGAGTGTAACCAATCCAGTGCGATAGCTTTACCGAGTTAACATCAAGTTGAGGTACACATGGTTCTGACTCTGGCATGTTCACTCACACTCGTCACTTAACTATGGATTGGCTTGATGGTAATAGTAGACTAAGGGATTATCCTGGGAAAAAAGTTACAGACTATGATTGAAAAAAAATCTGCTTCTGCTGCTGTTGTGGTTTTTCAGCATCACATGTTAACCCGGTTTTATCTGTAATATCTGCGATTTAATTCTTCCAGTGACCCTTCTACAAAGCTCTCAGTCTGTCCAGCAATTTTTGCATTTTTCTGTCCAGTATCCATAATTATTTGCTGACTTGAACATTTGTGCTGTTCCTATTCATTTCTGGTGAAATTCTGCAGGTCTGCCAGCATCTGCAGAGACAGAGAAACAGAGTTTGCGTTTCAAGTTTAGTGCGATGATTCTTCAGAACTGAAAATGATTGGAAAGTGAGTTTTTGATCCCTAGCCAGAGGTGGGGGATGGATGACAGGGAAAAGAGGGTCTGGCAACAGATAAACGGACATTTATCAGTGGGCAAAGAGAAGATGATGTAAAACGGGTTTAAATTAAGATAAGAATAGGGGAAAGGGGTTCCTTCTCTTGAGTGCAAGATAAAGAAGACACAAAAAGACAAGGTCATCGGGAGTTCAGGAAGGAGAATGTTAACTAGGTGGTATTATGTAGATCTGTCCAAAAGTAAGTTTTCACTGTGGAGATCATCAACCCCTTTAGAAAAAGGAATTCAGGTGTTTGACTACTTATTGACACTAGTAAAACTTTCATGCTGCCTTAGCGTTGTAACATAGAGAAAGCAAATGACAATATGAAGTTTGGACTGTGTGTTGTTTACCAGTCTCTTTGAGTATTGTTTCAAATATGCGATGTTTATTTTTAAATACTTGATCTTGAAGATAGTATCAGATGGAGTGAAGGAGGTTGCTGGGTGACATTATAGAAATCAGAAAATGGATAGGGCGAATGGCCAAGGTCTTTTCCACAGGATGGGGAAGTTGAACCATAGACGGCATAGGCTTAAGGTGAAAGGGGAAGATGTAAAAGATAAGAAAGAGCAATGCTTTTACACAGAGGGTGGTGTGGGTATGCAATGAGCTGCCAGAGGAAGATTGGCAGATGCGTGTACAGCCATAACATTTAAAAGACATTTGGGCAAACATATGAATGGGAAACATTTAGAGGCATATGGGCCAAATGCAAGGGGACGGGACTAATTTAGTTTGGAAAAGCTGGCCAACATGGACAATTAGAAAAGCTTCACGCAGAGTCAGGGTGGTTTTGTGAACTGAAATTTACATTTTGTCCTTTAAAATCATGCAAACTACTTCTGGAGATCCCTGAGAACGTAACAAGTGGACTTGATAAAGGGGAACTGGTGGACACGAGGCTTTCCAGAGATTCTCCACAAGGTATCACAAAATAAAAGTTCTTACACAAGACAGAAGATCATATTCTGATGGATAATATATTAGCATGGGATGACGATTGGTTAACACATAGAAATAGGAGAATCAGGATTAATGGATGGTTATGATAAAAGTGTATCTGCTGGAATACCACCGATATCATTCCGTGGCATCAGTTATTGACAATCTATACTAATAGCCTGAAGGAGGGAGCTGAGTGCAATATACATCCGAGACTGAGGATGACACTGAGAATCAAATGCCAGGCTGTTATTCAATGGAGAGGACTTCCAGAAAAGGAGCAGTCCAAAAGATTGGAGTGGAGCTGCGAAAGAAACAAAACGTCAGCATGCTGATACAGCAAGTAACTAGCGTGGTGCTTTAGGCGGTTTCCTGGGATGAAACGGTTGTGTTATTGAGAACCTCTAAAATGGGGAGGCAATTACTCATTGTGGTTGAAATGAATGAGGATTAATACTGCTGAAAATTACAAGATACCGAGGAGGCAAGACAAGTTAAATGTTGAGAACGTGTATCCACTGCTGGGTGTGGTATTGAACTGATGAACATAGATACCATATATGGAATATCTATTTCAAACTGAGATGCAGTTTCTTCTCTCAGAAGGTAGTGAATGTCTGGAATTCTCAAACTCAGAGAGTTGTGCAGGGGTACAAGGAGTAGGCAAGAAAGAGGAGATGAGCTCTGGAGTAGGTCAGCTATGTTCATATTAAATGACAGGACGAGCTTGAGGGGCTGAATGGCCTGCTCCTGTCCCTATTTCTTATGTTCTCTTGTTATGCTTTTGGAAAGTAACTGGATATTTTACTGGAAGTCATGCAGTACAATGTTGCATTCAGGAGGAGAAGAGGACTTGTTTGAGTTAACCCGGGGGGAGGGGGTGTCAGTGGTTAGCAGGCTGTATTCACAGTGAATCTGGGTTTGTAACATGACCCACATCTGGAGCAGGTTACAGAGAGGGGAAGCCTGTGCATGGGGGTTGGGGGGGGGGCGGTGTCACTTCCTGACCCAGCCTGGATTTTCCAAGTACATTGATGAAACTGCATCTAACCGTCAGAGTGGCCTCGATCTGCCCCTGTGGAGCAGGTCTGAAGGGCTGAATGAAACATAGAACATAGGGCTGAGCTATTCGACCCTTTCATTCTACTCCACCAGTAAATAAGGTCGTAGCTCATCTTATTGTGGTCCCAGCTGTACTTTTCTCTCCATGCACTATTATGCCTGATTCACCTGTCTATGGACAATCAGACGAACAAAGATTTATATAATATAAAGATTTAGCCATCAAAAACTTCTAGGAAAGGGACTTCCCACTGGAATGAAATCCCATTTTGTGAATTTCTCCTCATTCATGTTCTGACTGAGGATGAAGGGTGTCATTTTTCCTTTCCTTGTTCCACTCCTCCACTGCTCACAACAAATTTTAAATGTAACCAGGTTGGTGATATGGCCAATGATAAAGGACTCAGACTGGGTCAGGTTCAGTGATAGGAACAAGTCAGACAGATTTCTTTAGTCAGCCACAAGTAACTAATAAAACTAACGGAGGGGTATGTTGGATCTGTGATTACCACTGCTGCCTCACATCACCAAGGAGCTGAGTTCAATTCCAACCTGGGGCGACCCCCTATGTGGAGTTTGAACATCCTTTCCATGTCTGTGTTGCTTTCCTGCCATTGCTCCAGTTTTCCCCAAAGTTCTAGGATGTGCAGTTGAGAGTGGGTTGGCCATGCGCCATTGCCTATAGTGCCCATAGATATGTGGGTTTGTCATGGGAATCGCACGGTTACATGCATACGGTTGGGGACAGCGCTATGTGGATGCTGTTCGGTGGGTCAGTGTGGACTCGATGGACATAATGTCCTGCTTCCAATTTAGAGAGTTTCTATGACAATGACAACAAGTTTAGATTATACAAATATCCAGTGGGTATCTATCTGATCCACTGTCCTCGAGGTCTTGTATGTTTCAACAAAAACACCTCTCATTCCAAGAGCAACCAGTTAAAGCCTCCATAATATAAACCCTTCATCCAAGGAATACATGAAGTGAAATATCTCTGAACTGCTTCCAATGGAATTATGGTAAGGAGACAAAAGAAAGCCTCAAACGCCGATGATATTTGTTTTTTGTTTTCTCGAATTATTTTGAGACTTTGGAACTCTCTTCCCCGCAGAGAATTTCAGGCAGAAATATTGAATGATTTTGAAGCACAGACAGAAGGTTCATAAATAGCAACAGAGTCAAGAATTGTTGTGAAATGGGCAGGAATGTGTAATGTGGAGGAAATGCTGGCAGTGGTACAAATGAAATGGCTGCAGAATTTCCAGGAATTTCATGCAAAACTAAATTATAATATAGATGACATTTTAAAATGTTAACAGTGATATAATACAGTTCCAAATGACCATGGGACTGCTCTGTCATGAGAGAGAGAACACTCGTGATGGTTTGTCCTGAGAGTTACCACATCTCGGGTGATGGGGTGAGGATGAGAGAGCGTCCCCTACATGGTAACCTCTGTCAGTGTGAGGAACTGCACCTGCACTGTTGGCCTCCCGCTACATCATAAACCAGCAATCCAGCCAACTGAGTGGGAGACAGTGTAACTGTTAAAGGCAGAAACAGTTATAGACAAAGGGCAAGAGAAACTTTCATGACAAGGAAAAAAGATGCAATTCAGAAAACGTCATGATAACGGCTGAGGACAAAAATGTTCTCTGCCAAAAATTGTATTTCATAAGGAGACAAGTGATTTAAAACTGTTTTTGGCTGAATATAATGAGGTGAGGGAAATTAAGTAACCAGAGTGACTAATTGTGATTGGATATCAATCATAATTAAATAAGAGCATATTTTTGATGGGTCTGTTTAAAATGTGCATACCATTATTTAGAAGTACAAAGCTGATGGAATATATTGTTTGGAGTGTCCATCCCCGTGGGAAAGGCCCTCGAACAGGCGCTTGAAGAAAACAGGGGTAGAAGTGCCTGCGTGTCGTCTGGTTCGCGACAGGAACCCAGAGGGTTGAATGGCTGAACATTCCTGTGGCATGGTGCTGAGAAAACCATCAAATCAGCCGCGATCTTATTAAATGCTAGAGCACATTTGAAGGACTGAATAGTCTCATGATGGATATGAATTATGTGGGATTTGAAAAACGTACATTTCTACTCCTCTGCTTTATGTGTCACGTACAGGAACATCGACATTTTTCTGAAAATGGGTATTATTTGGAACATTATCTGGACATTCTATAATTGGCATGATCCAAAATATTCTGCCACCTTGTCGGGGTATTGCAAAGATGAGAAAGAGAGAGAGAGAGCGAAAGAGAGACAGAGTCAGAGAAAAAGGGAAGGTGCTGCATGCAGTAGTGAGAGTGGTAGGTGCTGTAACAATGAGTGTGAGGGAACAAGAGAATACAGTGATCCTTATCCTGACAGAGTGGGCAAGTTTATTAATGATTGTCCTGTATTGCTGCACATTTCTTCATACTGCAGATACTGCATTGAGCTGGGTTGGTGAACTCAGACCACGTTCGGTGGATCTGGTGGTGTGCCCCACTCTCGGAAGAGAATGGTCCCCGTCTGTAGTAGCCCAACCATCTGCCCCCGGCCGATAAAACATGGTGCAATTGCCCCTTATCTGCCATGCAGGGCAGATCCAAACTGAGAAAGCATAAACCTGTGCCCATTGGTATTTCAAGATGACAGCAGTGCAATGATCACAGAATATCGAGGGACATCCATGCGATGGCGAGTAAATCCAGCCATGGTGGGTGGGAGAATCGGGCTGATGTTGAATGATAGGGACACCGTGGGGTGGGGTTGGTAGTTAATGAGGTGAGTCCGATAAGATATCACCAGGAAACTAATTCAGCCTCGTGCAGACAATCCCTCTGTCACACTCAAAGAAAATGTCACTGAGACAAATTATTGTCAGATTCAGCCCAACAAGTCGAAGACTCTGCTGAGGCCATTTCAGTTATAAAGTTGCAAAAGAAATGCTCATCAAAATCTACAACATCAGAACTCATGCTGATATCCCGTTCCCTATCATTCCTGAGCATAATGGTTCATGCTGCAGGATGCTGCCGAAATGTCTTTATTTCAGCATTCTGAAATTTCTGATCTTCCATGAAATTGTCTCTTTATCTCCTTTCCTCTTTTTCACAAAAATCTTTTTGCTTATAGGTACTAAAACTCGTCTCCCCCAACCCCCACCCCCCAACCATCTCTCTGTGTCAGTGATGTCATACCCACAGCACCGTTTGTCATGGCACAATGGAGATATAGAGCTGGAAATGGATGGAAGCTGCACATCTTGTCACTACCAGCATGGGCTGCAAGTTTACCCACGCTGGGTAAACTTGGCCATGGTTAGGGTTGCTGATAGAAGCCGTACTGATGATTATTCAGGCAGGTTACTACCTCATCCACACGATTTTTGATGTTCCTGGTAAGCCTATACCTGTCAATTCTAAAAACAATGGTGAAAGTTATTGCTATTTCAGTTATTTATATTTAACAAATGAATAAACTGTTATTCTTAGTTTCAGTCACAAAATCCATTTCCATCAATTTCAGACTCCTCACTCATAAACATCTAAGAAGGAACAAGGCTATTCAGACCCTTAAATCTTCCTTTAGCCCTGAACTGTTATGTGTCTCTGTATTCTCTCAGCCTCAGTACTGTTTCTGAATTAGCTGTCATCTGTCCCCTTGTTAACTTCCAATTTTACGGCTCCAGTTTTCTTCTGACCACTATTCCAGATAAAAATATAATGACAATAAACTTTTCCCTGTCTCTCCAGTATTTCATAATAAGGACACCACATCAGAGGAATAAAGTCACCGGATGGGTAATTCACAGGCACAATTTGTGACTTTAAAGGCATTGTTTCAAATCCTACCAGATCCAATGATAGAACTTAAATTCGTATGACAAAAATTGGAAAGAAACCTCATATTACTTACAGCAACCATAAACCATCAGGATTTCTTTTGTTATTTCACTGATAGTCTTTGGTAAAGAATCTAAGTGTGATTGTAGACCTACAACAATATGGTTGGCTCTATATTGTCTTGACAAATGGCCTCGCAGTCAAGAGCAATTAGTGATGGACTGAAAATGCTGCCCTTGCCAGTGATGCGTGCAGCTCGGTAAACAACAACATTAAAGGTGAAATAAACCAAGGAAAAGTGGATGATGGAGATCTGAAATAAAATACCGCAGCATCTGAAAAGGTTGGAGAATCTCAGCAAGTATGGCCGCCTCTGCCAGGAGAAAAGCAGGTAACGTTTCGAGTGTAGTGACCCTGCATCAGAACTGAAAGCAACTGGCAAATAATATTATTATATCAAGGATGGCTAGATGAGTGAGGGGGAGTTTAGATGAATGGATGGATAAATGTCCAGCGAGAGAGAGAAAGAGACAGAGAGACAGAGAGAGAAATGAAAAGCAAACAAAGGGAAAGTTGATGAAGGAAAATAAATTGGGAGCTTATTCTTACATTTTTCCTTTTCCTATATTCCTGAATATCATGCCAATTTAGGTGGGTCCCTATTTACATTGAGTTTTATTCTCTCTATCGCTGTTTCCTGAGTATGCTGATCAACACCGTTGGCAACGTTGGTGCTGTCGTTATAGCTGCTGAGATGCAGAGAAACGTAATTTTACATTGTCAACTGCTTCTTTGGAGAGAGGAACTGTTACTGTCGGACAGTCCAGTCATGTAACGGCTTTTTTCCCCTCAGAAGAGAAATATTTTCATCACCGAATGCGTGCACCGTCTGTGGGGGGATTTCACTTGCTTCTGTCATTACAGAGTAAGGGGAGGTTCTGTGGATGCTTTTCATGGGTTTGTATTGTCTGCTGTTGGGTTCATTCAGAGAGACCTGAGGGTTTGTTGACCCCACTCTGGACGAGATATCAGCACTGTATGGTAAACAAATGGAGCTGAGACTGCACAGAAGTGAAGCTCTGTACACAAGGAGGGGCGGGGCACTGTACTATCCTCCCTGGGTTTTCCAGGAATATGTTTCTAAATTGGACCCATTCCAAGTGTAAAGTGTGAAACCAGTTGGTTTAAAAATGAGGTGGCCACTGAGCTGTGTCCTCTCGTTCACCATAACCTGGAGCTTCACACCAGGGACAGGACTGTGCTGATACACATCATGACATGAACTGCACTGATTCTGGAACATTCCATGCAGGAGTGGGTAACATATGCACCATCTCTGGAGTGCAGTCCTTCAATATATCATTAGCTGATAGAAACCTCTGTCGCTGCGGGGGAGCATTGGTTCTGTCTCCACAGGGGAAGGTACAGAAACTAACTTTCTTAAATACTAGGGAACGGAGGTCTGGCTTAGTGTGTCTGCCCGTGTATGAGCGTACGTGTGCATTTGTGGGGAGTGTGGGTGTCTGTGTGTGTTAGTGTGCATGTTTGTTTGAGTGTGTACGTCTGTCTGTGTGTCTGTGTGTGAATGTATGCGTGTATGTGTGGGAATGTGGGTGCCTGTGTGCCTGTTTGAGTTTGTATGCCTGCCTGTCTGTGTCTATGTGTGTCTGTGTGTGAGGTATGTGGGTGTGTGTGGGCAGTGTGGGTGTCTCTGTGTGGGGATTGTGTATATTTTCGTGCGTGGGAAGCATGACTTTCTTTGTGTTTGTGAATGTGTGTCTGTGTGTGTGTGTCTGTGTCTGTGTGTGCGTGTGTGTCTGAGTCAAAGAGTATGGTGCTGGACCAGCACAGAATTTCAGGCAGCATCCAAGGAGCAGGAAAGTTGAAATTTCGAACATAATCCCATCATTAGTAATGAGGCTTGTGGACCAAGTGGGCTGAACGGTAAATGGGAGGGTGTAGTGCTTGGGGAACATAGCAGGGAAGATGACAATTAAATGAAGGTGGGGTGAAGGTGACAGGTTGGAGCTGAGGGTGAATTGGATAGTGGGAATGAAGATGGACAGGTAGTACAGTTCAAGAGGGAGGTGCCGAGTTGGAAGGTTGGATCTGGGATGTGTTGGGGTGAGGGGTGTGGAATGAGGAAACAAATGAAATCTGTGGCTGTGTGTGTTTTGCTGATTTTTATGTGTCTTCGTGAGTGCATGCGTATGTTTGAGTGTGTGTATATGTCTGCATGAGTGTAAGCATGTGTGTGTGTACGTGTGTGTGTGTGTTATGGGTGTGTGTATGTCTCTGTGTCTGTGTGGCTCTCTGCGTCTGAGTGTGTGTGTTTGTAAGTGCGGGTTTAGGGTGGCTATGAGTATGTGTATCTGTGTGTGAGTGTCTGTTTGCAGCTGTATATGTCTGTGTGTACGTATCGGTGTGTGCACACACGTTTGTAGTGTGTGTGTAAGTGTGTGTGTGGGGTGGGTATGAGTATTGTGTATCTATGCGTGAGTGTCTGTGTGCAGCTCTATATGTGTACATGTCTGTGTGTGTGTGCGTGTTTGTAGTGTGTGTGTGCGTATATGTGTGTTGATGGTGCTCTCAGTTTAGATAGTGCTATGAGCTGATACACTCCCTCTGTCCTTCCTAGACTGAATCCCTGATGATTTTCGCCCTCCATTACCACCTGTTTAGAGGGGTGGGGAGACCAGCAGAGACTGACAGCGACTGAAAGCTCAGCAAGTCTGTCAGCATCTGTGGTCAGAAATGGAAGTTAATGTTTTGGGTTGAGTACCCCTGTCTCAGAAACTCATGTCAGGGAGATAGGACATCACATTAAACACCGCAGAGACTGCCAGACTCGCCCCATACTGATACACACTAACACAGAGTCATGGACACACATAGTCATACACTGACACTAATACAGACATGGAGTGTCTGCCAGTATTTCTCTTGCTCCGGTATCTTTGTCAATATATCTCTTGCTCTCTGGTGTGTGTCAGATTTTTCAGTCTGTTCTTGGGGAGTGTGTGCATATTGCGCTTGTTCACACTAGTGAGTGAGTCAGTATTTATGTGTGGAGTGTGAATGTTGGGCAATCTCAATGCTTGCAGAAACCAAACCTGGAAGAATTGTAAAGTGTGTAGAGGACAGTGTGGAACTCCAAAAGGGCAGTGACAAATTGGTGTAGCGTTCTGTTTTATGGCAGATGAGCATCAATGCAGAGCAGTGTGAGATGATGCACTTTGGTAGGAATAACATTGACAGAAAATATAAAATATCTGTATCGTTAAAAAAGGGCTGCAGGAGCACAGGTTCTGGATGTATTGGAGGACAGATTATTGAACATGACAGGACAAGTGAGGAGAGCAGTAAATGTCACAGATTATTTTCAGTATCTGAGCTTTTTACAGGAGGAGGTATAGGAGGGAGCCTCCGTGCTCCCTTCCTGGGAGATAGTGGTGACGATGTGATGTGAGCCCACTCTCCAGCCCAACGAAACGGTGGGGTTTCCATTTGTACCAGCTCGACACAAAAGAGAGATGTGCATCAGGGCCACGGCTTCTAAGTTGTGCCGGGGGGAAACGGAGCTGCCAGTGGGTTTAAAGTGAGAATTGCCCTTCACTGAACATTGCTCCTTACTCGGTCGCTGGGATGCGGATATTTCAGAATCTCCACACGAGGCGTACTGTCCTCTCCGACTCGTACCAGGGTCCTCCCCATGTGGCAGGGGGTGGGAGGAGGGGAAGGATGATGGATTGTATATCGGGCACTCCAACACCCAGCTTGACCCTTTCTGTCCAATTCCAGGCTGTTATTCCTGGAATGGGAAAAGGGAGGGAGGGGGGGGGGGGGAAGGCTGCAGTGTGTGGCCCTGCTCTTAATGTTGGTTTAGGTGTGATAGGGGAAATAGTGAGGTGTCAGGAGGGAGTCAGTCCATAGTGTTATGTTCATGCTTTGTTATTAGTGTGGGTGGGAAAGTGGAGAGAACTCGTGTGTGACAGAGAAAGGGAGAGAAGGTGCAATAGTGAGAGTAGCAGAGCATGAGCCTAGTTCGGTGGTCGGTGCTATAACAAATACACAGTGAGTGTGAGGGAGCAGAAAGAATACAGTGACCCTTATTCTGAAAGAGCGGGGAAATTTATTGATGCTTGTCATGTATTGCTGGACATTTCCTCAGACCGCAGATACTGCACTGAGCTGGGTGGTGAGCTCGGACCATGCTCAGTGGGTCTGGTGGTGTGGTTCCCTCTGGGAAGAGAATGGTCCACCTCTGTACTAGCCCATCCACCAGGACTTCCAAACCGCTGTCAAAAAACCGCGGTACAATTGCCCCTTAGCTGCCATGCTCAGGGTAAACTGTGCAAGGCAACTTCTAACTAAGAAAGCTCAACTGTGTGCCCATTGGCCTTTTGAAGATCGCACCAGTGCCAGAGATCACGGAATATCCAGGGGCACCCGAGCGATGTTGAGTACATCCAGCCATGATGGGTGGGAGAAGCGGGCCGGTATTGAATAAGCGAGACATCATGGGGTGGGGTGGGTAGCTAATGAGCTGAGTTTGATAAGATAGCACCAGGAAACTGGCTCTGCCTCGTACAGACAATCCCCCTCTGTCACACTCAATGAAAACGTCACTGAGACAAATTATTGTTAGATTCAATCCAGTGAAACGTAGATTCTGTTGAAACCACGAACAGTCACAAAGCTGGAGGTGCTTGTCCAATGCTCTCCATCACAGAAAAGGACATAAACTTGACCTACCCTTGGGAAATAAGGTAGACCAGGAGATTGAGTTATCAAAGGGGAAGCATTTGGGAACAAGTAATCATAATTTTATTAGTTTTAAAACAGAGATGAAAAAGGATAACCTGGGTCTAAAAGAGAATGGTTTAACTTGGAGGAAGGCTAATTTGATGATATTAGGAGAGAACGTAGATGGGGTAAATGGACAAAGTCTTTTCCTTGGGGTCCGAGAGTGCAGTACTAGATGGTATAGATTTAGGGTGAGAGAGGAAAGATATAAAAGTGACCTACGGAACAATGTTTTCACACAGACGGTGGTACGTGTATGGAATGTGCTGCCAGATGAAGTGGTGGAGGCTGGGAGAATTGCAACATTTAGGAGGCATTTGGATGGGTACATGAATAGGAAGGGTTTGGAGGGATATGGGCCGGATGCTGGCAGGTGGGATGAGATTGGGTTGGGATATCTAGTCAGCATGGACGAGTTGGACCAAAGGGTCTGTATCCAAGCTGTACATCTCTATGACTCTATGATTCTATCTTCCAAACTGGATTGGGATAGATGTTCACAGATAAGAGGTCAGCTGAGAAGAGGGAAGCCTTCAAAAATGAGATGTCAAGAGCCCAGCGACAGTATGTCCCTGTTAGGGTGAAGGGTAAGGCAGGCAGATGGAAGGAATGCTGGAGGCCTGGAGAAATTGATGGCCTGGTCACGGATAAGAGGGAAGTATATGTCATGTAGAGATATCAGGAGTCGATGTTTTTACAGTATTCATTCACGGGATGAGAGTATAATTGGTTTAGCCTGCATTTATTACCCATCATTAAATTTCCCAGAGGGCAATTAACAGTTAACCATATTGTTGTGGGTCTGGAGTCACATGTAACCTAGACCAGGTAAGGATGGCTGTTTGCTTCCTGCAAGCGCATCAGCGCACTAGTTGGGTTTTGCAAAAATCGAAAATAGATAAATCTTCGTCATCAGCCTCTTAATTCCAGATTTAAAATGACTGTCGAGAAGAATCTATCGCCAGCAGGAGTACACTTAAAAGGGTAATCCGGAGGCCATAAAGGGGGCATGAGATAGCTTTGACAAATAGGGTTATGGAGAATTCAAAGGGACTGTACAAATACATTAAGGACGGAAGAGTAACACGGGAGAATTTTGGGCCCTTAAAGAACACCAAGATGCCGATGTGCAGAATCCCAGGCGATGGAGGCGATACTAACCAAGCACCTTGCATCAGTATTTCCTGTGCAGAAGGATATGGAAGCTAAAGAACTTCAGAAATAAACAGTGACATCTTGAAAAGTGTCTGTATTACAGAGGAAGAGATGCTGGAGCTCGTAAAGCCTGTAAATATGTAAAAATCCCCAGGACCTGATCAGGTGTACCCAAGAGCTCTGTGGGAAGCTAGGGAAGGGATTGCTGGGCCGCATGCTGAGTTATTTGTCTCATTGATTGTCACAGGTGAGGTGCCAGAAGATAGAAGGTTTGATAACGTGATGTCATTACATTAAAAATTTAAGAAGTATGGTAAGGAAAAGCCGGTGACCCTGACGTCAGTGATGGGCAAGTTGTTGGTGTGGATTATGAAGCACAAGGTTTGCATGTATTTTGAACGGCGAGGACTGATACGGGATGGTCAACGTAGCTTTAAGCATAGGAAATGGTGTCTCACTGAACTGACTGAGATTTTTTGAAGAAATGACAAAGAGGATTCATTGAGGCAGAGGTGCACATAGCCGATATAGACTTCAGTAAGGCATTTGACAACTTTCTGCATGGTAGACTGGTTAACAAGGTTCGTTCACATGGAATGCACATGGAAAACTAGCCATGTGGATACAAAATTGGCTCGAAGGTAGGAGATAGAGGGTGCCGATGGAGGATTGCTTTTCGAACTGGAGGTTTATAACCAGTAGTGTGCGACAAGTATCAGTGCTGGGTCCACTGTTTTTTTATTATTTATATAGATCATTTGTGTGCGAACGCAGCAGCGATAGTTGGTTAGTTTGCAAATGACACCAAAACTGATGTTGCAGTGGACAGCACAGAAGATTTACGTCAGAGTACAATGAGATCTTGATCAGGTGGGCAGATCCACTGAGGAGCAGCGAATGATGTTTAGTCTGGAAAAATGGGAGGTACTGCATTTTGGAAATGCAAATCAGGGCATGATGTATACACTTAGTGGTAAGGTCCTCGGGCGTGTTGCTGAACAAAAACGTCTTGGAGTGTAGGTTCAAAATTCCTTGAAGGTTGTGTTACAGTTCGAGAGAATACTGTCGAAGCCATTTGGTATGCTTGCCTTTATTGGTCAGTGCTTTCACTGTATGAATTAGGAGGCCATGTTGCTGCTGTACAGCACATTAATTGGTTCTTTTGGAGTATTGTATTCAATTGTGGTCTCCCTCCTAGCAGAAAGATATTGTGAAACTTGAAGGGAGTCAGAAAACATTTACAAGGATGTTGCCAGGATTTGAGCTATAGGGAGAGGGTGAGTAGGTTGGGGTGATTTTTCTTGGAGTATGAGAGGCATATACAGGGTGAAAAGCCAGGAATCTTTTCGCAAACCTCGAGGGCATGGATATCAGGTGAGACCTAATGACCAACGTTTTCTAACACAGATTGGTGCATGTGTGGAATGAGCTGCCAGTGGAGGTGGTGGTGGCTGTTATGATTACAACATTTAAAAGGCATTTGGATGTGTAAATGAAGAGGAAGGGTTGACATTGTTATGGGCCAAATGCTGGCAAATGGGACTAGTTTAATTTGTGATATCCCATCGGCATGGACGAGATAGACTGAAGCGTCTGTATCTGTGCTGTACATCTCCGAGAGTCTATAATTCTGTCTGAACTCATACCAGTACACTATTAATTCACCATTGCCGGAAATACCAGCCTATGTTACTTGATGCTATCAAAATGTCTTCACTTCAGCATTTTGAATCCTGCGATCACATCCTTCCACAACACTGTCTCTGAGTCTCTCTCCATCCATCTATTTCCCAAATCCCTCCCATTTGTTGCTATTTAAACTGTTGGTATTTAAACTGAGGATTAGCTTCCAACATTAAGCAGCTTAGAAAAAATGTTCAAAAAGCATAGGGTGTGTTTTATTTGACTTCCCGGTGTCCTGCCCTGTGCTCGATGTTGAATAGTGGAGTTTCAGCAGTTTCGATGCACACCTTTCTAACTTGATCTGTGCCTACCAATTGAACGCCTGTGTTAATCTCACTCTACTGATCATAGAACATAGAACATAGAAGAATACAGCGCAGTACAGGCCCTTCGGCCCTCGATGTTGCGCCGATCAAAGCCCACCTAACCTACACTAACCCACTATCCTCCATATACCTATCCAATGCCCGCTTAAATACCCATAAAGAGGGAGAGTCCACTACTGCTACTGGCAGGGCATTCCATGAGCTTACGACTCGCTGAGTGAAGAACCTACCCCTAACATCAGTCCTATATCTACCCCGCTTAATTTAAAGCTATGCCCCCTTGTAATAGCTGACTCCATACGTGGAAAAAAGGTTCTCACTATCAACCCTATCTAACCCCCTAATCATCTTGTACACCTCTATCAAATCACCCCTAAACCTTCTTTTCTCCAATGAAAACAACCCCAAGTGCCTCAGCCTTTCCTCATAGGACCTTCCTACCATACCATGCAACATCCTGGTAAACTTCCTCTGCACCCGTTCCAGTGCCTCCACATCCTTCCTATAGTATGGCGACCAAAACTGCACACAATATTCCAGATGCGGCCGCACCAGAGTCTTATACAACTGCAGCATGACATCAGGACTCCGGAACTCAATTCCTCTACCAATAAAAGCCAGTACGCCATATGCCTTCTTCACTGCACTATTTACCTGGGTGGCAACTTTCAGAGATCTGTGTACATAGACACCAAGATCCCTCTGCTCTTCCACACTACCAAGTATCCGACCATTAGCCCAGTAATCCATCTTGTGCTCAGTAACAAGGAATCACTTCCACTGTTACAGATCCAGACCATGCTTCACATTAGCACTTGAGTGACATTTGAGTTAATTCGAGTTTTGGAGCGTTAGTGGAAAAGCTGGGGACCGTTTCCTGGAGGCTGTGCTTTAAGCTGCTGTGGAAATTCAGGAAGGCCAGATGCTTTGGTGATCCACTGAGATGAGTCATGGTGACTGTAGTGACAGCATCTGGATCTGCAACATGACCATGAAAAGGAGCAGAGACTGCAGAGAGGGAAGTCTCTTCAACATGGAATGAGGGAATCACAATCAGATCAGAGAATAACTGCCTCCTATCCCTGTGTCCCAGTCTCAAACAGTTGAGTGACGGCCTTCTGTTCCTGCATCCCAGTTTCGAGCAGTTGAGTGACGGTCTCATGTTCCTGTGTCCCAGTCTCGAACAGTTGAGTGTCGGCCTCCTGTTCCTGAGGCATACTCTCGAGCAGTTGAATGACTGCCTCCTGTTCCTGTGCTCCAATCTCCACCTGCTGCCCTGAGTAATAGGCTCCAATACCTGTGTGCTCTCCTCCTACTGCTCCTGAGTTACATGTTCCAATAGCTGTGTGTTCTCATCTTGCTGCTCCTGAGTAACAGGCTCCAATAGCTGTGTGCTCTCCTCCTGCTGCTCCTGAGTAACAAGCTCCAATACCTGTGTGCTCTCCTCCGCTGCTCCTTAGTAACAGCCTGCAATAGCTGTGTGCTATCCTCCTGCTGCTCCTGAGTAACCGGCTCCAATAGCTGTGTGCTCTCTTCCTGCTGCTCCTTACTAACAGGCTCCAATAGCTGTGTGTTCTCCTCCGCTGCTCCTTACTAACAGGCTCCAATAGCTGTGTGCTCTCCTCCTGCTGCACACGAATAACAGGATCTAATAGCTCTGTGCTCTCCTGCTGCTCCTGTGTAATGGAACTGAAGGACTGAATGGTCTTTTCACATTCCATTTAGTTCGTATTGACTGAAATCCTTTTTGCTGTTTCTGTAACATACCATCAAAGTCAGAATGTTACATTTATATTTATTTTTCTCAGTAATTGAGCAATCATGCTGACTGACTCTGCTTTTGTTATACTGGTCTGAGACGCCGAACGAGTAACAGGTTAGAGAGGCTGATCAGTTCCTCCTGTCCCTCGGTAATAGGCCGAAAGGCCTATGTCTTCCTATGTCTCTATAGCAGGCACTTGGGGACAGAATTGTTTCTCCCTGTTCCTGAGCAGCAATTTCAATGTGCTGAATGGTGCCTCGAAGTTACGAAATGGTTTGATGTCGGGGCATTTCAAACTACGAGCAGCATTACTCAAGGTATCTAGAAACTTCCCTACCAGGCATTTTATGCATCTGGTCTGTTATTCTATCACTGTCTCCTTTTATAAACAGGGTGGAACATATACAACCCTGCAATGCTCCAGCAATACTCCTACATACAAGGAAGTGAGACTAAAACGATTGAAAGATTTATGATCTATCCCTCGGCAACCGTCATCCACTCAATCCAGACTGAGTAAATGTTCCCTTTTATCGGGATGTGTAAAATGATGTAAGGAACCGGTTAACTGAGCCTGCTTGTTTGGTGACTGTGATTAATGTCAGTCTCCATAGATTATCCTTATCCCAGTGGAGGGTTTGCATATTTTAATGATAAAATGGACACCGTTCAATGTGTTATCCCATAGTAAGAGTGGGTGTATCACCAACAGCACTAACAGGGATCAGCAGCTGCAGAGACAGGGGAATGGGAGATCTGAATTTGAGATCATTAGACTGGAATGTAACAACAATGGACAGGAGTTTATCCTATTATGCATGTATTCTTTCTACATATCGTTTGTGGCCATTACCATGGCGGATCGAATTTACACTTTACATTATTCAATATTTTTATTATCCTACCCTAGCTATTGTTGGCTTACCTGGTAAGTTTCACTGTACATTTATTATTTGCATTAATCATGTGTGACTGTATTCTTGTTATTTTCATTTACTCTACTCTGTAAACATTCACTCTCCAAACCACCACGAACAACTGTGAACTTGTTCAATCTTTCTCTCCTTCTTTCGTTCTGGCACTCTGCCTTGTCGGTTGACCTACTCAGTTTCAGCTATGAACCACACTTTGTGGGCGGCACTGCTGCCTTACAGCGCCTCAGGCGACTGACTGTGTGGAGTTTGCACGTTCTCCCCGTGTCTGCTTGGGTTTCCTTCGGGTGCTCCAGTTTCCTCCCACAATCCAAAGATGTGCAGGTCATGTGAATTGGCCATGCTAAATTGCCCGTAGTGTTAGGTAAGGGATAAATTTAGCTGTATGGGTGGGTTGTGCTTCGGCAGGGCGGTGTGGACTTGTTGGGGTGAAGGGTCATTTTCCACACGGCAAGTAATCTAATCTAAATTCAATGTTTAAATATTGAAAGTTTAGAGGCCACTGTATTCTGTTCGAGGTTACAAACACCATTTCGTTCCTCTGACTTCATTCCATCCCTGGCCATTATCTGAGACTGAAACAGACGAGGCACAACTATGGTGATCCCTTTGGCCATGAGCTGATTCCTGACCAATATCTTAACCATTCCTATCTGTAATAGAACGTAGAACATAGAACAGTACAGCATAGAACAGGCCCTTCAGCCCACGATGTTGTGCTGACCACTGATCCTCATGTTTCTGTGGCCATATGCATGTCCAGCAGTCTCTTAAATGTCCCCAATGACCTTGCTTCCATAACTGCTGCTGATAACGCATTCCATGCTGTCACAACTCTCTGCGTAACGAACCAGCCTCTGATATCCCCTCTATACTTTCCTCCAACCAGCTTAAAACTATGATCCCTTGTGTTAGCCATTTCTGCACTGGGAAATAGTCACTGGAGATCAATTCTATCTCTGCCTCTCCTTATCTTGTATACCTCAGTTAGGTCCCCTCTCCTCCTTCTTTTCTCCAATGATAAAAGTCCGAGCTCAGTCAACCTCTCTTCATTAGATAAGCCCTCCAGTTCAGACAGCATCCTGGTAAACCTCCTCTGAACCCTCTCCAAAGCATCCACATCTTTCCTACAATAGGGCAACCAGAACTGGACGCAGTATTCCAAGTGCAGTCTTACCAAAGTTTTATAGAGCGGCAACAAGATCTCACAACTCTTATACTCTATTCCCCTGTTAATGAAAGCCAAAACACCATATGCTTTCTTAACAACCCTGTCCACTTAGGTGGCCATTTTAAGGGATCTATATATCTGCTCACCAAGATTCCTCTGTTCCTCCATACTGCCATGAATCGTATCCTTAATCCTGGAATCAGCTTTCAAATTCAATCTTCAAAAATGCATCGCATCGCAGCCTGCAACAGCACTCTACAATTTCAACGACACCTCCAACCTTTGTGTCGTCTGCAAACTTGCTGATCCATCCTTCAATCCTCTCATCCAAGTCATTAATAAAAATTACAAACAGTAGTGGCCCAAGGATAGAGCCCTGTGGAACAACACTCACCACTTGACTTTCAGGTAGAATATTTTCCTTCTACTACCACTCGTTGTCTTCTGTTGGAAAGCCAATTCTGTATCCAGACAGCTACGTTCCCCTGTATCCCATTCCTCTTGACCTTCTGAATGAGCCTACCTTGATAAACATTATCAAATGCCTTGCTTAAGTCCATATACACCACATCCACAGCTCGACCATTATCACCCTTTCTACTCACATCCTCAAATAACTCGATAAGGTTTGTCCTACCCCTCACAAAGCCATGTTGAAAGCCATGCTCTTCCAGATGGTCATAAAGCCTATCCCTCAGAATCCTTTCTGACACCTTGCAGACGACAGACGTGAGACTTACTGACCAGTAATTGCCGGGGATTTCCTTATTTCCTTTCTTGAAGAGAGGAATTACATTTACCTCCCTCCAGTCCTCAAATACGAATCCAGTGGAGAGCGAGGATGCAATGATCTTCGCAGGTGGCGAAGCAATTGCATTTCTCATTTCCCAAAGCAGCCGAGGACAAATCTGGTCGGGGCCTGGCGACTTGTCAATCTTAATCTTTGGCAAAATTTTCAGCACATCAGCTTCCTCTATCCCTATCCATTACAGCATGCATACCTGCTTTTCAAAGGTTTGATTCAGTACAATGTTCGTTTCTTTCGTAAAGACAGAAGCAAAAAACTCATTTAGGGCTTCTGCTACCTCCTCAGACTCCACACACAAGTTCCCTATGCTATCTCTGATCGGCCCTACTCTTTCTTTGACCATTCTTTTATACCTCACACGAGTGTAAAATGCAGTTGTATTCTCCCTAATTTGTTTTGCCAAGCCTTTCTCGTGCCCCCTCCTGTCTCTCCTCTGTCCATTTTTGAGCTTCTTCCTCGCCTTCCTGTAATCCTCTAGAGCTGAGCTGGACCCTAGCTTCCTCCACCTTATGTAAGCTGCTTTTTTTCTTTTGATGAGAAGCTCCACCGCTCTCGTCATCCAAGGCTCCTTTATCTTACCCCTTCTTGCCTGTTTCAGAGGAGCACATTTATGCATCACTCGCAACAACTGTTCCTTAAACAGTCTCCACATGTCTATCGTGCCCTTTCCATGGAACAATTGCTCCCAGTCCATGTTTCCTAACTCATGTCTAATCGCATCATAGTTTCCTCTTCCCCAATTAAATATCCTCCCATTTTGCCTAATCTGCTCCTTATCCATGGCTATGTAGAATGTGCGGCAGCTATAGTCACTGTCACCAAAATGCTCTCCCACCACAAGATCTGATACCTGAGCTGGCTCGTTTCCGAGCACCAAATCTCGAGTGGCCTCTCCCCACGTCGGGGGCTTAACATCTCCTGAACATACCACAATGGCTTATTCTATCTGCTATATGAACCCTGAGCTATGATATGTAGTCTTAATGATCCCAATAATCTTTTGCTGACACTCCCAAATTCAAACCTGCAAATCTGGTCAATATTCCATGGCTCGGTTCTCACCTCACGCCAAAATCCCATCACTTATGTGAGGATCCATTTATATTGCTGCTGGGTCTGGTAATGCCTTTAATTTAATATTTTGAAGCACATTGTTTCCTCTGTCTGTGGCACAATCCTCAGTGTCTCTTTATTTACTTCCCGAACCCTTGTCAGTTGTTCTCATTTAAATTGATTTCCTCCATGTGTGTTCTCTCTCAAACAGCAATCTTCATATTTATTGCCACCAAAACACACAAACACACACACACACACACACACACACAATCTCTTGCCTTATATTGATGCATGGGTTGCAAATCTTCCGATCTAAAGCATTTCTGTAGTGCAAGTATAGTAGCAATATACTGGCAAAGGTTTGCAATGGTCCTCTTGCTGGACTGGTAGTCCAGTTTATGGAGTACTACTCCACTAGTATGGTCTGCACAGCTCTCCATTCTGGTTGGTACCTTGTCCCAGCTTATGGTGTCTGGGTTGGTTCTGTGAGGCAGATTCAGATTTTGATGTAACGAAGCATTTCAACTGATCTGCTAATGTTTTCATTTGATGTTCTCATGTTTGTGATTGGAAATATCATTGTCTCACTTCTCCAGTTACTCTCAGTCCCCTGGCTTCTTATCCATATTTTCACAACATGTTATCAGTTAATTAATATGTTTCATTTCCTGGTGTTTTATTTTTGGTTTCTGATTGTATCGAATGCTGACATTGTGAAGCTCTGAAACAATGAAATAGCGTGTATTGGGCTGTTGTTCACTTCCTGGTGTGTCCCATGTGCTTATCCATGTTGGGCAGGGGGCTCCAGTAGCTTTGAGAGACGTGCGTGTCCAATGTGGTTGTCACTCTCAGCTGACCGTGCAGTCAGTAACATGAGACCATCCCTCGGCTCTCATTATAAAGGACCAGATATCTAACTTGTAACTGAGGAGCTTCTGACTGTCTCCTGTTCTTGAAACCGTAGTGGATGGGCTGGGGATGGTTTGTTGGATGTCGTGCTGTGAACTGCCTCTCAATTTCAGAGAGACCTGATGATTTGGTGACCCATATCTGGATGGAGCATAGGGACTGTAGTTACAGCATCTGGGTCTGTAACATGAACAACCAAAAATGAGTAGAGATTCAGAGAAGGAAATCTCTTGAACCCATGGAGTCAGTGTGGGGAAAAGCATCTGCCAAATCTGGCTGTGCCTTAACGTAGGTAGACACCCACTCTCGCTTTCCCACCACTCCCTCGTACACTCACACTCCCCCTCTCTCACATGCATATCCACACACTCCCCTCTTTCATTCCAATAAATCATATTTCGTCAACAGTATACAATTCATATACAGTTCGTCAATGCGGTATTTTATAAACTCATACTTTGGAAATAAAATCAGTCTGACTCCAGACTCGAAACAAGACCTCACGCCTCAATAACATAGTCTGTCCGGATGAGTTCCTTCCTTTACGTCGTTAATACCTTAAGTTATATCCAGGCAGTGACTTGATATAAATTCTCAGGTTTGCATATTAATCAATCAAAACCCGCACCTCCATTCTAACTGATAAAAGATTTGGGTGACATCTTCGATGTGCTAAATTCATGTGCATGAGCTGTACAACCCTCTGATCTTTTCCTTGTAAATTATATGTCTAAGGTCTTCTGCTCTCACTAACACTTGATGAAGGAACAGCGGGATCAAAGCTTGTGTTTTTCAAAATAAAACTGTTGGATTATAATATGGTATCTTGCCATTTCTGACGTTGTCCAACCCAGTCCAAACCAACACCTCCATATCATGGCTTTTATTTGATAGCGCCTCTCCAAAAAAATACAGTTTCCTTATCCTATTTGCTTTTGTTTTGCATATTAATCTTTTGTGATGCACGTTATGCAATGCCTTCTGGATCTCCAGAACAAAGATATCGATAGGATCCCCTTAATCCACCTTGTATGTCATAATTTCTTTATAACGTAGGTCAAAAAATTGAAACCTGATTTATCCTTCAGTAAATAAAGTTGACTGCGATGGATTGAGGTTTGATTTGAACATTTCTAATTATTAATTCCTTAATTACTGATTCTAACAATTTGTCTTCCATTCCCAATAGTTTGTTCATCCCTTTTCATTCCCTAGTGAAGTTTGCTATTCGAAGTTCTTCCCTTTCTATAACCTCAAGATTTCCTCTCAATTCACAAGATTGTAAATGATCTGCTCCAATTGCTGTGTAAGAGGCATGAGTGGCTGAATGGACTCATAATTTTCCTGCTTTACACACTTGATGGGCTGAATGTCCTCCTGGTTTACCTACATTATCGTCTCGATGGGCTGAATATCCTCCCGGTGTTCTACATTATCTTCTCGATGGCTAGGATGTCTTGCTTCTGTTCCTGACTAAGCCGCTCAAGGTTTCAATGTCCTCCTTCTGTTGCTCAGTGACAGGTTTAGGGACTTACGGAATCTCGCTGCTGTTAAGTCACATTTCTAGGGCTGAATTGCGCAGGCATGTTGTGTTGCCCACAGTGGGTAGCTCATTGGTTAGCACTGCTGCATCACAGCACCAGAGATCCCAGTTTAATTTCAGTCAGGAGTCACTGTCTCACATTCTCCCTGTGCCTGCAAGGGTTTCTATCGGGTATTCCAGTTTCCTCCAAGTCCCAAGATTTGCAGGTAAGGTGCATTAGTCAAAGAAAATGCCAGGTTACAGAGATGGTCTTCAGAGGATTCGTGTGCTGTCGATGGGTTAAATGGCCTGCTTCCACATTATAGGAGTTCTATGTTTAACACGTTCATTGCACAAATCAGTTCAGTGAATAATCTCTGAGTTAATTCCAATTTCCCCAGTGAGGAGATTAATTCTGTACACTACTACTCCAGATGCGATTTCACCGAGATCCTTTACATCAGCAGCACTTCACCACCCTGCTGTAAGGTTCCCATCCAGGTTAGAGCAGTCTCAGCTGTCTGGGGGAATACACAGCATTGTTGAAAGATCATTGTTCTTCTCAACTTCACCAGCATAACGGGAGATCTGGTGAAAATGTCATAATGACACTTGAGAGAAATGAATAAGATGTGGTGAGATGACATCAATATTGAGATATGCCTCACCAAACATCTCGCCTGAATCTGCCATTAATCTCTCCAGAGCCCATGTCACTCAGATTCCACAGAATCTGTTAAGGTGGAGCACAGAAACAGCAAGCAGAAGCAAAAATTGATGGGAGTTATATCTCAAAGTCAAAATTGTGATGCAAATACTGTTTATGTTACAAAACAGGAAATTACATATCCAAGTTTGTGGGTACTACAATAAAAATGGACAGCTTCAAGTTACATCTGAAGTGTGCTAACCCAAGTGAATTTTAATGCTATGGAAATGGATTTCATGAGGGTGTGTGAGATGGGTTGCTCTAACAGTATGTTGAGCACCGAGACAGAGGTCAGACTGTTTTGAAATTGGTGTTGTTTAATCAGAAGGGTTACTTATTGTAGATAACTAAATAAATTTCATGCAAACTAAACAGTTACTTAGTATCTGTCTTCATGGAGGAAATACCAAGTGATCATGAGACTTGTGTAAAAACAGTAAAATCATCCATTTCAGTGATGAGGTAATATTTGAAAGCATATGTGGATTGAGGATTGATAAGTCTCACAGACCCGATGTAATTCATACTGAAATTTCCGAGAAAGCAGCAATGCACAGATTGTTTGCATTGAGGATCATTGTATTTTTCCATGTCCAATTTGGAAGATTATGAATGCATTCTAATGATTTAAGAAAGAAAGAGGAGGGAGAATGGAGACCGACAGAGCAGCTAACCTGTTATCCACAGTAGGGAATCTTGAAATTTATTGTAAATAATCTGATATTTGACACTTAGAGAACAATAGCAAACGTCAAGAGAATGATTCTAGATTTCTGAAAGGGTAGTCAAAATTTGCAAACTTTTTGCTTGAAGATAACCCTTGTGAATGTAAACAATGGAAAACCAGTGAATATGCTATAGTTGGACACTCAGGAGGATGTTCAAGAACTCATTCAGTAAGTTAACAGAGAGAAAAAACAGTGTATTGGGAGAAACGTATGCAAATTGAGCAAGGTGGCACAGTGGTTAGCACTGCTGCCTCACAGCACCAGAGACCTGGGTTCATTTCCCGCCTCAGGCGACTGTGGAGTTTGCACGTTCTCCCCGTGTCTGCGTGGGTTTCCTCCGGGTGCTCCGGTTTCCTCCCACAGTCCAAAAATGTGCAGGTTAGGTGAATTGGCTACGCTAAATTGCCCGTAGTGTTAGATGTACGGATAAATGTAGGGGTATGGGTGGGTGCGCTTCGGCGGGTCGGTGTGGACTTGTTGGGCCGAAGGGTCTATTTCCACACTGTAAGTAATCTAAAATTTAGGTTTGATTTTGTTTAAAAAGAATCAGTACATAGGCTGTGTAGAGCTCCATGCTCTCGCTCCACGGACTGACTCACTGTGATATCTACCACGTGTGGGTTTCAGAACAGATTGAAGCTTCCACGGTAATTTATTCCGACCAGAAGTAAAGACATTCTGCACGAGTTACACAGAGTTATGGTGAGACTGTACCTGGGGTATTGTACACAAATCTGATATCCTTTTCTAATTGAAATTTCTGACAGAACAGAGTCTATGCTCCTGTGGTTGCATGGTGTGAACATGAATTGGTGGGTTTCTGAAGAGATTATTAACAAGAGTTATAAGTGTGAACTGTCAAAGGACAAGGTAAGAGAAAACAAGTGCAACTTCGTTACAGTCTGAACCCAGAGAATACAGCATTACAGCAGGGAAGTGACAGAACTATGAAGCAAATACATTTGTTCTGTCTTCACAGAAGCAAAAAAAAAACAAGTCAAATCTTCCCAGCAAGACTGGGAAGCCTTAGTTTCGAGAGATAAAGAA
This sequence comes from Chiloscyllium punctatum, assembly GCF_047496795.1. Classification (NCBI taxonomy): domain Eukaryota; kingdom Metazoa; phylum Chordata; class Chondrichthyes; order Orectolobiformes; family Hemiscylliidae; genus Chiloscyllium; species Chiloscyllium punctatum. The sequence goes on along the minus strand of NC_092771.1, from coordinate 46,249,011 downwards.
CGAGATTAATAAATAATTGCATTGGGAGAAATTATTGGGACTTAAAGTATGGTTGCATTCAGCATACAGATGGAAGGTAAGAAGATAAAATGCAATACCAGAGTACTGTGCTTAAACAGAGGATGACGGAGGAGTTGGCTAAAGTTGGCTGGAAGCAAAGACTTAAAGTTGGAACCGTTGATGAACACTGGCTGTCTTTCAATGCAATTTTTTCCAAGTGCTCAGCAACAGTATATAACGGGGAAATGGAAGGACTGTAGGAAAAGGGTAATCCTTTGTGGATGTCTCAGGAAATAAGGGAAGCTATCAAATAACTGGCATAAATAATGAAAAAGACCACTGGGAAACTAAAAGATTGTAAAAATATAAACGTCAAAAGAAAGCATAAAAAAGCTATCAAAAAACATAAAATAGATTATGAGAGTAAACTACCTCAGAATATAAATACAGCTACCAAAAGATTCTACAGACATATAAAACTAAAATAGTGACTAAGGTAAGCAATTGTCCTTTCGAGGGTGAGAAGTGCGATTCAGTAATGAGGTATGAGGAATGGCCGAGGATTTGAGCACATATTTGTTGATCTTGTCTGTGAAATACATTAGTAACATGCCAGTAATTGTCAGAGCGATGAAGGTAGGTGAGGACCTGGAAACAATCATTCCCACGAAAGAGATAGTGTAGAGCAAGCGGATGGAGCTAAAGGTAGATACGTGTCCTGGCTCTGATGGAATGCATCACAATTTACTAATAGGAGTAGTAGGAGAAATAGTAAATGCATTTGTGGATTTTTTCTAAATGCATTGGACTCTGCTGCAGTTCCAGCAGATTGGAAAACAGGAAATCAGACACCACTGTTTAAAAAGGGATGTAGACAAAGGCGGGGAACTATAGACCAGTCAGCTATTAAGTGTAGTGGGGAAAATACTTTAATGTGTAATCAAGGAATAAGTAGCAATGCATCTCGGCAGGAATCGTCCAATTGGGCTGACACAGCATCAGTTCATGAAAGCAAAGTCATGCTTAACTAATTTACTGGAAATCTATGAAGACATTATGACCACGGAGACCCAGTAGATGCGGCGTACCAAGATTTACAAAAAGCATTCGACACAGTGCCGCCAAAACAGCTGCTGCATAAGGTAAAGATATGAGGCATTACAGGTAATGCATTAACATGGATAGCGGATTGGTTAACTAACAAGAAGCAATGAGTGTGAATAAATTAGTGTTTTTTTTCCAGTTTCTGATCATTAACAAGTGGTGTGCCTCAGGGATCAGTGCTAGGACTGCAATTATTCACAGCTTACATGGACGATTTGTAGTTGGACACCACGTGTAGTGTTTCAAAGATTGCAGATGATACTAAAATGAGTGTCAGAGAAAAGTTTGCAGAGGAATGCGAAACTTTACGTAGGAACATAAATAGTTGGAGTGAGTGGGCAAAGGTCTGGCAGATGCAGTACAATTGTAATTAATGCGAAGTCATCCATTTTGATCGGAATACCAGTGAAAAGGACTATTACTTGCATGCTAAAACAAATGCAGCATGTTTCTGTGCAGAGGGACTTGGGTGTCCTTGTTCATGAATCACAGAAGTTGGTCTGCAGGTGCAACAGATAATTAACGAGGCAAATAGAATTGCTAAAGGGATTGATTTAAAAGCAGGAGCTTATGTTGCAGCTGTACAAGGTTCTGGTGAGACCACACCTGGAGTATTATGTGCAGTTTTGGTCTCCTCACATGAGAAATGATGTCCTGGCACTGCGGTGGATGCAGACGAGGTTCACTAGATTGGTTCCGGAGTTGAAGGGATTCGCTTATGAGGAGAGACGGAGTAGACTGGAATTATATATTGATTGGAATTTGAAAGAATAAGGAGGATCTGATATAAACATGTATAATTATAAAGGTTATAGATCAGATAGAAATAGAGAGGACGTTTCCAGTAGGAGGTGAAACTAGGACAAGAGGGCAAAGTCTCAAAATTAGGTAGAGCAGATTCAGGACTGAATTCAGAAGGAACGTCTTGATCAAGAAGTTTGTGAATCGGTGGAATTCCCTGCTGAGTGAAATAGTTGAAGCTTTGTCATTGAATGTGTTTGAAGCTCAGATAGATAACGTTTTGAGCAGTAAAGGAACTAATGGTTATGGTGAGCGGACGGGCAAGTAGACCTGAGGCCATGAAATGATCAGCCATGTTCTTATTAATTTTCCTAGTTTTTATGTAATGTGTCAACATGAAATGGGAATCATATGTGAGAAACTGGCTGGTCTATACATACGGTGAAGCAATGGATGCAGTACATTTGGATTTTCAGAAAGATTTTGGGAAAGAACCTGGCCTTGTGTGCAAAGTCAAATTTGACAGGATTGGGGCAAAAATATGAACATGGTTTTAGAATGGGAGAGCTGACAGGAGACAGCGAACAGGAATAGAACTGTCTGTTTTGAAGTGCAAGGATCTTTGGGTGTCTCAGGGATCGGTGATTTTGCTCCAGATATTCCAAATACATCACAAACATTAGGTTGAGAGAATCAAATGCAGTATAACCCAGTGTGTTGACGGCATTAAATGATGTCGGATTGTGAGTGGGCGAGGAGTATATTAAGATGAGAGTGGTGCTCTCAGAGAGTGGTGAACCTGGGAAATTCTCTACCACATCTGGTTGTGGAAGCAAAAACACGGGATATAAATAAGGATTTCTAGACACTAAAGGGATCAGGAGATACCTGGGGTACTGCTGTCACAAGCTCAGCGATATTAGGAAGGAGGTGTCTGCGGGGTCAACAGGACTGCTACCCATTCCCTTTTCCGATACTGAGGCTGAAGCTGGGTGTTCTGTCGGTTTTACCCTCCCAAACCTCGGAGCACATCAATACAATTTGCTTGACCCGTTTAGAGACCATTGAAATGTTTATCACATGTCTGTGTGTCTGGAGTGACTTTTAGGCCAGGCCAGGAAAACATAGAATTTACCAGAACAGAATTCACTTCCATGAAGTACATTAGGGAAGCAAATTGAAGTTTACAATGACATTGATTTCAGGATCACTGTTACTGACACCAGATTTTAAATCTCGATATTTTATTCATTGTTTTTTTTTAACTTCCACCAGCTGCCTGACCATGAGCCTGATCTGGATTAGTAATCCAGTGCCATATCCACAGCAGCACCATCTCCACATAGGGACCTATTAGAAACCACACTGAGCAGGTAGTCAGAATAATCTCCATTACAGCCTCACAGGTCATATTCATCTATAAAGCAAGCATCCATCGATCAAAATGCCTATGTTTAATTCTTTCAAACTCAACATAAATCTAACCTGTTTACTTTTTAATGTTTCTGAACTGCTGTTTACATGTCTCTGGTACCAATTTATGAGCACTTAAAATAGCTTGCTTGACATCTTCAGGGTCTGTTGATCCCTCGTCTGACACCGGAGCAAATACCTCACCCTCCCTGCCTACCAGTTTAGTTTGAACCAGCATTACCCATAATTACTTGGACCATTCCATCTACCGAGCCAAGTTTTCAATGAAACAAAGAAGGCTTTAAAATCTTTCTCATCAAAATGTGGCAGCGTTGTGACATAGCTGTATGTATCACCAAATCCCTTTTAATCTCCATCCTGTTACTTTGACTTTGTTGACTAAATCGTACCTTCAAGTTCAACCTCTCGCTCTTTTTGCGCAACTAAAATTCTTCTGTCTCTTTTTTCTTTTTCTTCTCTCTTTGCTCAGATACGAACCTTCTCCTTCCCTTTTCCCCTGTCTCTCTTCTCTCTTGCTTTCTGTTTCTTCTCTCTCTCTTTCTCTCTTCCTTTGTTTATCTTTAAACTCCATTTTCCTCAATTATAATTTAAGTTTTTCTCAGTCTACTGCACTTGTCTGTTTCTCTGACAAACCTTAGCGTTTGAGTAATTCCCTGACAATTTCAGCTTTACTTTTGTCCTTGATTAAACGCAAATCTATGTTCCTTGCTAATTCTAAAGGTTTGGCCTTTATTTCTCTTTCTAAACCGCCTTGGAAAAATTGAGAAACATCTTCAAAACGCCCTTAATTTTTTTAAGAACCATTTCTCTCACTTTTAATTTAACCAACCACAAGTCATCGAAATTGAACCAGTTGTCTTACTGACGTTTTATTTAAAGATCTCGATACCAACTTGCAAATATTTTAATATACTGTGCATTTTCTCATACCTCAAATCTATTCAAAAATCTACCCAAATGTCAGTTTGGATCTGCCTAAACCTGTTCAATTCGCAGACGGAAGCCCCCAAACTGTTACAACACAGGATTAACCGCTCTCCTAATTTAAACCAGCCACACAGAAAAAGTTCACCTCATGCTGTAATATCTTAAAGGTCGAGAGGCAAAGATCCATTTACAGAGTAACTATTTAAAGTAAAATTAACAACTTTGTTATTTAAGTCCAACAAAGAATAATACAATTAACAACCATTTAGAAATCCCTTGGGTTAAACGTATCTTTTACCTCCCACTCTACAATACTGGTTTGATGAAACAAAAACCCCAATAAAGGTTAAAATATAATCATGTTTGATAATCATGTTTATAATTAGCTTTGTCGATTTTCCTTTGAAGATTGTGTCTGTAGATTTTACTCACGGTCGGCTTTGATGTTCTGCTGTGCAAACCTCTTACAGACAGGTGCCTTCAGGAAGCTCTTCAACTCGCTGTCTATCTTTGTGGATGCCTTTAGCAGTTCTCCCCCTAAATGTTCAAAATATCCAGTTTCATACCACAACGCATCGGATTATTTCATTGATATTGATGCCATCAAATACATTATATTTCAATCTCGATTTGATTTCAGTCTGTTGGTGCATAATTTAATCTGTCTGGCTGAATTTGCATTTGATTTTGTTCCATGGCAACTCAGTATCACTATTGGTTTCACAGTCAAATGTTACATTTTAACTTCTTCCAGAACACGTTCTGCCAGCTTCATGTCTCCCTTAACGGGAAAGTATACCTCCACACCTTCATAACAATATACTTTTTTCTGCTCTGCATAGATTTTCATAAATTTGATCAACCTAGCAATTTCATACAAAAGTATTCTCTGTTCCGAAAAAGACCCATCTTCTCTCATCCTTCCATTACTTATTTGCTTCTTTCCAGTTATCATTCCAATTACTTACAATGTTACTGGCATTCTTCGACACAGCATTACTGTGTGTGTGTGTGTGTGTGTGTGTGTGTGTGGGTGTGTGTGTGTGTGTGTGTGTGTGTGTGTGTGTTTGTCTTGTCAATAATCATCTTTAGTTGCACTAAGACGAAAGAATGAGCTGTAAATACACCCATATGAAGGAGTAAAAGTGCAACGTTTCAAAGTTTTCTGATATCAAAGAAGATGCTAAAAAATCTCCTTTATTCAATGATTGGGAAGTGAACAAATGACGTTCATGGGCCAAACAGAAGTAATTTACTGAACCTTTACTGGGGTCATCGAACGACCAGATATTTAATTTTCTCCTGGCCGTTTAAATTCAGCTTTGTCTCAATCTGAGTTACATTCATTTTTTAAAATCAAAATGCAATCATCATCGGTGACAAAACCAGAAGTTGCTGGAAATACTCAGTATCCGTTGTGAGAATGCAGATTCAACATAGCATAGCGGAATGGGTCTGGGTTGTTTACTTTTTGCCAATAGTGTTCAGCGACGTGCTGATTAGGTACATTGGTCATGAGTAAATGCAGAGCAATAGAGTAGGGGAATGGGTCAGGGTGAGTTACTCTTCGGAGGGTCAGCATGGACGTGCTTTGTGAAATGGCCTGCTTACCCACTGTAGGGATTCTATGATTCTATGATTTCTTCATAAAAAGGTCGGTCAGTGCCAGGATCAAGAACGTCTCCGAGCATGCTCAGGGCATAGTGAATTGGGAGGGGAAACAGCCAGCGGTCATCGTTCACATTGATATCAATGACATAGGTGTGAAGAATGGAAGATTGAACGGTCCTGCAAAGAAAGTTCTGGGACAGTTGGGAACTGTAGAAAAATGAAAGTGGAGGGGCCCCAACATCCTGGAAGGGAGGTGTGATTGTGCAACTCAGGAGGCTGGGAACCAAAGCAGCAGGTCAGAAACTGAACAGAAAGTAGAGGGTGGTCGAATAAACAAGCAGGGCCAGTACAATGACCATGCTGAGGGAAAGAATCATAACAATTTAAAAATATGAGTAGTAAGTTGGAATAAATGATAGGCTCACTGTTATTGGGGATCAACAAAATAAGGATGGAGAGCCTGTGCACAAAATTACTTTTAAAAAGACATATCAATGCAACTTATGTAAAAAAAAACTAAAAGCGTGCAGTATTTGGAATAAAATTAATGACCTGACAGCTCAAACAGAGATAAATAGATATGGCATGGTGGGGATTACTGAAACGTGATTACAGGAAGGTAAGGACTGTGGTGTTAAATGTCCACGGGTACAGTAGATGGAGTGTCTGCATTGGTCAAGGGTAATGTCAAGGTTGTATTAAGAAATGATATTAACACGTGGGGCAAAAATGATGAATCAGTCCAGTTCGAAATGGAACACATTGAAAGAAACCCATTGGTAGGAGCATTTCCAGCCCACAAACTCCCATCCCGGCAAACTACTTTCAAAGTAGGGATTAACATGAACCAGGGAATAATGATGGCTCGAGACAAGGGCACACGAGTGACTATGGGTAATTTAAACATGCATATTGACTGGATTAATCAATTTGCAAGGGGAGACACAAAGAACGACTCATCGAATCTATAAGGGATTATTTCTTCCATTAACGTGTCATGGAAACAAACAGAGAACCGACTTGGTATTATGTAATAAGGAAGGAGTGACAAATCATATTGTCGTAAGGATTATCTTAGAAAGAGTGGCACAGAATGCTGGAGGTTCACATTCAGATTGAAACAGTGAAGACAGTCACATACGAGAGGTTTATGGTTGGGCAATGACAACTTCACTGGTCCGAGGAAGCGATTTGCCCAAGTAGACTTGGCAAAAACATTAAAGTGCAGGACAGTTGAATAACAGTGGTAACTACTTCTGGAGATAATCAAGACACCTCAATTGAAGTGCAATCCTTAGTAGATAGGGAATTGTAAAAAGATGAAAAGTGATCCATAGCTTTACAAGTAAGTCAACAATAACAAGACAGTGATGGCCTGGTTTTATTATCGTCGACTGCTCATCCAGTTGATGTTCTAGGGACTCGGGTTCAAATGCTGTCACGGTAGATGGCGGCAATTAAATTCAATATGAACCTGAAATTAAGAGTCAATTGATGATCTTGAAAGCATTGCTCATTGTTAGAATCAGCCAAATATTTCACGAAAGTCCTTGAGGAACGGAAACCATCATTCTTACCTGGTCTCACCTATGTATGAATTCAAACCTACACAAATTTGGTTGATTCTTAACTGCCCTCTAGAGATGGACAATAAGTTCTGTCTAACCGAGCGACGCGCTCATCCTATGAATAAATTAAAGATAAACGATTAAATGCATGCAAACGGTTACTAAAAACATCAAAATGTCTATGAAGCAAAATGAGTAAAAAGTATAAGAATTACTAAATAACATTTCTCCCAGAAGACAAAAATTAAAAGAATGTTAAAATTAAATATTGGCGTCTTAGAGAATGAAAACAACGAGATACCAATGGTAAACTCTGAAATGGCATAGGCAAAACCAACACTTCCTGTTTTCACATGTTCTTAAAGGTTTCTTTTCAACACTTCGAAAGTTTGTTTATATTTCGAAAAATTAAACATTTTTTTTAAAATAAGGAGCAGTGCCTTCATTCCAGAGAGTCCTATCTGTTTTCAGCTCAGGAGAAAACTTTTCTTCTAGGAATATATTGAAGGTGAATATTTATATTGAGTTAATTAGCTAAAGGGTTGATTTTATCAAATTTTTATATGAGTGATGTGCATATGTTTTTTCTTCCATTTTAACATTATTATCTATAGGTAATGAAAGGTAACAAATAAATAAAGTGTTGTGAAAAATCCTGCTTTTAGGCATAATGTTATTTATGCACAGAGAGCTTGGTTAGAAGATTTAGAAAAAAAGTACTACCCAGCAAAGCAGTCAGAAAAATGGTGACTGTCAGGAAAGAAAAGAAGGTAGTTCAAAAGTTTCCGGCGACTATTCCTCTGTCAAAAAGACTTTCACTTTGTGGAACTGTTGAAGAAGGTAGTCTTTCTCAGGAAAATGGAAGAGCCGTCAGTTATTGGACTGTTGGAACGATTTTTATATTAGGCAGCGTTAGAGAAGATTTAGTAGAATTATTGCTAAAGTGGGCTTTTCAGTCAGAAGCATCAGCAGATTCTGTGGCAGTGAGCATGAGTTTAGGATTGTTTGTGCTAGGCTTAAGAATGGCTCGAAACGTTTCCAGCACATTGTTAAATGTGAGATTGAGTAGTCATAGATTGTTGTGCATATTGGTAGGAATGACATTTTTAGAGAAAAGTTTCAAGTAGTACAAAATGAATTTAAGAGGTGAGGTAGATTAAAAATAAAAATTTTAAAAGTATTTATTTGTGGCTTCCTCCCAATGCCAAGCCCAAACGGTGGAGGAACGAAAGTTCCATGGAGAAAAATCAATGGCTGAAGAGCTGGGTTGTGGTTGAGGGATTTAGATTTTTGGGAAATTGGAATGTGTTTTGGAATAGAAAACACATGTTCAAACTGGATTGGTCTATTCAAACCTGGAAATCTACCAATATCTTAGCAGGGAGATTTGCTCACTCTATATACGGAGACATTATATTGATAGAGAAGGCAAGTGGATTATTCTAATTGGCAGTGTGAATGAACAGATATATGGAGAAAGTTATGAATATGAGTAGAGCACGTCCATTAGAAACGAAAGATCAGAGAGTCAGAGTACACAGTAATTCTGAACCAATAAGTTGCATTTATATCAATGCAAGGGGTCTTATGGGGAAGAACGTGAGGACTGCAGATGCTGGAGATTAGAGCTTAAAAATGAGTTGCTGGAAAAGCACAGCAGGTCAGGCAGCATCAAAGGAGCAGGACAATCGACGTTTCGGGCATAAGCCCTTCTTCAGGAATGAGGACGGTGTGCCAAGTAGGCTAAGATAAAAGGTCGGGAGGAGGGAATTCGGGGAGGAGCGTTGGGAATGCGATAGGTGGAAGGAGGTTAAGGAGGTGATAGACCGGAGAGGGGGTGGGTGCGGAGAGGTCGGGAAGAAGATTGCAGGTAAAGAAGGTGGTGCTGAGTCTGAGGGTGGGGGGGGAGGGGAAATGAGGAACCTGGAGAAATTTGCATTCATCCCTTGTGGTTGGAGGGTTCCTAGCTTCCTCCACTTCCCGCTCCTCCACCATTGAACCCCGCCACTCCAATCACCACCAGGTTAGAACCCCACTGGTCCTCACCTACCACCCCATCAACCTCCAGATACATCAGATCATCCTTCATCATTTCTGCCACCTCCACACGGACCCCACCACCAAGGATATATTTCCCTCCCCACCCCCATCAGCGTTCCAGAAAGACCGCTCCCTCTGCAACTCCCTTGTCAGATCCACTCCCCCCACCAACACAACCTCCACTCCTGGCACCTTCCCCTGCAACCGGAGAAATGCAAAACTTGCGCCCACACCTCAACCCTCACTTCCCTCTAAGGCCCCAATGAGTCCTTCTATATCCATCACAAATTCACCTGCACCTCCACACACATCGTTCACTGCATTCGCTGCCCCCGATTTGGCCTCCTATACATTGGGGAGACAGGCCGCCTACTTGCAGAATATGTCAGAGAACACCTTTGGAACACCCGCACCAACCAACCGAACCGCTCCGTGACTGAACACTTTAACTCCCCCTCCCACTCCTCCAAGGACATGCAGGTCCTTTTGCCTCCTCCATCGACAGACCATGGCAGCACCACACCTGGAGAAATAGCGCCTCATCTTCCACCTAGGAACCCTCCAACCACAAGGGATTAATACAGATTTCTCCAGCTTCCTCATTTCCCCTCCCCCCACCTTTTCTCAGTCCCAATCCTCAAACTCAGCTCCGCCTTCTTGACCTGCAATCTTCTTCCGACTTTTCCGTCCCCACTCCCTCTCCGGCCTATCACCCTCACGTTAACTTCCTTTCACCAATCGCATTCCCAACGCCCCTCCCCCAAGGCCCTCCTCCCTACATTTTATCTTAGCCTGCTTGGCACACGCTCCTCATTCCTGAAGAAGGGCTTATGCCTGAAAGGTCAATTCTACTACGTCTTTTGGGGAAGCTTGATGAACTCAGGGCATTTTTAAGAACATAGGATTGGGTTATCATGTTTATTACTGAAAGTTGGTGGAGAGATATTCAAGTCGAGATTGTGTTGCTGGAAAAGCACAGCAGGTCAGGCAGCACCCGAGGAGCAGGAAAATTGACGCTTCGGGCAAATGCCCAACATCAGGAAAGGGCTGTTGAAGGCCTTTTGCTCAAATCGCTGATTTTCCTGCTCCTCGGGGGCTACCTAACCTGCTGTGCTTTTCCAGCACCACACTCTCGACTCTAATCTCCACATCTGCAGTCCTCACTTTAGACTGAGAGACGGTCAAGACTCTCAATTCAATGTTCCAGGTGATAGGTGTCATATAATGGATAGAAAAAGTGGCATACAGTGGGTGGTGAGGGGGAGGCTTGCCGTTTTAGATTAAGAGATAAATTATTGGTGTAACTGGAGAAGTTATTTCTCAAAAATCATCAGGTAAAATGCGTGGGTCGTGTTAAATATAAGAAAGTAAAGATCACTTTGAAGAGATTGCACTACATGCTCATTTGTGACAAATCGTCCAATGACAATATATTGATAGAAACTAAAAATAAGATTGGAAGAAGTACGTTGACGTTATTGTTCAATTTGCTCTCCAACTGTAAGAAACAAATTGAGAACCAGACATGTAGGGAGATCTCAGATACATGTAAGCTTAATATGTTTGTAGTAATGGGGAGTTTAGTTTTCTGAAAAAAAAACTATTGAGTTAAAGGGTTGAATCATGAAGAATTTGTCAAATGTGTCGAAGAAAATTTTCTTCATCAGTACGTGGATCATCCTTATCCAGGAGCAAAAGGAGACCTGGTTTTGTGAAATAGTCAGGGCAAGAGACTGAAGTAAACATGGGACAATACCGTTGGGTCTTGCAATCGTAAATGTTAATGGAAAATAATACCCCTTCCATTAATATTATCTTTTTCGTTGGAGTACAATAATTTTTAATGTAAAATAATGCCTGACAAGGGGGAGGCATTCAACAGTCTGACGACGTGAGTTGGGAGGCATTATGTTCCTGTTAGAGTAAAGGGTAAAGCTGGTAATGTTAAAGAACCATGGATGACTAAAGTTATTGAGCTTCCACTCAAAAATAAAAAACAGAATTATTTTAGATACAGACAACTTTATTGAATTGAATCTCTCAATTAATATAAAGAGAGTGGGGCACCATTTTGAGAGAAATAAGGAAAGCCAAAAAGATTATTGAAATAGCATGGGCACACAAGATTAATGATCATTCACAGATATTGTGCAACAACATTAACAGCAAGACTTAACCAGTAAAGTGTAAGGTCTCTCAAAGATCACGAAGGACATCGATGTGCTGAACCTAGGAGATGTGGAATACAATTATCCCATTCCTGGTGCAGCAGACAGCAGCAAACACACACTACTGCCTGCACCTCGCATTCATCCAGATTGAACTCTGTCTGCTATTTGTCAGCCAATTTACCCATTTGATCAAGATCTTTTTGTAATCTGAAGGGGTCTCCTCAGTTGTTGGCCCCAATCCTTTCTGTGTTATAGCCAATATCATATTCATTCCTTCCCTTACTCGTTAAATCATAACTTTTGATGAATAAGATTATTGTACATTTTTATGGACCATGCCCGACTCCTCAAAACATTTTAAGCAGGTCGCCCAGACCTTAGATTTGCGAATTGTTGAATGTAACTATACAGTGGATATCCCCAGAGTGACTTAGCTGGTCAGACTGCCGAGTTTTAAACAAAATTATTTTATTTGAAACATTAAATAATGAAACACAGCCAACCGAATACCCGAATAACTCATCCGGTCTGAACATGACAGGCTTTCCCGACTTAATGATGCTGTTCCAAATTGCTTTCAACATTCCCAATAAACAAACCCCTTGGCACAAAGAGTAAAAATTACACAAACCAAGCTTACTGGTTACGAATTCAGAGGACAGAAGAACGGGGAGAGCACCCAGTTTCAAAGTGACCCTGACTTAAATAATCTTCAAACTGACTGAACTGCGCAGGTGGAGAGCTGGCCATGTCCCCTTGATTATACCAGGTTTTGTTTTAAGACTTGAAAGCCTTCTTCTCGAGGTATGACCAGTTTGGTATAAACCAAAGGACCTCAATGAGCCGTTCAAAATTGAGACAATTTTGAACCTGTCTAACAAAAAAATCAAGCAAAACATATCCTTGAGAAGGGACCATATAAAACTGAATCATTAATATCCAAGGATGCCTTCAGTTCTCAAAATCACCAAAAGTAGTGCTTGGTACACAAAAACACACATATGCATTCACTTAGTATAATTGTGCAAACCTGCAGAACTACATCCAAATTCAGTGTGTGACACACCTACCCCTGAGTGTGTCGATCTGTCATTCAATCATGTTTTCAAGACCTGCCACATGCACAATTTTCAAATTGTGTGGCTGAAATTACAGGCTCGAGCTAAACAGACTCGCATTTTTGTGCTTAAATTTCTCCAAAGGCTATAATAGGTTATGATCAGTACTTACAGTTGTCTCAGATGTGTTGAAAATAATATAAAAACTGAAACGTTGCCGTGCCAACACGAAGCTCAAAGTCGCTTTCTCAGCTGTTGAATATTTCTACAATAAACGTTTAACTTTCTGGATAAATACCAATGAGTCTTTCTATCCTCTCGTCGTCTTCCAGCAGGTATGCAGCACCGATACCCACATCACTCGCATTTATAGCCACCTTGAAAGGCTTTGCATAATCAGATGTAGCTGATACTGGGGCAGTGGTTAACATGTTTTGCGTGCTGTCAAATGTCTTTTCACAGACCGTTGCCCCCGAAGTTTCTTGCCTTTCTTGAGCAATTCAGTGAGTGGAGCAGCTATACTGCTAAAATTAGGCACAAACTTTCGATAAATTCCACTCAATCCCAGGAACCATAATATAGCTACTTTTGTCGACTGTGTGGGAAATTCCCCAATTTTCTTTACTTTTTCATCTTATGACACCATTGACTTGGACTTTGGCAAATCAATGTACAGCACATGTTGGATAATCTGGCAACTTGTTCGTTAGTCTCTGGAACGTGACCGACATGTTTTTCATACCAACTGTAAGTCGCTTGTCCCACCTTACCACTGAAGCATTCCAACTGCGTAATTCGATTTGCATCTTTTTTTTTAACTGCATTGACTTTGCGATAGTTCACACATAATCGTTGGGTACCATCTGGCTTCAGTACAATGACTTTGGGTGAGTTCCAGTCTCTGTAACTCAGGTCTATTATGTCATCTTGGAGCATGTGTTCAATCCCCTTCTGAACCAACTTTAGAGGATTATGCCTATAAGCATGCTGCTTAATCGGAACAGCATGTCCTTTTTCTACATTATGCACAGTTAGGTAGTATTTCCCATTTAATTTCCTCATATCTCCCCATATAATACTAATGATTCTTTCAGTTCATTTCATTTTTTTCCTCAGTAAGGTTATTCAATAATTTATCCCAACGTTCCTCATTGTCCACTTTAATTTGAGGAATGTCCAGTTCAGAATCCTCTGAACGTGGTTCTTCCTTCTGTACTATAATCATTAACACCTTCTCCTGTTGCTCTCCTTCCCTGTCGAAATACCTTTTGAGCATATTCACATGAGATTTCTTTGAGATTCTCTGTGAGATTTCTTTCTGTCTGGACTCCCTATCAAGTAGTTACCCTCACTCAATATTCTTTCTGTTCGATAAGGTTCACCAGTCCTTGCTTTTCAAGGTTCACCCATCACTGGAAGTAACATACATACCTTACCCCCGATAGCAAAACTGCAAATGTTTCATTTCTTGTCCACTTCCTGTTGAGGTGCATTCTGCAATACTTTTAAATGCCATCTAACCAACTCCCCAATGCTTTTTAATCGTGCTGGGAAATTTGAGACATCGGCCAATAGTGTGGCCTTTTAATTCTGATATACTAATTACTCCTTAATCGATTTTAACGGTCCTACCTCTTAATAACCTAATTAAAATGGACAGAATTTGGTCGATTCGTTTTGTGCATCTCTGATCACAAAAGGCACAAGTGGAATTCCCTTACCTCAATCACCTGGATAATCCTTACCTTAAGCATTCAACATGATCTTTAATGTTCGATGTCACCTTTCTTGTGCTCTCTGCGATTTTAGATGGTTCACAGTAGATTTGAATAGCTTTATTACACAGCTGCCCTTAACTTCCTCGAAATATTTAGATGTGAAGATTGAATTTTGATCGCACTGTATCTCTATTGGTAGTCCGTATATATTTTTTAAAAAGAGTATTTCCTCCACAATCCTTTTCGCTGTGATGTTGCATAATGCAAAAGCCTCTGGAAATTTCGTCAATACTTCCATTATTGTTAACAAATACTGATTCTCACTTTTTTTGTTGTTTGATATAGGGACCAGGCCAATCAATTAAACTCTTGTAAAATGTTCCTCAACTGCAGGAATAGTTATTAAAGATGCAGGTTTTATTAATACCTGTGGTTTTCTAATTACCTGACATATAACACCTCTGGCAAAATTCAATAACATGCTGATGCAGTGTAGGCCAGTAAAAATGCCTTCATTTTAGACTGTGTTTTTCTCAATCCTAAATGACCTCCACGTGGTAATTCATGCTTCGCTTGCAGCACCTCCTTTCTGTACCCCATTGGCAATGCAATTTGATGAATTTCTGCCCATTTCTTTCCTCTTTTAATATGTGATAGTTCCCATTTCCTCATGCAGACACCATTTTTAAGGTAATAACACTCAGGGATACGTTCAGAATCCCTAATGTATATGCCTTTTTGATACAACTACTTAAAAATTTCATCTTTATGCTGTAACTCAATTAGTTTACCTATTTTCTCGTGTTTTGTCTCAACTATCTGATGGAGCGAAGTCTCTCCCAATGCCACTTCAGCTTACTTTTCTTTACATATTTAATCCCTCCTGTTTGAACTCGTGTCATTGGGACCTTGTTACCCCACATTCAGAAAAGATTCCAGGATAAGGCATTGCTTCAGTTGGCTGTGTCACCAGTGGCTTTTAACCAGAGCAGGCAGCACTCCTACCGGTGAATCAGCTACATACTTTACAAGGAAAAATTGCATTCCTGGAGCTGAGAGTTTGTCCAGTACTCCTATCACAATTTCTTCACTCTTCACTGGACACTCTGCCCTCGCTTAACATAACTGTCAGCTTTATTTTTTTGTCTCACAGTGAATTCCTTTTAAAGTACCTTTTCCGAAATATTCCCTCAGGAGTATATATCTCCACTCCTTTCAGCATCACAGACTGAGAGGATCATGTATCCCTTAATGTCGCATCCTCTGTACCAGCTACTTCTGGCCTATGTGAATAAAGTTTCTCTTTGAAGGTATATTTTATAAGCAGATTCGGCACTTCCTCCTTGACCAATCTCCGATCAGCTTGAACACTCTGCTGAAGCTTTCTCGCCTCCACTCTGCTTTCTGTTATCACTCCAACAAAACTCCGAGGCTTATCCTCTTTTCCTACATTTTTTTTCTAGCGCACAAACAGATTAATTTCCTGTGACCTAATTTATTGCAATGAAAACAGTGGAGTTCATTAATTTGTTTGCCCTCTTCTCGGGTTTCCTTTTTACCCCTGTGGTAAGTTATTCTGATGATCTTCACTGAGATCTACATATCCCTTTCCACGTGAGAATTTCTCTTTGCCCCAGTTTACTTCCCTCATGGACTGAAATTGAGTCTGGAAGCCAAACTGTGTTTCATGGACCAATTCATAATCTTCAGCCACTTCAGTTGCTAACCTTGCTATCTACACTCTCTGCTCTCCCACATGAGTTTGCACTACTTCAGGCAGCGAATTTTTGAAATGCGCCAGAATAGTTACTTTCTAAGTGCATCATAGGTTTGCTTGATTTTTAATGTTCTTATCCATCTCTCGAAATTACTTTGTTTGCTCCTTTCAAACTCATTATACCTTTGACCAGGGCCACTCCTCAGATTCCTGAAATGTTTTCTATCAGCTTCTGGAACAGGTTCATGTGCACTTTCTTTACATCCTCATACTCGCCAGATCCCCAAGCGTACCTTCAGCCTTCATTTCCATCCTTTTAAACTGACTTTCCATTCTAAATGTCCATCTCTGAAACTCAAATGCCCTCTCTTTTTCTTTTTTCTCCTGCTAAACATTTGTTTTATTGTTTTCTTATTATCTTTCCTGGATTTCCTCGTCCTCTTCCTCTTTCTCTTTGAATTTCAGTCGCAACGCAAACGGCTTCATTTCTGCTTCTAACACAAGCTGCTTTAATTGGGATGTGGGTTTAATCATGTGTAAAAATCCTGATGAAGTTTCCAGCGTGTTTAAATGCAGAGCTACTGCTGCAATCATCTCATCTTTCCTCACATTAGGAGGCAATTTCAACTGCAGCTTGTCTACTAATTCCTGCAGCTTTGATAGATGTGCATTTTGTAAAATCCCAAGATCGATTCTTCCACCTCCAAAACATCCTTGGTTCCTGCAAGAGTCATTGCTATCTGAAGCTCTTTTTACCAAGCCGAATCAACACACAAAATAAGAGACACAAACACCTGCCACTCGTTGCCTAAATCCTGCAAAGGGCCCCCAATCTGTTATGAACCAGTCCCGACCCCTCAAAAATTTTTAAGCAAGTAGCCCAGACCGTAACTTTATTTTTCTGTGAAAGGTAAGTGTCTCGTGGATATTCGCAGAGTGAATTAGCTGGTCATACTGAAGTATTTTAAGCAAACAGCATTTATTTCCCAAATTACAGCATGGAACGCACGAACTGAAGCTAGAATAGCCGAATAACGTATCCAATCCAACCAGCAGGCTATCCCGAATTAAGGATGCTGCACCAAAATACTTGCAACAATCGCAATAAACAAACCCGTTAGCACAAACAGTAAATATGACACAAAATGCTCGCAGGCTATGAGGTCAGAAGTGCAGAAGGAGGGGGTGAGCATCCAATTTCAACAGTGACCCTGACTCAATCAGCCCGCAAGCTAAACAGACCTGCCCAGCTACAGAGCTGGCCACATCCTCTTGATTATGCAGGTTTGTTTTAGTGACTCGAAAGCTTTCTGCCTGAAGCATTATCTGTTATGTACAAACGAAAGGACGCAATGAACCTTTTTAAATATCAGCAGTATTGGAATCTTGGGTCATTTAGTACCGCTCAGAAAAAAACGATCAAGAACAACATAACCCTGTGAACGGACAGCTTTGTGACAACATGTTACATTCGGCTCTGAAATATATTTTAAAAATGACGTGTTTGTGAGTTTATATAAAAGAGTGCTGAAGGGCATTGTGTATTGAAGATACAAGATTGTCTTATTAAAGCAATTAGACAGATTCACACTTCCTGTGTATGATCAAGGCAAATATGCCCACTGTAAATCTATTGGCTGGTCCCTGTTCCAATGGAGGTGACTTCAGTACGGTAAATACATCGAGATTTTGTATTTTGGGGGAGGTCGTGATGGGAGGTTCAGGTGGTTATAACATTGCAAACGGACATCACAGCAGAATCATCTAACTTGTAATAGGAAAACATGTTCATTGTCCCTCACAACTAACGTCACGACAGCAATTGGTGATGGGAGATGTGACCAATAGCCAGTGATGGCAACATTTTATCCAGTCCAGTTCTTATTGTGAACGGAAGGTACCATACTGAAAGGGGTTAACTGGATCTGTTTGTTCAGTGACTGTGATTGACGTCCATCTCCATGGATCCTAACTTCCTGCAATGCTTTGTCCCATTGTAGAAGCAGGTGCACCTCCTCCAACACTAACAGGGATCAGCAGCTGCAGAGACAGGGAGAGAAGTGATAAACATCTGAGAATAGCCTGGAATGTTCCATTAATGGATCAGATTTTGAGAAATTTAGACTGGAATGTTGCAACAATGGACAGGAGTTTATCCTGGGGTCTTTCCTATTTTTCCTGATCTGGGTTCACATTATCAGATCGGATATATGGGTGCACTGATGATTATTCAGGCGGGCTACTATCCCATGCTCGCTATTGTTGGTGTTCCTGGCAAGTCTTTTCATCTCTATTCTTTATTAATACCATAAATCATGTTGAACCTCATTGCTATTTCTGTTATGGTATTTGGCAAAGACAGAATCTATTGTCTTCAGTTTCAAATACAAATTGCATTCATTACCATAAACTTTTGAATCGCCCACAAGCCCATCCTCACAAACATCTTAGAGCAACACTGTTAACAATCCCGAAGTACCTTTTGGACCCGAATTGATTTATTTCTCAGTATTCTCTCCATCACTAAACCTACACAGTACTAGCTCCCGACCTTCACGTCAGTGCAGGTACTAAATAAACCATTATCCATGCCTTGATAAAATTCAGACTTTATGGTCCAGTTCTCGTACAAGCATTCATTCCGTTACAAATATGTCCACCACAACCTTTTTCTTGTCTCTGATGTAAATCCATGACAGGCATAGTGTGTCAGAGAAGTGATGTCGTAGGATATGTAAATCAGAGGCCCAGGTTACTGCTCAAAATACACTGTTTTAAATCCTACCACAGATATGTCAGAACTTAAAATCAAATGACAGGAATTGGAAATAAAATATAATTTCACTAATATTACAATAACAGACCAGCCTTTTGTCAATCCGTTTATCTATTGCCCTGATGTCCTTTGGTAAAGAAATCTAGCGTTACTAGCGGACTGCCTTAACACTGATGTGAGACCCACAACAATGTGCTTGGCTCTATACCGTCTGAAGGAATGACCTCACAGTAAAGGACATTTAGTGAGGTCAATAAATGCTGCCCTTACCAACGATGCAGACATCCCATGTCATAACAACATTGAAGTTTAAATAAAACAAAAAATGATGCAAGAGATCAGAAACAATACAAAAACGAAAGAGAATCTGCCGCAGCAACTGATCAGATTTGGCTCCCTTGGGTCGAGGGAAAAATAAAATTGACATTTCGAGTCCGCTGACCTACCATAATAACTTAACACAGCTTGAAAATATTGTGATTGATATTGGTGACAGGGATGTCTATTATGAAGGGGACAAGGCTTGAGTTGAATAGACAGAGAAAGAGAGGGATAAATGAAAATAAGCAAACAAAGGGATTGAAGATGATCAGCTGGAATGAAAATACAAAAGCGAGATTAATCTTATTTATTTTCTCCTGTTCCCATATTACTGAAAATTATGCCCATGTAGGGTATACATCAAAGTCCCTGTTTAAAGTGAGTCATGTCCCTTTGTCTGTCTTCCCTGAGTGTGATGATCTTCCTTTATTTATTAATGGGATACTGGGCCTATATGTAATTCCCTTTTCTCATTTTACCTTGAGAAAGTGTTGGTGAGCTGCCTTCCAGACCCACTGCTGTCTGTGGGCAGTAAGTAGTCAGTGCTGAGGTCCACCTGGTTTCATTTCTTTGATGTTTGTTGTGAGTAATATAACTGAGCGGCTAGTTTGGCTATTTCAATGGGCTATTCAGAGTCAAATGCATTTCGGGATTCACATGTCAGCCCGATCAGCTGAACGTGGTAAATTTCATTCCCGGAAGAACGTTAGAGTGTCAGGAAGGATTTCCTGACAATCGGCAATGGTTCCATAGCTGCATTTGATTTTATTGAATTCGAATGCCACAATTTGTCATGGTGGGATTTGAATGCAGGGTGGGGATCAGCACCCGGGTTGGAGATAATACTGAGTTGGAGATAATACTGAGGGGACATCGCCTTCCCGGCATCTCCAACCATCTCGACTGGCAATAGTGGTGTTGTTGTTTGTGTGAGTGTGCTTGATGCACACTTAGTCGCAAGGCTAAGGAATGAATTGGCATAAAACATACCATCCTTCTTAAATTTGTACGAATTAGAACGTTAAGGATCAGACGGGCCTTTGGCGAAAATGAGCTGGGTTCCTTGGTCAGGAATCACAATCAGAATTCATACCAGACAGCAAGTAATCAACATAGTAAATTGCAAAATGAATCAAGAATAGGATGAAACATCTTCCTGCAGTGCCAGACTGTTGTTGAGAAGTTACTTGGGGAACCTATACAGATTATCTCTCCTTTATATGGAATGATCACCTTGCTACACAGAGCCAGTGTAAAGGAGTTTCACCGGACTAATCCGTGGGGTGATGGTATCATGAGGAGACTGTGAAGAAAATAATCTTTATCATTACAAAAGAAAAAAAAATGTGATTACATTAAAACTTGAGAGTTATGGACCAACACTCATTGTTTTCAAAACAAAACATTGTCACTGTTAACTAAAAATATGTTTTTTCATGATACATGTTTTCACATGGGCAAATATAATGAAAGAAAACGATTAGAAGGATGTGAGAGAGGTGTATGGAAATGGGGTTAGCATGGATGGACATTTTGGTCAGCATGGACCAGTGTGGGCTTGTAGGCCTGTCTCCGTCTGTCAGACTCTACGATTCTATGATATTATACTTACTTTAGTGGGACCTCATGTTGGTTAAGTGAGAGTTGCAGGCTCTGAATGAACTGTCACTGCCTCAATGTGCAGTTGGTGTTTGATCCTGCACTGAACGTCATGTTGTTCACAAACCACACTTTGATTAAATTTGCCATTCCCACCAACTTCTGACCTTCATACAGAACACTAGCCTGCCTTCTGGGAGATACTTCCTTGAGACTTGGCACAAACCGTCTTCTGTCCATCCTTACTGTTAGCAAACCATGGTATCGTTAACGTAACATGTGTGCACCATTAGCAATGGTGCCAGGAGGAATAGCATGGACCAGTCTGTCTGTGCAGTCTATGCTTCATTGGTTTGTCATGTTGGAGCATCAGTGACATCCTACGTTATGTTACAGTCGGGAGAGGCTGAATAGTTTCTTCTCTTCATGTGTTAGTGTTTCGAGGGGCTGAAAGTCCTCCTTCTTGTCCCAGGGAAAAAGGTTTACAGACATTATTGGGCGACCCTTGGTTCCTGATTTCCAGCGTGATGTACTGACTGAGCTCATTATCTTCCTGTGTAATAGCAGGCAGGCAGGGGCATGGAAGAACACAGCAAGTGAGGCAACATTGAGTTCTCCAATTTCAAATAACCTCCTTCCCATCCCCCAACTCCTTTCCCACCCCTTCTCCTCCCTTCCATTCTAACTACCCTTCTTTCAGATTCACTTGGATTCAATCCTCACATCGTCCAACCCAGTGGGGTACTTCTTTACCTGTGCTCATCTATTCCCACCTCACCACCCTGCTTCCTCCTCTCTCGTCCTGCATCTTTACGTGTAGCTCCCTTACCCCACCCCACTCCAGAAGAATGTTTATCCCCAAGCAGTTGACTCTCCATCTCCTGGTGCTGTCTTGCTTGTTGCGTTCTTCCAACCTTCTGCCTGTCTACTTTGCATTTCAACATTTGCAGGTATTTCTTTGCAAAATCTCTTCCTGTTTCATAGGCTGGAGAAAGCAAAAAGTGTCTGTTCTTATCCAATAGATTTAATGGGCTGAATGGCTTTCTCAAATTCCTGACAATCCAGCTTGAGATGCTGCATGAGCTTCTTTTTTTTTAACCACAGAAACGTGCAGAGTCTGGTCGCACTGTTATATGAATGCTGCCGACACTTTAACTGCACGAGCTTGAATGTTGTCCAGGTTTTGACACTTCAGCAGCTGAGCAGGTGACACATTGTTCTGAACATTGTGTGATCTTCACTGAACATCCCTACCTCTGATGGTATGATGGAGGGAAAGAATTGATGAACGAGATACAATTGTTGTGCCGATAAAGTTTCCCTGAGGATCACCCACAGAGATATCCAGGGACTGGGCGAATTGGTGTCCACCAGTCACACTGTGTTCTGAATGACCTAGCCAATGGAGAGTTTGCAAGTGATTCCCATTAAGTGCAGTTTTGTTCAGTCTCCTTGACACCTTACTCAGTCAAATCCTGCTGTGATGTCAGGGCCAGTCAATCTGACGCTGTGTTCATGTTATTGTCATGTTCATGTCAATAAGTCACGGAATATATGTGGAGAGTGTTTCCTTCTCTCAGATGGTAGTGACTGTTGGGGCCTCTCTATCCCAGACGGTTAGGGGGAGCTACATCATTGAAATGTTTAGGGGCATGGCGTGGTGTTAATGAAAATTTACACGTCAGAAATTCGAGTGCTACAAAGAATTGAGCATGAAAGAGAAATTGCGGTCGAGAGCAGATCAGCCGTGTCCTTCCTGAAAGGAAGGGCAGGTTTAAGGGGCCATATAGTATCGTCTTATTCCAGTCTGCTCTATTGTCCACTCTTCCATTTCCTGTGTTACTAACTTGAAGTAGCTGAATAGACTAAAGATCTACTCTGGGTAGAGTTTTGAAGGCTCGAGTGGCTGACTGGCGTCCTCCTGTTAATGTGTATCAGTGTCCAGGGCCTGAAAAACATCATTCTGTTCTTGTGTAACTGAAATCCATATCGACTAAATCTACCGCCTTTGGAGAAAGTAAGCACTGCAGATGCTGGAGATCAGAATCGAAAAGTGTGGTGCTGGAAAAGCACAGCAGGCCAGGCAGCATCCGAGAGGCTGGAAAACCGATGTTTTGGATATTTGTGATGATGGGCTTATGTCCGAAACGTCGATTATCCTGCCCCTTCGATGCTGCCTGACCTGCTGTGCTTTTCCAGCACCACACCTTTCGACATCTAATGGCCAGACTGAGTCAACTTTCCTGGTAACGACATCATAGGATTTTAACAAATACGTCAGTTGCGAACATCCACTCATAAAGTCATGCTGTCTATTCCGAAACAAATTCTATTCTCAAAATGCATGTACATCTTATCCCTAAGATTCTTCTCACGTAACGTAAAGATGTTAATCTTCCTGGTCTATAGTTTCTAGATATTTGCTTTTTTTAGTCCTTCTCGAATAAGCTACAATATTTGTTATCCTCTAGTCTTCAGGAATCTCACCTGTGGCTAATGATGATCAAATTTATCAGCCCGGGTCCTCGCAAACTCTTCTCTATCCTCTTGCAGTGCTCTTGGATTTATCTGTTAAGGACCAGGAGATTTATCCAACTTCAAACATTCTAGTATATTCAAAACCTTACTTACTGTGATATGGACGGTCCCTAAGATATCACCACTAACTTCCCCAAATTCTCAAGTATTCATGTCTTTCTCCGCGGTAAACACTGAGGAGAATTATTTATTGAGGACATCGTCCATCTCTTCTGCTTACACGTATACATGTCCAGATTGGTCTTTAAGGGTCCTATTCTATCTGTGGTTAATGTTTTCCTTTAATATTCATAATGAGCCTCTTTGGATTCACCCTGATCTTCGCAGCAAAGGCTATCTCACAGCTCTTTATCACCCTAGTGAGTTCCTTCTTCAGTAAACTCTAGTATCCCCGATATACCTCCAATGATTCCCCTGATCCCGCCTGCCTGGACCTGAGCGACCCCTC
The DNA here is from genome assembly GCF_047496795.1 of Chiloscyllium punctatum. NCBI lineage: Eukaryota > Metazoa > Chordata > Chondrichthyes > Orectolobiformes > Hemiscylliidae > Chiloscyllium > Chiloscyllium punctatum. Next base: position 46,225,240 of record NC_092771.1, on the reverse strand, counting down.
CACATTCTTTTTTGGTCAAAGCCTCAATATCTCCTGTCTTCCAAGGTTCCCCAGTCCTGTCAACATTTCTTTCACCCTCACAGGAATATATAGATCTTGAACTCTAGCTGACTCACTTTTAAATGCTTCCCACTTGCCAGAGGTCCCTTTGCCTGCAAACACACCACTGCAATCAAACCCGGCAAGCTCCTAATTCAGTCGAAATTCACCTTGCCCCAATTTAGAACTTGAATCTGTGGACATGTTTTGTTTTTCCTTCTCCATAACTATTTTAAAATTAATATAACTATGATCACAGGTCCCAAACTGCGCATCCACTGTCACCTTACTCACCTGTCCTGTCCTATTTCCGAAGGGAAGGTCAAAGTTTGCCTCTGCCCGATTAAGACCCTCTACATACTGCTCTAGGAAACTTTCCTGAATTCACTTCATGAATTCCATCTCATCAAATCCCTGAATGTTCTGGCAGTCCCAGTCGGTGTTATAAAAAGTAAAACTCCTATTATGACAACCCTATTGTTCCTGCAAGTCTCCCCAATCTCTCGACACATTTTTGTTCCTCCAATTACTATTGACTATTTGGGGGCCCATAGTAAAACCCCAATAATGTCACTATCCCCTTCTTATTTCTTAGTTCCACCTGCAAAGCCACCCTGATTGATCCTTTAGTTCTTTCATCTCTGATGTTTTGTGATACTCCCCTTAATCAGAAATGCACGTCCCCTCCCCACTTTCCACCATTTCTGTCCCTCCTCATGCACTTTACCCCGGTACGTTAAGCCGTCAATCCTATCCGTCCCTCAACCATATTTCTGTAATGACTATACAATCCCAGTCCCATGTACCTATTCACACCCGGAGTTCATCGATCTTACCTTTCAGCCCTTTGGCATTGAAATAAATGCAATTTAATCCAACAGGCGTTCCTTGTTCCCCGTCTGATTCCAGCCTGACCTGTCTTTTCACATTACAAATCCTGATTACAGTATCGCTTTCCAACCTCGCACTTGCCTCCCTGCTCTTGAGGATACCACCTCCTGCCAATCTCGTTTCAACTCGTCCTTGTAGCATTAGCAAAACTACTCCAGTGCATGTGCAACCTGTCCCTCTTGGACGGGTCACATTTGTCACAGAAAAGATCCGAATGATCTAAAAATCTGAATTCGTACCCCCGCCCCAATTCTTTAATCACATAGTTACTTGTCATATTCTCCTATTTTTACTTTCACTAGCTCATGACACTGGAAGTAATCAGGAAATTATCACTGTCGAGGTCCAGGTTTTTAACTAACCTCCTCGTTTTCTGTAATCACTCTGCAGGACCACATTCCTATATCTACCTCTGTCATTTGTGCCAACGTGCACAATGGCTTCTGGCTGTTCAGCCTCCCACTTGAGAACGTTCTGCAGCCACTTGGAGACATCCTGTCCTCTGACACCTGAGAGGCAACACACTATCCTGGATACCCGTTTGAGGCCACAGAATCTACAATCTGTCCCCCTAACAATCCACTCTCCTACCTCTAAGACCCTGTTTATCTTTACCCTTTCCCCCTGTGCCCCAGCGCCAGTTGTACTGCAACCAACCTGGCTACTGCTGCTTTCCCTTGAACGATCATTTCCCAACACCCACCCACTCCAACACCGCCAAAATCAGTATCCAGAATGGTATATTTGTTTTCAAGGAGAATAGTCACAGGGGATTCCTGCACGCTCTGTCTACTCCCTTTGCCATTCCTAGTGGTCGCCCAGCTACTCTCTGCCTGGAATACGTCAGGAAGCAAGGAACGCCTGTTGGATTAAATAGCGTTCATTTAAAGGCAACAGGGCTGACAAGTAAGGCAGATGAACTCAGGGTATGGATCTTTACATGGGACTGGGATATGACATACATTGAAGAAACAGGTAAAGGGAGGGACTTGGGTGTGACCACCTCACTAAAGCTCTTATCTATGAAGTCCACAGTATCTTGAATGACCCTGAGAGCAGCCAGCTACAGCTCCCGAACACTTCCCATACACGTGTAGTCATCAGGGACAGTGGAAGTCTCCATGAGCACCCACATTCCGCAGGTAGAACATGTGACTGCCCTAACTACCATCTCGACTGCTGTCAGACTAGTATTAAAGGGACTTTACCTGAGCTTACCTGCACTTTTTGCTGAGCTGCTGCTCACTGAGGCCTCTCGAACCAAAGTATTACTACCTACTCTACTAATTACAGCATGTCAATCGACCACTCCACATTAAGTTTTGGTTTGGGAAGGAGTGAAACACTTATTTTTATCTCAAAAATATACTTTATTCATAAAATATTTTGATGATCTATAAAATTGATGCAAATCATATGTGCACATTGCATTTCTTTAGGTCAGAGATTGGAATTAATCCTTCACATATACACGTCTGTACGTTTACCATCCATATATTTAGCTGAGGTGTCAGCGGAGCCCACTTACTGTGTGGGTCCCCTGTTCTTCTTTGGTGGACAGACATTACACGGTGGTCTTTCCCCACCGTGCCTTGGCGGCAGCTGCCCCATGATTCAGCGCGTCCCTCAACACGTAGTCCTGGACCTCGGAATGTGCCAGACTGCAACACTCAGTCGGGCTCAACTCCTTCAGTTGGAAGATCAACAGGTTTCAGACAGACCAAAGAGCTTGTTAGACCGGGTTGATGATCCTCCAGGCACAGTGGATGTTCGTCTCAGTGTGCGTGCCAGGGAACAGACCATAGAGCATGGAGTCCTGTGTCATGGAGCTGTTCGGAACAAACCTCAACAAACACCACTGCATTCCTCTCCAGACTTCCTTTGCATGGGCATATTCCAGAAGGAGGTGTGTGACAGTTCTCGTCCCTGCAGAACCGCTTCGAGGGCAGCGTGCGGTGCGGCAGAGAGTCCAGGCCTGCATAAATGATCTCAGAGCCCTTCCCAACACCAGCCAAGCCATTTCTTCGTGTTTGTTGGAAATTTCTGACGATGAGGCATTCTGCCAAATGGCTTTGACAGTCTGCTCAGGGAACCGCTCGATAGGATCCACCCTCTCCTTTTCCAGAAGGTTCTCCAGGACACTATGTGCTGACCACTTTCTGATGGACTTGTGGTCATAGGTGTTTTTCTTCATAAATTTCTCCCTGAAGGGCAGGTAATATGGAACGGTGCAACAACTTGGAGCATTACATAGCTGCTAGGCCAGGCCGATCCTTCGCAACACCGGGGAATCTCAGTACGCAGTGACACTTGGTGTTTGCGTGCTGGGGATCCACGCACAGCTTGATGCAGCCACACACAAAGGTGGCCATCAGGATGAGAGTGGCATTGGGCGTGTTTTCTCCCCCGTTGTCCAAATCTGTATACATCCAGTCCACCTTTGATTTCCATATAAGCTGGAAGATGGCCCGGGTGACTGAGACGGCACTGGTTCTTGGAATAGGCTACACCTGTGCCACATATAACAGCAATGACAGTGCCTCACATCTGATGACTGGGTTTTTTTCCAGCGATCGAGAGTGACCGTAGCTTCCAGCTGCCCAGTTTCTGCCTCAATTTCCTGATACGCTACACCTAACACTTGGCATACGCCCGAGCCCCTCCGAACCGAATACCCAGCACCTTCAGGTGGCCAGTCCTGACAGTGAAGGGGATAGAGGATGGACTCGGTTTACCTTGGCCCCAAGGCCCGTTCGATCTGGTCACATATGCACATGAGTCTGTGCACGGACAATGGTTCCGTGCAGATAACGGCGACGTCATCCATGTACAGGGAAGGCTTAAACTGTAGGCCCCCATTGCCAGGAATAGTCACCCCTATCAGGCTCGCATCCTTCCTGATGGACTTGGCAAACTGCTCTATGCAGCACACAAACAAGGCAGGAGAGAGAGGGCAGCCCTGCCTGACTTCAGATCTGACAAAGAAACTATCTGATTCGCACCCATTTATTGAGACGGCACTGACAAATTTGGTGTAGAGGAGTCTGATCCAATTGCAGACTCCCTCCCCAAAGCCCATTTGCGAAAGAACATCTCTCATATGCGTAAGTGATATCCTGTCAAAGGCTTTCTCCTGATCCAGGCTGATGAGGCAGGTGTCCAACCCCACTGTCCTGCACGTGGGTGATCTAATCCCTGAGGAGTGCGAGACTCTCAGCGATCTTCCAGCCTGGTACAGCACAGGATTGGTCAGGGTGAATCACCAACCCAAGAACAGACCTGACCCAGTTGGCGATGAACTTTGACAAGATTTTGTAATCCGCATTCAATAGTGGGATTAGTCTCCATTTTCTGATTTCCTCCCTCTCCCCCTTCCACTTGTAGATGAGGGTGATGATGCCTTTCCTCGTGGATTCACTTATAGTACCTGCCAGAAACATACGGACATACACCTTCAGCAGGACCTGGCCAATCAAGTCACACAAAGCAGAATCGAACTCAACCAGGAAGCCGTCACTTCTGAGATTTTTATTCTTTTCGAAGGACTTGATTTCCTTGGTCAGCTCATCCATAGATAAACGGCTGGTCCAGCCTCTCCCGTGTTCTGTCTTCTAAGACATCCCTGATAGAGGACAGGAACAATTGGGAGGCCACGCTGTTGGTTAGCTTCAAGTCATACACACTGGCATTGAAGTATTTGCTGATCCTCATGGAGTCAGCCTGAGATGACGTTAGTGAGCCATCTTCTTCCTTCTTTGTACACCTTCTGGAAGAACAAAGTGAGCACGTGTTGTCCTGCTCCACGGAGCGGACGCTGGACTGGATGATTATCTTGGAGGCCTCTGAGGCAAAGAGCGAAGCTTGCTGGCAGTTCACCTCCTGGAGATCCTCCATGACATTGACCCGAATCGTCTGCATCACGAGCAGGTTCTGCATACCTTCCTGGAGTTGGAGCAGTTTTGCCCGCCTCTCTCACGCCTGCTGAACACCTTTGAGGGTGTAGAACCTCTTGATGTTCCCTTTTACTATTTACCACCAATCCGCTGGAGACTCAAAAAGGGGCTTCATGGACCTCCAACCTGTGTAGTTCCTCTTCAGATCCTCAATGTTTCCTGGGGTCAACCCCTTTGTGTTCAGCTTCCACGTTCCCTTACCAGCTCGCTTCTCGTCTTGTAGGTGACAGTCGGCCAGCAGGAGGCAGTGGTAAGAGAAGAACACCGGCTTGACGTCGGTGGATCTGACGGAGAATGTTCAGGACACAAATAAGTAATCCATCCATAAGCGCACAGACCCGTCTGCCCATGATAAGGTATATCTACACTGTGCTCGGTCTGCAGGGGTGCTGAACACGTCGTACAGCCGGGCATCTTCTACTGTTTCCATCAGGGCTCTGGAGATGGCGTTCAGTATTCTGTCCCCCCTGCCGGATTGTCCATCTGCATCAATGATAGAGTTCAAGTCTCTGGCCAGAATGAGCAAACTGGACAAAGCCACCAACAGTGGAAGCTGTTACAGGACGTTCAACTGTTCACTCTTACCCACTGAGGCGTACACATTAATCAGTCTCTTGGTAGCATTCCTCTACATAATGTCAGGACGAGGAGGCGCCGGCCCAACACCTCCTTAACCTCGAAGGTGGTGAAATTGCCTCCTCGCAACAGGCTGGAGGCGCGGATATCGTTGCCCCCCGATCAAACCGACGGCCCATGGGCCCACAAGCTCGACCATCTCCTGTTGCTAGTGAGGTGCGGTACCCCACACTCCTGCAGAAACAGGACTTCAGCTTTAATATTGGTCATGAAGGCCAATGTAGAAACACATCGCATCGCAGATTTAGTGCCATGTACATTAATTCTGGCAATTTTAATAGCCATTTTAACAGTTTATGAGGTTATCAGTGCCCATTTGCTGTTGGTCCTGCCTCTCTAGTTTAGCTGTCTGCATCCCCGTGGTGTAAGCGAACTGCTGGACCATCGCAACGCTGAGGTAGCTGTACAACTGCACGCTGCGGACATTTCCCGCTCTCGTGTCATCAGACTGGGATTAGGGTCGGCACAGTCCAAGTTACTGCCTGACCGCAGGGCTGTCAGAGGATCGCTGCTCCCAGTTACTTGGAGCTATGGGGCGGTGGGTACCTCCTGGTTCTCACTGGGTGGGGGTTGGTCTTTACCAGTCCCCTCAGAGGGTTTGTCTTTTCCTGTTTGGGGGGGGGGGTATTGCCATCCTTTCTCCCCACGGCGCTTTTTCTCTTCTTCTGGTGACGACCCTCCTTATACCCGTCCTCACCATCCGAAGAGCTGGCCATATACTCCGCATGCAGGTGTCGTTTCCCCCTTTGCTGGGTGGTTTTGGTGACCTCTTCTGCCCTCTTATTTCGCTCCTCTTCCATTACTTCTGTCTGTCCTGTTGGACCTTGGCTTGGCTGTTGCACCTCCCCGCTGGCTGCCACCTGATGCGCTCCAGCCTGTTCTTCCTTGTGGGTTCCACCAGACACCGTTCCTCTGCTGGTTCGTGATACCTTGCTGGTCTTGTGCGGTCCATCTTTGCATAGGTGGCGGTCGCTCATCTTGGGCAGGCCTTGCACATGTGTTCCGCCTCTCTGCACAGATTACAGTTCTCGGCCTTTTTGCATCCCTTTGTTGGGTGACGCTCCTGCTTGTTGTTTCGACAAATAGTCACCTTACAGTCTGCCGCCATGTCTACAGTGTACAGCTTTGGCACACTTTCGGCTGCCCTGCGTACGTCAAGTAACCTCGCCTCCCTCCGATTGCAAAGGAGGATGTTCCCACGGGCATCGACACTTAGGGTTACCCTGACGTGCAACATGCTGGCCCAGATGCTTAAAGGGTCGATCACATCAGTGCTTTCTCCCTCGACCTGAATGAATCTTCTCAGGAAGTTCAGGACATCAGCTGCTGGACGTGGGGTTTGTATATATGAATCGCAGCAATCCTACTCCTCTGTGTAGGAAGCACACACAACGGGACCGCTGAAAAGATGGAAAACAGAGGCTCCCCTTCCTTCTCTTTGAACACCTTCAGGAGTTGCTCGCACTGCTTCACGCTCCCCAAAGTCACATCGAAATAGCCTGCCCCAGGGAAATCCTGCAGATAGTACACGTTTGCTGCATCAAACCCTCAGCACCAGAGTAGAACCTTCTTGAGGAACACTGTCCGATCCATCGGTGTACCTTTCTCCACCTCCTTTACAGTAACCCTGACTGTGTTGTGAATGCCTGGCCTGGGCTGCAAGTGGCTGCTGAAGCCATACCTACTAGGTTGGCTGATCTCTGAATTGGCATGAGGCTGAAGCCAGAATGAAGACCCACCAACAGCAGTTCAGCACAACCAAAGGATCTGCCAATCACAATCCAGAGATGATCTCAACTTGTTCTGACGATTCGCAATTCGAAACCCGTTCTAATAAAAGCAGATGCTTGATCCTAGTCTCGACTTATGATAGCCACCTTTTGATCATCCTCGACACTGATGGAGCGTTTAGGCCTTAAGCACTCCTTAATACCACCCCCATGCTTGGAGGGTGTGTTGCTGATGTCTTCATTCTGGTAGTGGTGACTATGCTGATGCAAATCTTCACCCTGACAGCCAATCCGCATGTTGCAGTCCTCTGGTCTTTGCTGTGGCTTCGTACTGCATTTATTAATTCCTTGAATCAATTGATTGCATTCCCAACTCTGTCTCACTCCAGAGGGAGAGATGCTGATGTTCCAGTGAATATCGGCTATTAGAAAAAGTTTACCATTAGACATACAAGCAACAGCATGCCCATCCGCTCACTGAGTTAGCTTTTCTTTTCAATTAGAGTACATTTATTCTGATAACCCCCATTCCACTTTCTTCATTTTTCCCTTAATCCTTGTTTAAAATCTGTCCATCTCAGCCTTGAAGATATTTAGTGATCCAGCCTCAACATCCTTCGCAATTCTCTGCAATGGTTTCCCTCCCATTGATGTGAGACTTGGTCGTCATTAGTCCCCATGGTTTTTTTCTAGCACTTTGAGTGGAAGTTGAACTTACATTAGATGTTGTCCTGTTTAATCGCACCTCCTCTGTGGCCAGAAGCAAAACAAAACAAAAACAAAGTTTAAGAGCCTGTAACCTCCTCCCTTATCTGACACATCAGTCTAATTTGCAGTTCATCTGGATCTAGAGATTAGCCCACTTTTTGTCCAGCATCAACTTCCAATTCTTCCTCAGCATCTGTGTCAATTTGTTCAAAGGCACATTGTCAGGAACTGACAGTGAATCCAGGAACTGCTTCTCCAAAGCAAAGATTGATATGTCATACGTGTTTACCATATTCTCTGCACAGGCTGCTTTCTCAGTCCCTAATAATCCCCATTCTTTCTCTTGTTACCCTCTTATCCGTAATACACCGATAAAATGTCGTTGAATTCCTGAAAATATTGCATGCTAATGTTTTTATCATTCCCCTTTTTGCTCTTCAACTTACTTTCCCTATACATTCACTACTCTTCTGGGACCTCCATTGACCTGCTCACTTTAGATCTGTTTTTAGCGTCTCTATCATTTTAAATTCCATTCTGAATATTTAAAGACATCCAAGCTTCTACTATCTTGTTTTCCTAAATTTCATCTTCAGTGTAACATGTTGCGGTGACATTGTCATCGATTCCATTTTGAGAATTTGACCCCCACCCCCACGCGTTCTACTACAGTTTCACCAGAAGGAACTGTACTGTGGCCAGATCCTTACTTATTTTTAATTCAATCTGCCTCAGCAGTCCAAAAACCTTTTATTTTTCGGAGCTTTTTCCTTTAGTCTTTTCCTTAACATGCTAAAAATTCATGAGTACCAGTCACTTGTGTTACAATGCTTTCCCAATCCTGCCTGCAGTAACTAACTGGCTTCGTTCCCCATAGTGATGCCCTTGCACTCCCCCGCCCACTGTTTTATCTGCTCCATGTTGATGTAAGAAGGTCTTGCGATTAAATTTCAAGACATCTTCCCCGTCTTAAAAAGTTATCACAGCGCTAATGAATATTTGGAATTGAAATACCTGAATATAATGATTCTACTTTTGTATTTACACACCTCAGAAAATTGCTTTTGTATCTGCTTCTGTATTTTCTTTTATCTGGGGATCTATAATATAACTCCAGCAGTGTGTATGTCATGGTTTTGATCCTGAACGCTACACACAAAGCGTCGTTAGAAGATCCTTCCAAGGTATCGTCCCTCCTTCCTGCAGTCATTGGCTCTATCGTTAACCATGCAATCCAACCTCCTCTTTTATCCCTCTCCTACCCTGCCTCTCGTTCTTGTACCACAAAATATTGAGTTGTCAGCCTTGACCTCCCTCAAACACGTCGCGGTGATGGCAAAAATGGATCACTTCCACATGTCACCTCGTTCCATTTTCACATCTATCTATCTGATAATATTCCCAGCATTAAGCTGAAGAACATCCAGCCTGGAATATAACGCCTAGAATACTCTATAACTCGGAGTTCTTCAGTCGTTTGCTGTTTGTTATCAAGCTGCATTATTCATGAACCAAAACTGTAGCTCTGGGACTCTTGATTTGTAATTTCTTTTTAAATTAATGTATTCATCAAATGCAAGATTCTAGAACTGACCAGTCATCCCCAAATACAATGAATCCCTGGTGATTAACTCCCTATTCAGTGTGCAGAGGAGTCAGCCCTCAATAATGGAAAAATGAGGGCTGCAGTTCCTGAGATCAGTGTCTGAAAGCATGCCGCTGGTAAAGCACAGCAAGTCAGGAAACATCCCGTGGAGCTTGACAGTGAAAACTATGGGCAGAAGTCCTTCATCAGGAAGGCATTAGTGCCTTCACATTTTTTTTTCATTCCGTGATTCACAGGATATTGTGAATTGTATTTGCTCGGGGGGGGGGGGCAGACCTGAAATGGAAATGAGTCAATCAGTCAATTGGTTGGGCAGGGAGTAGACAAAGTGAGGTGAAGTGCAGATTGGTTGAAGTGCAAATATAAGGACAGATAAATCCTCTGGGCCAGACAGAAAACACCCGAGGTTATCACAGGAAGTGGCGCTTTGGGCGATGATTTTTGCATCCTCACTGTCCACTGAAGTACTGTCAGATGATTTGGGGGGCGTGGAAACGACTCTGAATCCCTTGTTCAGGAAAGAGAATATGGATAATCCTGGGAATTACAGTATTGGGTAAAGTATTGGAGAGGATTCTGAGAGACAGAATTTGTGATTACTTGGCAAATCCTAGTTTGATATCATGGCTTTGTGAGGGAAGATCATGCCTCACAAACATTATTGAATTCTTTCAGGATGGGACAAAATACGTTGATGAATTTAGAGCAGTGGACGTGATATTCATGGATTTTAGCAAGTGTTTGATAAGGTTCCCCATGGTAGGCTCATTCAGAAAGTAAAGAGGCATATGATACACGGAAATCTGAATGTGTGGATACTGAATTGTCTGGCCAATAGAAGACAGAGGGTGGGAGTACATGGAAAGTTTTCTGCCTGGAGCTCGGTGACCAGTGGTGCTTTGCAGTGATCGGTTCTGGGATTCTGCTGTTGTTTGTGATTTTTATAAATGAATTGGATGGTAAAGGGTAAGGGCGCCTTAGTAAGTTTTATGATGTAACAAAGATTGGTGGAGTTGTGGATAGTGTGGAGGGCTGTTATAGGTGTAATGGGATATTCATAGTATGCAGATCTGGGCTGATAAATGGCAGATGGAGGTCAACCAGAATAAGTGTGGAGTGATTCATTTTTGAAGGTCGAATTTAAATGCAGAACACAGGAATAAAGGCAGGATTCTTGGCAGTGTGGAGGACCATAGGGATCTTGTAGTCCATGTTGTTGCATCCTCAAAGTTGCCACTCAAGTTGATAAGATTGTTAAGGCGTATGGTGTTCTGATTGGCCGGGGGATTTAATTTAACAGCCACGAAGTTTTGCTAGAGCGGAAAAAAGCTCCAGTGAGACTAGATGTAGAATATTGTGTTCAGTTCTAATTGCTTCATTACTGGAAAGACGAGGCTTTGGAGAGGGTGCTGAAGAGATTTACCAAAATGCTGCCTGGACTAAAGGGCATGTCTTACAAAGAAACGTTGAGTGAGCTAGGGCTTATCTCATTGGATCAAAGAAGAATGGGAGGTGACATGATAGATGTGTGCATGATGATGTGAGGCATACATAGAGTGGATAGCCAGAGACTTTTCCCATTGTGGAAATGGCTATCTCGATGGGGCATAATCTTAAGATTATTGGAGGAAGGTTTTGGTGAGATGTCAGAGGTAGGTTATTTACACAGAGAGTGGTGGGTACGTGGAATACATTGCCAGCAGCGGGAGTAGAGTCAGCTGCATTAGGGATATTTAAGCGATGATTGGATAGGCACATGAATGATAGTACAATGAAGGGTATGCAAGTTAGTCTGCTCTTCGAGTAGGATAAAAGCTTGGCAGGACGTCAAGTGCTGGAGGGCCTTTACTGTGTGCACTGTTCCATGTTTCCTGTTTCACCCATCTGGTGGATTCTCATCAATTGTTGACCGTGTGAGGGAGTGATGTGCATGAGATCAGGAAGCTGGGAGGACGTTAGCCCAAAACGTCCAGTTATGGAGCGTACTGTCACCTGTGTGCTAGTACAAAATGTGTGTGTGATAACATACACCAGACAGAAGCCGCCAAGTTCAGTTATTAACATGATTCTTGACTTGCTATTTGCTCGTGTTTTCTTCAGATATAATCTGTTGGGTGACCCATGTATTAATCAGATGTATGCTAAGTTTCGTTAAATGGTCAAAAATAAGGTATGAGCTATGATTATTCAACTGAACGATAATCTCTGAAAACACTAAGGTTGTGTTTCTATATTTATGGAACTGAAATATTAACTCCTGTCAAAATTTTCTAACACAGAAGTAAAGAACGTACATTTTGTTTTATATCGAAAAACACAAAATGGTTTCTAATTATATTGGTGATCAGAATTATATATTCAATGTCAGGATTCAAAATTATGCATTGTGACTCCAATAGTTTGAAATTAGTTTCTGAATGTTTACATGTTCAGGGTGAGCAAACTATTGAACAATCAAATAGAATTAGCGTTCTTATACATTTATACAAAATCAATCAGTTTAATTTCTCACTGAAATGTACAAGCTTCAGCTCCATGCCAGCAGTTTAGAAATGGTAATAATTCAGCATGCACTGTGAATATTAAACTAAATAAATGATCTGTGTCATCAAATTGTATGAAAAATAATGTGAAAACTTTCAATCTTTAGAAAGTATGCAATTTGATAATAAATGTGGACAGTGAAAAAAAGATGAATGTCTTATCATGTGACTGCAAAATCAGACATTTTCAAAGAGTTTTGTGCAAAAACGATGGCATATTTGGTTTAGCAATTGGAATACAACATTTAAAGTAATCATGTTCTGCGTAACAGTTAGATTTCATAATGAAGCTGACCTTGCAATATTTGCATTTAAATGATTATACTGCACCAAATAATTAAAGGTTTGCGAGAATTTACAATGGGAAATAACCTGATACTTACTTTTATTTGCATCTGACACATGACAGAGTACAAAACTTTAAAGTACAGGAGGAGATCATTTGCCACTCTTTGTGCTTCAGCTTCAGAAATATCTCCCAATTCCCTCCTATTTGCCGGCCCTATCTCTGTAGCCCGTTAAATTCATAATTTCCAACTATATCTAGTTTTCCATTGCATTTTCATCCACAACTCTCCCAGGCAGTGCATTCCAAATCCAAATAACTCTCTCAATAAATAAGATTTTCCTTATTTCACTCCGAGCTCTATTGCTGAGAGCCTTGAAATTAGAACTCATTAATGCTGTAGTGCCAACTATCGGAAACAGAGTATTTTTGTTTTATTCTGCAACCTTTATTCTTCATTTTCAGCACCGCAATAAGCTCCCATCTTTGTCTGTTCTGCTCCAGGAAGAATAAGCCCAATGTCCTGCAAGAACTGTAACAAACACTACATCGGAAAAACAAGCAGGAAACTAGCCGCCCGGATACATAAACATCAACTCGCCCCAAAAAAAAGACATGACCCACTATCACTAGTATCCATACATACAAATGAGGAAGTATGTTACTTTGACTGGGTGTGCACATCCATGTGAGGACAAGTTAGAGACACGCAAAAGAATTCTGATACACATGTCATTGCAACTGGTTCTGAGTCAACAAACATTTCGATTTTGACGCCATATACCATTCCCTAAAAAAAAAATGTACCGGAAATGACAGCAACACAGGAATGACATCATCAACTCAAGGAAGCCCAAACACTGAAGTAGAAAGTGGGACATAACACCAGCGCTTCACTGGAGCTCACTGATAATGTTCCCTAGTAAGGTGATGAACCTTATGAAAATGAACCCTACAGCCCTGCCAGCAAACTGACATCCAGAACAAAAACGATTTCTCTCATCATTCCTTTAACTAAATCCTTCATTCCAGTTTTCATTCTGTTTGTTCATAAGGATATTAGTATTCTTCTGCAAAGTAATGTTGTGTCTCCCTGTCTGTGTGAATGTGTGTGCATTTGAGAGAGACAGAACAAGCGTCTGCAATCAATGAATTACTCCCTGTGCCATGTGGAAAAGAGGTAAGGGTTAGGAAGGCAGTATAACTTAATATGTTGCTCATAAACTTGGTCAGAGGTGAGCATTTCAGATTTTTGGTTCATTGGGATCCGTTTCAGGACAGGTGAGAACTGTACAAAAAGGACAGGACAGAACTGGAGGAGCACCACCATCCTTGTGGGGAGGTATGCGAGTGCAAGTCGAATGGATTTAAACTGAAAAAAGGAGGGTGGGAACCAAAGCAACTAGTCAGAAACTGAGTAGAATGTAAAGGTGAATAGAGCATCAGGCAGGACCAGTCGAATGATCATGCTGAGGGAAGGAATCATGTCAGTTCAAAATGTGATATGGAAGTTGGAATTAATGATAGAGCTAAGGCACAGGTGTTTTTCACGGATTAACAAATAAGGGTGGAGAGAGTGTGAGGAATGTGAGGGATTGAGCTGTGTGAGATCAGGAAGACAGTGCACAAGAAAATATTAAATGAGAAAGGTTTTGGGGTGGAGTGGGGTGGGGGATGCTGTGGTGAACAAATGGCACCAAAGTACATGCAAACTTTCTGTTTGTCAAACGAATACCGAAGAAGGAATGTATTATGCTTTGGAGAAATACACCCTTATAGCAAGACGTCTGTATTATATTGAAGGAAAAGCTGTTTTCATGATATTGCTGTAGTTATAATAATTGTGGAAAACAGCTGGAATAATGTCAGTGCTGTTGTTGGGCAATACCTGTACTGAGCATTTCAATTATCCTGCATGTTACCAGAGATGAATGAACTGTCCTGGTTTGAGTAAGTGCTGAAGCAACGTGAGATGATGCTGGTTTGTAATATAGCAACTTATCGAGTTCAGTAAAAGCAACAAACCGTCAATTGCCATTGTGTATTGCTTCAGAATATATCAGAGTGTTCAAGGCTGCCACAGCATAGAATCATGCAACGATAAACAGGCCTATCACGTCTGCGCCAGCAAGTGCACATCCAAAGGCTTTTAAACGTTTGTGAGGTTACCTGTCTCAACTACCCTTCTAGACAATGTATTCCAGACTCATACCACCCTCTCAGTTCGAAACAGACTCCACAAATTCTCTCTCAATCCCCTGCCTTTCAGTTCAAAAGTGTGTCCCTTTGTTTTCGATTCTTCAAGTAAGGCAAACAGCTGCTGACTGTTCATCCTCTCCATTCCCCTTATGCTTTTGTACACCTGTACCAGGCTCCCTCCTCAACCTTCCCTGCTGCAAAGAAAACAGGAGCAAATCTAGCCCTCCCCATTCACAGCGTGAGTGCTCACTTGTCTTATTACTTCTGACGTGCATCAACCCACATTTATGAGTGTTAAATTTAATCGGCCATTGACCTATATATCTGAATAATCTGTTTAATCTTCCTGTAGCCTAACAGTTTCGTCCTCACTGTGAACGACACCGCTCATCTCTGTGTCATCCACAACATGATTTATCATTCCACTGCTCCCATCTTCCACATTCTCACCATCGTCATTAATGAACATTACATACAAACCATGATTTCCTTCCTGTTCTCCAGATGTTATTCATAGGAAGATTTGAGAATTCCAGTCTCTTGCTTTTCCTGTTTTGGTGAATTTACAGAGTGATGTAGTTAAGATCTTTTATGAGGGTGCCACAAATAGCATTTTCGACACGTAGTTGAATTCACATTTTACACTCTGCCCCTCTGCAGCATTTTTCATACAGCGTTAACTAATTTAGGATGAACTAGGTTTTGGCACCTTGCGCTGGAAGATTAGCATTTTCCATGGCACTGTTCTTTGTAACATTCCCTGCAATTTCCAGAGCTGAAGAATTTTTTTTTTTCATCTGCAGGATGGACATTTGCTCATTCATTGTTTGTTTAAATCAGCGAGTGTGATGAGGATAAATATTCAATTAAATTATATGTTATGGACAAACTGAAACAGAGCAAATCATATTCTCGTGTCTACCTTGAATCGGAAGCAAATACATACCATAAAAAATATTCAAAAATATTGAAGCATCACACTAGAGGAGACAAAAAAAAAACATGTCGGCTGCACTTGGCGGAGATATCGAAATATAGATTACATGTACAATCTAAACAACACTCAAATGAGAGAAAATAAAGTACAAGAAATCTTTTCTTAATTTTCAAAGGAAACCAGATCTCGATTTTCCTGAACAGTGATGTTTTCTCACCCAGTCTCACTATCCCCAAAACAAGCTTTTACCTGTTACTAAAACTTCATCTGCCATTCGTCCTTCTCCTTCCTACACTTTCCTTATAATCCTACATCCTTGTGCTATTTCTTCTGCTTGTACATTCTCTTACACTGACGATCTCCATTCACACCCTTCTGCCGCTCCCACTGTAAGCTACACCAATTTCCCAGTTACTCTAAATTCTTACGGCCATCCCATTCCCCTTTTGCTTTCCAACTGGGATAATGTTAGCTGCTGGCTTCTCTGCTGCTATTGGTAATCAGTGAATGATGAGATTGAGATGATCAATGCCCAAGAGGAACAGACAATAGTGTGTGTCCGTCACGGTCTGATGCATCGTAAACAGGATGGTTTTGTTCCCCATAGTACAGAGCGGAGTGTCATAGCGCTGAACCAAACAACCTCATCACAAATAGGAAAAACCTATCCTCAGAAGCAGAAATCCATGCATCAGTTTTTCTTTAAATATTGTGAGGAGAGGAAACATAATTTTCAAGCAAGACGTGTTCGATCCTTTTGCTCTTTATTATTTTAACTGATTTTCCAATGTAATTTGAGTGAGACCAGAGTAATGTCCCTTTCATCAAAGTAGTATTTGGCTCATGTGGCATCAGGGACCCTCAGCAAACTGTGGTCAATGTGAATCGAAGGAAATTCTGTGCTGTTAAATTCCTCACTCTACAATGACACCTTCCCCAGAGCTATTGGGAATGACAAATAAACTCTGCCCTTGCCAGTGCCTTCCAAAACCATGGATAAATTTGTCCTGTTAATAGCACCAAGATATATTATGTATTTACAGTTTGGTCAACTCTCAGAAAGGTAAGATCTTGCAGGTTGAGTGCCACCCCAGTGAAATCAGTATGTTTCAATATGGTTATGATCCCGATTATTTTCAATCAGTTACTTTCTGAGGACTGATCGTGCAATGCCAGTGCCACTGAGATCAACATTTTCTCCGACAATAGCATCGTATCACATTGGGTCAAGTCTGCAGCACTCCATCATTCCAATTTATTGCCCAGCTCATTCCCCATACTCACCAAAATATACTCGGCCCCCGATTTCCAACAACGTAGAGATGCCCATAATACTCTGGAAGCCTTCTGTCCTCCCATACCCTGCCCTCTGACTCCATGCCCACCCCCAACCCCACCTCCTGTCATATACTCACCATATCTCCTGAACTTCCACTCTCTGGTACTGAATGTTGTGAACTCATGAATTTCGGGCTTGACTTGATGTTGAACTGTTCTTCTGCTATCTTCGCCTCAGTGCCCATTGTTTTGGACAAGATTCCTCTCCCCATCCCAGAGACCCCGTCACCCAGCTTCAACACTCTCTCTACACCTGGACTTCCCCATCTACCCTTTTATCTGAACTCAATCTGTTCATTAAGAACTCTAGACGTGACATTGGTTGTCTTTATTTCTCTTCTCCCCTCACTCCGGATCCAACCTATCACCCTCTGAACTAACTGCATTCCATGTGCTCAGATCCAACCCTGACTGTGTTATTCAGCCTGTGCTGATAAGGGTGGTGCTGCTGTAGTCTGGTGGACTGACCTCTACATTTCACACACTGAGCACCCGCTGTCATATACCTCCTCCTATCGTTCCCTGGACCATGACCCCGACATGGCAATCAGTCCATGGTCTCAATTATGATAATGGGCCACATTTCTTCTGGAGATTGCCGCCCTACTTGACGCCTCCCCCTTAACGGCCCCAGGCTGATGGCTATCTGATAGCAGAGCTCGCTTCTATTTCTTCCTGAAATTCCACAAACAGAACTGCCTGAGCAGACCCATTGCTTCAGCCTGCTCCTGCCACACGGAGGGGTTGCATGGATACACACGTAGCGGCATTCTACCTGTTTCTTCATGGCTTGCATAGACCATTCCTTTTTCAGTTCTATTCCAGCCCCCTTCCACCGCTCTTTCTCCAATACAAAGATGTTATCATCGCTGCTGCTTCTCTCTCTTGCGCAGAATTAGAAATGTTCATTCATTTCACTTTGAATTTGCACCCCTCCATCTACCTGTGACTCCTCCCTTCCTATCCTCGACATCTCTGCTTCTATTTCTGTCGATAGAACAACCACTGCTATTCAGTATTAACCCACCGACTCCTAAAGCTATCTGGAGTATGCATACTCACATCCTGTTTCCGAAAAAGTCTCCATTCCATTCTCCCAGTTCATCCATCCTCACTGTATTTCTTTTGATGATGCCAAGTTCAACAAGGACGCCTTTTAAATGCCCAAAATGTTCCTCAAACAAAGATTCTCCAGCGCTGTGGTCACGATGGTCCTCAACCGGGCCTGACCCATTTCCTGCACGTCCAGCCAGCCCCTCCACTTCACTCCTGCAGCATAGTTTCCCTTGTCCTTACCTACGATCCCACGAGCATTCACATGCAGAAGACCATCAGCCACATTCCGCCCCCCCCACTTAAGTGAGATGCCACCACCAGATACATATTCGCCTCCCCTCCCTTGTGTGCCTTCTGCAGGTTCCAATCCCTCCATGACAAATCTGTCCGCTCTTTATTCACTCCCAACATCTCCCTGCATCCCCCACTGCATATCCACTTCACTTTCCCCTGCCGAAGGTGTAACACTTCTCCATTTACTGCCCCCTCCTCATTATCCAAGGGCCCAACCATACCTCCCAGACGAAGCAGCAACTTATCACCATTTTACGCAATCTAGCCCACTATATTTGCTGCTCACGATGTGGCTGCCTCGACATCGGGGAAGTGAACAGTAGGCTAGGTGGCTACATTGCAGAACACCTAAGTTGACCATCTAAGCTTCCAGTTGCCTGCCAGTCTAATACCCCATCCTGTTTACTGGCCATTATCTGTCTATCAGGCTTGCTGCAGTGTACCTGGAAAGCAATGCACAAGCTGGAAGAACAACACATCATTTTCCACGTACCGACCCTGCAGCCCTTCAGACTCAAAATCACGTTCAATAATTTTAGGGCCTGAATTCCCCAATTTCCTTGTTCCCTACCCATACACCAAGCCTAGTTCACATATTACTCACCCTCTGTTGTTAGCTACTAATAGTCTCCATTAGCAGCTATCCAGCCTCTTCTGCATATCAACATTTTCCTAGAGAGCATCAGTTCTGAAGAAGTGTCACTGGACCCAAAAGGTTAACTCCGATTTCTCTGCACCGATGCTGGCAGACCTGCTGAACTTTTGCAGCAACTTCTACTTTTGTTTCAACATTTTCAGGCAAGTTCTCACAATGCAATACGTCAGCGATATTTAGAGCCCTGTCAAACGTAGGTACTTCATAATTTCTCATTTAATGCCCATAACAAATTACTCGAGATTCAACTGAGATAACGGATTTGCTGTTATTATTCAGATCAGACAATTTGTCACAGTTCAGAAATAAAAAGAAATAGAAAGAACTGGAGCGAAACTTCGCAGGTCTGATAACATCCGCGCAGAGATGCACAGACTTAACTTTTGATTCCAATGCGACTTTTCAGAACAGTGTCACATCATATTCGCTATGTTAACTCTGTTTCTCTCTGCATATACTTCCTCATCTGTTGCATTTCTCCACCATTTTCAGTTTGTATTTCATATTTCCATATCATTATACTTCATGTTTCGTGTCAGGTCTACATGTTGAACTTGGTTATATTTGGACAATTTGGTCCTTTCCTATTCCTATTATATTTGCTGCGTCTTTGAATTCTTTTTCTTTTTGAAGTTTTAACCGGAAAAAAATCTCTTTAAGAATATCCTGCAAATCTCAGGAAAGCCACTTTGTTTGAAAAGACATTTTAAAGGCAGCTGAACTTCATGGACTAATCGGAATAGATTATTGATGATGGAAAAGCTCTGCGTCCTTCATTTATCAAGCTTATCTCCCCACTCTCCAAACCTTACAATATATATCACCTAATTGTTACTGCAAAGGTGATGGAAACTCAGTCCATCGTGTCTTCCAGTTTCGAATGAGCTGTATCTCTACTGCTGTTCTCCTGTATTGTGCCCATTGCCGTTCAAATTTGTTATCAGCGTTTGTTTTAAATACAAGTATCCTGTCCAGACATAAACAATATTATCAATCTCAAAACAAAACAGAAGTTGGAGGGAAAGCTCAGCAGATCTGGCAGTATTTGTGAAAACAAATCGAAATTAATATTTCAGTTCCGGTGACCTTTCCACAAGGTGTATTCTCAATCATTAAATGTTTTGTATAAAAATATAGTTCACTTTATCATATTTAAAATTTTCCTGTTCGGTTTACATTGTCATTCAGCATTGCATCTCCCAAACGTTGGCTGTTTCCTTGTGCATTATGAATAATTCTATCTGTCAGAAAGAGTGATCATGATTGGGGAATATCATTGTACTCCCCATGCAGTCTCCACAGACACTGCCCCCATTTCATGCTATCTCCCAGCCAAAGTCATATTCATTTCAATCTGACTCATTAATTCATAGGTCTTAATGAATTAGTTCATTATACTTATCGCTTTTGATTTTGGACTGAGGCTAAAAAGCGAAAAAATTACTGCTTAACAACAAATACAACTGCATTAAGATGTTTGTCAAGTTATTTTGAATAAATTTCTGAAGCATTATCAGTATGGAATTTCCAACGTTGCCTTATTTGAGCAGTCAGAGAAACATTCAGAAAAGTCCACACTTCCTAGTCCCGTGTACAGTAGAAGGT
This sequence comes from Chiloscyllium punctatum, assembly GCF_047496795.1. NCBI lineage: Eukaryota > Metazoa > Chordata > Chondrichthyes > Orectolobiformes > Hemiscylliidae > Chiloscyllium > Chiloscyllium punctatum. Next base: position 46,204,764 of record NC_092771.1, on the reverse strand, counting down.
TTTGTTTTGAGAGTAGTGCAGGCACGTGGTAATAAACAAGAAAACAGAGATCACAGGGTTCTTAGACAGAGTGAGGCATACAAGGTTACAGCACACAGGTGGCGTGCAAAGCAAGATCGACGTTAGCACTTTGATATTGTTTTAAGTTAGAGAAGTAGATTTATTAGCATAATAACAGAGCAGAAGAAGGTATTCCTGAACTTGATGGTGCAAGTTTTCCAGCCTCTGTAACTTCTACCTGACGGAAAAGGTTGCAGGAGATAATAGACGAGGTGGGAGAGATATTTGATGTTGCCAGACGATCTGCGACAATGAGAAGTATAAATGGAGTCCATTGATGGGATGTTGGCTTCCGGGATGGTCTGGGCTGTGCACAAAAATTTCTGTGTGTTGTTATGGTCCTTGGCAGGGCGGTTACCATATCAGGCGATTATGCACGCGAATAGAATGCTTTCAGTTTTCAGTATACAGAACACTGGGAGACAGGCAGTTCCAAAATAATTCGCGAGTGAAACAGGAGGACAGTCAGTCAAAGAGAGAAAGGAAACAAAACAAGGAAACAGTCAAACGAACAGAGAGAAGGGGGGAGAGTAAACTCAGGGGGACAACCAGAAAACAGGGAAAAGGAAAACACAGGGAAACGGAGTGGGAGAAACAGTGAGGACAAAGGATATGGGGAGCTGGGGAGGGGGGGGTCGCACGTAGCTGGGGGTGAGGATCGTGAGAAGCTGGAGGTGAGGGACGGAAGGAGCTCTCAGTGAGGATCAGAGGGAGCTGGGGAGAGGAAAGTAAGGCTTTATCGTCACCTGTACCAAGATTAGATTAGATTCCCTACAGTGTGGACAGCCAAAGCAGTCCACATCGACCCTCCAAAGGGTAACTCACCCAGACTCATTTCCCTCTGCCTAATGCACATAGCATTATGAGCAATTTCGCTGGGCCAATTCGCCTAACCTGCATATCTTTGGACTGTGGGAGGAAACCGGATCACCCAGAGGAAACCCAAGCAGACACGGTGAGAATGTGCAAACTCCACACAGGCAGTCGCCCAAGGCTGAAATCGATCCTGGGACCCTTGTGCTGTGAGGCAGCAGTGCTAACCACTGACTGAGTGTGTGTGTGTGTGTGTGTGTGTGTGTGTGTATGTGTGTGTGTGTGTGTGTGTGTGTGGGTGTGCGTGTGTGTGTGTCCCTCCCTCGCTTGGGTGTGTGCGTTAGCACGTTTCCCCTCCCTCGCTGTGTGCGTGGGCGTGTCCCTCCCTTGCTGTGTGCGTGTGTGTCCCTCGCTCGATGTACAGGCAGATAATAGTAAGCAAGGATATACAGAACAATGCCTGTAAAATATGTCTGAGAGGCATTAGGTTACGTTGCACAGGGCGTGCGCTAGGCGAGATCAACATGAACAAGATCAGCATTATCTGAGATTAGAGAGACCATTCATCAGTTTGACAACAGCTGGGAAGAAGCTGTTCCTGAACCTGCTGCTGCGTTTGTTCAAGCTTTTGTATCATCTAGCCTGATGGAAGAGGTTGGCGGAGATCATTACTGGGATGTGATGGGCCTTTGATAATGTTAGAACAAAGAACAAAGACAATTACAGAACAGGAACAGGTCCTTTGGTCCTCCAAGCCTTTGCCTATCCAGATCCTCTGTCTGAACCAGTCGCCTATTTTCTGAGGGTCTGTACCCCTTTGCTCCCTGACTATTCATGTATCTGTCCAGAAAAGAAAAATGTAAATGGTTCTATCGTACCCACCTCGACCACCTCCGCTGGCAATGCATTCCAGGCATCCACAACTTTCTGTTTAAAGAACTTGCCATGCATATCTCCACTAAACTTTTCTCCTCTCAATTTGAACTCGTAAGCCCAGGCAATTTAATCCGCCACTCTGGAAAAAAGCTTCTTAGTATCCACCCTGTCTACACCTCTCATGATTTTGTAGACTTCAATCAGGTCCTCTGTCAACTGTCGTCTTTCCAATGAAAATAATCATAATCTACTTAAGATCCTTTCACAGCTAGCGTCCTTCATACCAGGCAATATCCTGGTGAATGTCCTCTGCACCCTTTTCCCAAGCATCCACATCCTTTTGGTAATGTGGCGACCAAAACTGGACGTAATATTCCAAATGTGGCTGAAACAAAGTCTTGTACAACTGTCACATGATCTGCTAACTCTTGTTCTCAATACCCCGTCCAATAAATTCTTGACCATTCCACTGACCTGCGTTGTCACCTTCAGTGACCAATGGACCTGAACATCCGGTTGTCTCTGCATATTAATTTTCACCAGATGTTTTCGCATACTGTATAGTTACTCTTGAATTTGATATTCTATTATGCATCATCTCCCATTTGAACGGATTGAACTCTATCTGCAATTTCTCTGCCCAACTCTCCAATCTATTTATGTTCTGCTGTATTCGCTGACAGTCCTCTTTAATATCTACTTCTCCACTAATCTTCGTGTCATCTGCAAACTGGATAATCAGATCACCAATACTTTCGTCCAAATCATTTGCATGTATCATAAGCAACAGTGGTCCCAGCACAGATCACTGTGAAAGACCATTGGTCACAGTTCTCCATTTTAGAAACTCCCTTCCCCTTCTACTCTCTGTCTCCTGTTGCCCAACCACTTTATATCCACGCAGATAGCAGAACCTGGAATCCATGCGACCACACTTTCTCCATAATATTAACATGGGAAATCTTATCAAACGCCTTGTTGAAGTAAATGTATATGACATCTCCAAAGGGTCAGTTAGACTCAAAACGTCAGCAATTTTCTCTCCTTACAGATGCTGACAGAGCTGTTCAGATTTTCCAGCATTTTCAGTTTTGACATCGACGGCCCTTCCCTCGTCAGTCAATGTTGTCACTTTCTCAAAGAATTCTATGAAGTTGGTAAGACTTTACCTTCCCCGCACAAAACCGTGTTGCCTATCACTGATAAGATGATTTTCTTCCGAATGAGAATAGATCCTACCCTTCAGTATCTTCTCCAGCAGCTTCCCTGCACCTGACCTCACGTTCTCCGATCTATAATTGACTGGAATATCCCCGATACCCTTCTTAAACAAGAGGATGAGCAATTCTCCAGTCCTCCGGAACATCATCTGTGTTCAAGGATGCTACAAAGATATCTGTTAAAGCCCCAGGTTTTTCCTCCCTCACTTCCCTCAGTAATCTGGAATAGATGTTAGCAGCCTTTTTGCGGCAACGAACCGTGTAAATTGAGTCAATGGTTGGGAGGTTGGGGTTCGTGATGGCGCGGGCTGTGCACACAACCTTCTGTAGTTTCGAACGGTCCTGAAAAGAGCAGTTGACATACTAGGCCGTTATGTACCCGGACAGTACGCTCTCAATGATGCATTATCGAGAAAGTGCATGCTGAATTTCCTGAGCCACCGGAGGAAGGAGAGGCGTTGTTGAAACCTCTCAACTGTCACATCTATGTAAGAAGTCCAGGACAGGTTGTCAGTTATCGTCACTCCGAGGAACCTGACACTCAGGACTCTCTCAACCATTGCTGTAAATGGGAGTGTGTTCCTCTCGTTTCTTTGTGAAGTCAGTGATCAGTTCTTTCCTATTGCTGAATTTGAGAGAGAGGTTATTATCATTACACCACTCCACCAAAAGTTCTATCTCCGTTCTATGTTCTGACTCTTCATTGTTTGATATCCGTCCTGTATGATGGTGTCAGCAGCGAACTTGTCGATGGCATTTGTTTGAAACTTGGCAACACAAGTGTGGGTGAACAGGAAGTACAGTTGGGGCTGAGGACACAGCTGTGAGTATACAGGGAGGATGGTAAAGGGCTGAGAACACAGCCATGGTTGTACAGGGAATACAGTAGGGGGCTGAGGGCACAGCCATGGGTCTACAGTGAGTACAGTAGGGGCTAAGGACACAGCCGTTGGTGTACGGGGAGTACAGTGGGGGATGAGGACACAACTGTGGATGCACACTGAGTACAGTAGGGGTCTGAGGACACAGCTGTGGGTATACAGGGAGGAAGGGAAAGGGCTGAGGACACTATCATGGGTGTACAGGGAGTATAGTAGGGGGCTGAGGACACAGCTGTGGGTGCCCGGGGAGTACAGTAGGGGGATAAGGGCATAGCCGTCGGTATATGGGGCGTACAGTAGGGGGCTGAAGGCACATACTTCTGGAACTCCAGTGTTGAGTGTTATTGTGGAGGAGGTGCAGTTACCTATCTTCACTGATAGTGGTGTGTGGGTCTGAAAGCTGACGATGAAGTGGCAGAGGGAGGAGATGAGACTATGGTCATGGGGATATTGATTTTGAACATTAAGCTGTACTCAATGAGCAGCAGTCTGGTGGAGGTGCCCTTGTTGTCCAGGTGTCCCAGGAAAAAGCGCAGGGTTCGGGATATGATATTCACTGTGGACCGATTACATCAGTAAGCAAGTTATTGGGGGTCAGGGCAGGTTGGGAGACTGGAGGTGGTTTGGGCCATAACCAGCCTCTTGAATCACTTCATATTTATTCAGGTCGAAGCCACTGGGCGGTAATAATTAAGGAACGTTGCATGAGCTTTCTCACTGCCTTTCTTCAACTTCTTGAAGCAGGTTGGGACATCGGCTTCAGGGTGGACAAGCTGAAAATGTAGTTAATTACCTCTGCCAGTTGGTTCACAGAGGATCTGAGTGCTCAGCCCGGAACACCGACCAGGCCTATCACTTTCCTTGATTTGGCTCACAGGAAGACTTATCATGCCTGCAGCGGTGACAAAGGGCACAGGTACATCCGAGGCTATCGGGGCATATTGCAACCTAACAGTCACACAGTCATTCTTCATAGCCAACCCCTCCCCCACCTCTCTCTATCGTCATCAACACACAGTGATATTGGTCGGTATGAGCACCACACAGTTAGTGTCGAGATAGAGTAACATCAATAGACTGGGATTATGCACCATCACGTCCTATGTCACCCTAATGGAGTAAATTCACAACAAAAGGGGGGAAGCGTGAGCTCCACCTGAGTGTCGGTGGCGCAGGGAGTGAAGATTTTACAGGTATAATCCCATTCAATTCACTATGTTAATCTGAATGGAGTCAACACCTAGAGTATTGTCCTTTATAGGTGGTGGACAGTCATTCGGGAGTCAGGAAACATCTTATACAAGAACCACCTGGACGAAGGACCTGAGGCAATTTTTGCTAAGTTTGCAGATGATACAATGATGTTTGGAAGGGCAAATGATATTGAGGAAGTGGGGAGGCTTCAGAAAGACTCGACGTTTTAGGACTGTGAGAAAACACGTGGCTGATGGAACACAATATGGAAACATGTGAGATTATGCACTTCAGTTGGTGGAATAGAGGCAGACACTATGTTCAATAAATCTGAAGCACAAAAGGATTTTCAAGCACTTGTCCTGTCTTATGGTTAAAGTGTATTTTCGGTTGGCAGTTAGGAAAGCAAATGCAATGTTAGCGTTCATTTCAAGAGAGCTTAATACAAGCGAGGAGACATACTGCTGACAATGTAAAGGGCTATGTTGGAGGTAATTCATCCTGGGGATGACAACTTGTTGAGTGCTCTTTTATCAATACTCTATGGAATTTAGACTAATGGGAGGCGAGGCATCCGATAGAAACTGATCGGTTACTGCAAAGATTGATACAGTCAGCGTTTAGAAGATATTTCCACGAGTCATGGAGACTATGACAAAATAGCACAGTTTCAGAGTGAAGGAATAGGCGGAAAGGCCTAATTGTATTGCTATATCTCATGCCCATATGATAATATGGTCAGTTATTCAGTGCAGAATTGTAAGTCTCTTACCTGCTTTTGTAACCATGGAACTTGTATGTTGATTTGCCTTCACGTTCTGGTCAATGTTAACACCTGTGATACGGACGGTGGAAGGACTCCGTGTCGGCAAGTAGTCCATTAATATTTTGAATATGTGCTCCTATCTGTTAGTCTCATCTGGCGGGAGCACATTGTCTCTACGATGATTGTCATTTTCTGTCTGGTATTTTTGAAGAATCGATCCTGTTACGCCAGTATTGTTGAATGTAACAAAACAGGTGCAATTTATCACAGCACTCAGCAACAATATGTCATCGAATACTGAACACCCTTCTAATAACAGAAAAGTCTAAAATGTTAGAAACACTGCTTTCCTGTTCGTGTTCAAATGAGATAACCCGCCCATCGAGATGCTCGACTTGGAACTATTTAAAAACAATTTTTTTTTGGATGTGGGCATCGTTGGATGGGCCCGGCATTTCTTGCCCGAGCCTAGTTGCCCCCTTGAGAAGATGATGCTGAGCTGCATTCTTGAACTGCTGCAACCGACCTGCTTTGCGTTGACGCACTCATGATTAAGAAGGGAATTCCAGGGTTTTGACGCAGCAACAGTGAAGGAAAGGCAATTTATTTCCAAATCAGGATGTTGACTGGTTTGGAGGGGAATTTGAAGGTGGTGGTGTTCCCAAAGGTCTACTGCCCTTGTCATTCCAGATGGAAGTGTTTGCGAGATTGGAAGGATCTATCTGAGGATCTTTGGGGAATTTCTCCATTGTGTCTTGTAGATAGTACACACTGCTGCTCCTGAGTGACTATGGTGAAGGGAGTGAATGCTTGTGGATGTGGTGCAAATCAAATCGGCTGTTTTGTCCTGGATGGTGTCAAGCTTCCTTAGTGTTGTCGGGCTGCACTCATTCAAGCAAATGATGATATTCCATCTCATTCCTGACTTGTGCCTTGTAGATGATGGACAGGCTTTGGGCAGTCAGGAGGTGAGTTACTCGTGCAGTATTCCTAACCTCTGGTCTGCTCTTATATTCACGTGGCGAGTCCAATTGAGTTTCTGGTCAATGATACCCCCCAGGATATTGATAATGGGGGTGTTTAGTGATGATAATGCTGCTGAATCCAAAGTGGTTATATTGTTTTTTATTGGTGATAGTCATTGTCTGAATTTATGTTGTGCAAATGTTGCTTGCCACTTGCCAGCCCAAGCCTAGATATTGTCCCGATATTGTCGCTTTGGGCAAGGAAAGCTTCCGTACCTGAGCATTTGCTGAACATTGTGTAGTCATCATCGAATATCCCCACTTCTGACTTTGTCATGGATGAAAGGTCATTGTTCAAGCAGCTAAAGATGTTTGGAACGAGGACATTATCCTAAGGGACTTCTGCAGAGATGTTCTGGAGGTGAGATGACTGACCTCGAACAGCAATGGCCATCTTCCTATCTGTCAGGTATGACTCTAATAATGGAGTGTTGGCCTGCGATACCGGTTTTGCTTGGGGTCCTTGATCTCACCTTTGGCAGAATGCAACCTTTATGTCAAAGCCTGGAATTCAGTTCCTTTTTCTATGTTTGCACCAAGGCTTTGACGAGTTCAGGAGCTGAGTGACCCTGGCAAAACCCAAACTGGGCGTCACTGAGCAGATTATTTTTGAGCAGGTGCTGCTTGATAACAATGGTGATGACACCTTCCACCTTTTAGCTGATGATGGAGAGTAGACTGATTAGGCGGTATTTGGACGGTTTGAATTTGTCCTGAGTTTTATGTACAGAACATACTTGAGCAGTTTTTCCCTATTGCCGGTTTGTAACCATACTGGAACAGCTTGGCTAGGGGAGCGGGATGTTCTGGAGTACAAGTCTTCAGGACTATTGCCGGCATGTTATCAGGGCCCATAGCCGTTGCAGCATCCAGTGCCTTCAACCGTTTCTTGATATCAGTTAATCGAATTTGCTGAAGACTGCTATCGATAATGATAGGGAACACCGGCGGAGGCCGAAATGGATCATCCACTCAAAACTTCTGACTGAAGATTTCTGCGAAAGCTTCAGCCTTATATTTTGCACTGATAAGCTGGGCTTTTCCATCATTGAGGTTGGGGATATTTGTGGAGACTCCTACTCCGGTGAGTTGTTTAATCGTCCGCCACCATTCACGATCGGATTAGCAGGACTGCAGAGCTTAATTCTGATGCATTGGTTCTGTGATCACGAAGCTCTGTCTGTCTCTTGCTTTTTATGCTAACTGGCACACAATATTTCTGCTTGGAAGCTTCAGCAAATTAACATTTTATCTTTATATATTCCTGGTTCTGCTCCTGGTGTGTCCTCCCGCATTCTCCAATGAACCAGGGTTAATCCTCTGGCTTGATGGTAATGGTTGCGTGGCGGAAAATGCTGGGCCGTGACGTTACAGATTATGCTGGAGTATAGTTCTGCTGCTATTGATGGTCAGCAGTGTATTATGTCTTGAGTTGCTAGATCTGTTCAAAGTCTGTGCCATTTACCATGGTGATAGTGCCACACAACACAATAGTGTTTATGGAGACAATGCACTTTGTCTCCACAAGGACAGTGTGGTGGTCACGTTTACCGATACTGTCATGGACAGATACATCTGCAGTAGGTAGATTGGTAAGGATGAGGTCCGGTATTTTTTTTTACCCTCTCTTTCATTTCCTTTCCACCTTCTGCAGACCCAATCTAGTAGCTATGTCCTTTGGAGCCGACCAGCATGATCAGTAGTACTTTTGCCAAAACCATTCCTGATGATCGACTTTGAAACCCCCAGCCAGAATACACATTGTGCCCTTGCCACAGTCATTGCTTTCTCCAAGTGTTGTTTAACATGGAGGCGGACTGTTTCAGCTGAGGAACGACGTTGCGTGGTAATCAGTAAGAGACTCAATTGTCCATGTTAATTTCTATTGTTTCTGTAAGGTATGATTCCGTGTGTATGGCTATGTCAGGCTGTTGCTTGAGTAGTCTATAAGGCAGTTGTTCCAATATTGGCACTATACCTCAGATGTTAGTAAGGAAGACTTTGCAGGTTCTACAGTGATGTTTCTAATGTTGACTTTTCCGGTGCCCATTTCGATGCCAGGTGGTCCATTCGGTTTCATTTGTTTGAAACTTTGTAGCGATTGGTACAACTGAATGACTCATTAGACCGTTTCAGAGGGCGATTGGGAGTCAATGACATTGCTTTGGGTCTGGAGTTGCATGTCAGCCAGACCAGGTGCAGATGGAAGATTCCTTCATTGCAGAATATGTGTGAACCAGGTGGATTTTACTGACAATCGGCAATGATTTCATTCTCAGCAGTAGATTCTTAATTCCAGGGATATTTTTACATTATTGAATTGAATTTCCACCATCTGCAGTGGCGGGATTCAACCTGGGTCCACAGAACAGGAGCTGAATTTTCTGGATTTGTAATCTGTTGGTAATACCATGAGACCTACCTGGAACCACATGTTGTACTTTGCTGCCATTTCTTGTGTTACCCTTTTTTTTTCATTCATTACTTACGTTATTCTGGAATCTCATCTTTCATTAAATCCTGATTGAAATACACACTCAGGAACGTCTTCTCGCCTGCTCGAATTTCATTCAGTCTGTTTTGTTTGAACAGACATTTCAAGGCAGCTGTGTACCAGAGAAGAGCAGGAAAAGATAACGTTTGATTGTGCACTGTACCTGTCAGCGGACCAGCATGTCTGTCCATGAAGTATTTATTGTGGGTCAGAGAAGCTCAATTATTATGGCATGGGTGGAGGCCATTTAGCCCATCGTAGAATCGCAAGCTCTCCAACTGCACAATTGGAGATAGAGAGTGTGTGAAGAGAGATTCTGTGAGAGAGAAATAAACAGAGAGAAAGCAAGTGAAGGGAGATAAACTGAGAATGTATAGAAAGGGAAGGGAATGAGCGGGAGAGGAAGAGGTGTTAGATGAGGGTGAAGTTAGATAGATCAGAAGACGGAATTACGATAGATAAATATAGACGGACAGAAGTTCAAAGCTTTATTTAGAAATTCCACAAGACGGCAAGCCCTTTGTCTGGGCTCCATACACTGTCAGCACTTTGCTGATACTGGCTGTCATCCCAGATTATTTATTTCCAACAATATCACAGAGGTGGGTTACTGACAGCTAAACAGAACCCATTAGGCCAATAGATTGGTTCCATGGAGAAAGCAGAGTTTTTAAATACACTGTGCCAAGAGCAGCAGGAAATGATAACCACCAACCCGCCTCCACGAACTCACCCCCCTCACACCCCCACCCCCACACTGGTCGTATGAGAGACTAGGCCAGAGAATCTCAGTGACGGGACTCACTGAGAGAGCTGAAATCTGGATCATAACTGTGGGTCAGATAATGATTGAAAAAGTTTGCATACCACTTTCCTAGTTATGTAATTCACATTTCAATTTATATCGCTCAATATCAGGAGCGTATTTTAACAGCCTTATCTCTTTGTACTTTGCATATATTGGTGTGTGCAGAAAATCATTTTGTTCCTGTATTTTATATTGCATAAACGCATTTCATTAATATTGTCTCTGCTAATCCCTCACTGCAGATGTATTCTTCAATCTGTTCTTCATATGAGTTATAAAGAGTAACATTCCAATTCTGATAAATGGGGAATATCACTGTCCCTCCACCCAGTCTAATCAGCCATGTCCCCAGTCCTCTCCGTCTTCTGTCTTTTCCCCAATATCATAATCACTATGTAATTGAAGTCCATTAAATGACACCATGACAGTTCCTTAACATCGATAACATCAACAGCATGACCCACACCTGCCCTCTCTGATCCTGGAATAACAATCTGAACTGTGTTTGTCATGTGCAATTCTCTGTTAACGTATCCATGCCGTTGGTTTGTTGTAACCCATGGTTTTTTTTGGCATATTTTATTATCAGATCATGGATGATAGATATTTTCTCAATGTTTTACTGATTTTGCAATGACTGATCAGTAGTTACGGTATTTATGAACAGAGAATCATGTTTATGTTCCTTTAAACTTTTGGCATTACTTTCATACCCAGGGCTGACTGAATGATTACACACAATCAATCTGCCATATTCAACATTCCTTCCTTCAGTCACACTCGCATATCACACCCAGAATGCATAAATGTTCAAAGTTATTTTGAATTTTAATAAAGTAGCATTGTTTTCAAAGGGGTTAACTGGAGCTATTTGTTCAGTGATTGTAATGATGTTAGTCTCCGTGGATCGTATGCTTCCCTAGAGAGGTTCTCTCTTCTATCAATAAGGGAATGCTTTCAGTATTCTACCCCATAGTGTGAGTGGGAGCATGTCCAACAGCAGTAAGAGGGGCTAGCAGCTTCAGAGAGACGGGCAGGAAAGATTGAAATCTGGGAACATTAGACTGGAATGTTCCAATAATGGATCAGAATCTGGGAACATTAGACTGGAATGTTCCAATAATGGATAGGAGTTTATCCTATTGTCTTTACTGGCTTTCCCAGTCTTGGATATCATTAGCATCGCGGATTGAAGATGTACTGATTGTTATTCAAGCCGGTTAAAATCCTATCCTTGCTATAGTTGGTGCTCCTGGTAAGTCACTCTGTCTGTTTAGTGAAATGGTCTGAACTGAATCAATGCTCATGACATACAGATTTTGGAAAGGTGCAAGCCAACGTTTTCAGCTCCAATCAAAGATTCCATTCCTTAGAAATTATAACTAGCAAAACTTTATTTTCAAATTACTCGTCAATACGCGACGGTAAAACACACTGTTCTCAGTCTCTTTGATTCGTGTTCTGCTTCAAAGTGTACATCTCCATATCCTCCCCACATACCAATCCTGTCCAGTAACACCATGAAGACGTCCCAGTCTCCTCCTCAGCCTCAGTTCAATTTCTGAATAAACCATCGTTTGTGCCTTTGTTAATTCCAGATACATCTGTTTCATGTCCCTTCTAACCACGTGTCCATTACAAAATAATTGCACTTGAGATGTTTAACTTGTTCTCTGCATAAAATCTGAAAGATGGGCAGACAGTGTATGGTGGGTCACGTCATTGGCTCGTATTCTAGAGCCACAGAAAAATAATCTGTTGATATAGGCTTGCCTTATGCCCATTAAAGAAGGCAGTGGGTCATCCTTCCCTGGTCAAGTCTCTGTTTAACTGTAAACCCATGGCAATTTGTTTTAGTATTTATTGTCCTGTGGAACAGCTGAAACTAGCCACTGAGCTCAAGATCGGCATAACATGCTGGCCTGACCATGGCTGCACACATCCCGTGAGGGTAGAACAAAAGGAAAGGTAGCTCCCATCCTCTGCCTACATCCCATATTCCAACGGCTCATTTCCATTCAGGTAGGTAACCATTCACTGTTTTAGATGCATTTTTTGTGATTGAGACTTTCCCAAGAGTGATGTCCATCTCCATGGGCACCTCTGGTGCTGGCTTTATTGATGCTGACCTACAGATATAAGGATGTTTTTAAATTCTACATCTGTGACAGTGCATTGTAAACGAATGGTTTCCTGTGTCACACGAAATAAGTGGAGCCAGCTAAGTGAGGGAAAGGAATTATTGTGATCAAACCTGAGAGTGTGGTTGAAGCAGTATTTGGGGTATTGTGGACAGATTTTCTTTCCTTTATATGGAGTGATCTCCTTACCACAGAGAGAGTGAAGAGGAGTTCCACCAGATTAATCCCTGGGATGGTGGCGCCATGAGGAGTGGGTGAAGGTTGATCTGTCACGCTGTGAGAGAATAAGAGGGGATTGCATTGAACCCTGAGAGGGATGGACAATCACTCCTTATTCTAAACAGACAATGTGATAAATTCCATGACTGCTATTTCACTCAGGATGCATTATTCAGGATAGTTTAAGTGCCTGAGAAGACGTTTCACCCACCCACCCCAACCTCTACTCCCCATTGAGAGAGACGGACAGGTCCACGTTTTGAATAAACTCTCCCCACATTAATACGGTGCAGTTGGTGTGTGATCCTGCACTGAATGTCAAATTATCCACCACCCCGACAGCAGCCACAGCACCTTCATTCTAAAACAGTTAACTATTCCAAACAGCTTCTGACCTTCATGAAGAACATGAATCTATCTTCTCAGAGATGCATGGTGCCTCCTTAAGGTTCAGACCAGAAGACTATAAGACATTGGAGCATAAATTAGGACAGTTAGCCCATCGGGTCTGCTCCGTCATTCAATCATCACTGATAGGTTTCTCAAACCCATTCTCCGACCTTCTCCCCAATACCCTTCATCCCCTGGATAATCAAAAACTATCTATCTCCGTCTCAAATATGACGGAGCCCCACAGTCTTCTGTGGCAATAAACTTCAAATATTCACCCTTTTATGGTTAAATAACTTTCTCCTTATCACTGTTTTAAAAGGTGATCACTTTTATCTAAGGCTGTGCCCTCGGATCATAGTCTAATGGAAACATCTTATCAATATCCACTCTCTCCAGGTCATTCAGTATTCTGTCTATTTCAATTACATTCCCTCTCATCCTTTCAAACTTCATCAAGTATCGAGCCAGAGTACTAAAACATTCCTCATGCAATAAGCTTTTCATTCCTATGACCATTCTCGTGAAAATCTTCTGAACACGCTCCAGGACCAGTACATCCTTCCTGAGGTATGGAGCTCAAAAATGAGCACAATACTCCAAATGTGGTCTGACAAGAGCTGTACACGGTCAGTTCTTGTATTTAATTCTTCTCGTAGTAAATGCTCCCAATCATAATTGCAACTGCCCTCCTAACTACTGTCTCAACCTGCAAGCTGAACTTGAGAGAACCCTGCACTAGAACTCCCAAGTCCTTTTGCACTTCAGATTTCTGAATTTTCTCGCCATTTAGAAAATAGACCATGCCTCTAATATTCGTGTCAAAGTGCATGACCTCACACTTTCCAAAGTTGGAATGCATCTGACGATCTCTTTGGCTGTCCAAATTCTTGTTCAGCCTCTCTGCTTCCTCAGTGCGACCTGTCCATGTGCCTATCTTTGTATCGTCTGCAAACCTAGCCAGAGTGCCATCAATTCCCTCATCTAAATTGTTAATGTAACAAGTAAAAAGTTATGATTCCAACACTGAACATTCTGGATCACCACTTGTCACCGGCTGCCATCCTGAGAAGTACTCTTTTATACCCAAACTCTGATTTCTGCCAGACAGACAAGCTTTCTATCCGTGCCACTACCTTGCCTCTAACACCACGGACCCTTAACATACTCAGTAATCTCCTGTGTGACACCATGTCAAAGCCCTTCTTGAATTCCAGGTGGATAACATCCATTGGCTGTGCTTGGTCGAGCCTGCTCATTTCCTCTTCAAAGAATTCCAATAGATTTGTCAGGCATTAACTTCCCTTGATGAAACCATGCCGACTTTGCCCTATTTTACCAAACACTTTCAAGTATTCAGAAATCTCATTCTTCACAATGAATTACAGGATCTTAGCCATGACAAAGGTTAAACTATTCATGGTGGGGGTTTTTTTGTCTTTTTCTTTACTCCCTTGTTAAAAAGGAGTGTCACGTTAGTGGGTTTCCAGTGCTCGAGGATCGTTCCTTACTCTAGTGATTCCTGAGAGATAACCACGATTGTTTCCACTCCCTCTTCAGCTATCTCCCTTATAACACTGGGATGTAGTCCATCTGGTCAAGGTTATTTACCCAACTTTGGACCATTACATTTTATTCTAGCATGTTCTCCATGGTGAGGGCCATCATATCCAGCTCTGGACCCTCAATCTCTTGAATGTTTAAGGTATTACTCATGCATTCCACCATGAAAGCTGATGCAAAGTAATTATTCAGTTCCTTGGCCATTTTCTCGTTCCCCGCTGCTCTCTCTCCAGTATCATTTCCCAACAGTCTAATGTTCACTTTTGCCGCTCTTTTGTACTTTATATATCGAAAGAAACTGTGACAGTCTTCCTTTATCTTACTGGCTAGCTTACCCCCATATTTAATAATCTCCCTCCTTATTTTATTTTGTTTGCCCTCTGTTTTGTCTTTGTAACCTTTCCAATCCTCAGGTTTCCCTCTGCACTTTGCCACATTATATCATTTCTCTTTTGCTTTTATGCTATACCTGACTTCCCTAGTCAGCTATGGTTGTCCCATCCTCCCTATACAAGCCTCTTTTTCCTCAGAATAAATCTCTGCTGTATCCTGAATTACTCCAAACATCTCCTGCCATTGCTGTTGCACTGTCTGTCCTGCTGGGCCCGTCTCCCAGTCAATTCTACCCAGCTCCTCCCTCATGTCTGTGCAATGGCCTTTATTCAGCTGTAATACCGTTACTTCTGATTCTAACTTCTCCATCTGAAATTGCAGAGTAAATTCAATCATATTATGATCACTGTCACTTGCAGCTCCTCTCATCTAGTCAGCCTGCACAAGCTGCTCCAAAAGCCATCTCGTAGACATTCTACAAATTCATTTTCCTGCCAACCACTATCAATCTGAATTCCCAGCCCATCTGTATAATAAACTCGCACATGATAACTGAAACTTTGCCTTTCCTTCAGATCTTTCTAGCTCCTGGTGTATCTTACAACCGAGCTCCCTGTATATAACTCCAACTGCATTTTTCCACCATTTTGATTCTTCAATTCTACCGACACAGATTCTACACCATCAGACCTTATTTCATTTCTTATTATTAATTATTGATTCAATTCCGTTCTTAATACTGAGACAACTCTATCTCTCTGCCCAACTGCCTATCTTTTCGACAGGATGCATATCCTTGCATATTCAGCTCCCAATCCTGATGCTCTTGCAGCGATGTCATTGTAATGACCACTATGTCGTACCTGCCAATTTATGGATGAGTCACAAGCTCATTTACCTTTTTCCTTATACTGCATGCATTCCGATATAATAGTCAGTCCTGTATTACCCTTCGCTCTTCTCATTGTCATTTGTTTGTCCAGCCGTTGGTAACTACACGGACCCAGACTACTGGATCATTCCCCTCCCGCTCCAAGTTCTGCAACCCAGATGATATATCCGAAACCCGAGCACCACAGCCTTCAGAACTCTTAATCCCGATCACGGAGAACAGTATCTATGCTTTTAACTATACTATCCCCAATTATCCATCTCTGGCAGCATGGTGACACAGGAATGCTGCCTTAAAGTGCTAGGGACTTGGGTTCATTTCCAATCTCTGGACCCTGTCTGTGTGGACTTTGTACATTCTTCCCATGTCTGCATTGGGAGCATTAATTCTTTTCTCTCTCCACAGTGTTTGCTTCAGATTTCTACCATCTACAGTATTTTTGCTTTTGTTCGATGGAAGAATGCAGCAAATATGACAGGTTTTTGCAAAAGCAGCCGTGGTTCACGGATTCCTCTGTGTGTTTAGGAATCTTGCCCAGCCACTTGTCTGAGTGCAGTGCCCCTGGATGCCCATACCATCTCTCAGTTCCCTCAGTCCATCGTCACTACATGCAGCCTTTCCTTGTGGCACCCTGGGACTCCCCACACCCCATTGCCTGGCACTGGATACTGTCTTCGCAGGACTGTGTACACAACGACACTGGGAACTTTCTGACCCGCTGGGGATGCTGGGTAAAGACCCTGCCATTGAAAGGAACAGAATAACTAGAATCCAGTTGAATAGCAAAGCTGAGTAAACAGGCTGAATTACATCCATCTGCTCTGACAGTATCTAATCTTCTGTTTATCCTCGTCCATCTGCAAATAGATGGTTCATGTGTATGCCTTGTCAAACAGGTTTGGTGGCAGGGATAGATATCAGATCCGGTAGTCATTGGACTGATTCAGTTGTCTCACTTTCCTGACGTCACACTTAAGTTTTTATTATCAAGTCTATCCAGTTTAAAGAAAAGGCCTTGCTGGAGTTGTGCTGAAAGGATATTTGAATTTTGGAGACATTAGAATATGTCATGTGCGAGTGAGGTTCGGAATCGTAAGGTAGCACAGTTAAATACACGATCAAAGTGATGGTCAGGAAGGCAGCATTTCCGATATGTGGATCATTGGGATTCCCGAGTCGGTAGGATATACACAAAAAAGACAGTATGAACCTGAACTGGCAGCAATTTACGATATGTGGATTATTGGGATTCACAGGTCAGTAGGATACACACAAGAAGGACGGGATGCACATGAACTGATAATTATCTCCGATATGTGGATCATTGAGATTCCCGGGTTGACAGGATATAAACAAGATGGACGGGATGGACCTGAACTGGCAGCAGTCTCCTGGCAGGCAGGTTTGCTATTGTCCATTAAGAGGGTTTAAACTAGTGTGTGGTGGTGGTGGGGGAGGGGTGTGTGGAACCACAGCAGTAGGTCCACAGGTACAGTGACTGAGGAGGAGTTGGAGACTAATTCCAGTACAGCTAAGACCAACAAAACAAAACCGAGGGTACTGAACACAGTAGCCTGGCAGTCTGAAGTGTGCTGATTTTAATATGAGGAATTTGTGTGTTTGAACAGATATTTCGATGTTGCTGAATGTCAGAAAATAGGAAGAGATAATGGTTAATTGTCCACTGTGTCCTTCACTGGACCAGCTTGTCTCTCAAGGCACCAAAACTTGTTACTGTGGGTCAGAGAACTTCAGAATTAATACAACACAGAAGGAGGCCATTCAGCCCACCATGCGTTCATGAGCTCTCCAACTTGTCAACTTGAAAATAAAGGGAATGATCCGAACTCGACTGAGAGGGAGCGGAATAAACAGAGAGAAAGACAGTGAAGTGAGATAAACAGAGTGAAAAAAGGAGCGACATAGTGAGTGAGAGAAAGGGGTGTCAGACGAATGTGAAGTTAGATCAGGAGACAGCATGAGGAGAAATACACAGAAACTTTTCTTAGAAACTCTCACAGACTGTAAGCCCTTTATCTGGTGCCATGCCCTGTGAGCACCATGCTGATACTGCTGTCATCCCAGATAATTTATCGCCAATAACATCCCAGAGCTGAGTTGCTGACAGCTAAACACAATCCAATAGACCAATAGATTGGTTCCAGAGAGAAGGTGGGTTAATTTAAATATTCTGGACCAACAGGAACTTGTAGCCCCTCTAGGCACTGCGTTAGAGGCAGGGTGGAATCTCAGTGAAGGGAATCACTGGCAGAGCGGAAATCAAGATCTCAGCTGTGAGTCAAATAATAATTGATAAAGTTTGCACACCACTTCCATGGTTTTGTAATTCACATTCCAATTTATATAGCTCTACATTGTAAGTGTATTTTAACAATGTTGCCTTTTTGTAACTTTCATATTTCGGTATGTGCAGAAAAGCCTATTAATCCTTGTATTTTGTGTTGAATAAAAGCATTTTATTACTGAGGAGGAAAGGAGCTGCTCCGATGGGACAGTCGTCAGCTGAACCATGCTGGGACCAGAATCCGAGTGAATCCTAACTCGGGCTGTAGACAGAGCTTTCAACTGATTAGGGGTGTGTGTCTGTGTGTGTGTGTGTGTGTGTGTGTGTGTGTGTGTGTGTGTGTGTGTGTGTGTGTGTGTGTGTGTGTGTGTGTGTGTGTGTGTGTGTGTTGGGGGTGCGGTTATATGGTTTAATTAGAAAAGCCGTATTAAAAAAGGAGGTAAGAGGACAGAACTCAGGAGAGGTTATTAAAATCTCCAGCGCAGACACAAATAGGATAGAGCATCTGGAAATGTTTAACATATCAAACTTCAAGCGCACTGCACAAATTAATGACAATGAGAAGTGGGACGGTTAATGCAGGACTGAAGGGGTTACAACTGAATGCATGCTGTATAAGGAATAAGGTAAATGAGCTTGTGGCGCAGAATTAAATCGGCATGTATGAAGCGATGGGCATCACGGAGATGTGGCTGCAAGGGGGTCTGAATATTTATGGATATTTATCCTATCGAAAAGATAGGCAGGTGGGCAGTTAGTGGATTTGCGTTATTAGTACGAAATGAAATTAAATCAATAGTAAGAAAGGAAGTAAAGTCAGATGGTGTAGAATCTGCGTTGGTAGAATTGAGGAACTAAAAAGGTAAGACAACCACAGTTGAAGTCTTGTACAGGGATCCAAAGAGTAGTCAGGAGCTGGGGCACAAGATACGCCAGGAGATAGAAAAGATGTGCAGGAAAGGCAAAGTACAGTAATCGTGGGTGATTTCAGTTTGCAGGGGAACTGGGAACATCAGATTGGTAGTGGTTCGCAAGAAAAGGAAATTTGGGAATGTTTATGAGATGGCTTTTGGAGGAACTTCTGGTGGAGCCCATTCGGGAACAGATGACATTGGATTTAATGACGCAGGATTCGTAAGGGAGATTAGGGTGAAGGTAAACTTCGGAAGCCATGATCAGAACATGGACGAATGTATTCTGTAATTTGCAAGAGAGAAGATAGACTCAGAGGTAACAGTATTTAAGCTGAATGAAGGCAACTGCAGAGGCATAAGGGAGAAGCTGGGTAGAATTGATTGGGAAAGGGGTCAAGCATGAAAGACAGGGGAACAGCAAAGGCAGCAGATTCCAAGATTAATTCAGGAGTCACAGCAGAAATTCTTGCCGAGCGATAGAGGCATAGTACAGGGAGGATGAGACAGTCAGGGCTGCTGAGTGAAGTCAGGGATTGCATACAAGCCAAAAAGCAAGCATTTAATGTGGTGAAGGGCAGTGGGAAACTAGAGAATTGGGAAACTTACAAAGACTAACAGAGGGCAAATAAAAGGGACAGAGAAGATTAGATATGGGATCAAGCTAACCAGTAATAGAAATGAGACTGTAAGAGGTTCTTTAGATATATAAAATGCAAAAGAGAGGCAAACGTGAATATGGACCACTGGAAAATGATGCTGGAGATACAGTAGCGGAAAACAAATAAATGAATGAGGACCTTTGCATCAATGTTCATGGTGGAAGACACGAGTAATTTCCAAAAATTGCAGGGAGTGATAGGGCAGAGCTTGGTATGGTGGTCGTCACCAAGTAGAACATGCTAGAAAACTGAATGGCCTGAATTTGGATAAATCACCTGAACCATATGGACTACACCCCAGCATTGTAAGGGAGATAGCTGAAGAGGTAGTGAAAGTGAAAGTGGTGATCTTTCAGGAATGACAAAAATCAGTAAAGGCTGAAAAAATGCTAACGTGACACTCCATTTAATAAGGGAGGTAAGCAGTAGCTGGAAAATTACTGACTGATTATCCTAACCTTGGTTGTGGGTAACACCCTGGAATCCATCGTGAATGATGGGATTTCTGAATACTTGTAAAATAGTAAAATAGCAAAATAGTGCAAAGTCGGCATTATTTCATCAATGGGAGGTCACGCCTGAAAAACCTGCTGGAATACTTTGAGGGAGTAACATGCAGTTTTGACGAAGGAGAACCAGTAGATTTTATCCACCTGCTTCTCTAAATTCCTTTGGTTAGGTGCCACGCAGGAAGCTATTGAGAAAGATTAGGGCCCCTGGTGTTACAGGCAAGGTGCGAGCTTGGATAGATGCATGGCTGTCTGACAGAAAGCAGAGAGTGTGGATAAAAGTGTCCAGTGATAAGTGGTTTTCCTCAAGACTCAGTGTTGGGACCACAAAATTCGCTTTGTGCATTAATGATCTACATGAAGGCACTGAGGGAATTCTGGCTAAGTTTTCAAACAATGCAAAGATGGAATAGAGGGATAGGTAGCATCAAAGAGGTTGTTCGGCTGCAGGAGGGTGCAGTAGCTTACCTCCGATGCTCACCTTCCAGACCACCAACCTCAGGAAACAACGCACCATCCTCCACCACCAACCGTCAGACCACAGCACCAGAGATATACTTCCCTCCCCACCCCTATCAGCATTCTGCAGAGACCATTCTCTTCACGACTGCATCGTTAGGTTCACACGTCCTCCCTCCCACACCCCAACAAGACACCTTCCACTCCCGGCACTTTCCCTTGCCATTGCAAGAGGTATGAAACCCGTGCCAACAACTTCCTCCACACCTCCATCCAAGGCCACAAAGGATCCTTCCAATCAGGCAAAGAAGATACTATGAATCCAAACACCTCATCTACTGTGCCCATTGCTCCTGGTCTCCTCTACACTGGGGATACTGGACGTCAACATGCAGAACGGTTCAGGGAAAACTCTCCATCACACACCCAACAATCCCACTTCCCTGTGGCTGAATACTTCGCCTCCCCCTACCACTCCTCCAAGGACGTGCAAGTTCTGGGTCTCCTCCTGCCACATTCTAGCCACCAGCGCATCGTCTTCCACCTTGGGACCCTTCAACCACACGGTATCCAGAGCAATGTCACCAGTTTTCTCATCTCCCCTCTCTCCTCCTTATCCCAGACCTAACCCTCCAACTGAGCAGCGCCTGTTGAGCTATCCTACCTGTCTATCTTCCATGCCATCTATCCACTCTATCTTCCACTCTCACCACTCACCTTCATTTAGCCATCGCCTTCCAAGCTACCTTCCTCCCAGCCCCTCCCATTCATCTCTCAACCCCCTTCCACCCACCTACTTCATTCCTGATAAAGGAATTATGATGGAAACGTAGAATATCCTGTTCCTCAGAGTCTGCCTGACTGACTGTGCTTTTCTAGCACCACACGTTTTGACTCTGATCTCCAGCATCTATGGTCCTCACTTTCTCCTGCTGAAGGATTTGCACAGGTTAGGGGAGTGAGCAAAGAAGTGGCAGGTGGAGTATAACGTGGGCAAGTATGAGGTCATGCAGTTTGCCAGGAAAAATAAAAGTGTTGACTATTTTCTAAAAAGCAAGCAAGTTCAGAAGACTTGGGGGGGAGGCAGTGGTAGGGTTCTAGATCCAAGGATCTTGAAAGGTAAACCTGCAGGTTGTCAGCAGTTGGGAAGGCAAATAAAATGATTCCATTTATTTCAAGAGGGCTTGAATATAAGTGCAGGGATGTACTTCTGCGGCTCTCTAAGATTTTGGTCAGGCTACATTTGGATTATTGCGCTGGATCTGGAACATTTTCCGATGAGATTCACGAAAGTTGTCCCAGGAATGAAAAGCTTAACATATGAAGAAAATCTGAGGGGTCTGGGTCTATATTTGATAGAGTTCAGAAGGATGTTAGGAGGTCTAATTGAAACTTACAGAATATTGAATGACCTGGACAGGGTGGATTTTGGGAAGGTATTTCCAACGGACGGGAGACTTGGACCCGAAGGAACAGAGTAAAGAGAAGACCTTTTCAAACACAGATAAAGACAAACCTCTTTAGCCAGAGAGTGGTGAATCTAGGGAATTCACTGCCACAGAAGGCTGTCGAGGCCAGTTAATTGAGTATATTTAAGACAGATCGGTACTTGATTGTAAAAGGGATGAAAGGTTACAGATAGAAAGCGGACGAATGGGGTTGAGAAGCTTAACAGCCATCCTTAAATAGTGGAGCGGGCTCAATGGGCTGAAAGGGCAAATTTCTGCTCCAATGTCTTCTGGTCGTATGGTTAATATTGGCTCTCCTCATTCCTCATTGGGGATGTATTCTGGAATTTGATCTTCTTATGCTTTGTAAAGAGTAACATCCCAATACTGATGACTGGGAAATATCATGTTCCCTCCCTCCAGTCTCTGCAGCCATGTCCCCAATATCATGATCACACTCAAATTGAAAACCAGTGCATGGTACTTAATCACAGTTGATTGACCTCGACAACATTAACAGCATGACCCTCACCTGCCCTCTCTGATCCTCGACTAACCATCTGAATTGTGTGTCGCATCATATTCTCTGTTAACATATCCATGCCATTTGTCTATTATAACTCATGTTGTCATAGGCACATTTGCCTGCCAGATTATGGATAGAAAAGTTCTCTCCATATTTTACTGACATCATAATCACTGATCAGTAGTTACAGACTGAATGTTTCAATTTATAAATGGAGGAAATTGTTTATCCTGACAATCCTTTGACATTACTCCCATATCCAAGGCAGATTGAATGATTACACATAATCAATCTACCATCTCCAATATTCCTTCCCTCAGTCGCCCCAATATATCCTCAGCTAAATGAGTAAATTTTAAACATTCTTTTGAATTTTAATAAAATCAATATTAAACTCAAAGGGCTTAAATGAAGCTATTCGTTAAGTGACTGTAATTAATGTCCACTTCCATGGATCCTAATTATCACATTGGAGAGTTCCCATCGTTGAAAGATAATGGACTCTATTCAATGTGTTATCCCATAGTTTGAGTATGAACATCACTGACAGCACTAACAGGGGTCAGCAGCTCGAGAGAGAAGGGGAGGAGAGATCAGAATCTGAGAACATTAGGAAGGAGTGTTACAATAATTGTTTATAATCTGAGGACCATGGATTGGAATGTTCCAACAATGTATCAGAATCTGAGAACATTACACTGGAATTTTCCAACAATGGATCAGAATCTGAGAACATGAGACTGGAATGTTCCAACAATGGACAGGACTTTATCCTTGAGTCTTTTCTGGCTTTCTCAGCCTTGGATATCATTAGCATATCGGATCCAGAATATTCTTTGGATTATTCAAGGTAGTTACTATCCCATCCTCGCAATAGTTGGTGTTCCTGATAAGTCATTATATTTGTCTACTAAACCGGGTTGAACTGAATTTCTGCTCATGATATGTACATCTTGGAAAGTGCAAGTCAATATCTTCAGTTCCAAACCAAAATTCATTTCCTTATATATTATAACTATCATACTACGATTTATAAAGTACTCACTGTTTTGCGAGAAGGAACCAGACTCTTCTCAAACTCCATCATCCATTTTGTCCTGCACAGATTTAGATCTCCATGTCCTCCTCACTTACCAATCCTGTCCAATATTACCGTCATGATATCCCAGTGTCGTCCTTAGTCTCAGTGCGATATCAGAATAAACCATTTGTGCCTTTGTTCAATCCAGATACAACAGTTTCACGTTCCTTGTGACCACGTGTCCGTCACTAAATAATTGCTGTTGAGAATGTTTAACTTGTTCTCTGCACATAAGGGAAGACAGTTTATGGTGGTCAATCCATTTACTCTAGAGCCACAGAATAATGATCTGTTGATATCACATGAAGGAAATTGAGGAGTTTAAAAGCAATCATCATTTGTTATAAAAGCCAATCTGCTTGCCTCAAGTCCTGTGGGGAAGTCAATGTGTCATGCTTCCATCGTCAAGTTTCCATGTGACTTCTGTGATGAACACGTGGTTGTACTGTACCTTTGAGAGAATTAAAAACCAGCAATAACTACCTGACAGCACCAACAGTTCTGAAAAATAGATATAATGTAACATTTAGTCGAA
Source organism: Chiloscyllium punctatum (assembly GCF_047496795.1). NCBI lineage: Eukaryota > Metazoa > Chordata > Chondrichthyes > Orectolobiformes > Hemiscylliidae > Chiloscyllium > Chiloscyllium punctatum. The sequence continues at coordinate 46,180,653 of NC_092771.1, read as the reverse complement.
CAACCCGATTACCTCATTGCCTGAAAACAATATCAGTAAAATATTTTAAATTATACCCCAAAATACCCACCTACCAAGTTTTAATTTCTTATATTGACAATCTTAGCAGCCAAAGATACAATACAATTGTTTGGCAGTACAAGACCTTGGGAAATTGAACAGTTGAGAGGAGAACTTCCAAGCTACCAGCATCCAAAGACAGCCTGAAAAACAGCTCTCCTATAGGTACGTTTATTGATTAGTAACTGGTGAAGCAGAGTCCCCAAGAAGAAAAGAAGACAGGAATATGGAGAAGAACCGAAAGCTTCCTGGTTTTGAGATAAGAAGTTTTGTTTTGTAAATCTTAATTAGGAGTGTTATCGGACTAGTATTGTGGAAGGGGAAGGTAAATGACAGGCTAGAGGAAGAAGTTGTAAATAGTCTTTCGTCTATTATTTTTTGTTATACTTTAAGAAATAAAGTTGTTAATTTTTTACTTTAAATAGATTTGGACTCTAGAATTATCACAGATTACTGCATGGGATAAATCTTTTCTCTGTTGCTGGTTTTAATTAAGCAGGAAGATTTATCCTGTGTTGTAACCCTACAAACCCATAGATATGCGCTTTACTCTTTATGGTACTGTGGAAGAGCTGAACCAACCACTCAGTTCAAGATCTGCATAACATGCTGCCCTGACCAGGGCTTCATACATCCTGTGAGAGAAGAACACAGGTAGAGATAGCTCCCTTTCTCTGCCTGTTTTCTGTATTGCTACATCTCATTTCCATTCAGGTCCGTGATCATCCCCTATTTTAGGTTCAATCTCATTGAAATTCTCCCCGAGAGTGATGCAGAGCTCCATAGGTATCTCTGGTGCTAGCTTTATTGATGCTACTTACAGAGGTAAGGGACTTATAAATTCCATGTCAGTCATAGTGCATAGAGAAGGAATGGCTTTTTGTGGCACAGGAAAGAAATGGCGATGTCTAAGTGAGAGGAAATATGTTTTTTGATAATCCCTGAGAGTGTTGTTGAGGCAGTATTTGGGGTCCTGTGGTAGACTTCTCTCAAGTTTCACCAGATTAATCGCTGGGATGATGGCATCATGAGCAGTGAGTGAAGCTCAGTGAAAGAATAAGAGGCGTTTGCATTGAACCTTAAGGGGGATGGATAATCACTCATGATGTTCTAAATAGACTCTGATACGGAGAAAAATTCCATAGCTTGTTTTTTACTTGGGTTGTATGATTGTCGATTGTTTAAGAGCCTCTGAGAACATTCCCCTCACTCCACACCAAATTCCTATGTCGCATGAGAGAGACAGAGGGCCAGTGTTTGAATAAACTCTCCCCACATTAATACAGTGCATTTGGTGTATGGTCCTGCACTGTAAGTCTCGTTATCCACAATCCCAACAGCAGCCACAATACCTTCATGCTAAAACAGTTAATTATTCCCGACAGATTCTGACCTCCATGGAGAACATGGGTGTGTCTTCTCGGTGATGGAAGATGCCTCCTTGACACTTGACACAAATCATTTGGCTTCCCTCCTCATTGCCAGTAAACTATGTTAAAGCAGCACACGTTCTACAAACAATGGAACCATGATTAACATCATGGAGTCCTCTATCAGTGCAGTCTCGGTTTCATTGGTTGTTCATGTTGGAATATCAATGACCCCCTCTTGTTCCTGTATAACTGTCTTGTGGCGATGAATAGCCTCCTCCTGGTCGCATGGAACAGGTTTAATTGCCTGATTGGGTTCTGCCTCTGCCTGCGCCTATTTACGAACTCAATGCTCTGAACAGACCACTCTTCTTCCTGTGTAACAGGCAGGAGTATTGAATCCGCTGTCACTCTTCCTGTTCCTGAATGTTAGTTCAGACCCGTGTTCAACCAACTTGAGATGCTGAATGAGCTCCTCTTTGAACTGTGAAAATGTGCAGTGTCTGGCCGTGCTGTTACATAAATGTTACCGACACTTTAACAGCACAACCCGGAATGTTGTCCGGTTCTTGCTGCACATGGACACAGAATGGTTCAGGAACTGATTGGGGACAAAATGTTCTGAATATTCTGTGATTTCCAGTCATCATACCTACTTCCGATCTTATGATGGGAAAAGACAGTGAAGGAGCAGCTGAAGATGTTTGTGCTGAGGAGTATATCCTGATGATCTCCTGCAGAGATGTCCTGGGACTGAGAGGATTGTTGGTGACTGATCCTAAACCTCTTTATTTGTGTTCGGAAAGACTCCGTCCAGTGGGAAGGTTACACCCGATCCACATTCAGCTCAAATAAGTAGGTGGTCCCGATGCCATCCTCAGTCAAATACTGCCTTGATATCAAAGCCATTCACTCTTTCCTGAGCCCCTGTGTTCACCTCTTGTTCATTTAATAGGTGACGGTGTATGTATAGAGAGTGTTTTCCTCTCACAGAAGGTAATCACTGTCAGGAATGATCTGGGCTGGAGACCTAGGGGAGCTATATCACTGAAAACATTTTAGAAGGAGTTAGATCGATTTTTGACCTGTCAGAGAGCGACGAGGTGAAGAAATGGGCATTAAAGAGGAGTTAATGACAACAGTAGATCAGCCATGATGTTATGCAAAGGCTTGATCATCCGAATTACCTGATCCTGTTTCTTTTGTCCTCATATTCAGCAATTGCAAAGTTAATGGCTGTAATTTTCCTGAATGTTCTTTTATTGAACGTTGCAATCAGAGAGAGCAAAGTATTTTGTGAGTCACCTCTAGTTGATGTATGGGGACTGTACTCACGGTGAATCTGGGTCTATAATATCACCAACAAATGAACCACAAGTTGCAGAGAGGAAACACTCTGTAAAGAGACCACAGGCGTCTTTCGAACCAAATAACATTTTCCCACGGCCACCAAACCATGTGTGACAGTCTTGAGGGAGTGGATGAGATCCTGTGTTACTGTTGACCAGATATTTGGAGCAAGTGGCCTCCATCTGCTCCTTGCAGGAGATGTGGGGGTTGAATAGAACACAGAAACATAGGACTGAGCAGCAGGAGTGGGCCATTAGATACTTTGTCACCGCTCTGTGTGCTGTTGGTCTCAGCAGCACGTTTATGTCTGCATGCCATTTTATACATACCAAAAACAACTTTGAATAAGTGCAAACATCCAGAAACCACAATCCTCTTGGGAAGGGAATTTCTAATTGACCATCCCTTTGATTATTTCTCATTTGTGTTCCAACAAATGTTGAAGGGTCACGATGTCCTTTTCCAGTCCCACTCCTCCATTGGTTACACCCATCTTAAATGCAGCCAGTTTAGTGAGGTGACCAATGATTTAGGTCTTAGACTAGGCCATTTTCTAGAAAAATGTGAGACACAGAAAGTTGAACTCATAACAAATGGTAAAATGATAAGAGTGCCCCAAATGTTATTCTGCCTTTGAAGTTATTCTGCTCACACAAGCTACTGGTAGTGGGATTTCTTTCTGGAACAGTGGGATTTGTCTGAATTCCCTTAGTTTCAGGCAGTGGAGAGATTCCAATGAGTCCTCTCCAGGAATCCTTCACAAGTGGTAAAGATGACACAAGGATTTTATGGTCTCACACTTTGCTATCTGGCGGAACAAAGTAAGAGAGAGGGATCAATCTGCTGCTCCTTCTCAGACAGGGAACATTTTTCTCCCGCTCTGTGTTGGAACATACAATTTTGTCAACGGAACACCAAACTGGGCCATTCTCTGGAAAACCTGATTATGGATTATATGCAGGTGCGTCATTGCTCTTGTTGTACACAATTCCTTCCAACAGCAAAAAATGTCCCTACTTTATAATTTGATGACATGCTTATATGTGTCTGTGTAATTTGTAAATATTGGTAGGTGTCTTCATAGTATGTATGTTAATATCAATGCATCTTCTTCTTAAAGTTTTTTTCTCTAGCTTTAGTCTCCCTGACAGGAGATAATATGCATCCAGCTGATACACTTTTCAGAAAGTCATGGATGGTTCAATACTATTTCTCAGCTAAGATCGAAACTGATAATCCCCCATAACAAAAGGGCGGCATTCCAGGAATGAGTACAGTGAAACCGATTTGAAAATCTTCGAAAATAATTATACCTTTTTATTTTAGTTGAGGGGATCAATCCTGCACACAGTGCATCAGTTGTGGTCTCAGCAGTGCCTGTAGAGATGCAGTAAAACATTCCCGCGATTAACCCTGATACCTTTTGCCAAAAACAGCATCATTCCTCTTACCGTCCAAATCACTTGCTGCATCTGCAGACTGACTTCATATGATTCATGTCGCAAGAACATGGAAACCTTGTATCACAGAGTTCGGCAATCTCTCTCCATTTAAATTGTTTACCATTGTTTCATCTTTCACGCCAAAATAGACAACTTACCTTGTATTATTTCTGTTGAATGTTTGCTCACTAACCTTCCCTGCCTGTATCACATTGCAGACTCACTACCTCCATTTGACGACACGTTGAATGACCATCTTGGTATATGAGCTAATTGAGCTCCAAGCCACTCGCTCCCTTCCTCCAGATCTTTGATACAGATTATTGATCACTGATGACCCCACAGTGATCTCTGAGGCACTCCATCATTTCCAGCCTGAAAATAAACATTTACCTCTACTCTCTATTTCCTGTTAGCGACAGCTTCCCTTTTCCTGTGTAGCGGCTCAGGTGGGTTGAATGGCCTCCTCCTGGACTGTGCAGTGTACTGAACGAGCTGAATTACTTCATTCTATACTCCTGTGTAATTCCTGACAGGGGCGGAATGGTCTCCTCCTGTGTAATTGTAACGATCCTGTCTGACTGAATGGAGTGGTCCCCAACCCTGTTGGATTGAGGGAACAACACATGGTGTAGGGACAGCAGTATATCTCTGCAAGAGCCTGGAGGAGTGGATTGAGGGAACAACACATGGGATGGGCAGAAGTTGCCCATTCGGCTGCACCATTCAGAATGTTCATGGCTGATCCGAGTGTGTCTGACCATCCATTTCCTGTCTGTTCCCAATAAACACTGACACTTCTGTCCAGTAAAGATGAGTCGAACTCAGCCTTGAATATCTTCAATAACTAAGTCTTCCCTGCTCCCTGAGGATGAGGACACCACAGGTAGCACAACACTAAAGTGAAAGGGACGTCCTTATTTCATTGTGGGACAGTTATTTTAAAACCGTGTTAACTGAACATCAAATCACCACATCTTTTCAGACATAAGGACAGAATAATATGGAATAATTAGAAATGTAATCCATTCCGGACTCCAAACCTATCCCACATTCCCACTGAGCCTTTCCAATCAAATATGTATCGTACCCAGCCTCTGCTACTGTCTCAGGAAGAGAATTCCTGATAGCAGAAGACCTCAGGAGCATTAAGGAAATGAGCAGATTGAGGCCATTCAGCCAATCGAGTCGGAAATTCCGCACACTAATTTCTTATATGTACCTCGACCTCATTCTTCTGCCTTCTCCCTAGTATCCTTGATCCCCTTACAAATCAAAACACATCGATTTGTATCTTAATGACACTTGTGTCTGTGCCTCTGTGTATGTAAGCGTTTGTGTGTGTGTCTGTGTGTATGTGTGTCTGTGCTTCTGTTTGTGTGTGTCTGTATGTGTGTGTGTGCCTGTGTGTGTGCGTGTGTGTGTCCAAATGCTTGTAATCTGTGTGTTTGCGTGTCTACATCTGTCTGTCTGTGTTTCATCCTGTGTTTCTATCTGTATTTATGTCGATTTGTATGTGACTGTGTATGTATTTGTGTGTTTATACGTGTATGCATATCTATATCCTTGTAAGTATTGTGTGTTTTGTCTGTGTATTTCTGTGTCTGTGTCTCTGTGCAGTGAGGTATCTGTGTTTTTTTTGGAAGTGAAAGGACTGTTGTTGGAACTGCCAGTGGGTTTAAACTGAGAATTGTCTTTCACTGAACATTGCTCCTTAACATTGTCAGTAGGACGTGGATGTTTCAGATTCTCCACACGAGGCGTCTTGGTCCTCTCCAGCTCTTTAAGAGTCCTTCCCACATGACGGGGGGAGGGGAGTGAGGGAACGGATATCGGGCACTCCACTACCCGGCTTGGCCCTTTATATCCTATTCAGGCTGTTTCTCCTGGAATGGGAGAAAGAGATGGAGGGAGAGTGTGTATGGGTAACCCTGCTGTTTGTGCTGATGTAGGTGGGGGGAGTTGTGAGGTGTCTGGACTGAGTCAGTCGACAGTTTTGAATCCATATAGTGTTTTTAGTTGCTGAATTCAATAGTGAGAGTAGTAGTGCCTGAGCCTTATTTGGAGACAGAGCGTGAACCTTGTTCGGGGTTAGGTGCTATAACAGATATACAGTGAGTGTGGGGGAGCAGACAGTATGTGGTAACTCTTATCCTAACAGAGCGAGGAGGATATTGTTGCTTGTCGAGTATTGTGGGACATTTCTTCAGATCATCTCAGCGTCGAAGTGAGCCTCCCTGAATGTTTTGTCCAGGTCTATCACTAATAACGACACAGATATGCCCCTCAGGTTCTGCAGTATCAGTTGAGGTAGAATTTACAGATAGCAAGGAGAAGCAAATATTAGTGTATTATATATCGAAACCAAACGGTAGCAGAAAATCTGAGCATCATATGTTCTGGAAATTAGATAGGCAAGTATTGTGGATACCGCAGTCTTATTGAATGGTCTCAAGTTGTATCTAAACTACGTTAACTAAGTGACTGCTGAAGCTGTGAAAAATAAGTTCTGTAAGTTTATATGAGGTGGGTTGAAGAGTATGTTGCGAAGCAAACTAGAGAGCAGGTTATTTCGGATTTGATGTTGTGTGGTCAGAAGGACGAATTATTAACCTTGGTCTGAAGCAGCTTTTAAGGAATAATGGCATTTATAAGGTGCAGTTTACAAGGTGGCTGCATACAATATAGAATGCTTGAATAGTCCAGTCAAACATCATTGAAGATTGGAGGCTAGTGTTCAATATATCTACAGTGAATTTGGAAAGTACAATATAACATTCAGTGGGAGACAAGCAATGGTTGTTAGAGTCATAGAGTCCGACATCACGGAGACAGACCCTTCAGCCCAAACTGGTCCATTCCGACCGAAATGCCCATCCATGCTAAACCCATTTCCCTGTCATTGTCCCGTACCTTTCTAATCTTTTACTATCCATGTATTTGTTCAAATGCCTTTAATATATTGTCAATGTATCTGCCTCAACAACTTCTCATTCCATATGCATAACAGCCACTGAGTTAAAAACCTGTTCCTCAGATTCCCTTTTATTGTGTCCCCTCTGACCTTAAACTGATGCTCTCTAGTCTGTGATTGCCCAACCCCGTGGAAAAAGACTGTGCATTCACTCTATCCATGGCGACATGATCTTATAAACTTCAATATGATCCTCATCATCCTCATGCATACAAAAGTAAAAAGCCCTCGCTTGTCCAACCTCTTTCTATAACTCAGACCATTGAGACCTTGGCAACATCCTTGTAAGTTTTTTTCTGCACTCTTTCCAGTTTAATAATATCCTTCCTATAGCAAAGTGAACAAAACTGGACATAACGCTACCAATATGGCCTCACCAGCATCCTGTATTACTGCAACATAACTCCCGAATTTCGATACTCAGTGATATAAACCAATTAAGGACACTGTTCCAGAAGCTTTCTTCAATGTCTACCTCAGAATCAACTTTCATAGAGCCATGCACCTGAATTCCAAGGTCCCTCTGTTCCGTTACACTCCTTAGGACCCAACCATTCACCATGAAACTCCAAACTTGATTTGACTTTCTAAAATGCAAGAAGTTATACTGATTTATATTAAAATCCATTTGCTATTTCTCAGCCCACTTCTCCAGCTGATCAAGATACAGCTGTAATTTCTGAAATTTCTGATAACCTTCCTCACTCTCCATGATGCCGTTTGTTTTAGTGCCAGCTTCAAACTTACAAATCATACCTGTACATTCTCATGTAAATCATAAATATATGTAATATGTAGTGGTGCCAGCATTAACCCCTGAGGCATTCCACTATTCTAGTCTGACCAGTATGTTTCCAGTATTACTCTCTGCTTCCTACCATCAAGGCAATTTGGTACCTAATTTGCCAGCTCCCCATCAATTCCATGCGACCTAACCTTCCAGAGCGGCGTACGATGTGGAACCTTAGTGAAGGCCTTACTGAAATCCATCCAGACTACGTATACCACCCGGACCTCCTCAACGTTGCTGGTTACTTTATCAAAGAACTCCAACAAAATTGTGACTCATGATCTCCCTTGCACAAACTCCTGTGCTGAATTTCATGAAGGGCTTTTTCCCGAAACATCGATTTTCCTTCTCCTCGGATGCTGCCTGACCTGCTCTGCTTTTCCAGCACCATTCTAATCTTAGTCCGAACCACACCCTGTCTTTCAAAATCCATGTATATCCAATGTCTCCGAATCTTCTAAAGTAACCTACCCACTAGATTTTAGGATTACTGGTCTTTCGTTCCCAGGTTTATTTTTGTAGCATTTCTTGAACACAGGCTCAGCATTCACTATGCTGCAGTCGTCCAGGACCTCACTCGTTGGCCAGCAATGATAGAAAACAGCCAAGTAGTGCTCCCGCACTTTCTTCTCTATCCTCTTATCCTCCTGCGGTGTTCCTGAATATAACTGGTCAGCACCAGGAGTTTTTAGAAATACTGTAAAGTCTGCAACATACATCTATTTGTTTCAGGTACAAACACCAAAGAGTGAGCAAGTGACTCAATGATGGTTAACATCACAAATTAGAAAATATGTTAATCATAGGAAGTAACTTCAGAAGAATTCCAGCTATTGTGAAAACCTGAGAATTCTCAGAAATTAACGATCCAAAAAAGAAAGGCCGTGAAACTGTAAAGGAAATCAAAAAGAGAACGTACATGTTAACAAAAAGGAACACAAAGACTGCATCAATCTGCGATCTATGTTTCAAAGGAAACAAGATAAAAGCAAGGTCAAATGTGGAAATTTGTAATCGGGAGCGGAGAGGTCATTGTGGAGAACAGGGAAATGGCCGAGAAATAACCAGTTACTTTGCATCTGTCTGCATGGTGGAAGAGCCAGAAAATCCCCCAGTCATACCAAGTGATCATATCGGTCTCCTGGAACTAAAGACATAAATTCAATTCATATCAGAAACAAGGTAGTTCTTGAACATGGAGCTGGATTGAGCATTGCTAAGTCTGACGAAACAGATGTACAACCTATAAAGATGTCGGAAATAAACCACCAATAGAAGTATTAATTGCACTGTCGATGACTGTGTTTTATTTTCCTGTAAATTCTGCAGAGACCGGAAACTGTTGTGGATAAACGTGATCCAAGAACGACGGACGAATCGAAGGGATCCAAACAGCTACAAAGGGAAAAAAAAACATAATGTGGCTAACTGTAGACCAGTTAACTTGACATTTGTAGGGAAACTGCTGGACTCTATCACACAGGATGGCATTTTTGCTATTTAGAAATTAGCAGCAACAATGGAGAGAATCAGCATGCATTTCTGATAGAGACATCATACTTGATAAACTTCGGAATTGTTCGAAGTTGTTCCTTACAGCATAGATAATGGGGAATCAGTAGAAGTGTCATAGGTTGGATTTTCCGAAGGGTTTCTATAAGAACTCAAAAAACGAGGTTGTAAATGCAATGAATGTGAAGGGTATTTGGAGGTATATATGTAAGTGGAAAGTTAAAGTTTGGTTCGGCTTCATCTAAGAGAGTCCGAACATCGATACAAACACATGTTGAAGCAGTTTCACAGCGTGTTGTTAGGACTGTACCTGGAGTATTGTGTACAGTTTTGGTGACCGAATCTCAGAAAAGATATACTGACCACAGAGGAAGTGCAATGGACATTCTCCAGATTAATCCCTCAGATGGTGAGATTGCCTGATGAGGAAACTCGGCCTGTGTTCGCTAGAGTTTCAAAGAATGAGAGGTGGGTCACAGTGAAATTTAGAAAATTCACAAAACATATGACAAGTTGGAAATTAACAGAATGCTTCCCTCGCTGTCTATTCCACATTCAAGGCAAATAATGGCAGGATCTGGGACAGGCCAGTTAAGGCTACAATAAGGAGGAAATTCTTCACTTGGAAGAGACTGACTAAAACAGGGGCATGGAAACCTATGTCAGGCAAGATTAGGGAGAATGTCTTGATATTCTACAAGTGTCTCCAGGAGAACAGAATAATTAGGGAACAGGTAGGACTCATTAATGACTTGCCAAGTTGCATCCAAATCAACTTTAGTGGTAGGAGACAGAGGGTAGTAGTAGAAGGCTGTTTGTGTGATTGGATGCTAGTATCCAATGGTTTACCACAGGGATCAGTGCTGTGTCTCTTATTATTTCTGATTCAGAGGTGTTGGTGTTGGACTGGCGTGGACAAAGCTAAAAATTGCATAACTCCAGGTTATTCTCCAAAAGGTTTATTCGGTGGCACGAGCTTTCGAAGCGCTTAATCAAAGCGCACAATCACCTGATGAAGATGCAGCACTTTGAAAGCTCGTGCCTCCAAATAAACCTGTTGGACTATAAGCTGATGTTTTCTGATTTTAAACCTTAACATAAAGGATGCAGCTGTGAATATGGACGAGGGGTGTGGGTTGTCATCAGTAAGTTTGTTATTGATACGAAGTTTGGCCGCGTGGTTGACAGTGAAGAGGAGGCCTTATGTTTCTGGAAAATACAGATGGAATAGTCAGATGGTCACATCAATACAGAGAAAAAGGTCAGATGGGTGGATCAATGGCAGATGGAATATAACTCTGATAAATATGAAGTGATGCACTTTGCAAGAAGGAACCAGACAGGGGAGGACTAAATGAATGACAGCACACTAGGAAGCTCAGAGGGTGCTTCTCCACACATCCCTGAATGTGACTGGACAGGTTATTGCACAACTTGGAAACGCATAGGGGAGCATAAACACAGCCTTTATTCATCGAAGCATAGATTATACAAGCTATGCGGAACTTTGGTTAGGCCAAGATGGAATACTGTGTGTAGTTATGGGGGCCACATTACAGGAAGGATGTGATTGTACTGGAGGGAGTGCAGAGGAGATTCACCAGGATGTTCCCTGGAATGGAGTATATCAGCTATGGAGCGAGGCTGGATAAGCTCAGGTTGTATACTCTGGAGCAGAAAAGGCTGGGGGGTCGGGGATATGAATCAGAAGGATAAGATTCAGTGTGGATAGACAGCAGCTGTTCCTTTTAGTCAAAGGGCCACATTTTTAAAGTGAAGGGGTTGAGGTTTAGTGAGGATTTGAGGACTGTTTTGCACCCAGAGTTTGTGAGGTCTGGAATGCACTGCTTGAGAGGGGAGATGTAATGGTAACCTCAAAATCTTTAGAAAATACATGGTTGTGCAGTTGAAATGCCATACGATTCACAGCTACAAGCTTGTGTCGGAAATTGGGCCGAATGTAGGTTGTGTTGTATTTCTGTTGGAACAGAGACTGTGCTTCTGTTATTGTATGGATGTGGGAGGTCAATCATTGAGTAGCTTAAGATAAGAATTGATGGGTTTCTGAAGAATATCTTACCAAAGTATGCAAGAGGGAACTTGTAATATCTTCTGAAAATATGTCAATGGCAAAATAAAAAGAAAAAGTTGCAGCTTTCTTACAGTCTGATACCAGAGAATTGAGGACAGGGAACGAGCAGATCAATGGAGCAAATACTTCAGTTAGGCCTTCACAGAAGATTAAAAAAAAACTTCCTACAAATACTAGAGAACTTTAGTCTGGTGATAAAAAGGGAATAGCAACTAAATTAGCAACTAAACAGTTTTAGAGAAAAATATTGGAGTGAAATTAATGGGCATAGACAAAGTCAACAGAGATTTATGAAATGGGAATCATATTAGAGAAAGTGGCTTTTAACAAAATTATGAGAAGGTATCAATGCAATACGATTGGAATATCAGAAAGATTTTTGATAAAGCCCCAAGCCTATTGTGCAAATTCGAATCCTGTGGGACTGGGGCTAATATATGGTCATGGTTTTAGAATGGGAGAGCTAGCGGGAAAGTACGAGTAAGAATAGAACCATGTTTTTTTTAAATGGAACACTTCGAGTATATAACTCGGATATATCGAGATTTGACATCACCTATTCCCAATACACATCATATCTTTGGTTGAGGGGCTCATATGCTATGTTCTCCAGTCTGCTGACAGTACTAAACGATGTCAGCTTGTGAGTGGATGAGGAGGATGTAAAAAAGATTCCAAGGTGATGGAGATATATGGAGAGACTGGGCAAATACGTGGTATTTGATGGGAACGATAAAATGGCATCCTGTCATTTGCAAAGGGAGTGGTTGAAAAATGTTGATCTATAAATGAACTTAAGCTGCATTTTTAGTTTATTTCTGCGCTGCCCTCCGAGTTCATGTAAGGCAGTGAGTTCTGAAGCCAGAAGTCAATACTAGGAATAGTATTGGCACGCTGACCAGTGTATATATACCCAACAGGTGGGGAGCTGTAACACTGAAAACGATCTGTATGTCCCTGTAAACCAATCAGTGAAAGTAATATTGTAGGAGCAGAAAGCAGGTAGGCAGATAAATGGTGTATTTACCTTCATTTCAGGGAGGTTTGAATACAGGAGTAAGGGTGTACTGCAGCTGTATAGAGCCTTTGTGGGGCCCCATCTCGAACATTGTGCAATAATGTTCGCAGTTTTGATCTCCTTGCCTAGTAAAGGATATTGAGGGAGAACAGTGGAGACCAAACTGATCTCTGGGATGACAACCTAGTTGAGGGACCAGCGATTTGGGATGACTGAGCCTGTATTTTATGGGGTTTAGGAAAATGAGTGGAGATATCATTAGACAATAGACAACAGACAAGAGGATCAGGAGTAGGCCATTCTGCCTTTTGAGCCTGCACCACCATTCATTATGATCATGGCCGATCATCCTTAATCAGTATCCTATTCCTGCCTTATCTCCATAACTCTTGATTCCACTATCCTTGAAAGCTCTATCCAACTCTTTCTTAAATGAATCCAGAGACTGGGCCTACCTCTGGGGTCGAGCATTCCACAAAGTAACCACTCTCTGGGTGAAGAAGTTTCTCCTCATCTCTGTCCTAAATGGTCTACCTGGTATTTTTAAGCTGTGTCCTCTGGTTCGGCACTCACCCATCAGTGGAAACATGTTTCCTGTCTCCAAAGTGTCCAAACCTTTTATAAATAATCTTATATGTCTCAATCAGATCTCCTCTTAGTCTTCTGAACTCAAGGGTATACAAGCCCAGTCGCTCTAGTCTTAGCGCACAAGGTAGTCCGGCCATTCCAGGAATTGACCTCGTGAACCTACGCTGCACTCCGTCAATAGCCAGAATGTCTTTGCTCAAATTTGGAGACCAGAACTGCACACAATACTCCAGGTGTGGTCTCACCAGGACCCTGTACAGCTGCAGAAGAACCTCTTTACTTCTGTACCCAATCCCTCTTGTTATGGAGGCCACCATGCTATTAGATTTCTTCACTACCTGCTGTACCTGCATGCTTGCCTTCATTGACTGGTGTACACGAACACCCAGATCTCTCTGTACTGCCCCTTTAATCAATTGATTCCATTTAGGTCGTAATCTGCCTTCCTGTTCTTGCCACCAAAGTGGATAACCATGCATTTTCCCACATTAAACGGCATCTGCCATGCATCTGACCGCTGACCTAACCTGTCCAGGTCACCCTGTCATCTCCTAACATCCTCCTCACATAGCACCCTGCCACCCAGCTTTGTATCAAAAGCAAATTTGCTAATGTTATTATACTCATACCATCTTCTATATCATTAATATATATTGTAAAAAGCTGTGGTCCCAGCACTAATCCCTGCGGTGCCCCACTGGTCACTGCCTGCCATTCTGAAATGGAGCCGTTTAGCATGATACTTTGTTTCCTGTCAGCCAACCAGCTTTCAATCCAAGTTAGTACTTTGCCCCCAATACCATGAGCACTAATTATGCTGACTAACCTATGTGGGACTTTTTCAAAAGCTTTCTGAAAGTCCAGGTACACTAATTCTACTGGATCTCCCTCGTCGATCTTCAGAGTTACATCCTCAAAAAAGTCCAGAAAATTAGATTTCCCCTTCATAAGTCCATGCTGTCTCTGACCTATCCTGTTACTACTCTCCAGATGTGTCGTAATTTCGTCCTTTATAATTGACTCCAGCATCTTTCCCACCACTGAGGTCAGACTAACTGGTCTATAATTTCCTGTTTTCTCTCTCCCACCTTTTTGAAGAAGTGGTACAACATTAGCCATCCTCCAATCCGCAGGAACTGATCCTGAATCTATGAAATTCTGGAAAATAATTACCAACACATCCACGATTTCTCGAGCCGCCTCCTTCAGTACCCTGGGATGTAGACCATCAGGCCCTGGGGACTGATCAACCTTCAGACCTAACAGTCTCTCCAACACCAATTCCTGGCAAATAAAAATTCCCTTAAGTTCAGGTCCGTCAGCCACTGTTACCTCAGGGAGATTGCTTGTGCCTTCCCCAGTGAACAGAGATCTGAAGTAACAATTTAATTCTTCTGCCATTTCTTTGTTCCCTGTAATGTGTCCCCTGTTTCTCTCTTCAAGGGCCCAATTTTAGTCTTAACCATTTTTTTGCCTTTAACATACGTAAAAAAGCTTTTTCTACCCTCCTTTATATTTTTGGCCAGGTTACCTTCGTACCTCTTTTTTTCTCTGTGTATTTCCTTCTTAGTAATCCTCTGTTGTTCTTTAAAAGCTTCCCACTCCTTCGTTTTCCCACTTATCTTTGCTACGTTGTACCTTTTCTCTTTTAACTTTATATGTTTCTTAACTTCCCTCGTCAGCCACAGCCACCCATGCCTCCTCGTAGGAGCTTTCTTCCCTTTTGGAATAACTGATCCTGCATTTTCTGCATTATACACAGAAATATCCGCCATTGCTACTCCACTGTCATCCCTGCTAAGGTATTACTTCATTGGACTTTGGCCAGATCCTCCCTCATAGCTCCATAGTTCCCTTTATTCAACTGAAATATTGTCACTTCCGATTGTGCCCTCTTCCTTTCAAATTGCAGATTGAAACTTATTGTATTATGGTCACTACTTCCTATGGCTCCTTTACTTCGAGGTCCCTGATCAATTGTGGTTCGTTGCACAATACCAGATCCAGAATTGCCTTCTCCCTGGTCGGCTCCAGCACCAGCTGCTCTAAGAATTCATCTCGGAGGCACTCCACAAAGTCTCTTTCTTGAGGTCCAATACCATCCTGATTCTGCCGGTCTACCTTCATGTTGAAATACCCCATAACAACTGTCGTAACATCTTTGCGACAGGCCAATTTCAGCTCCTGATTCAACTTGCATCCGACATCCAGAATACTGTTTGTGGCCTGTAGCTAATTCCCAAGAGGGTCTTTTTACCCTTAGAATTTCTCAGCTCTATCTATACTGACTCTACATTCCCTGATTCTAGGTCCCCCCGCGCAAGGGACTGAATATCATCCCTTACCAACAAGGCCACGTCACCCCCTCTGCCCGTGAGTCTGTTCTTACGATAGCACGTGTAGCCTTGAATATTCTTTTCCCAGGCCCTGTCCACTTGAAGCCACATCGCAGTTATCCCCACAATATCGTATCTGCCAATTTCCAAAAGAGCCTCAAGCTCATCCATCTTATTTCTAATGCTTCGTGCATTCATATATAGTATTTTTAATTTGTTGCTATCCTCACGCTTCCCAAAAACTCCCATTTCACTCAACCTTATACCACGATCCCTTTTTGAGTTTTCTGCGTCATTGATACAGTTATCTTTCTTGACTTCCCTTTTTCTAACTTTCCCTTCAATTTCCTTCTCAAACATCCAGTTTGTCCCCTCCCCCCTGCTACTTAGTTTAATTGCAGCTGTGTTGCAATAGTAAACCTGCCTGCGAGAATGCTGGTCCCCCAACCAATTAAGGTGCAAACCGTCTCTCTTGTATAATTTATGCTTAGTGGTTAGCACTGCCTCACAGCGCCAGAGACCCGGGTTCAATTCCCGCCTCAGGCGACTGACTTTGTGGAGTTTGCACGTTCTCCCCGTGTCTGCTTGGGTTTCCTCCGGGTGCTCCGGTTTCCTCCCACACTCCAAAGATGTGCAGGTCAGGTGAATTGGCCATGCTAAATTGCCCGTAGTGTTAGGTAAGGGGTAGATGTAGATGTAGGGGTATGGGTGGGTTACGCTTCGGCGGGGCGGTGTGGACTCGTTGGGCCGAAGGGCCTGTTTCCACACTGTAAGTAATCTAATCTAATCTAATACTCCAGTGATCCAAGAATTTACATCCTTGCTTCCTGTGCCAGGTCCCCAGCCACACGTTCAAGTCCATTATTGCCTTGTTTCTGGCCTCACCAGCCGGAGGAAATATATCAAACTCTAACAGTGTGAGACAGATTGGAAGCAGGGATGATAGTTCACTTTGAAGAAAACAGTCAAATCGTATTTAATACAAAGCGTTATCAAAGAACCGCGTGTATATCGAATAGAGAAGCAAAATTGAGGGGCCGAAAGCACTACATCCGTTCTCGTTTTATATTTCACAATGTTTAAACATATTTTGGGATATGAACATTGTATGAGGAAAACTACATTGAGGAGATGTTCGGCCCTGAACTAGCATGACGAAAGCTCAACGTATTCAATGACCTCCTCCTTTCCCAATGTTTGTGTGCAGTCCGTGGGAAAGCTCTGCAAATGTTGTCACAAGCTCTCAGATGTTAGGAAGGAGGTCTCTGCAGGATCGATAGGACTGTGTTTCCTGTTCCCTTTTCTGATAACGAGGATGGTGCCAGGTGTTCTGTCCGGTTTTATCCTTTAAGACCTCAGAGCAGTTTGATACTATTGAGTGTCTTACTTGGCCGATTCAGAGACCATTGAAGAGTTGATCACATGTCTGTGCGTCTGGAGTCACTTTTAGGCAACACCAGGAAAGCACGGGAGATTCACTTCCTAAAAGTACATTGGGGAAGGACATCGATATTTACAATCAACATTGGACACAAGATCACTATTACTGACACCAGATTTTCGGACTCGACATTTCATTAATTGTTTCTAGCTTCCACCAGCTGCTAGAGCATTGACCTGGTCTGGATTCGTAATCCAATGATATTTCCAGAACAGTACCATCTCCACATGGGGACCTATCGGAAACCACACTGAGCAGGTTATTTCTGTGCTTCTTGACAGCTCTGTCGAAAAGAATTCCCACCAATTTGACTGTCGTGATGGGAGTTCGAGATGGTAATTGGTCAGATTTTAATTATTCTCCTCTTCGGGGACTGGACGTAGCTGAGTAATTTTCCGCATTGCGAGGGAGATGTCAGAGTTGGATCTGGAATGAAACAGCTTCCCCAGGGACGCGGCTTGTTGTGCAGCATAAGTCTTCAGTCCCATTGCAGGAATGGTTTCAGAGCCCATTGCCTTTGTCATATCTACTGTGTCAAGCTGTTTCTTCACGTCACATACAGCAAATCGAATTGCTTGAAGACTGGCATCTGTGAATCTCTGGGCATCATGATGAGTGTGAGTTGAATCATCCAGTCAACACCTCTGGCTGAGGGTAGTGCAGACACCATATCCTTGACTTTTTTTCACTGATTTAGAGTTGTTTCTATATTTAGGATGAGGATATTTATGGCGTCTTCTGCTCCAGTAAATTGTTTAATAATACATCGACATTTATGATTGGATTTAGCAGGATGACAGAGCTTAGATCCGATCTGTTAGTCTTGGAATCATTTCCCCTTCTCCATCAGAAGTTATCTCTGCTGTTTGAAATGCAACCAGTCACGTGTGGGTTGTCAACAGGTTTAGGTGCACGTGATTCCGACGTTAGCATCAGCCCTGTATTCAGTGACCTAACCTGGTTTCTGATGCGGTAACACTTCCATTTTCATATTCTCACTCTGCTGAGGGCATCTCTCTGGTGTCACACATCGAATTTGTTACTTTATCTCAATCCATTTAAAGTAGCAATCTAAATCGTTTCTTTTCCACAATGCCAACTTCGGTATTTGAAATGGATGTGTTTCCCTCTGTTTTTCTCCCTGACATGATTAAGAGCTCTGTAGTGTCAGTGAGGTCAGTCTTATGCAGTTTTAGAATCTAGGAACTTGTACACCATGCATTATCGTTCAGTCCCCAGTGTACGGCGCTACAGGTTGGACGGGATGTTTGAGCATCATTGACATCCTTCATTGGAAATTGTCCAAAAACAGAAATTGCTGAAGAACTTACTGAAAATGTTGCAGCATCTTCTGGAATGGATACAGAGTTGAACTTTCAGGTCCAACGACCCTTTACAAAGCTCCTAGTTCTTCAAGCAATTTTTGTATTTTTATTTCCAGCAGCCACAGTTATTTGTTTTAGTGAAAATTTGTTCTGTGCCTATTCATTTCTGGAGAAACTCACCAGGTCGGTAAGCATCTGCAGAGACAGAGAAAGAGCTTTAGCTTTTCAAGACTATTGTGACACTTCTTCAGAACTGAAAAGTATTGGAACCTGGGATTTTTAATCCCTTGTCAGAGATGGGGGATGGATGACAGGGAAAAGAGGTTGTGGCAATGATAAACGGGCTTTTAGCACTGTTGAACGGGTGGTTGATGTAAAATATGTTTAAATTAAGGTGTGAATGGGGGAAAGGGGTTCTCTCAATTGAGTGCAAGATAAAGAAGACACAACCACACAAGGTCATAGGGAGGCCAGGAGGGAGAGTGTTGACTATGTGGCATTATATAGATCTAGCTATAGATACGTTTTCACTTTCGAGATCATCACCCCCTTTAGACAAAGGAATCCAGGTGTTTGACTTCTTATTGGCACTAGTAAGCGTTTCATGCTGCCTTAGTATTGTAATATTGAGAAAAAACAAATCAGCATATGAAGTTTGGGCTGAGTATTGTTTACCTGTCATGTTTAATATTGTTTAAATTTGCAGTGCTTATCTTTAAATGCTTGTTCTTGAAATTAGTATCAGATGGAGTGTAGAAGGTTGGGTGGTGACATTGTAAAAGAGTCTAAAATCATGAGAGATATGGATAGGGTGAATAGCCAAGATCTTTCCAACGGCATGGGGGAGTTCAGCCATAGAAGGTACAGGTTTAAGCTGAAAGAGGAAAGATTTAAAAGGAACGAAGGGGCAACTTTTTTACACAGAGGGTAGTTGGGTATGGAATGAGCTATCAGAGGAAGGGTGGTAGATGCCAGTACAGCTACAACATTTAAAACTCATTTGGACAAACATATGAATGGGAAACATTTCGAGGCATATGGGCCAAATGAAAGCAGGTGGGACGAGCTTAATTTGGAAAACTTCGCCAGCACGGACAGTTAGAAGAGCTTCACGCAGGGTCCAAGTGGTTTTGTTAAAGAGAAACTATACTTTGCCCTGTAAAATTATGCAAAGTATTTCTGGAGATGCCTGAGAATGTAAAAACCAGACTTGATAAAGGGGATCTGGTAGACACCAGGCTTTCCAGAGATTTTCCACAAGGTATTACAAAATAAAAGTTCTTACACGTGACAGAAGGTCGTAGGATGATGGATAATGTATTAACATGGGATGATGATTGGAGACTGGATTAGTGGTGCTGGAAGAGCACAGCAGTTCAGGCAGCATCCAACGAGCAGCGAGTCAGGATTAATGAATCTTCATGATAAACGTGTATCTGCTGGAGTACCACAGCTATGAGTCCGATGGCATCAGTTATTTACAATCTATACTGACAGCCTGAAAGAGGGAGTTGAGTGCAACATACATCCGAATTTGTGGATGACACTGATAACCAAAGGCAGGCTGTTATTTAATGGAGAGGAATTCCAGAAAAGGAGCAGTACAATGGGATTGGAGTATTCCAGTGTATGAAACATAAAGTCAGCATGCTGTGCAGCAAGTAACTGGGTTGTTTCAAAAGATGGGTTCCTGGGACGAAAGGTTTGTGTTAATGAGAATCTCTAAAATGGTGAGCCACTCATTCATTGGGGTTTAAATGAATGAGGAGTGATACTGCTGAAAAATACAAGACACGGAGAGGGGTTGACACTGTAGATGTTGAGAAGTTGTTACCATTCCTGGGTGGAGTCCCGATCTTGAGGACATAGATACCGAATATGGAACATCAATTTCAGTACGAGATGCAAAGTGATGTCTTTTCTCAGAAGGTAGTGAATTTCTGGAATTCCCTAACCTGGAGAGGTGTGGAGGGACAACAAATTTGGCCTATACAAACACCCAGTGTATATATATAACTCATTCACTCTCCTCAAGGAGTCGGCAAGAAAGTGGAGTCGAGTCCTGGAGTAGATCAGCCATGTTCGTATTGAATGACAGGGCAAGCTTGAGGAGCCGAATAGCCTACTGTTGTTCCTACTGTTATTAATTTCACATGTTATACTTTTGGAAAGTAACTGGTTATTTTCCTGGAAGTTGTGTTGTGTAATGCTACATTCGGATGAGCAGAGGATTTGTTTGGGTTTACCCTGGGTGAGGTATGTGGGCTGTAGTCACAGCGAATCTGGGTCTGGGACATGGCTTAAAATTGGAGCAGAAGTTACAGAGATGGGAAGCCTGGAAACAGGGATTGGGGGTTAGGGTCACTTCTTGATCCAGGCTAGATTTTCCAAGTACATTTCCAAAACTACACCTAACCATCAGAGTGGCCTCGATTTGCTGAAGGGCTGACTGGAACATCAGAACACAGAACTGAGGGATAGGAGTGGGCCATTCGGCCCTTTGATACAACCCCACCAGTAAATGAGATTGTGGCTCATCTCACTGTGCTCTCGGCTGCACTTTTCTCTCTATGCACCATTATCCCTGATTCACCTGTCTATGGAAAATCAGATGAAGCCAGCCTCGATATAATATAAAGATTCAGCCATCCCAAACTTCTGGGAAAGAGGATTTCCACTTGACTGAATTCCCACTTTGTGAATTTCTTCTCACTCCATTTGTGACTGAGGATGAAGGGTGTCACTATTTCCTTTTCTAGTCCTAATCCTCCACGGCTCACAACAAATTTTAAATGTAACCAGTTTGGTGACGTGGCCGATGATAAAGGTCTCAGACTGGGTTAGGTTCAGTGATAAGAAGTCAGGCAGATTTCTTTCGTCAGCCACAAGTTACTAACAGAACTAACGGAGGAGTCTGGTGGATCTGTGGGTGGCACTGCTTCCTCACATCACCAAGGAGCTGGGTTCAATTCAAACCGTGGGCAATCCTCTATGTGGAGTTTGAACATTCTCCCCGTGATTGTGTGGTTTTCCATTCAGTGCTCCAGTTTCCTGCCACAGTCCAAAGATATGCAGTTTAAAGTGGATTGCCCATTGTGCCCAGGGACGTGTAGGTTAGGTGGGTCAGTTATGGGAAATGTAGGGTTACATGGATAAGGTAGGGGGCCACGTCCATGTATGATGCTGTTTAGTGCATCAGTGCAGACTTACTGGACGGAATGTCCTACCTTCACACTGCAGAGGTTCTATGACAATAACAAATTTGGCTTGGACAAACACCCAGCGGGTATATACCTAATCCACACTTATCAAGATCTTGTATGTTTCATTCTCATTCCAAGAGTACCCTGTTAAAGCCTGCATAATATAAACCCTTCACCCCATGAATAAGTGAAATGAAACATCTCTGAACTGCTTTCAATGTACTTATATCCTTTCTCAGATAAGGCGACACAAAAAAATTAATCGCACACTCAGATAAAGTTTATATTTGTTTTCTCAAAGTGCTGAGAGTCTTTGGAACACTCTTCCCCACAGACCGTTGGAGGCAGAAATATTGAATATTTTTGAGGCACCGACAGAAGGGTCATGAATAACAACAGAGTCAAGGATTATCGAGGAATGGGCAGCAATTTGCAGCATAGGGGAAAATGTAGACAGTGGTATCAAATTACATGGGTCCAGAACATCCAGGAATATAAAGCAAAATGAAATGATAATATCAATAAAACATTAAGGGGGAATCCAAGATACCGGAGATCTGGAAGGTCTGTTTTGCTGGGCTCTTCATCACAGCACGGGCAAAGTGGTTCTCTAACCCATCCCATCCCAGCCATTTATGTAAACGTCAACACTAAAAGAGCGATAGAATCTTTACTAATCCCGTTTTATCAAGTGGAAATGACAAAACATGGGAAAGGATCAAGTAAGCCCCAACACACGGTGCACCCGTCAGAAGGATCGAGCATGCCTGAGGCTGTAGCTGCAACCCACTCTGCTCGTTCCATAGACCCAGTTACTCACCAGGCCTTGGTCACTGAGTTCATCAAGTTGTGAGAAATGATTGAAGTAATGATTGACGAAGGGTTCAGTAGTGGCTAGAGCCGCTCTCAGCCGTGCTCCAAAAACATGAGCAGCAACTTGACAGCCTTGGAAACAGAACAGATTATGCCAAGCCCCGAACTGCAGCGACAGAGACCGCGATCAGTTCCTTTCAGGAGAGGATCCTCGCCTTTGAAAAGCACGTCCATACCTTAACTGAACATGACGACCACCTCGAGAACAGGGATAGGATGAAGGATGTTCACATCGTCAGTTTGCTGGACTGGATGGAAGGTGGCCAGCCAGTGAGTATATTGGGAACTGGCTGCAGCGATTCCTTCACTTCAAAACTGAAAAGGGACAGGTGAAGACTGAGACAGTTCGTCCGGTTATGGTGCGGAGGTCACACTCAGACCAACGCCTTCGCCCTGTCCTTGTGCGGTTACACAGTTATGGGGATAAACAAAGGCAGATGGAATCTTCCAGAACCTAGGGGAAAGATCCGATGGCTTTAATTCGCGAGGGCTCCAGGATTATGATCTTTCAGGACTTTTCAACGGCAGTGATTCAGGAAAGAAAATCTTTTGATGATATCAAGAGAAGATTAAAGGAACTCGGGAGTAGGTATTCCTTAATATACCCAGTGGTTCTCCGTATTGCTTTCAATGGATCCATACACTCGTCATACTCTCCAGAGAAAGCGAAAAATTTGTGGATATTTTAAAGTAAGATGGATGTTTAGATAATCATGTTTCTCTCTTAAAGAAATTTTCTTGGATTTTTCTGGTATTAACCAGTGTTAAATTATAGTCGGGGATGGGTAGAGTACTCACTTTTAACTTCTTCATTAGTATTACTACTCATTTTCTCTTTCCTTGCTTGTGTCTGGGCTGCGACTCAAGCTGGAGTGGGTTACAAAGTTAGTTGTAATGATTAAATACCGACCAAAGAGCAGTTGAAGCCCGAGTTGTGTCATTAATTGCCGTGGATGTCATATTGGTAGCGGGCAGAAGATGAAGTCTTGGGGTATGTAACCGTCCCCACTGGACGGATGTGATTGTTGGGGGTGGGTGGGGTGGGGTGGGTAGATTCCCTATGGAGTGTCATTAGCACTTTGGATCTTGTTTCATTTTATGTTTTTTTATGAGTTTAGTTTTGGAAAGTTTTGAGAGCTTGTTAGATGTAGTAGTCTTAGTCCGTGTTGTTTTTGAGCTCTATGAGTCTTTTTTCATTCATGATCAGTGATGTGTAATTCGAGTTCTTCCTCTCTAGAGCTCAAATGTTGCTACAGTGTGTGATGGATAATGATGTGCTTAAATGGTGTACCTGGAATAATAAGCAGAGCCATCGTCCAGTCAAGAGGAAAATGTACTTTGTAGTCTTAGAACGAGAGGGTGGATGTTGTCCTATTGCAGGAGATGCACCTTGATGACAAGGAACATTTGATATTACAGCAGGGCGGGTTTGATCGGGTTTATTTCTCGTTTTATTAATAGTAGGAGTAGGGGAGAAGCCATATTGGATAGGAAGAATCTTCCAGTGAAATTACTAGATTACATTAGACATTCATAGGAGGATCATAATCCCCAAACCCTTGAACTATGGGAATGAATACAGTACTTTGAATGGTTATTGCCTCCCGGCGCACCCACTTAAAACCGTGGTAGATGCATTTTCCAAATTAAGTTATCTTGTCTCATGGTGCATTAGTGTAGATGATTTCAACTGTCTTATGGACCCCACAGTGGACAGAATGTCCAAAGGTCCCCCAATATCCTCGTCATAATGTAAGCAATTAGTTGATTCTTGTGCAGAACTAGAGCTGGTGAATGTCTGGAGGCAGATCCACATCACAAGTAGGGATTTTATTTTCTCCTATAACCCGCATAAATGCCACACGAATGTTGATCTCCTCTCCATCCCTGCAACAATCTTAAGTTCGGTGGCATCCTGCACAATTGGGAAAATTACCATTTCTGACCATGAAGCAGTATAACAGTTTCGAGACGCTGGTGAATGGATCCTTTTTTACTTAAAGCTAGTTAGTTCATTGAGTATTTCTGTAAAGATTTCAGATCTTTCTTAGCCATTAATGCAGATTCAAACAGTAACACATCCATTCTATGGGAAACTGCTAACGCTCATGCCAAGGGAATAGTTATTCATCAGGAAGCGGCAGAAGGGGGAGCAGGAACGCTGGCTTAAGGCACAGCTGAGGACAGCCGAGAGTGCATACTGTGATAGCCCCTCAGTGCCTAATCTGCAGAGGATCACAACGCTTCTGTCTACAGTGAATTCCTCGCTCACACAGACAGCCAGGAAGGAACTTACTTTTGAAAATCAAAGGCTGTTTGAACATGGTGATAAGCCAGGCAAGTATTTAGCCTAACTTGCCAAGGATAATAAGCGCCCCTCAAGCCATTACCCCAATTAGGGAAGGTACTGGGATCCTTCCCTTCGAATCCAAAAAGATTAATGCAGCCTGTCCGAGAGTTTTCTCCGAATTATTTCAGACTGAACATTTTGAGAATAGATAGATTAAGATGGAGTCATTTTTCAAGAACCTGAGTTTTCCAGGAGTAACCCCTGAATAAGTGTTATGCCTTAATGCACCATTGTCAGCGCAGGAGGGTGTGAAGCAGCTTCAGAATGTAAAGGTGCACGTTCCTGACGGATTTCTGAGGGAATTTTATAAATAATTTATAAACCTATTGTCAGGGCTGATGTTTAACATATTCTGTCCCTCACACAGTCATGAACCCCTCCCTCCATCCTTTAGAGAGCCTCATCTCTCTCTGATGCTTAAGAATGGAAGACCCTTGAGGATTGTGCTTCTTACACGCCAATCTCACTTTTAAATGCTGGTTTCAAAATCCCGTCTGTGACCTGTACATTAAGGTGGAAACTTTGCTGCCTTCCGTTACCAAAGAGGACCAAACATGCTTTTAAAAGGGCCGCAGATCTTCCTACACTGTTAAGAGATTACTCAATATGATCCAAGAGTGTCAACAACAATCTGTCCAGGGATTATTCATCTCTTTAGATGAGAGAAGGCATTTGATTGGGTTGACTGGCCGGATCTCTTCTGTACATTAGAACGGTTTGGTCTACGCAAAGTTTTTATCAAGTGGGTGAGGGTCCTTTACCGCGATCCTCTGGCTGTGGTTCTCACTAATGGTGTGCCAACCAGTAATATTAATATTTCTACAGGCAGCCAACAAGGTTAACACCTTTCACCATTCTTGTTTACGTTGGGGATTGAGCCACTGGCGAAGGCCATCCGTAGGGATGCCCACATATCTGACCCAGAAGTAGGATAGAAGTCACGTAAGATTACATTGTATGCAGAAGAGGGTGTTGTGCTTTTTGTCAAATTCCGCAATTTCGGTAGTTCATGTGATGCAGTTCATTGATTCGCTTGTTGCCTTTCTGGGCGATAAGATTAATTTGACGAAGTTGGAGGCCATGACTATGGGAGATCTTAGGGAAATACCTAATACTGAGGCCAAATCCTGGTTTCCTTGTAAATGGTCACTGGGGTAGTTTTCCTATTTCGGTATATTCATTGCATCCGACTTTGATCATTTATTTAACGTGAACTGTATCCATTTGTTTGACAAAATTAAACAAGATCTTCAAAGATGGGAGGCATTTCCAATATCCTGGCTGGGTCAGATAGCTGTTATTAAAATGAATGTAGGGTAATGGGTATGAGTGGGTTGCGCTTCGGCGGATCAATGTGGACTTGTTGGGCCGAAGGGCCTGTTTCCAAACTTTAAGTAATCTAAGATGATTTTTAGAAAAGAAAATGGCTGGTTTAGCTCGTTTATTTGGCACCATATGTATTCTTTATCAAAATTGCAACTGCCCCACAGATTGTGGGGAGTTGATCTCCCTGATTAAAAGCAATCAATTAAGTTCTTTTCATCATATGTAAGTGCCTGGGCCACTGAGGTCTCTGCATCAATATGGCTAGACATTGAGCCCTCTCAGACAAAGTGAACCTTTATTAGTCTGTTGTTCTTAGATAAATTGACAACGTTTATGGAGTATTGTCATAAACTAATGATGATCAATACTGTTTAACTTGAAGGACAATGCGTCAGATCGAGGGCCATACAGACAAAACCATGTTTCTTACCCCGATAATTGGTATACCGGGTTGTCAACCAGGTAAGATGGATTCTAGATTTAAATTGTTGGCAGCGAGGGTGTACCTTGCTTGAGTGATTTAGAATTAGTAGTATCCCTACAGTTTGGAAACAGGTCCTTGGGCCCAGCAAGTCAACTTCGACCCTCTGAAGAGTAAACTACCAGACCCATTCCCCTACCATCCTATATTTATCCTGACGAATGCCCCAAAGTACAGATCCTGGAACACTATGAGCGATTTAGCAATGGCCAATTTATCTAACCTGCATATCTTTATGAGTGTTGGAGGAAACCTACGCAGACACAGTTGAGAATATACGAACTCCACACAGCCAGTCACCCAACCAAACCCGTGACCCTGGTACTGTGAGTCAGTGCAAACCACTGAGCCACCACGTGTTACTTGAGGGAGAAACAATGATATCATTTGGTCAAATAACTCGTTAAGTGTGGACTACCTAGTAGAGACTTCTTCTGTTTTTTTTTCCAGATTAGAGATTTGATTTTTAAAAAATTAACAGAGACTGATAGATCCGATACAGAGAGATGGGTTCTTTTTGCTAAGAATACACTCTCTGTCAGCACCATTTATCATCAGTTAGATAATGTCCGCTCAGACAAGACTGTGCAGTATCGTGACGTCTGTGCGAGATAGTTGGGGGTTGAGATCTCTTTGGAGACATGGGAGGATATTTGTGAAAATGCTCAAAGGATTTTGATCTGTAACAGGACACATTCCATGCAGTTGTAAATCCTTCATAGGGTCAATCTGACACCAGTGTTTCTCTCAAAATTCAAAGTGGGATTATCTTCAGCATGTCCTAAGTGCAGAATGACTACAGGCGCTCTTTCTCATTGCATATGGTCCTGCTGCAGGCTTCATATATATTGGAGCACTGTGTTAGGTTTGACAGAGTGGGCCTTGGGGACCGAATTGGAGATGGACCCGGTTTCTCTTTGCCTGGGCCTGCCCAGAGTATCTTACGCATGGGGAAAAAATCCTTACTTTCTGTGCTAGGAAACTTATTCTGTTGTGTTGGATGTCTGAAAACTCTTCTGGGCTGTTGGTCTTTGGAAGCTCCTCATGGAAAATATCCCTTTGGTCTTTCTCACCAGTATGGTGCACCAACAAACAGAGATTAGTATAAGTCATAGAGTCATAGAGATGTATAGTTGGAAACCTTCTGTCCAACCCATCAATGCCGACCACATATCCCAAACCAATCTAGTCCCACCTGCCAGCACCCGGCCCATAACCCTCCAAACCAGTCGTATTCATATACCCATCCAAATGCCTCTTAAATATTGCACTTGTATCAGCCTCCCCCACCTCACCTGGCAGCTCATTCTATACACGTACTACCCTCTGTGTGAAATAATTGCCCCATAGGTATCTTTTATATCTTTTGCCTCTCACCCTAAACCAATAGCCTCTCGATCTGGACTCCCCGACTCCAGGGAAAAGACTTTACCTATTTACCCTATCCATGCCCATCATAATTTTGTAAAAATCTATAATGTCACCCCTCAGCCTCCGACGCTCCAGGGAAAACAGCCCCAGCCTGTTCAGCCTCTCTCTATAGCTCAAATCCTCTAACCCTGGCAACATCCTTGCAAATCTTTTCTGGACCCTTTCAAGTTTCACAACATATTTCCGATAGGAAGGAGACGAGAATTGCACGCAATATTACAACAGTGGCCTATCCAATGTCCTGTACAGTCGCAAAATGATCTTCCAACTCCTGTACTCAATACTCTGACCAATAAAGGAAAGCACATCAAACGCCTTTTTCACTCTCCTATCTACCTACGACTCCACTTTCAAGGAGCTATGAACCTGCACTCCAAGGCCTCTTTGTTCAGCAACACTCCCTGCGACCTGACCATTAAGTGTATAAGTCCTGCTAAGATTTGCTTTCCCAAAATGCAGCACATCGCATTTATCTGAATTAAACTCCATCTGCCACTTCTCAGCCCATTGGCAATTTGGTCAAGATCCTGTTGTAATCTGAGGTGACGTTCTTCGCTGTCCACTACACCTCCAATTTTGGTGTCATCTGCAAACTTACTAGCTGTACCTCTTATGCTCGCATCAAAACCATTTATGTCAATGACAAAAAGTACTGAATCCAGCACCGATCCTTGTGGCAGTGCACTGGTCACAGGCCTCCAGTCTGAAAAACAACCCTCCACCACCACCACTCTCTATCTTCTACCTTTGAGCCAGTTATGTATCCAAATGGCTAGCTCTCCCTGTATTCCATGAGATCTAACCTTGCTAATCAGTCTCCCATGGGGAACCTTATGAAAACCTTTACTGAAGTCCATATAGATCACATCTACCCCCTTTGCACTCATCAATCCTCTTTGTTACTTCCTCAAGAAACACAATTAAGTTTGTGAGACATGATTTCTCACGCACAAAGCCATGTTGACTATCCCTAATCAGTCCTTGCCTTTCTAAATACATGCACATCCTGTCCCTCAGGATTCCTTCCAACAACCTGCCCACCACCAACGTCAGGCTCTCTAGTCTATAGTCCCCTGGCGTGTCCTTACCACCCTTCTTAAACTGTGGCACCACGTTATCCAACCTCCAGTCTTCTGGCACCTCACCTGTGACTTTCCATATTACAAATATCTTAGCAAGAGGCCCAGCAATCACTTCTCTAGCTTCCCATAGAGTTCTAGGGTATACTTGATCAGGTCTTGGGGACCCGTTTCATGACATCCTTGGGTATTTATCCACCTTTACCCATTTTAATACATCCAGCACTTCCTCCTCTGTAATATGGACATTTTCCAAGGTGTCACCATCTATTTCCCTACATTTTATGTCTTCTACAATCAATACTAATGCAAAATACTCGTTTAGTATCTCCCCCATACTTCCTGTGCTAGGAAAAATATTCTGTTATGTTGGATGTCTGAAAACCCCCCGGGTCTGTTGGGTCCTTGTAAGCTCATCATAGAGAATATCCTTTTGGACTTTCTCACGATTATGGTGCACCAAAAAGCAAAGATTTACATAAGATATGGCAACCCTTTTTGGATTACCGCGATACAGGCTTATCTGCCACTCTAAAAAGGGCTTTTATATAGCCATGACGATATTGTATAATGAATCTAGGATGAAGAATTATGAACATATGAATGCTTAATGCTCTCCAAGAACGAGAACTATCATTTTGTTATGCTGAGCCATATTATTTATTTATTGTTTTTTTGTTTTTCTTCTGTCCATTTAGAGACTTTAACTTGTTTTGTATGTACATGCGATTGGGTGTAATTTTGTTCAGTTATTTGAGTTGTTTTGTTATTGGTTTAATATAATAATAAAAACCTCTTTTTCAATAAAAATGTTTGTTAAAAAATTAAAATGCCAAAATAGAGTCCCAAAGAACTCTCATTAGAGAGACTACTCATGGTGGTTTATCCTGAGGGTCAATACACCCCAGTGACAGGGTGAGGTTGAGAGAATGTCACCTTCATGGTAACCTCTGTCAGTGTGGGGAATTGAACCTGCCCTGGTGTCCTCCCTCTGCATCACAAACCAACCATCCAGCCAACTGAGTGGGAGACTGTGTCACTGTTACACACAGAATCAGTCACAGACAAGGGGCAAGAGAAACTTTCATGACAAGGTAAAAGGTATATTTGAGATAAATGTCATGATAACGGCTGAGGATAAAAATGTTCTCTGCCAGAAATTGTATTTTATAATGAGTCAAGTTTTTGGAAGCTGCCTTTGGCTGAATACAATAAGGTGAGACAAGTGAAATAACCAGAATGACTAATTGTGACTTGATATCGATAACCATAAAATAAGTGCATGTTTTTGATTGGTCTGTGGAAAGCATGCTGACTGTTGCATGAATTTATAAATCAGATGAAATATATTGTTAGGAGAGTCCGTCCCCATGGGAAATGCCTTCTGAACACATGCTAGAAGAAACCCAAGGTAAAAAGTGTCTGAGAATCGTCTGCTCAGTAACAGGAACCTGGAGGTTGAATGAATGAAAGTTCCTGTAACATGGAGCTGAGAAAATCATCGGATCACCCCCGATCGTATTGAATGTTGGAGCATATTTGAAGTACTGAATGGCCTCATGATGGATTTTAATTGTGTGTGATTTGAAAAACGTACAACTCTACTCGATCATTTTACGTGTTACACACTGGGGCACAGCCGTTTTCCTGAAACTGGGAATAAGTTGGAACAATACCTGGAACATTCCATAATTGGCATTCTCCAGAATATTTTATAACGCTGTGGGGGGCATTAGAAAGGCAAGAGAGAAAGAGAGGGAAGGTGCTGCATGCAGTAGTGAGAGTGGTAGAGCATGAGCCTTGTTCGGGGGTCGGTGCTATAACAGATATACGGTGAGTGTGAGGGAGCAGAGAGAATACGGTGACCCTTATCCTGACAGAGCAGGGAAGGTTATTGATGCTTGTCCTGTTTTGCCGGACATTTCCTCAGACCGCACACTGCACTGAGCTGGGTGGGGAGCTCAGATCATGCTTGGTAGGTCTGGTGGTGTGATCCCTCTGGGAAGAGAATGGTCCCCCTCTGTACTAACCCATCCAAAAGGACCTCCGTGCCCCAGTTGACAAACAGTGGTGTAATTTCCCCTTAGCTGCCATGCTCGGGGTAAACTGTGCAGGGCAGTTCTGAACTGAGAAAGCACAACTGTGTACCCATTGGCCTTTTAAAGATGGCACAAGTGCCAGGGATCACAGAATATCCGGGGCATGCCGGCGATGGTGAGTACCTCCAGTCATGATATGTTGGAGAATCGGGCTGACATTGTATGAGAGGGACACTATGGAGTGGGGTGGGGAGTTAAGGAGGTGAGTTTGGTAAGATAGCACCAGGAAACTAGCTCGGCCTCGTGCAGACAACCCCTCTGTCACACTTAATGAATATGTCACTGCGACAGTTTTTTTGTTAGATTCAGCCCAGTGAGGCGAAGACTCTGCTGTCCTCACTCGCAGTTACAAAGCTGCAGAACAAATGCTCATCCAAAACTCTCCATCGCCTGAACTCACAGCAATATCGCTTTCACTCATAACTCTTCGAAATGCTGACCCGTGTTGTATGATACTATCGAAATGTCTTCATTTCAGCATTCTGAAACGGGTGAACATATCCTTCCATGACATTTTTTCTCAGTCTCCCCCACTCTGCATCCACTCCAAAACACACTCATTTACAGTCATACTGGACGAGACTGTCAGTATGACTGGCTATTTGACCCAGCTGGTCCATGCCAACCAAAATGTCCATCCAGAGTCACCCCATTCCCCTGCCCTTGTTCTGTATCCCTCTAATCCATTCCTATTTGTGTATTTGTCCAAATGTCTTTTCAATGTTGTTATTGTACCCACCTCAATCACTTCCACTGGCAGCTCAGTCCATATGCGTACCACACTCTGTGTAAAAAAAAAGTTGCCCTTCAGTTTCCTTTTTATATTTTTTATCCTTTCCAAACATTAATGGATGTCCTCTAGTCCTTGATTCACCAACCTTCGGAAAAGAATTGAAGTATTCACCCCATGCACGCCTCTCATGATTTTATAAGACTTACACTTCTATAAGAACCCTCTCAGTTCCTACGCTGTAAAGAAATAAGTTCTAAGCTGTCCAACCTCTGTCTATAACTTAGAGCCTTGAGCCCATGAAATATCTTTGTAAATTTGTTCTACATTCTTTCTTGTTCAATAATATCCTTTCTAGAGCAAGGTGAACAAAACTGAACACAATACTCTAACTGCAGCCTTACCAACATCCTGTACAACTGCAACATAACGTCTCAACGTCTATACTCAATGCCCTGATGAAGGCTAGTGTGCCAACAGCCTTCTTGACTGTCCTGTGTATCTGAGACACAAATTTCAGGCAACCGTGCACCTGATCTCCAACGTCCTTTTGTTCCACTACACTCCTTAAGGCACGATCATTCATCACTAAACTCCTACTTGGATTTGTTTTTCCAAACTGCAAGACGTCACACTTATCTATATTAAACTCCATTTGCCATTTCTCAGCCCAATTCCCCTGCTGGTCAAGGTTCTGCTGCAATTTCTGATAACTTTCCTCACTGTTAACGATGCCTCCTAATTTAGAGTCATCTGCAAACTTACTAACCTTGCGTTATGCACTCTGGTCCAAATCATTGATATAGATAACAAACAGCAATGGGCCCAGTACCGACCCCTGAGACACTCCACTAGTCACAGGCCTCCAGTCCGACAAGCATCCCTCCACCATAGTCATTTGCTTCATAACGTCAAGCCAATTGTGTCGCCAGTTTGCCAGTTTACATTGGAGTTCATGCGATCTAACTTTCTGGAGCGGCCTACCATGTGGAAACTTATCAAAGGCCTTACCAAATCCATATAGACTATGTCTACCACCCTGCCCTTGTCAACATTCCTGGTCACTTCCTCAAAACACTCTATCAAAATTTGTAAGGCATGACCTGCCTCGTACAAAGCTATGCTGACTGCTCCAAGTCAAACTCTGTCTTCAGAAATGCATGCATATCTTATACCTCGGAACCTTCTCAAGTGGTTTCCGGAAACAGATATGAAGCTTACTGGTCTATATTTCCTAGGCTTTTCTTTTCAGCTCTTCTGAATAAGGGCTCAACATTTGCTACTGCCCAGTCTTCCGGGTCTTTGGCCCCTGAACTGTCTTCTCTCGCCTCTTGCAGTGATCTTAGATATAGCTGGTTAGGACCAAGAAATTTATCTAACTTTATGCATTCTAATATGTCCAACGGCACCTCTACTCTGATATGAACTGTACCAAGATATGACAATTAACCTCCCAAAGGTCACAGGTCTTCATGTCTTTCTTCATGGTATACACAGAGGGGAAATCGAGGACCTCAAACATCTCTTGTTGTTTTACATATGCGTGTCTATTTTGGATTTTAAGGCATCCTTTTCTCTCTCTAGTTGTTCTTTCTCTTTACTGTACTGAATTTGGATTCACCCTAATATGCTCAGCCAAGGCTATCTCATTACCCCCTTTTCGCCTTCTTGATTTCCTTCTGCAGTAAACTCCTGTGTCCCCTGTGTACCTCCAGGGATTCCCTTGAGCCAAGCTGCCTGTACCGGAGCCACGCCTCCTTTTTGCTGGTCAAAGCCTCAATATCTCTTGTCATCCAGGGTTTTTTTCTTCCAGCCTCACTTTCCCTTCCCCCTCACAGGAACATATAGACCTTGAACTCGGGCTATCTCACTTTTGAAGCCGTCCTCTTGCCCGCAATCCTTTTACCTGGAAACAAATTACTCCTATGAACCCCTGCAATCTCCTGTCTAATTTTAATCAAATATGCCTTGCCACTATTTAGAACTTGAATCCGTGGACCACTTGTTTTCCTCCCGTAACTATTTTAAAATTAATACAACGCTAGTCACTTTTCCCAAAATACTCCCCCGCTTTACCTCCGTCACCAATCCATCCCTATTTCCCAACAGTAAGTCGAGTTTGTCCCTTCCCGAGTAGGACCCTCTAGATACTGCTTGTGGAAACTCTCCTGAACACACTGAAGAAATTACGTTCCATTCGAAGTTCTTAACCATCTGGAAGTCCCAGTCTATGTTAGGAAAATTTAAATCACCTATTATAACAACCCTATTGCTCCTGCTACTCACACCAGTCTCCCTGCATATTCGTTCGTCCAATTCCCATTGATTATTTGTAGGCTTATAGTTTAACTACTATAATATCACCATCCCCCTCTTACATCCTTGCACCATTCATAAAACCCTCATTGGATATTATCTCAGTTATTTCATCTTTAATTACTTGTGTGATACTCGCCTTAATCTGAACTGTTGCTATTTGAACTGTTTCCATTTGCATCTGTCTCTTGCAATGATTTTCACATCCGCAGCATTTCTTGTCAAGGCACAGTGGAGATATGGAGCAATAAATGGATTGTAGCCGCAGATGCTGTCACTTCCAGCATGGGCTGCAAGTTTCCCCACACTGTGCAGTGATCTAACACAGTGTTACCGAACAATGTGACAGCCTGGGATTATATAGGAATGAACCAGTGCGGTCTGCACAGCTCCCTACGCTGGAAATTATAGATCAAGCATTGGTGTAGGCTGCACAGAGTTCCACTCTGGACCGGATTTACACAGTGCTCCATTCTGAATGTATTATGGACGGGCTGGTTATGTGAGTTGGATTGCGAATGTGAGAGAACTAAACATCTGGCAATACCTTCATTTTATGTTTCCTTTCTTGTGATTGGACCCTTCAACTCCTGACTCATCCAGTTAGACCCACCCCCCTGAATGAGTCATGGTGACTGTTGTTACAGCATCTGGGTCTGCAATATGACCAACAAATGGAGCAGAGGCTGCACAGAGCGGAGTCTCCGTAAAATGGAATGAGGGAATCACAATCAGATCAGCTGTGGTCTTGGTGAATTGTGGGCCAGGATTGGATGGACCACGAATGCAACTTATTCATATATTTAAATTTGTTCCTAGAAAACTACCCTTCTCTTCCAATATCCCATACAAGTGGGGAGTGAAGCACCTCCTCCTGTTTCTGCATAACAGGATTCTGGGGCCTCACTTCTCTCAAGATTTCCCTGTGCCCCAGTTTCGAGCATTGAATGACACCCCCCTGGTCCTGTGTCCCAGTCTCGAGCAGTTGAATGACTCCCTCCTGTTCCTGTGTCCCAGTCTCGAGCAGTTGAATGACTCTCTCGTGTTCCTGTGCGCCCAAACTCGAGCAGTTGAGTGACTGCCTCCTAATCCAGGTTTTGTGAAAATAGATTTCCTCCTCCTGCTTGTGAGTAACAGATTCCTATATTTCTGTGGTCACCTGCTGCTTCTGTGGAATGGAGTTGAGGGACTGAATGGCCTCTTCACATTCTTTACAGCTTCTGTTGTCAAAAAGACTGTCTCCTGTTTATGTAAAGCACCAAAATCTGAATGATTTATTTGACTCTCAGTAATTGAACAAACAAGCTGACTTACAGAATTCAGAATCTGAATAACCTTCTCCTGTTCCTGTGTTGTGCACACAAGGGTCAATAGAGTCTGAGAGATGTACAGCACGGAAAAAGATCCTTCAGTCTGGTCGTCCATACCAACCAAATATCCTAAATTAATCTCGTCCCTCTTGCCAGCGTTTGGCCCATCTCCCTGTAAACACTTCCCATGCACGTATCCATCCAAATGCCTTTTAAATGGTGTAACTGTACCTGCCTCCACCCCCTCTTTTGGCTGTTCAATCCATACACACAACAGTCTCTGTGTGAAAAAGTTGTCCCTCATGTCCCTTTTTTAATCTTTCCCCTCTCACCATTAACCTTTGTCATCTAATTTTGCCCTCGCCTATCCTGCAGAAAAGACGTTGATTGTTTACCTTATCTATGCCCCTCATGATTTTATACACCACTTTAAGGTCACCCCTCAAACTCAACACTTGAAAATAGCCCCAGCCTATTCAAACTCTCCCTGTAACTCTAACCGTCCAACACCTGCAACATTATTTTTAATCTCTTCTGCACCCTTTCAAGTTTGGAAACATCTTTCCGACAGCAGGGTGACCAGAATTAAAGGCAATATTACAAAAGTGGCCAAACCAATATCCTCTACAGATGCAACATGTCATGCAAACGCATAGACTCAAAGCACGCACCAATAAAGGGAAGATCACCGAGTGACTTCTTCACTACACTGCCTACCTGTGATGGCACTTTCAATGAAAGGAGATCCTGCACCACAAAGCGAGCTTTTCTGCCTCACAGCGCAGCGATCTGGGTTTAATTCCATCCTTGAATGACTGGCTGTGTGGAGTTTGTACATCCTCTCCGTGCCAACGTGACTTTCCTCCGGGTGCTATGTTTTCCTCCGACAGTATAAAGATATGCAGATAAGGGTAGATTGCCCATGCTCAATTGTGTACAGTACCCAGGGATGTGTAGGCGAGGTGGATAAGCCATGGGAAATGCAGGCTAAGAGGGATAGGGTAGGGGTTTGTCCAATGGGATACTGTTTAGAGGGTCAGTGTGGCCTCGATGGGCCGAATAGCCTGTTTTCTCACTGTAGGGATTCCATAATTTCAATGGAGTTCTTCTTGATTGGCAGCTTTCGACAGAGCACTACCTGTATGTCTTGCCTTGATTTTTCTTGCCAAAATGCAACACCTCACATTTATCTAAAATAAACCCCATCTGCCACTCCTCGGTTCACCTCAGAAATGTCCCATTATAGTCTGAGAGATCATTCCTCACTGTCGGCTACACCACCAAATTTGGTATTATCTACAAACTTACTGACCATACTTCATATACTCAAATGTTAATGATTTGTATAAGTAACAAAAGGCAGTGGACCCACAATTGATCTTTGCAAGCAGCGCCACTGGTCACAGGTCTCCAAGTTTAATGAACAAATGTCCACTGTCACGCCCTGTCTCCGATATTCAAGAAAATTTTTGATCGAAATGGCGAGCTTTCCCTGGATCCCAGGCAGTCTAACCTTGCTAACCAGTCTACCATGTAGAATATTTTGGTTTTCTTACTGAATTCCATAAAGACAACATCCACTGTCCTGCCTTCATCAATCATCTTCATCACTTCCTCAAAATATTCCACCGAGTAAGTGAGATGTGATCTCCAATGTACAAAGCACTCTTCAGTCCTTGTCTTTCCAAATGCATATACGTTCTTTCCATCAAAATCACCTCCAACAATTTTGTCACCATTGACGTCAGGCTCACCTGTCTATAGTTACCTGCTTTTTCCTTACTTTCTTAAATAATGACACTATGTTAGCAACCCTCCAGTCTTTTGACACCTCACTTGTGGAAATCAATGATACAAGTATATCAGCAAAATGCTGAGCAATCCCTTTCCTAGTTTCCCACAAACTTCTGGGATACAACTGATCAGGTCCCGGAGATTTATTTAACTTTATGTGTTTTACAATGGCCAACACCACCTTATAATATAGACACTTTCAAGATATCACTATATATTTCTTCATTCTCTCGCTCTTGTAATCTTCTCCACATTAAATACTGAGGAGAAATACTTGTTTCGTATCCCTCCCATCTCCTATGGTTCCACACATAGGTAGTCTTACTG
Organism: Chiloscyllium punctatum; assembly: GCF_047496795.1. Classification (NCBI taxonomy): domain Eukaryota; kingdom Metazoa; phylum Chordata; class Chondrichthyes; order Orectolobiformes; family Hemiscylliidae; genus Chiloscyllium; species Chiloscyllium punctatum. The sequence continues at coordinate 46,143,036 of NC_092771.1, read as the reverse complement.
ATCTTTAAGGGGCCCTATTCTCTCCCAAGTTAATCTTTTGCCATTAAAGGATTTGTAGAATTTCTTCAATGCCTCATTAACCCTATTTCTGAAGCCATCTCACGCCCACATTTTTCTGGCCCGATTTCCCCGTTGACTGCACACGTACTGCCCTTACACTCCTCTTGGGATTCACTTGATCTCAGCTCTGTTTACCTGAAATATGCCTCCTTCCTTACCTTGACCAGAGCATCAATATATCTAGCCATCCAGCACTCCCTGTACACTCCAGCCTTGCCCCCTCACTAATAGAAACATGTTGGTTCTGGAGTCTCTGAAACCAGGTTTTGATGGCCTTGATTTTTCCAACCATCCCTTTACCTGTGAATAGGGTATTCCAATCAGTCTTTCACAGGACTCTCAAACACTTTCAAAATTGGCCTTGTTCAAAGTTAGAACTTTAATGTTTACATCAGGTCTTTCCTATTCCAAAACTAATTTAAAACTAATATTTATGTGTAACAGACTTGAATGTTAAATAAACACTTCCTGCCCCTCTGTAACAGGTTCGAGAAACTGAATGGGCTCCTCGTGGCCCTCTGTAATAGACTGGAAAGGCTGAATGGCCTCCTCCTGTACCTGCGTAGCTGACCCAAGACATTAAATGACACAGCAACCCGTGGATTATGATAAGCTGGTAAACTGTATCTAAAAGAGGTCCATCCTTTCACAGTTACAGAAACACAAACAACACAATGTACTCCAGGTGCCCTCTCAGTAACACTCCACACAGCTGCAGCGACATATCTCTTCGTTTTGAATGATTCTGTTGGTAAAATGCTCCAATATTCTAGATTTCCAACTTTTCAAGTAACAACAGGCTAATATGGGCTCAATGGTCTTCTCTTATCCCTCTATAAGAGGCCCATAGGGACAGAAATGCTTTGGCCTGTTGCTGAGCAGCAGTCTCAATGCTCTGTCTCAAGGTTATGAATGGATTTGGTAGCAGGGCACTTAAAACCTGGAGTAGCCTCACACTGGTCAATAAGTATCATACTTTGGGTTAAAGTATCTAGAAACTTGCCCACCTGACATTTTTTTATGTCGCAGATCTGTTATTTTATAACTGCCTCCTTTCATAAGCAGAGTGGAACACATATAGACCACTGAAATGTTCTGTTAATACACTCATATACAAGTTAAAACAAGATTATAAAGGCTTATGGTCTATCCCTCAGCAACCCTCATCCATTCCTTCCAAACCCAGTAAATGTTCCCATTGATAGTGATATGAAAAATGATGTGTGGAACTCGTTAACTGAGCCTGTTTATTCAGTCATGATTTGGAAATGCCGGTGTTGGACTGGGGATGTACAAAGTTAAAAATCACACAACACCAGGTTACAGTCCAAAGGTTTAATTGGAAGCACACTAGGTTTTGGAGCGCCGCTCCTTCATCAGGTAATAATGGAGGACACAATTCTAAGGCACAGAAATTATAGCAGAAATTTACAGTGTGATGTAACTGAAATTATACATTGAAATATACCTGATTGTGTGTTGAGTCTTTCATCTGTTCGAATACCATGATAGTTTCACTTATTTCATGTGTAAATCATAAAACCATTTTTTTTTAAAATAAGTTGCATTCTCAGGTTAGCTGTAACATTGACTGTTAGCTCGACAATATCTTTAAGTTGTTGGCCCCTTGTGTTCTCTGCCTGTGCCATGATGTTTAGATTGATTCTAATCTGAAAAGTGAGATAACAGTTTTCCATGAATTCATACAGTTTTTGAGCAAAGTCCAATATAACCCGGCAAGTACAAATTCACCCCACAAAATATATGTGTGCATTTAGGTCGTCTGTTTGTGTGTGCGTGTGTTTGTGTGGGTTGAGGGCTGTGAGTGTGATGGAGTATATATGTGTGAAGTCTGAAGTCTGTGAGGGGGTGCATGTGTGAATGTGGGAGTCTGTGGGCGTGTCTGGGGTGGGGGGCTGTGAGTGTCTGTAAGAGAGAGTGTTTATGTGTGTACATGAGTGTAGAGTGGTCTACGTTTCTGAGCGGATGCCTGTGTGAGTGTGGGTGTCTGTAAGGGTCTGTGGGAGTGTCTCTGTGTGTGTCTGTGTACATGTGTGTCCGTGTGTACGTTTGGGTATAGGAGTGCCTGCGTATGTGTGTGTGTAGTGGTGTCTGTGTCTGTGTGTGTATAGTGCAATGGTGGTCACCTGTACTGTGACATGAACCCAAGGTCCCAGTTGATGCCCTCCCTATGGGTACCGAAATTAGCTATCAGACTCTGCTCGGCCACTTTTCACTGCTGCCTGTCCTGAAGTCCGCCTTGGAGGATGGATAGCCGGAGGTCCGAGGTTGAATGTCCTGCACCACTGAAGTGTTCCCCAACCTTGGAGGGAAAACTGTCTGTTTTTGTCTTTAATGTGAATCTCTCTGGTCCTACTTTATCTTTCCCTGGCCTTGGGTTTTGTCTCCCTCGTGTATCAAGTGCTGGCAATTGTGTTGCTCAGAAATAATGAAATGGTGTGTAACAGGCTATTGTTCCACTTTCCGGTATGTCCCATGTGATGGCCATGGACAGGGGTGTTTCAGAAGTTATGAGACACATCCTTGTAACTTGGTTTGTACCTGTGGTTGGCCCTCTCAGGTGACGTTGCGATCAGTAACATGAGGAAGCCCACTGAGTAAAGGACCAGGCATCTAAATTGTGTGACAATGCTGTCACTATTTTAACAAAAGGTTATTTTCTCCTTTTTTTAGTAAGAGGTCATAAAGGCCAAACTGCCGACTGAAAACGGCTCAAGTAAATAACTTACAGGGCGTTTAGGGTTTTTAATAAATAGTAGTAAGAATGGCCAGCTCTCACAGACAAGATTTTTTTCTTGTAGATGTAACAGTTACCAGGTGCTTGTTGACCCAGAAGGGTTGGAAGATTTAGTAAATTATCCCTAGCTGCTGTTCTCTCTGTAACTTCACTTGATGCTGTTTCCTCCTGGATTGGAGAACTGTATGCAAGAATGCATGTCTGAATGTTCCTTTTTGCCAAAGGGTGTGTTTCGGTTATTTTAGTATATTGGAACTGTTGATTTGTAGAAGGTACTGTATCCATTATTCGGTTAAGGTTTCCAATAGTTATTTTATTCTAAATTCCTCTTCATTTTGTATGGATTTTCATTAGAGTGTTTAAATATATTGTGATTTGCTTAATGGTGAGTGGTTTGACGAGTAGCATCACATCTGGAACACCCAACTCACATCTACCTTTAAAACAAGAAAAGATTGGAATCCAAGCTACCTTTTTAAACTAGTTTGAGTCAGTCTGGTTGGTCTATAGCAAACTGGGGACTCTCGTCTGGTTCTAAATCAGGAACACCAAATTGGGTGTAGAATTACAAACCGTACTGTGTGCAAACAGGCCATTCGACCCAACAAGTCCACACTAACACTCCGAGGAATAACCTACCCAGACCCATTCCGCTATACTATTATTACACATTTACTCCGACCAAAACTCCTAACCCACACATCCTTGAAAACTACAAACAATTTATCATGGCCAATTCACCTGACATGCACATCTTTGGGTTGTGGGAGGAAACCAGAGAATCCAGAATAAACTCATGCAGACACTGGAGAGTATGCACCAGGAGGCTATTGGGTTCAAAGGTCGCGTATGGTAGTTGTTAGTGTCTTTGGTTCCAGATGTCGAATTCGGTTGGTTTAAACAGTGTTTTGTGTATAAAGATTCTTTCAGTCACTGAGAGTTCTCGGGGTGTGGAAGAAGTGAAGTTGGGGGGTTTACAAAAGGTAATGAAGGCAAAGCTGTAGGAATTGGCAGACAGGCTGGAGTTGGGGTTGCATTTACCTGTGAGAAAATGCAAGATAATTACAGCTATAGCTCGCCAATTATATTTGGTGAAACCACCATCAGAGTCTACGGAAATGGCGAGAATTCAATTTCAAATGAGGCACCTTAAACATGAGAAGGAATTGAAACAGTTTGAATTATGATGAAAAGTAGAAATAAAAGAACAGGAAATGAAGAAGAAAGAGAGAAAAAGAGAGAAGAAAAGCAGAGAGTTTCAACCTCAAAGGTTAGTAATTAGAGAGGAAAGTTGACATAGAAGGCGTTGATGAAGGTAGACGGTAGGCTCGATGAGGAGGATAGTGAGGATGATCAACCCTATAGTAGCCAAGGGCTTGATGGGGATCTGTTTAAATACATCCAGATATTATCTACATTTGATAAGAAGGATGGGGGAGCCTTTTTAATTTCATTTCAGAAAGTGGCTAAACAAATGCAGTGCCCAACGAACATGTGGATTTAGTTGATTCAAACAAAACTGATAGGTATTTGCATCCCTATCAGAGGTGGCATCTGAGGAGGAGGAGGAGGTGAAGGAAGCTATCTGAAGTGCATATGAGCTTGTGCCAGAAGTTCACAGACAGTGTTTCAGGAATCTAAAATAACGTCCATGGTTAAATGCACATTGAGTTGGAAAGAATGTAACAAAGTAATTTTGAAAGGTGGGGAAGGGTATTAAAAACAGAGCAAAGTTATGGCACTCTGAGAGAGATTCTTATTTTGGTTAAGTTCAACAATTCCTGCAGTCGTGCGAACTCGTGTGGAAGAGCAGGAAGTAACAATAGCAAGATTAGAAGCTGAAATGGCTGATGGTGATGATTTGGTTCAGAAATCAAAGCTTGGTTTCTGTGAGAGATTGAGAAGAATGTGCGAGATCTTCTCAAAACATATCCCAGTGAGAGTAAGGTTTATTAGCATAGGCCAAGGGTATCAGGTAAAGAGGTTACAGCATTAAGAGGTACAGAAGTATGTAATTATTTTATGCTGAGACATGAGGAGGTATGTCATTCAGGAGGACTATTGGAGAGATGAGAAGTGCTCCATTATGTAACGTGTGGTTGGAGTGTCCAGTGGAGACATCAACAGAGTTATTCCACAATGGGGAAGGAGGCCTTGAGCTTGGTGTTGGCGTTACAACATTTCAGCATTTAACTTGCGAATAACATATATGAGACATATCTTTATAAATGATCGTGACCCTTTAAAGTTTTTGGAGAAGTTTAGGGAGAAAGAATGAGTTTATTCTTGCTGCCATTGAATTTTAAAGTTTACAGTTGACACGGTGAGAAAACTTATGTTTTGACACATTGTGGAGACTTGAATGAAGAAAGACAAAGGCATTCTGTGGCAGGAGTAAAATGACTGAAATGGAATCGAGTTGTGAACATTTGTATGCTCAGAGTCAGTGTAATATATATGCATTTCAGTCTACTAATAGAGGAAGATTTGGAGGTCTAAAATGAATCCACCGTTGTATATTGATGGATTATTTTATTAAAGATGGAGTTGCGGAGGATACTATCACTGTAAAAAGGTTATTTTCTCTTGGATTTTGTTTTTGAAGAGAGGTTTTAAAGGCAGAGGTGCAGAACTGCTGTCTGAAAACACTTTAAGTAAATAACTGAGAAAGCCTTTAGGTTTTATTAAAACGGTAATAATAATGGAAGGGCAGTGGCCAGCTCTCCCAGACCAGGTTTCCTCGTTTTGTTTTTAGCTGCAGCATTCAAAAGCTTCTGGAGATCCCAGAATAGTTGGAAGTGTCAATACATGATCCCTAGCCGCCTTTCTCTCTGATATCTCTGTTGATGTTGATTTCTCCTGGATCAGAAAACTGTTGTAAGAATCTGTATTTGAATATATCTTTGTGCCAAGCAGTGTATACCAAGAAGGTACGGTATCTATTGTATGTGTAAGTGTTCAAACATATAAGCTATCTCAAAATGTTCTTCTCTTTGATTGTATTTTAACTAAAGCATTTGAATAGATTATATTTTGCTTAATGTCGAGTTGGTTGACCAGTCACAACATAACTGGAAAGCACACTTCCCATCTATGTTTAAAATAAGGAAAGGTTTGGGTCTAAACGGCCTTCTTAAAATATTTTGCGGGAATCTGGTCTGGTCCACAACGTTTGTAACCGAGGAGTTTCTGACTGACTCCTGTTATTGAAAAGTTAGTGGAGGGGCTGGAGATGGTTTGCTGGAGGTTGTGCTGTGAGCTGCCTCAGACATTCAGGGAGACCTGAGGATTTGGTGACTCAACTCGGGATGGAGCATGGGGACTTTAGTTACAGCATATGATCCTGCAACATGAACAACAAATGAAGCAGAGGCTGCAGAGAGGGGAAGCTCTGAAACCACGCAGTGAGTGCGTGTGGTGAAAGGGATCTGCTGTATCCACCCCGGGTTTTCAGGAACAGCATCTCAAGCTCCATTTAACCCGTGAGCAGAGGGGATCCTGACTGAAAAAGGAGTGGTGTCACCTCCTTCAACCCACAGCTGAACACGAGGCAGAGGACGGTGCTGTCAGTGGCTGTTCGGGTCACTGTTTCATTCAGCTTCTATGATCCGGAAATTTCCAGGCAGGACTGGGTGACATATCCATCATCTCTCAGTACCTCAACATCAATGTCATCATCCGATGACGGAGGATATATATTGTGGATGAGTAAAATACATTGTTTCTCCCTCAGCGGGAAGCTGCTGGTGTATCCTTATTTTCCCAGTATAGTGGGATTCCCGTTGGTGTACATGGCATCTGCGGTTAGCCATGTCAATGGGGAGAGGTAGAGGAACTGAAGGAACTCCCACTCTATGGATGTTACAGTGTGTCCATGCATAGTACATCATGTTGGTGAATACCCCTGCGCTGGCAGCAGTCACGGTCTCTTCATTCAGAAGCAGGCAGCTATTCCCATTGTCTTCATCGCTCCATGTAGAAAGGAATAAATGTATCTTGGATAAAGGCCGTCCCGTTGATACACGTTTCAAAACACCATCCCCACCACCAACCAACTACATTAAAATATTCCATGTGCACAGAGAGCAATGGGGTCAGTTGGACTGTCAGGGAACAGACGATCAGGGACGTGTCTGAACGGGTCTGAGTGAACCCCTGAGTACACAGTGTCATTAAGTTCTGTAATCCCTCTCCATTTCAGTAACATACTGCCTTCCATTATTCCAGTAAATGAAATGACAGATTATATCATGTTATATTCCACCTCCCAAATTATTATCCATTGCCTTTACCTCTCTGTATCTATCTGTAGACACTCTATCCTCTCTTGCTAATTTAATCTCTTGCTTATCACAGCAACATGACCAAACTCAGTATCTGTATATCTGTTCCATCCTCCTGATGATTGATATAGACTGTAAATAGTTGAGGACCCAGCACTGGTCACTGTGTGACTCCACTGGTGACTTTCTGTCAAACTGATAAAGACTTATTTAACCGGAGTGCCTGCTTCCTGTTTGATACACAGTCCTCCCCCATTACTGTGTAACACAGTGGGAAGGCTGAATATAAACAAGGACCATCAGTCAGGAATCCAACCCCTCGAACCTGCTCCGCCATTGAATACGATCATGGCTGATGTCATCGCGCCATCTATTCCACTTTCCTGCTATCTCTCCATCCTCAAACTCTAGTCTCTTGTTGTAAATTGCGCCACATGAAAAAAAATCACTCCGCCTCTACACTTTCAATTACATTTAGCATTTGCAGACCTCAATGAGATCTCCTTTCATTCTTATAAACTCAAGAGTATAGGCCTGAACTGCTCAATTTCTCTTCATAAGACAAACACTTCAAATTTAGAATCAATATAATGAACCTCTTCTGAATTGCCTCAAATGCAAATACCTCATTCCGCGGGACACACAAACTGTACTCCAGTACAGCCTCACTAATGCCTTGAATAGCTACAACAACACTCCCTACATTTCTGCTCTATCCTTTTACAAATAAATGCTGAAATTATGCTTGCTTTTCTCAATACTTTCAGTACTCGTAGGCAAGTTTTTTTGTGATATGCAAGCTGATACCCTGATCACTCTGTACCTGAGCACTTTGAAGTTTCTCTCCATTTAGATAATAATTTGCCTTTCTGTTACGCTGGCCAACTTGAATAACCCTATATTTGTCCACTTCAATTTTCATTGCCAAGGTTTTGCCCATTCACCCAACCTATCCATGTAGTTTTAAATTTCTTGCATCACCATTCCGACGTTCAACTGAAAATGTAGCTAAAGTATTTTCTATCCCGTCAAACGAGTAATAATATCGATCGCAAATGGTTGAGGAATGAGAACTGAAATCATTGGCACTCTACAAATTGCATTTTCCAAAAGAAAATGACACATTTATTCCATCTGACTCCATTTTGTTGGTTAAGCAATCCTCCATTCAAGCTAATACATTACTCCTAAACCCATGTTGTCTGATCTTACCATTTACTCGTTGGAGAAGCGACACATCCAATGCCTTCTGGAAGACAAGATATCACATATTTAAGTAACTCAAGCAACACTTCAAACTTGATTTAATCTTTGTAAAACCATGTTGACTCCGATGGATTCTGGTTTAACTTTGCAAATGTCCTCAACAGTGGATTCTAATAATTTGCCTCAAATTACAGTAGTTTATTGTTACATTTTACTCATTAATGTATACAGCTATTGTAAGTTCTTCCCTTTCGAAAACCTCTACGTTTTCTTTGAATTCCTGTCTCATGGGCAAAAGGTTTTAAGAGATCTGCTCCAATTGCTGTGTAAGAAGCATATGAGGCTGACTGGACTCATCATCCTGCTGGTGTACAAAATCGATGGGATGACGTCTTTCTGGTAATACCATGTTGTCATCTCCAAGGCTAGAATGACCTCCTCCCGTTGATGCGTTAGAGGGGTGGGGTATTATGAAATCTTCCCGTTGCAGTGTAACATATTGAGGGGCTGATGGGTCTTCTCATATTTATTCATAACAGGTGGAGATACTGAACAGTCTCCACATGTATCCTGGAGATGGGACCAAGGGATTGATTGGTCTTCTCTTGTTCCCATACAACAGACACGTGTCTAAATTACCTCCTCCTTTCTCATGAAATAAGTCTCAGATAGTTTTTATCCTTATCCAATTCCCTTGCAACAGATTCGCTGAGTCTGAATGGCCTCCTGTTATCCAAGTGTAACAAATCTCCAGTCACTGTGTGACCTCTTCCAGTTACTACGTTATGGACTTGAGGAGGTTGAATGGACTGATCCTGTTGCTGTGTAACATGATACTGGTGTCGCATGGCATACTCTGGCACCAGTGTTTTAGATTCGAGGGGCTGATTGGCCTTCTCCTGTAAATAAACAACTGTCTCCAGGGGCTGAACAGCCTCGCCCTCTTCTGGTGTAACAGGGTCAAAGGCCTCAATATCCTTCTGTTGTTCCTGTTTAACAGGCAGAAGCACGGAATTGATTCCTCCTCTATCTGTGTAATTCGCTTCAGTTGTTGACTCCTTCCTGTCATCTATGTTGAAATAAGATCTTCTTTCATTTTTGTAAACTCCAAAGGCTATTGGATCAACCTGATCGTCCTTTTGTTATAAGCTGGCACCTTCATTGCAGGAATCAGTTGAGGGGACCATCTCTGAGCTGCTTCCAATATAACAATATCCTTTCTTCATTGAAGAGACTAAATCTGTACACACTACTCCAGATGGGATCTCACTAAAATCCTGTACAGCAGCAGCAATGATTTACCATCCTGCTGTAAGGTTCCCACCCAATTAAGAGCAGTCTTAGCTCTCTGGGGGAAATACAGAGCATTGTTGAACGATCATTGTCCTTCTCTACTCCACGAGCATTACGGGAAATGTGGAGAAAATGTCACAATGATGCTTAAGAAGAACATAAATGATGTGGCGACGTGATCTCTACCATTAATCTCCACAAAGCCCACGTCGCTCAGATTCTACAGAATCTTGTAATGTCGAGCATAAAACCAGCATGGAGAAGGAAACATTGATGGGAGTTATATATCAAACTGAAAGCTGCAATGCAAATGTTGGGCATGTTATAAAACAGGAAAATGAGACATACACATTTGTGGGTACTGCAGTAATACTGCAGTACTGTTTACGTTATATCTAAACTGTGTTAACCCAACTGAATGCTAATGCTGGGAAAAATGGATTTCATGAGCATGTGGTCGATAGCTGGCATTAACATTTTGTCGAGCACTGAGCTAGAGATCAGGTTATTTAGAAATTGGTGTTGGATGATCAGAAAAGCTAATTAAACACTTTGATGTTGAGGACATTTTGGGATCAGTGACCACAATGCATTGGTTTTCTTTTATGCTGTTTGAGTACACGGTAGTTTTTGGTTTATTTGAAGTAACTGTTATAAATTAGAATCTTGCAAGCCCTGAAGGTGTGAGGAGAAAGTGGGGACTACAGATGCTGGAGATCAGTGTAGCTGGTAAAGCACAGTCAGGGAGCGTACTAGGAGCAGGAGCATTGTCGCTTCGGGCACAACCCTTTGTCAGGAATGAGACTTATGGGTCAAGGGGGATGAGAGATAAATGAGAAGGGGGTGTGGCAGGAGGCAGGTAGCTAGGAATGCGATATGTAGATGAAGGTGGGTTGAAAGTGATAGGTGATGAAGGGAGACAGAACGCGTCATTTACTGCGTCCTTTAAACTCAGTGTGGTCTTCTCTACATTGGCGAGACACACGTGGATTATTTCAGAGAACATCGCTGGAACAGCCACATTGACCAACTCCACCACCTTGTGGTTGAACACTTTACCTCTCCTTTCCACTCTGCCAAGGACATGAAAGCCCTGGGCCTCCTCCATTGCCAATCACTAACCACCCGAAGCATGGATGAAGAAAGGTTCCTCTTCTGCCTTGGGACCATCCAACCACAGGGATTAATGTAGATTTCACCAGTTTCCCCATTTCCCCTAAGTCCACCTTATCCCAGTCCAATCTTCCAACTCAGCACCCTCCCCCCTTTTGAACGTTCCGACGTGTACATCTTCCTTCACATCAATCTGGTCCACCCTCCTCTCCGACCTAACCCTTTCAGCCTCACCTTCAACGAATTATTAGACCAAAGGAATCAGCTTAGAAAAATGCCAAGTGTTGTAGTAAGCCAGTGGATTCGGAGAAATGTAGGACTCATCAACGGATGACCAAGAAAATGAGAAGGAAATCAAAAAGCGAAAAAGCATGCAGACAAAAGAAAAACATAAAGACTGCTAAAACAAAAACGTACATCAGTGTATGAAACAAAAGTAAAAACAAGGTCAATGTGGAACAATGGGTATGCGGCCAGGGTAATTTATTGGAGAGAACAGATAAATCACAGGGGAAAGAAACAGTTTCTTTGTGTCTATCTTCAAGGCAGAATATCCAGAAATTCTTCCAGAAATACCAAGTGACCATGGGATTTATGCAAGTAAAACCTAAGATCATTCTTTTCAGTGTTGAGGTCATCTTTTAAAAGGAAGCTGGATTGAGTATTTATAAATCTGACAGATCAGCTGTACTTCATACAAGAATTTCAGAGGAAGTAGCAAAAGGCATATTGATTGCATCACAGATTTTCACGTTATTTCCAATACATTCCCGAAAGATATTTAGCCAATCTGGATAAGGCAAAGGTTATAAATATTATCCAACAGTTTAAGAAAGGATGAAGATGGAGAGTGGTGAACTACAGATCAGTAACTTGTCATCCACGGTCGGGTGTCTGTTGGGCTCGATTATAAAGGACATGTTATTGGATATATAGAAGGTAATGGGAAAACTGGGGAGGATGATAATGCATCGATGAAATGAAAACCATAAGGGGCAAACGTTTTTTTGGAATGGTTTGAAGATGATTCTTATGGACGTAGTCAATGAGGAGCCAATGGATAATGTTGGATATTCAGGAGGATCGTTTTTAAGAACTCTCCCACTAACATCATAAGAAAAGTTAAAGTGGAAAGGAATTGGGAAGAACGCATGCAAACAGGGAACGAAAAAATAGTTTTACATTCATGTGTACGTAATTGCAATATAGAAGATGTCGTGCACCAGCTGCATAGATTATTGCTGAGACTAAACTTAGAGTATTGTGTACCGCATGGAGTCCCAATCTAAGATAGAATATACTGACTACAGAGGAACTGCAAAAGGTATTCTCCAGATTAATCCATAAAATGGCAAGTTTGTCTGATGGGGGACATTCAGCCTGTAATCTCGAATTTCAAAAGATGAGAGGTGATTGTAGTGAAACTTAGAAACTTAGGAACATAGAGGGGACTGAATAACAGAGAAACATGGAGAAGTGCAAGCAGGTGAGATGAGGCAGAATCCCACGATATTCTACACATACAAGTATAACAGAATAATCAGCAAAGAGTTAGTGTCTATTAGAAACCAAAGGGGGTCAATCAGTGCGTCAACTCAGAGAACATTGATAGATTGTTACATGTAAACATCACAGCTGTTTTACTTGGGAGAAGGAGGATGCAGGTACAGAGTTCGAGAAGATGGACTGGAAAGCTCTTGAAGGGATTGACGTAAAATACGAGCAGGGATTTGAGGCATTGTTTCGTATAAAATTGGACCTATCCGCAGGTCTCGATACTGTTGGAGTCAAGGGAGGAACCTTTAATTGGAATCTGACCATAGGGAAGGTGCCAGAGGACTGGAGAGCAGCTAATATGATTCCACTTCACAGAAAGGGTGGTAGAGATTTGCCAAGGTAACTATGGACGATCACTGTTCGGGAAACTACTGGAGAAAATAGAGAAGGAGAAAATCGAACTCCAATCAGAGTCACAAGGTTTGATCAGGGATAATCATCATGACTTTATCAGAGTGAAGTCACACCTTATGAATTTGATTGAAGTAGTTTGAGGAGGTCGCTTATTTACTTTTGCAGCAAGGCCTTTGATAAAGTTCCGCATGGGAAACTGAAAAAATTAAAGTAAAATCTCACACTATCAAGGATAACTTGAAAAGTTACGACGAAAATTGTCTTAGTTTCAGGAGGCAGAGGGTGATGGGAGAAGGCTGTTTGTGTGACTGGAGACCAGTGTCCCCTGATGTACCACAGGGATCAGTGCTGTGTCCCTTATTGTTTGTAGCAATCATAAATGGTATAGATGTGAATCTGGAGGGGGAATGGGTGGAGGGGAGGGAGTTGTGATAAGTAAGTTTGTGTTTAACACAAAGATTGGCCGGGTGGTTGGCAGTGAGGAGGAAGTTCTGATTTTACAGGAAAATACAAGTGGAATAATCAGATGGGCAAATCAATGGCAGATGTGATCCTGATAAATATGAGGTGATGTACTTTGGAAGGAGGAACCAGACATGGGGTGTACACAATGATTGGCAGCACACTAGGAAGCTCAGAGGGTGTTTCTACACACATCCCTGAATGTGACTGAACAGGGTAATGGACTAGTTAAGAATTGAACCTTGGGTGTAGCGTTTATTAATCAGGGAGTAGATTATAAGTGCTATACAGGGCTTGGTTTAGTCCATGATGGAGTTCTGGGAGCCTTATTACAGGAAGGATGTGATTGTACTGGAGTGGTTGCAGAGGAGAATCACCACGATGTTTCCTGGGATGGAGCATAGGCTGGATAGCATGGAGAGAGGCTGGATAAGCTCGCGTTGTTTACTTTGGAGCAGAGAAGGCTGAGGTGGATGTGATTCAGAAGGATAAGTTAACAAGGGGCATGGACAGGGTGGATTGACAGCAGCTGTTCCTTTTAGACAGAGGGTCAAGAACAAGGGAGCACACTTTTAAAGTGAAGGGTTTGAGGTTCAGAGAGGATTTAAAGATTACTTTTTTTCACCCAGAGAGTGTTGAGGTCTGGAAAGTACTTCCTGAGAGGGGAGTAATCACGGCTAACCTCTCAACCGTTTAAAGTACTTGGACGAGCACTTGGAAGTTTCATAACATTCCAGGCTATGGGCCTGGTGTTGGAAAGTGGGACTAATATAGATCGTGCTGTATTTCTGTTGGTATAGAGACTATGCTCCTGTGCGTGTATGATGTGGAGCTGAGCAGCTTAAGACATGAATTGGTGGGTTTCTGAAGATAATGTTCACAAAGGTTATAAGAGTGAACTGTTATAGCTTGTCAAATTATGTCAATGTGAGAAGTATGAAAAAACAGTGCAGTTTCCTTCCAGTTTGAAACCAGAGAATGGAGAATGGGAAACAGGGAAATGGCGAAACTGTGAATCCACAACTTCAGTTCTGTCTTCACAGAACTTTCTGACAATACCAGGAAAACCAAGTCTGGTGTGGGAAACGAAATAGTATATGGAACACAGAACATAGCAAGTAAATGATATGGGAGAACTTATTGGAACTGAAAATAATGGTCATAGACAACACTAACATAGATTTATGAAAAGGGAATTATGTTTGAGAAACAGACTGGGAGACAAATGAAAGAGAAGCAATGGAAATAAAACACGTGGATTTAAAGAAAGATTTTGGTAAAGCTCCAAGCCGAGTTTGCAAAATCAACTCTGAGTGGAATGGGGCGAATACATTGACAAGCTTCTATAATGGGACAGCTGGCAGGAAATAGTGAATAGAAATAAACAGACTCGTGAAGGAACAGCCTGACACTGTCTCTAAGGTATGATTCTGTGAGTATGACTATATCCCTGACACCACATCACCTTCCTCGGATATCTCCTCTCTCACCAGCAGGACAGACAAAACAGAAGTGGTGGCACAGTGGGATACAGTTGGAAGGGAATTGCTCTGGGAGTCCTCAACAGTGTCTCTGTATCCCATGAAGTCTCATGGCGTTAGTTTACACATGGGAATTGAAACCTCCAGCTGATTACCATGTACCAGCCTCTCTCAACTGATGAGCCAGTACTCCTCCATGCTGACCAACACTTGGAGGAAGCACTGAGGGTGGCAAAGGCACAAAATGTACTCTGGGTTGGGGATGTCAATGTTCACAAAAAGAGTGGTTCGGCAGCAGCATTACTGATTGAGCTGGTTGGGTCCGAAAGGATAGAACTTCTCGACTTGGTCTGCGGCAGGTGGTGAAGGAACTAACAAGAGGGAAGAGCCATATTTGACCACAGCCTTTCTAACCTGCCAGTTGCAGAAGTATCGGTCCATGACAGTATCGGTAAGAGTGACCACTGCATAGTCATTGTGGAGACAAAGTCACACCTTCACATTGAGAATAACCTCCACATTTGTGGGTGGCACTATAACCGTGCTAAATGGGACAGACTTCGAATAGATCTATCAGCTCAAGCCTGGGTTTACATAAGGTATTGTGGGTCATCAATAGCAGCAGAATTGTACTCCAGCACAACCTCATGGCCCTCACAACAATTACCATCAAGCCAGAGGATCAACCTTGGTTCAAAGGAATGTGCAGGAGGAAACGAGCAGCACTGGGAATACCTGAAAATGAGGTGTCAGCCTGGTGAAGCCACCAGCCATGACTACCTGTGTACCAAACAGCATAAGCAGTAAGTGATAGACAGAGCTAAGTGATCCCAAAAGCAAAGGATGAGATCTCAGCTCTGCAGTCCTTCCACTTCTAGTTGAGAATAATTATGGACAATTAAACACGTCATTGGAGGAGGAGATTCCACAAGTATCCCATCCTTAATGATGGAAGAGACCAGCACTTCAGTGCAAAAGATAACGTTCATGCATTCGCAATAATCTTCAGTCAGAAGTGTTGAGTGGATGATCCATCTAGGCCTCCTCCAGTGGTCCTCAGCAATTCAGTTACCAGTCATCAACCAATTTGGTTCAGTCCACGCGACATCCCAATTCAGTTGGAGACACTGGATACCCCAGAGGGTTCATACCCTGACAACATTCTGGCAATAGTACTGAAAAGTTGTTCTCCAGACCTTGTCACTGCCCTAGCTAAGCTGTTCCAATCCCGTTACAACAACATTTCCCCGATTACGTCAAAAATTACCCCAAGTATATCCTATGCATAAAAAGCAGAACAAATCCAATTCGGCCAATTACCATCCCATCAGTCTACTCTCGATCATCAGTAATGTGGTGGAAGGTGTCAGTGCTTTCAAGCAGCACCTGCTCAGCAATACCCTAATCAATGACGCCCAGTTTGGGCTCCACCAGGGCCAATCAGCTCCTGACTTCATTACCGTGGTTCAAACATGGACAAAAGAGCTGAATTCCAGAGGTGGGGTGAGAGCGATAGCCCTTTAAATCAAGGCTGCCTTCGCCCAAGTGTGGTATCAAGGGGCCTTAGCAAAACTGGAATCAATGGGCATCAGGGGCAAACTCCCCGCTGGTTAGAATCATACCTGACACGTAGGAAGATGGTTATGGTTGATAAAGACCAGTCAACTCAGCTCCAGGGCAAGTCTGTAGGAGTCCCTCGGGCAGTGGCCGAGGCCCATACATCTTCAGGGCTTCTTCATCAATGGCTTTGCATCTATTATAAGGTCAGAAGTGGGGATGTTCGCCAATGATTGTACAATGTTCAGCAATGTTTATTGCTCCTCAGATAATGAAGCAGTCCATGTCCAAATGCGACAAGATCTCGACAGTATCCAGAATGACAAGTGGCAAGTAATATTCACGCCACACAAATGTCACACCGTGACCATCACCACTAAAATGCAATCTACCCACTGCTGCTTGGCATTCAATGGTGTTACTGTCACTGAATCCATGGTGGACTGCAGCGGTTCAACAAGGCAGCTCACCACCACCCTCTCAAGGGCCAATCAGGGACAGGCAATAAATGCTGGCCCAGCCACTCACACCCAGATTCAGAAAATAAATATTATTTTTAAATAAAATAACAGAGGAAGGTTGTTGGGATATCATAATGATCGGTACTCAGGCCCCAACTGTTCACAATACTCATTAAACATTTGGTTGCAGGAATCAAATATAATATATCCCAACCTGCTGACAGCACTAAAGGATGTTGGATTGTGAGTGGGTGAGGAGGATGTAAAAAAGCTTCAAGGTGACTAGGACAAGTGGAGTGAATGGGCAAATACGTGACAGATGGAGAACAATGTGGGTAGAGGTGGCGGTGTGCCCTTTGATGGGAACAATAGACTAGAAGCCTATCCTTTGAAAAGGGATTGTTTGAAACATGTTGATCTACAAAGGGATGTATGCTCCTTTTTGTTGTTTCCTTCTGCGCAGTCCTCTGAGGTCCCTGCAGCGCAGTGAGGTCTGAACCCAGAAGTCAATACTGGGAATGGCACTGACACTCTGACCAGTGTGCATAGACCCACTAAGTGGGGAGCTGTAACATTGCAAAGGATCTGGATCTCCCTGTACACCAGTCACAGAAAACAATATTGCAGGAAAGAAAGCAATCAGGATGATCAATGGTGTGCTGACCTTCATTCTAAGGGAATTTGAGTCCAGGAGTAAGCGTGTCTTACTGCAGTTATACAGGGCCTTGGTGACTCCCCATCTCAAACACTGTCCAGTATTGTGTGCAGGTTTGGTCTCTGTACCTCATAAAGGACAAACCTGACATTGAGGGAGAGCAGTGAAGGATGACCAGACTGATCTTTGTGATGACAGGCTTGTTGTGGGAGCAGGGTTTGGGGCGACTGGGCTTGCATTCTATGGGGTTTAGGAAAATAGGTGGAGATCTCAGTGAGATATATAAAGCTCTGACAGGGTGAGACAGATTGGAATCAGGGATGACAATTCCCCAGGCTGTGGTGTCTAAAACAAGGGGTCACAGTATTAGATACAGGCAGGCCATTCTACAATGAGATGAGAATAAATGTCTGCACTCAGCGACTGGTGAACTTGGGGAATGCACTCGAACCAGGAAGCCAACGCACTGAATATAAATACAGATTTAGAGACAGTAAAGGGATGGTGGGAGAGCAGGAGAACGGTGTGGAAATAAAGGGCCAACCAATATTATATTGAATTGGGTAGCAAACTCGACAGACCAAAGGGACTACTACACTTCCTAATTTATAGCTTCCCAAGGTTAATCACATTAACGGATATATTCATTGTGTGGGATAAGTGCATTGTGGAGATGTTTGAACATGAACAACAATGAGGAAGGGTCAATGTGCTGTATGGCCTACTCTATTCCTGATGTTTCTGTGCAGTCTGTGGGAAAGTTCGGTAAATGTTTGAGAGGGAGAGGGTACAGTCGGAAGTGACAGTATTTCTGTTGAATAAAGGGAACTATGGAGCTATGAGGGAGGAGCTGGCCAATGTTCAATGGTGCAATACCTTAGCAGGGATGACCATGGAGGAACAATGGCGGATATTTCTGTGTATAATGCAGAAGTTGCAGGATCAGTTCATTCTAAAAAGGAAGAAAGATCCCAGGAGGAGGCATGTGTGGCCGTGGTTGACGAGGGAAGTTATGAAACATATAAAGTTAAAAGAGAAAAAGTATAACATAGCAAAGATAAGTGGGAAAACTGAGGACTGGGAAGCTTTTAAAAAACAAGAGAGGATTACTAAGAAGGAAATACGCAGAGGAAAAATGAGGTACGAAGGTAAACTGGCCAATAATATAAAGGAGGGTAGTAAAAGCTTTTTTAGGTATGTGAAAGGCAAAAAAATGGTTAGGACTAAAATTGGGCCCTTGAAGACAGAAACAGGGTCATATATTACGGGAAACAAAGAAACGGCAGAAGAATTGAATTGTTACTTCAGATCTGTGTCCACTGGGGACGACACAAGCAATTTCCCTGAGGTAACAGTGGCTGAAGGACCTGAACTTAAGGGAATTTATATTTGCCAGGAATTGGTGTTGGAGAGACTGTTCGGTCTGAAGGTTGATAAGTCCCCGGGGCCTGATGGTCTACATCCCAGGCTACTGAAGGAGGTGGCTCGGGAAATCGTGGATGCGTTGGTGATTATTTTCCAGAGTTCGATAGATTAGGGATCAGTTCCTGCGGACTGGAGGGTGGCTAATGTTATACCACTTTTTAAGAAAGGTGGGAGAGAGAAAGCAGGAAATTATAGACCAGTTAGTCTGACCTCAGTGGTGGGAAAGATGCTGGAGTCTATTATAAAGGATGTAATTATGACACATCTGGATAGGACAGAGTCAGCATGGCTTTATGAAAGGGAAATCATGCTTGACTAATCTTCTGGACTTTTTTGAGGATGTAACTCTGAAGATGGATGAGGGAGATCCAGTAGATGTAGTGTACCTGGACTTTCAGAAAGCTTTTGATATAGTCCCACACAGGAGGTTAGTGAGCAAAATTAGGGCGCATGGTATTGGGGGCAAAGTACTAGCTTGGATTGAAAATTGGTTGGCTGATAGGAAACAAAGGGTAGTGATAAACGGCTCCATTTCGGAATGGCAGGCAGTGACCAGTAGGGTACCACAGGGATCCGTGCTGGGACCGCAGCTTTTTACAATATATGTTAATGATATAGAAGATGGTATCAGCAATAACATTAGCAAATTTGCTGGTGATACAAAGCTAGGTGGCAGGGTGAAATGCGATGAGGATGTTAGGCGATTACAGCGTGACCTGGACAAGTTAGGTGAGTGGGCAGATGCATGGCAGATGCAGTTTAATGTGGATAAGTGTATGGTTATCCACTTTGGTGGCAAGAACAGGAAGGCAGATTGCTACCTCAATGGA
Organism: Chiloscyllium punctatum; assembly: GCF_047496795.1. NCBI lineage: Eukaryota > Metazoa > Chordata > Chondrichthyes > Orectolobiformes > Hemiscylliidae > Chiloscyllium > Chiloscyllium punctatum. Next base: position 46,123,541 of record NC_092771.1, on the reverse strand, counting down.
ATCAATTTAGGTAAAGGGGCAGTACAGAGAGATCTGGGTGTTCTTGTACACCAGTCAATGAAGGCAAGCATGCAGGTACAGCAGGTAGTGAAGAAGGCTAATAGCATAGTGGCCTCCATAACAAGAGGGATTAGGTATAGAAGCAAAGAGATGCTTCTGCAGCTGTACAGGGTCCTGGTGAGACCACACCTGGAGTACTGTGTGCAGTTCTCTTCTCCAAATTTGAGCAAAGACATTCTGGCTATTGAGGGAGCGCAGCGTAGGTTCACGAGGTCAATTCCTGGAATGGTGGGATTACCTTACACTGAGAGGCTGGAGCGACTGGACTTGTATACCCATGAGTTTAGAAGACTGAGAGGGGATCTGATTGAGACATATAAGATTATTAAAGGATTAGACACTCTGGAGGCAGGCAACATTAGATTACTTACAGTGTGGAAACAGGCCCTTCGGCCCAACAAGTCCACACCGCCCCGCCGAAGCGCAACCCACCCATACCCCTACATCTACCCCTTACCTAACACTACGGGCAATTTAACATGGCCAAGTCACCTGACCTGCACATCTTTGGACTGTGGGAGGAAACCGGAGCACCCGGAGGAAACCCACGCAGACACGGGGAGAACGTGCAAACTCCACACAGTCAGTCGCCTGAGGCGGGAATTGAACCCGGGTCTCTGGCGCTGTGAGGCAGCAGCGCTAACCACTGTGCCACCGTGCCGCCCAGGGGTGAGTGCCGAACCAGAGGACACAGCTTAAAAATACGGTGTAGACCATTCAGGACAGAGATGAGGAGAAACTTCTTCACCCAGAGAGTGGTGGCTGTGTGGAATGCTCTGCACCAGAGGGCAGTGGAGGCCCAGTCTCTGGATTCATTTAAGAAATAGTTGGATGGAGCTCTCAAAGATAGTGGAATCAAGGCTTATGGAGATAAGCAGGAACAGGATACTTATTAGTAATGATCAGCCATGATCATATTGAATGGTGGTGCAGGCTCGAAGGGCAGAATGGCCTACTCCTGCACCTACCGTCTATTGTCTATTGTCTATTGTTGTCACAAGCTCTCAGATGTTAGGAAGGCGGTCTCTGCAGGGTCAACAGGACTGTGTTTCCCGTTCCCTTTTTCTGATGCTGAGGCTGGGGCCGGGTTTTCTGTCCAGGTTTATCCTTTAAGACCTCAGAGCAGTTTGATACAATAGAGTGTCTTGCTTAGCTGATTCAGAGATCATTGAAAAGTTTTATCCCATGTCTATGTGTCTGCAGTCACAGATAATCATAGATAATCATAGATAACAAACAGCTATGGACCCAGCCTCCAGTCTAACAAGCATCCTTCCACTAAACCCTCTGTTTCCTATCAACAATCCAACTGTGTATCCAATTGGTCAGTTCCCCCAGAATTCCACACGATGTAACCTTCCTGAGCAGCCGACCATATGGAACCTTATCAAATGCCTTACTGAAATCCATAGAGACTACGTCTACCGCTCTGTCCTCTTTAACCTTCCTGGTCACTTCATCAAAGAACTCTAACAAATTTGGCAAGCATGATCTCCCAATCACAAGTCTATGCTGACAGCTCCGAATCAGATCCTGTATACGTAATGGATGCAGTCAATGGTATGCTGTCCTTCATTGTTAGATGATTCGAGTACATAAGTAAAGCCATCTTCCTGCAGTTGTAGAGCCTTGCTGAGAGAGCATTAGGGGCACTCTGTACAGATTTGATCTCCTTTGTAAGGAATGATCTCCTTACCACAGACACGGGTGATGGTAAAATGAGGATAGAGTCAATAAGCTGAGTGTTTAATCTGTAGAGCTGTTTGAGACGAAGAAATGGTGATGCTGAAACACGAGGAGTGGTTACGATCAATTGTTTCCAAACAGACATTGACAGGGAGACAAATTCCATATTTTACCCAGGATTGATTGGTTTGATTTATTGTCACGTGTACCTCAGTACAGGGAAACACTTTATTTATGAGCAGTGGAGACAGGTCATAGTAAGGATGGCCAGACAGATCATAGGGTGGAAATAGACTTGGATAGAGTTAGGCATACAGGATACACTGCACAGGACGTGCACTCAACAAGATCAACATGAACAAGATCAGCATTATTTGAACATAGACAGTCCATTCATCAGTCTAACGTGACTTTCCGAATAGTTTATATGCCTTAATTAACTCTCCCCACGTTATTGTGCAGTCGGCATGTGAACCCTGTACTGAATGTCAGGTTATTCACAATCCCCAACAGCAGCCACAATACCTTCCATCTGAAACAGGTAGCCATTCCCACCAGTTCCGCCCTACATAGAGAACACCAGGCTGTATTCTCGGAGATGGAAGGTGCTTTCTTGTGACTTCACACAAGACATATGGCTTCCCTGCTCACCACTAGAAAACCACGTTAAAGTCCCACGTGTGGATCATAAGCAACAGAGCCAAGAGGAACAACGTGGAGCAGTCTGTCTGTGCAGCCTCTGCTCCAATTGTTCATCATGTTGGAGCATCAATCTGGAGACACTTAAGACTGCTGATGCTGGTGATCAGAGTTTCTAGCATCTGCAGTCATTGTTTTTACCGAGTTGATTTTAACCCTACTGCGAATCGTCTTGCAAGAATGCCTGCCTTAAAGAATGATTCCGCTATGCCGGTGTTGGACTGGGGTGTACCAAGTCAAAAATCATACAACACCAGGTTATAGTGCAACAGGTTTAATTGGAAGCGCACGAGCTTTCGTAGCGATGCTCCAAACACCTGATGAAGGAGCACCGCTCCGAAAGCTCGTGTGCTTCCAATTAAACCTGTTGGACTACAACCTGTTTTTGTGTGATTTTTGACTTGCCTTGAAGAAGTTTTCCTCCTCGAAGGGCTTTTGCCCGAAATGTCGATTTTACTGTGCCTCGGATGCTACCTGAACTGCTGTGCTCTTCCAGCACCACGAATCCAGGATCAGAGTAGAGCGTCGATTGCTGGAAAAGCACAGCAGGTCAGGCAGCATCCGAGAAGCAGGAGAATCGACGTTTCGGGAATAAGACATTCATCAGGAATCAGCATCAATTACCTCATTCTGCCCCCTGTGTAAGTGCATTGAGCTGGGAATGGCCTCCTACTGTTCCTGTATAAGTGACTCAAGGGACTGATTGACTTCTTCCTCGTCTGATTGGACATGGCCAAGGGCCTGACTGGGTTACCCCTGGTTCCTGTTTGATAGCTCGATATACTGACAAGTGTGATGATGCTGTAGCTTTAAGAGGTTATTTTGTCCTGGTTACTTTTAAGAGAGATATTGAACGATCGTTACCAAGCTGGATAGTTAAGACACTTGAGTAAACAGCGAGGGAGGCCTTAGGTCTATTTTAATGCAGCCTGAATGGGTGTGGCCAGCTCTCAAAGATTAGAATCTCTGGGTTTTGGTTTCTCAGTAACGTCAAAAACTATAAGGATCTCAACAGAGTTGGAAGCTTTGGGGAATGTTTCCTGGCTGCTCCTGTCTCTGAATTTTCTCTTGATGCTGTCACATTGCATCTGGAACAGACACTTTACATTCCCTTTAAAATAAGAAAACATTAGAGTCTAGGCTACCGCCTTCAAATATTTTCGAGGTGCTCTGGTGTGGTCCATCACACTAGACTCCTTCCCTTCCTGAGTAATAGACCGGAGGCAGTGAATGGGCTGTCCCTGTTCTTCTCCAGTAGTGTCAATGGGCTGAATGACTTCCTCATATTCCTGTGAAACCAGCGTGAGGTGCTGAATGAACTCTTGTTTTATTGTGGCAATAGGCAGTGTCAGGCAGTGCTGTTACATGAATGTTACTGACACGTTAACAGCACAACTCTCAATGGAGTCTGGGCCTTGCTGCACATGGACACAGACCAGTTCAGGAGCTGACGGGGGATAAAATGTTCTGAACATTGTGGAATCTTCAGTGACCATCCCCACTTCTGATCTTATGGTGGGGAGGGTGGGGAGGGGAGACATTGATGAAGCAGCTGAAGATGTTTGTGAAGAGGAAGCTACCCTGAGGATCTCCCACAGAGGTGACCCATGACTGAGATGATGATCATCTTCCTTTGTGCCATGTTTGACTCCAACCACTGGAGAGTTTTCTCTGATTCCCATTAAGTCCAGTTTTGTTAAGCTCCTTGATGTCAACAGAACTGAACCACTGCCTTGATATCAGGGCCAGTCCATTTTATCTGAACCCTTGTCTCAACCTCTTTTGTTCATATCAATAAACCATGATATAGGAGCAGCAAGTGTTTTCTTCAAACAGGTGGTATTGAATGTCAGGATTTCTGTTCTCAAGAGTGTTCAGGGAGCGAGATGACTGAAAGTATTTGAAGAGGAGGTAGATGGATATTGATCTCTCAGGGAGTTGAGGGCTATGAAGAATTGGATATGAAAGAGGATTTCAGACCGAGAGCAGATCAGCCACAATCTTAGTGAAGGACAAGGTACACTTGGGGAGTGAACGACCTGCCCTTGTTTCTGATGTTCTCCCATTCTGTTATTGGAAAGTTAGTGGGTGTTATTTTCATGGATGTTCTGGTATTGCATATTGCAGTCAGGTAGACCAGACGATTTTGTGATCCATCTCTGGGAGAGGTATAGGGGCTGTATTCACAGTGAATCTGGGTCTACAACATGACCAACAAATGAAGCACAAGTTGCAGAGAGGGGAAGCTCTGTAAAAAGAGATGAGGGGCCTCTTTCATACCCAGCCTCGACTTTCCAATTACATTTCCCAAATCACCTCAAAGGGTGTGGGACAGTCTTGAAGGGCCGAATGGTCTCCTCTGTTTCTGTGCATCAGGTTAAAGGAGTAAGTGGCCTCCAACTGCTCCTGTCTAGCAGGTATGAGGGGCTGAATGGAACACAGCAACAGGGGACTGAGGAGCAGGAGTGGGTCATTAGATATTTTGAACCTTCTCCACCAGGCACTAAGATTGTGGCTGATCAGGTTGGGGTCTCAGCTCCACTTTCCTGTCTATATCCCATCATGCATGACTCCCTTCTCTGTCAAATATTTAACTAATGCAGCTTTCAATCAGTGTGAACATAGAGGCACGATAAACTTCCAGTGAAGAGGATTCCCACTTGAAAGGTCCTTTCAGAATTATTCATCATCCTTCTTATAGAATCAGAGAGTCATGCAGAACAGAAACAGACCCGTTAGTCTAATCTGTTCACTCCGATCAGATATCAAATCTGATCCAGTTCCATTTGCCAGCATTTGGCCAATATCCCTCCTCTTTCAGACACTTTTTAAATGTACGATTGTAACCGCCTTTAGCGCTTCCTCTGACAGCACTTTATGTACACACACCACTCTCTGTGTGAAACATTTATCATCAGGTCGTTTCTAAATCATTCGCCCTCTCCCCTTCAACCTATGCCCTCTTGTTCTGGATTCCCCTACCCTGGGGAGCAGAACGTGGCTGTTCAGAATATCCATGCCCCTGATGGTTTTATAAACCTCTATAATGTCACCCTTCAGCCTCTGACACTCCAGGGGGAAACACCTCAAACAAATCAACCTCTCCCGACAGCTCAAACTCCCAGTCCTGGGACTCCTGTGTAAGTCATTTCTGCAGAATACCGAGTTGTACACAGTATTCTTAAAGTGGCCTCACCAACGTCCTGTACAGATACAACATGCCACCACAACTCCTATATTCAATGCTCTGACTGATTAAGGCAAATGTGCCAAATGTGTTCTGCACCACACTGTCTACCTGCGACTCCACTTTCAAGGAACTATGTATCTGCAGCCCTATCCCTTTGTTTCACAACACTCTCCAGGACCTTACCATAAAGTGTACAATTCCTGCCCTGGTTTGCCTTCCCAAAATGCAAACCCTCGCGTTTATCTAAATTAAACTTCATCTGTCACTCCTTGCCCGTTTGTCTCATCTAATTGTGGTCTCGTTGTACTCTGAGATAATCTACTACACCACCTTTCTGATGTCATCTGTAAACTTACTAACTATGGTACCGATATTCACATCTAAATCATTTACATAAATGATGAAATGCAGTGAACTCAGTACTGATTCTTACAGCACACTGCTGCTCACAAGCCTCCAGGCTGAAAAATATCCCTCTTCCTTCAAGCTAATTGTGACTAGCTTCCTCTGTATCCCATGTGACAGAAACTTACTAATCTGTCTACCAATCGGAATGAATTACTCGCTATGAAGAGAGGCTGAGTAGGTTAGGTTTATTTTCACTAGATAAAAGGAGACTGAGGGGGGACCTGATTGACGTTCACAAAATCATGAAGGGTATAGATAGGGTGGATAGAGAGGGGCTTTTTCCCAGAGTGAAGGATTCAGTAACGAGAGGTCGTGCTTTCAAGATGAGAGGTGGAAAGTTTAAGTGGGATACACGCGGTAAGTACTTCACACAGAGGGTGGTGGGCATTTGGAACGCGTTGCTTGCAGAGGTGGTAGAGGCAGGCACGGTCGATTCATTTAAGATGCGTCTGGACAGATGCATGAGTAGGTGGGGAGCAGAGGAAGACAGATGCTGAGGAATTGACCGACAGATTTAGACAGTACATTTGGATCGTTTCAGGCTTGGAGGGCGAAGGGCCTTTTCCTGGGCTGTAAATTGTCTTTGTTCTTTGTTCTTTGAATGAACACCTTGGTGAAGTCCATTTAGACAACGTGTAACAAACTGCCTTCATCAATCTTCTTTGTCACCTCTTCATAAAACTCAATCAAATTAATGAGACATGATTTCACATGCAGAAAGCCACATTGTCTACCCCGATCAGCCCTTGCCTTCCCAAATGTATGTAAATGCTATCCCTCAGAATCCCCTCCAACAACTTACCCAACACTGACATCAGGCTTACCCGTCTATAGTTCCCTGGCATTTTGGGTCACTGTTTCCTTTTCTAGTCCCACTCCTCCACTGCTCACAACAAATGTTAAATGTAACCAGGTTGGTGATGTGGCCGATGATATCGGTCTCAGACTGGGTCAGGGTCAGTTTTCGCAACAAGTCAGGCTAGTTTCTTTAATCTGCTAAAACAACACGTTTATGATCCAGAGCAATGTTACTCAAACTATGCTGGAAAGATGAATGGCAAACTGTTTGGGTATTGCAATAATATAATCAATGACTTGGAAAGGATGGACGCTAAGAAATCGTTTCCGTTAGGCGAGGAGACTACGACCCGTGGACACTGCCTTAGAATTAGAGGGGGTCAATTCAGAACAGAAATGCGGAAACATTTCTTCAGCCAGAGAGTGGTGGGGCCTGTGGAATTCATTGCCACGGAGTGCAGTGGAGGCCGGGATGCTAAATGTCTTCAAGGCAGATATTGATAAATTCTTGATGTCACAAGGCATTAAGGGCTACGGGGAGAATGCGGGTAAGTGGAGTTGAAATGCCCATCAACCATGATAAAATGGCAGAATAGACTTGATGGGCCGAATGGCCCTACTTCCACTCCTATGTCTTATGGTCTTATGGTCTAATACTTCCCTTTCTAAACATACACACACATACAGACATACAAACACACACACACGCACACACACACGCACACAAACAAACGCACACATACACACACACACATTAACAAAATTTTTGCAATTTTAATTTGAAAGAACTTTGTCCAGATATTGGAACTCATGACAAAAGTAAAAATTAAGATTGTCCAAAACGTTATTCTGCTTCTGAAGATATTGTACTCACACAGCTGTTAGCAATGGGATTTCATGCTGGGAGAGTTGGATTTGGTTGAATTCCCTTTGCTTTAGGCAGTGAGTAGATTCCAGTGAATTCTGGTCAGGGAGCACCCAAAGGGTAACACGGTGGTTAGCCCTGCTGCCTCACAGCACCAGAGACTTGGGTTCGCTTCCAGCCTTGGGTGACTGTCTGCGTGGAGTTTGCACATTCTCCCCTTGTCTGAGTGAGCTTCTAATGGGTGATCCAGTTTCCTACCACAAACTGTGTAGGTTCGATGGATTGGTCATACTAAATTGTCTGTAGTGTTCAGGGAATTCTAGGTTAGGTGCATTAGTTAGGGGAATGGGTTGGGAAGGTTGGTATGGACTTGTTGGGCCGAAGGGTCTGTTTCAACACTGCAGGGATTCCATAAAAATAAGAAAGGTAACGATGACTGTAGAGTTTTTTTTAGCTCGCACACATTGCTGTGATGAGTGACAATGAAGGAGGGAGAGTGCAATAGGCCATTCCTTCTCAGGCAGATTACATTGTCTCCCTCACTGAGTTGAATCACACAGTAAGGTCATCCTCTCCCAAACTGGATCATGTGAGGTCTTCTTGTGCATTGTCCAAACTATGTCTCCATCAAATTCCCTGCCCCATGTAGGTGCATCATTGCTGCTGTCATACACAGAGCCATATCCTTAGCTGAAAAATGGTCTGGGCCGATTTGAAATATGTTTACATGGCCCTGCGTCATTAAAAAATAAAATATTTAATGTATTCAGAATATCTGTTAAAATGCATGTATTTTTTTAAAGAAATACAGAAATTGCTGGAAAAGCTTGGCAGGTCTGTCAGCATCCAGATGCCTTTTACATGCTGTATTTGTACCAGCCTCCACCACTTCCTCTGGCAGCTCATTCCATACGCACACTACCCTCTGCATAAAAAGGTGCTCTTTAGGCCTCATCAAAACCTTTCCCCTCTCACTTTCCACCAATGCCCTCTAGTTTTGGACGCCCCTAACCTGGTTAAAAAGCCTGACTATTCACCCTACCCATGACCATTCTGATTTTATAATCCGTTACTGCTGCAAAATGTGACTTCAATCAATACGAATAGCTGTACTTTCAGTCATCCTGGGCTTAAATTCTGAAGTGCCATACTGACACCTCTTCCTTCTCCATCAAGTCACAATTCTAAATCCATTTTAATCAGTTTGTTCAGAGGTCTCATGTGACACCTCTGTGGGCTTTACACCTAGACCTTTGTGCCCAGAGGTAGGGACACTAGCATCACTCAACAATACCCATAAATCTGTAACAGTATTCTCCTGTGTGTTTGATCATCAGCCTGTTCTGACATGCTGGGACATACCTCTGCAACAGGCATGACTTGAATCCGGAACTTCTAGTCCAGAGCTAGGATCACTACCACACAAGTTCAGGAATTTGAATCAAATCCAGACCCCTGCCTCATAGACAGGGACATTGCTCACTACAACTACCATACCCAGATTTTGGATCATATTTTAAGTGTCAGTTTTCAGCTCAGTGTGGATTTATTATAATCAGGTTGCCATTACTGAATTACACAAAACACTTTGTATTGTTAAACAAATGCAAGATATTTGTCTCAACTGTAGGATATTGAGTGTACTTGCTGTGCCATCGAAGTTAACTATGAACAGCTTTAATCGCTGTTATCTGTCGTCTGCAATATTAGGGAAAGAAATCCTGCAGACACACTCTGCACAATGAAGGGTCTCAAATAGATATTTTTTACTGAACTCCAGAAACGGAACAGCTTAATTTCTGATCCCAAAGCATCACTCTTAGCCACCTCCAACGTGCGACTGCCCTCTTCCTGGCCGATGATGACTGTCCAGCCTCTCCTCCCCACTGACTGTTCAGAAATCTGTCCCTCCTCCCTCTAACCACACAAGGCAAACCAAGCTCAGGGTCTTTGTGAAAATCAAGGCCGGAGTGTGCAGGCCTCCTGGAGACGGATGGGCGTTTTAAAATTGAAGGGGGAGGGTGAGGTGACAGTAATATCACACTCACTGGGCTGAGGGGTGGCAGATGGAGTTTAGTTTGGATAAATGCGAGGCATTGGATTTGGTAAATCAAACAAGAGCAGGACCTATACAATTAAAAGCAGGGCCTTTGGCAGTGTTGTAGGACAGAGACCTAGGCCGTCGGGTATAATTCTTTAAAATTTGCATCTCATATAGATAGTGTGGTTATTAAAGTGTTTAACACACTTGTCTTCATTGGTCAGACCTTTGAGTATCGGAATTAGGACGTCATGTTGAGGATGTACAGGATATTGGTGAGGCCTCTTCTGGAATACTGTGTCCAGTCTGGTCACCCTGCCCGCCCACTCCATAGGTACACCAACCTCTGGGTGAAAAAGCTGCCCCTTAGGTCACTTTAATATTTCCCCTCTCACCTTAAGCCTATGCCCTCTAGTTATGGTCTCCCCGTACCCTTAGAAAACACCTTGACTGTTCACTTTGACATTACTAACCTTGATATTATTAAGCTGGAAAGGGTTCAAAAGAGATTAACCTGGAGGTTGTTGGGAATGGAGGGTAGTGAGCTATAAGGAGAGGCTGGATAGGATGGGACTTTTTTCACTGGAGAGGATGAGATTAAGGGGTACCTTTACAGAGGTTTATAAAATCGTGAGGGGGACAGATAAGCTGAATGGTTGATGTCTTTTCCCTAGAATTGAGGATTCAAAATTGAGGGATATTTTAAGATGCGAGGAAAAAGATTTACAAAAGTCATGAGAGGTAATAATTTAGACAGAATCTGGCTTGTGTGTGGAATAAACTTCCAGAGAAAGTGGTGAAATTGTTTGCAGTTACAACGTTTAAAGGACATTTAGATCAGTCCATGGATAAGACATCGGTTTGGATGGTGCTGTGAGCAGCTGCCCTCTCCCTCCCCATCTCTGAATGAATCCCTGTTGGTTTTCACCCTCTGCCAATGCCTGTGCAGTGCCATGTGGAGGCCAGCAGAGGGTGGCATTGCATCACTTTAAGCACCACAGAGACTGCCAGACCTGCCCCACACAGAGACACACAGATACACACACGGGAATGGTTAGGGCACTGCGTGAAGCTCATCTGGTAACTTCAACTAAACATTAAAAAAATGCTCAATTCGCCTTGTAAACTGTTATAATATGAGGGACAGAAAACTCCCAAATTCCACTGCTTAAATAAAATCATCAATTTATTTTTTCACTCTTAAAGTGAACATTTTACATGAACTATTCACAACTCTGGGACCCCCTTTCTCTTAACTGCTTATTACCCAACTCCAGCTCTTTAGCAATATGCTGTGTCTGGGTCTGCCATCCTCTCATACCACAGGTGCTTGTAAGCTGTTCAGAACAGCATTCCCTCTCTCTTAAAGGTACAGTACACACTTTCAACTTCATCACATTATACCCTGATGAATATAGATAAGTGGGACCAAACCGGATTTCTCTTGCTCTGTGGTTTGTCAATATTTCATTCGCTCCATCGTTTTTGCTGCTCCATTTATAGCATGTCATTATTCGATTCCATCAGTGGGAATATATCAGTATTTCACTTGCTCACACTCGCGAGTGTGGGGCAGGATTTCAGTTGTTTCATGGGGACTGTGACGCTATGACAATCTCAATGTTTGTAGATGGCACCGAACCTGGAAGAACTCTGAAGTCTATGGAGGACAGTGTGGAACTCTGACAGGACAGTGATACGTTGGAGTAGTTTTCGAGCAGATGGGGATCAGTGCAGAGCAGTGTGAGGTGATGTATTGTGGTAGGAAGGACATTGAAAGGCAGTTTGAAACAGGCTGTACCATTATAAAGGGCTGCAGGAGCAGAGAGCGCTGAGTGTATATGAGCACAGATTATAGAAGATATCAGGACAAGTGGGGAGAGCAGTAACTATCACAGATTAGTTTCAGTATCTGAGCTGTTTACAGGGGGAGGTGTAGAAGGGAGCCTCCGTGCTGCCTTCCTGGGAGGTGGTGGTGATGATGTGTTGTGAGCCCACCCTCCTGCCCACCGAGACCGTGGGGATTCCATTTGTACCAGCTCGACACAAAAGGGAGATGGCATCAGGGCCAAGGCATCTATGTTGTGCCGGGGGAAAACAGAGCTGCCAGTGGGTTTAAAGTGAGAATTGCCCTTCACTGAACATTGCTCCTTACTCGGTCGGTGGGACGTGTTTGTTTCAGAATCTCCACACGAGGTGTCCTGGTCCTCTCCGCCTCCTACCAGGCTCCTCCCCACATGGCAGGGGGAGGGGGGTGAGGGAACGGATATGGGAGAAAGGGGGGGGGAGGGAGGGTGGGAGTGGGTGGCCCTGTTGTTAGTGCTGGTGTAGGTGAGGGATGGGGAGAGTCAGTCCACAGTATTGTATTCATGCAGTGTTATTAGTGTAATGGAACGGTGACAGAGAGAGAGAGAGAGAGAGAGATTGGGGATGTGGGGGAAAGATGCTGCATGCAGCAGTGAGAGTGGTGGACCATGAGCCTTGTTCGGCGATAGGTCCTATAACAGATATACAGTGAGCGTTAGGGAGCAGAGAGAATACAGTGACACTTACCCTGACAGAATGGGGAAGGTTATTGATGCTTGTCCTGTATTGCTGGACATTTCTTCAGACCGCACATACTGCACTGAGCTGGTTGGTGAGCTCAGACCATGCTCGGTGGGTCTGGTGATGTGGCCCACTCTGGGAAGAGAATAGTCCCCCTCTGTACTAGCCCATCCACCAGGACCTCCGTGCCCCTGTTGACAAACCATGGTGTAATTACCCCTTATCTGCCATGCTCGGGATAAACTGTGCTGGGCAGCTCCTTACTGAGAAAGCTCAACCATGTGCCCATTGGCCTTTTAAAGAAGGCACAAGTGTCAGGAATCACCAACTATCCAGGAGCACCCGGGTGCTGGTGAGTACCTCCAGCCATGATGGGTGGAGAATCGGGCTGGTATTGAATGAGAGAGACATCATGGGGTCGGCTGGGTAGTTAATGAGGCGAGTCCGATACGATAGCACCAGGAAACTATCTCAGCCTCGTGCAGACGATCCCTCTGTCACACTCAAGGAAAATCAAACAAAGATAAATTATTGTTAGAATCTGCCCAGTGAGTCATAGATTCTATTGAAACCAATTCCAGTTACAAAGATGCAGAACAAATGCTCATCTGGCCTCACACCAATATCCCTTTCTCCCATCTTTCCTGGGAAGACAGGCTCATGTTACAGGATGCGATCGAAGTGTCTACATTTCAGCATTTTGCAACCTGGGAACACATCCTTCCATGACACTGTCGCTCAGCCTCCCCCTCTATGTCTATACCCCAAACCTCTCCCATGTGGTGATATTTAAACTGACTCCCCCGCCAACTCTCTCTGGCAGTGATGTTCACACCCACAGTACACCCTTGTCAGGGCACAATGGAGATATGGAGCTGGAAATGGGTGGGAGCTGCACATCCTGTCACTTCCAGCATGGGCTGCAAGTTTCACCACACTGGGCAGGGATCGAACAGTGTTACTGACGAATGCAGTGGGTTGGTGAACAGAGCTCTACATGCCGGGAGGGTAACTTCTCCTGATTACAGATCAATGCGATGGGGTGGGGTACACAGTCCTACATGCTGGGAGGGTAAATGCTCCTGGTTTACAGAACAATGCAATGGGGTGGGGTACACAGTCTTACATGCTGGGAGGGTAACTGCTCCTGGCTTACAGATCAATGCACTGGGGTGGTGTACATAGCCCTACATGCCGGGATGGTAACTGCTCCTGGTTTACAGATCAATGCAATGGGGTGGGGTACACAGTCCGACATGATGGGAGGGTAACTGCTCCTGGTTTACAGAACAATGCAATGGGGTGGGGTACACAGTCCTACATGCTGGGAGGGTAACTGTCCTGGGTTACAGATCAATGCACTGGGGTGGTGTACACAGTCCTACATTCCGGGAGGGTAACTGCTCCTGGTTTACAGATCAATGCAATGGGGTGGGGTACACAGTCCTACATGCTGGGAGGGTAACTGCTCCTGGGTTACAGATCAATGCACTTGGGTGGTGTACACAGTGCTACATGCTGGGTGGGTAACTGCTCCTGGTTTACAGATCAATGTACGGGGGTGGTGTGCACAGTCCTACATGCTGGGAGGATAACTGCTCCTGGCTTACAGATCAATGCACTGGGGTGGTGTACATAGTCCTACATGCTGGGAGGGTAACTGCTCCTGGGTTACAGATCAATGCAATGGGTTTGGGTACACAGTCCTACATGCTGGGAGGCCATCTGATCCTGGTTTACAAATCAATACACTGGGGTGGTGTACACAGTCCTACATGCTGGGAGGGTAACTGCTCCTGGTTTACAGATCAATGCACTGGGGTGGTGTACACAGTCCTACATGCTGGGAGGGTAACTGCTCCTGGGTTACAGATCAATGAACTGGGGTGGTGTACATAGTCCTACATGATGGGAGGGTAACTGCTCCTGGGTAACAGATCAATGCACTGGGGTAGTGTACACAGTCCTACATGCTGGGAGGGTAACTGCTCCTGGTTTACAGATTAATTCCCGTGCGATCACTGCACATGCTGCTGTGCTGGTCTGACTATCTGCGGTTTATAGATAATGCAATGATGTGGACAGTGCAGCTCCCCGTGCTGGATGGATATGTAGCCTTTGCACAGTACATCATGTTGGTGGGGTGGATAGGGGGGAAAGGTGATGGACAGGTCAAGGAATTCCTCGGAACGTTCTGTCCCCAACAGTTTATAACTGCTTTTCCCCGGAATGTTCTATCCCCGACATTCTGTAACTGACTCTCCCTGGAATGTTCTGTCCCCGACATTCTATAACTGTCATTCCCCGGAACGTCTGTCCCCGACATTCTATAACTGACTCTCCCCGGAACGTTCTTTCCCCAAGATTCTACAACTCGCATTCCGCAGAACGTTCTGTCCCCGACATTCTATAACTGCCATTCCCTGGAACGTTCTGTCCCCAAAATTCTATAACTTACATTCCCAGGAACGTTCTGTCCCCAACATTCTATAACTGACTCTCCCTGGAACGTTCTGTCCCCAACATTCTGTAACTGACTCTCCCTGGAACGTTCTGTCCCCGATATTCTATAAGTGACATTCCCCGGAATGTTCTGTCCCCAACATTCTATAACTGCCATTTCCCGAAAGTTCTGTCCCCGACATTCTATAATTGACATTCCCAGGAACGTTCTGTCCCTGACATTCTATAACTGACATTCACCGGAACGTTCTGTCCCCAACATTCTATAACTGACATTCCCCAGAACGTTCTGTCCCTGACATTGTTTGTGAACGGCCGGACGTCAGTGAATTGAACAAACGAGAAGATCCCGAGGGAAGAGATCCCGTTCCAGGGAGAAGGAGACACTGTTCCGAAGGCCCCTTAGGCAGTTAAAGGGGTGAATACATTTTCCCGGCTTTTACATTTCTCCACGACACAGGATCGACCACAATTTAGACCAAAATACCGGAATTCACAAACTCCGTTTGTCTTCAGGAAACTGGGAGACAATCCTACAGGACGGCAACGTTTCCACCCTCCGTATTAGGAACTGGGAAGGAGTGACCTGTGACTGTTCTCCAGTGATCGAGTGTGTGGGAATGTTCTAGAAGCCATCTGTCCTTATGGATGTGAATCTGTGTGTTTGGGGAGGGAGTGTTTCTTGTGGTTTATGTCACATTTTGTCAGTAATTCTGAAGTTCCCATTTGTTATTCCCGTTCCAATTATTTTAATAAATCCCTGAATACAGGGACGCATTTGAAAATCTCACTGGGTCCCCAATCAAACGGGTTCCTTTGCCTCCAGGCGGATGGATAATGGGTTTGTTTTCCTTCCTCACAGTTAACATAGTGACCATCTACGTCCTGCTTTATAAAGATTGTGGATTGTCTCCATGTGTCAGACGTTACCTCGGGGCTATGGCAGCGGCGGATCTCCTGGTCATTATCCTTGACCTGATCCTGAGACACATTCCCATTGTTTATCGGGAACAGTTTTATTTCCTGAGAGACTCCGTCCCTGTGTGTAATATCCACGCCGTCCTGCTTTATGCAGCCACTGACTGCTCTGTCTGGTTCACCGTCACTTTCACCTTAGATCGGTTTGTGGCCATTTGTTGCCCGAAGCTGGAAAGTAAATATTGCAGTGAGAAAACGGTGGCTGTGGTTCTGGGAGCAGTGACTGTGCTGAGCTGTTTAAAGAACATTTCCTGGTATTTTATGCTCATGGCTCGGTATTCGCTGGTGAACGAGCCCTGGTTTTGTGAGGTAACAGACGCTGATGCAGTCTCCAGTGTCTGGGTCACAATCGAGTTCCTCCACCACATTCTAACCCCGTGTGTCCCATTTCTCCTGATTCCGCTGCTCAATGTTCTCACCGTCAGACACATTTTAGTGACCAGCAGAGCCCGCAGGAGACTCTGCGCTCACACCAATGGGGACGCTCAGTCTGACACTGAAATGAGAAACCGAAAAAAATCCATCATTTTACTGTTTGTGATCTCGGCCAATTTCATCCTGTTATGGTCAACTTTAATGCTGTATTCTATATGGAACCGGATGTTGTATATTGGGTATCGGTCTGTGTATCTCCATGGCTTTGTGGGGGAATTGGGCTTCATGCTGCAGCTCCTCAGTTGCTGCACAAACACCGTGATTTATGCCGTAACCCAGACTAAGTTCAGGCAGCAGCTGAAGAATGTGCTGAAATATCCCTTCACCCAAATCCATCCATCCATGAAATTCCCTCATTAATCAATTCATCCGGGATTTTCTCATTTCAGTTCACTGTTTCCGCGATGAAGCAGCCTGTCGCTATGGTAACAGACTGAGGGTAGCACTGGTTTGTCCATCCTTATCCCACAGGGGGGTAACAGGGAAACATTTCAATGTTTCTCACAACTCAGGGGCCAGTGAGAAAAGGCACCATCCCACTGACTGTATCCATTACTTCCATTTGTAACCAATAAAAATGTTGATTAAAGCATGCCGAGCAGCAGAGTGACCGATGTTGTTGTGTGTCTTTGTATTGGAGAAACTGAGCTGGCAAGGGACAGACTCAGCCCCAAGTCCTGGTCCTCAGGGAAGGGAAGGGGACCGACATCTGAACTCAGGACCTGGGTTTAACTCACTGTGTCCCTCCAATCCAACCTGGCGTCCCCATTTCCTCTCTCCCATTCTTTCTGAGCACTTCTCTCCCTCTCTCTCTCTGCACATTGTCTCTTTCTCACCACCTCTCCCATTCACTCTCTCTCGTCCCATCTCAGATACCTCCCCAACCCCGGTTTCTCCACCTGCCTTCACTATTCTTTCTCCCTCACCCTCCCCCTCTCTCTCCTGCCGTCTCTGTCTCCCTCCCGCAATTCTGTCTCTACCCCATCTTCCCCACCTCCCACTTCCCACATCTATCATCTAACCCCCACCCTCCACACGCTACCTCACCACCAATCCCCAGTCTCTGGGTCAGAGGGAGGGGGAAGGACCAGGGAGACAGAGTGTGTCAGAGAGAGAGGAAGGGAGGAACAGGAAAGCGAGAGGTTCAGTCAGAGAGAAACGGAGGGAGGTGGGGAGAGAGACACCGAGGGAGGGGGATCGAGAGTGAGAGAATGGGGAGAGTGAAGCAGCAGAGAGAGAGAGAGAGCAGGGGGCAAGAGAGTGATAGTGTGAGGGAGGGAGGGAGAGTGAAACTGGGGAGGAGATAATGGGAAACAGAGGTGAGAGAGAGAGATAGAAAGGTACGAGGAAAGGGGCGAGAGAGAAAAAGGGAAAGTCTTAGAGAGACAGGGACAAGGAGAGACAAAGTGGACGAGAGAGATGGGGAGGGGGAGGCGAGAGACAGAGAGAAGAGGAGAGAGGCAAGAGAGAGAGAATGAGGGGGTGGGACAGTGATGGGGCGAGAGAGAGAGGCAAGGGTGAGAGATAGAGGGAGGGGCAAAAAAGCGGGATGTCAAGAGAGAGATTGAGGCTGCAAGAGAGAGAGGGTCAAGAGAGAGAGAAGGGATCTAGAGAGACACGGAGTCGAGAGAGAGGGGCAAGGAAGCGGGCGAGAGAGTGAATGAGAGAGACAGAGTGTGAAGGTGAGAGAGAGTGGGCAAGAGAGAGTTAGAGTGGGTGAGAGAGTGATGAGGTGAGTGAGAAGGAGAAAGACGGGACGAGAGAGACATTGAGGTGAGAGAGAGTGAGTGAGAGAGAGGAGGGCAAGAGAGAGGGAAGTAGGGGCAAGGAGAGAGGGGGGTGAGGGAAAGAAGAAGCGAGAGAGGGAGGCGTTTAGAGAGCAAGAAAGAGAGATGGGCAAGACAGAGAGATTGAGGGGGCAGAAGAGGAAGAGCGTGGGGCAACAGAGAGGGAGAGGGAGCAAGAGAGACAGAAGGAGCAAGAGAGAGAGAAACAGGGTTCGAAAGAGAGAGAGAGAGAGGCAAAAGAGATAGAGGGGTGAGAGAGAGGGGTCGAAAGAGAGGGGGCGAGGGAGAGAGAAAGGGAATGAGAGAGAGAGGTGTGAAGAGAGAGACAGCACGAGGGAAAGAAAGAGAGCGAGGGCAAGAAAGAGAGCGAGGGCGAGAGAGAGAGAGAGAGGACGAGAGAGAGAGTGATGGGCGGAGAGAGAGCTAGAGCGAGGGCGAGAGAGACGTTAGTGAGGAAGGTCAAGAAGGAGAGATGGCTCTGTGAGTGCGGTCTTGACAGAGAGGGGGTGGGTAACAGAAAGGGTGACAGCAAGAGCGCAGGGGGAAGAGAGGGCGAGAGAGAAAGAGAGAGCAAGAGAGACAGAGCGAGAAGGAGGGAAGGAGAAAAGAAACGAGACAGAATAAGGAGACAGAAGAGTCGGCGATGCAAGACAGAGAGAGATAAGTTCAGAGTTGGGTGTGCGTGCGTGAAACAGAGAGAAAGAGACGGAGGGGGGAGAGAGACAGTCTGAGAGAGCGAGTGAGAGCAAGATATGGAGAGATGGTGAGAGAGAGGAAAGAGAGAGAGGAAGGGTGAGAAGAAGAGAAGGGTGCAAGAGGATTGTCGAGAGAGCAAGAGCAAATGGGACGAGTGGGGCAGCAGAGAGAGGGGGCAAGAGAGAGAGGGGGCGAGAGAGAGGGGGTGTGAGAGAGACAGGGGGCGAGAGAGAGGGGGCGAGGGGGCGCGAAAGGGGGGCGAGAGAGGGCGGGGGAAAGAGGGAGGGGTGAAAGAGAAGGGTTGAAAGAGGGGGCGAGAGAGAGGGGTTCAAAAGAGAGAGGTGGGGTGAAAGAGAAAGGGGATGGCAAAAGAGAGAGGGGGCGAAATGAGGGGCGAAAGAGGAGGACGAAAGAGGGGGCAAAAAGTGGGGCAAAAGAGGTGGGTTAAAGGGGGCTAAAACGGGGTGAAGGTGAGGTGGGGCGAAACAGGGGGGTGAAAGAGAGGGGGGCGAAAGGGAGGGGTGGAAGAGAAGGGGTGAAAGAGGGGGGTGAGTGAGAGAGAGAGTGGAGGCGAGAGAGAGGGGGGGTTGAGAGAGAGGGGAGGGAGAGGGGGCGTGAGAGAGAGAAGGGGCAAGAGAGAGAGGGGAGAAAGAGAGGAAGAGAGGGCGAGAGAGAGAGGGTAAAAGAGAGACGGAGAGAGAGGGGGTTGAGGTGGGGGGCGGTGTTTGATGGGGTTCGGGGAGGGGGCGGGGTTGAGGAGAGAGCGGTGTTGGACAGGTTTGGGGAGGGGGTAGTGTCGGAAAGGGATGGAGAGGGGGCGGTGTTGGATTGAGTTGGGGAGGGTCGGTGTTGGGCAGGGTTGGAAGAGTGGGTAGTGTTGGATGAGGTTTGGGAGGGGGCAGTGTTGGACAGTGCTGGAGAGGGGGCAGTGTTCGATTTGTTTGGGAGGGGTCGGTGTTGGGGAAGGGGGTGGTGTCAGACGGGGTTGGGGAGGGGCTGTGTTGGGGGAGGAGGAGGTGTCAGATGGGGATGCGGAGGGGGCAGTGTTGGGAGGGTGGGCGGTGTTGGATGTGTTTTGAGGAGGAGGCAGTGTTGGATGGGGTTTGAGGAGGGAGCAGTGTTGGACGGGTTGGGGAGGGGGCGGTGCTGGACGGGGTTGAGGAGGTGGACGGTGATGGATGTGTTTGGGTGGGTGTCAGTGTTGGATGGGGTTGGGGAGTGGGTTCGTGGCCGAGGAGCAGTATTGTGTGGGAGCAGCGGTGTTTGGACGGCAGTAAGGGTCAGGCTGGTAGCGGTGTGTGGACGGTGGTGACGGTCAGGTTGGGGGCAGTGTATGGACGGAGGTGAGTGTCAGTCTCGGGGTGGAGTTGAATGGCGCTGGGGGTCAGGCTGGGGAAGATGTTGGATGGCGTTAAGGGTCAGGCTGGGCACTGTGTGAGGACGTCAGTGAGCGTCAGGGCTGAAGACAATGTGTGGACAGTGGTGAAGATCAGTCTGGGGTGGTGTGGGATGGCAGTGAGGGGCAAGCTGGGGGCAGTTTTGGATGGTGACGAGGGTCAATCTGGGGTGGTCGGATGGCGTGAGGGTCAGGCTGGGGGCAGCGTGTGGACGGCTGTGAGGGTCAAGCTGGAGGGTGGTGTGGGCAGCATTGAGGGTCAGGTTGGGGATGATGCGTGGGCAGTGGTGACCCTCAGGCTGGATGCGGTGTGTGGACGGCATTGAGGATCAGGCTGGGGGCAATGTGTGGATGGCAGTGAGGGTCAGGCTGGGGGCAGTGAGTGGACGGAGGTGAGGGTCTAGCCTGGGTGGTGTGTGGATGGCGGGGAGGTCAAGCTGGGAGCGTTGTGCGCATGGCGGTGTCAATCAGGCTGGGACGGTGGGTAGACGGCGGTGAGGGTCAGAGTTGGGGTTATGTTGGACAGCAGTGAAGGTCAGGCTCAGGGCGGTGTGTGGGCAGCATTTAGGGTCTGGCTCGGGGCGTGTGTGAATGGCAGTGGGGGTCAGGGTGGGGGGCAGTGTGTGGATGGCGGTGAGGGTCAGGATGTGGGGGTGTGTGGACGGCAATGAGGGTCAGACTGGGGCCGCGAGTGGACGGCAATGAGGGTCAGGCTGTGTGTGTTGCATGCACTGTGGTGAGGGTCAGGCTGGGACGGTGTGTGGATGGCGGTGTGGGTCAGTGTTGGGGCAGTGTGTGGTAGGCAGTGAGGGTCAGGCTGGTGGCGGTGCCTGGATGGCAGTGAGGGTCAGGCTGGGGGCGGTGTGTGGACAACAGTGCGGGTCAGGCTGAGGGCGGTGTGTCGATGGCGGTGAGGGTCAGGTTTGGGGCAGTGTGGGAATGGCAGGGAAGGTCAGGCTGGAGGCTGTTTTTTGATGGCAGAGAGGGTCAGGCTGGGGGTGGTGTGTGGATGGCGGTGAGGATCAGGCTGGGTGTGATGTGTGGACAGCAGTGAGGGGCAGACTGCTGGCGGTGTAAAGGTGGCATTGAGAGTCAGGGTTGGGGTGGTGTTGGACGGTGGTGAGGGTCAGGCTGGGAGCAGTATGTGGAAGGCGGTGCAGTTCATACTGGGGTGGTGTTGAACGGCAGTGGGGGTACGGGTTGGGTTGGTGTGTGGACGGCGGTGAGTTTCACGCTCTGGGTGGTGTTGGATTGTGGTATGGGTCAGGCTGGGGGCAGTGTGTATGTAGTGGCAAGGTACGGGCTGAGGGCGCAATTTGGACAGCTGGGTCAGGCTGGGGGCAGTGTATGGATGGTGGTGGGGATCAGGCTAGGGGTGGTCTTTGGTCAGCAGTGAGGGTCAAGCTGGTGGCGGGTTTTGGACCACAGTGAGGGTTAGGCTGGGGGTGTTGTTGGACGGCATTGAGAGACAGGCTGGGAGCGGTGTTGGACGGTGATGGGGTTCAGGCTGGGGGCCGTGTTGGATGGCAGTGATGGTCAGGCTGGTGGTGGTGTGTGGACGGCAATTGGGTGAGGCTGGGGGCGGTGGGTGGACATCAGTGGGGGTCAGGCTGAAGGCGGTGTTGCACAGCGGGGAGTGTCCGGCTGGGGACGGCGTGTGGACGGCAGTGAGGGTCAAGCTGGGGGTTGTATTGGACGGCAGTATGGGTCAGGACGGGGGCAGAGTTGCACGGCAGTGAGGGTCAGGCTATGGGTGGTGAGGGCCAATTTGGGGGCGGTGAGGGACAGGCTGGGGGCAGTGTGTGGACAGCAAAGAGAGTCAGGCTGGGGGCGGTGTGTGGATGGAGGTGGGGGTCAAGCTAGGGGCGGTGTTTGGACGGCGGTGAGTGCCAGGTTGGGGCAGTGTTTGGATGGCAGTGAGGGTTAGACTGGGGGCGGTGTGGATGGTAGTGAGGGTCAGGCTGGGGGAATTGTTTGGATGGTGGAGAGGGTCAGGCTAGGGGCGGAGTGTGGACGTCGGCGACGGTCAGTCTGGGGGTGGAGTTGAACGGTGCTGGGGCTCAGGATGGGGAAGGTGCTGGACGGCAGTGAGGTTCAGGCTAGGCACGGTGTGAGGATGACAGTGTGCGTCAGGTCTAGGGGCGATGTGTGGATAGTGGTGAGGATCCATCTGGGGGCGGTGCGGTATTGCAGTTTGGGACAAGCTGTGGGAGGTGTTGGACGGTGGTGAGGGTCAAGCTGGGGCGGTGTTTGGACCACTGAGGGTCAGGCTGGGGGCGGCGTGTGGACGGCATTGAGGGTCAGGCTGGCCACGGTGTGAGGACGGCAGTGAGCATCAGGGCTGGGGGAGGTGTATGGACGGTGGTGAGCGTCAGGTTGTGGGTGGAGTTGAACAGCACAGGGGGTCAAGCTGGGGATGGTGTGAGGACGGAGGTGAGGGTCAGGCTGGGGACAGTGTGAGGATGGCGATGATAGTCAGGTTGTGGGCGGTGTCTGGACACTGGTGAGGGGCAGGTTGGGGTGGTGTGTGGACGGCGGTGAGGGTCAGGCTGTGGGCGGTGTGTGGACAGTGGTGAGGGGCAGGTTGAGGTCGGTGTGTGGACGGCGGTGAGGGTCAGGCTGGGGACAGTGTGAGGATGGCGATGATAGTCAGGTTGCGGGCGGTGTCTGGACACTGGTGAAGGGCAGGTTGGGTCGGTGTGTGGACGGCGGTGAGGGTCAGGCCGAGGGCGGTGTGTGGACAGTGGTGAGGGGCAGGTTGACGTCGGTGTGTGGACGGCAGTGAGGGACAGGCTGGGTGTGGTGTGTGGATGGTGGTGAAGGTCAGGTTGGGGGCGGTTTTGGACACCGGTGTGGGTCAGGCTGGGGGCAGAGCGTGGACAGCAGTGAGGCTCAGGCTGGTGATGGTGTGTGGACAGCTGTGACGGTCAGGCTGGGACCGGTGTGTGAGCAGTGTTGAGGGTCAGATTGGGGGCGGTGTTGGATGGCGGTGATTGTCAGGCTGGGGAGGATGTGTGGATGGTGGTGAGGGTCAGACTGGGGACAGTGTGTGGACGGCGGTGAGGATCAGCCTAGGGACGATGTTTGGACAGCAGTGAGGGTCAGACTGAGGGCGGTGTGTAGACAGTGGTGAGGGCCAGGCTAGGGGTGGTATTGGACTGTGGTGAGGGACAAGCTGGGTGCAGTGTTGGACGGTGGTGAGGTTCAGGCTGGGGGCGATTTAAGGGCGATGGTGGGGGTCAGTCTGGGGGCAGTGTGTCGATGGTGGTTTGGGGCAGGCTGGGGATGGTGTGTAGACAGCAGTGAGAGCCAGGCTAGCAACGGTATTGGACTGTTGTGTGGGTCAGTCCGAGTGCGTTGTTGGACAGAGTTGTGTGTCAGGCTCGGGGCGGTGTGTTGGGGCCGTGAGAGTCAGGCTGGAAGTGGTGTTGGACGCTGGTGAGCATCAAGCTGGGGGTAGTGTTGAACGGTGGTGAGGATCAGGCGGGGGCTGTGTGTGGGCAGTGTTGAGGGTCAGGTTGGTGGTGGTGTGTGAACAGCATTGGGGTTCAGGGTGGCGGCGGTGTGTTGACGTCGGTGAGGGTCAGGCTGGTGGCGGTGTGTGGATGACAGTGAGGGTCAGGCTGGGTGCAGTGAGTGGACGGCCATGAGGGTCTAGCTGGGGGCGTTGTGTGCACGGTGGTGAGGGTCAGGCTGGCGACGGTGTGCAGACGGCGGTGATGGTCTGATTGGGGCAGTGTTGGACGGCAGTGAAGGTCAGTCTCGGGGCGGACTGTGGGCAGTGTGGAGGGTCACGCTGGGGGTGGTGTGTGGATGGCGGTGAGGGTCAGGCTGGGGGCGGTGTGTGGATGGAGGTGAGGGTCAGGCTGGGGGCAGTGTGTGGGCAGCATTGAGGGTAAGGTGGGGGCCAGTGTGTGAACGGCAGTGGGGTCAGGTTGGGGGCTGTGTGTGGACAGCGGTGAGGGCCAGGCTGGGGGCGGTGTTTGGATGGCAGTGAGGGCCAGGCTGGGGGCTGTTTGCGAGAAGAGGTGAGGGCCAGACTGGGTGCGGTGTGTGGCAGCATTTAGGGTCAGGCTGGGGACGGTGTGTGCATGGTGGTGAGGGTCAGGCTGGGTACGGTGTTGGACAGTGGTGAGGGTCAGGCTGGGGGTGGAGTTGAACGGCACAGGGGGTCAGTCTGGGGACGGTGTGAGGATGGCAGTGAGGGTCAGGCTGGGTATGATGTGTGGACAGCAGTGAGGGGCAGACTGCTGGCGGTGTAAAGGTGGCATTGAGAGTCAGGGTTGGGGTGGTGTTGGACGGTGGTGAGGGTCAGGCTGGGGGCAGTATGTGGAAGGAGGTGCAGTTCATACTGGGGTGGTGTTGTACGGCAGTGGGGGTACGGGTTGGGTTGGTGTGTGGACGGCGGTGAGTTTCACGCTCTGGGTGGTGTTGGATTGTGGTATAGGTCAGGCTGGGGGCAGTGTGTTTGTGGTGGCAAGGTTCGGGCTGAGGGCGCAATTTGGACAGCTGGGTCAGGCTGGGGGCAGTGTATGGATGATGGTGGGGATCAGGCTTGGGGTGGTCTTTGGTCAGCAGTGAGGGTCAAGCTGGGGGTGGGTTTTGGACCACAGTGAGGGTTAGGCTGGGGGTGTTGTTGGACGGCATTGAGAGACAGGCTGGGAGCGGTGTTGGACGGTGATGGGGTTCAGGCTGGGGGCCGTGTTGGATGGCAGTGATGGTCAGGCTGGTGGTGGTGTGTGGACGGCAATTGGGTCAGGCTGGGGGCGGTGGGTGGACAGCAGTGGGGGTCAGGCTGAAGGCGGTGTTGCACAGCGGTGAGTGTCAGGCTGGGGACGGCGTGTGGACGGCAGTGAGGGTCAAGCTGGGGGTTGTATTGGACGGCAGTATGGGTCAGGACGGGGGCAGAGTTGCACGGCAGTGAGGGTCAGGCTATGGGTGGTGAGGGCCAATTTGGGGGCGGTGAGGGACAGGCTGGGGGCAGTGTGTGGACAGCAGTGAGAGTCAGGCTGGGGGCGGTGTGTGGATGGAGGTGGGGGTCAAGCTAGGGGCGGTGTTTGGACGGCGGTGAGGGCCAGGTTGGGGCAGTGTTTGGATGGCAGTGAGGGTTAGACTGGGGGCGGTGTGGATGGTAGTGAGGGTCAGGCTGGGGGAATTGTTTGGATGGCGAAGAGGGTCAGGCTAGGGGCGGTGTGTGGACGTCGGCGAGGGTCAGTCTGGGGGTGGAGTTGAACGGTGCTGGGGGTCAGGATGGGGAAGGTGCTGGACGGCAGTGAGGTTCAGGCTAGGCACGGTGTGAGGATGACAGTGTGCGTCAGGTCTAGGGGCGGGGTGTGGATAGTGGTGAGGATCCATCTGGGGGCGGTGTGGTATTGCAGTAAGGGACAAGCTGGGGGAGGTGTTGGACGGTGGTGAGGGTCAAGCTGGGGCGGTGTTTGGACCACTGAGGGTCAGGCTGGGGGCGGCGTGTGGACGGCATTGAGGGTCAGGCTGGCCACGGTGTGAGGACGGCAGTGAGCATCAGGGCTGGGGGAGGTGTATGGACGGTGGTGAGCGTCAGGTTGTGGGTGGAGTTGAACAGCACAGGGGGTCAAGCTGGGGATGGTGTGAGGACGGAGGTGAGGGTCAGGCTGGGGACAGTGTGAGGATGGCGATGATAGTCAGGTTGTGGGCGGTGTCTGGACACTGGTGAGGGGCAGGTTGGGGTGGTGTGTGGACGGCGGTGAGGGTCAGGCTGTGGGCGGTGTGTGGACAGTGGTGAGGGGCAGGTTGAGGTCGGTGTGTGGACGGCAGTGAGGGTCAGGCTGGGTGTGGTGTGTGGATGGTGGTGAAGGTCAGGTTGGGGGCGGTTTTGGACACCGGTGTGGGTCAGGCTGGGGGCAGTGCGTGGACAGCAGTGAGGGTCAGGCTGGGGATGGTGTGTGGACAGCTGTGACGGTCAGGCTGGGACCGGTGTGTGAGCAGCGTTGAGGGTCAGATTGGGGGCGGTGTTGGATGCCGGTGATTATCAGGCTGGGGAGGATGTGTGGATGGTGGTGAGGGTCAGACTGGGGACAGTGTGTGGACGGCGGTGAGGATCAGCCTAGGGACGATGTTTGGACAGCAGTGAGGGTCAGACTGAGGGCAGTGTGTAGACAGTGGCGAGGGCCAGGCTAGGGGCCGTATTGGACTGTGGTGAGGGACAAGCTGGGTGCAGTGTTGGACGGTGGTGAGGTTCAGGCTGGGGGCGATTTAAGGGCGATGGTGGGGGTCAGTCTGGGGGCAGTGTGTTGATGGTGGTTTGGGGCAGGCTGGGGATGGTGTGTAGACAGCAGTGAGAGCCAGGCTAGCAACGGTATTGGACTGTTGTGTGGGTCAGTCCGAGTGCGTTGTTGGACAGAGGTGTGTGTCAGGCTCGGGGCGGCGTGTTGGGGCAGTGAGAGTCATGCTGGAAGTGGTGTTGGACGCTGGTGAGCATCAGGCTGGGGGCAGTGTTGAACGGTGGTGAGGATCAGGCGGGGGCTGTGTGTGGGCAGTGTTGAGGGTCAGGTTGGTGGTGGTGTGTGAACAGCATTGGAGTTCAGGGTGGCGGCGGTGTGTTGACGTCGGTGAGGGTCAGGCTGGTGGCGGTGTGTGGATGACAGTGAGGGTCAGGCTGGGTGCAGTGAGTGGACGGCCATGAGGGTCTAGCTGGGGGCGTTGTGTGCACGGTGGTGAGGGTCAGGCTGGCGACGGTGTGCAGACGGCGGTGATGGTCTGGGTGGGGGCAGTGTTGGACGTCAGTGAAGGTCAGTCTCGGGGCGGACTGTGGGCAGTGTGGAGGGTCAGGCTGGTGGTGGTGTGTGGATGGCGGTGAGGGTCAGGCTGGGGGCGGTGTGTGGATGGAGGTGAGGGTCAGGCTGGGGGCGGTGTGTGGGCAGCATTGAGGGTAAGGTGGGGGCCGGTGTGTGAACGGCAGTGGGGTCAGGTTGGGGGCTGTGTGTGGACAGCGGTGTGGGCCAGGCTGGGGGCGGTGTGTGGATGGCAGTGAGGGCCAGGCTGGGGGCTGTTTGCGAGAAGAGGTGAGGGCCAGCCTGGGTGCGGTGTGTGGCAGCATTTAGGGTCAGGCTGGGGACGGTGTGTGCATGGTGGTGAGGGTCAGGCTGGGTACGGTGTTGGACAGTGGTGAGGGTCAGGCTGGGGGTGGAGTTGAACGGCACAGGGGCTCAGGCTGGGGACGGTGTGAGGATGGCAGTGCGGGTCAGGCTGGGTGTGATGTGTGGTCAGCAGTGAGGGGCAGACTGCTGGCGGTGTAAAGGTGGCATTGAGAGTCAGGGTTGGGGTGGTGTTGGATGGTGGTGAGGGTCAGGCTGGGGGCAGTATGTGGAAGGCGGTGCAGTTCATACTGGGGTGGTGTTGTACGGCAGTGGGGGTATGGGTTGGGTTGGTGTGTGGACGGCGGTGAGTTTCACGCTGTGGGTGGTGTTGGATTGTGGTATGGGTCAGGCTGGGGGCAGTGTGTTTGTGGTGGCAAGGTTCGGGCTGAGGGCGCAATTTGGACAGCAGTGAGGGTCAGGCTGGGGGCAGTGTATGGATGGTGGTGGGAATCAGGCTAGGGGTGGTCTTTGGTCAGCAGTGAGGGTCAAGCTGGGGGCGGGTTTTGGATCACAGTGAGGGTTAGGCTGGGGGTGTTGTTGACGGCATTGAGAGACAGGCTGGGAGCGGTGTTGGACGGTGATGGGGTTCAGGCTGGGGGCCGTGTTGGATGGCAGTGATGGTCAGGCTGGTGGTGGTGTGTGGACGGCAATTGGGTCAGGCTGGGGGCGGTGGGTGGACAGCAGTGGGGGTCAGGCTGAAGGCGGTGTTGCACAGCGGTGAGTGTCAGGCTGGGGACGGCGTGTGGACGGCAGTGAGGGTCAAGCTGGGGGTTGTATTGGACGGCAGTATGGGTCAGGACGGGGGCAGAGTTGCACGGCAGTGAGGGTCAGGCTATGGGTGGTGAGGGCCAATTTGGGGGCGGTGAGGTACAGGCTGGGGGCAGTGTGTGGACAGCAGTGAGAGTCAGGCTGGGGGCGGTGTGTGGATGGAGGTGGGGGTCAAGCTAGGGGCGGTGTTTGGATGGCGGTGAGGGTCAGGCTGGGGGAATTGTTTGGATGGCGGAGAGGGTCAGGCTAGGGGCGGTGTGTGGACGTCGGCGAGGGTCAGTCTGGGAGTGGAGTTGAACGGTGCTGGGGGTCAGGATGGGGAAGGTGCTGGACGGCAGTGAGGTTCAGGCTAGGCACGGTGTGAGGATAGCAGTGTGCGTCAGGTCTCGGGGCGGTGTGTGGATAGTGGTGAGGATGCATCTGGGGGCGGTGTGTTATTGCAGTAAGGGACAAGCTGGGGGAGGTGTTGGACGGTGGTGAGGGTCAGGCTGTGGGCGGTGTGTGGACAGTGGTGAGGGGCAGGTTGAGGTCGGTGTGTGGACGGCAGTGAGGGTCAGGTTGGGTGTGGTGTGTGGATGGTGGTGAAGGTCAGGTTGGGGCAGTGATAGTCAGGCTGGTGGTGGTGTTGGATGCTGGTGAGCATCAGGCTGGAGGCGGTGTTGAACTGTAGTCGGGGTCAGGCTGGGGGCGGTGTTGAACCATGGTGGGGGTCAGGCTCGGGCCGTGAGTGGGCGTCAGTGAGTGTCAGGCTGGGGATGGTGTGTGGACAGCGGTGAAATCAGGCTGGGGTCAGTGTGTGGACTGCGGTGAGGGTCAGGCTGGGGGCGTTGTGTGGATGGTGGTGACGGTCAGGCTGGGAGGGATGTGTGGATGGCAGTGTGGGTCAAGCTGGGGGCGTTGTGTGCACGGCGGTGAGTGTCAGGCTGGGGATGGTATGTGTGGACGGCGGTGAGGGTCTGTGTTGGGGCTCTGTTGGACAGCAGTGAGTGTCAGGATTGGTGCGGTGTGTGGGCAGCATTGAGGGTCAGGCTGGGGGCGGTGTGTGCACTGTTGTGTGGGTCAGGCTGGTGTCTGTGTGTGGGCAGCGTTGAGGTTCAGGTTGGGAGCCATGTGTGAACGGCAGTGGGGATCGGGGTGTGGACGGCGGTGAGGGCCATGCTGGGGCGGTGTGTGGATGGCGGTGAGGGCAGTCTGAGGGTAGCGTGTGGGCAGAGGTGAGGGTCAGCCTGGGTGCGGTGTGTGGGCAGCATTGAGGGTCAGGCTGTGGGCAGTGTGTGGATGGTGGTGAGAGTCAGGTTGGGTGCGGTGTATTGATGGCAGTGAGGGTTAGGCTGGGGACAGTGTACAGGTGGCAGTGAGCGTCAGGGTTGGGGTGTTGTTGGTTGGCGGTGAGGGTCAGGCTGGGGGCTGTGTGTGCACAGCAGGGTGGTTCATGCTGTGGCAGTCTTGTACGGCGGTGGGGGTACGTATGGGGCTGAGTGTGGATGGCGGTGAGTTTCATGAGGGGGGCGGTGTTGGACTGTGGTGTGGGTCAGGCTGGGGTCAGTGTGGAGACAGTGGTGAGTGTCAGGCTGAGGGCAGTGTTTGGGCGGGTGAGGATTAGGCTGGGGGCATTTTTGGGCACCTGTGAGGATCATGTTGGGGGCGGTGTGTGAACAGCTGTGAGGGTCAGGATGGGGGCATTGTGTGCACAGTGGTAAGGATCAGGCTGGGGATGGTGTGTGGATGGCAGTGAGAGTCAGGGTTAGGACGGTGTTGGACGGCAGTGAAGATCAGGCTCGGGTTGGTGTGTGGGCAGCATTGACACTTAGGCTGGGGGCGGTGTGTGGATGGCGGTGAGGGTCAGGCTGGGAGCGGTGTGTGCACTGTCGTGAGGGTCAGAATGGGGACTGTGTGTGGGCAGCGTTGAGGTTCAGGTTGGGGATGGTGTGTGAACGGCAGTGGGGATCAGGGTGTGGATGGTGTGTGGACAGCTGTGAAGGCCAGGCTGGGGGCGGTATGTGGACGGTGGTGAGGGTCAGTCTGGGTGCGCTGTGTTTGCAGCGTTGAGGGTCAGGCTGTGGGCAGTGTGTGGATGGTGGTGAGAGTCAGGTTGGGTGCTGTCTATGGACGGCAGTGAGGGTTAGGCTGTGGACAGTGTATAGGTGGCAGTGAGAGTCAGGGTTGGGGTGGTGTTGGTTGGCGGTGAGGGTCAGGCTGGGGGCTGTGTGCACAGCAGGGCGGTTCATGCTGTGGCAGTCTTGTACGGCAGTGAGGGTACGTGTGGGGGTGGTGTGTGGATGGCGATGAGTTTCATGCTGGAGGCGGTGTTGGACGGTGGTGTGGGTCAGGCTGGGGGCAGTGTGGGGACGCTGGTGAGTGTCAGGCTGAGGGCGGTGTGTGGGCCGGTGAGGATCAGGTTGGGGGCGTTTTAAGGCAGCTGTGAGGTTCAGGCTGGGGGCGGTGTGTGAACGGTAGTTTGGGTCAGGATGGCGGTGAAGGTCAGGCTTGTGGCAGTGTTGGATAGTGGTGGGGGTCAGGCTGGGGTGGGTGTGTGGACAGTGGTGAGGGTCAAGCTGGAGGCAGTGCGTGGATGGCAGAGAGCGTCAGGCTGGGGGCAGTGTGTGGGCAGCGGTGAGGGTCAGGTGAAGGGCGGTGTGTGGAAGGCCGCGAGGGTCATGCTGGGGTTGTTGTGTGGATGGTGGAGGGGGTCAGGCTGGGGGCGGTGTCTGGATGGCAGTGAGGGTCAGGCTGGGGGCGGTGTTGGACGATGGTGAGGGTCAGGCTGGGGGCCATGTTGAACCGCAGTGAGTTTCAGGATAGGGGTAGTGTGTGGGTGATGCTGATGGTCAGGCTTGGGGCAGTGGGTGTGTGATGGTGAGGCTCAGGCTGGGGGCAGTGTGTGGACGGTGGTGAGGGTCAAGCAGGGGGCGTTGTGTGGACGGCAATGACACACTGTGACACTGTCTGACACATAGTGAAATTCTCTGAGACATCGTGACACTCTCTGAAAGAATGTGACATACTGTCACAGTCTCTGACTCTCTCTGAGGCACACTATGACACACTGTGACCCCTCTGAGACAGGCTGTGACACTCTCTGACGTTCTCTGACACTCTCTTAAACCCACTGTGACGCTCTGTGACTCACTGACACTCTGAGACACACTGTGACACAATCTGACCTTCTCTGACACTCTCTGAGACACACTGTGATACTCTCTGTCTCTATCTGATATTCTGAAACACCCTTTGACACTCTGACAAACGGTGACACTCTCTGTGACGCAGCGTGACACTCTCTGACGCACTGTGACATTTTCTGACACATGGTGACATTCTCTGAGACACTGTGACACTGTCTGAGACACATAGTGACATTTTCTGTCTCCCTCTGACTCTCTGAGACACACTGTGACACTCTCTGACACACTGTGACAAACTCTGACACATGGTGACATTCTCCGAGACACTGTGACCCTCGCTGAGACACATAGCGACATTTTCTGTCTCCCCCTTGACTCTGAGACACTGTGACACTCTGTGACACTCACTGAGACGGACTGTGACACTCCCTGACCATCTGACACTCTCTGAGACACACTATGTCACTCTCTGACAGATTTTGACAGACTGTGAAACTGTCTGTGACACACTGTAACACTCTGACACACTGTGACACACTCTGACCGACTGTGACACTCTCTGAGCACGGTGACATTCTGTGAGACACACTGTGACACTCTGTCTCTCTCTGAGAGACTCGGTCACTCTCTGAGACACACTGACACACTGTGAAATTGTTTGACTAGCTCTCACGCTCTGTGAGACACACAGAGAGTCAGAGAGTGTCACAGTCTGTCACAGAGAGTGTCAGAGAGAGTCAGAAAGTCCACAGTGTGTCTCAGAGAGTGTCACAGTATGTCTCAGAGTATGCCACAGTGATTCAGAGAGTTTCAGTGTGTCTTAGTCTGTCAGAGAGTGCCACAGTGTGTCTCAGGGTGTCATAGAGAGTCAGAGTACCAGTGTGTTTAAGAGTGTCAGAGAGCGTCAGAGTGTCACAGTCTGTCTCAGAGAGTGACATAGTGTGTCTCAGAGAGGCGGAAGGAGACAGAAAATGTCACAGTGTGTCACAGAGAGTATTACACAGCGTCTCAAAGAACGTCACGATGTGTCAAAAAGTGTCACAGTCAGTTGGAGAGTGTCACAGTGTGTCAGAGAGTGTCACAATGTGGCATACTGTGTCTCAGAGAGAGTCAGAGAGTGTCACAGGCTGTCTCTCTGACACTTTTAGACACTCTGTGACACACTCGGACCCTTTCTGAAACTCTCTGAGAAAGACTGTGACACTCTCTGACACGCTCTGAGACACAGTATGACATGCTGTAACACTATCGGACTTTCTCGGATACTCACTCAAACACACTGTGACACTCTGAGACACACTTACTCTATCTGATACACTCTGAGATACAGTATGATGCACTGTGGCACTCTCTGTCTCTCTCTGACACTTTCTGAGACATATTGTGACACTCTCTGAGACAGCCAGGGACATTCTCTGACTCTTTCTGACATGCTCTGAGGCAGTCCGTGACACTCTCTCACTCTTTCTGTCACTCTCTGAGACACACTGTAAAACTCTCTGACAGACTGTGACCCTCTCTGAGACAAACTCTGACCATCTCTGACACTCTCCGAGACAAACTGTGCCACACTGTGACACACTCTGACGCTCTCTTAGACAGACTGTAACATTCTCTGACACTCTCATAGACATACTGTGAAAGTCTCTGACTCTTTCTGTCATTCTCTGAGACAAACTGTAACACTCTCTGACAGACTGTGACCCTCTCTGAGACAAACGCTGACTCTGTCGGACACTGTCTGAGAGAAAGTATGACACACTGTGACACTGCCTGACTCTCTCTAACATACTCTGAAATGCACTGTAACCTTCTCTGACAGACTGTAATATACTGTGACACTCTCTGAGACACACTATGACACTCCCTGAGACATGTTGTGACACTCTCTGACCCTCTCTGACACTCTCTGAGACACAGCGTGACAATTTCTAACTCTCACTGACACTCTCTGAGACACACTATGACACTCTCTGACAGACTATGACACATTGTGACATTCTCTGACTTTCTCTGACACTCTCTGAGGCACACAGTGACACTCTCTGACAGACTGTGACACATTCTGACCCTCTGTGAGACAGACTGTTACACTCTCTGACTCTCTCTATCCCACTCTGGGACACACTGTAACACTCTCGGACACTCACAGACACTCTCTGAGACACACTGTTACACTCTCTGACTCGCTCTGCCCCACTCTGAGACACACTGTAACACTCTCTTATACTCTCGGACACTCTCTGAGACACACTATTACCCTCTCTGACTCGCTCTGACACTCTCGGAGAAATGGTGACACTCTCTGAGACAGCCTGTGACACTCTCTGACTCTCTCTGAGACACAGTATGACACGCTGTGACACTCTCTGACACACAGCGACACTCTCTAACTGACTGCAACACTCTTTGACACATGGTGACATTCTCTGAGACACACTGTGACATTTTCTGTCTCCCTCTGACTCTCTGAGACAGAATGTAACACTCTCTGACGCTCTCTGCCCCACTCTGAGACATTCTGTAACACTCTCTGAGACACACTGTGACACACTCTGTCCCTCTCTGAGACAGACTGTGACACTCCCTGACGCTCTCTCACACTCTCTTAGACACGCTTTGACACTCTGTGACTCTCTCTGACACTCTGAGACACACTGTGATACTCTCTAACAAACTGCGACACACTGTGACACTTTCCGACTCTCTCTGACTCGGTCTGAGACATACTGTGACACTCTCTGACATACTGTGACATACTCTGAGACACTGTGACACGCTCTGAGACACACTGTGGGCACCCTAATTCTCTCTTTCACTCTCTGAGTCAGACTGTGACACTCTCTAACTCTCTCTGACACGCTCTGAGGCACTCTGTGACACTCTCTCACTCTTTCTGTCACTCTCTGAGTCACACTGTAAAACTCTCTGACAGGCTGTGACCCTCTCTGAGTCTACCGCGGACCATCTCTGACACTCTCCGAGACACACTGTGCCACACTGTGCCACTCTCTGTCCCTCTCTGAGGCACACTGTGACACTCTCTGACGCTCTCTGACACTCTCTTAGACCCACTGTGACACTCTGTGACTCTCTCTGACACTCTAAGACACACTGTGATACAATCCGACCCTCTCTGACACTGTCGGAGACACACTGTGACACTCTTTGACTCTCTCTGCCTCTCTCTGAAACACACTGTGACACTCTCTGACAGACTGTGACTGACTGTCACATTCTCTGTGACACTCCCTGAGAAACACTGTGACATTTTCTGTCGCCCTTTGACTCTCTGAGACACTGTGACACTCTCTGAGACACACTGTGGCCCTCGATGAGCCAGATTGTCCCACTCTCCGACGCTTTCTGACATCTCTTAGACACACTGTGACACTCTGTGACTGTCTCTGATACTCTGAGACACACTCTGACAGTCTATGACATCTCTGACTGTCTCTGAGACATACTGTGACACTCGCTGACATACTATGACATACTCTGAGACACAGTGACACTCTCGGAGACACATTGTTGTCTCTCTTACACTCTCTGACACTCTCTGGACCAGACTGTGACACTCACTGACTCTCTCTGACGCGCTCTGAGGCACTCTGTGACACTCTCTCACTCTTTCTGTCACTCTCTGAGACACACTGTAAAACTCTCTGACAGACTGCGACACTCTCTGAGACAAACCCAGCCTATCTCTGACACTCTCCGAGACAAACTGTGCCAAACTGTGACACACTCTGACCCACTTTGAGACAGTCTGTGACACTCTCTTAATCTCTCTGAAACTCTCTTAGACATACTGTAACACTCGCTGACTCTATGTCACTCTCTGAGACACACTGTAAAACTGTCTGACAGACTGTGACTAATTGTGAGATAAAAGCTGACCCTCTTGGACACTCTCTGAGAGAAAGTATGACACACTGTGACACTGCCTGACTCTCTCTGACACACTGAAATGCACTGTAACCTTCTCTGAAAAACTGTGACATACTGTGACAATTTCGGAGACACACTGTAACACTTTCTGACTCTCTCAGACACACTGCGACACTCCCTACGACACATTGTGACACTCTCTGACCCTCTCTGACACTCTCTGAGACACAGCAGAACACACTCTGACTCTCTGACGATCTCTGAGACACACTATGACACTCTCTGACAGTCTATGACACATTAAGACATTGTTTGACTTTCTCTGCCACTCTCTGAGGCACACTGTGACACTCTTTGACAGACTGTGACACATTCTGACCCTCTCTGAGACAGACAGTGACACTCTCTGACGCTCTCTGACAATCTCTTAGACTCACTGTGACAATGTGTGACTGTCTCTGAAACTCTGAGACACACTGTGACACAATCTGAACGTCTCTGCCACTCTCTGAAACACACTGTGACACTCCCTGACAGACTGTGACACTCTCTGAGACTAACCCGGACCATCTCTAACACTCCCCGAGACACACTGTGACACTCTCTGACTCTCTCTGCCACTCTCTGAAACACAATGTGACACTCTCTGACAGACTGTGACAGACTGCCACGCTCTCTGTGACACACTGTGACACTCTCTGACACACTGTGACACTCTCTGACACATGGTGACATTCTCTGAGACAATGTGACACTCTCTGAGACACACTGTGACATTTTCTGTCGCCCTCTGACTCTCTGAGATACAGTTTGACACTCTCTGAGACACACTGTGGCATTCTTTGACACTCTATGAGACAAACTGTGACACTCTCTGACACTCTATGACACTTTGTGACTCTCTCTCTGACACTGAGAGACACTGTGACACAATCTGAGCCTCTCTGACGCTCTTTGAGACAGACTGTGACACTCTCTGAGACACACTGTGACACTCTCTGAGACACACTGTGACACTCTCTGACACATGATGACATTCTCTGAGACACTGTGACTCTCTCTGAGACACACCGTGACATTTTCTGTCTCCCTCTGACTCTCTGAGACACACTGTGGCACTCTCGGACACTCTCTGAGACGCATTGTGACACACTCTGACCCTCTGTGACACACCGTGACACTCACTGTGACACAGTGTGACTGTTTCTGTATCTCTCTCTGAGACACTCGGTTACTCTCTGAGACACACTGTGACAAACTGTGACATTTTCTGTCTCTCACACACTCTCGTAGACACACTGTGACACTCTATGAGACACTCTGAGACACATTGCAACACTGTCTGACTTTCCCTGACAATTTGAGAGGCACTGTTACACACTGAGACCCTCTCAGAAACTCTCTGAGACAGACTATGACACTCTCTGACACGCTCTGAGACACAGTATGACAAACTGTGACACTCTCTGAGGCACACTGTGACACTCTCTGACTCTCGCTGAGACACACTGCGACACTGTCTGACACTATCTCTCTGTTACACTGGGACACTCTCTGAGACACAGTGTGACACTCTCTGTGACACCCTGTGGCACGCTCTGACTATCTCAGACACTCCCTGTAACACACTGTGACACTCTCTGACTCACTGTGTCACTCTATGACTCTCTCAGAAACTCTCTTACACACTGTGACACTCTCTGATAGACTGTGATACACTGTGACACTTTATAACTCTCTCTGACACCCACGTGGCACTCTCTGACACTCTCTGAGACACACAGTGATACTCTCTGACTCTCTCTGAGATACACTGTGACCCTGTCTAACTCTCTCTGAGACACACAGTGATACGCTCTGACTCTCTCTGAGACTCACTGTGACGCTCTCTGAGACAACACTGTGAAACTCTGTGACACTCTTTCTGACACACTGTGGCACTCTCTGAGACATTGTGAAACTGTCTGAGACACACTGTGACACTTTGTGACTCCCTCTGATATACTCTGATTCGGGATGTGACACTCTCAGAGACACACTGTGACACCCTGTGACTCGCTCTGAGACACACTTTGACACTCTCTGAGACACACTCTGACACTTTCTCAGACACACTGTGACAATCTCTGACTCGCTCTCTGACACACTGTCGCACTCTCTGACACTCTGAAATAACTGTAATACTCTCTGACTATCCATCTGACACACAGTGACACACTGTGACACTCTCCGATTCGCTCTCTCTGACACAATGTGCCACTTTCTGAGACAATATGACCCTCTCTGAGACACTGTGAGTCTCTCTGCGACACTGTGACACTTTCTAGCACTATCTGATACACACTGTGACACTCTCTGACACTCTCGGAGACACACTGTGACACACTCTCTCTCTCTCTCTCTCTCTCTCTCTCTGAGACACACTGTGACACTCTCTGACACTCTCGGAGACACACTGTGACACTCTCTCTCTCTCTCTCTCTCTCTCTCTGAGACACACTGTGACACTGTCTGACTCTATCAGCCACTCTGAAACACACTGTGACACTCTCTAACAAAATGTGACACTCTATGACTCACTCAGAGACTCTCTGACATACTGCGACAATTGTTGAAACACTGTGACACTTTCTGACACTCTGAGACACACTGTGATGCTCTCTGTCTTTCTCTCTCTCTGAGACACCCTGTGACACTGTCTGACTCGCTTTGACACTATCTGAGATAGACTGTGACACTCTATGACAGACTGTGACGCACTGAGACACTCTCTGGCCCTCTCTGGCACTCTCTGAGACACACAGAGACTTTCTCTGACTCTCTCTGACACACTGCGACACTCTCTGACAGACTGTGCCACACTGTGACACCCTCTGGCTCTCTCTGACACCCTGCGAGACACACTGAGACTCTCTCTGACACACTGGGATGCTCTCTGACTTTCTCTGACACTCTCTGAGACACACAGAGATACTCTCTGACTCTCCTCTGACACACTGTGACAATCTCTGACACACTGTGAGACTCTCTGACACACTGGGACACTCTCTGACATTCTCTGACACTCTCAGAGACACACCGTGGCAGTCTCTGAAACACACTGTGACGCTCTCTAACTCTCTCTGACACTCCCTTTCACTCTCTGAGACACACTGTAACACTCTGTGATAGGCCGTGTCATTCTCTGCGCCACACTGTGACACTCTCTGACACACTGTGACACTCTCTGATTGATTGTGACATCTCGGATATACGGTGACATTCTCTGAGACACTGTGACACTCTCTGAGACACACTGTGAGTCTCTCTGACTCTACCTTACACTTTCTGAGAGAAACTGTGACACTCTCTGAACACACTGCGGCACTCTCTGACACACTGTGACACTTTCTGATACACTGTGACATTCTCTAAGACAAACTGTGACACTCTCTGACACACTATGCTATTCACTGATACACTGTGACACTCTCTGAGACACACTGTGAGACTCTCTGACTCTTCCTTGCACTTTCTGAGAGAAACTGTGACGCTCTCTGAACACACTGCGACACTCTCTGACGTACTGTTACATTTTCTGATACACTGTGATATTCTGTAAGACACACTGTGACACTCTCTGACTCTGTTTGATACTCTCTGAGACACACTGTAACATTCTCTGACTCTCTGTAAAACATAATGTGACACTCTCTGATAGATTCTGACAAACTGTGACATTCTCTGATAGACTGTGACACACTTTGACACTTTATGACACTCTAACACTCTCTGAGACACACAGTGATACTCTCTGACTCTCTCTGAGAGAAACCGTGGCACTCTCTGACACACTGTGACACTCTCTGAGGAACACTGTGATACTCTCTGACTCTCGCTGAGACACACTGTGACACTGTCTGACTTTCTGTGAGATACCCTGTAACACTCTCTTACTCTCTCTGACTCTGAGACACATTGTGACACTCTCTGACTCTCTCTCTCTCTGATACACTGTGACACTCTCTGAGACACACTGTGACACTCTCTGACACTCTCGGAGACAAACTGAGACACTCTCTGACTCTCTCTGAGACACACTGTGACAATCGCTGACTCTCTCTCTGACACACAGTGACACTATCTGACACTCTCTGAGACTCAGTATGACACACTGTGACACTCTGGGACAAACGGTGAC
The DNA here is from genome assembly GCF_047496795.1 of Chiloscyllium punctatum. Taxonomy (NCBI): domain Eukaryota; kingdom Metazoa; phylum Chordata; class Chondrichthyes; order Orectolobiformes; family Hemiscylliidae; genus Chiloscyllium; species Chiloscyllium punctatum. The sequence continues at coordinate 46,084,413 of NC_092771.1, read as the reverse complement.
TCTGACACACTGTGACGCTCTCTGATAGACTGTGACACTCTCTGACAGACTTTAACACGCTGTGACACTTTCTGACATTTCCTGAGACACACGGTGACACATTAAGACCGACTGTGACACACTGTGACACTATATGATACACCGTGACACTCTCTGAGGCAAACTGAGACACTGTCTAACACTCTCTGAGACAAATTGAGACATTTTCTGCAAATTTCTGAGACACACTGTGACACTCTGACTATCTCTCTGACATACTGTGATTCTCTCTGACACAGAGTGACACTCTCTGAGACATTGTGAAACTGTCTGAGAAAGACAGTGTCGCTCTCTGAGACACTATGATACTCTCTGAGACACTGTGACTCTCTGTGACACTGTGACCCTTTCTGACATTCTCTAAGACACACCGACACTCTCTAACTCTCTCAGACACTCTCTGACACACTGTGACAATCTCTGACAGACTGTGACACTCTCTGACTCTCTCAGACACACTGTGACACTTTCTGACGCACTGTGACTCTCTCTGACACACTGTAACACTGTCTGACACACTCTGAGACACTCTCGGATTCTCTCAGACACTCTCTGAAACACACTGTGACACTCTCAGACAGAAGGTGACACTTTCTGACTCTCTCACAGACTCTCTGACACACTGTGACAATCTCTGACACACTGTGACACTTTCTGACACTCTCTAAGATAACCTGTGACACTCTCTGTCTCCCGCTGAGACGTTGTGACGCTCTCTCTTTCTCCCTGTCTCTCTCTCTCTCTCTCTCTGAGACACCCTGTGACACTGCCTGATTCGCTTTGACACTATCTGAGACAGACTGTGACACTCTATGACAGACCGTGATGCACTGTGACACTCTCTGTCTCTCTCTCTGACACTCTCTGAGACAAATAGAGATTCTCTCTGACACACTGTGACACTCACTGATAGACTGCGACACACTGTGACACTCCATGGCTCTCTCTGACACTCTTTCAGACACACTGTGACACTCTTTGACATACTGGGATGCTCTTTGACATTCTCTGACATTCTCTGAGAAACACAGTGATACTCTCTGACTCTCCTCTGACACACTGTGACAATCTCTGACACATTGTGACACCCTCTGACACACTGGGACGCTCTCTGACTTTCTCTGACTCTCTCTGAGACACACTGTGACATTGTCTGACACTCTCTCTGACACACTGTGACAATCGCTGACATACTGTGACACTCTCTGACACACCGGGACAATCTCTGACTTTCTCTGACACTCTCAGCGACACACTGTGCCACTCTCTGACTCTCTCTGAAACACATTGCGACACTCTCTACCTTTCTCTGGCACTCCCTTACACTCCCTGATACACACTGTGATACTCTCTGACAGACTGTGACGCACCGTAACACACTCTGACTCTCTCTGAGACACACTGTGACATTCTCTGACTCTCTCTCTCTCTCTCTGACACACTGCGACAATCGCTGACAGACTATGGCACTCTCTGACACACTGGGGCAATCACTGACTTTCTCTGACGCTTTCAGAGACACACTGTGACAATCTCCGAGTCTCTGACACTGTCTAAAATACACTGTGACACTCTCTGGTAGACTGTGACACACTGTAACACTTTCTATGACACTGTGATACTTTTTGACACTCTCTGGGAAACACAGTAACCAACTCTCTCACTCTCTGAGACACTGTAACACTCCGGGATAAACTGTGACACTTTGAGACACACCGTGACACTGTCTCACATACTGTGACACACTGTGACACTCTCTGACTGACTGTGACACACGGTGACACTCTCTGACACACTTCGACATTCTCTGATACACTGTGACACTCTCTAAGACACACTGACATTTTCTGACTCTCACTGACTCTCTGAGACACACTGTGACACACTCTCACCCTCCTTGACACTCTCTGGGACACATTGGAACACTCTCTGAATATTGCTAACACTCTCTACATCATACTGTGACACGCTCTGATAGATTCTGACACACTGTGACATTCTCTGATAGGCTGTGACACAGTGTGACACTTTATAATACTCTCTGACACTCTCTGAGACACACTGTGACACTCTCTGACTCTCTGTGACTCTGAGACACATTGTGACACTCTCTGACTTTCTCTGAGACACACTGTGACACTCTCTGATTCTATCTCGCTGACACACTGCGACACTCTCTGAGGCACACTATGACACTCTCTGACTCTCTCTGAGACACAGTGTGACACTGTCTAACACTCTCGGAGACACACTGTGACACTTTGTGACTCCCTCTGACAACACTCTGAGACAGACTGTGACACTCTCTGAGACACTCTGACACCTTGTGACTCTCTCTGAGACACACTCTGACATTCTCTGAGACACATTGTGACTTTCTCTCTCTGACACTCTCTGAAACACACTGTAACACTCTGTGACCGACTGTGACACTCTCCGAGACACACTGTACACTCTCTGACCGACTCTGACACTCTCTGAAACATGGTGACATTCCCTGAGACACTGTGACACTTTCTGAGACACACTGTGACACTTTCTGTCTATCACTCACTCTCTGAGACACACTATGACGTTCTCTGTGACACACTGTGACACGCTCTGACTCTCTCTGTCACTCTCTGAGACACACTGTGATACTCTCTGACTCTCGCTGAGACACAATGTGACACTCTCTGATACTATTTGAGACAGGCTGTAACAATCTCTGACAGACTGTGAAACTCTGTGACACTATCGGACCATATCTGAAAATCTCTGAGACATACTGTGACACTCTCGGACGCTCACTGACACTCTCTGACTTTATCTCAGACACACTGTGACACTCTCTGACAGAGTGTGATACACTGTGACACTCTCTGACTCTCCCTGACACTTTCCGAGATACACTGTGACAAACTCTACCCTCACAGACACTCTCTGAGACACACTGTTATACTCTCTGCGATTCACTGTGACACACGCTGACCCTTTCTGCCACACTCTTAGACACACTGTGGCACTCCTGACACTCTGAGCCAGTCTGTGACGCTCTCGGACTCTCTCTGAGACCCACGGCGATATTCTCTCTGAGACACAGTGTGGCACTCTCTGATTCTCTCTCTGGCATACTGTGACACACTCTGAAACACAGTGACACTCTCTGAGACATTATGAAACTGTCTGAGACACACAATGACACTCTCTGACTCTCACTCTCTGAGCCACTGTGACACTCTTTGAGTCACTGTGACACTCTCTGAAACATACGGACTCTGTCTGAGCCACTGTGACACTTTTTGATACTCTCTGTGATACTCAGTCTCTCTTTCTCTATGAAACACACTGTAACACACTCTAACTCTCCCAGACACTCTCTGAAACACACTGTGACACTCTCTGACAGACTGTGTCACTGTCTGATTCTCTCTGACACACTTTGACAATCTCTGACACACGGTGACACTTTCTGAAACACACTGTGACACTGTCGGGCTCTCTCAGAGACAAACTGAGACACTTTCTGCAAATTTCCGAGACATACTGTGACACTCTCTGACTATCTCTCTGACATACTGTGACCCTCTCTAACACAGACTGAGACATTGCGAAACTGTCTGAGACACACAGTGACACTCTCCGACTCTGTCTCTGTCACACTGTGACACTCTCTGTGACACTGTGATACTCTCTGAGACACTGAGACTCTATCTGTGACACTGTGACCCTGTCTGACACTCTCTATGCCACACTCTGACTCTCTCTGTCTCTCCCTCACTCTGAGACACACTGTGACACTCTCGGACTCTCTCAGACACTCTCTGACACACTGTGACACTCTCTGACACACCGTGACACTGTCTGACACTCTCTGAGACAAACTGTGACACTTCCTATCTCTCTCTGAGAAACACTGTGATACTCTCTGTCTCTCTCAGACACTCTCTGAAACACACTGTGACACTCTCTGACAGACTGTGACACTCTGACAACCTCAGACACTCTCTGACACACTGTGACAATCTCTGACACATTGTGAAACTTTCTGACACTCTCTGAGACACATTGTGAAACTGTCTGACCGTCACTGAGACAAACTGTGACACTTTCTGTCTCTCTCTGAGACACACTGTGACACTCTCTGACTCTCTCAGACACTCTCTGAAACACTGTGACACTCGCCGACAGACTGTGGCACTCTCTGACTCTCTCAGACACTCTCTGTCACACTGTAACACTGTCTGACACTCTATGAGACTCGCTGTGACACTCTCTGATTCGCTCAGACACTCTGAAACACACTGTGGCACTCTCTGACAGAATGTGACACTCTCTGACTCTCTCACAGATTCTCTGACACTCTATGACAATCTCTGACACACTCTGACACTTTATGACACTCTCTGAGACACAATGTGACACTCTGTCTCCCACAAAGACGCTGTGACGCTCTCTGTCTCTCTCTGAGACAGACTGTGACACACTCCGACTCTCCCCTGACACACTGTGACAATCCCTGACACACTGTGACACTTTCTGACACTCTCTGAGACACAGTGTGAAACTCTCTGCCACCCGCTGAGACTCGGTGACGTTCTCAGAGACACACTGTGACACTGGCTGACTCGCGTTGACACTATCTGAAAGACACTGTGACAATCTCTGGCTCTCTCTGAGACTCTCTGAGAAACACAGAGACTCTCTCTTACACACTCTGACAGACAGTGACATAATGTGACACTCTCAGATTCTCTCTGACACTCTCTGAGACACACTGTGACACTCTCTGACACACTGCTACACTCTCTAACTTTCTCTGATGCTCTCAGACACACAGAGATACTCTCTACTTCTCTCTGAGACAGACTGTGACACACTCCGACTCTCCTCTGACACACTGTGACAATCTCTGACACACTGTGAAACTCTCTGACATACTGGGATGCTCTCTGACTCTCTCTGACACTCTCTGAAACACACTGTGACACTCTCTGACAGACTGTGACACACTGTAACACTCTCTGACACTCTCTGAGATAGACTGTGACATTCTTTGACTCTCTCTGACAATCTGTGACACTCTCCGACACACTGGGACAATCTCTGGCTTTCTCTGACACTCTCAGATACACACTGTGACACTCTCTGACTCTCTTTGACACTCTTTAAAATACACTGTGACACTCTCTGATAGACTGTGACTCACTGTAACACTTTCTAAGAGTGACACATTCTGACACTCTCTGAGACACACAGTAACTAAATCTGTCTCTCTTTGAGTCACTGCCACACTCTGAGACACACTGCAACACTGTCTGACATACTGTGACACACAGTGACACTCTCTGACACTTCCTGAGACACACTCTGAAACTTTCAGACAGACTGTGACACACTGTTACACTTTCTGACACACTGTGATAATCTCTGATAGACTGTGACACTCTCTAAGACACACTGTGACACTTTCTGACTCTCTCTGACTCTGAGACACACTGTGACACACTCTGACCCTCTTTGAAATTCTGAGACACACAGTAGCACTCTCTGGCTCTCTCTGACACTCTTTAAAAACATGCAGTGACACTATCTAACTCTCTCTGACGCTCCCTTACACTCTCCAAGACACACTGTAAGACTCTCTAACCCTCTCTAAAACATAATGTGACACTCCCTGATAGACTCCGACACACTGTGACATTATCTGATAGACTGTGACACTTTATGACCCGCTTTGACACTCCCTGAGACTCACAGTGATGCTCTCTGACTCTCTCTGAGACAAAACTGTTACACTCTGACTCTCTCTCTGACACACTATGACACTCTTTGAGGCAAATTGTGACACTCTCTGACTCTCTCGCTGACACACTGTGACAGTCTCGGAGACACACTGTGACACTGTCTGACTCTCTCTGAGACACACAGTGACTCCCTCTGACACTCATGACTCTGAGACACATTGTGACTCTCTCTGACTCTCTCACGCTGACACACTGTGACACTCTCGGAGAAAAAACTCTGACACTCTCTGACTCTCCCTGAGACACACTGTGCACCTCTGGCGCTCTCTCTCTAACACACTGGAACACAGTCTGACACACTGTGACACTTTCTGAGACATTGTGAAACAGTCCAATACACACTGTGACACTTTGTGACTCCCTCTGACACACTCTGAGACAGACTTTGTCACTCTCTGAGACACACGGTGACACCTTGTGACTCTCTCGGAGACACACTCTGACATTCTCTGAGACACACTGTGACACTCTGACACTCTCTGATACACACTGTAATACTCCGTGACAGACTGTAACATTCTCTGTGCCACACTGTGACACTCTCTGAGACACACTGTAACACTCTCTGACCGACTGTGACACACTCTGAAATATGGTGACATTCTCTGAGACATTCTGACACACTCTGATACACACTGTGACACTTTCTGTCTCTCCCTCACTCTCTGAGACACACTGTGACACTCTCTGAAACACACTGTGACACTCTCTGACACTCTCTAACAAACTGTGACACTCCATTGTCTTCTCTGAGACACGATGACACTCCCTGACCTACTCTGTCACTCTCTGAGACACATTGTGACAGTCTCTGACTCTCTCTGAGACACTTTGTGACACTCTCTGAAACTATTTGAGACAGGCTGTGACAGTCTCTGACAGACTGTGAGACTCTGTGACACACTCGGACCATATCTGAAAGTCTCTGAGATACCCTGTGATACTCTCTGACACTCTCTGACTTTATATCAGACACACTGTGACACTGACAGACTGTGATACACTGTGACACTCTCTGACTCTCCCTGACACTTTCTGAGACATACTGTGACAAACTCTACGCATATTGACACTCTCTGAGGCACACTGTGATACTCTTTGCGATGCGCTGTGACACACTCTGACCCTCTCTGCCACACTCTAAGAAACACTGTGGCACTCGCTGACTCTCTTTGACACTCTAAAACACACTGCGACACTCTCTGATAGACTGTGACATACTGTGACACTTTATGACACTCTCTGACACTCGTGGAGACACACTGTGACTCTCACTGACTCTCTCTGAGACACACAGTGATTTTCTCTCTAAGACACACTTTGGCACTCTCTGACTCTCCCTCTGACATACTGTGACACGCTCTGAAACACAGTGACACTCTCTGTGACATTGTGAAACTGTCTGAGACCCTCAATGACACTCTCCGACTCTCTCTCTGACCCACTGTGACACTCCTTGAGTCACTGTGATACGCTCTGAAACACAGTGACTCTTTCTGAGTCTCTGTGACACTTTCTGATACTCTCTGTGACACTCTGTCTCTTCTCTCTCTGAGACACACTGTGACACACTCTGACTCTCTCAGACACGTTCCGAAACGCACTGTGACACTGTCTGACTGACTGTGTCACTCTCTGACTATGTCAGAAATCTCTGACACACTGTAACAATCTTTGACACACTGTGACACTTTCTGATAGACTGTGACACACTATGACACTTTATGACACTCTCTGACACTCTCTGAGACACACTGTGACACTCTCTGACTCTCTGACTCTCTGACTCTCTCAGACACGCTCAGAAACACACTGTGACACTGTCTGACTGACTGTGTCACTCTCTGACAATGTCAGACAATCTCTGACACCCTGTGACAATCTCTGACACACTGTGACACTGTCTGGCACTCTTGGAGACAAACTGAGACACTTATTGCAAATTTCTGAGACACACTGCGACACTCTCTGACTATCTCGCTGACATACTGTGAACCTCTCTAACACAGAGTGACGCTCTCTGAGACATTGTGAAACTGTCTGAGACACACAGTGACACTCTATGACTCTGTCTCTGTCACACTGTGACACTCTCAGAGACACTGTGACACTCTCTGTGACACTCGAACCCTTTATGACACTCTCTGTGACACACTGAGACCCTTTCTGAAATGCTCTGTGACACACTGTGACACTCTCTGTCTCTCCCTCTCTGAGACACACTGTGACACTCTCTGACTGTCTTTCTGACATACTGTGATCATCTCTAACACAGAGTGACACACTCTGAGACATTGTGAAAGTGTCTGAGACACACAGTGACATTGTCTGACTCCGTCTCTGTCACACCGTGACACTCTCGGAGACACTGTGAAAGTCTCTGAGACACTGTGTCTCTCTCTCTGTGATACTGTGACCGTTTCTGACACATTCCGAGACACACTGTGACACTCTCTGTCTCTCCCTCTCTCTGCAATACACTGTGACACTCTCTGACTTTCTCAGGCACTCTCTGAAACACACTGTGACACTCTCTGACAGACTGTGACACTCTCTGACTCTCTCAGACACTCTCTGACACACTGTGACAATCCCTTACACACTGTAACACTGTCTGACATTCTCTGAGGCAAACTGTGACACTCTCTGGCAGACTGTGACACTCTCTGGCTCTCTCTGACACTCTCTCATACACAATGTGACTCTCTCTGACACACTGGGATGCTCTATGACTTTCTCTGACACAATCTGAGACACACAGAGATACTCTCTGAATCACTCTGAGACACACTGTGACACTCTCTGACTCTCCTCTGACACAGGTGACACACTATGACACACTGGGACGCTCTCTGACTTTCTCTGACTCTCTCAGAGAAACACTGTGGCACTTTCTGACTCTCTGACAATCTGTGAAACACACTGCGACACTCCCTAACTCTCTGTGACACTCCCTTACAAGCGCTGAGACACACTGTGACACTCTGACAGAATGTGACACACCTTGACATTCTCTGACTCTCTCTCTCTGACACAATGTGACAATCGCAGACATACTGTGACACTCTCTGACACACTAGGACTATCTCTGACTTTCTCTGACACTCTCAGAGACATACTGTGACAATCTCTGACTCTCTCTGATACTCTTTAAAATACACTGTGACACTCTCTGACACTGTAACACTTTCTAAGACACTCTGTCACTGTCTGACACTCTCTGAGACACACAGTAAACAACTTGGTCTCTCTCTGAGACACTGTGACACTCTGGGACAAACTGTGACACTCTGAGACACACTGTGACACTCTCTGACATACTGTGACACACTGTGACACTCTCTGACACTTCCTGAGACACACTGCGACACTCTCAGACAGACTGTGACACACTGTGACACTACCTGACACACTCTGACATTTTCTGATACACTGTGACACTCTCTAAGACACACTGTGACACTTTTTGACTCTCTCTGACTCTCCGTGACACACTGTGACACACTCTGACTCTCTCCAACACTCTCTAAAACATACTTTGATAGACTCTGACACACTGTGACATTCTCTGATAGACTGTGACACACTGTAACACTTTATGACACTCTCTGACAGTCTCTGAGATACACTATGACACTCTCTTGACTCACTGTGACACCCTCTGAGGCACACTGTTATACGCTTTGACTCTCTGAGACACATTGTGACACTGTCTGACTCTCTCTCTCTCTCTAACACGCTGTGACACTCTCTGAGACACATTGAGACACTGTCTGACACTCTCGGAGACAACTGTGACACTCTCTGACTCTCTCTCTGACACACTAGGACACTCTCCGAGTCTCTCTTTGACACACTGGGACAGTCTCTGACACACTGTGACACTTTCTGACACATTGTGAAACTGCCTGAGACATTGTGACACTTTGCGACTCCCTCTGACACACTCTGAAACAGACTGTGACACTCTCTGAGACACACTGTGGCACCCTCTGACTCTCTCTGCGACACACTGTGATATTCTCTGAGACACACTGTAACACTCTCTGACTCTCTCAGACACTCTTTGAAACACACTGTGACATTCTCTGATTCGCTCAGACACTCTCTGAAACACACTGTGACATTCTCTGATTCGCTCAGACACTCTCTGAAACACACTGTGACACTCTTTGACACACTGTGACACTCTCTGACTCACTGTGACAATCTCTGACACACAGTGACACTCTCTATCTCCCGCTGAGACGCTCCGACGCTCTCTGTCTCACTCTCTCTCTCTCAGACACCTTGTGACACTGTCTGACTCGCTTTGACACTATCTGAGACAGACTGTGACACTCTATGACAGACTGTGACGCACTGTGACACTCTGTGGCTCTTTCTGACACTCTCTGAGACTCACAGAGATTCTCTCTGACTCTGTCTGACACACTGCGACACTCTCTGACAGACTGTGACACTCTTTAGCTCTCTCTGACACTCTCTGAGACGCACTTTGACACTCTGACACAATGGGACGCTCTTCGACTTTCTCTGACACACTCTGAGACACACACAGATTCTCTCTGACTCTCTCTGAGCCACACTGTGACACTCTCTGAGACACACTGTGATACTCTCTGACCCTCCTCCGACACACTGTGACAATATCTGACACACTGCGACGCTCTCTGACTTTCTCTGATAGTCTCAGAGACACAGTTTGGCACTCTCTGACTCTCTCTGACACTGTTGGAAACACACTGCGACACTCTCTAACTCTCTCTGACACTCCTTTATACTCTCTGAGACACACAGTAACCATCTCTGTCTCACTCTGATACACTGTGATACTCTGAGACAAACTGTGAGACTCTGAGACACACTGTGACACTGTCTGACATACTCTGACACACTGTGACACTCTCTGACACACTGGGACACACTATGACACTCTCTGACACTTCCTGAGAAGCACTGTGACACTCTCAAACCGACTGTGACACACTGTGACACTTTCTGACACACTGTGACATTCTCTGAGACACATTGTGACACACTTTGACCCTCTTTGACACTCTCTGAGACAGCACTGTAACACTCTCTGACTCTCTCTGATACACACTGTGACACTTTCTGTGGCACACTGTGACACTCTCTGACTGTCGCTGAGACACACTGTGATACTCTCTAACTCTCCCTGACTCTGGGAAATATAGTGATACTCTCTGACTCTCTCTCTCTGACACACTGTGACACTCTCTGAGGCAAACTGTGACACTCTCTGACTCTCTCTGAGACACACTGTGACACTGTCCGACTCTCTCTGAGTCACACAGCAACACTCTCTGACTCTATCTGACTCTGAGACACATTGTGACAATCTCTGCATCTCTCTCTCTGACACACCGGGACACTCTGACACACAGTGACACTTTCTGAGACATTGTGAAATTGTCGGAGACACACTGTGACACTCCCTCCCTTTGCGACAGACTGTGTCCCTCTCTGAGACACACTGTGACACGCTCTGTGTCTCTCTGAAACACACTGTGACATTCTCTGAGACACACTGTGACATTCTCTGACTCTCTCTGACACTCTCTGAAACACGCAGTAACAATCTGTGACAGTTTGTAATATTCTCTGTGCCACACCGTGACACTCTCTGACACACTGTGACACTCTCTGACAGATGGTGACAGTCTCTGAGACACAGTGACACACTCTGATACATACTGTGACACTTTCCGTTTTCCCTCACTCTCTGAGACACACTGTGACACTCTCTGAGACACACTGTGACACTCTGTGACCCTCACTGACGCACTGTGTACCTCCCTTTTCTTCTCCGAGACATTTTGGCACTCCCTGACTCTCTCTGACACTCTCTGAAACAAATTGTGACACTCTCTGATACTATTTCAGACAGGCTGTAACACTCTCTGACAGAGTGTAATACTCTGCGACACTCTCGAACCATATCCGACTCCCTCTGAGACACAGTGTGACACTCTCGGTCTCTCTCTGACCCTCTCTGACACTAAATCAGACAGACTGTGACATGCTCTGACAGACTGTCATACACTGTGACACTCTCTGACTCTCCCTGACACTTTCTGAGAGACACTGTGACACTCTTTGAACACACTGGGACTCTCTCTGAATCTCTCTGACACTCTCTGACTCGCTCTGAGGCACACTGTGACAATCCCTGACACACAGTATCACTTTTTAAGACACTTTGAAACTTTCTGACACTCTCTGAGACACACAATAACCAACTCTGTCTCTCGCTGAGACACTGTATCTCTCTCTCTGTCTCTCTCTCTCTCTGAGACACTGTTTTACTCTGGGACAAACTGTGACGCTCTGACAGACTGCAACGCTCCCTGACTGACTGTGACACTCTTTGACAGACTGTGACACACTGACATTCTCTGTCACTTCCTGAGACACACTGTGACACTCTCAGACCGACTGGGACACACTGTGACACTCCCAGGCACACTGTGACATTCTCTGATACACTGTGACACTTTCTAAGACACACCGTGACACTTCCGGACTCTCGCTGACTCTCTGAGACACACTGGGAAACAATCTGACCCTCTCTGACTCTCTCTGAGACACACTATGATAATCTCGGACACACAGTTACACTTTCTAACCACTGTGACACTTTCTGACACTCTCTGAGACACACAAAAACCAACTCTGTCTCTCCCTGAGACACTGTGTCACTCTCTGTCTCTCTCTCTCTGCAACACTGTTACACTCTGGGACAAACTGTGACACTCTGACACACTGCAATGCTCTCGGACTGACTGTGACACTCTCTGACAGACTGTGACACACTGTGACACTCTCTGACACTTTCTGAGGCACACTGTGACTCTCTTAGACCGACTGTGACACACTGTGACACTCTCTGAGATAATGTGACATTCTCAGATACACTGTGACACTCTCTAAGACACACTGTGACACTTTCTGACTCTCTCTAACTCTTTGAGACACACTGTGAAACAATATGACTCTCTCTGGCACTCTCTGAGACTCAGTGTGAAGCTGTGACACTCTGGGACAAACGATGACACTCTGATACACTGTGATGATCTCTCACCGACTGTGACACTCTCTGACACTTCCGGATACGCACTATGACACTCTCAGACTGACTGTGAAACACTGCGACACCCTCGGATACACTGTGACACTCTCTGAGACACAGTGAGACAGTCTGACACTCTCTGAGACAGACTGAGACACTTTCTGCAAATTTCTGAGACACACTGTGACACTATCTGATTATCTCTCTGACACAAAGTGACTCTCTCTGAAACAGAGTGACACTCTCTAAGACATTGTTAAACTGTCTGAGACACACAGTGACACTCTCCGACTCCATCTCTGTCACACTGTGACACTCTTTGAGACACTGTGATACTCTCTGAGATTCTGTTCCTCTCTCTGTGATACTGTGACCCTTTCTAACACGCTCTGTGACACACTGTGACACTCTCTGTCTCTCCCTATCTCTGATACACCCTGTGACACTGTCTGACTCACTTTGACACAATCTGAGACAGACTGTGACACTCTATGACAGACTTGACACACTGTGACACTCTGTGGCTCTCTCTGACAATCTCTGAGACACACATACACTCTCGCTGACTCTCTCTGACACATTGTGACACTCTCTGACAGACTGTGCCACACTGTGAGACTCTCTGGCTCTGTCTGACACTCTCTGCCACAGACTTTGATACAATGGGACGCTCTCTGACTTCCTCTGACTTTCTCTGACACTCTCTGAGACAATCAAAGATACTCTCTGACTCTCTCTGAGACACACTTTGACACTCTCTGACACTCTGAGACAGACTCTGAAACACACTCCGAGACACACTCTGACACACTTTGACACTCTCTGAGGCACAAGGTGACACTCTCTGAGATACACTGTGACAGTCTCTGAGTCTCTAAGACACGCTTTGATACTCTATGACACTCTCTGACACTCTCAGAAACACACAGTGATACTCTCGGACTATCTCTGAGACACACTGTGACACTCTCTGACACCCTCTGACACAATCTGAGACAGTCTGTGACACTCTCTGACAGACTGTGATAAACTGTGACACTCTCTGTCTTTCTCTGAGACACACAGCGATAGTCTGTCTCGCTCTGAGACACACAGTGACACTCTCTGACACAATGTGACATTCTCTGAGATACTGTGAAACTCTCTAACTCTCTCTGAAACACACTGTGACACTCTCTGCCACACTATGATACACTCTGACTCTCTTCGAGACACGCTGTGACACTCTCTCACTCTCTCTCTCTGACACTCCGTGACAATCTCTGACTCTCTGTGACACTCTGAGACACACTGTCACACTCGCTGACTCTTTCTGACACAATATGAGAAACACTACCTAACTCACCAACTCTATCTGAGACACACTTTGACACTCTCAGACTCTCTCTGTCACTCTCTGGACACTATCTGAGACGGACTGTGACACTCTCTGACAGACGGTGATATACTGTGACACTCTCTGACACCCTCTGATACAATTTGAGAAAATCTGTGACACTCTCTGACAGACTGTGATAAAGTGTGACACTCTCTGTCTATCTCTGAGACACACAGTGATACTCGGTCTCGCTCTGAGACACATATTGACACTCTCTGACACAATGTGACACTCTCTGAGATACTGTGAAACTCTCTGACTCTCTCTGAGACACGCTGTGACACTCTCTGACATAATCTGAAACTCTCTGACTCTCTCCCTGACGTACTGTGACAATCTGTGACACACTGTGACACTCTCTGACACTCTGAGAAACACTGACACTCGCGGACTCTCGCTGACAGTCTCAGAGACACACTCTGACACTCTCTGACACACTGTGACTCTCTCTGAGACACACAGTGATACTCTCTGTATCGCTCTGAAACACACAGTGACAATCTCTGACACAATGTGATACTCTCGGAGATACTATGACACTCTCTGACTCTCTCTGAGACACTGTGACACTCTCTCAAACACTCTGAAACTCTCTGACTCTCTCTCTCTCTCTGACACACTGTGACAATCTCTGACACACTGTGAAACTCTATGACACTCTGAGACACACTGTGACAGACTGTGTCAATCTCTGACTCTCTCTGACACTCTCTGAGACACACTGCACCCTCTCTGACACATTGTAACAATCTCTGACTCGCTGTCTGATACCCTGTGACACTCTCTAAAACACCGTGACACCTCCTGACACTCTTCGAGACACACTGTGACACTCTCTGACACACTGTCACACTTTCTGAGACACACAGTGATACTCTCTATCGCGCTCTGAGACAAACTGTGACACTCTCTGACACAATGTGACACTCTCTGACTCTCACTGAGACACACAGTCATACTTTCTGTCTCGCTCTCAGACGCACTGTGACACTCTCTGAGATAGTGTGACACCCTCTGAGACAGTATGACACTCTCTGACTCTCTCTGAGACACTGTGACACTCTCTGACTCTCTCTGAGACACACTGTGACAGTCCCTCAAACACTCTGAAACTCTCTGACTCTCTATCTGACACAATGTGACACTCTCTGACACATTGTGACACTCTCTGACTCTCTCTCTCTGATGCACTGAGACCCACTGTGAACACTGTCACACTCTCTGACTCTCTCTCTGACACACTGTCACACTCTAAGACAAACTGTGACATGCTCTGACAGACTGTGACACCCTGTGACACTCTCTGACCCTCTCTGACACACTTTGACACACTATGAGAAACACTGCCACATTCTCTGACGTTCCCTGATCCTCTCTGAGACACACTGTGACACTCTCTGAGACACATAGTGATACTCTTTAACGCTCTA
Source organism: Chiloscyllium punctatum (assembly GCF_047496795.1). Classification (NCBI taxonomy): domain Eukaryota; kingdom Metazoa; phylum Chordata; class Chondrichthyes; order Orectolobiformes; family Hemiscylliidae; genus Chiloscyllium; species Chiloscyllium punctatum. The sequence goes on along the minus strand of NC_092771.1, from coordinate 46,068,684 downwards.
CGAGACACGCTGTGACACTCTCTGAGGTGCATGTTGACACTCTCTGACACTCTCTGAGACAGTGTGACACTCTCTGACTCTCTCTGAGACACAATGTGACACTCTCCAAAACACTCTGAAACTCTCTGACGCTATGTTTAACACACTGTGACACTCTCTGACACATTGTGACACTCTAGACTCTCTTTCTGATAACCTGAGACACTCTCTGACACGCTCTGAGACGCACTGTGACACTCTCTGACTCGCTCTCTGACACTCTCTGACACACTGTCACACTCTCTGACTCTCTCTCTGACGCACTGAGACCCTCAGTGACACACTGTCACACTCTCTGACTCTCTCTCTGACACCCTATGACACTCTGAGACAAACTGTGACACGCTCTGACAGACTGTGACATCCTGTGCCACTTTCTGTCTCTCTCTGACACACTGTGAGAAACACTGCCACATTCTCTGACCCTCTCTGAGACACACTGTGACACTCTCTGAGACACATAGTGATACTCTCTGAACCTCTGAGACACACTGTGACACTCTCTGAGATACACGATGACACTCTCTGACATTCTGAGACATGCATTGATACTCTCTGGCACTCTCTGAGAAACACAGTGATACTCTTTATGTCTCTCTGAGATTCGCAGCGATACTCTCTGACTCTCTTCGGGACACACTGTGACATTCTGAGACACAATGTGACATTCTCTGACTCTTTCAGGTGCACTATGAGAAACACTACCACACGCTCTGACTCCCTTTGAGACACACTGTGACACGCTCTCACTCTCTCTGAGAAACACAAACATACTCTCTGACTCTCTCTGAGACACACTGTGACACTCGCTGACTCTCCTCTGACACACTGTGACAAAATCTGACACACTGTGACACTCTCTGATGCGCTGGGATGGCTCTGACATTCTTTGACACTCTCTGAGACACACAGTAATACTCTCTGACTCTCTCTGACACTCGCTGAAACACACTGTGACACTATCTAACACTCTCTGACACTCCCTTACACTCTCTGAGACACACTGTGACACTCTCTGACACAATCTGAGACAGTCTGTGACACTCTCTGACACACTGTGGTAAACTGTCTCTCTCTCTGTCACTCTCTGAGACACACTGTGACATTCTCTGAGACACACAGTGATGCTATCTGTCTCACTCTGAGACACACTGTGACACTCTCTGACACAGTGTGACACTTTCTGAAACTCTGAGACATACTGTGGCACTCTCTGACATTCTCTGAGACACACTGTGACACTCTCTGACTCACTCTGAGACACACTGTCACACTCTCTGACACAATCTGAGACAGTCTCTGATAGACTGTGATAAAGTGTAACTCTCTCTGTCTCTCTCTGACACTCTCTGAGACACACTGTGACATACTCTGACTCTCTCCGAGACACACAGTGATACTCTCTGACACATTGTGACACTCTAGACTCTCTTTCTGATAATCTGTGATACTCTCTGACACGCTCTGAGACACACAGAGATGGTCTCTGACTCTCTCTGAGACACATTCTGGCACTCTGATTCTCCTCTGACACACTGAGATAATGTCTGACACGCTGTGACACTCTCAGACACACTGAAATGCTTTGTGACTTTCTCTGACACTCTCTGAGACAAACAGCGATACTCACTGACTCTCTGACACTCTCTGAAACTTACTGTGACACTCTCTAACTCTCTCTGACACTCCCTTACGCTCTCTGAGACACACTGTGCAACTCTCTGACAGACTGTGATGCACTGTAACACTCTCTGACTCTCTCTGAGACACACAGTAACACTCTCTGACACTCTCTGACATATTCTGAGATCGTCTGTGACACTTTATTTCAGACTGTGGTAAACTGTGAATCTCGCTGTCTCTCTCTGACACTCTCTGAGACACACTGTCACACTCTCTGAGACACAGAGTGACGCTCTCTGTCTCTCTCTGAGACACACTCTGACACTCTCTGACACAATGTGACACTCTCTGTGGCACTGTGACACACTCTGAGACACACTCTGACACGCTCTGGCTATCTCTCTGACATGCTGTGACAATCTCTGTCACACTGTGAGACTCCCTGACACTCTGAGACACACTGTGACACTTGGTGACTACCTCTGACAGTCTGAGACATGCTCTGTCGGACTGTGACACTCTCGGACTCTCTCTGACACTCTCTGAGACACACTGTGACACTATCTGACACACTGTGAGATACTCTGACTCTCTCGGACACTCTCTGAGACACACTCTGACACAATGTGACACTCTCTGACTCTCTCTGACACTCACTGAAGCACTATGACATTGCTGACAATCTCTGAGACACATTGTGACACTCTCTGACTCTCTCTGAGACACACTGCGAAACTCTCTGACACCCTCTGACATTCAGTCACTGTCTGTTTCTCTCTGAGACACACAGGGACATTCTCTGACTCTCTCTGACATACGCTGTGACACTCTCTGACTCTCCTCTGACACACAGAGATACTCTCTGACTCTCTCTGAGACACACTGTGACACTCTCTGACTCTCTCTGAGACACACTGCGAAACTCTCTGAGAACCTCTGACATTCAGAGTCACTGTCTGTTTCTCTCTGAGACACACAGGGATATTCTCTGACTCTCCCCGACATACACTGTGACACTCTCTGACTCTCCTCTGACACACAGAGATACTCTCTGACTCTCTCTGAGACACAGTGTGACACTCTCTGACACCCGCTGACACAATCTGAGACAGTCTGTGACACTCTCTGACAGACTGTGATAAACTGTGACACTCTCTCTCTTTCTGAGACGCACAGTGACACTCTCTGACACACTGTGACACTCTGACACTCCAATAAACACTGTGACACACTCTGATTCTCTCTGACACTCTCGCAGACACACTGTCACACTCTCTGACTCTCTGAGACACACAGTGATACTCTCTGTCTCGCTCTGAGACACACTGTGGCACTCTCTGACACAACGTGACTCTCTCTGAGACACACAGTGATTCTCTCTGTATCGCTCTGTGACGCACTGTGACACTGACAAAATGTGACACTCTCTGAGACAGTGTGACACTCTCTGACTCTCTCTGATACACTGTGACACTCTCTGACTCTCTCTGACACACTGTGACACTCTCTGACACATTGTGACACTCTCTTTCTCTCTTTCTGATAACATGTGACACTCTCTGAAACGCTGTAACGCTCTCTGACATTCTCTGAGACACACTGTGACACTCTCTGACACACTCTGAATTTCTCTGACTCTCTCTCTCACACACTGTGACACTCTGACTCTCTCTGAGACACACTGTGACACGACCTGACAGACTGTGACACCCCTGACACACTGTGACTCTCTGACACACTGGGACACTCTCTGAAACACTGTGACACTTGCTGACACTCTATGAGACATAGTGACACTCTCTGACTCTCTCTTTGATGCACTTTGACGCTCTCTGACTCTCTCTGAGACAAACTGAGACACTCTCTGACACGCTCTGAGACACTCTGTGACACTCTCTGACGCACTGAGACTTTCTCTGACAACTGTCACACTCTCTGACCATCTCTCCCTGACACACTGTGACACTCTGAGACAAACTATGACACGCTTTGACAGACTGTCGCTACTGTGATACTCTGTGACAATCTCTGACAAACCATGAGAAACACTGCCACATTCTCTGACTCTCTCTGACACTCTAAAAAACTATGACACTATGACTCTCTCTGACACGTTCTGTGACATACTGTGACACTCTCTGACACACTGCGTCACTCTCTGATTCTCCCTCTGACACCCTGTCACACTCTCTGACACGCTGAGACACACTGTGACACTCTCTGACTCTCTCTCTGACCAACTGTGACACTCTCTTACACACTAACACACTCTCTGACTCTCTGTCTCTGACACACTGCGACACACTGAAACACACTGCAACACTCTTTGACTCTCTCTCTGATGCACTGAGAGACTCTCTGATACACTGTCACGCTCCCTGACTCTCTCTCTCTGACACACTGTGACACTCTCTGACAGACTGTGACACCCTGTCACACTCTCTGACTCTCTCTAACACACGATGAGAAACACTGTGTATCACTCTCTGACTCTCTCCGCGACACACTGTGACACACTCTGTCACACACTGAGACCCACTGTGACACTCTCTGAGACTGTCTCTGACACTCTCGGTCTCTCGCTGAGACACTGTGTCTCACTATTTCTCTCTCAGAGTCACTGCGACATTCTCTGATACACACTTTGACACTCTGAGACATATAATGATACTCTTTGACTCTCTCTGGGACATGGTGTGACAATCTCTGACACTCTGAGACTATCTCTGATACTCTCGGTCTCTCGCTGAGACACTGTGCCACACTATTTCTCTCTCAGAGTCACTTTGGCACTCTCTGATTCACACTGTGACACTCACTGAGACATTTAGTGATACTCTTTGACCCTCTCTGAGACACTCTGTGACACTCTCTGAAACTCTCTCTGACACTCTCGGTCTCTCGCTGACAAACTGTGTCAACTATTTCTCTCTCAGAGTCACTTTGACACTCTCTGATTCACACTGTGACACTCTCTTAGATATATACTGATACTCTTTGACCCTCTCTGGGACACGCTGTGACACTCTTTGACACTCTCTGAGACTCTCTCTGACACACTCGGTCTCTCGCTGATACACAGTGTCACTTTATTACTCTCTCAGAGTCAAAGTAAGACTCTCTGAGACACACAGTGACACTGTCTGAGACACTCCGTGAAACACTTTGACACACTCTGACACTGAGACATACTCTGAGACAAACTCTGACACACTGTGCCTCTCTCTGATACACGCTGTGACACTCTCTGACACTCTCTGAGACGCACTGTGACACTATTTGTGATAAACTGTGACACTCACCGAGACTCTGTAACACGCATTGATAGTCTCTGACACTCTCTACGACACACAGTGATACTGTCTGACTCTATTAGGGACACACTGTGACATTCTCTGACATATTGTGACATGCCCACGGTCACACTGTGACAATCTCTGACACACTGTAACACTCTCTGACTCTTTCTGATGCACTATGAGAAACACTGCCAGACTCTCTGACTCACTCTGAGACACACAGACATACTCAATGACTCTCTCAGACACACTGTGACACTCTCTGACTCTCCTCTGACACACTGTGTGAATGTCTGACACTCTGTGACACTCTCCTACGCACTGGAACGGTCCCTGACTCTCTCTGACGCTCGCTGAACCACACCGTGACACTCTTTAACAGTCTCTGATACTCCCTTACACTCTCTGAGACACACTGTGACAGTCTCTGACAGACTGTGACACACTAACGCTCTCTGAGACGCTATCTGACACTCTCTGACATAATCTGAGACAGTCTGTGACACTCACTGACACACTGTGATTAACTGTGTCTTTCTCTGTCTCTCTCTGACACTCTCTGAGACACACTGGGACACTCACTTAGACACACAGTGATACTCTCTGTCTCCCTCTGCGACAACCTGTGACACTCCCTGACAGTGTGACACTCCCTGAGACACGGTGACAGAATCGGAGACACACTGCGACAAATTCTGACTCCCTCTGATACTCTGAGAAATGCTCTGAAAGACTGTGACGCTCTCTGCCTCTCACTGACAGTCTCTGACACACGGTGACACTCTCTGACAGACTGTGACACTCTCTGACTCACTCTTTGACACCCTGTGACACTCACTGAAATACTGTGACACATTGCTGACACTCTCTGATGCTCTGTGACGCATTCTGACACTTTCTGACTCTCTCTGAGTCACACTGTGACACTCTCTGACTCTCTCACTCTGACGCACGTGACATTCTGAGATAAACTTGGACACGCTCTGACAGACTGTGAAACCCTGTGACACGTTCTGATGCTCTCTGACACACTATGAGAAACACTACCACACTCTCGGACTCTCTCTGACACTCTCTGACATACACTGTGACACTCTCTGAGACACACTGTGGCACTTTCTGAGACACATCTTGAATCACTTTGACACTCTCTGACCGTCTGAGACAACCTCTGACAGACCATGACACTCTCTGACACTGTCTGAGACACACTCTGACACTCTCTGAGATACACGATGGCACCCTCTGACAGTCTGAGACACGCATTGATACTCTCTGACAGTCTCTGAGACACACAGTAGTATTCTGTAACTCTCTCAGAGACACACTGTGACACCCTGACACACTGTGACACTCTCTGATTCTCCTCTGACACACAGGGATACTGTTTGACTCATTCTGAGACACACTGTGACACTCTCTGACTCTCTCTGAGACACACAGAGATGCTCACTGACTCTCTCTGAAAAACCCTGTGACACTCTGACTCTCCTCTGACACACTGTGATAATATTTGTCACACTGTGATACTCTGACACACTGCGATGCTCTCTGACATTTTCTGACACTCTCTGAGACACACAGAGATACTCTCTGACTCTCTCTGACACTCTCTGAAACTTATTCTGACACTCTCTAACTCTCTCTGACACTACGTTACACTCTCTGAGACACACTGTGACACTCTCTGACTCACTCTGAGGCATACAGTGACACTCTCTGACACTCTCTGTCACATTCTGAGATAGTCTGTGACACTTTCTTTCAGACTGTGGTAAACTGTGACTCTCTCTGTCTCTCTCTGACACTCTCTGAGACACACTGTGACACTCTCTGAGACACAGAGTGATACTCTCTGTCTCGCTCTGAGACACGCTGTGACACAATGTGATACTCTCTGAGACATTTTGACACACTCTGAGACACACAGTGATATTCTCTGACCCTCCCTGAGACACACTGACACTTTGTGAATACCGCTGACACTCTGAGACATGCTCTGACAGACTGTGACACTCTCGGACTCTCTCTGACACTCTCTGAGACTCGCTGTGACACTCTGACTCGCCCTCTGACATCCTGTGACACTTTCTGAAGCACTATGACACTTGCAGACCCTCTCTGAGACACACTGTGACACTTTGTGACTACCTCTGACACACTGAGACATGCTCTGACAGACCGTGACACTCTCTGACTCACTCTTTGACACCCTATGACACTCATTGAAATACTGTGACACATTGCTGACACTCTCTGACTCTCTGACGCATTGTGACACTCTCTGACTCTCACTCAGACACACTGTGACAGACTCTTACACCCTCTGAGTCACACTATGGCACTCTCTGACTCTCTCCCTGATAATCTGCGACATTCTCTGACACACTATCACACTCTCTGACTCTCTCACTCTGACGCACGTGACACTCTGAGACAAACTTGGACACACTCTGACAGACTGTGAAAACCTGTGACACTCTCTGACGCTCTCTGACACACGATGAGAAACACTGCCACACTCTCGGACTCTCTCTGACACTCTCTGAGACACACTGTGACACTCTCTGAGACACACCGTGGCACTTTCTGAGACACACCGTGAAACACTTTGACACTCTCTGACCGTCTGAGACACTCTCTGACACTCTGAGACACGCATTGATACTCTCTGACACTCTCTGAGACACAGAGTGATACTCTCTGTCTCGCTCTGAGACACACTGTGACACTCTCTGACACAATGTGACACTCTCTGAGACACTGTGACACACTCTGAGACACACTGTGACACTCTCTGACAAGCTGTGGCTATCTCTCTCACACTGTGAGACTCTGACACTCTGAGACACAACGTGACACTTTGTGACTACCACTGACACTCTGAGACATGCTCTGACAGACTGTGGCACTCTCGGACTCTCTCTAACACTCTCTGAGACACGCTGTGACACTGTTTGACACAGTCTGACACTCTCTGACTCTCTGTCTGACACCCTGTGACACTCTCTGAAGCACTGTGATACATGCTGACCCTCTCTGAAACACACTGTGACATGTTGTGACTACCTCTGACACTCTGAGACATGCTCTAACAGACTGCAACACTGTCTGACTCTCTCAGACACTCTCTGAGACACACTGTGACACACTCTGACACACTGTGACACTCTCTGACTCTCTCGGACACTCTTGGAGACACATTGTGAAACACTCTGACACACTTTGACACTCTCTGACTCGCTCTGAGACACACTGTGACACTCTCTGACAGAATCGAAGACAGTCTGTGACACTCAGACAGACTGTGATAAACTGCGAGTCTCTCTGTCTCTCTTTGATACTCTCTGAGACACGCAGTGCCAGTCTCTGACTCTCTCTGAGACACACAGTGATACTCTCTGTCTCGCTCTGAGACACACTGTGACACTCTCTGACACAATGTTACACTCTATGAGATACTGCAACACTCTTAGAAACTCTCTGAGACTCACTGTGACACTCCCTGACACACTAAAACTCTCTGAATCTTTCTCTCTGACACATTGTGACAATCTCTGACACACTGTGACACTTTCTGACTCCATCTGACACTCTGAGAAACTCTCTGACAGCATGTGACACTCTCGGATTCTCTCTGACACTCTCTGAGACACACGGTGACACTCTCTGCCACAATGTGACACTCTCTGACTCTCTCTCTCTGACACCTTGGTACACTCCCTGTCACACTGTGACACTCTCTGACACTCTGAGACACACTGTGACACTTTGTGACTACCTCCGACATTCTGAGACATGCTCTGACAGACTGTGACACAATCTGACACATTGACATACTCTGAGACACACTGTGTCACTATCTGACACACGATGACGCGCTCTGAGATGCACTGTAACACACTTTGACGCTCTCTGAGACACACTGTGACACTTTCACAAACACTCTGAAACTCTCTGACTCTCTCTCTGACACAGTGTGACAGGATCTGACACACTGTGACACTATCTGACACACTATGACACGCTCTGAGACGCACTGTAACACACTTTGATGCTCTCTGAGACACACTGTACACTCTCTGACACTTAGTGAGACACACTGTGATACTCTCTGACACACTGTGACACGCTCTGAGTCACACTGTGACACAATTTGACTCTCTCTGACACTCTCTGAGACAAACTGTGATACTCTCTGACACGCTCTGAGACACACTGTGACACTCTCTGACTCTTTGAGACACACTGTGACACTCTCTGATTCTCTGAGACACACTGTGACACTGTCTGACACACTGTGACCCGCTCTGAAACACACTGCGACAAGCTCTGAGACACACTGTAACACTCTTTGACGCTGTCTGACACACTCCGAGACACACTGTGATACTCTCTGACACAATGTGACACGTTCCGAGACTCACTGTGACACTTTATGACACACTGTGACACGTTCTGATACACACTGTGACACGCTCTGAGGCCTACTGTAACACTCTTTGATGCTCTCTGAGACACTCTGTGACACTCTCTGACACGCTCTGAGACACACTGTGACACTGTCTGACTCTCTCTGAGACACGCAGTGATACTCTCTGTCTCGCTCTGAGACACACTGCGACACTCTCTGACACAATGTGAAACTCTCTGACTCTCTGAGATACTGTGACACTCTCTGAGATACACTGAGACACTCTCTGACACAATCTGTGACATGTGGTGGCACTCTCTGACACACTCTGACATTTTCTGAGACTCTCTCTGACAGTCTCGGTCTCTCGCTGGGACACTGTGTCCGAATATCTCTATCTCTGACTCATTGAGACACTCTCTGAGACACACTGTGACACTCTTTGACGCTCTCTGATACACTCCGAGACATACTGAGGGACTCTCTGACACACTGTGACACGCTCCAAGACTCACTGTGACACTCTCTGACACACTGTGACACTATCTGACACAATGTGACACGCTCTGAGGCCCACTGTAACACACTGTGACACTGTCTGACTCTCTCTGAGACACGCAGTGATACTCTCTGTCTCGCTCTGAGACACACTGCGACACTCTCGCACACAATGTGACACTCTCTGACTCTCTGAGATACTGTGACACTCTCTGAGATACACTGTGACACTCTCTGACACAATCTGAGACATGTGGTGGCACTCTCTGACACACTCTGACATTTTCTGAGACTCTCTCTGACAGTCTCGGTCTCTCGCTGGAACAATGTGTCCGAATAAATCTATCTCTGACTCATTGAGATACTCTCTGAGACACACTGTGACACTGTCTGACTCTCTCTGAGACACGCAGTGATACTCTCTGTCTCGCTCTGAGACACACTGCGACACTCTCTGACACAATGTGACACTCTCTGACTCTCTGAGATACTGTGACAATCTCTGAGATACACTGTGACACTCTGACACAATCTGAGACATGTGGTGGCACTCTCTGACACACTCTGACAATTTCTGAGACTCTCTCTGACAGTCTCGGTCTCTCGCTGGAACACTGTGTCCGAATATCTCTATCTCTAACTCATTGAGACACTCTCTGAGACACACTGTGACACTCTCTGAGATATACTGTGGCACTCTCTGACACTCTGGGAAACGCATTGATACTCTCTACCTCTCTCTGAAACACACAGTGATACTCTCTGGCTCTCTTCGAGACACAATGTGACACTCTCTGACACTCTGTGACACTCTCTGACACTCCACTGACACACAGAGACACTCTCTGACTCTGAGACACACTGTGACACTCTCTGACAGAATCTGAGACAGTCTGTGACACTCTGACAGACTGTGATAAACTGTGAGTCTCTCTGTCTCTCTGACAGACTGTGACAATCTCTGACTCTCTCTGACACTCTCTGACAGACCTTGATACTCTCTGACTCACTCTTTGTCACACTGTGACACTCACTGAAATACCGTGACACATTGCTGACACTCTCTGATTCTCTCTGCCGCATTGTGATTTTTTCTGACTCTCTCTAAGTCACACTGCAACACTCTCTGACATACTATCACACTCTCTGACTCTCTCACTCTGACACACGTGGCACTCTGAGACAAACTTGGACACGCTCTGACAGACTGTGACACCCTGTGACACGTTCTGATGCTCTCTGGCACACTATGAGAAACACTATCACACTCTCGGACTCTCTCTGACACTCTGACATACACTGTGACACTCTCTGAGACACACTGTGGCACTTTCTGAGACACATCTTGAATCACTTTGACACTCTCTGAACGTCTGATACACACTCTTACAGACTGTGACACACTGAGACTGTCTGAGACACAATCTGACACTCTCTTAAATACACAATGACCACCCTCTGACACTCTGAGACATGCATTGATACTCTCTGACACTCTCTGAGACACAGTGATATTCTCTAACTCTCTCTGAGATACACAGTGACACTCTGACACACTGCGATACTCTCTGACTCTCCTCTGACACATAGAGATACTCTCTGACTCACTCTTAGACACTCTGTGACACTCTCTGACTCCCTCTGACACACACGGTGACACTCTGACTCTCCTCTGACACACTGTGACAATGTCTGACACACTGTGACACTCTCTGATAAACTGCAATGCTCTCTGACTATCTCTGCCACTCTCTGAGACACACAGAGATACTCTCTGACTCTCTCTGACACTCTTGGAAACTTACTATGACACTCACTAACTCTCTCTGCCCCTCCATTACACTCTCTGAGACACACTGTAACACTCTCGGACTCTCTCTGAGGCACACAGTAACACTCTTTGAACACTCTCTGTCACATTCTGAGATAGTCTGTGACATTTTCTTTCAGACTGTGGTAAACTGCGACTCTCTCTGTCTCTCTCTGACACTCTCTGAGACACAGAGTGATACTCTCTGTCTCTCTCTGAGACACGCTGTGACACAATGTGACACTCTCTGAGACGTTTTGACACACTCTGAGACACACATTGATATTATCTGACCCTCTCTGAGACACACTGTGACACTTTGTGACTACCTCTGACACTCTGACACTCTCGGACTCTCTCTGACACTCTCTGAGATGTGCTGTGACACTCTCTGACACACTGTGGCACTCTCTGACTCTCTGTCTGACACCCTGTGACACGCTCTGTCACACTGTGACACTCTCTGTCACTCTGAGACACACTGTGACACTTTCTGACTACCTCTGACACTCTGAGGCATGCTCTGACAGACTGTGACACAATCTGACTCTCTCTGACACTCTCTGACACACTGTGACACTATCTGAAACACTGTGACACTATCTGACACAGTGTGACACGCTCTGACACGCACTGTAACACACTTTGACGCTCTCTGAGACACACTGTGACACTCTCTGACACTTACTGAGACACACTGTGACACTCTCTGACACAATGTGACACTCTCTGAGACACACTGTGATATTCTCTGACACACTGTGACCCGCTCTGATACACACTGACACGCTCTGAGACACACTGTAACACTCTTTGACGCACTCTGAGACGCACTGTAGCACTCTTTGACGCACTCTGAGATGCACTGTGACACTCTCTGACACGCTCCGAGACACACTGTGACACTCTCTGACTCTTTCTGAGACACGCAGTGATACTCTCTGTCTCGCTCTGGGAAACACTGCGGCACTCTCTGACACAATGTGACACTCTCTGAGATACTGTGATACTCTCTGAGACACAATGTGACACTCTCTGGCACAATCTGAGATACACTGTGACATTCTCTGACACATTCTGACATTTTCTGAGACTCTCTCTGACACTCTCGGTCTCTCGCTGAGACACTGTGTCCAAATATCTTTATCTCTGAGACATTGTGACACTCTTTGAGACAAACTGTGACACTCTCTGAGATACACTGTGGCACTCTCTGACACTCTGAGAAACGCATTGATGCTCTCTAACTTCCTCTGAGACACACAGTGATACTCTCTGACTCTCGTCGAGACACAATGTGACACTCTCTGACACACTGTGACATTCTCTGACACGCTGTGACACTCACTGACTCTCCTCTGACACACAGAGATGCTTTCTGACTCTGAGACACACTGTGACGCTCTCTGACAGAATCCGAGACAGTCTGTGACACTCTGACAGACTGTGATAAACTGTGAGTCTCTCTGTCTCTCTCTGATACTCTCTGAGACACGCTGTGCCAGTCTCTGACTCTCTCCGAGACACACAGTGATACTCTCTGTCTTGCTCTGAGACACACTGTGACACTGACACAATGTGACACTCTATGAGATACTGCGACACTCTCAGACTCTCTCTGAGACTCACTGTGACACTCCCTGACACACTCTGAAACTCTCTGAATCTCTCTCTGTCTGACACATTGTGACAATCTCTGACACACTGTGACACTTTCTGACTACATCTGACACACTCTGACACACTGTGACACTCTCTGACAGACCATGACACTCTCTGACTCACTCTTTGACACCCTGTGACACTCACTGAAATACTGTGACACATTGCTGACAATCTCTGATTCTCTCTGACGCATTGTGAAACTTCCTGACTCTCTCTGAGACACACTGTGACCCTCTCTGACTCTCTCCCTGATGCACTGCGTCACTTTCTGACACACTATCACACTCTCTGACTCTCTCACTCTGACGCACGTGACACTCTGAGACAAACTTGGACACACTCTGACAGACTGTGAAAACCTGTGACACTTTCTGATGCTCTTTGACACACTATGAGAAAAACTACCGCACTCTCGGACTCTCTCTGACATTCTGTGAGACACCCTGTGACACTCTCTGAGGCACACTGTGGCACTTTCTGAGACACAACGTGAAACACTTTGACACTCTCTAACCGTTTGAGATAACCTCTGACAGACTGTGACACTCTCTGACACTGTCTGAGACACACTCTGACACTCTGTGAGATACACGATGACACTCTCTGACACAATGTGACACTCTCTGAGATACTGTGACACTCTCTGAGACACACTGTGACACGCTCGGAGACACACTGTGACACTCTTTGACTCTCTCTGAGAAACACAGTGACACTCTCTGACACGCTCTGAGACACACTGTGACACTCGCTGACACACTGTGACACTCTCTGACACACACTGCGACACTTTCTGACTACCTCATACACTCTGAGACACTCTGTGACCGACTATGACACTCTGATTTTCTCTGAAACTCTATGAGACACGCTGTGACCCTCTCTGACACACTGTGGCACTCGCTGACACTCTGAGACACAATGTGACACTTTCTGACTACCACTTACATTCTGAGACACTCTCTGACAGACTATGACCCTCTCTGCCTCTCTCACACTCTCTGAGACACGCTGTGACACCCTCTGACACACAGTGACAGTCTCTGTCTCTCTCTCTGACACCCTGTGACAGTCTCTGAAATACTGTGACACTTGCTGACCCTCTCAGAGACACACTGAGACTCTCTGACTCCCTCTCTGACGCATTGGGGCGCTCTCCGACTCTCTCTGAGACACAAGGTGACACACTCTGACACGCCCTGAGACATACTCTGACATACTCTGACACTCTCTCTGACGCACTGTGACACTCTCTGACTCTCTCTGAGACACGCTGTGACACTCTCTGACAAGCTATGAGACACACTTGACATTCTCTGACTCTCTCTCTGACACGCTGTCAATCTCTCTGACTCTCTCTCTCTCTGACACACTGTGACACTCTGAGACAAACTGTGAGACGCTCTGACTGACTGTGATACACTGTGACTCTCTCTGACACTCTCTGAGACACACTGTGACACTCTCTGACACAATCTGAGACACGCTGTGGCGCTCTCTGACACACTTTGACACTTTCTGAGACTCTGACACTCTCGGTCTCTCCCTGAGACACTGTCCGTCTATCTCTATCTCTGAGTCATTGTGACACTCTCTGAGACACACTGTGACACTTTTTGATATACTCTGACAGCACTGTCGGACACTCTGAGACACGTATTGATGCTCTCTAACTCTCTCTGAGACACACAGTGATACTCTCTGACTCTCTTCGAGACACACTGTGACAGTCTCTGACACACTGTGACACTCTCTGACTCTCTGTCTGACTCATTTGGACACTCTCTGACACACTCTCTAACTCTCCCTCTCTGACACACTGTGACACTCTGAGACAAACCGTGACACGCTCTGACAGACTGTGACACTCAGTAACACTCTCTGACTCTCGCTGACGCACTATGAGAAAAACTGCCTCACTCTCCGATTCTCTGACACTCTCTGACACACATTGTGACACTCTCTGAGAGACAAAGAGATACTATTTGACTCTCTCTGAGATACATAGTGATACTCTTTGACTCTTTCTGAGACACTTTGTGACACTCACTGACACTCTCTGACACTCTCTGTCTCTCGCTGAGACACTGTGTTACTGTATGTCTCTCTTGGAGTCACTGTGACCCTCTCTGAGACACACTATGACACTCTCTGAGACACACCGTGAAACACTTGGGCACTCTCTGACACTGAGACACACTCTGACACTGAGACACACTCTGACAGACTGTGACACACTGAGCCACACTCTGACAGACTGTGACACTCTCTGACTCTCTCTGACACTCTCTGAGACACACTGTGACATTCTCTGACACTCTGAGACACGCATTGATTCTCTCTAGCTCTCTCTGAGACACACAATGATACTCTCTGACTCTCTTCGAGACACACTGTGACACTCTCTGATATCCTGTGACACTCTGAGACACACTGTGACACTCTGGCGTTTTCTGATACTCTCTGAGACACACTGTGACACTCTCTGACTCTGTCTGTCACTCTGACACTATCTGAGACGGACTGTGACACTCTCTGACAGACCGTGACACTCTCTGAAACACACCATGAAACAATTTGACCCTCTCTCATAATGTCTGAGACACACTGTGACACACTCTGACGCTCTCTGACACTCTCTGAAACACACTGTGACACTCTCTAACACTTTCTGACACACTATGAGAATCACTGCCACACTCTCTGAGTCTCTCTGAGACACACTGTGACACTCTGACTCTTTCTGACACTCTCTGACAGACAGTGATGCACTGTCACACTCTCTGGCACACTCTAAGACACACTTTAACACCACTGAGACATACAGTGATAGTCTCTGACTCTCTCTGAGACGCGCTGTGACACTCTCTGACACACTCTGACACTTTCTGACACACTGTGGCACTTTCAGAGACACATAGTGATACACATTTATTCTCTCTGAGATACGCTGTGACACTCTGACACACTCACACTCTCTGACTCTCTCTGTCTGACACACAGTGACACTCTCTAAGACACTGTGACAGTCTCTGTCTGTCTCTCTAAGAGACACTGTGTGACACTCTGCCTCTCGCTGAGGCACTGTGACATTCTCTGAGACAGACTGTTGCACTCTTTGCGACACACTGTGAAACACTTTGACCTTCTCTGATACTGTCTGAGACACAATGTTACACACTCCGATGCTCTCAGACACCCTCTGAAACACACTATTACACTCTCTGACAGACGGTGATACACATGACACCCTGTTGCACCCTCTCACTCTCTCTGACACACTATGAGAAACACTATCTGACTCTCTTTGACACTCTCTGAGATGGACTGTGACACTGTCTGACACACTCTAAGACACATTGTGATCCTCTCTGAGACACTTTCTGAGGCACACTCTGACACTCTCGGACTCTCTGTCACTCTCTGACACTCCCTAGTTGTCTCTCTGACATACTGTGACACTTTCGAAGACACTGTGACACTCTCTGTCTGTCTCTCTACGACACTCTGTGTGACAATCTCTCTCGCTGAGGCACTGGGACACTCTTTGAGACAGACTGTGACACTCTCTGAGACACACCGTGAAACACTTTGACCCTCTCTCATACTGTCTGAGAAACATTGTGACACACTCTTATGCTCTCTGACACCCTCTGAAACACACTGTGAGACTCTCTGACAGCTATGACACTCTGTCACACTCTCTGACTCTCTCTGACACACTGTGACACTCTGAGACACACTGTGACACACTCTGACTCTTTCTGACACATTATGAGAAACAGTGCCACACTCTCCGACTCCCTCTGAGACACACTGTGACTCTCTGACTCTTTGTGATACTCTCTGAGACACACTGTGAAACACTCTGACTCTCTCTGTCACACTTTGATACTATCTGAGACGGACTGTGACACTCTCTGACAGACAGTCACACTCTGAGACACACTGTGACACTCTTTGACTCTCTCTGACACACTATGAGTAACAGTGCCACACTCTCTGACTCTCTCTGAGACACACTGTGACACTCTCTGACACACTCTGAAACTCTCTGACTCTCTCTCTCTCTCTGACACACAGTGACACTCTCTAAGACACTGTGACACGTTCTGTCTGTCTGGCTCTGAGACACTGTGTGACACTCTCTGTCTCTCACTGAGAAACACTATAACACTCTCTGAGACAGACTGTGACACTCTCTGAGACGCACCGTGAAACACTTTGACCCTCTCTCATACTGTCTGAGACACACTGTGACACACTCTGACGCTTTCTGACACTCTCTGAAACACACTGTGACACTCTCTAACACTTTCTGACACACAATGAGAATCACTGCCACGCTCTCTGAGTCTCTCTGAGACACACTGTGACACAATGACTCTTTCTGACACTCACTGTGACACACTCTGACACTCTCTGACACACTCTGACACTCTCGGAGACACACATTGATACACTTTGGCTCTCTCTGAGACACACTGTGACACACTCTGACACTCTCTGACACTGTGAAACTCTCGGAGAAACACGGTGATGCACTTTGAATCTCTCTGAGACACGCTGTGACACTCTCTGACACACTCTGAAACTCTCTGACTCTCTCTGTTTGATACACAGTGACACTTTCGAAGACACTGTGACACTCTCTGTCTGTGTCTCTAAGAGACTCTGTGTGACACTCTCTGTCTGTCGCTGATACACTGTGACACTCTCTGAGACAGACTGTGACACTCTATGAGACACATCGTGAAACACTTTGACCCGCTCTGATACTGTCTGAGACAAACTGTGACACACTCCGATGCTCTCTGACACCCTCTGAAACACACTATGACACTCTCTGACACCCTCTGAAACAAACTCTGACACTCTCTGACTCTCTGAAACTCTCTGACCCTCTGAGACACGCGTTGATACTCTGACACTCTCTGATACACACTGTGATACTCTCTGACACTCTCTGAGACACACAGTGATACTCTCTAACTCTCTCTGAGACTCACAGTGATACTCTCTGGCTCTCTTCCAGACACACTGTGACACACTCTGACACTCTGTCACACTCTCTGACTCTCTGACACACTGTGATACACTGAGACACACTGTGACACAATTGGACTCTTTCTAATACTCTCTGAGACACACTGTGAAACCCTCTGACTCTCTCTGTCACTCTCTGATACTATCTGAGCGGACTGTGACACTCTATGACAAACGGTGATACACTGTGACACTCTCTGACTCTCTCTGACACACTATGAGAAACACTGCCACACTCTCTGACTCTCTCTGACACACTCTGGTAGTCTCTGAGACTCTTTCTAACACTCTTTGCCTCTCGCTGAGACACTGTGTTACTCCATGTCTCTCTTGAAGTCACTGTGACACTGTCTGAGTCACACTGTGACACTCTCTGAGAAACACCGTGAAACACTTTCACACTCTCTGACACTCTGAAATACACTCTGATAGATTGTGACACTTTCTGACTCTCTCTGACACACACTGTGACACTCTCTGACTGTCTCTGCGACACACAGTGATACTCTCTGACTCTCTTCGAGACACACTGTGACACTCTCTGACACTCTTTGAGACACACTGTGACACTCTCTGACTCTCTCGCTGACACACTGTGACATACTCTGACACACTGTGACACTCTGTGACTCACTGTGATACTCTCTGAGTCTTTCTGACACTTTATGAGACACACTGTGATACTCTCTGAGACACACTGTGACACTCTCTGACACTCTAAAACACGCATTGATGGTCTCTGACACTCTCTGAGACACACAGTGATATGTCTGACTCTCTTTGAGACATACTGTGACACTCTCTGACACACTGTGCCACTCTCTGACTCTTCATCTGACACACTGTGACAATCTCTGACACACTATGACACTCTGAGAAACACTGTGACGCTCTGACTCTTTCTG
The DNA here is from genome assembly GCF_047496795.1 of Chiloscyllium punctatum. Classification (NCBI taxonomy): domain Eukaryota; kingdom Metazoa; phylum Chordata; class Chondrichthyes; order Orectolobiformes; family Hemiscylliidae; genus Chiloscyllium; species Chiloscyllium punctatum. The sequence goes on along the minus strand of NC_092771.1, from coordinate 46,049,385 downwards.
ACACACTATGAGAAACACTACCACACTCTCTGACTCTCTCTGAGACACGCTGTGACACTCTCTGACACTCTCCGACTCTCTCTCTGTTACACACTTTGAAACTCTCTAAGACACAGTGACACTTTCTGTCTGTCTGGCTCAGGGACACTGTGTGACACTCTCTGTCTCTCACTGAGAAACACTGTGACACTCTCTGAGACAGACTGTGACACTCTCTGAGACCCACCGTGAAACATTTGACCCACTCTCATACTGTCTGCGACACACTGTGACCCACTCCGACGCTTTCTGACACTCTCTGGAAGACACTGTGACCCACTCTGACACTTTCTGACACACAATGAAAATCACTGCCACACTGTCTGAGTTTCTCTGAGACACACTGTGACATTCTGACCCATTCTGACACTCACTGAGACACACTGTGACACTCTCTGACAGAGGGGGATACACTGTCACACTCTCTGATACTCTCTGACAGACTCTAAGACACACTTTGAAGCCCACTGAGACATGCAGTGATTCTCTCTGACTCTCTCTGAGACACTTCCTACAACTCTCTGACACTCTCTGACACTCTCTGAGACACACAGTGATACTCTCTGACTTTCTTCGAGACATACTGTGACACTCTCTGACACACTGTGACACACTCTACGACACACTTTGACACCCAGTGAGACATTAAGTGATACTCTCTGACTCTCTCTGATACACTCACTTACACTCTCTGACACACTGTGACACTCTCTCACACCCTGAGACACGCATTGATACTCACTGACACTCTCTGAGACACACAGTGATACTCGCTGACTCTCTTCAAGACATACTGTGACACTCTCTGACACACTGTGACACTCTCTGACTCTCTCTCTGACACACTGTGACACACTGAGACAAACTGTGACGCACTCTGACAGACTGTGACACCCTGTAACACTCTCTGACGCTCTCTGACACACTATAAGAAACACTGCCACTCACTCTGACAGTCTCTGAGACACTGTGACACTCTCTGACACACTCTGACACTCTCTGAGACACATAGTGATACACTTTGACTCTCTCTGAGACACGCTGTGACACTAACACATTCTGACACTGTCTGAGATTCTCTTGGACATTCTCTGTCTCTCGCTGAGACACACTCTGACACTCTATGTCTCTCTCGGAGTCACTGTGACACTCTCTGACACACTCTAAGACACACTTTGCAACCCACTGAGACATTAAGTGATACTCTCTGACTCTCTCTGAGACAATTCCTTACACTCTCTGACACAATCTGACACTCTCTGAGACACACTGTGACACTCTCTGAGATATACTGTGACACTCTTTGACACCCTGAGGCACGCTTTGATACTCACTGACACTCTCTGAGACACACAGTGATACTCTCTGACTCTTTTAGAGACATAATGTGACACTCTCTGGCTCTCTCTGACACACTGTGACAACCTCTGACACACTATGTCACTCTGAGACACACTGTGACGCTCTGACCCTTTCTGACATACGATGAAAATCACTGCCACACTCTCTGACTCTCTCTGCGACACGTTGTGACACTCTCTGACACACTCTGACTCTCTCTGACACACAGTGACATTCTCTTAGACACTGTGACACACTCTGTGTGTCTCTCTTTGAGACACTGTGTGACACTCTGTGTCTCGCTGAGGCACACTGTGACACTCTCTGAGACACACTGTGAAACACTTTGATACTGCCTTAGACACACTGTGATACACTCTGACTCTTTCTGACACACTATGAGAAACATTGCCCCACTCTCTGACTCTCTCTGAGACACACTGTGACGGTCTGACAGATTGTGATACACTGTCACACTCTCTGACACACTCTAAGACACACTTTGACACCCACTGAGACATACAGTGATACGATCTGACTCTCTCCAAGACGCGCTGTGACAATCTCTGACGCACACTGACACTCTATGACACACTCTGACACACTGTGACACTCTCTGAGACACAATCTGACACACTGTGACACTCTCTGAGACCCATAGTGATATACATTGACTCTCTCTGAGACACGCTGTGACACTCTCTGACACACTCTAACACTTACTGACTCTCTCTGACACACAGTGACACTCTCTTAGACACTGTGACACTCTCTGTGTGTCTCTCTCTGAGACACTGTGTGACACTCTGTGTCTCGCTGAGGCACACTGTTACACTCTCTGAGACACACCGTGAAACACTTTGATACTGTCTTAGACACACTGTGATACACTCTGACGCTCTCTGACACTCTCAGAAACACACTGTGACACTCTCAGACTCTTTCTGACACACTATGAGAAACATTGCCCCACTCTCTGACTCTCTCTGAGACACACTGTGACGCTCTGACAGATTGTGCTACACTGTCACACTCTGACACACACTAAGACACACTTTGACACCCACTGAGACATACTATCTGACTCTCTCCAAGACGCGCTGTGATAATCTCTGACGCACACTGACACTCTCGGACACACTCTGACACACTGTGACACTCTCTGAGACCCATAGTAATATACATTGACTCTCTCTGAGACACGCTGTGACACTGACACACTCTGATACTCTCTGAGACACATTGTGACACTCTCTGAGATACACTGTGACACTCTCTGACACTCTGAGACACGCCTTGATGCTCTCTGGCACTCTCTGAGGCACACAGTGATACTCCCTGACTCTCTTCGAGACATACAGTGGCACGCTCTGACACACCGTGACAATCTCTGACAGACGGTGATACACTTTCACACTCTCTGACATTCTTTGACACACTCTAAGACACACTTTGACACCCACTGAGACATTACGTGATACTCTCTGACTCTCTGTGAGACACTCTCTTACACTCTCTAACACTCTCTCAGACACATGGTGCCATTCTCTGAGATATACTGTGACACTCTCTCACACCCTGAGACACGCATTGATAGTCATTGACACTCTCTGAAAGATACTCTGACACTCTCTGACTAATTCGAGACATACTGTGACACGCTCTGACACACTGTGACACTCTCTGACTCTCTCTCTGGTGCACTGTGACAATCCGTGACACTCTGAGACACACTGTGACGCTCTGACTCTTTCTGACACACTATGAGAATCACTGCCACACTCTCTGACTCTCACTGAGACACGCTGTGAGACTCTCTGACACACTCTGACATTCTCTGAGACTCTCCCGGACATTCACTGTCTCTCGCTGAGACAAACTGTGACACTCTATGTCTCTCTCGGTGTCACTGTGACACTCTCTCACACACTGTAAGACACACTTTGACACCCACTGTGACATGCTGTGATACTCTCTGAACTCTCTCTGAGACAATCCCTTACACTCACTGACACACTCTGACACTCTCTGAGACACACTGTAACACGCTCGGAGATAGAGTGTCAGAGTGTGTCACAGTGTATCTCCGAGCGTGTTACAGTGTGTCTCAGAGAGTGTCACAGTGTGTCAGAGAGTGTCACAGTATGTCTCGAAGAGAGTCAGAGATTATCACGGTGTGTCTCAGAGAGCATCAATGCGTGTCTCAGAGTGTCAGAGTGTGTCACAGTGTGAGACACGCATTGATGCTCTCTGAGACACACCGTGATACTTTCTGACTCTCTTCGAGACATACTGTGACACTCTCCGACACACTGTGACACTCTCTCACAGATGGTGATACACTGTCACACCTCCGGACACACTCTAAGACACACTTTGACACCCACTGAGACATTAAGTGATACTATCTGACATCCACTGACACATTAAGTGATACTCTCTGACTCTCTCTAACACTCTCTGAGACCATGGTGACATTCTCTGAGACATACTGCGACAATCTCTGACACCCTGAGACATGCATTGATACTCTCTGACACTCTCTGAGACACACATTGATACTCTCTAACTCTCTCTCTGACACACCGTGACACTCTATGACACACTGTGACACTCTGAGACACACTGTGACGTTCTGACTCTTTCTGACACACGATGAGAATCACTGCCACATTCTCTGACTCTCTCTGAGACACGCTGTGACACTCTCTGACACACTCTGACACTAACTGACTCTCTCTGACACACAGTGAAACTCTCTTAGACACAGTAACACTCTCTGTCTGTCTCTCTCTGAGACACTGTGTGACACTCTCTGTGTCTCGCTGAGGCACGCTGTGATACTCTCTGAGATTCTCCGTGAAAGACTTTGACCCTCACTAATACTGCCTGAGACACACTGTGACACACTCCGACGCTCTCTTACATTCTCAGAAACACGCTGTGACAATCTCTGACTCTTTGTGACACACTATGAGAAACACTGCTCACTCTCTGACTCATTCCGAGACACACTGTGACACTCTTTCTCAAACTGTCGGAGACATACTGTGACACTCTCTGAGACACTCCATGAAACACTTTGACTCTCTCTGACAATGTGTGAGACAAAGGCAATCTGACTCTCTCTATCACTCTCTGACACTATCTGAGACGGACTGTGACACTCTCTGACAGACGGTGACACACTGTGACACCCAGTGACACTCTGACTCTCTCTGACATTCTCTGAGACACACTGTGAACTCTTTGGCACACTCTGAGACGCACTGTGACACTCTCAGAGACACAGAGTTATACTCTTTGACTCTCTCTGAGTCACGCTGTGACACTATCTAACACACTCTGAGATTCTCGCTGATGGTCTCGGTCTCTCGCTGAGACAGTGTGTCACTCCATGTGTCTCTCGAAGTCACTGTGACACTGTCTATGACACACTGTGACACTCTCTGAGACATACCGTGAAACACTTTGACACTCTCTGACACACTGTGACACACTCTGACAGACTGTGACACTCTCTGCCTCTCTCTGAGACACACTGTGACACACTCTGAGATACACTGTGACACTCTCTTACACTCTCTGAGACACACAGCTATCCTCTCTATCTCTCTCTGAGACACACAGTGATACTCTCTGACTCTCTCTGAGACAGACTGTGACACACTCTGAGATACACTGTGACACTCTCTGACATTCTGAGACACCCATTGATACTCTCTGACACTCTCTGAGACACACAGTGATCCTCTCTGACTCTCTACGCAACACACTGTGACACTCTCTGACACACTGTCACACTCTCTGACTCTCTGTCTGACACACTGTGAAAATCTCTGACATGCTGTGACACACTGTGAAAATCTCTGACATGATGTGACACACTGACACACACTCTGACACACTCTGACTCTTTCTGACACTATGAGAAACACTGCCAAACTCTCTGACTCTCTCTGAGACACACTGTTACAATCTCTGACACACTCTAAGACACACTTTGACACCCACTGAGACATGCAGTGATACTCTCCGACTCACTGAGACATACAGTGACACTCCTCGACACTCTCTGAGACAGACTGTGACACTCTCTGACACACTGTAACACCCTCTGAGACACAGTGATACACTTTGACTCTCTCTGAGACACACTGTGACACTGTCTGACACACTCTGACACTCTCTGAGACGCTCTCGGACATTCTCTGTAACTCGCTGAGACAAACTGTGGCACTCTATGTCTCTCATGGAGTCACTGTGACACTCTCTGACACACTCGAAGACACACTTTGACACCCACTGTGACATGCAGTGATACTCTCCGACACTCTCTGAGACATACTGTGACACTCCTCGGCACTCTCTGAGACAGACTGTGACACTCTCTGACACACTGCAACACCCTCTGAGACACATAGTGATACACTTTGACTCTCTCTGAGACACATTGTGACACTGTCTGACACACTCTGACACGCTCTGAGACTCTCTCGGACATTCTCCGTCACTCACTGAGACACACTGTGGCACTCTATGTCTCTCACGGAGTCACTGTGACATTCTCTGACACACTCTAAGACACACTTTGACACCCACTGTGACATGCAGTGATACTCTCTGACTCTCTCTGAGACAATCCCTTACACTCACTGACACACTCTGACACTCTCTGAGACACACTGTGACACTCTCTGACACGCACTGATGATCTCTGACAACCTCTGAGACACACAATCATGCTCTCTGACTCTCTTCGAGACATACTGTGACACTCTGACTCACTGTGACACTCTCTGACAGACGGTGATACACTGTCACACTCTCAGACACTCTCTGACACGCTTTGACTCGCACTGAGACATTAAGTGATACTCTCTGACTCTCTTCGAGACATACTGTGACACTCTATGACACACTGTGACACACTGTGACGCTCTGACTCTTTCTGACACACGAAGAGAATCACTGCCACACTCTCTGACTCTCTCTGGGACACGCTGTGACACTCTCTGAGACACTCCGTGAAACACTTTGACTCTCTCTGACAATGAGTGACACACACTGTGACGCAATCTGACTCTCTGTGTCACTCTCTGACACTATCTGCGACGGACTGTGACACTCTCTGACAGACGGTGAAACACTGTCACTCTCTAACACTCTCTGACACACTCTAAGACACACGGTAATAAACTCTGTGACACACTGTGACACTCTCTGAGACACTGTCTGAGACACAGTCTGACACTCTCTGACTCTATCTGTCACCCTCTGACACTATCTGAGACGGACTGTGACACTCTCTGACAGACGGTGACACACTGTGACACCCAGAGACACTCTCTGACTCTCTCTGACACACTCTGAGACACACTGTGAAACTCGATGAGACACAGAGTGTTACTCTTTGAATCTCTCTGAGACACACTTTGACACTCTCTGAGACTCTCTCTGACGCTCTCGGTGTCTTGCTGTGTCACTGTGTCACTCCATGTGTCTCTCGAAGTCACTGTGACACTGTCTGAGACTCTGAGACACACTCTGACAGACTGTGAACTCTCTGACACTCTCTGAGACACACTGTGACACTCTCTTACACTCTCTGAGACACACAGTGACCCTCTCTATCTCTCTCTGAGGCACGCAGTGATACTCTCTGACTGTCTCTGAGACACACTGTGACACACTCTGAGATACACTGTGACACTCTCTGACACTCTGAGACACCCATTGATACTCTCTGACACTCTCTGAGACACACAGTGATCCTCTCTGACTCTCTTCGAGACACGCTGTGACACTCTCTGACATACTGTCACACTCTCTGACTCTCTCTGTCTGACACACTGTGAAAATCTCTGACATGCTGTGACACACTGATACACAATCTGACACACTCTGACTCTTTCTGTCACTATGAGAAACACTGCCACACTCTCTGACTCTCTCTGAGACACACTGTGACAATCTCTGACAAACTGTAACACCCTGTGAGACACATAGTGATACACTTTGACTCTCTCTGAGACACACTGTGACACTGTCTGACACACTCTGACACTCTCTGACAGACGGTGATACACTGTCACACTCTCTGACACGCTTTGACACCACTGAGACATTAAGTGATACTCTCTGACTCTCTTCGAGACATACTGTCACATTCTATGACAGACTGTGACACACTGTGATGCTCTGACTCTTTCTGACACACGATGAGAATCACTGCCACACTCTCTGACTCTCTCTGAGACACGCTGTGACACTCTCTGACACACTCTGACACTAACTGACGGTGATACACTGTCACTGTCTATCACTCTCTGACACACTCTAAGACACATTGTAATACTCTCTGTGACACTCTGACAATCTCTGAGACACTGCCTGAGACACACTCTGACACTCTCTGACTCTCTCTGTCACACAGTGACACTATCTTAGACACTGTGACAATCTCTGTCTGTCTCTCTCTGAGACACTGTGTGACACTCTGTGTCTCGCTGAGGCACACTGTGACACTCTCTGAGACATACCGTGAAACACTTTGATACTGTCTTAGACACACTGTGATACACTCTGACGCTCTCTGACACTCTCAGAAACACACTGTGACACTCTCAGACTCTTTCTGACACACTATGAGAAACATTGCCCCACTCTCTGACTCTCTCTGAGACACACTGTGACGCTCTGACAGATTTATACACTGTCACACTCTCTGACACACTCTAAGACACACTTTGACACCCACTGAGACATACAGTGATACTATCTGACTCTCTCCAAGACGCGCTGTGACAATCCCTGACGCACACTGACACTCTATGACACACTCTGACACACTGTGACACTCTCTGAGACACAATCTGACACACTGTGACACTCTCTGAGACACACTCTGACACACTGTGACACTCTCTGAGCCCCATAGCAATATACATTGACTCTCTCTGAGACACGCTGTGACACTGTCTGACACATTCTGACTTTCTCTGAGACACATTGTAACACTCTCTGAGATATACTGTGACACTCTCTGACACTCTGAGACACGCCTTGATGCTCTCTGGCACTCTCTGAGACACACAGTGATACTCTCTGACTCTCTTTGAGACATACTGTGACACGCTCTGACACACTGTGACACTCTCTGACAGATGGTGGTACACTTTCACACTCTCTGACACTCTTTGACACACTCTAAGACACACTTTGACACCCACTGAGACATTACGTGATACTCTCTGACTCTCTGTGAGACACTCTCTTACACTCTCTAACACTCTCTCAGACACATGGTGCCATTCTCTGAGATATACTGTGACACTCTCTCACACCCTGAGACACGCATTGACAGTCACTGACACTCTCTGAGACACACTCTGACACTCTCTGAGACTCTCCCAGACATTCACTGTCTCTCGCTGAGACACACTGTGACACTCTATGTCTCTCTCGGTGTCACTGTGAAACTCTCTCACACACTGTAAGACACACTTTGACACCCACTGTGACATTCAGTGATACTCTCCGACTCTCTCTGAGACATACTTTGACACTCTCTGAGATGCACTGTGACACTCTCTGACACTCTGAGACACGCATTGATACTCTCTGACACTCTCTGAGACACACGGTGATACTCTCTGACTCTCTTCAATACATACTGTGACACGCTCTGACAAACTGTGACACTCTCTGACTCTCTCTGACACACTATGAGAAACACTGTCACTCTCTCTGACACTCTCTGATACACACTGCGACACTCTCTGACGCACTATGCCACTCTCTGAGACTCTCAGGGACATTCCCTATCTCTCGCTGAGACATACTGTGACACTCTATGTCTCTCTCGGAGTCACTGTGACACTCTCTGACACACTCTAAAACACACTTTGACACCTACTGTGACATGCAGTGATACTCTCTGACTATCTCTGAGACAATCCCTTATACTGTCTGACTCACTCTGACACATTCTGAGGCAATCTCTGAGATACTCTGCGACACTGTCTGACACTCTGAGACACGCATTGATGCCCTCTGACACTCTCTAAGACACACAGTGATACTCGCTGACTCTCTTCGAGAAATACTGTGACACTCTCTGACTCTCTCTCTGACACTGTCTGAGACACACTGTGACATTAAGTGATACTCTCTGATTCTCTCTGACACCCTGACAGACGGTGAGACGCTGAGACACACTGTCACTCTTACATTCTCTGAGGCAGACTGTGCCACTCTCCAACACACTGTAACTCTCTATGAATCCCTCTGAGACACACTGTGGCATTCTCGGACAGACTGTGCCACCCTGCGACACTCTTGGACAATCTCTGAAACACACTGTGACACTCTCTGACACTCTCTGAGACACACTGTGACAATCTCTGTCTCTCTCTGACCGATTGTGAGCCAGTGAGTCACACTGTAACACTCTCTGAACGACAGTGAGACACTGTGACACTCTCTGACATTCTCTGAGACACACTGTGACAATCCCTGACATTCTCTGACAGACTGTGACACACTGTCACACTTCTGACACTCTCTGAAACAGAACGTGACCCTCTCTGACAGTCTCTGAGGTACACTGTGACACTCTCTGACTGACTGTGACAATCTCTGACATTCTCTGACACGCTCTGAGACACACTGTGACACTCTCTGTGAATCTCTGAGACACACTGTGATACTCTCTGGGTCTCTCTGACCGTCTTTAAGAAACTGAGACATACTGTGACACACCCTGACCGACACTGACACACTGTGATACTCTCTAAGACTCACTGTGACACACAGTGACCCTGTTTGATATTCTGAGACAGACTGTGACTCTCTCTGACACTCTCTGAAACACACAGTGACCCTCTCTGATAAAGTGTAACTCAGTGTGACACTTTTTGACACGCCCTGACACTCTCTGAGAAACACTGTGACGGTCTCTGACATGCTCTGAGACACATTGTGACACTCTCTGACTCTCTCGGAGACACACTGTGACTCTCTATTTCTCTCTCGGAGACACATTGTGTCACTCTCTGAGACGCACTGTGACACACTCTGAGCCTCTTTGAAACTCTCTGAGTCATGCTGTGACACTCACTAACTCTCTGAGACACGCTGTGACACTCTCTGATTCGCTCTGACACTCCCTGAGACACACTGTGACTCTCTCTGACACACTGTCATACTCTCTGACTCTCTTCTGACACCCTATGGCACTCTCTGACACACCGTGACACATGCTGACACTCTCAGAGACACACTGCGACGCTCCCTGACTCTCACTGACACTGCCTAAGAAACACTGTGACACTCTCTGACCGACTGTGAGACACTGTGACATTCTCTGATACACTGTTACACGCTTTTAGACACTGTGACACCTTCTGACACTCTCAGAGACATGCTGTATCCCTCACTAAGACACTGTGATAATCTCTGACTCTCTCTGAGACATACTGTGACATGCTCTGACCCTCTCTGAAACATAATGTGGCACTATGTGACTCTGTCTGACATTCTCTGAAACCTTCTGTGACACTCTCTGACAGATTGCGACACACTGTGACACTTTTTGACTCTCTCTGTAACTCTCTGAGAAACCACTTTGACAATCTCTGACTCTTTGAGATATACTGTTCCACTCTCTTACACACTGTGATACTCTCTGACTTTCTGTGTCACTTTCTGGGAAGCACTGTGACACTCTCAGACAGACTGTGTGACATACTGTGACATTTTTGACTCTGTATGAAACACTCTGTGACACTCTCTGACACTCTGTGAGACACACTGTGACACTCTCTAACACACTGTTACACGCTTTTAGACACTGTGACACCTTCTGACACTCTCAGAGACATACTGTATCCCTCTCTAAGACACTGTGATAATCTCTGACTCTCTCTGAGACATACTGTGATACTCTCGGGACTGACTGAGATACACTGTGACACTCCCTCACTCTCTCTGACACTCCCTGAGACACACTGTGACACTCTCTCAAACCCTCTTTGACATTCTCTGCAACACACTGTGATAGTCTCTGACTTTCTCTGAAACTCTCTGACACCTACTGTGACACTCTCTGACACTGTCGCAGACATACTGTGCCACTCTCTGATATATTTTGGCACTCTCTCACTATCTCTGAGACACACTGCGACATTATCTGACTCAATGTGACACACTCTAACTCTCTCTGACACTCACTGAGACACACTGTGACACTCTCTAACATTCTCTGAGACACACTGTGACACTCTCTGACTGACTATGACAATCTCTGACATTCTCTGACAGACTGTGACACACTGCGACACTTCTAACTCTCTCTGAAACAGACGTGACCCTCTTTGACAGTCTCTGAGGCACACTGTGACACTCTCTGACTGAATGTGACAATCTCTGTCATTCTCTGACACACTCTGAGACACACTGTGACACTCTCTGAGACACACTGTGATACTCTCTGGCTCTCTCTGACCGACTGTAAGACACTGAGATATACTGTGACACACTCTGACCGACACTGACACACTGTGACACTCTCTACGATTCGCTGTGACACACTCTGACCCTCTTTGACACTCTGAGACAGACTGTGACCCTCTCTGACACTCTCTGAAACACACTGTGACCCTCTCTGATAGAGTATGACTCAGTGTGACACTTTGTGACTCTCTCTGACACTCTCTGAGAAACACTGAGACTGTCTCTGACACGCTCTGAGACACACTGTGTCACTCGCTTTCTCTCTCTGTGACACATTGTGCCACTCTCTGAGACGCACTGTGACACACTCTGAGCCTCTTTGAAACTCTCTGAGAGACATTGTGGCATTCTCTGACACTGTCTGACTCTCTCTCTCTGATATACTGCAAAAACCTCTGACATACTGTGACACTCTCTGACACTTTGAGTCACACTGTGACACTTTCTGACTCACTCTGACACACTGAGACACGCTGTGATACTCTCTGACACCCGGTGACATTCTCTGACTCTTTCTCTGACACCCTGTGACACTCTCTGAAACACTGTGACACTTGCTGACACACTGTAACACTCACAAACTCTCTGAGACACACTGTGACTCTCTCTGACTCGCTCTGACACTCTCTGAGACACACTGTGACTCTCTCTGACACACTGTCATACTCTCTGACTCTCTCTCTGACACCCAAACACTCTCTGACACACCGTGACACATGCTGACATTCTCTAAGACAAATGGTAACACTCTCTGACTCACTTTGAGACACACTGTGAAACTCTCTGACTCTCTCTGACACACTCTGAAACACACTGTGACACTCTCTGACAGACTGTGACACTCTCTGACTCCCACTGACACTGCCTAAGAAACACTGTGACACTCTCTGACCGACTGTTAGACACTGTGACACTCTCTGATACACTTTGACACACTCTGAAACACACTGCGACATACTCTGACCCTCTCTGACACTCTGAAACACACGCTGGCACTCTTTGACTCTCTCTGACACTCTCTGAAGCCTTCTGTGACACTCCCTGACAGACTGCGACACACTGTGACACTTTTTGACTCTCTCTGTAACTCTCTGAGAACATCTTTGACAATTTCTGACTTTTTGAGACATACAGTTCCACTCTCTTACACACTGTGCTACTCTCTGACTCTCTGTGTCACTCTCTGAGAAACACTATGACACTCTCAGACAGACTGTGTGACATACTGTGACATTTTTTGACTCTGTATGAAACACTCTGTGACACTGTCTGACACACTGTTATACTCTTTTAGACACTGTGACACATTCTGACACTCTCAGAGACATACTGTATCCCTCTCTAAGACACTATGATAATCTCTGACTCTCTCTTAGACATACTGTGAAACTCTCGGACTGACTGTGACACACTGTGACACTCCCTCACTCTCTATGACACTCCGTGAGACATACTGTGACACTCTCTGAGACACACTGTGAAACACTCTGACCCTCTTTGACACTCTTTGTAACACACTGTGATAGTCTATGACTTTCTCTGACACTCTCTGACACCCACTGTGACACTCTCTGACACTGTCTGAGACGTACTGTGCCACTCTCTGATAAACTTTGACACTCACTCACTGTCTCTGAGACACACCTTGACATTTTCTGACTCAATGTGACACACTCTAACTCTCTTGATACTCACTGAGAAACAATGTGACACACTACAACACTCTCTGACATATTCTGTGACACACTGTGACTCACTCTGACAGACTGCGACACACTGCGACACACTCTCACAATCTCTGAGACATGCTGTGACACTCTCTGACCGACAGTGACAAACTGTGACACTCTCTGACATTCTCTGAGTCACACTGTGACACTCTGACTGACTGTGACAATCTCTGACATTCTCTGACACGCTCTGAGACACACTGTGACACTCTCTGACACTCTCTGAGACATACTGTGATACTCTCTGACACTCTCTGAGACACACTGTGATACTCTCTGGCTCTCTCTGACCGACTGTAAGACATTCTCTGAAACAAAGTGTGACACTCTCTGACCAACACTGACACAGTGTGACACTCTCTAAGACTCATTGCGACACACTTTGACCCTCTTTGACACTCTGAGACAGACTGTGACTCTCTCTGACACTCTCTGAAACATACTGAGACCCTCGCTGCTAGAGTGTGACTCAGTGTGACACTTTTTGACTCTCTCTGACACTCTCTGAGAAACACTGTGACTGTCTCTGCCACGCTCTGAGACTCACTGTGACTCTCTTTCTCTGCGACACATTGTGCCACTCTCTGAGACGCACTGTGACACATTCTGAGCCTCTTTGAAACTCTCTGAGACACACTGTGACACACTCTGACCCTCTTTGACACTCTCTGTAACACACTGTGGTAGTTTCTGACACTGTCGGAGACATACTGTTCCATTCTCTGATATACATTGACACTCTCTCACTGACTCTGAGGCACACTGTGACATTCTCTGACTCAGTGTTACACTCTCTAACTCTCTCTGACACTCCCTGAGACACACTGTGGCACTCTGCGACGCTCTCTGACATTCTCTGAGACACACTGTGACTCTCTCTGACGGACTGTTTCACACTGTGACAGTCTCTGAAAAGCTCTGAGACATGCTGTGACACTCTCGGACACTCAATGACACTGCCTGAGAACACTGCGACACGTTCTGACAGACTGTGACACACTGTGACACTCTCTGAAACCGACTGTGACACTCTTTGACACTGTCTGAGGCACACTGTGACTGGCCGTGACAATCTCTGACATTCTCTGATACTCTCTGATACACAGTGACACTCTCTGACTCTCTCTGACACTGTCGAAGACACACTGTGACACTCTCTGACCTTCTGAGACACGCTGTGACACTTTTCTGTCTCTCTCTGACCGATTTTGAGACAGTGAGACACACTGTGACACTCTCTGACTGACAGTGACTCACTGCGACACTCTCTGACACTTTCTGAAACAGACTGTGACACTCTCTGAGGCACACTGTGACACTCTCTGAGGCACACTGTGACACTCTCTGACAGACTGTGACTCACTGTGGCAATCGCTGACATTGTCTGACACTCTCTGAGACACACTGACACTCTCTTACACTCCCTGACACTGTCTGAGACACATGTGACACTCTCCGACTCTCTCTGACACTCTCTGCCACAATCTGAGTCAGACTGTGACATTCTCTGACAGACAGTGATACTGTGGGACACTCTGCCTCTCTCTGACAACCTCTAAGACATACTGTGACACTCTCTGAGACACACTGTTACACACTCTGACCCTCTTTGACACTCTCTGACTTTCTCTGACACCCACTGTGACACTCACTGAGACTGTCTGAGATATACTGTGCCACTCTCTGATATACATTGACACTCTCTCACTGTCTCTGAGACACACTGTGACATTATCTGACTCACTGTTACACTCTCTAACTCTCTCTGACACTCTCTGAGTCACACTGTGACACACTGCGACACTCTCTGACTGACTGTGACAATCTCTGAAATTCTCTGACCAACTGTGACACACTGCGACTCTTCTGAATCTCTGAAACAGACCGTGACCCTCTCTGACAGTCTCTGAGGCACACTGTGACTGACTGTGACAATCTCTGACATTCTCTGACACGCTCTGAGACACACTGTGAAACTCTCTGACACTCTGAGACACAAGTGATACTCTCTGGCTCTCTCTGACAGACTGTAAGACGCTGAGACACACTGTGACACACTCTGACTGACACTGAAACACTGTGACACACACTAAGACTCACTGTGACACACTTTGACCCGCTTTGACAATCTGAGACAGACTGTGACTCTCTCTGAAACACACTGAGACCCTCTCTGATAGAGTGTGACTCAGTGTGACACATTTCGACTCTCTCTGACACTCTCTGAGAAACACTGTAACTGTCTCTAACACGCTCTGAGACGCATTGCGACACTCTCTGACTCTCGGAGACACACTGTGACTCTCTCTTTCTCTACGACACATCGTGCCATTCTCTGAGACGCACTGTGACACATTCTGAGCCTCTTTGAAACTCTCCGAGACACACTGTGGCACTCTCTTACACTTTCTGACTCTCTCTCTAATACACTGTGAAAACCTCTGACACACTGCGACACTCTCTGACACTTTGAGACACACTATGGCACGTGATGACTTGCTCTGACACGCTGAGACACGCTGTGACACTCTCTGACACCCTGTGACATTCTCTGACTCTCTCTTTCTCTCTCTGACACCCTGTGACACGCTCTGAAAAACTGTGACATTGCTGACACACTCTGAGACACACTGTGACACTCTGTAACTCTCTGAGACACACTGTGACACTCTCTGACTCTCTGACACACTCTGAAACACACTGTGACACTCCCTGACAGACTGTGACACTCTGACTCTCACTGACACTGCCTGAGAAACACTGTGAAACTCTCTGACTCTCTTTGACAGTCTCTGACCGACTCTGAGACACTGTGATACTCTCTGATACAATGCGACACTCTCTGAGACACACTGTGACACTCTCTGACCCTCTTTGACACTCTCTATAATACACTGTGATAGTCTCTAACTTTCTCTGACACTCTCTGACACCCACAGTGACCCTCTCTGACACTCTCTGAATCACACTGTGGCACTCTCTGAGACACACTGTGACACTCTCTGACTCTCTCTGACACTGTCTGAGACACACTGTGACACTCTCTGAATCACACTGTGGCACTCTCTGAGACACACTGTGACCCTCTCTGACTCTCTCTCACACACTGCGACACTCTCTGTGACACACTGTGACAATCGCTGACATTCTCTTGCACTCTCTGAGACACACTGACACTCCCTGACTCTCTCTGACACTGTCTGAGACACACTGTGACACTCTCTGTCTCTCTCTGAAACTCTCTAACTGACTGTGAGACACTGAGACACACTGTGACACTCTCTGACCGACACTGACACACTGTGACACTCTGTGAGACACACTGTGACACACTCTGACCCTGTTTGAAACTCTGTGACAGACTGTGAATCTCTCTGACACTCTCTGAAACACATTGCGACACTCTGATAGAATGAGACACAGTGTGACACCTTTTGACTCTCTGACACGCACGTGACACTCTCTGACACTCTCCGAAGCATTCTGTGCCACTCTCTAACACACTGTGACACTTTACGACCCTCTCGGAGACACACAGTGACACTCTCTGACACTCTGTGACACTCTGTGACACTCTGTGACACTCCTTTACACTCTCTGAGACACACTGTGAATCTCTCTGACAGACTGTGACACACTGTGAAATTCTCTCACTCTCTCTGCCTCTCTGCCACTATCTGAGTCATACTGTGACACTCTCTGACAGACTGTGATACACTGACACTCTGCCTCTCTCTGACACTCTCTGAGACACACAGTGACACTCCCTGTCTCTCACTGAGACACAGTTTTGACACTCTCTGACCCATTCTGACACTCTGTGACTCTCTCTCTGACACTCGGTGACACTCTTTAAGACACTGTGACACCTTCTGACACTCTCAGAGACTTACGGCATCCCTCTCTAAGACACTGTGATAATCTCGGACGCTCTCTGAGACATACTGTGATATTCTCTGACAGACTGTGACACACTGTGATACTCTCTGACACACTCTGACCCTCTTTGACACTCTCTAACTTTCTCTGACACTATATGACAACGACTGTGACACTCTCTGATACTGTCTGAGACATACTGTCCCACTCTCTGATATACATTGACACTCTCTCACTGTCTCTGATTCAGTCAGTGACATTCTCTGACTCACTGTTACACTCTCTAACTCTTTCTGACACTCTCTGAGACACACTGTGACACACTGCGACACTCTCTAAAATTTCTGAGACACACTGTGACACTCTCCGACTCTCTGACACTGCCTGAGCCATATTGTGACACTCTCTGACAGACTGTGACACACTGTGACAATCTCTGACATTCTCTGACACACTTCTGAGACACACGGTGACACTCTCTGACTCTCTCTGACACTGTCTGAGACACACTGTGACACTTTCTGTCTCTCTCTGTCTGATTGTGAGACTGTAGACACACTGTGACTCTCTCGGACTAACAATGACACACTGCGACACTATCTGACTCTCTGAAACAGACTGTGACACTCTCTGAGGCACACTGTGACTCTCTCTGACAGACTGTGACACACTGTGACAATCGCTGACATTCCCTGACACTCTCTGAGACACACTGACACTCCCTGGCTCTCTCTGACACTGTCTGAGACACACTGTGAAATTCTCAGTCTCTCTCTGAATCTCTCTAACCGACTGTGAAACACTGAGACACACTGTGACACTCTCTGACCGACACTGACACACTGTGACACTCTGTGAGGCACACTGTGACACACTCTGACCCTGTTTGACACTCTCTGTGACAGACTGTGAATCTCTCTGACACTTTCTGCAACACATTGTGACACTCTCTGATAGTATGAGATACAGTGTGACACTTTTTGACTCTCTCTGACACTCTCTGAGATGCACGTGACACTCTCTGACACCCTCTGAGACATTCTGTGCCACTCTCTAACACATTGTGACACTTTATGACCCTCTCGGAGATATACTGTGACACTCTCTGACTGTCTCTGAGACATACTGTGACACTCTCGGAGCCTCTCTTAAACTCGTTGAAACACACGGTGACACTCTCTGACTCTCTTTGACACTCCCTTTCATTCTCTGAGACATACACTGTGAATCTCTTTGACAGACTGTGACACACTGTGAAATTCTCGCACTCTCTCTGCCACTCTCTGCCACTATCTGAGTCAGACTGTGACACTCTCTGACAGACTGTAATACACGAACACTCTGCCTTTCTCTGACACTCTCTGAGACACACAGTGATACTCTCTGTCTCACACTGAGACACAGTGTGACACTCTCTGCCACATTCTGACACTCTGTGACTCTCTCCCTGACACACTGTGACGATCTCTGACACACTGTAACACTCATTAAGACACTTTGACACCTTCTGACACTCTCAGAGACATATTGTATCACTCTCTAAGACACTGTGATAATCTCTGACACTCTCTGAGACATACTGAGATACTCTCTGACAGACTGTGACACACGCTGACACTCCCTGACTCTCTCTGACACTCCCTGAGACACACTGTGACACACTCTGACCCTCTTTGACACTCTCTGTAACACACTGTGACACTCTCTGGCACCCTCTGAGACACACTGTGACACACTCTGACCCTCTTTGACACGCTCTGTAACACATTGTGATAGTCTCTGACTTTCTCTGACACTCTCTGACACTGTCTGAAACATACTGTGCCACTCTCTGATACACTTTGACACTCTCTCACTGTCTCTGAGACATACTGTGACATTCTCTGACTCACTGTGACACTCTCTAACTCTCTCTGACACTCTCTGAGACACACTGTGACACACTGCGACACTCTCTGACATTCTCTGAGACACACTGTGACTCTCTCTGACAGACTGGGACACACTGCGACACACTCTGACAATCTCTGAGACATGCTGTGACACTCTCGGACACTCTCTGAGGCACATTGTGACACACTCTGAATCTCTCTGACACTCTCTCAAACACAATGTGACGCTCTCATACACTCTCTGAGACACACTGTGACACGTTCTGTCTCTCTCTGATCGATTGTGAGACCATGAAACACACTGTGACACTCTCTGACCGACAGTGACACACTGTGACACTCTCTGACAGACTGTGACACACTGTGACAATCACCGACATTCTCTGACACTCTCTGACTCTCTCTGACACTATCTGAGACACAATCTGACACTCTCTGACTCTCTCTGAATCTCTCTAACCGACTGTGAGACACTGAGACACACTGTGACACTCTCTGATCAACACTGTCACACTGTGACACTCTCTGAGACATACTGTGACACACTCTGACCTTGTTTGACACTTTCTGAGAAAGACTGTGACTCTCTCTGACACTCGCTGAAACACATTGTGACACTCTCTGATAGAATGTGACACTTTTTGATTCTCTCTGACACCCTCTGTTATGCACGTAACATTCTCTGACACTCTCTGAGTCATACTGTTCCCCTCTCTAACACATTGTGACACTTTATGACCCTCTTGGAGATACACTGTGACACTATCTGATGGTCTCTGAGACCTATTGTGACACTCTCTGACCCTCTCTGACACTCGCTGAAACACACTGTGATACTCTCTGACTCTCTTTAACACTCTCTGACACTACCTGTGAGACACACTGTGAATCTCTGACAGACTGTGACACACTGTGAATATCTCTGACTCTCTCTGCCACTCTCTAACACTATCTGAGACAGACTCTGATACTCTCTGACAGACGGTGATACACTGTGACACTCTCTGCCTCTCTCTGACACTCTCTGTGACACACAATGATATTCTCTGAATCTCTTTGAGACACAGTGTGACACTCTCTGACACATTCTTACTCTCTCTGACGCTCTCTCTGTCACACTCTGACAATCTGTGACACACTGTGACACTCTGACACTCTGAGACACACTGTGAGACTGTCTCTCTGAGACACACTGTGACACTCTCTGAGACAGACTGTGAAACACTTTGACACTCTGACTCTCTGAGACACACTTTGACACGCTCTGACACACTGTGACACTCTCTAACAGAAAGTGACACACTGTGGTTCTCTCTGAAAGACTGTGACTCTCTCTGACACTCTGAGGCACTTTGTAACACTCTCTGACAGACTGTTACACACTGTGACACTGGGACCCTCGCCCGCACATCCAGGGATTCCCTTACGCAATGTGGGACTCACACTCTCTCACACACACTCTGGGACATTGGGACCCTTTCCCACACACTCTGGGTACACACTCTGGGATTCCCTCACATTCTCTGGGAAACTCTGGAATTCTTTCACACACTCTTAAGAATCCCTAACACACTCTGGGACTACCTTACCTAATCTGGGACACTGGGACCCTCGCCCACACACTCTGGGACTCTGGGACTCACACTGTCTCACACAAACTCTGGGACACTGGGACCCTCTCCCACACACTCTGGGATTCCCTTACATACTCTGGGACACTCTCCCACACACTCTGGGACACTCCGGGATTCTCTCACACACTCTGGGACTCGCAAACACAGTCTGGGACACTCTCACACTCCGGGATACCCTTACATACTCTGGGACACTGGGACTCTCTCATACACACTCTGGGTACACACTCTGGGACACTCTCTCACGTGCGCATGCATCCCTGGGACGCCCTGTCGCATGCACGCACCACCCCCCCCATCCAGAGACACTCTCGCTCACGTGTGAAACCACGCCCCCCACCACAAGGGATGCTCTAGCAGGCAAATACCCCCCCCCCCACCACACACACACACCCCGGGACATTCTCTCACGCACACACACTCTGGTACATTCTGTGATTCTCTCTTACACTTTGGGATTCCCTTTAACCATGAGACTCTCTCACACAATCTGGGACTCCCTGGGACCATCCCTGTCACACTCTGGGGACTCCCTCACACAATCTGAGGATACCATTAGACACTCTGAGATTGGTGGCAACAGTGTTGTGGCAACGGGTTTGGGGCAAAGGGGTTGGACGGGGTTGGGAGGAACAGCGATGGACGACGTTGGGGGGTAACGGCGATGCACGGGATTGGGGGGAACAGCGTTGCACGGGGTTGAGTAGAATGGCATTGCACGGAGTTGGGGGCAACGGCATTGCACGAGGTTGGGGGAACGGTGTTGCACGGGTTGGGGAGGTCCGGTGTCGGTCGGGGTGGGGGGGTGTTACGGTGTCGGTCGGGGTCGGGGGGGATGGTTTCAGACGGGGTTGTTGGGATTGGGTTTTGATGGTGTTTGGGGTGGGTAAGGGGGTGGATGAGGGGACGGGAGCCCCCGTAAATAGACGTATATTCACCCCTAGGGCCTCGGAGACCCCTGTCAACACTGACACATTCCCCCCACCCCCCGGAGCCCCCTGTAAATACTGACACATTCCCCCCACCCCCTCGTAGCCCCCTGTAATCATTGACACATTCCCCCCACCCCCATCGGAACCCCCTGTAAACACTGACACATTCCCCCTGCCCAGCCCCCTCAGAGCCCCCTCTAAATACTGACACATTCCCCCAGCCCACCCCTCTCGGAGCCCCCTGTAAACACTGACACATTCCTCTGGTGTATTAAACCTTTTCTGTAAGTTTGTATAAACATCCCCACAACCACGATAAATCAGCTTCGTTCAAGCTCCCACTCACAATGAAATCTATAGCCCTCTCTACAAATGGGTGAAATGAACAATCCAAATGATACCTTTCCATTTCCCACATCAAAGCAGTGACTGCTCTTCAAGCTGACAATCTGGGCCTCCAGTGAATCTCTGTGTCCTAGCAATTAACTGAGTAAATATTAAAAAAAATCTGTTCTGATCCTGACCGACAACTTTTCAGGGACTCCCCCTGAGGGAAAATGTGGATATTGGTTTTCTCTTGGATTGTCCCATCTGTTGGAAGTTTTTCTCCATCAAGATCCTCTGATTCAGAGTCCAGAATCCAGGATGTGTGGAAGGACAGGACTGTGTGAGCTACTGTATACCACATCTGGCTGTGTCAGTCACAAAAATAAATCTCTCGGTTTGAGTCCTGTCATGGTCAGTGAGGATTAGTAATGGACGTCTGAATCCCTGTCTGGGAGAAAATCTTCCTGTTTTGCAAGATGAACATTTTAAATTGAATATTCCCATCAGAACTGCCTACAGAGTCAGCGATGAACAATGGACCCTAATTTACACCCAGACAATAATGAGACCCAGAAAGAGTCCTTACTGTTTCAATAGCGCAATCACAGTGCCACAGTCAAGCAAATGAGGGGATTGTTTCTCCAAATAAAACTTCAACCACACGGACAGAACGATACCATTTAGCCCCAGAAGTCTGACCACAGCTTAATAACATTCTTTGTTCCGCTTAAAAGTTATATCAAATGCAAAACATTAACTCTGCTTCTCTCTCTCTATTGTTGCGGCCAGCCTGTTTCAAATTTCCAGCAGCCACAGCATTTGTGTTCATTTTAGTAACATCATCGTTAACTTTTCAGCACTCACCCAGTTTCTGCAACATCTTTTGATCCACTTTGTATCACAAACATTGCAAATTATTCTCTGGAATGTAGTCAGTGATTCCGTTCTTGAGGTGGAAATGATCACAGATTCCCAGGTGTTTGAGTGAAGTAATTTCTCCTTATCTCAGTCACTTAGGCTGCTCTCCAGTCCTGAGACTGTGACCCATTGTAGATTCCTATCAGCAGAGACAGCTGCCAACATCAACCCTGCCAATCTCTTTGGTCATAATATCCAGTTCAATGAAAACACTTCTTATTCACATGTAGTACTCACCCACTTAGTCCCACTTTATAAAGAACCTCCAGTCCCAGGAATGAGTCAGTACCCTTCTGTTACAAACACTCTGAGGGCAGCGTGTGCTTCCTTCAGGGAAGAAAACAAATTTGCACTTATCTGTGTCCATCTGTCTGCCTGATGTTCCACTAAGTGCATTAATGGAAATCACACTGTAAAACCAAACCCCTTTCCAGGTGTTTAAATCACTTCATGCAGAATTTACAGACAAAGGAACTCTGCGTTATCGGGAGCATAATCTTATTCGTGACAGTCTGTTGCACACAGCAACATGATCCTCTCACAAACACAAGCCATTGTTTTATGTTTAAATTGAAATATTAAGCCAAAAAAGGTTATGTAAACAATCTGCTGCTTGTCACTTTAATAAATGAACTTGCTGATAAGATAATGCTCAAAGTGTTATAAAGGTGAAGGTGAGAGAGAGAGAGAGAGAGAACGCTCTTCTGAAATGAGAGCTTACAATTACCTGTGTATATGACTTGCCAGCAATCCCAGAGTCTACTGGGAAAGCAAACAAATGTAACATTTGGCTGTGAAATATAGACCTGAGTTCGTTGCTCTTTTGACAATAATTTAAATTTAACCTATCAGTTTAAATTATACCCCAAGATTCGAAAACCCAATCGAGTTTGAATTTATTGTTTTGCCAGCATCAAGCCAATGAGATTATCTAATGGGGGCAATTAAAATGCAGACATTTTAAAAACTGGTTAAAGAGTAACTGCGCTCTGGGAGAGCATCTTGCTCGCCAATAAATTTGGAAAGTCTCTCAATCAAATGGTACCTTTTCAAATGAAACATACTCAGAGTAAATGAAGACAACGACGACCCAGGGAGATCCTCTGCCAGAAGCAGAAAGACACAAAAGACATGAGTCACTGTGTGGGTTTGAAATTAACTTGATGTAATTTTAATAAGTGTCTTCTTGAAAGAACGTATAGTTATAGAGCTGGAGGCAGATAATAAGCAGTGAAGAGAAAGGGAGAGCTTAGATTTATGAATAGTTGTTTAATATTCACATTTCAAGTTAAAAATAAATTGATGCTATTTTCTTTAAATACTGGAATTTGTGAGTTTTGTGTCACTCAGACTTTAACAGATTATGTGGTGAGGTGAACTTTTCTGGGTGTTTGATTTAATTAACAGAGGGATTCACCGTCATGTTGTAACAAAAGAAACACAACAAAGGACAGTACAGCACAGGAACGGGCCCTTCAGCCCATAATGTTGTGCTGAATGTGACACCAAATTAAAATCATCTTTTCTGCCTATCTTTGTTTCATATCCTTGCATTTTCACATGCTTACCCAAAAATCCCTTAAACACCCCTCTCATATCAGCCTCCGAGACCATCCCTGGCAGCATGTTCCAGATTCCAACCACTCTCTGTGGAAAACATATTACCCCTCACATTTGCTTTGAGCTCTCCCCCTCTCACCTTAAATGCACATTCTCTAGTAAAGATCTTTCAACTCTGGGTAAAACATTTTGACCGTCAACCCTGTGCATCTCATGACGCTGCGCTGACTGTCCCTAATTAGTTCATTCTTTACCAAATGCGCATAAATCCTATCCGTAAGAATTCTGTCCAAAGCTTCCCAACCACTGAGGTGAGACTCACCAGGCTATAATTTCCTGGATTGTCTCTGTTTCCCTTCTTGAAGAGAGGAAAACCATAAGCTACTCACAAGTCCTCTGCGACCTTTCCAGTGGCTAGCGAGGATTCAAAAATCATGGCCAAGACCCCAAACATCTCTTGTCTTGCCTTTCTCAAATAACCTGGGGTAGCTACCACCGGATCCTCGGGATTAATCCACTTTAATGCTCTTCAAGAAATCTAATGATTCTTTCTCGACCTCAAAAATGTCCGAGCACGGTAGCATGCTCCACACAAATCTCATTATCCTCTATATTCTTTTCCTGGGTGAATGCTGATGCAAAGTAATTATTTAGGATCTCGTCCACTTCCAGTGACTTCAAGCACAAGTTCCTTCCTTTAGTCTTGATTGGCCCGAACTCTTTCTTAGTTATGTGTAAGCTGTGGAAAGGGTACAGAGGAGATTTACTGGGATATTGCCTGGTATGAAAGGAAGGTCTTACAAGGAAAGGCTGAGGGAATGGAGGCTGTTTTAGTTGGAGAGAAGAAGGTCGAGAGGTGACTTAATTGGCGGCAACAGTAGTAGAATCGCTGAGGCAAAGGGCATTTAAATGGGCATTGGACACATATGGGTAATATTGGAAAGATGTAGGTTAGATAGGCATCAGATTTTTTTCAAAGGTCGGTGCAACATTGAGGGCCAAAAGGCCTGTACTGTGCTGTAATGATCCACGTTCATATCCTCTTGTGGGTAATTATCTCCAGAACGATTTGGGACTCACTTTAACCCTACTTGTGAAGGGCATGCCCCTCCTTGCTCTGCTCATTCCCTGTTCAGGTTCTTTCCAGCTTTTTGTTTTACATTCCTCACATGCCATGTCCAATTCTAGCATCCCAAACCTTGCATAGGCTTGTTTTTTTCCCGTTTGACTAAATTCCCAGCCTCCCTTTTATCCAAGGGGCCCTTACTTTGCCAGCCTTATCCCTCCTCCTTACTGGAACATGCTGGTCATGAACCCCGATCAGCAAGCCTTGAACTAACTCCCACGTGCCCAATGTGGCATTGTCTGATGACAGGTCCTCCCAATTAACACTGCCTAGCTCCTTCCTAATACTGACATCATTTGCAATCCCACAATTTAGAAACATCCCATTTATTCGTAGCTGCCTTAAAGAAAAACTGAAGTTGTGATCACTGTTTCCAAAATGGTCTCCCACTGAAAGGTCAGTCACCTGGCCAGGCTCATTCAGCAATATAAGGTCCACTATGGCCCCACCCCCTCCTTTACATTACTATTTCAAAAAACCCTCTTGATACACTTAACAAACTCTGCACCGTCTCAGCCTCTTTCTCTAAAGTAGTGCCAGCAAATGGTGGAGAAGATAAAGTCACTTTGAGAACTCTGTTGTTATTGCCTCTTTCCATAATCTGCCGAGATATTTGTATCTCGAGGTATCGTTGGCAGATTGAGGGTCCTATAGTATAATCCCATCAACTGCCTCCTTCTTATCCATGTTGCCTTAGTGGGCGAGCCCCTCCAGTCTGTCCTGAGTGCAGACGTAACATTCACCCAATTGGCAATGCAACTCCTCCACCTCTTTACCCTCCTTTCCATCTCGTCTGAAACAATGAAACCCTGGAATCTTAAGCAGCCAGTCCTATCCTTCTCTGAACCAAATCTCTGGAATGCCCACAATATCGGATCTGAGCTTCTCTACCTTAGTTATGTTGCGCCTTGTGTTGAAATTAACACAATCAGCCCATTCGTACGATGGTGTTCATTTCTCTGTATTTCCTTTCTGATTCACTCGTTTACATCTTCCGACCTTCATTCCCCTCATGTGCTGCACTGCTGCTGTGATTCCCAGGACCTTGCCATACTAGCCTAAACCCTTCCATTGTAGCAGGAGCGATCCTCCCTGTGAGGATATCAGTTCCCCTCTTGTTCAGGTCACTCCTGCTCCAGAAGAGGTCCCAATGATTCAAGATCCTGAAACTCTCCCCCTGTACCAGCTCTTCAGCCATGCATTCAATTCTGCTATCTTTCAATTCCTTGTCTCACAAGCACATGGGACTGGTGGTAACGCAGTGATTACTACCCTCAAGGTCCTGCTTTTCAGTCACCCAACTTCCTGTGCTTACTCCTCAGGATCTCGTCTCTCTTTCTACCCGTGTCATTGTTAGCAATGTGCACCATGACCTCTGGCTTCCCATTCTCCCAATTCAGAATTTCAAGCAAACGCTCAGAGATATCCTTGACCCAGGCACCAGGAATACAACATCCCATCCTGGAGTCTCATACGCAGCCACAGTAATACCTGTCTATGCACCCAACTAGTGGTTCTCCTCCTATTTTTGCTCTCTTGGATTTTGCCTGACCTTGTTCTACAGCAGAGTCAGTTATAGAGTCATAGAGTCCTACAGCACAGAGAGAGGCCCGAGGGGCCAGACTGATCCCTGGCAACCATAATGTCCATCCATAGCAACCCCACTTCCCTGCCCATGCCCCATATCCTTCTAATCCATGTATTTGTCCAAATGCCTTTTAAATGTTGTTAATGTATCTGCATCAGACACTTCCACTGACAGCTCATTCCGTATGAGAATCAGCATCTGTGTAAAAAAGTTGCTGCTAACGTTCCCTTTTATTCTTTCCCCTCCAACCTTAAACTGATGCCCTCTAGTCCTCAATTCTTCAACCCTGGGAAAAAGACTGAATGCATTCACTCTATCCATGCCTCTCTTGATCATATACATTTCTATAAGATCTCCCTTATGTCTCCTGTGCTCTGAAGAAAAATGTCCCAGCTTGTCCAACCTCTCCAGATAGCTCAGGCCATTGAGTTGTGGTGCTATAGACCTGGCTACCACTGTGCTACTCCCCTGAAAAGCTATCCCCAACAATACACCAGCTCTCTCTCCTTCAACATTCCGCATCCAACCCCATCTTCGTCCCCTGTATTATCCTCAGTGTGTCCTGCTGTTGCTCCAACCCAATCATGTGGACACCCACATATCTGATGGAACCTGGATGTTTGGACAGGACAAGATCATGGGTGTATTTAAACGCAATGAATGGAAATCTGAAATTACATTTGTAATGTAATGTAATGTAGAGCAGCGTGAAATGGAGGTGGATGACCTACGTGACTTGCTGTAAGGATACTGACAGTAGAATCTGATGTGATCATGAGTATATGGAGGTAGAATGTGGGAGACAAGCTGGGACTCTGTTGGAGTGGTCATGGTGAGAGGGAACAAATGCTGGATGGAGAGTTTCGGCAGCTGACGGACTGACACTGAGGTGAGCCATCGGAAACTGAGCAAGTGGCCACCATCGAATAGGACAGAGAAACTGATCCATCAGCCTGAAACTGACTGACCACGTGGCTGACAGTGACTTCAACAGAAGTGAATGGAAACATTGCTCAGAGCCTGTTTCTGTAACATTCAACACAACTAGGAAATGGAAAGTGAATAATTAGATGAAAACAAGGCCATTACTCTGTTAGAGTCAAAATCATTCAATGTTCAGTTATTGAATATTCTAACCTGCAGAAAGGATTCTCCCAGAATCACAGCAAAAGGAGAAAACAAGCTTGGCAGAGACAGACTGAAGCCACCGCCTGCATCACAACAGCTCAGAACACAGAGACTAAATTCTCAACCAACTGACAAGCAATACAGATACTGTCAGAGTTACAGATCGAGTTCAGAATTCTTCAGAAAAAAGACTTAAAAGATACACTGGTCGGTGGTGTGTGCCAAAAATCCATGAAGTAGCCTTGTGATGTGCCGTTTTTTCATTGAGAAATGATTCTTTGTTTTCGCTAAGAAGAGCAGATGCATAGTTCACTGATCACTAGATTTACAGACAAAGGAAACCTGATCAAGGACTCACAGGTCAATTACACTGTTAGTGACAGTCCATCGCACACATCGTTACACAGAGAACAGAACATACTTTAGTTTAACAGAGACACTCTCACAATGAATATCTGCTGCTTTAATAAAAATATTACCTGTTTGAAGAAAAGGAATATATTACCAATACAGCGAAACTTTTAAACTGCCAAATGTAACTGCAGAGTTTTTAACCAATTCAGTGATCACTGTTTCTATGTATTTTGAGCAGTCTATGTATCGTGGGTCGGTGTGGACTTGCTGGACCAAGGGCCTGTTTCCACACTGGAGGGGTTCTATTCAATAAAATTGTCAACCTGTCCCACAGCAGGATGGGTAATGCCCGAGAGGACTCTGTACAGGGCAGGGGATGTGTCCCACAGCAGGATAGGTAAGGCCCAAGGGGACTCTGTACTGGGGAGGGAATGTGTCCCACAGCAGGATGGGTTAGGCCAGAGGGGAGTCTGCACCAGGGAGGGGTTATGTCCCACAGCAGGATGTGGAAGGCCCGAGAGGAGTCTGTATCGGGGATGGGTCATGTCCCACTGCAGGATGGTTAAGGCCAGAGGGTAATCTGACCCGGGGAGAGTATGCGTCCCAAAGTAGGATGGGTAAGGCTCAAGAATAGACTGTACCGGGGAGGAGTTCGGTCCCACAGCAAGATGGGCAAGGCCTGAGGACAGTCTGTATTGGGGATGGAATGTGTTGCACAGCAGGATGGGTAATGCCAGAGGGAAAACTGTACACAAGTGGGGTTAAGTCCAACTGCAGGGTGGGCAAGGCTCAAGATTAGACTTTACCAGGGAGGAGTTCAGTCCCACAGCAGGATGGGTAAAGCCTAAGGGAAGTCTGTATCAGGGAGGTGTTGTGTCGCACAGCAGAATTGGTTAGGCCCGAAGGGAGTCTGTACCGGGGAGGAGTTCAGTCCCACAGCAGAATGGGTAAGACCCGAGGGCCATCTGTACCGGTGAGGGATTGTGTCCCACTTCAGGATGGGTAAGGCCCAAAAGATTCAGTACGGGAGCAGTATTGTTTCCCACAGCAGGATAGGTAAGCCCGAGGGAAATCTGTACCGAGGAGGGGTTGTGTCCCACAGCAGAATGCGTGAGGTATGAGAGGTGACCGAGAGCAAAGATTGACTTAGGGAGCTGAGGGGCAACATTTTCCACAGAGGACGGTTCATATATGGAATGGACTGTCAGGGGCACATGGGAGAAACAAGAACAATTACAACATGGAAAAGACATTTGGGCAGGAACATGGAGGGGAGAAGGTTTGAAGGGCCATGGTCCAAATGCAGGGAAATGCAACACGCTCAGTTCAGGAAACCTGGTCTGCATTGATGACTTCAGCCAGAGAGTCATGCAGCACAGAAACAGACCCTAAGTCTTGGGTTATTGGGGGAGTGGGCTATCGTGACAAGGCATGTTATCGAGACTGAAGTAAGTTAGAGAGATATGGATGGTAGTCTGGACTGGAGCAGGTTTCAAATGTGTGAAGTGATTGGTGAGAGGGGAGGAAAGTACAGAGATAGGAACTGTTTTTGGCGTTAGAATGATTGAAGATACTGATCCACAAGACAAGCCATAGATACAGTGTGGGAGAGGGAACACAGAATGGAACATTCCAACTCTCTCGTGGAAGGTCTGCTTTCCCCACTTTTGTACTGATGCTCACTAAGACAGCACAGGCTTGGATTGATAACTGTGACACTCCCCATGTTGTCTTAGTACAAGAAAACTTGCAGTGAAGGCGGTGACTGAACCTAGGGTGTGTCTGTACTGTGCTCCCCCTCCAGCCCTATAGCTATGACATGTCCTGTTAGCTGATGTTTGGAGTCCTCTCATTGCTCTCTGTTCTGTGCACTGAGAGTGATCTTACCTCACTGCAGTAGTTATGGAAGGCTCCAGATCTCCCTGCCCTGTGTCTCTCTGGCTGACAAACCATCTTCAATGAGGGGTGGATGAGACACCCAGCAGCTGGGAAGTCTATTAGATCAGGACCTTCCTGAGTACCGACTGACCGATAAACAGAATGGGAAATTAGACTGATGCAGTGAGGGCTACACATGTCAAATGGCACTGAGTCCCACAGAAATCTGGAACATCCCAGTCTCCATCGTCTATGTGGAGTGGAGAATTCTGTTTGCTCAGGATCTGGAGTAGCTGCAAGAGCGAGGGACATTGACAAAGGCAGCGATTAGACCCACACAGTGAGGGATAACACATGGAGAGATACTAAGTGATATCACCAGCGTGCAAGATCAAACAATTGAGAAGGAAGAAAGGGTTTTGCTTCATGATGCACTGGGATGCGCAACCTGTGAGCAGGGGAAGAGATAGCCTAGGGGCCTTATTGTGAGACAATTTATCCAGAAACTCAGCAAATGTGCGCTGGACACAGGTTCAAATCCCGCCATTGCAAATGATTGATATGAATTAAATACTTCAAAAAAGATTCAATTAAAAACCTGTAAATGAGTATTAAACAATTCCTGATGTTAAGAAAAATCCACCGGGTGCATTCATGTCTTTAGTGAAGTAATCTAAGGTGGGTCTTTCCTCCGATTGTCCTCGACCCCGATAGCCCCGCCCTCCTTCACATTGACCTTCTCAAGATGGCAGCTCTGAGGCCCTCGCTCCCTCTTCCCTCAAACAAATGGCGGCCGTGGCCCTTGTCCGCTTTCCCGACGGAGACTACCATCTCCTTATCCGGGCCTGGATGATCTTTTTCGGGTTTTTTCACCAATATCCGCGTCTTATGAATTCTTTCCGCTCCTTTCTCCCTGTGAGTCTCCCACACGCTGCTCTCTGAAGCCGATCGTAGTCGCATCCGGAGAAAGCTGCTCCATGTCTCGCCGTGTCCTGGTTAATGTGACATTGCGCATGCTCTGCATACAAACCAAACTACGCGTGCGTCGGAGGTTATCAGTGAGTTTATAGAGAATGTTTATAACTGCACAGAATCATGGGGGAAATATCAGACATTAATAATGGCTCTGTCCAATTACAGTCATTGAGATGGTTAACATGCAAATAGATTTTTCGGTCCAATTTATCCATACCAGTCAGATATGTAAATTACCAATCGTTCCGGGAGTTTGAAAATAAGTTTGTTACTCAAAGTTTGGGAGAAGATTTGTATCTCGGGTGCTCATTGTTGTGGTTCTGTTCGCCGAGCTGGGAATTTGTCTTGCAAACGTTTCGTCCCCTGTCTAGGTGACATCCTCAGTGCTTGGGAGGCTCCTGTGAAGCGCTTTTGTGCTGTAGTGGCCGGTATATTGGGTCCAGGTCGATGTCTTTGTTGATAGAGTCTGTGGATGGCACTCACCCACAGACTCTATCAACAAACACATCGACCTGGACCCAATATACCGGCCACTACAGCGGACAGCTGGAACTGACAACCGGAAGCGGCAGAGACAGGCCACTATAAATGCCGGAGGAAACATCACAGGAGGCTCCCAAGCACTGAGAATGTCACCGAGACAGGGGGCGAAACGTTTGCAAGATAAATTCCCAGCTCGGCGAACAGAACCACAACAACGAGCACCCGAGCTACAAATCTTCTCCCAAACTTTGAACACCTGCA
This sequence comes from Chiloscyllium punctatum, assembly GCF_047496795.1. Classification (NCBI taxonomy): domain Eukaryota; kingdom Metazoa; phylum Chordata; class Chondrichthyes; order Orectolobiformes; family Hemiscylliidae; genus Chiloscyllium; species Chiloscyllium punctatum. The sequence continues at coordinate 46,016,825 of NC_092771.1, read as the reverse complement.
AAACAGCTTACTTTCTGACCAATCCTGAAGCGTTCACTCCCGAGAATGCATTGGCCCCGCTTCTCACTCACTCTGGTTGGAGGACCGGACGCTGCTCTGTCCTCTAGTTCCGCCCTTTCCTCCCAATTGCAGCGTTGACTGAGGCGCGACTGAGCAGCTAAGCAACAGAAACATTAAGGGACAAGGGAAGTTGAAGTCGATGGCTTGTGATGCGGTGAAAATATCCCGAATCCTGGACCGAGAGGCCGGCGTTCAATTCACAGATGATGCAGGTGTGTGTAAAAACAACTTTGAACAGGTTCATGAGGGAAAACAAGGGAATTCAGGAACCGAGTAAAAACAATAGAAAACGCATACAATGTGGTGTGGCTCTCAATATTCACATGATTTTAGTCGTTACCAAGTGTTTCAGGGTCCCAATACGGTGTGTTCCACTCTTCCTTGTGCACAGCCATATACCACGATTGTGGGGTAAAGTGTTTTGGTGGGATATAAAGGTGCTTTTCTGGTAATCCCTCAGTTTTGGAGGTGAAAATAAGTGAGCAGGAGTAGGGTTTTGTATGGAGTTACCTGTTCCCCTCCTGTTGCATCATCTTATTATTGCCCTGACTCTACCTCGTACATGTTTGGTAGAGATCAGTGACGTTTCATAAGCCCACAATATAAGATTCTGTTTAAGACAGCAGAAATCTCTTTTAGCACTGTAGTCATGACATGCATAAATCTGTTTAAGTGCTTCAAAGTCCTTGAGGCAGCCGTACTCTCTATGATAGACAGACTGAGTTTGGAACCTCCTCTGTCCTTCAGACTTTATGCACTGCTTGCGCTCTTCCATTTTCCTGTTGCACGTTCCCTTTCCAACCCACCCCACCTGCTTCACTCCACAGTTGGAGCTGTCAAGGGCAGAAGTCTGTGGAATACCCTCCCTAACCTTCTCTATCCTCTTTTTAAGATGTACTTTAAAATCATTCTCTTTAATCAAAGTTTTGATCATCCATGAAGCACCTTAGGAGATTTTCCGTTGTGAAAGTTCCATACAATGCAAGTAGTTGTTGTTCTTGCCATACATTAGGAGAAACAGGAATGCTGCAGTAAAAATTCTAACAAGAAAGTCACTGATAGGCGGAGTGTATAGGCCACCAAATAATAACATCACATTGGGATGGCCAATAAACAAATAAATAACTAATGCCTGTAAAAATGGTACAGCTGTTATCCTGGATGATTTTAATCGACATGTAGATTGGTCAAACCAGCTCAGTCAAGGTAACCTTGAGGAGTTCATTCAATGTATTCATGATAATTTTCTTGAACAGTATGAAATGGAACTGACAAGGGAGCAAGCTATCCAAGATCTGGCCCTGTGCAATGAGGCAGGAATAATTAATGATTTCAGAGTTAGGGATCCCCTGGGAAGAAGCGATCACCGTATGGTTGAATTAGAATACATATGGAGAGTGTGAAGATAAAATCTAATAACTGGGTCCTGTGCTTGAACACTGGGAACGACAATAGAATGTGAGAATCTGGATAAAGTAGATTGGAAACAAATTTTATGGTGGGAAGTTGATGAGCAGTGGAAGTTTTTCAAAGACATTTTACAAAGGTCTATTCCAGTGAAAAGGAAGGACTGTATGAAAAGGCATACTCAGCAATGGTATCTGAGGAAAGTGATCAATTTAGACCATAAGACCATAATACATAGGAGTGGAAGTAAGGCCATTCGGCCCATCGAGTCCACTCCGCCATTTAATCATGGCTGATGGGTATTTCAACTTCACTTACCCGCATTCTCCCCGCAGCCCAAAATTCCTTGTCACATCAAGAATTTATCAATCTCTGCCCTGAAGACATTTAGCGTCCCAGACTCCACTGCACTCCGTGGCAATGAATTCCACAGGCCCCACTCTCTGGCTGAAGAAATGTTTCCGCATTTCTGTTCTGAATTGATCCCCTCGAATTCTAAGGCTGTGCCCACTGGTCCTAGTCTCCTCACCTAATGGAAACAATTTCCTAGAGTCCACCCTTTCAAAGACATGTATTACCTTGTAAGTTTCTATTACATCTCCCTTAACCTTCTAAACTCCAATGAATACAATCCAAGGATCCTCAGCCAATCCTCATATGTTAGACCTACCATTCCAGGGATCATCCGTGTGAATCTCCACTGGACACACTCCAGTGCCAGTATGCCCTTCCTGAGGTGTGGGGATCAAAACTGGACACGGTACTCCAAATAGGGCCTAACCAGATCTTTTTTAAGTCTCAGTAGTACATCTCTGCTTTTATATTCCAACCCTCTTGAGATAAATAGCAACATCGCATTCGCTTTCTTAATCACAGACTCAACCTGCATGTTTACCTTTAGAAAATCCTCGACTAGCACTCCCAGACCCCTTTGTACTTTGGCTTTATGAATTTTCTCACCGTTTAGAAAGTAGTCCATGCTTGTATTCATTTTTCCAAAGTGCAAGACCTCGTGTTTGCTCACATTGAATTCCATCAGCTATTTCCTGGACCACTCTCTCAAACTGTCTAGATCCTTCTGCAGCCACCCTACTTCCTCAGTACTACTTGCCTGTCCACCTAACTTCGTATAATCAGCAAACTTCATTGGAATGCCCCAGTCCCTTTATCCAGATCATTAATATATAATGTGAACATGCAGGTAACCATGCCTGGGATCCAATCAACAACATGTCCAGCAGTAACTTTAGTGCAATTGCCGAATGGGCAGACTGTTCAAGTCCAAGCAGCTCAGTCCTCAGTCACGCAGTCCCTTCAAGTTCAGACTATTCAGATTTCTACTATATTTGAAAATAAGGACTCCCAGCAATCTGTGGATAGAATGACTGACTAAGAAATGTAGAGAAATTCTATCGATATGTCCTTCATAAAGGAAAATCCTGAATGAACTTTCTTCTGGTCCCCCCAGTGTGCCAAGAAATCGATGAGGAGAAATCAGAAGCAGAGACTGTCTCAACCATTACTACAACGACGATGCCTCCACCGATCTATCAGAGTAGCAGCGGACAATACATTGCTATTACACGGGGTGGGGGGGGGGGGGGGAGCAATTCAGCTGGGCAACAATGGTACAGATGAAGTGCAAGGACTCCAGACACTAACAATGACCAACGTAGCTACAGCCAAGGTTGGAGCAGCCATTATACAGTATGTACAGAGCCCTGATGGACTACAAATCTTTGTGCCAGGCAGCCAAGTGGTTGTACAAGGTGCTGCTGGAGATGTCCAAACCTATCAGATTCATACAACTCCTAACTCCATTGCTGACCAGGGAATGGTTATGGCATCTTCACCAGCCCTGCAAAGCCAGCACCAGAATGCTGAAGAAATCACTCGTAAACGTGAGATCTGCCTCATGAAAAACAGGGAAACGGCTCGAGAGTGCCGTTGCAAGATGAAAGAGTATGTGAAATGCTTGGAGAATTGGGTTGCTATTCTGGAAAATCAAATTGAAAGAGAAGGTGTACAAAGTGGCCAAAATCAGCATGAAACCAGAACTGGGAAAACGTTAAAGGTCAACTGAAAGCCACAAAACAGCTTTAAAGAAAAGTAATATAGAACATGAGAAAAATAAACTAGTACAGACTATAAAGACAGAGAGCAAAAGTTTGTATAAATATATATAACGAGAAAAGAATGGCTAAAGTAAATGTTGGTCCTTTGGAAAATAAGAAGAAGCATTTAGTTATGGGATATCACAGTGGAGGATACTAATATCTTTCCAGTAACTAGCAAAGAGACAAATGCAGGTGAGGAATTGGAAACTATCATTATTACGGAACAGCTAGTTTTAGACTGTTTGGAGGTAAGTGAGCTAATGATAGAAAAGTCTCCTGACCTTGATGGAATGCATCACAGGGTACTAAAAGAGATGCCAGGAAAAATAGCAAATGCACTGGCAGTAATTTTCCAAAATTCACTGGACTCTGTGCGAGTCCCCGCAGATTGGAAAACAGCAAAGGTGATGCCACTGTTTTAAAAAGGAGGTGGACAAAAATTGGGGAATTATATACCAGTTAGTTTATTCTCTGTAGTGGGAAAGATGCTTGGGTCTATTATCAAGGAAGAAATAGCCGGGAATCTCAATAGAAATTGTCCCATTGTACAGACACAGCATGGGTTCATGAAGGGCAGGTCATGCTTGACCAACCTTTTGGAATTCTATGAAGACATTTCAAGAAAGATGGACAACGGGGACCCAGTGGATGTGGTGTACCTGGATTTCCAAAAGACCATCAACAAGATGCTGTGCAAGAGGCTGTTGCATAATATAAGGGTGCATGGTGTAAGGGGTAGAAGATTGGTTGACTAATAGGAAGCAAAGTGTAGGGATAAATAAGTATTATTCTGGCTGGCAATCATTGATAAGTAGTGTGCCTCTGGCATCGGTATTGGGACCGCAATTATTTACAATTAATACAGATGATTTGGAGTTGGATCCAAATGTAGGATGTCAAAGTTTGCATGTGACACTAAGATGATTAGCGGAACATAGTGAGTTGAGGACTGTGAAACTTTGCAGAGGAACATAGATAAATTGAGTGAGTGGGTAATGGTCTGTCAAATGAAATAGAATGTTTGTAAATATCAAGTTTATACTCTTTGGTTGTACTAACATTTACAAAAAAACTTGAATGTTAAAAAGTTGCATTATTTGCTCTGCAGAGGGACCTGAACATCCTTCTGCATGAAGGTTGGTCACCAGGTACAACAATCAGTTCAGAAAGCAAATGGAATTTTGTCCTTGATTGCTGAAGGGATTGTGTTTAAAAGCAGACGTAATGTTCCAGCTGTATTTGGGTGTTGGTGAGGCCACACCTGGAGTACTGCATGTAGTTTTTATCTCCTTAGTTGAGAAAGGATGTACTGGCACGAGAGGGGGTACAGAGGAGGTTAACTAGGTTGATTCTAGAGTTGAGGGGGTTGGCTTAACAGAGACTGAGTAGATTGGGATTATATTCATTGGAAATCAGAAGAATGGAAACATATAAAGTAATGAATGAAATGAACAAAATAGAAGTAGAGAAGGTGTTTCCACTGGCAGGTGAAGCTAGGACAAGAGGGCATCACCACAAGACTAGGGGCAGCAAATTTCAGACTGAATTGAGAAGGAACTTCTTAACTTCAATGGAATTCATTGCCCAGGGAAGTAGTTGATGATAGTTCAGAAAACGTTTTAAAGCTAGGTTAGATTTTTAAAAACGTAATCAATTAATGGACACAGTGAGAACGTGGGTAAATGGTTGTGTCCACGAAATGATCAGCCATGATCTTATTGAATGGCAGAGCAGGCTCGAAGGGCAGGACGGCCTTCTACTGTTCCTAGTTCTTATGTTATACATCCCTCCCTCATTCGTGACTTGGAGGTGTTGGTGTTGGATTGGGATGGACAAAAGTAAAGTTCACAGAACACCAGGTTATTGATCAACAGGATTATGTGGAAGCACTAGTTTTGCTGCTTCTTCAGCAGGTGGTTTTGAGATAGTGTCATTTTTAACTCTTGTAACTCATGAACAGCAACATGCCACGAAACAATCCGCATGCTCCAGCCAACAATGGGCCCCCGGTGATTGATGTCAGCGGCGGACAAATGGAAAGGCAGGGACAGAGCTGGAGGACCTGGCGGGGCAGTTGGTCCTCCGACCAATCAGGGTGAATGAGGGGCGGGACTAGACTATACCACGTGATCATCATCACAGTCGTTTCGGGATGTGCGAACGGAGAGCTGTTGCTGAGGATAGAAATAAACAGCAGGAAGCGGGAGGGAAATGGTGTTGGTATGGGTTGAGAGGTTTTATAGACATTTGTTACACATCCGAAAATACAAATTTGAAACTTAGTCCCGTTTTTGCAGTAAACGGGAAAATGTCTCATCCAGCGATTGACTCGAGTAAGCACCACCATCTTTATTCGGGGCAACGATTCACTGGACACGTGCAGCCGCCAACTTTGTAGGGGGCAAAGTTCAGAGGGACACATGTGCAGCCTTTTCTGGTAGAGAGTCATGGGGCAGGATTTACGCAGAGCATATTCATACCCAGAGAAATGGATTTTTTTCTCTGGATTTGTTTTGTCATTCTTTTTAAATGATTTGGATGTGAATAGAGGTGGTACAGTTAGTAAGTTTGCAGGTGACACCAAAATTGGAGGTATTGTGGACAGTGATAAAGGGTATCTCAGAGTACAATGGGATATTGATCGGATGGAACAATGGGCTGGGGAGTGGCAGATAGGGTTTAATTTCGATAAATGTGAGGTGATGCATTTTAGAAAAGCAAATCAGAGCAGGACTCACACACTGAATTGAAAGGTCTTGCAGAGTCTTGCTGAACAAAGAGACCTTGGAATGCAGGTTCATAGTTCCTTGAAAGTAGAGTCGCAGGTCGATAGGACAGTGAAAAAGGCATTTCGTATGCTTCCCTTTATTGGTCAGAGTTAAAAACCACACAACACCAGGTTATAGTCCAACAGGTTTAATTGGAAGCACACTAGCTTTCGGAGCGACGCTCCTTTATTGGTCAGAGCATAGAGTAAAGGAGCTGGAAAGGACATTGGTTAGGTCATTTTTTGGAATATTATGTGCAGTTCTGGTCTCCCTCCTATCAGAAGGAGGCACTGAAACTTGAAAGGTTTGAGAATTGATTTTCAAGGATGTTGCCAGCGTTGGAGGATTTGAGTTGCAAAGAGAGGCATAATAGGCTGGGTCATTTTCCCTGGAGTGTCATAGGCTGAGGTGTGATGTTATAGAGGGTTATAAAATCGTGAGGGACATGGATAGAGTAAATAGACAAGGGTTGGTGGAGCCCAGAACGAGAGGATATAGGTTTCGGGTGGGGGGTGGGGGTAAATTCAAAAGGAGCCTAAAGGGCAACTAAAATTGTAACATTTCAAAGGCATTTGAATAGGAAGGGTTCAGACGGATGTTGGACAAGTGCTGGCAAATGGGAATAGATTAGGTTAGATATCTGGTTGGCATAGATGGGTTGGATGAATGAGTCTGTTTCTGTGCTAGACAGAGCTAGACATCTCTGACTGTGGGATCATAAAAGTGAACTTGCTCTGATTCGTCTCTGGGCTCCTTGATGTCCGCTTGTTTGTTCTCTTGCTTTCTCAGTCTCTCGTGTGTATTTTTGCTCTGTGTAGTATTTTACTATTACGTTCACAGACCTCTTTGTAAATGGATTGTCCACTGCTGCCTGGCTCCTGACCATATGCTCCATTATCAGGTTATTTTTTCCACAATATCTTTGACAGTCAAGAGTTCTTTTTTCCCAATAAGTGAGTGGATTTTCCTTCCATTTCTGACAGTCAAATTCTGCAGCATTTTCAATCCCTGTAAATCATATTGCACTCCCTGAAACATGATGTGTATTTCTCCTTCCACAGATACCTGTGATCAAGGCCAAAGCTCTGTTGCCTGTTGAGAAGGTGATGTTTGACTTCCTTGTACAGCTGCAGTTGGTATGGTGAAGGTGCTCCCACAACGTGGCTGGGTAGGAGACATTACAGATAACTTACTCAGAGATAGTGAAGAGTAGAAGATATATCTGTACAAATCAACGCATTTTTAATTTCACAAAAATATTGAGAACTTTTGACATAAGGCCACAGATGGAGAATATTATGTCCAGTGACCAAACCTTTGTGAAATAAGCAATTTTTCAGGAATGACTGAAAGGAAGAAAGCAGGTCTTAGAGGGTGGGAATTCCAGACCATGTTGCCTTGGAATCTATAGAAACAGTCACACAGCTGAACTCAAAAATAAACCCATCATTGGGAGTCTAAACTAAAATGAGTTATTGAGATGTGAAAGGGTGTCTGGTGCATGGAGATAGGAATGATTACAGCCAGGAATTAAGTCAAGGGTGTGAAAATAAATTGCTGTTGCTTATAATTGGGAGCCTTTTGATGGATCAGCAAGTTCTGGTACAAGTGAGCACTTGGGCGGTAGAGTTGTCAATATTCTCAATTTTCAATATAAGGAGGGTGATTGTGGGATGTTGGCCAGGAGTGGGTTTAGATAATGAAATCTAGAGTTAACAAAATGAATGAGAGTTTCAGTAAATGAGCTGAGACTGTGGTGAGGTCAGGTGATATCACTGAAGTCGAAATTGTGGTGTTAGAGTGGGACTGGGCTGTCACCCTCCCCTCCCCTCTGGAATTCAGCTGTTTATCAGTCTGTGAAACAAGTCTGTAACAAGACCAGGAACTGAGTGGCCCTGGCAGAACCCAAACTGGGCGTCACAGAAGGTTATTGCTGAGCAGCTGCGTGACAGCACTGTTGATGACACCTTCCATCACTTCACTGCTGAGCGAGTGTCGACTGATGGAGGGAAATTGGCTGGGCTGGCTCTGTCCTGCGTTTTTGTGTTGAACATGCCTGAGCAATGTTCCACAATGTCAGTAGGTGCCAGTGCTGGAGCAGTACTTGTCTTGGTGGGCAGCAATTTCTGGAGCACAACCATCAGTATTGCCACAATGATGGTAGGGCTGACAGCCTTTACACTACTTCTCCATTTCTTGATCTGATTTGAAATAAGTTTTCAACCAATTTGATTCACATCTGTGATGTCAGGGACCAATGTAGAAGGCTCATCCACTTGGCACTGCTGGCTGAAGATTGCTGCAAATGCTGTTGCCTTGTCTGTTGCATGGATGTGTGAGACCCTCCATCAGTAAGGGTGGGGATATCTGTGATGCTTCCTGCAGTGAGTTGTTTAATTGTCCATCACCATTCCTGACTAGGTGTGGCAGAACTGCAGAGCTCAGATCTGAACAATTGGTTGTTGGATCCCATAGTTCTATTTGGTGTTGCTTGCACTGTTTGCCGTGCAGGTTGGGTAGCTTCACCAGGTAAGCATCACATTTTTATGTATGCCTGGTATTGCTCCTGGCATGCCCTGTGGAACTCTCCATTGAACTAGGGTTGATCCCCTGGCTTGATGTTAATGGTTGAGTGGGGGATATACCAGGCCATGAGATTTCAGATTGGGTTGGAGTACAGTTCTGCTGCTGTTGTTGGCCCACAGTGAGGCAGAAGTTGCAGGGTCTCGAGGGCTGATTGTGTGGTTGTATTTTCCAGTGCATTGGTAGATGTAATGTGGTCCATCCAGTTTCATTCTTTTGTTGAGACTGTGCAGTGATTAATACAATGAGTGATTTGGTGAGCCAGTGTCAGGGATGCAACCTTTAAAAGCAGGTTTTGTGATTTACACATGAAAGAAGTGAAACTATCATGGCATTCAAACAGATGAAAGACTCAATAGACAATCAAGGTATTTTTCAATGGATAATTTCAGTTATATCACACTGTAAATTTTTGCCATAAATTCTGTGCCTTAGAATTGTGCCCTCCACAATCACCTGATGACGGAGCAGTGCTCCGAAAGGTAGTGTGCTTCCAAATAAACCTGGTGGACTATAACCTGGTGTTGTGTGATTCTTAACTTAGAATATTACAGCACTACTAACAGGACTGCATGTAAACAGGCTGTCCAGTTAATCAATACATTCAGAAGGATTTCCTCCAAGTTTGATGACGCAATATTAGTCAAAACAGTCGGCTTCAACCTGCAATGTTGCTCTGAACAAAAACTTCAGGCTGACACAAAGCTCCCCACCCCACTGCAATGTGGTAACTGGGCCTGGCCCAGGAATTGGAACTGGGACATTTGTGGACTGTGATCTCAAAGGAAGCGAGCAAACACAATTCCGACAGATTAGTCCTCAAAGATGAATAGCAAGTTTGAGACAAGGCAGGTGGTATGCCATCTTGCACTTAGCTTAACTGCATTTCTTATTTACAGTAGTGTTTTGCAAAATATAAAGAACTGTGTTTTTTTTCATGGTTGGGGAGTTATATCCTCATTGATCACAGTTGCTGCCTCTCGCTCCTCAAGTCAAATCATAGGATCTGTAACAAAACAATAAACTGCAGGTGCTGGAGATCTAAACCCCAGAAACAAAGTGCTGGAGAAACTCAGCAGTTCTGAGGGCATTGGTGAATTGAAAAACATGTTACATTTCAAGTTCATTGACTCTTCATCTGAACGGACAAAAGTCATGAGACTTTGAACTTACAATGTTTTATTCCCCTCAGAGATGCTGCTGGACCTGCGGTTCTCCGACGTTGTGCTTTTTATTTTGAACTTTTTTTATAAAACAGATTGGAAAATACTAATCTGCAAAAGTGTATTGTAAACATGAGCATGGTGTCCACACTTGAGTTACAGAAGCACGCCTCAGTTTAAAAACTTGATTTAACTCAAAGTAACATTCCATCTCAAAATTAGCCGAGTTACACCAATAATAAAGCTCATCCACCGAATTTGGCACTTCAGTGCAACATCCTGCAGTGTTGTACACAGCCACCTTTACCAAAGAATGATCACATGTCCAAAATTGAAGGCCAAGAGCATGTTTCTTTAAAGGAACTGAACTCAAACTCTCAATTTTTTTGGAAGAATTTTTATTAAACTTGATTGAACATTTAAATCTCAGAGTATAATCTTTACTCTTTTAAACAAAGTTTGTGGGAAAGATCCCACATCTTGCTTAAGGTTCAGTTCAGTCTGATACATAGAACCATAGGTCAAGCAAACATCACACTTTCCATTCACTTCTACAAATTGTTTGTAAAATCATGTCACGTTAAAGAACTGGACAATAAATGTCACTGTATGCAACACGAGTGAAGCCTGTGACAGCAGATTTAGCTTTGGAGGGCAGTGTGTTTGCTTTCTAAATTCTGGGAGCACTTTGGGAGACTGCTACCAGATGGTGATATCTGGAATGCACTGTTTAGCTTTGGGAATCCTTGGGAGACAATCTGTGGTTTCAATAGTACTTGGCTTGTGTTGGTGTCCAGTAAGCAATTCATAAAGTTTCTTATGTATTGTTGTTGACTACCCGAATGGTATTCAAATCTGCCAGGTTGCCTTCAATAGTGTGAATGCATCTATTGTAAATATTTGGAATATTCCAGAACTTCCCAGTGCTTGGCAAATTCAGGGGGAACAAAAAATCACATTTGAGTAATTTGAAATTAAGAATCCAAGATGATGTCACCACGTCAATTAGTTAAATGGAGTGCTCATATTTAAAACACCTGTTATCCATAGGAATGGATGGACTGACTTGGGATTGGGACCAAAATCCTAGCTGGGGAGTGTGAAATGTGCTTTGATAAAGTCACCTGCATTTACCAACAATAATTTGGCAAGCTCGGAAATTTTAAAAACAATATGAGCTTCATTGCTGCTCCAGTAGGGTCTCAAGCTCTGTGAAAAAGAAAACAATGGTCAGGTTTATTGCATACACTCTGAAACACGTGTTCCTTCTACAGATCCTGCAAGTTTCCCCAATGAGCATAGTCCATCCAAATGATGTTGCTAACTTTGGCCAACTAATTTCTTTCCTAGCCTCAAAAGCCTGAAGAGTGACCAGAAGCAATTACTCCACAGATGTGGGAACATTACCGACCAGGATTTTTTCCGTCAGCATTGACTTCCATATATTCAGTGCCCAGAACAAATAAAAAGCTTGTTACCTTTTATAGAGCAATGATTCAGTGGGAGTAAAACGCGAACATTTTCTTGCTTAATAATCAAGCTGCCTAAATTTTAAAAATGAACACTTCTTAATAGTTCACTAGATCCTAACAAAATATTTTGTGTGAAACAAATCACTTGATACATAGTTATTCAGATAACAAAACAAGTTTGTTCATTGAAGAACCCAGAGGAAAATGTCATGAAATAATGTGAGTTTGATACACCTCAATCATCATTTCAAGTGCATTCTCTGCATAAATTCTCCATTTCCTCCTCGAAGTATTCAACTTCTTGAATAATTGAGAGAATGAAGTCACAGTTGTACAACACAAAATCAGACCCTTCAGTCCAACTTGCCCATGCTGACCAGATATCCAAAATTAATCTAGTCCCATTAGCCAGCATTTGCTCCATATCCATCTTAAACCCTTTCTACTGATTATCAGTTTATTTTACTTTATCAGCACTTGAAAAATACTGACATTTTTTTCTTTCCCAACATTGGTTAAAGAAATCATTCATCCAAGTTAGTTTTGTAATCTTTCACAAAGAAACAAGTGAGAACAACATATAGCTGAGTGAAAAACAAAATACTGCAGTTACGCGATATCTGGGAACACTGTAAAGGTGAGGCACTGATACTGCACAAGTTTGTCAGCACGGTTTCAATTACTGACAATAATTTAGTAATGTCTTAGCCTTCACATAGTTAAGGTAAATGTGAGATATCTGAATGTCATGAATTGGTTCCTATTGCACTTTGATCAACAAAAATTATTCTTGGTTTAATCTACGCAAAGGAGAAAGTGACAACCAAAGAAGCTGGACATCAGAGTCGAAAAGTGTCATGCTGGAAAAGCACAGCAAGTCAGGCAGCATGCGAGAAGCAGGAGAGTTGATGTTTCGGGCATAAGCCCTTCATCAGGAACCACAGGCTTCAGAAAAATAACTGGTGTAGACTTATGCCAATACATATGTAGAAGGGTCAGAGCATGTTACTGTCAGATTAGAGATTAATTTCAGATTTGGTACCATTCAGTGCAACATTTCAGTATGATATTTACATATGCACTGAAAAGAGAAGTTGTCGAAAATTACAAGCTCTAGAATGATTATAGGATTAAACCTGGAAATAAAGCTGGTGAAAAAGAATGGCAAAGTGAAGTCCTATCAGTATCGCCTTGAGGAGTGTCAAGTAAGAATTTGAGAGCAGAGTTGCCACTTTGGTGTAATCTTCAGTCTGGCCAAATTGCAGCAAAAAGCTGTTCAATTTTATCTGCAAATTATTGAATGCAAAATCCTCCTTGCAAAATAATGAGGCAGCATTTTGAGATGTCATTTTTATAATATATTATTTTCAAAGCTACTCACAATTAAGAGTGATCACTTGGTGCTGTCTGCATAACACAGTACGAAAAGGAATTAACAAAAAAAAATTATTACCCAAATTCAGAGTCACAAATTCATTGATTATTGCATGGGTTCAGCATTTATAAGTAATCGATTTTTAAAAATAAATACAGATACATTTACTAACTATATTGGAGTACAATCAAGTTTCTTACTGAACAGTGACAGGATTGGACAGAGTCTGCATGGATTTAAGAGAGGGGAATCATACTTAGCAAATTTACTGAAAGAACCTACAGAGTCGAATATTAAAGTAAGAAATTGCAGGACATTTTAAAAAGTTTATCATTAAACAGGATAGACTGGGTTTTGTGAAAGAGAAACTATATTTGATAAATTTGCAACAGTTCATTGAGGAGATAACAAGCAGGGCTGATAAAGGGCAAGCCAATGATGTTCTGTATTTGGATTTTAAAAATGCAAATGATAAGGTGCTACATAAAAGTTAATTGCACAATTTAGGAGCTCATGGTATCGGGGTAATGTATTAGCATGGACTGAGGATTGGTTAACCACACTGGCTGTTGCTGAGTCCTCACTTGCAGTGCTGTAAACAATGATAGCTCCCATATTTAATAAAGGATAAACCAACATTGGAGACCATTCAAAAAAGATTCTCTTAGCTGCTTCGAGGACAAAAGGGTTGACCTATCAAGAATAGATAAGCAGAGGTGACCTTATGGAAACAAGATTCTGAGGAGCTTGACAGGGTGGATGTTGACGAGATCTTCTAGCACCAGTGAAGTCTCAAACCAGGGGACATTACATAAGGGAACATTCATTTTAGAAAAAGTAAAGAATTTTTTCTCTGTGAATGGCTAGAATTTTCTCACCCAAACTTTTGTGAAAATTAAATGTGGGAGGGCAATGGTTGGGTTACTCTTCGGAGTAACATGGTTGTTCTAGCTTGTTGGGCTGAAGGGCCTGTTTCTACATAGTAGGGAATCTGTGATTCTATCTCAAATTATTTTAAAAGAGGGCAGATCAATGTTTGAAATATTGAGCAGTTGAGGGCTATGCAGATCAAGCATAAAAGAGGTGTTGAGGTCTGGGTTGGCCTAGCCATGATCTTATAGAATGGAGGAACAAGCTGAAGGGAATGAACGCCTGCTCCGATTCCTTGAGGCTTCATTTCATGTTTTTTTTTATTTCCAAAGAAAAGCGTGATACAATGTGCTAAAGATCTCAGATGTGAAAATGGGGTGTTTATGTACTGGTTCAGATGGCATTGATGCATCAATCATAGCTATACAGTCATGAGTAGGAATGCAATTCCCTCCATGAATAAAGCATCCAAGTAGCTTCGAAATCGACGTTTCGGGCAAAAGCCCTTCATCAGGAATGCTGCCTGAACTGCTGTGCTCTTCCAGCACCACTAATCCAGAATCTCCCATCACATTACCCAATATATCAGCTGAAGCAAGACGCACTGCGCATGCTCTAGGTAACAAAGCGACCCCGGGAGATTGATGTCAGCACCGGACCAATGAAAGGACGGTGGGCGGAGCTGGATGACCTAGCCGGAGGTTGGTCCTCCAACCAATCAAAGTGAATGAAGGGCGGAGCTAAACTAAACCATGTGATCACCCTCGCGGGCGGAGCAGAGTCGCTGTAATGAATGCTCGGGAAGTTATGGAGAGAAAGGATACGGTAAGGAAAGAAATAAACAGGGAAATGGGAGAAAAACTGTGTTGCTATGAGCGGAGAGGTTTTACAAACAAATTGTGCACGTCGGAAAACACAAATTTGAACGTCCCAGTCCCGTGTTTGCAGGAAACGGGGAATTGCCTTAGCGGCTGCAGGCCTGAGTGAGCGCCGCCATCTTTTTTCGGGACAACGATTCACTGGACACGTGCACCGCCGCCATCTTTGTAGGGGGCAAGGTGCAGCCAGGCGCATGTGCAGCCTTTCTCCAGTAGAGAGTCTTTGGGATCATAGCAGCCAATTCACCTCTCGGCTCCCTCATGACCACTTTGTCAATATCTAGCTTCCTCAGTCTCGAACCATGGGTGTATTTTTGGTCTGTTTGCTACTGTATTATTACTTTTATAGACCCTTTGCAAATGAGTTTTTCACTGCGGCCCAGCCCCTGACCATGTACTGCTCTATTATCAGATTACTTTTTTCTTGAATATTTTTGATAGTCAAGAATTATTTTTTCCAATAAGCAAGTGTATTTTCCTTTCATTTCTGACTATCAAATTCTGCACCATTTTCATTCCCTGTAATCCATTTTGCACTCCCTGAAACATCAACTGTGTTTCTCCTTCCAAAGCCCTGTTGCTTGTGGAGTGGGTGATGTTTGACTTTCTTGGACAGCTGCAGTTTGTGTGGTGAAGGTGCTCCTACAATGTGGTTGGGTAAATGGCATTATAGATTATTCATTCAGCAACAATGATGATTTGAAGATAATGTCCAAATCAACAACAGTTTGTATTTTTATTATCCTACTTATAATTTCACAAAAATACTATTGAGAACTTTAGACATAAAGCCAGAGATGGAGATATTAGGTCAGGTGACCAAAAGCATTGCCAAAAAGCAGATTTTGAGAGATGTCTTAAAGGTGGAAAGCAGACCTGTGAGGTTTTGGCTGCGAATTTCAGACCATGCTGCTTCAGCAACTGTAGAAACTGCCACACAGGTGAAGTAATGAATTAACAAATGGTTGGCAGTCTCGAAGAAAATAGGTTGTCGAGGTCTCAAAGTGTGTGTGGTGCAGGGAGCTAGGGATTATCACAGCCAGTCATTAAATCAAGTGTGAGAATTTTAAATTGAGGGATATTGACCAGGTGCTGGCAGGTGAGACTAAATTGGGTTGGGGAATCTGGACGGCATGGACAGGTTGGACCGAAGGGTCTGTTTCTATGCTGTACATCTCTATGGCTGTACGCTGTTGATTATAATTAGGAGCCTTTTGATGAATCAACAAACAGAGACTTAGACTTTCTTGCGATTACAGGGAGGTTGAATGTGTGAAGCTGGCCCTGAGTGTGTTTGGAAAATGAAGTCTGGAGATAACACAAGGTGGATGAAAGTATATGAGCAGAGACAAGGGTGGAATCAGCTAGAACTAGTGGTCTTGGATTGGGACTGGGCTGTCTCACCTCACCTCTAGGGTTCAGCTGGTTGCCAAATTGTGAATCAGGGCGGTAACTCAATGGGGAGCTGAGTGGCCCTGGTGGTGCCTACAATGAGTGTCGCTCAGCTGGCTGTTGCTGAGCAGCTGCTGCTTCGTAGCCCTGTTGATGACATTTTCCATCACTTTACTGCTGATCGAGTGTGGACTGATAGAGGGAAATTGGCTGGGTTGGATTGCTCTGTGTTTTTGTGTTGAACATCACTGGGCAATGTTTCACATTGTTGGTAGATGCCAGTGCTGGAGCGGTACTTGGCTTGGTGGGTGGCAAGTTCTGGAGCACAAACCATCAGTATTATTGCCAGAATATTTGCAGGGCCTGTAGACTTTGCACGACTTAACCATTTCTTGATGTTATTCAAACTGAATCGAACTGGCTTAAAACTCACATCTGTGATGTTGGAAACCACTGGAGAAGGCTAAGATGGATCATCCCACTTTGCACATCTGGCTGAAGATAGCAGCAAATGCTGTTGTCTTATCTGATGCATGGGTGTGTGAGGCCCCTCCACCAGTAAGGGTGGGGATATCCGTGATGCTTCCTCCAGTGAGTTGTTTAATTGTCCATCACTGTTCACAACTGGGTGTGGCAGAACTGCAGAGTTGCGATCTGTTCCATTGGATGTAGGATCACTTAACTCTGCTTGCTGCTGATGCTGTTTGATAGGCAGGTAGTTCTGTTTGATAATTTCACCAGGTTGGAACATCATTTTTAAGTCTGCCTGGTGCTGCTCATGGCATGCCCTCCTTTCCTGTCCATTGTGATGGGTGAGATCAGGATTTACAAACCCATGAGATTACAGATTGTGCTGGAGTACAGTTCTGCTGCTGTTGATGTCCCACAGTGCCTCAGAGATACCCAGTTTGAGATCCTACATCTCTTCAAAGTCTGTCCCATTTAGAACGGTGAAAGTGTCACTCAACACAATGGAGGTTTTTCTCAACTTTAAGGCAAGACTTGTGTCTCCAAAAGGAATGTGTGATGGTCGCTCGTACTGATACTGTCATGGCCAGATGTATCTGCAGCTAATCAATTCATAACAATGAGATCAAGTATGTTTTACACACTTGTTGGTTCCCTCACCACCCGCTGCAGACTCAGTTGAGCAGCTATATCCTTTACGACCTGACCAGCTCAGTCATAATTCTGTTGTAGAGCTAGTCTCGATTGTGGACATTGAAATCCTGTACCCAGAGTACGTTTGACACCATTTTATTGCCTCAGTGCTTCCCCCAAATGTTGTTCAACATGAAGTATAAGTAATTCATCAGCCAAGGGAGGACGGGGCGTGGTAATCAGCAGGAGCCATGAGACTTCCTGGTCTCTGGTGCCAGTGCTGTGTACTCCCAGGGCAAATCCTCCCTGTTTGTACACCACTGTGCCACACCTCTGCCTGGTCTGTCCTGCCAGTGGGACAGGACATATCCAGAGATTTCAGGAGAAAGTGAAGACTGCAGGTGCTGGAGATTAGAGACAAGAGTCTTGTGCTGGAAAAGCACAGCAGGTCAGGGTGATGAAGGGCCTAGGCTCGAAACATCGTTTCTCCTGCTTCTTGGATGCTGCCTGACTGTTGTGCTTTTCCAACACCACACTCTCGATATCTAGGGATGGTGATGGTGGTGTCTGGTCATTGTTTGTAAGGGATGATTCCATGAGTATGACTATATCAGGCTGTTCCTTGACTAGTCTGAGACAGTTCTCCACATTTTGGCATCAAAAACCATATGTTAGTGAGGAGGACGTTGCACCATCAAGAGGGCTGATTCTGTGATTGTAATTTCTGGTGCCTTGTTAGTTGCCAACTGGTCCATTCAGTTTCATTCCTGTGTTGAGACTTTGCAGTGATTAATACAGTGAGTAGCTGGCTGGGCCACTGTCAGGTTGGCAGGATTTTTTTTCGCCAATGACAATGGATTCATGGAGATCAGGAGATTCCGAATACGTTTTTATTTCTTGAATTCAGATTCCACCATCTGTCAAGATAGGATTCGAACCAGGACTTAAGTCATTTGTTTTAATATTCTGGATAAAACCCTGGTTTTGTTTCTTTGTAAAACACTGTCCATCATCCTGTCTCCTCCATCCTCCCCTCCAACAACGAGTCAGGAGCACATGGAGTTTCTCTGTCACTAAGACTGAGATAGTCAGATCTGCTCCTTCTCTCCCTCCCACTAGCCCACTGAGCCCAACTGCCTCACGTGGTGTTTCTGATTTTTGTCCTCAACCTACATCTCTCTCCAGTGTCTTGTCAAGCCTTATCAGAGCTCACCTTGACCCTTTACCCTAATCTCGCTAAACTCACTTTCCAACTCTCTTTCCTCCGCTGCCGCCTCATCACTCCCCCTCGCCAATTTATAGATATTGTTCCTTGTTCGGTCTGTTGGTCTTTTTTGGTTATGTCCTTCTCTCCCATTCTGTGAAAAACTAATATTTGACCTCACGGTTGTTGGAAAATCCTGCTCCATCTCCACTCTCCTTTTCCTTTCTGAATTCCTTGCATTTGGTGTCCCTCAACGATCTATCCTTGGTCTCTCCTGTATCTCACGTACATAGTGCCAGGAGGTGATATCATCCAAAAACAGTGTTAGATTTGACATGTACACTGACGATGCCCAGCTCTCCCTCCCCATCATCCCTCTCCATTACTCCACTTGTACTCAGTTATCAAACTGCTTATCACATTCCCACTACTCGATTAGCTGTAATTTCCTCCAATGAAACATTGTCATGGTTAAACCCATTGCCTTACCTTTTCCTTTCTGCTGAGCCCCTCCCTCTCACTGGGAACTCTTGAGGCAGAACGACACTCTTCACAATATCACTGTTCTATCTGACCCCAAGGTGACCTTCTGATCAGACAACTATACAATCACAAACACCAGGAATTCCAATCTCTTAAATGTTGCTTTTCTCCACCTCACCCCAGCTCCATTGCTACTGAAACCCCTTACCTGCGTCTGTGTCGCCTTAAACTTGAATCCAAAACAGAGCCCTTGATTCCGTGACTCAGAATCTGGTTTCAGACTCCCCTCTCAGTATTTACCCTCAGACACATCCTCTCTGTATTTATCCTGTCAAATCCGTTAAGAATCCCATCTGTCTCAATGAGATCACCTCTCTTTCTCCAAAATCCAGTGAGTAGAGTCCCAACCTTTTCAGCCTTTATTTAAACGATAAACCCTCCAAACCAGGGATCGTCTCATTGAATCTTCCCTGAAATGCCTCCAATAAAGTGACACATTTCCTTATCTAAAGGGACCAAAACTGCTCTCATTCCTGCAGATACGGTGGTCTCACCAGCACTTCCACACGGTACTCTCAGGTATATACTCCAAACTCTAATACTGAAAACTTTTGAAACAAAACATTCGATTCCCCTTCCTGATTCCCTGTTGTAACTGTGTGGTAGCTTTCTGTGTTTCCTGAACAATTACCCTGGTCCCTTTGTGGTGCAGCTTTCTACAGTTTCCACCATTTAAATAGTACTTTGTTCTTTTATTATCTCCTCCAAAATGAGCAACTTCCCATTTTCCCCAGTTACACCCCATCTGGCAACTTGTTGCCTCCTTCTCCTGTGCATCTCTCTCTTTTCATAATCCTCTTAGACCTTGACAGTTATGCCTTTTCTAGGAGATATCCCCCCTTCCCATTCTTCCAAACATTTACTGGGAGCACTAGGCAGTGGGAAGTAGACAGAGTTGCTATCTTTTTAGGAATACGCTTTGGAGTGATTGAGAGGATCTTCCTACCCATTGGTCAGGATGAAGACAACTTGCCCATCGTTAGGTATTAGCCTTTCACACCCATGTCTTATTGATGAGGCAGAGCTGCAGCACGGAATGAAAGAAAAGAAAGTAATTCTTGTTCCCCATATCTCACTGACACTTGAATTATTTTCTCCAATGTGTCAAAGAACTGCTGTGTTCAGTCACATAAGATCTCAAGTTGGAATCTCCTAGAAACCCACAGATGTCCCTCTGAGTTGACTGCTGATGTCCTCAAGGGTAATATGTACAGTAATCCTGGGCCACAAGGAGGGGATGGTGTGAGTTTCTAACTTGAACTGATAGTGACAGATTTTATAAACTTGTATTACAGGTGGACGTTCAGATGGTAATCTCAGTAAATATTCTGCTAAACTCTGATTGAATTACTCGGTATATCAGGATCTGGATATTCACATTGTGTGTGTGTGAATATTGTGTTCCAGATCAATCCCATTTGCTGCTTAAAAATTCTCCTTTGAATCATCGCCTCAAAAGGTCTCCCCAAACCTTCAATGTGTCATGTAATCCTTTTATGATGACCTGATGAGTGTAAGGTTTATTATTCGAATGTGTAATTTTTGTATAAGGATGTCTCAAAGAGGGAGCAGAATATTCTTAAAGGGGAGAATAACCATTTTGAGGGGAGGCTGTTGTTTATTGGTATCAATGACATAGGAATAGAAGGGTTCACATTATTGGATCATTGGAATCTCTTGTGGGGTAGAATTGACCTCCATCAGAAGGATGGATTGTACTGGCACTGGAAGGGAACAGTTACTAGTGCTGTTGAGGAGGCATTAAACCGGTGAAGGAATGTGGGTAAACCCAGAGAGAGAGTGAGGGAAGAGCTCAGTCTGACGCTGGTACAGTTCAGACTTCAAACAGTCAAAGCAGACAAGGGCAAGGCACAGGATGAGCAGTTACACTGCATTTATTTCAATGCAGGAGGCCCGATAGGTCGGGCAGAGGAGCTCAGGGTATGGGTTTGAACATCGCACTGGGATATTATAGCAATTACAGAGGCATGACTTAATGATGGATAGGACCAGCAGCTTAATGTTCCACTGTATAGATGCTCTCGCAAAGATAGAAAGGGGACAACAGAGCAGGGGGAGAGAGATTTTTGATTAGGGATAACATTACAACTGGGCTTCAAGAGGGTATTCCTGGGAGTACATCCAGGCAGGTTATACAGGTGGAACTGAGAAATAAGAAAGGGATGATCTCCTTATTGGGATGGTACGATTGATTTTCCCCCGCCCACCTTCCCCAATAGTCAGCAGGGAGGTGAGAAGCAAATTTACTAAGAGATCACTTATCTGTAAGAATAGTATGGTTGTGTACAAGACTTGACCTTCTTTATTATTCATTCACATGAGGGTGTCACTGGCTGGGCCGAAAGGGCAGTAAAGAGTCAACCACATTGCTGTGGGTCTGGAGTCACATGTAGGCCAGACCAGGTAAGGATGGCAGATTCCTTCCGTGAAGGATATTAGCAAATCTGATGAGGTTTTTTTTCGCAATAATCAACAATGGATTCGTGGTCTTTAATAGATTCTTAATTCCAAATTTTTATTGAATTCACATTCCACTGTCTGCTGTGATGGGATCCAAACCCTGGGCCCCAGAACATTACCTGGGTGTCTGGGTTATCCATCCAGTGATAATCTCACTAGGCCATTTGGTAGGGTGAGTGACTGAGGTATCTGTGGGGCAGCACATCAGCACCAAAGATCCCTTGGTTTCTGCGGAAGATAGAAAGGGCTGGCAAGGGAGATATATCCCTGGTGGTGGGGTCTGACTGTAGGTAGCGGACATAGCAGAGGTTAATGGAGATTAGTGGGTGGCAGGTGAGGACCGGGGGATTATATTCTTATTGTGGTTGGGGGGGTGGGGGGGGAAGGCAGAGGTACAGGAAGTGGAGGAAATGCGTTGGAGTGCATTGTTGATCAACTAAGAGGGAAATGCGGTCCTTGAAAGAGGAAACCTTTCTGGGATGTCCTGGAGTGGAATTGCTTCTCCTGGGAGCAGATATGGCAGAGGCGGAGGAATTGGGAGTACAGGATCACGTTTTTACAGGAATATCCTCAAGAGTAATCAGGAGAGAAAAAAAGGGACTTGAAATATCTCTAGGAAATAGTTTAAGGAGAATCCAAAGAGATTCTACAAACACATTAAGGATAAAATAATAACCAGACAGAGAATAGGACCCCTTAAAGATCAACAAGGCCATCTGTGGAACAACAGGAGGTGGGAGAAATACTATGCTATTCTATTCCAGAGAGTTTGGAGAAATAAATAGTGATAACTTGAAAGGTGTCTCTATTACAAAGGAGGAAGTACTGGATGTCTTAAACAGTAGCAACGTGGATAAATCCTTGGGACCTGATCAGGTGTATCCCAGAAATTTGTGGAAAGCTAGGAAGGTGATGGCAGTGTCCCTCCCTGAGGTATTTGTATCATTGTTTGTGACAGGTGAGGTGCTGGAAGATGGGTGCCATTATTTAAAAAAGGTGGTAAGGAAAGGCCAGGGAACAAGAGAACAGTCAACCTAATGTCAGTGGTCGGTAAGTTGTTGGAAGGGATTCTGAGATACAGGATTTACATGTATTTGGAAAGACAAGGATTGATTAGGGATAGTTAACGTGGCTTTGTATGTGGGAAATTCTCTCTCTCGAACTTGATTGAGTTTTTTTGAAGATGTGACATAGATGATTGATGAAAGCAGACTGTGGACGTTGTATATGTGGACACTGAACGATGTTCCACCAAGCAGACTGGTTAGCAAGGTTAGATAACATGAAATGTTAGGAGAACTAGCCATTTGGATACAAAACTGGCTTGAAGGTAGGAGGCAGAGGGTGGTGATGGAGGGTTTCTTTGCGGACTGGAGTCCTGTGAGCAGCATTGTCCTGCAGGAATGGGTATTAGGTCCTTAAATAAATGAGTTGGATGTGAATATATGAGATATGGTCAGTGGGTTCACAGAAGTTGGAGGTGCAGTGGACAATGAAGAAGTTTAGTTCAGAATGCAACAGTATCTTGACCAGATGGGCCATTGGAGCTAGGAGTGGCAGACTGGGTTCAATTTAGACAAATGTAAGCTGTTCGATTTTTGGAAAGGCAAATCAGAGCAGGACTTGTACACTTGTAAAGTCCTTGGGAATGTTGCTGAACAAAGAGACCATGGAGTGCAGGTTCATTGTTCCTTGAAAGTAGAGTCGCAGGTAGGCAGACTAGTGAAGGTGGTGTTTGGTATGCTTATATTTATTGGTCAATGCATTGACTACAGAAGCTGGGACGTCAAATTGTGGTTGGACAGGACATTGATTAAGCCATTTCAGGAATTATGTTTTAAGTTCGAAATTCCCTGTTCTGGAAAGGATGTTGTGAATCTTGCAAGAGTTCAGTCAAGATTTACAAAGACTTTGCTCGGGTTGGAGGATTTGGGCTACAGGGAGAGGCTGAATAGGCCAGGGTTAATTTCCCTGGAGAGTCAAAGACTGAGAGGTGACTTCATGGAGATTTATAAAATCATGCAAAGCATGGATAAGGTGAACAGCCAGGGTCTTTTCCCCCCAGTTAGGTGGGTTCAAAATAAGATCACATGGGCTTAAGTTGAGAGGGCAAAGATTAAAAACTGATCTAAGGGGCAGTTTTCTTGCTGTGTGTGGTGTATGTGTGGAATGAGCTGCCAGATGAAGTAGTGGAGGCTGATACAATTACAACATTTGAAAGGCATCCGATTGTGTACATGATTAGAAAGAGTTTCCAATGATATGGACCAATAGCTGGCAAATGGGGCTCCATTTGTTGAGGATTCCTAGTTGGTATGGAGAAATTGGACCAAAGGTCTGTTTCTGTGCTGTACATCTCTATGACACTAATAAATGAAAATAAGATATGTTCCTTTTTTGTGGAGAGTGAGCAGAAGCACAGATCATTGTCCTTGGAGCTGAGAAGGTTAAGCAGTGATTTTGACTAGGTGCAAATTTGTTTCTAGGATATCTAATCTGCAGAGAGAGGGGAATTGTTAACAATGTCACAATTTTAGTAACTATTTTCAGGTAATTGGCAAATGATGTGAATATGTGAACATTTTTTTATTCAGTAAGTTCTGAGTATCTGGAAGTCTGAATCGCAGCTGGACACAGACTCAGCAGTTATTCATAAACAGATTTGCAGCATCTCCAGAGGGAGAGGGTACATCCCAAATGGGCTGAATAGCCCCAGCCCCTGTGCTCGGTGATACTGCCCCATTGACTGTGAATGTTGAAGCTCATCCCAGGGCAGAGAGAGGGAGGATCCCACCACTCACCTCACAATGGGCCCCGATGTTTGATGTCAGCACAGGCCAATGGGGGGCAGAGGGCAGTACTGGAGGACCAGGTCGTACCAGTTTGTCCTCCAACCAATCGAAGTGAATGAGAGCATCCTCAAGGCTGGAACTAAAGAAAGGCACATATCGCAGAGATCTGAGAAACTGGAGGACATGAGATAGAGAGCGTTCTGTGGCTGGTGAGGAATTATATAAATAAGGAAGAGTTGTGAGGCTGGGTGAAGTGACAGTGATCGGGAGAGTTGAGGATGGAGGAATTTAGAGTTAGTGAGGATTAGAGTCATAATGTTATACAGCAAGGAAACAGGCCCTGTGGTCCAACCAGTCCATGCCGACCATAATCCCAAACGGAACTAATTGTACCTGCCTCTGGTCCACATCCATCCAAATATTTCCTCTTTATGTACTTATCTGAATGTCTTTTAAATATTGTAATTGTATTCACAGCTACCACTTCCTCTGGAAGTTCATTTCACGCGTATACTTTCTTTTAAAAAACCCTAATGGCTTTTCTCAAATCGTTTCTAATTTCTTCTCAAAATGAATGCAACCCAGTTTTGAACCCCCCTTCCCCCCCACCCCGGCTGTTCACCTTATCTACACTTTTCTGATTTTGTAAACCTCTAATAAAGTCACCCCTCAACCTCGTGCACACCAGTGAAAAAAACTCCCAGCCTATCCAGCCTCTCCTTAGAACACAATCCCTCCATTCATGGCAACATCCTGGTAAATCTCTTCTGAACCTGCTCCAATTTAATAATATCCTTCCTATAACAGCACAACCAGAACTGGACAGAGTAGTCCAGAAGAGGCCTCCCCAACATCCTGTACATCCTCAACATAACGTCCCAACTCCTGGACTCAAAGGTCTGAATAATGAAGGTAAGTGTGCTAAGCACCTTCTTAAACACCCTGTCTACAAGTAACACACTTCAGAGCCGTGAAGCTCTCGGTCTCTTTGTTCCCATATCACTACTCAAGGCCCTACTTTTATTGAGTGTAAGTCCTGCCCTCGTTTGTTTTGTCAGGATGTTATATTTTGCATTTATTCCAATCCAAAGAATTTTTGAGTATAAAGGCAGTAGGAGTATAATTAAGAGGGAAATCAGGAGGCAAAAAAGGGACGTGAGATAGCTTTGGCGAATAGGGTTAAGGATAATCCAAAGGGCTTTTGTAAATACATGAGGAACAAAAGGATAACTAGGGAGAAAATAGAGACCCTCAAAGATCAGCAAGGCAACCATTGTGTGGAGCTGCAGGCGATGGGCGAGATACGGAGACAATTATTTTGCATTAGTGTTTACTGTGAAGAAGTACATAGGAGATATAGAATGTGGGGAAATAAATGGTGACATCTTGAAAAATGTCCATGCTACAGAGGAGGAGGAGGTGCTCAATGAGTGGCTAAGGAGCTGGTGCAGGGGAAAAGGATTCACGGTTTATGGATCGTTGTGATCTCCTCTGGAGTAGAGTTGACCTGCATAAGAAGGATGGATTGTACCTGATTTGGAATGTGTCTAATATCGAGGCAGGGAGACTTGCTGGTGATACTCGGGAGGCATTAAACCAGTGAGGGACTGGGTGTAAACCCAAGAAGATGGTGAGGAAAGAGATACGTCTGAGGCTGGTACAGTTTAGAAGTCAAATAGTCAAGGCAGGCAAGGGCAAGGCACAGAATAAAGTCGGACTGAGCAGTTACATTGCATTTACTTCAATAGAAGAGGCCTGACAGGGAAGGCAGATGAGCTCAGGATATGGTTTTGAACATGGCACTGGGATATTATAGCAATTACAGAGGCATCACTCAGGCATGGATAGGACTGGCAGCTTAATGTTCCAGGGTATAGATGCTATAGGGACAATAGAAAGGGGGACAAGACAGGAGGGGGAGTAGCATTTTTGATTCGGGAAGCATTATGTTTTTGCTGAGGGAAGATATTCCTGGGAGCACGCCCAGTGAAGTTTAGGTGGAACTTGAAATAAGAAAGGGATGATCACCTTATTGGGGTTTTCTGCATGGATTTCATCCGGGTGCTCTGTTTTCCTCCCAGAGTCCACAGATGTGCAGGTTGGGTGGATTATCCAGGTTGAATTGCCCACAGTGTTCAGGGATGTGCAGGTTGGGTGGATTATCCAGGCTGAATTGCCCACAGTGTTCAGGGATGTACAGGTTGGGTGGATTATCCAGGCTGAATTGCCCAGTGTTCAGGGATGTGCAGGTTGGCTGGCCCTGGGAAATGCAATGTTACAGTGGGAGGTTAGGAGGCTCTCCAGGTCAGTATCACTGTGATGGGCTGAATGACCTGCTTCCACACTGTTGGGAGTCTCTGATAATTCTACTAGTTTTTAAATAGTTACAGAAAATAATATACCAGATCTAAAAGTTAAGGTTCTGAATTGGACAAAGGCCAATTTTGATGGCACAAGGCAAGAACTTTCATCTGGCCCCTCAAGCCTGCTCTGCCATTCAATAAGATCAGGCCTGAGATTTTCATGGCCTCAGCTCCACATTCCTGCTCTCTCACCATAACCATTAATTATTTTCCTGTTCACAAATCTACCGTTTGCCTTAAAGGCATTCAAGTTGATAACGTCAAATGCTGCACTCGGCAGGGAATTCCACAGATTCACAACCCTTCAGCTGAAGAAGCTCCTCCTGAACACAGTCCTAAACCTGCTCCCCCTTATTTTGAGGTTATGCTCTGTAGTTTGACCTGCCCCCAGTGGAAATAGCCTCCCTGCTTCTGTCTTATCTACTCCCTTCATAATTTTATTGTTTCCTATCCAACTTCCCATTCTTCTAAATTACAATGACTGTAGAACCAGTTTACTCAATCTCTCCACATACACCAACCCTCAACTCCTGACTCAAACTATTGACCCTCCTCTGTACTCCCTCCAGTGCCAGTCCATCCTTCCTGAAGTAAGGAGACCAAACCTGTACACAGTACTCCAGGTGTGGCCTCCCCAGCACCCCGTACAGCTGCAGCGTAACCATCCCTCTAGCAGTGAAGGACAATATTCCCTTCACTGCCTTAATTACCTGCTGCAGCTGCAAACCAACTTCCTGTGATTCATGCACAAGGACACCCAGCTCCCTCTGTACAGCAGCGTGGTGCACGTTTTCACCATGTCATCATCCAGTTTGCTGTTAGTCCGATCAAAATGGATGACCTCACATTTCCCAACATTGAACTCCATCTGCCAGACCCTTACCCACTCACATAACTGATCTGTATCCCTGTGCAGACTTAGTGGCCTCAACACACATTGCTCTACCTCATCTTTGTATCAAATGTGAACTCGGACACCGTACACTTGGTCCTCAACTCCAAAACATTTGTGTAAATTGCAAACAGTTGTAGTGTCAACACTAATGCAAACACCCGTTTATCCCCATTCTTTATTTTTTGTTGGTTAACCGATACTGTATCAATGATAATTACCCATAATGCCATGCATCTTTACCTTATACAGCAGCCTTTTCTGTGGCAACTTATCGAATGCCTTCTGGAAATCCAGGTACACCACATCCACCGAGTCCACCTTGTCCAACGCACTCGTCGTATCCTCAAATAATTTCAGTAAATGCGTTAAACTTGACCTGCCTTTCATAAATCCATGCTTTGTCTGCTCAATGACACAATTTCTACCCAGATATCTCACCACTACTTCCTTGAAAGATTCAAGCATTTTCTCCCCTACAGAAGTTAAGCTAACTGGTCCTTTTTGAAAAATAGTGGCACCACATTTGCAGCTTCCAGTCTGTCAAAACCATCCCACAATCCAACGAATTTTAGTGAATTATCACGAGCTCTATTTGTTATTTCAAAAAAGACTTAAAAGGATGTTGTTAGGGTTGGAGGGTTTGAGCTGCAGGGTGAGGCATAAAAGGCTGGGGCTGTTTTCCCTGGAGTGCGATAGTCTGAGTGGTGATGTTATGGAGGTTTATACAATCATGAGGGGCATGAACAGGGTAAATGAACAAGGTGTTTTCCCTGGAGTGGTGGTATCCAGATGTAGAGGGCATTGCTTTCGGGTGAACGGATAAAATTTCAAAGGGGCCTAAAGGACAACTCTTTCAGGCAGTGGGTGGGATGAGCTGCCAGAGGAAGTGGTGAAGGCTAATACAATTAAAACATGTTAAAGGCATCTAAATAGACACATGATCTGATTAGGAATCATTTACAGGGAAATGGGCCAAGTGCTGGCAAATGGGAATAGATTAGGTTTAGATCCCTGGTTGGCATGGATGAGTTAGACCGAAGGGTCTGTGTCGGTGCTATACATCTCTATGACTGTGGGATCATAACAGCTTATACTGCTCTGCTTTATCTCTGGGCTCCCTCATGACCACTTTGTCAATATCTAGCTTCCTCAGTCTCGAACAGTGGGTGTATATTTGGTCTGTTTAGTATTTTACTATTACTTTTACAGACATTTTTGTAAGTTGATTTTTTACTGCCGCCCAGCCCCTGACCATGTGCTGCTTATTAATTTTTTTCTGGAAAATCTTTGACAGTCATGAATTCTTTTTTACCAATTAGCAAGTGTATTTTCCTTCCATTTCTAACTATCAAATTCTGCACCATTTTCATTCCCTGGAATCCGTTTTGCACTCCCTGAAACATCAACTGTGTTTCTCCTTCCACAGAAACCAGTGATTAATGCCAAAGCCCTGCTGTCTGTGGAGAGGGTGGTGTTTGACTTTCTTGTACA
Source organism: Chiloscyllium punctatum (assembly GCF_047496795.1). Taxonomy (NCBI): domain Eukaryota; kingdom Metazoa; phylum Chordata; class Chondrichthyes; order Orectolobiformes; family Hemiscylliidae; genus Chiloscyllium; species Chiloscyllium punctatum. The sequence goes on along the minus strand of NC_092771.1, from coordinate 45,987,870 downwards.
GCTGCAGTTTTTGTGGTGAAGGTGCTCCCACAATGTGGTTAGGTAAGAGACATTGCAGAGTATTCATTACAACAACAGTGATGATTTGAAGATAATGTCCAAATCAAGAACAGTTTGTAGTTTTATTAATCTGCTTATAATTTCACAAAAATATTATTGGGAACTTGAGACATAAGGCCAGAGAAGGATGATATTAGGTCAGGTGACCAAAACCAATGCCAAATAAGCAGGTTTTGAGAAATGTCTTAAAGGGGGAATGCAGATTTGTGTGGTTTTAGCTGCGAATTTCAGACCTTGTTGGTTTGGCAACTGTAAAAGCAGCCACACAGGTGAAGTAATGAATTAACAGGTCATTTGGAGTCTTGAACAGAATGGGTTGTCGAGGTCTCAAAGGGTGTGCGATGCAGCGAGCTAAGGATGATCACAATCAGGAATTAAATCAAGTGTGAGAATTTTAAATTGAGGGATGTGGGCTGGATGCTGGCAGGTGAGACTAGATTGGGTTGGGATATCTGGTCGGCATGGGCGGGTTGGATTGAAGGGTCTGTTTCGATGCTGTACATGTCTGTGGCTCTGTTGTTGATTATGAATAGCAGCCTTTTGATGAATCAACAAGTTTTGGTAGAGGGAGTACTTGGGCAGCGGAGATTTAGTTTTTCTTGAGATTACAGGGAGGTTGAATGTGGGAAGCCGGCCAGGAGTATGTTTGGATAATGAAGTCTGGAGATAACACAAGATGGATGAGAGTATATGAGCTGAGACAAGGGTGGAATCAGCTAGAACTAGTGGTCTTGGAATGGGACTGGGCTGTCACCCTCACCTCACCTCACCTCTGGGATTCAGCTGGTTGTCAGGTTGTGAATCAGGGCGGTAACACAATCGGGAACTGACTGGCCCTGGTGGAGTCTAAAATGAGTGTCACTCAGCTGGCTGTTGCTGAGCAGCTGCTGCTTCGTAGCCCTGTTGATGACATCTTCCATCACTTTACTGCTGATCGAGTGTGGAGACTGAAAGAGGGAAATTGGCTGGGTTGGATTGCTCTGTGTTTTTGTGTTGAACATCCCTGGGCAATGTTCCACATTGTCGGTAGATGCCAGTGCTGGAGCGGTACTTGGCTTGGTGGGTGGCAAGTTCTGGAGCACAAGCCATCAGTTTTATTGCCAGAATGTTGGCAGAGCCCAAAGACTTTGCACTACTTAACCGTTTCTTGATGTTATTCAAACTGAATCGAACTGGCTTAAAACTCGCATCTGTGATGTTGGAAACCACTGGAGAAGGCTAAGATGGATCATCCCACTTTGCACTTCTGGCTGAAGATTGCAGCAAATGCTGTTGTCTTATCTGGTGCATGGGTGTGTGAGACCCCTCCATCAGTAAGGGTGGGGATATCTGTGATACTTCCTCCAGTGAGTTGTTTAATTGTACATCACTGTTCACAACTGGGTGTGGCAGAATTGCAGAGCTCCAATCGGTTCCATTGGATGTAGGATCACTTAGCTCTGTTGCTTGCTGCTGATGCTGTTTGAAATGCAGATGGTCATGTTTGATAGCTTCACCAGGTTGGAACATCATTTTTAAGTCTGCCTGGTACTGCTCATGGCATGCCCTCCTTTCCATTGTGATGGGTGAGATCAGGATTTACAAACCCATGAGATTACAGATTGTGCTGGAGTACAGTTCTGCTGCTGTTGATGTCCCACAGTGCCTCAGATATATCCAGTTTGAGATCCTACATCTCTTCAAAGTCTGTCCCAATTAGAATGGTGAAAGTGTCACTCAACGCAATGGAGGTTCTTTTCAACTTTAAGCCAAGTCTTGTGTCTCCAAAAGGAATGTGTGATGGTCGCTCGTACTGATACTGTCATGGCCAGATGTATCTGCAGCTAATCAATTCATAACAGTGAGATCAAGTATGTTTTACACACTTGTTGGTACCCTCACCACCCGCTGCAGACTCAGTTGAGCAGCTATATCCTTTAGGACCTGGCCAGCTCAGTCAGTAAATCTGTTGCAGAGCTAGTCTTGATTGTGGACATTGAAATCCTGTACCCAGAGTACGTTTGACACCATTTTATTGCCTCAGTGCTTCCTCCAAATCTTGTTCAAGATGAAGGAGAAGTGATTCATCAGCCGAGGGAGGACGGGACGTGGTAATCAGCAGGAGCCATGAGACTTCCTGGTCTCTGGAGGCAATGCTGAGTACTCCCAGGGGAAATCCTCCCTGTCTGTACACTGCTGTGTCACCACCTCTGACGGGTCTGTCCTGCCAGTGGGACGGGACATATCCAGAGATTTCAGGAGAAAGTGAAGACTGCAGATGTTGGAGATCAGAGTCAAGAGTCTGGTGCTGGAAAAGCACAGCAGGTCAGGGTGATGAAGAGCTTAGGCTCGAAACATCGATTCTCCTTCTCCTCGGATGCTGCCTCACCTGTTGTGCTTTTCCATCACCACAATCTCAATACCTTGGGATGGTGATGCTGGTGTCTGGTCATTGTCTGTAAGGGTTGATTTCATGAGTGTGAGTATGTCAGGCTGTTCCTTGATTGGTTTGTGAGACAGCTCTGCACATTTTGGCCCCAAAATCCAGATGTTAGTGAGGAGGACATTGCACCATCGAGAGGGCTGATTCTAAGGTTGTATTTCCTAATGCCTCCTTAAATGCCGAGTGGTCCATCCAGTTTCATTCCTTTGTTGAAACTTTGCAGTGATTAATACAGTGAGTAGCTGGCTGGGTCACTGTCAGGTTGGCAGGATTTTTTTCGCCATTGACAATGGTTTCATGGAGATCAGGAGATTCCTAATTCCAGTTATTTTTTTCTTGGCAGATGGTGGAATCTGAATTCAAGATGGGATTCGAACCAGGACTTCAGTCGTTTGTTTTAATATTATGGATAAAAGTTAAATACATTGGGTTTGTTCACTCGCTTGAAATATCACTTACCCAGGTTTTGTTTCTTTGTAAAACACTGTCCATCATCCTGTCTCCTCCATCCTTCTCTCCAACAACAAGAGTTTTGAGCGCATGGAGTTTCTCTGTCATTAAGACTGAGATAATCCGATCTGTAGCTTCCCTCCCTCCCACTAGCCCGCCGAGCCAAACTGCCTCACGTGGTGTTCCCGGTTTTGTCCTAAACTTACATCTTCCTCCAGTCTCTTGTCCAGCCTTATCAGAGCTCACTTTCACCCTTTACCCTAATTTCACTAAACTGTAGACTTTCCAACTCTCTTTCCTCCTCCTCCTCATCAGTCCCCCTCACCGATTCACAGACATTGTTCCTTGTTCTGTCTTTTCTGGTTATGTCCTTCTCTCCCAAAATCCTGCTCCATCTCCACTCTCCCTTTCCTTTCTGAATTCCTTGCATTTGGTGTCCTTGGTCCCTTCTGTATCTCACGTACATACTGCCAGGAGGTGACATTGTACAAAAGCACCATGTTGGGTTTCACATGTACACTGATGATGCCCAGCTCCCCCTCCCCATCATCCCTCTCCATTACTCCACTGTTACTCAGATATCAAACTGCTTACCACATTCCCACTACTCGATTAGGTGCCGTTTCCTCCAATGAAACATTGTAGTGGGAAAACCCATTGCCTCACAAATTCCTTTCCCTAACTGCTGAGCGTCTCCCTCTCGCTGGGAACTATGCAGCAGAACTACACTCTTCACAGTATTGCAGTTATATCTGACGTGAAGCTGACTTTCTGATCAGACATCCACAATCTCAAACACCAGGAATTCTAATCTCTCAAACGTTGCTTGTCTCCTCCTCACCCCAGCTCCATTGCTACTGAAACCCCTTACCCGCATCTGTGTTGCCTTAAACTTGACGAATCCGAAACAGAACCCTTGATTCTGTGACTGACTCAGAATCTGGTTTCAAACTCCCCCCTCAGTACTTGCCTTCAGACACATCAGAATTTATTCTGTCAAACCCCTTAAGAATCTGGTGGTGCGGTCTGATTGTAGCTGGTAGAAATGACAGAGGATGATGTGTTGTATCTGGGTGGAAGGTAAGGACTTAGGGGTGTGTTCTATCCTTGTTGAAGTTGGAGGTGTGGGTTTCAAAGGCAGAGGTGCAGGAAGTGGAGGAGATATAGTGGATTGTATTGACCACATGGGAGGGGACATTGCAGTCCTTGAAATATGGGGCCATTTGGTATGTTCTGGCCTCACTGGAACACTGCAGTAAGCATGAGACAGAGATGTTGACCAGGTAACAGGCTCGTGTGTTAAAGTGGCAGGCAGCTGGAAGGTCGGGCTCTGTTTTTGCAGCAGAACGTAGATCATCAGTCGCCATTTCCGCCACCTCCACTGAAATTCTGCCAGACACAGGTTCCTGTCCCCTCCATTAACAGCTATGCACCCTCCCAGCCAGAACGTAATCCACTCCTTTGTCTTTCCAAATGTTCTGGTCTCTCTTTGGGTTCTGTCCCTGCCTATTATTTACTCTTTAACCCCTATCTCTGCAGTACAAAGATCTGCAGATTAGTTGAATTGGCCAAGCTAAATTTCCCATAATGCTCAGGGATGTATAGGTTAGGTGCATTATTCATGATAAATATACAGTAATAGGGTAGGGGAATGGGTTGGGTGGGATACCCTTCGGAGGGACGCTGTGGACCTTTTGGGCCGAATGGCCTGTTTCCACACTGTCAGGATTCTAATTTTCCCAGCTCCCATCGGTTCTGAGGAAGGGCCACTGGACAAATTTCTGTTCCCAGATGCTGCCAGACCTGCTGAGCTTTCCCAGCACCTTCTGCTTGTTGTTCCTGATTGACACCATCCATACACCTTCTGGGTTTGATTCAGACAGGGGGAGGATCCCACCACTGACCTCACAATGGGGTCCAGCTGATTGGTGGAAGCTTCAGACCAATAAGAAAAGGTGGTGGGACAAGTGGAACCAGCTGGTCATCCAAACAATGGGAGTGAATAAGGGGCGCGGCCAGTGGGATGACACATCACCAGTAACTCTGCCTGTGCAGTGCCCCGTGACTCGGCCGTTGGTGAATGTGGGAGACGCAAACAGGGAAGGGGAGAGTGGCCTCGGAGGCAGGGAGATAATGAGTCACTTTAGACTGGGAAGTTTTAGTTACACTCTGTGCGGTTCGTAAGTCTGAATTAGAAACTCTTAATCCTGCGTTTGCAGCAGATGGGAAAATGGCTGCGGCCCTCAGGCGATGATAAGTCCTGGGATATGGCCGCCATCTTTATTAGGGGCAAGGTACAGTGAGGCACATGTGCATGTCCCCTTCATAGGATGGGGTGGGGGTGGGGGGGATGGGGTGGGGGTGGGGGTGATGGGGTGTGGGTGGGGGTGGGGGGGGTGGGGGCTGTGCAACTTGATGAAAAGCATTTACACATCAAGCACATACTTTTTTCTTGGTATGTCTTTATATTCTTCCTGCACTGACTGTGAGTTTTGTTTTGTGAATTCATTTCATAGGATATTAAACCAGAATAATTGAGGCTGGGATCTCAAAAGCAAGTTTTTATAGTCAATGGAGTCATCAGGATCTGAATATCATTGGCACTTAACTGTGGAAGGAGAAAGGTTTGTCTGATCTGTTTGTGGGAAAATATCTCCAATATTTTTGTTAAGCAGAAAGATGTACAAATTCGTGGTTTGATCACCCTTTGGGTGTGTGCTGTTCTGGGCCCTGCAACTGAGGAAGGAGATATTGGCCTGAGAGGGAGCACAGATTTATCCAAATTACACCTCGTCTCTTTCTCAGAACTCTCAAGATTTAGACCCAATCACCCACTTCATGATGTTAACCTGTAAACTTCATATTTTCAATTACCTGCAAACTTCCCATTAAAAGTCCTTTTGGACTCAAATTCAGTACCTTTTCAGGTGGAATGTTCCAGCTTCTGACAACTGTCCATTCATCCAGAAACTGCTGAGGTCCATGTTGACTCTGGGGTTACAAAGGGCTGAGCTGAAAGATGAGATGCTGTCCCTGAGCTCCCATTGAGATGCATTGGAACAGTACAGGAGGCTGAGGGCAGTGTAGGTATGAGCAGACAATGAAAATGACAGGGCTGCACTGTGAGGGCTGCTTGGCTCAATGAGAGTGTTTTGGAGTTGGGTGTAAACAGACTGATGTGAGACAGGGAGAAGGTGAAGCTGAAACTCCGTTTTAGTTCAGGCCGTTCAGAAATTCACAGTCCCAATGGGAACAGTCAGTTTTTAAGTGATACCTGCAGAGTATTTGTTAATAGTTTTTAAAGTATTTTTCCTGAGGGCAGTTGAGAGTTACCCACATTGCTGTGGGTCTGGAGTCACATGTAGGCCAGACCAGGTGAGGATGACCGTTTCCTTCCCTACAGGACATTAGTGAACCAGATGGGTTTTCTAACAATCGACAATAGTTTCATGGTCATCATTCGCCTTTTCATTCTAGATTGTATTGAATTCCGATGCTGCCATCCGCCATATTGGGATTCTAACCCTAATCCTCGGAACACTGCACATGTAACTCATCTGGCAGGAATACCATTAAGCCATTGCCTCCCTTTTTAGCAATGATTAAAAGAAAGTTCCATCATTCTACGTGTACAATGTGAGATAAAATACTGCAACGTCCATGTGTCAGCCTCTCCAAAAGGTCAATCAACAGAAATTTGTTTGGGGGCGAAATATTTCACTTTTCATTTTTGGGGGGGGGGTTAATTAAACAAAAATGAATCCAAATAAAAATCTTATGCCACGGTCATGTAATTTCTGAAGCCGGAGGGGGATTACAGAGACAGGGAGGGTTGTGGGGCCAGAGAGGGATTGTTGTCCAAACATCACTGTGGTGTACATGGACTGCAGCATTTCAGGGAGGTGGGTAACCACCACTTTCTCCAAGACAAGTAAAGGTGGCCAATAAATACTGGTCTGGGCAGCAAAGGCAACCCCCAGGGAATAAAACCAAGCAGTGACCTCTCTGAGCTGACTGGCTGTGAAGTTAAAAACCTCTCTGGAAATGGAGTGGGCAGAGAAGAGAAACAGAGACATTTCACAGCTGCCCTCAGAGAGACCTCACCCTTGGAAGTACTCAGAGCCGGGGATCAGCTCAGTGAGTTTCAGTCTCTTCAAATATCAATCTTAGTCGGTTTTATTTTATTAAATCTACAATACTGAGTCAGGTGAGGATTTCTTTTAAATGTCTTACGGTCTCTTGATTAAATGTTTAAGATATGAACCATAAGCATTAGGTTATTCTCGGGCAGTATTTTTCGAGCAGTAAAACTCTGCCTTTGTCTTGGTCTGTAGATTGTTAAGGCGGAGAGATGGCCTGTTGTAGAGTGGTGTGCTGTTCCTGTCGGGTGTGGGAGATTAGGGAGAGTTTCAATGATCCTGATGATTATGTCTGCAGCAAGTGTGATTGTAAATCCTGTTGGATCGCATGGATTGGTGGAGGAGTGATTAAAGACAGTGAGGAATTGACAGGAGCCGGGGTGGTGATAGGTGGCAGTCTCAGGATTGCTGGATACTGCAGATACAGTCAGGTAGGTGGGTTACCTCCAGGAAAGCTAGGAGGGGTAGGCAGGTACTGCAGGAGTCTCCTGTGGCTATCCCCATCTCAGACAAGTATACTGTTTTGAAAAATGTAGGTGGTAATAGACTTTCAGGGGAATGTAGCACTGACAGCCAAGTTACTGGGTACTGAGACTGGCTTCTAACATAATGTGAGGTATATCCAGTTCCACACAATCGATGGTGATAGGAGACTCTCTAGTCAGGGACACAGTCCCCCATTTCTGCAGCTGACAGTGAGACATCAGAATGGGGTGGTGCTGCCCTGGTGCCAGTGTCAAGGATGTCTCACAAAGGGAGCAGAATATTCTCAAAAGGGAAACTAACCAGTGGGAGGACATTGTACATTGGTACCAATGGCATAGGAAGGGGAAAGCATGGGGTCCTGACGAGCAGGGAGATTTGCTAGTGCTACTGGGGAGGCATTAAACCAGTGAGGGAGTCGGGGTAATCCTAAAGGGATAGTGAGAAAAGAGGTGAGTCTGAGGCTGGTACTGTTCACCAGTCAGACTGTCAAGGCAGGCAAGAGCAAGTCACAGAATGAGGTGTGACGGACAAGTTGCACTGCATTTATTTCAGTGCAAGAGACCTGACAGGTCAGACAGGTGGGCTCAGGGTATGGTTTTGAACATGGCCCTGGGATATTACAGCAATTACAGAGGCATCACTCACGGATGGATAGGACCAGCAGCTTTATGTTCCAGGATATAGATGCTATAGCAAGGATAGAAAGGGGCCAACAGAGCAGGGAGAGGGGTGTTTTTGATTAGGGATAACATTATGGCTGGGCTTCGGGAGGATATTCCTGGGAGTACCTCCAGGCAAGTTATTTGTGTGGTACTGAGAAATAAAAAAAGGATGACCATCTTACTGGGATTGTATTATAGACTCTCTCCCAATAGTCAGCAGAGAATTGAGACACAATTTTACCAGGAGACCTCCATTATCTGTAAGAATAATATGGATGCAATGATAAGTGGTTTTAACTTTACCAACATGGCCTATGAGTGCTGTAGTGTTAAGGGCTTGGATGGAAAGGTATTTGTTCAGTGTGTACGAGAACATTTCAGATTCAGTTTGTAGGATGTACCTACTAGAGAAGGAACAAAACCTGACCTGTTTTCTTTATTCATTCACAGGATGAGGCTGTCACTGGCTCGGCCAGCATTTATTGCTGTGTTTACCCAGAGGCCAGATAAGAGTCAACCACGTTGCTATAGATCTGGAGTCACTTGCAGACCAGACCAGGTAAGGATGGCATTTTCCTTCCCTAAAGGTCGTGAGTGAACCACATTGGTTTTTCCAACAATTGACAATGGATTCCTTGTCGTCACTAGATTATTTTTTTCCAGATATTTATTGAATTCACGTTCCAAAATCTGCCGTGATGGGATTCAAACCTAGGACCCCAGAACGTTATCTGGGTCTCTGGATTAACTGTCTAGCGATAATTTCACTCCGTCATCACTGCCTCTTAGGAAATGAGGCAGGGTGAGTGAGTGAGGTATCAGTGGGCCAGCACATAAGCACCAAAGATCCCTCAGTATTGTGGCTCAGTGGTTAGCGCTGCTTCCTCAGCACCAAGGACCTGGGTTTGATTCCAGCCTCGGGTGATTGCCTGTGTTCACGTTGGCACATTCTCCCCAATGTTTGTGAGGGTTTCCTTCGGGTGTTCCAGTTTCCTCCCACAGTCCAAAGATGTGTAGATTAGTTGGATGAACCATGTTAAATTTCCCATAGTGTCCAGATGCAGTATATGAGGTTTTGGGATGTGCAGGCAAATCTCTGCCTCATGTGAAAAGATCCTTTTGTGGTCTTGGACAGAGGTCAGAGGGAGGTGTGGCCGCACGTTTTACATTTCCCATGGCGGCAAGGGAGGGTCAAGAGTGTGGAGCATGGGTTGGTGGGAGGGTGTGGACCAAACATGGGAGGTGCAGAGGGAATGGTCTCTGCGGAACATAGACAGGGTTGGGGGAGGGAAATATGTCTCTGCTGGTGGGGTCTGACTTTAGGTAGCAGAAATAACAGAGGTTAATGTGCTGTATCTGGAGATTAGTGGGGTGGAAGGTGAAGACCGCAGGGTTTTATTCTTTATTGTGGCTGGAGGGGTGGGGTAAAGGCAGAGGTGCGGGAAGTGGAGGGTATGTGTTGGAGGGCATTGTTGATCAAGTCAGAGGAAAATTACGGTCCTTGAAGTAGGCCTTTCTGGGATGTCCTGGAATAGGATCCAAAGAGATTAAACAAATATATCACAGACAAAAGATTAACTGGACCAGGGAATAGGACCCCTTAAAGGTCAACAAGGCTGTCTATGGAACCACAGGGGGTGCGAACGATATGCAAATATTTCAAGTCATTTTTACTGGAGAAGTATATGGAAGCTCAAGAGTTTGGAGAAATAAACAGTGATAACTTGAAAAGTGTCCATGTTACAGAGGAGGTGGGACTGGATGTCTTAAATCGCATCAAGGTGGATAAAGCCCTGGAACCTGATCAGGTGTATCCTGGAACTTTCTGGAAATCAAGGGAACTGATTGTTGGGCCTCTCCTGAGGTATTTGTATTGTTGATAGCGACAGATGAGGTGCCATTATTTTAAAAAGGTGGTAAGGAGAGGCCATGGAACAAGAGAACAGTGAGCCTGAAGTCAGTGGCAGGCAAGTTGTTGGAAGGGATTCTGAGGGGCAGGATAACCATCTATTTGGAAAGGTAAGGAATGACCGGGAGAGTCAATGTGGCTTTGTACATGCACAATTGTATTTCACTAACTTGAGTGAGTGTTTTGAAGTGACAAAGAAAAATGATTAAACCAGGCTGTGAACGTTGTTTATATGGACATTCAGCAAGGTTCCACAAAGCAGACTGGTTCGCAGGGTTAGATAACATGGAATGCAGGGAGAGCAAGCCATTACAAAACTGCCTTGAAGGTAGGAGACAGAGGATGATGATGGAGAGTTGCTTTGCGGACTGGAGGCCTGTGAGCAGCAGTGTGCTGCAAGGATGAATATTGGGCCCTTAAATAAATGACTTGGATGTGAATATATGAGGTATGGTCAGTAGGTTTATAGAAGACACCAAAATTGGAGGTGTAGTGGACAGTGAAGAAGGTTAGTTCAGAATACAAACAGGATCTTGATCAGATGAGCGATTGGAGCAAGGAATGGCAGACGGAGTTCAATTTGGATAAATGTGAGCTGTTGTATTTTGGAAAGGCAAATCAGGGCAGGACTTATACAATTAATGGTAAAGTCCTGGGGAACATTGCTGAACAGAGACCTTGGAGTGCAGGTTCATAGTTCCTTGAAAGTAGAGTCACAGGTAGGCAGGGGAGTGAATGCAGCATTTGGTACGCACCCCGTTATTGGTCAATGCATTGAATGCGCCTGTTGTGACGTCATATTGTGGCTGGACAGGGCACTGATTAAGGCCCTTCTGGAATTCTGTTTTCAGTTCCAATCTCCCTGTGCTTGGAATAATGTTGAGAAACTTGAAAGGGTTCAGACAACATTTGCAAGGATTTTGCCAGGGTTGGATGGTTTGAGCTATTGGGAAAGGCTGAATAGGCTGGGACTATTTTCCCTGGAGATTTGGAGGCTGAGAGGTGGTCTTATAAAATTATGAAGGGCATGGATAAGATGAGCAGTCAGGGACTTTCTCCCAAGTTCAGTGGGTACAGGCTTAAGGTGAGAGGGAAAAGATTTAAAAGGGATCTAACGGGCATCTTGTTCATGTTGAGGGAATTGCAAGTATGGAATGATCTGCCAGAGGAAGGGGTGGAGGCTAGTACAATTGCAGCATTTAAAAGGCATCTGATTGGGTACATGAAGAGGAAGGATTTAGAGGGAATAAGGGTGAACCGCTGGCAAATGGGACTCCATTAACGCTCTCCGTTATTGGTCAATGCATTGAATACAGAAGCTGGGATGCCATATTGTGGCTGGACAGGACATTGATTAAGCCACTTCTGGAATTCTTTTTTCAGTTTGAATTACTCTGTTCTGGGAAGGATGTTGTGAAACTTGAAAAAGTTTGGACAAGATTTCCAAAAACGTTGCCAGGATTGGAGGATTTGGGCTACAGGGAGAGGCTGAATAGGCTGGGGTTATTTTCTCTGGAGAGTCAAAGACTGAGAGGTGACTTCATGGAGATTTATAAAATCACGAGGGGTGTGGATAAGGTGAGCAGCTGGTGTCCTTTTTCCTCAGGTTAGGTGGGTCCAAAACTAGAGCACCTGGGTTTAAATTGAGAGGGCAAAGATTTAAAAGGGATCTAAGTGGCAACGTTTTCAAGCTGAGTGTGGTGTGTGTATGGGAGGGGCTACCAGATGAAGTAGTGGAGGCTGATAAAATCACAACATCTAAAAGGCTTCCAATAGGAAGGGTTTTGATGGATACAGGCCAATAGATGGTAAATGGGAATCCATCAGTTTAGGATTCCTCGTTGGCACGGGCGAATTGGACCTGCCATTACACACTACCTATGGTTTCTTTGATCTTAATAAATTAAGATGCATTCCTCTATTTTGTGGAGAGCTAGCTAGCTGAAGCACAGTTAATTATCCTTGGAGCTGAGAAGTTGAAGCCGTGATTTCGATCGGGTGCAGATTTGGTTCCAAGGTCTTGAATTTGCAGAGAGAGAGAGGAATTGTTAACACTGTCACAATTTTTAGTAACTACTTTCTTGTAATTGGCAAATAATACAAGGTGAAAATGTGAACACTATTTTACTCAGTAGGTTCTGAACATCTGGAACAGTCTGAACGACAGAGATTCAACAGATATTCTGAAACAGACTTATAATTTTACTTTTTAAGGAAAGATTTCGGGGGCTATGGGCAAATGGGAGGGGACTTGGGACAGATTTGCAGCATCTCCAGGGGGAGTGAGTCCAGCCCCAATGGGCTGAATAGCCCCCAGGCCCTGTGCTCTGTGATACTGCCCCATTCACTGTGAATGATGAAGCTCATCCCAGGGCAGAGAGAGGGATTAGCCCTCCACTCTCATCACAATGAGGCCTGGCTGATTGACGGCAGCTCCAGACCAATGGGAGGAGAATCTGTGTGGTCCTGCAGCCAATGGGATTGAATGAGGCGTGTGGCCAGCAAGACAACACCTGTCCATGAGCTGTGCAGGTGCAATGTCACTATTTGGGGTTGGGAGAGACAGCAGAGACTGGGACAGAGGCTGTAGGACCTGAATTACAAACTCCCAGTAAATTAAAACCTGAAGAACTGCGGGAGATATAAATCAGAAACAACAACCAGGAGGTTCTGGAAAAGCTCAGCAGGTCTGGCAGCATCTGTGAAGAGAAATCAGAGTTGGTTGAAGATCTGCTGTCGCTTCCACAGAACAGATGTTACTGAGGAAAATAAAGTCAGTTTATATGCAGAAGAAAGTGTTGGGGGGGATGATAAAAGGAGTAAAGGATAGGTGGGGATAGAGTGAGAAGAACAGTTGGATAAAGGATAACCATCTGGATAGGGGAGGGTGACTAGCTGTTAATGGAGACTGTTAGTGGCTAACCATAGGTAGTGTGTAATGGCAGGCTGTGAGAACAAGGCCTGGTGTGTGGGGTAGGGGGGCTACGACATGAGGTTGTTAACCTATGGTGAGCCACTAACTGTCTCCATTGTAAGCTGTTCCCCACCTACATCACTCCACGATTGGAGCTGCCGAGAACACAAACCTTTGGAATATCTTCCCTAACTCCCCCTCTCCGCCTTAAAGATGTATCTAAAAATCGTTCTCTTTAATCAACGTTTCCATCATTCGTGAAGCATTTTAGGAGATTTGTCAATGTGAAAGGCTCCATACAATGCAGGTAGTTGTTGTTATTGTCTGACATCAGGAGAAACAGGGCTGAGTCCTCTCTCTCTCTTATACCTGATTAACAGCAGCAAAAGCAGGAAGCACTGAGCATGCTCCAGTCCACAATGGGCCTCGGATTATTGATGTCAGCGCAGGACCAATAAGAGTGGGGGAACGGTGGTCCTTCAACGAATCGGAGTGAATGAGGGGCGGGACAATACTCAACCACGTGATAAACATCATGGACAGCACACTGTTGTTATGACCAAGGCATTGGAAATGTGTGAAGGTGAAGGGCAGGGGAAAGGAAAGACATATTGACCAGGAAGAGAAGGAAACTTTCATGGTATGGGATGTGAGGTTTTACAGAACTTAGTGCACATTGTAAAGCACAAATTTCAAAATCCAAATTCTGCACCATTTTCCATCCCTCTAATGCAATTTTGCACTCCCTGAAATATCAACTGTGTGTTTCTCCCTCCACAGATACCAGTGTTCAATGCCAAAGCCCCATTGCCTGTGGAGAAGGTGATGTTTGACTTTATCGTATAGCTGCAATTTGTGTGGTGAAGGTGCTCCCACAATGTGGTTGGGTAAGAGCTGTTATAGATTATTCACTCAGCGACAGTGAAGAGTTGACATTGTGTGCAAATCAACAGCAGTTTGTTTTTTTTTATCATGTTTATAATTCCACAGAAATACTATTGAGAACTTCAGACATAAGGCCACAGCTGGGGATTTTAGGTCAGGTGATCAAAAGAATTGCGAAATAAGCAGGTTTTCAGGAATACCTTAAAGGAGGAAAGCAGGTTTGAGGGGGTTAGGGTGGGAATTCCAGACCATGTTGCCTTGGGAACAGTAGAAAGAGCCAGACAGGTGAAGCAATGAATAAACTCATCGTTGGGAGTCTAAAAGAAAATGAGTTGTCGGGGTCTCACAGGTTGTGTGGTTCAGGGAGACAGGGATGTTCACAGCCAGGAATTACATCAAGGGTGAGAATTTTAAATTGTTGCTTGTTAATAGGAGCCTTTTGATGGATCAACAAGTTTTGGTACAAGTGAGCACTTGGGCAGTAGGGTTTTAGATACTCTTGAGATTACATGGAAGTTGAATGTGGGAGGCTGGCCAGGACTGTGTCTGGTTAATGAAGTCTGGAGATAACACAGGGATGGACGAGTATTTCAGTAAATGGGCTGAGACTAGGGTGGAGTTGGGTGATGTCACTGATGTAGAAATAGTGCTTTTGGAGTTGGGCTGCTCCTCCTCCTCATCACCCCCCCTTCCCAATTCACAGATATTGTTCCTTGTTCTACCTGTCTGTCTTTTCTGGTTATGTCCTTCTCTCCCATTCTGCTACAAACTAATATTTGACCCCACCATTGTTGGAAAAACCTACTCCATCCTGACTCTCCCTTTCCTTTCTGAATTCCTTGTATTTGGTGTCCCTTAAGGATCTCTCCTTGGTCCCTCCTGTTTCTCACCTCCACACTGCCAGGAGGTGACATTGTCCAAAAGCACCGTGTTAGGTTTCACATGTACACTGACACTGCCCAGATCTCCCTCCCCATCATCCCTCTCCATTACTCAGTTATCAAACTGCTCATCACGGACCCACTACGCAATTGGCTGCAATTTCCTGCAATGGAACATTGCAATGGTTCAATCCATTGCCTTCAGTTGCTATTACAAATACATTTCCCTTACTGCTGAGCTCCTCCCTCTCCCCGAGAACTGTCTGAGGCAGAACCACACTCTTCACAATATTGCTCTCATATCTGACCCCAAGGTGACCTTTTGATCAGGCATCTACACAATCACAAACAGCCAGGAATTCCAATCTCTTAAAATGTTGCTTGTCTCCACCTCACCCCAGCTCCATTGCTACTGAAACCCCTGACCCGTGTCGGTGTTGCCTTAAACTTGACGAATCCAAAACAGAACCCGTGATTCCGTGACTGACCCAGAATCTGGTTCCAGACTCCCTCATGATGGGAAACATCCTCTCAGTATTTACCCTGTCAAACTCCTTAAGAATCCTACATGTTACAATGAGATCCCCTCTCATTCTTCCCAAATCCAGTGAGTCGAGTCCCAACCTCTTCAGTCTTTTCTTAAAAGATAATCCCTGTAAACCAGGGATCATCCAGTCAATCTTCTGTGAAATGCCTCTGATGGAATGATGTATTTCCTTAAATAAAGGGACCAAAACATCTGTCATTACTCTAGATGTGGTCTCACTCAGACTTTGTAAAGTTCCTCTCAGGTATATACTCCAAACAACTCCCTTTAAACTTGCACAGATGTTGTTGGAAATGCTCAGCAGGTCATGCAACATCTGTGAAGAAAAACCAGTTAAAGTTTTGGGTCTGGTCACCCTTCCTCAGATACGTTAACTCTACTTTCTTTTCACAGATGCTGCTAGACCTGCTGAGCTTTTCCAGAAACTTCTGTTTCTCTTCCTGGTTTACAGCATCTTCAGTTGTTTCGGTTTTCATATCTTTTAATCTTGCCATCTCTCCTCTAGAATTTGTCATTTCCACCTTGGAAAAAAGATTCACATTTGTTTGGTCTCCCCTACCCTGGGAAAAAAGAAACCATGACTAGTCACCCTATCATTGCTCCTCATAATTTTATAAAGTTCAATAAAGCCACATAAAGTATCCAGTGCTGCAGGGAAATAGCTTCAGCCTATTCAGCCGCTCCTTATGGTTCAAATGTTCCAATACTGGCAACACCCTGGAAAAACTTTTCTGAACTCTTGCAAGTTTCCCAACATCTTTCCTATAGCAGGGAGACTGGAATTGAAAGCAGTCTGGGGATTCCAAAAGTGGCCGAGCCAATAAACTGTACAACCGGAACATGATCTCCCAACTCCTATACTCCATGCACTGCGTGATAACAACTAGCATACCGCACACCACCTTCACCAACCTGTCTACCTTCAACCACACTTTCAAGGAACTATCAACCCACACTGCACGGTCTGTTTGTCTTTCAACACTTCCCAGGAACTTGTCATTAAGAGGTTGAGTCCTATTCTGCTAACATCTTTCTGAAATCAGGGAGACCACAATTGAATGCAGTATTCTAAAACTGACCTCACCAATGCCCTACTCAGCCACAACGTGCCCTCCTAATCCCTATACTCAGTGACAGAATCCCTACAGTGTGGAAGCAGGCCTTTTGGCCCATGAGACCATACCAACCATCGGAACAGCATTCCACCCTAACTCTGTAACCTACCATTACCCAAAGCTCATCCAGCTAACCTGCATGTCTTTGGATTTGTGGGAGGAAATTAAGAGCACCCAGAGGAAGCCCACGCAGACACACAGGGAGAATGTGCAACCACCACACAGACAGTGGAATCGAACCATAGTCCATTTATTGATCAGCGCATTCCATTCAATGTTGGTGTCCCAAATGCCACATTCAGCACCTGATCTCCCTGAATCTCTACTTTCCAAGAACTATACAGTTGTTCTTAGCCCTTCAGAGGGAATTAAGGTGAGGAGGAGAAAACAGGAACAGGGTTGAGTTTTAGATCTATAAAATAACTCCATCTTCCCCCTCTGTTCCCCCCCCCCTACTCTGTCCCCCCCATACCCCAGTCGGCCTGTTCCCCCTCCCCCATAGTCTCTTCCCCCCCCTTTGTCGGTCACCTCCCCCAACCCCCCCAGTCTGTTCCCCCTTTCTGTCAGCCGACCCCCCCCCCCGTCTGTTCCCCTCCTCTCTAATCCCACATTCTGTCCCCACCCGTCTCTGTGCCACCCCTCTCTGTCCCCCATTCTTTCCCCACCCACTTCGGTCTCACCCCTCTCGATCCACCCACCCCCTGTCTGCCCACCCTCCCTCCCAGTCCCCTAGTTCTGTACTCCCCCACTGCAGGGCAAATATCTTGCCTATTTACCGTATCCATGCCCAGCCTGATTTTAAAAATCTCTTTCTGGTCACCATTCAGCCTCTGACGCTCCAGGGAAAACAGCCTATCCAACCCTGGCAACATGCTATAATTCTTTTCAGATCTCTTTAAAGTTTAAGAGCATTCATCTGATAGGAAGGAGAACAGAATTCTATGGAATATTGATTTGGCAACTTTTGCAATGTCCTGTACAGCCGCAATATGTCCTCCCAACCCCTATACTCAATGCTCTGACCAGTAAAGACAAGCAGACCAACTGCTGCCTTCACTATCCTATCTACTTGCTACTCTACTGTCAAGGAACCATGAACCTGCACTCCAAGGACTCTTTGTTTAGCAACACTCCCCAGGAATTTACTATTAACTGTATAAGTCCTGCTGAAGTTTCCTTTTCCAAAATGCACCAGCTCGCATTTTTCTAAACTGAACTCCTCAGCTCATTCACCCATCTGATCCAGATCCTCTTGTACTCTGAGGTAATCTTTTTCACTGTCTACTACACCTCCCATTTTGGTGTCATCTGCAAACTTACTTACAATACCTCTTATGGTCACATCCAAATCATGGATATAAATGACGAAAAGTAGTGGATCCAGCACCGATCCTTGTGACACTCCACTGGTCACAGGCCTCCAGCCTGAAAAGCCCCCTCTGCCTTCTACCTTCGGGCCAGTTCTGTACTCCATGCGATCTAACCTTGCTGACCAGTCTCCCATGAGGAACCTTGTCAAACACATTACTGAAGTCCATGTAGATCATGTCCATGCTCTGACCTCAGCAATCCTCTTTGTTACTTCTTCAAAAAAACGGAGTCAAATTCATGAGATATGATTTCCCATACACAAAGCTGTTATTAGTATCCAGGATTTAACTCTGTACATTGGGGTCTGTGTTGCCCAGTTATAGGTGTTAATATTCTGGATGAAGTTCAAGTACACCAGCATTTTGTCAGTGACTCTGTATTGAGTCTTGTTAATGTCACCAATACAGGTGAGTTCCTTTTGAAAGGCAGTCCCTTTATCCCTTGCCCACCAGGAGGGAGTGTCCTTACCTCTGGACTAGGAGGATCAGGCTCAGAGTTGAGAAACAGCATCTTTGAAGAGGCTGATTAGTAAACCTGCCCAAGCCACCAGACCTTGCTGTCTGCCAGCTGTCTCTGCCTGAGTCTCCAAACAGAACCGTCCTGTAGTTTCTCTCCTGTCAGACTCTCCCATTGCTCAGTTTGTCCAGGATCCCCTCCTGCTGCTGCACTGATCCTGTCCCTCACTGACTTGTCCATCCCCAGTGTCCTCTACATTCATTCATTGTTTACAATCCTGTCCTCCAGCTCCACCCCCTCCCGTCAATAGAGACGGCTCAGTGGTTGGCACTGCTGCCTCACAGCACCAGGTACCCGGGTTCGATTCCGGCCACAGGCGACTGTGTGGGGTTTGTGCATTTGCCCCGTGTCTGAGCGGGTTTCCTCCGGGTGCTCCGATTTCCTCCCACAATCCAAAGATGTGCAGGGCAGGTGAATTGGCTATTCTAAATTGCCCATAGTATTAGTTACATGAGTTAGGGGGAATAGGTCTGTGTAAGTTACTGTTTGGAGGGTCAGTATGGACTTGTTTGGCCGAAGGGCCTGTTTCCATACTGTAGGGATTCTGATATATTTGGCAGCAGCTGCTGTCCATCACCCAGACTCCTGTATGATCGGGAGCACGTGCTGTAGGAGGGGAGACAAGTGACAAGGGGCAGTGCTGACCAATTGTGGGAGTATGTGCCAGGGAAGGAGGCTGCGGGTGTGAGGGATTAATCTCGTATTAGCAGCTTCATCCCTCTGGGAGCAGGACCCAGGGGAATGGCCCTTCTCTTGCTACCCTGACATGTGATCAGACTATCAGTGGTGCAGCGTTTTTCAGAAAGTTATCAGAACTCTTTTGTGAAGATTCAGGGTTGTTATGGAAAGGGACAAGGATGGGCCTGCAATTAGAATTCTAATTTGGTTCATTTTAGTCAGATGGGTCTTGGCCAGAGTGTGCAGGAAGCAGTGTATGCAGGATGGTTCTCATCAGGAGCGAGGAAACTGAATTCGAAGAGAGAGTGTGTGAGAGAACTGGGTGTGGAGGAAAGGAGTGGGGGGATTGGTTTGGATTTCAGTTCACAGAAGAGAGAAATTGTGAGACTGAGGTTTAAAGCTTTGGGGGAAACAAGGAAACTACAGTTTAATACTACAATTGTCTTATGAATTTCCATCCTGTATTAACAGTGGTAACTTGTGTACTCTGTTGTATGGTACTGAAAGGGTGGATTTGTGGATGAGAAATACAAATTGAACTTCATGTTCGGATCTGATGGTTACTTGATCCGAGCCGATCTGAATATTATTGGCCTTTTCATCTGGAAGGAAAGGTGTGCATTCTGTCCATGGGCGAATATTTCAAATGTCAGTGTGACTGGAAAAGTACTGAGACACAGCCAAGTCCGTGTCAGTGTGGTGAGTGTGGAGAGAGATTTCATTTGTTTTTGAAAGTGTGGAAAATCATGGCACATTTCCCAGGAACAATGAAGCCACAACTTTGCTTTGTCGAAGGACAAGTCTTTAATTAACCATGCAACCAGAAAGACACAAGGATACCTGCACCATGGGGAACACTATGAAAACGGGATTGTTGTAAAGGGGTTCATTCTCGATCATGGATTGTAGTCCATTGGCATTGTCCCATCGGTTCCAGCCCCGCGGGGAAACACTGGAAATATGAGGAATGTAATGGAGGTTTCAGTTATTAAACTGGAAAACGTGCAGAACAATTTACAAGGATGTTGCCAGGGCTCAGGGGTCTGAGTTATAGGGAGAGGTTGGACAAGTGAGGATTTTATGTTTGGAGCAGAGGAAACTGAGGGGGTTCTTTTCTAGAAGTGTATAAGACCATGAGAGGCCTGGATAAGGTGAATGCACTCAGTCTTTTTCCCAGGAACTCAAAGATTGGACGGCTTGATTGGATCAGTTTAAGGTTAGAGGAGAAAGAATAAAAGGGAAGCTGAGGGGCAACTGTTTTACACAGAGGGTGGTATGTATATGGAATGAGCTGCCAGTGAAAGTGGTTCAGGCAGGAACACTCTCAACAGGTAAAAGACATTTGGACAAATACATGGATAGGAAAGGGTCAGAAGCAAATGGGCCAAGTGCAGGGAAATGGGGTTAGCGTGGATGGACATTCTGGTCGGCATGGGCCAGTTTGGGCCAAAGGGCCTGTCTCTGCTGTAGGATTCTATAACTCTAAGTGCATTTGCTATTTCTCCCACTAACTCTGTTGGTATCCTGGGATGTCTTCCATCAGGGCAATGAGACTTGTCTACCTTTAGCTCCATTAGCTTGCCCAGCTCTAACTCTTTCGTGATAATGGTTGTTTCTTGGTCCTCACCTTCCTCAGTCTCCTTATCAATTACTGCCATGTTCTTCGTGTTCTCCACTGTGAAGACTGACTGCTGTGTGCTCATATTCCTGAACCCTGCTGGATAGGAATAACTAGGCACAGAACTCTGAGAGGTCTTCTTTGAGTCTTTATTGATGAGACATGGCAGTTACATGTACAGTGTACATGCAAAACACTTCCAGGCAGCATCAGGTAACTGCCCACCTGTCGGATGTACGGCTCCCATTCTTATACCTTAGTGGTTTGGGACTTTGAATAGAGACTGTCTCTCAGTATTATCTCCATGGCAACGGCAGTTAGAAAGTCTAGTTCAGTTCAGCACTTTGTGGTTAAACCACACACCCCTCCCCCACGGCCCTGTGGTTCCCTCAAGTATCTGACAGGTGCTTCAGTTTCAGTGAGGTGTCTATCAGGATTCTGATATGGAGGAGCCGGTGTTGAGGTGGGGTGGAAAAAGTTATAATTCACACAACAGGTTATAATCCAACAGGTTTATTTGGCAATACAAGCTTTTGGAGTGTGCTGTGATTTTTAATTTGATCAGGATTATCTCTATGGTAACAGTTAAGTGCTTCAACAATTCCAGAGGCCATATGTTCCCCACACAATAGGTTCCCCTCTAGCAGGGTAAACTGCTATTCTGGCCCTGGGGATAGCTACTCATCACTTTTCTCCCCCAATCCCATCTCACTTTCAGTTGATCTTTAAAGTTTTTCTAATCTCCTAGTTTCTCCTTGGTCTTTGGCAATTTGTATGCTTTCTATTTCAGTTTGATAGACTCCCTTATTTCCTGAGCCACCCACGGCAGGTTATTCCTTTTCCTACAGTCCTTCCTTTTCCTTGATATATACTTTTGCTGAGCACTTCGAAAAATTGCTTTGATATTCCTCCACTGTCCGTCAACTTTCCCACCATAAAGTCTTTGTTTCCAGTCTACATTAGCCAACTCCTGCCTCATCCTATTGTAGTCTCCTTTGTTTAAGCACTGGATCTTGGGAGTGGATCTAATCTTCCAGCTTTCCATCTGTGTTCTCAGTTCAACCAGACTTCTCAGAATTCTTTTATCAGAGTACGAGGTGAGACAATGTTTCCTGGGTGTTTTGGTTTTCATTGTCAGTGACCTTGGCTTTGTAATAAAGTACAGGATAGATATTCACAACAGAGTATTCTGGACGCTGTGAATGTACTACACAGTCTAAAACCATAAATCACTGTCTCCCCTCAGTTTAAAATTGCAAAATCATTATCTCCTACACGCTTCCTCACTACCTAAGCTTGGAATGCTAATCCACCTGACTATCTGTCATTTTCCGAAAATCTCCTTTGGTGAAGGTCGTGAGTTTTGGATTCAGCTTTCCAGTTATTACCGTAAGAAGATAAGCCCTGGACACAGGAGAGGCAATGCAGCCCTTCGAACCAGCTCCACCATTTAATACAGTGATGATTGAGCTCACCTCGGTCTCAGCTGGATTTTCCAGCCTGCTCTCTCTCACCCTTCAACCCATTGCAAATTAAACATCTGTATCTCTTCATTAAATTGGCTCATTGTCCTGGCATCCACCGCATTTTGAATAGGGAATTCAACAGATTCACAACACATCGAGACAAGGACATTCTTCCTCATGAGAATAGAATAGAGTCCCTATAGTGCAGAAACAGGGTATTCATCCATCGAGTCCACACCAACCCTATGATGAATATCCCATTCAGACCCACTCGTTCCCTGTAACATTGCATTTCCCATGGCTAATTGTCTAACCGGCACATGCATGGACACTATCAGCAATTTAGCATAGGCAATCCACCTAACCTGCACATCTTTGGACTGTGAGGAAACTGGAGAACTGTACGAAACCATGCAAACATGGGGAGAATATGTAAACTCCACACAGTCGCCTAAGGTCCCTGACACTGTGAGGCAGCAGTGCTAGCCACTGAGCCACCTCTGCTTAAAACCGACTGCGCCTTATTAACCTCCCTATCCCCCAATTGGCTGAATCTATGTTCCTTACGTCAGAAATCAGGTTGTCAAAGCGGATGTCTCAGTAAATCCCAGTGACAGCCCACATGTCCCATGTGTCTGAATGGGGATCTGATACACAACATCCTCCATCCCACACTTTTCACGTTCCAGAGACAGGGCTCCAGTGGCTGTTTGAGGACTGCAACTCCCAAATTCCGAGGCAGGGACCACAGGTCGGGAAACCTGGCACTGCACAAGTACAGAATGTGGGTGAGTTTTGGAGCATGTGCTTTGGGGTAACTAGTGGAAAGTATTTCACACTGTGATTGTCTGGAGGAGGAACATATTTGCTTGTCGTATTGATCTTTTGGAGGGTCAAAGTGTCACCACACCCACATGGGACCAAGTTCCATCCCCAACTTGTCATAACACTGGAATCGACCAATGAGAAACAAAGAAGGATCTGACCCATTCTCCCAGACTGAAGGTTCCTCTTCTGTCCAGGATCTGCCACCTCCCTTTCTGTTTCCTTTTGTTTCATTCTGCTGTTACATTATTGACTTGCAGCAACTGAAGGGAAAGGAAGTGAACCCAGAAAGGGTGCAGAGTCTAACCAGGGACAGGAAGTGGTGGCATAGACCTGTTTATCAACAACTCCATGAGAATGGGGAGGGTGTACATTAGGGGTAGTAGAGTCAGAATGGTGAGAGAGAGTAAGTGGGCTGGAGGGTTACAGCTTTGGGGGAAGGAAGAGGAAAAAGATATTCCAGAGAAACTAGAATTGTCTGCTCCGAATTTCTAATCTGTACATATTCCTTTACGCAGGGTGCTGGATGGTGAAGATGTGCAGACTGAAGTCTCAAAATCATGTGCAGATCGTGATTAAGTTAAACAACATTTGAAGAACTAAAGATGGAGAGTCACTCGGCCAAAATCCTGCAACGCTCTCTCTCCCAGCATTGTCGGTCTCTCTGCGCCAAATGGACTGTGAATGGTTCAAGACAGCAGCTCACTACCATCTTCTCAAGGGTAACGAGAGATGGGGAATAAATGCTGGCTGAGCCAGTGATGCCCATATCCTGGAAATGGGTTCTATCTCTAGTTGCTGAAACCCAGTTGATGTTACTGCAGGATGATGAGGGACGCTGAGTGCATCCTCCAGGAGGCAGCACCATCACATTACCCCTGCCTACACCCACACAGTAACACCGCAACGCCATTGGAACAAAAGGCAGTGAAACCAAAGGAGGACTTAGACATAGTTCTTCGAGGTAAAGTCATGAAAGGAGATTGGAACACAGCAGGAACAGGAGACTGAGCTGGATGGTCAGCTGTTTCCCATTGAATGGTAGTGCAGGATAGAAAGGCCGAATGGCCGCCTCCTGCTATCTCCCAGGTATGTATATAGCCATGGAGCCCGGGTAGGAAGGAGTAGGCAGGGATTCTCCAGGAGATTGCACTTCCACATCAGTTTTCAGTGAGGGATGGTTTGATGGATTTTATTTAACATTTATCTTTAACACAAGGTTTGTGAATTTGGTTTTAAAATATTGTAGCTATTTATTCCACAATAAATAAAACGAAAAGAAAAGAAATGCAACTATCTGAATATAACAGTTTTTTTAAAAATTTCAAACGCCCTGTAAAACAAAATCCTGTCTATTCCTGGACACCATCACTTTCTAGTTACTCAAACTCCAGGGAAATATTCCCTCCCTGTCTGAACCTTTGGTTTGATTTAACTACTTTTCAGTTCTCCTTCTGTGAGCTGTGAAGTGTTCTTTTTCCCCCCCATTTCTCCTACCCAGACATGTTATCTCTCACAGCTGAGCAACCTTCCCACGTTCATCATTACGCCATTTTGGGTTTTTGTTAATATATAATCACCAGCAGTAAACCACCCGTGTAACCAATTGAATATTTGCAAACAAAGCCCATTACAGGCAAAGCAAACCATTACAAATGACAGATTGGGAAGGGACCAAATCAAAGTAGAGTTAGGGGTGAGGGGGCAGCAGTGGAGATAAAGCACTGTATCCCCTGTGATGTCCACCTCTATCTAAAGGCATCGAGAACATTGATACATACCACATGCTCCTTCTCCAAGGACACCCTGCTTTAACCTCAATCATAGAATAGAATCCCAACAGTGTCGCAGGAGAGCATTGGCCCATCAAACCCCACCGACCATCCAAAGAGCATCCCACCTGGAGCACTCTATCCCTGTAACACTGCATTTCCCATGACTGATCCATTGAGTCTGCATAAGCCTGGACACTGTTGACAATTTCACACAACTGATCCACCTAACCCACAAATCTTTGAACTGTAGGGGGAAACCAGAGCACCTGGAAGGGGCCCACACAATCATAGGGGAATGTGCAAACTCCACACAGGCTGTTGACCAAGGCTGGATGCCAACCTTGTACATGGTGCTGTGAAGCAGCCGTGCTACAGTCACAATTTAAATCAAAATAGATGATCCCTGCTCACTGTCACATTGCTGTTTGTGGAGACTTACTGCCCAGAGAGACATCCTGAGGTTCAGAAAGAGACAATATAAATTCAGTCAACTCCAGCCGAGTTAATGCTATTAACAACAACATCAATACTCCAACAGTGCCATCAGATCTCGTACCTACTCTATCATTTACGATTTCTAACCCATGGGAAGTTTGTTACCAGCTTCGATGACAGCCATAATGCTCTGACCACTTTGACAGAGCCAGTGCAAGTCAGTTCTAATAGTTATCAGTAGATTGAATCTAAACAGGATGCCCCACAACAGGAAGTGCTCTGACACTCAATGCCTGTAAGTCATGGTCATTTTCCTAAAACCACTCACATCTGGTAATACCATTGAAGATATTTTATACAGTAACCTTTCAGTCTCAATTGCCAGTTCCAGTCCATGAAGCAGCCAGTAACATGCACCAGTGAATTGAATTGTAACAGCAGCATTGCCCCGGCAGGAGAGATTGAGGAGCTTGAAGCTGTCTTCTCTGGAGTATCTAAACATGAAACACTTCAAATGAACAAAAATCTTCAAGAGCTCGAAAGGATAGATACAGGAAGGATGTGCTCCGAGGCTGGTGTGCCTGGAATAAAATAAACACTAACTTCAGTATCTTTACCCAGCATCCCCTTTAGCTGCATCAATGTTGAAGATTTATTTGCTGCTCTAATTACACTCCCAGTTTTAACTGCTGTAATGTTGATGACTATGCAAATGTATAAAATATAATTTAATCCATCCCAAAACCTCTCTGTACCTGTGTCTCACTTGTGTTCACCGAGACACTCATTCAATCTGACCTCTTTACAAACCCTGCCCTAATATTTCCTTAGATGGCTCAGAATGAAATATTCACAGAATTGTTACTGTGCAAAAGGAGGCTGATTGGCTGATCAGCTCTCCAAAGGATCACCTCACTGAATGCTATTCTTCTCCCTTTACCCCATAAACCTTCCCATTCATCCTCTTCCAATAACACCGGCGTGTTCACAAGTAACCACAGCGATTGGATTTGTTTTGTTTGTTCATGGGATCATGGCATCCCTTACTGGGGCAGCATTTGTCATCCATTCTAACTGCCCAGGAGATGGTTCAGAGTCAACCACGTTATTCAGTGTCTCGATTCACATGTAGGCTGGACCAGGTCAGAATTAACAGTTTCTCAGACCCAATGACATGAAGAGTTTATTTATGGTCTATTATCTTATTTCTGAAATGATAATGAATAATGTTTGCAGTTGAATTAAAAGTGAAAGACCAAAATGTGTTTTATTCTGATTGAGCACATCCTCCTATTTTCCAAGTTGTTATTGACAGTCTCATTCCCCTCACACCAGAACCTGTTCAGAGAGTGTTACAGAAAAGGCAGAATGGTCAGCTGCAGGTGGTCAGAAGGGTTCTTCCTTCAGTAAATGGGGGATTCACTTACCTATGCTCATATGGAGGGGAAGTGAGACAATAGGAGCAGGAGGCAGTTTAACAGGGTTGTGCCCAGGGCTCTCAGTCTCTGATTCTCTGTCCGTCTGCAACTTCCCCTCTCAGCTCATGCAGTTGCTTTGTCAGTTCTTTCACAAATTGTTTCACCCTATCCTTGCCATTGTACATCTCCTGCCCTCCCACTACCATACCCTCTGACAGCTGCATAGTTCATCCGGTCACTAATTCAAAGGGGGATTGCTCAGGTCCCTTTGCTGGGGTTGATGTCAGTTTCATTAGGATTGTGGGGAGTACCCTAACCCATCCCGGCCTGTCTCTGTCAGGGCCTTAGTCAGACTTGCTTTCAGTGTCTGCTTCATTCCTTCTACTGTCCCTGAGCTCTGGGGGTGGTATGTGAGATGGGATTTCTGCTCAGTACCAAACAAGCCACAGAACTGCTTAACTTTGTTTCCTGGAACATGTGTCCCTTGGTCAGAATCTGCAGGGGAATGTTTCCACCCACTGAGTCAACCTGTTTATTAAGAGCCAGCAGGATTTCCTTCCCTGGGATTGGGATGGGGGTGTATGTAAAATCCATCTGTAATTGTTCCCATGGGCCCCTGGGTACCTGCTGCTGCCTCCATTTTATCCTGATTGTTTTCCCTGGCACACACTGTGTACAGACTACACCCCTTCGACAAAATCTTCTTGTTCCAGAACACCCCTGTAGTTGATCATCCGATATTGCATTTTATCCTGCTCAATATGGGCCAGCCCATGATATGTTTTTAATAATGTTTGTCTTATACAGTGGCACTGCTGGATCATCCTATTTCCTATTACTGCCCCACCCTTTTCCCATTCCTGTTTCTCCTGCTGTGGGACTGTTTCTGGAAATGTCTTTAAACTTTCCTTTCTCGCTTCTGTAGCTACTGCCACTGCATCCTCCTCAAATGTCTGCACTGTTTCAGTAAGTATTTTACCCATGCTCACTACCCCGTTGGTGTGGGGTTTCTACTTTCCTGTGAGCTCTAATCTTCATTATTGCTGCTTCACTGGGAAAGTTAGCTGCTTCCACTAACACTCTAACCTGTTCTTCATGCTCAATGTGGCCCCCAGACAGGGTGATATACCTTCACCGAGCCCAGTCATGAACTATACCAAAGGCATGCTGACTGTGTGCATTTTGCCTCCCTCACCCCTGGTTAATGTCCGCGCTTCTGCCAGGGCTCGTGATGGTTCTCGATTTCTGGATAATTCCTCACAAAATTCCCACAATAATTACACAATCCTAAAATTTGCCTGATCCCTTTATGGTGTGCGGGTGGTTAGTTTTATAATCATAGTTTTTGTTCCCGCTGGGACTGTTCCCTCTCACTTCCTGATTTCATCTCCTCAATAGGATGTCCCAGTTCCGTCCTTCCTTCCCAGTTGCACTCTCTGTGCATTAATTTTAAGTCTGGCCTGGCTAACCTGATCCAACACTCTGTTTAATAACTGGATATGTTCTTTCTCACCGCTTGAGGTGATGAGGTGTTGTGGTTAGATCAGTGTGACAAAATCCATCAAACACACATCGGTGAGATATACTGGAATATTGTGGGATCCCTGAGGTAATAGTATCCTGGTGGACTGTTCTCCTCGGTCAGTAAACACCACTCTCTTCTGCCATTCGATGTCCACAGGTATGGACCCAGACTATTTCCAGCTTCTGTCAATCTATCACTGTCACAATTACTGCCTCTTCAGCCCCAGCTTTGATGAGATCCCGTTTGTGTGGGGAGTGAGAGGGCCCTCTACAGGGTCGATAGATAACAACCCACTTTCCTGTTTGAGTTACGCACACCGCTGAGTGGGTCCGAGCTATAACCCACCAGATTCTCTGACTGTCCCAGTCTCCCTCCAATGTAGCTACTCCGGAGAGGTTGCCTCTCCTTTTCTTTCTGTCCCAGTCCTGGCCGGAGCATCCCCATGTTTAAATTCGGGTGGTGTTGTCAATAGTTGCCATTTTAGAATAAATAGGAGCAACTCCCAGAATGGTCCCTTCTTGAGTATCACACCTCCAGATCTGAATATATTTTGTCATACTCCCGGTCTACATCGGGACAGGTTTGCTTCATCCAGCTTCCTAGGTTCCCTCTCCGACTGCTCTCATTTTAGTAATTGAGGGGGTGAGGGGTAAATCCTTATCGGTAACTGACAAAAATGCTCCGGTGTTAGAATCATACAAGTGTTGGCCCCTAAACAGCACATCAATGAATATTCATGGGCTATGCATATACCTACATGAACACAGGCCACTCACAATGTGAACACCTATCTCCCTCTCTCTGCCTATGTTCCTTGTCTATGTGCCCTTTCCTGCTTCCCTTGTAACATTGTGGGTCTGATTACCCTCCCTGGACTGTAGCTATTCCTCTGTGTTTATGTGTTTGACTCAGCTCTCATGGCCTAATTCAGAATGTGGTTAGAATTATCTCCCACTGAGAGTCCCATGTTTATAATTACAGTTAAATAGGGTCTCATGTCGTCTTTTAATTACATCAAACTGATTTCATCATCTCAGGTTGGGGTTTGGTAATCCCCCGTGGTCCTTACACACCTCAGGCTTCCTCTCTGTATGATCCTTGATATTACCCTTGGGTCCCTGAGTCACCAAGGTTATTTTAGCCCATTCAGCCTGTCCCCTCCCCAGTGTGTCCCTGTAATATCTGTAAATGCCTGGCGCCATGGATCAGCTGAACTCTGGGGGGAACCGGCTCGCACCCCCATCCTCTCATTGCAGGTACAGTTTCTGCTGTACACTTCAGGGCATCTTGGGCCGAGGGAGGGTCCGTACATCATCTTCGGTGAGACTGTGTACCTCTACTAATTCATCCATATTGTCCCAATAAGGCCCATTATTACCATTTCTCTATCAGGCTGGGTGTTCATTCACCAACATCTGTTATTCAGCTGGTGAACGGTTCAGGTTTGGTTTCTGTCAGTTCCCTTTGTTGCGCCCTGCTGTCTGTCTGTGTTGAGCTTTGATGCCCAGTGGTGCCATAGACAGGGCCTTCTGGACCTTATAGGGTGGTGGGTCATCCCACCCATTGCCGTCCCTCTGTCAATACGTGGGCGATTCACCATCTAACCCGTTCCAGTCAGTGTCACCATCCTCACTGCCTTCTGAGGAGAGCGAGGCACGAGGTACCTCCCCCACTGTAACTACCACCTGGCCCTTTGGCTTTAAGGCCTCACGTCTGAGAGCCACCACCTTCACTTGTTCCTGTTTCCCAGAATAATTCAACACATCCTGTCATTCCTGGAATAAAACAGAGCAAAATGTGAATTTGGTTTTACTTGAAATATTAATAATTTGACATTCACTTTACATATCTATAAAGGTGAAAATTCTACTATGATTATTTAAGTGAATTTAACATGATCATACAATGAAAATAACTGATAATCAATGACAATGAATGAACTGAATAATATGTGATAATTTGTACAAGTTCTTGCAATGAAAATTCAATTTTATTTAATGTTTGTCACCCATTACACCATGGGCATTCTTATTCGGGAATCAAGTAATGGAAGGATATCAAAGAAAATAAATAGACTTTAATTTTAGCTTCACTGCAATAATGAACCAAAACAATATTTGGAAATATGGTTGAACTACATAACAAAGTTTCCAGTGTCATTATTGACGTGAAAACTATTTTAGTTTGCAAGTTGTTTTGCTCTAAGAATAATTGGAAATGAATTGTGATTTGGAATACACCATTTAAAATATATTTTGAAGAGAATAATCAGATACATTTTTGGAGGAAATTAGGAATGGAAATAAATATATATTCATTGATATTAATAGTTTTAAAATGTTGAGAAGTTGACTGGGATTATTTTAATTGAGAGAGGCTGCATGATTATAAAGACTAATTCGCCATTTTCATTGCACTGTTGGTTTCACTAGAATCTGTTGTGGTCTAAGCTCTTGTTGTGTGCAATGGACTGTTACTAATAGCTTAATTAACCTGCGAGTTCCTGATCAGGTTTCCTTTGTCTGTAAGTCAGTCTGTGAGTGAGCAAGACACCTCCTTTTGTGAGGGGAAATAAGTGGCAGTTCACACTGAGAATGGTTTCTAGCACACACGATCAGCAGGGAAGGGTTTTTTCTAAAGATTTCCAATCTCTATCTACAAATCTGATTTGTCAGTTTGTGGAGGATTCAGCCCCTTTGTTCTGAGCTGTTTTTATACAAGCAGTTGGTTCATTCTGGCTTTGCCAAGAATGTTGTTTACTTTTCCCTTTTACTGTGATTCTGCAGATTTGCATATTCTGTGAGTCAATAATGTTCAGGAACTGAACATTGAATGGTTTTGTCTCTAACAGAGCAGTGGCCTTGTTTTCAGCTAAGTATTCACTTTCCATTTCCTGGTTTTATTGAATGTTCCAGAACCAGACTCTGAGCAATGTTTCTATTCACTTGTGTTGGATTCACTGACAGCCACGTGGTCAGTCAGTTTCAGCAGTTTGAATTCAATAATCATCTAGAATTATGAGTCTATTGATGAAATTATTCTCGATTGTCAGGAAACATCCAACTCGGTCACTGATGTCCTTTAGGGAATGAAGCTGCCATCCTTACCTGATCTAGTCTACATGTGACCCCTGACGTACAGCAATGTGGTTGACTTTTACTTGCCCTCTGGGTAATAAATGCTGCCCATAGCCAGTGGCACCGACATCCAGTGAATGAATTTTCAACAAAGCTCTTAGTCCTGTGTCATGTGAGAAAGAAGCAGAAGGTGAAGTTTCAGCCCCTCAAGTCCACTCCATCATTCAATAAGGCCAGGCCTGATCTGTTAGTGATTTGTGTTCCATCTTCCCCCAACGTCCCTGAACAAGAACCTATCAAAATGTATCTTAAAATACTCAGTGAGCCCACCTTCTGGGACAGAGAGTTCCAAAGGTGCACAGCCCTCTGAGAGGAAATAAATCTCCTCATCTCTGTCCTGAAAGGGTGAATCTAATTTTAAGGCAGTTCTCTCGAGTTCACATATGACCCACAAGAGGAAACATCCTTTCCACGTCCTCCTTAACAAACCATTCAGGATCTTAGACACTTCAGTCATGTCACCCCTCACTCTCCCAAACTCCAGCTGAAACAAATCCAGCCTGTCCAACCGATCCACATTTTATTCCTGTCACACCGGGTTGAAATGTTGTGTTGTGTTTATTATGCAGTGAATGTGTTGTTCCACTGTGTGGGGTCTAAGAGTCAACGTGAGCCATACTAGCTTTCCTGTCTCACTGTGTTATATATATCTTACATCACTGTGGTGATCCAATCCCTCCCTACCTCATCTAACCAAAAAGAATGGCAGAGAGAGATCAAGAAAAGTTGTTAGAAAATTTGTTGTTGTCGAAAAGGCACTTGGTCTGTTTGTAGAGATTGCATTGTATTTGAAGTAACCAGTTAATGAAAAGTTACTGACAAAATATTTTAAGTGGAGTTGCTGCTGGTGATGGAAATGCTGCTGGTTGGTATAAGAGAGGGCTGGGGTGAATACTGTACTGATGAGAAAGTTGAGCAAGGTAACCTTTTATCTTTGTCAATAAGAAGAGGCAGAGATTGCAGCTCGGACAGCGTTGGAGCTGTTTTGATCTTGCAGACATTATTTTAATATTTATTTGATGAGATGTGGGTGTCACTGGCTGGGCCCAGCATTTATTGCCCGTCCCTAGTTACCCTTGAGAAATTGGTGGTGAGCTGTCTTCTTGAACCGCTGCAGTCTACCTGCTGTGGGTTGACCCACGATGCCATTGGGGTGGGGATTTCCAGGACATTCACCCACTGACAGTGAAGGAATGACGATATATTCCCAAGTCAGGGTGGGTGAGTACCTTGGAGGGGAACTTGAAGGTAGTTGTATTTCCATCTAGCTGCTGCCTTTGTCCTTCGAGATGGAAGTGGCCATGTGTTCCTTGAGTGTTGTTAGGGCGGCACTAATCCAGGTAAGTGGGGAGTATTCCATCACACTCCTGACTTGTGCCTGGTAGCTGTAGGGCAGGCTTTAAGGGGCCAGGAGTTGAATTACTCTTGTAGCCACTGTGTTTGTGTGGTGAGACCAATTCAGTTTCTGATCAATGATTATCCCCAGGATAATGTTGATAGTGGGTGTTCGGTGATGGTAACAGCATTGAATGTCAAGTGATGGTGGTTAGGTCATTTCTTATACGTGATGGTCGCAGCCTGCATTTGTGTGGGATGTATGTTACTTGACCCTTGTCAGCCCAAACCTGGATATTGTCCACATCTTGTTGTTCTTGGGGTTGGACTGCTTCAGTACCTGAGGAGTTAATTGGTTGTCAATGTTCAATAATTACAAAATGATGCAAATTCCTTTTTCTATCAAATGTCATGGACTGTATCTTGTGGTCACTCTGATATTAACTTTCGTTATCTCCTTATTTTCTTCCTAATTCAGACACAAATGTTTGAACATCGATCAGGATAAAATTAAATAATTTAAAAACACACATTTCTACATGTAAACTAATTGAATCAAATACATTCCTTCGGTATTGTCTGCATTTTGAGCAAAAGTCATTTTTTTTCAATAATTACTGAATGACTCATTTATTGTCCTCAATCCATCAATCCAGCTGTTAGATTTTAGTCTTCAGTTTACCGAGCTTAATGATGTCGAATCAACATCAGAGCAAAGTGCTTTTAAAATGTTGAGTCAACTTATTTGTTCTGATTACAACATTTATTATGAATTCATTATCCTTATAATAATTACAGAATAATTTGTTTGTCTTTCTAACATGTATAGTCAGATCCATATTTTAATTTAATCCATTGTTTCATTTAATCCATTGTAACAATACTATTGTTTTCAGGTCAAGTATCCCACAATGAAACCAATGATTTTGCATCCAACATACTTTGAAAACTGACTTTTGCTCATTTGAATAATCACAGTAATCTCAGCCTTATAAATTCAGAGAACTGTAATTACTTTTCACTGCAATGATAGTTGTTCATGTCTACACATTGCACAGTCACATAGCAACATTAAATATCTCCTTCTTTGAAGTGCACTGATATATTTTCAAAAATCTATGTGTAGCTAATATGTAACTATTGGTCAGTTCAGTAAGGGGTATAAATGTGCAATAATAGCTCAGTATGTGAACTGATGTGAATATATTGCAGTGTACAAACTCACAATCATTGTGAAAATCAATTTTTATTTTAACCATGGAAACACAGTTGAATTAATTCAATTATGTTTCACTTTAGTGCTCGCATTCATTGTATTTCTAATCACAATAAGAGTGAACTATTTCATGTGACACAATTATTTAAAATTCATGTCACTTTTTTATGGACACAAAATAGAACACCCGTTTTTGCTTACCTTTTCCTATCACAGTCAAGTTTGAATTGTAGAAAGTTAGACTGATACAGCACGGAAACAGGCCATTCAGCCGGCCAGGTTTCCGAAACTAAACTAGTCCCATTTTCCTGTGTTTGTCCCATATCCCTCTGAATGTTTTCTATCCATGTAACTGTCCGAAAGTCTTTTCGATGTTGTAATTGTACCAGCCGCTGCCTTTCCTCTCACATCTCATCTCAATATGCCAAACACACGTTGTGAAAAGAGTTGCCTCTCAGATCCCTTTTAAAACTTTCCCCCTCACCTTAATAACATTCATACTTTAATCAGTGACCTGAAGCAAATACATTCAAGATATTGTGACCATTATAATCAACAGCAGATACAAGTTGAGAAAATGTTGGATTGAAAAGTAATTCAATTGACACTTAGATATTTTCTAATCAACTCTGAGGTGCTTTGACACATCTCTGTTTAAGGAAGGAATTGAACGCCTGCCTCCTGGTCTATTAGTACAGACATTACCAGAGCTCTCCATAATGTTCCCATGCAGGAAGGGCAGGACTAAAATCACTTACTTACTGTGGTTACTCACAGGGAAAACTGCTCAGATATTTATCGTGATAATTGGACTAGGATTATATTAGACACTTCCAGTTTGTAATGGATAAAAAGAATTCCTAATTTCTAATAATGATGGAACGAAGTGACAATGATCTTAAATAAATATAAGTCTCATGATAATCAAATAATTCAATATGTTTGAAGCAGTTATTCATAGACATAAATTAACATTGACCTGCTTTGTAACGCACATGAATTGGAAATAAAGCATTCGCCATTCAACGTGACTACTCAGCGAAAGACAACTTTCCTCAGTTTCACAAAATTGTGATTTCTAAGAATTCAAGATTTATTGTAAAAGAATAGATCAAACATTTGTTAATTCAGGTTTGTGTACACAAGAAACACATGAAATTTAAATAATGTTTAATGTGGAAAATAGTTAGCTCTTTTGTAATAATCAGAAATATAGAAATGTTAGCATTGAAATGAAATACAATCAGTACAAGAACGCAAAAAACTGTGGATGCTGGAACTCAGAAACAAAATCAGTAATTGCTGGAAACCAACACAGCAGGTCTGGCAGCATCTGTGGGAAGCATTCAGTGTTAATACTTTGGGTCCAGTGACCCTTCCTCAGAATGTATTTTTGCTCACAGCCAATTCAATCCAACTAAGCATCCATATTGAAAATTATTTTGCTAAGATTAAGAGATTGTAGAGTGCAATATTGTTTGTCAGTTGATGTATTGAGCCATTGTTCCACATCAACAGCTGTGTATATTGCATTTAAACAATGATTACCAGTTAGACATTAGCAATAATTAGTTTTAAAGTGGCTGAAACCAAATTTAAGGTTGATAAGAAAATCCTTATTGCAATGTAATTGTGCAGTATATCTGAAAAAACTGAAATATTGACGTGAAAAATAATTAGCTATCTCTTAATTGATAAGGCTGATTAATAATCCTTCCATTAATACGAGAATTCAAATGAAAGAGAATGAGATAGTTACTATGAGTGTTGGGTGAGAAAACTCTGGTTGATTGCAGGGGTGTTGACCTGAAAAGAATGTTAATATTTCATTGTAATACTGGCACTAAGAAATAATGGATTCAACTAAAATGTGAATCTCATGATGGTGTGAGAATTGAAATGACAATTAAATAATAATTAATGTTAGAACTCAACACTTAAAATGATTCAATATATTCAAAGCAGTTTGTACTGGATATTCATTAAGATCAGTAAACTGAGAATTAAAATATTGGGTTAATTTAAAACAAAAATCACAACTTCAGAGATTATTCATCAGAATCGTTTTGTCATTGAAAAAAAACACATTTATTCAAGAAATTTCCCTCATTTTCTGTCTTTTTTCCACAGGGATCTGTACTGGAACCCTTCTGGTTACGATACAAATATATAAAAGTGGACATGAATTAAAACCTAATTGGGTGAGTTAATAAGCTTGCAGATGATACAAATTTCAGTGCAGTTGTGAATAATGTAGAAGGTTGTCAAAGAATGCAGCAGGAAAAAGATGAACTGCAGCTATGGGCAGAGAAATTAAAGGTAAAGCTTAATCCATACAAGTGTGAGGTGTCACACTTTGGGAGCTCAAATGTTAAGGAAAAGTAGATAGTTAATGGCAGGACCCTGAATAGCTTTGTTGTTCAAAGGGATGTTGGTTTTGAAGACCATGGCTCCCTGAAAGTGTCCATGCAAGTAGATAGGGTGGTAAGGAAGGCAAATGGCATGCTGGCCTTTATTCATCAGGGAACTGGTTACAAGAGTCAGGATATCATTTTCCAACTTTGTAAGACTTTGGTTAAGGCATACTTAAAGTATTGTATTCACTTCTGTTCGCCACATTTCAGGAAGGGTATGGAGGCTTTGGAGATGGCACAGAGAGCGTTTACCAGGATGCTGCCTGGATTTGGAGAGGCTGCTTTTTTGTGGAGTGGCGGTGGCTGAGGGGAAGAATTGATTGAAGTCTATGCAATCATGAGATACATAGGTAGGGATGTCAGTCAGGGTTTCTTCCCAGAATTGAAACGTCAAAACTATGAGGCATTCATTTAAGGTTGTGGGGGGAAGTTCAAGGGGCATGTGAGGGGCATTTACTTTTTACACAGGAAGTGGTAGGTGTCTGGAATGAACTTCAAGGGTTGGTGGTGGAGGCAGATACATTAAGGCTATTTAATGTTCATTTAGATAATTTGGACGGATATGGACCAAGGATAGGCAGAAGGGATGAGTTTCTTTTGCATTATATTCAGCACAACGTTATGGGCCAAAGGACCCACTCCTGTGCTGCACAGATCTTTCAAAGAAAACTAATACCTCACTCATATGACCTTTAATCTAATCAATATTTAGCCACTGGTGTCAGAAATAGGAAGAAAATAAGTAAGAACGAACTTGACTATAATCTAAAGATAGAGTCAATGACATTTACAGAGGTAATTTTTTTGATTTTTTTTAAATTATAAGATTAATAACTTTGGAGATGTGTTGAAAATGTTTGCAGTTACTGATGTGCTGAGCCAAAATTACCCTTTTTAAATTGAAGATTGGACTAGAAACCTGTTAGAAAACTTGAAAATATTCAGTAAGGTGTGATGCGCATCTTAATTTAATCCATTGATTATTACTGCCAATACTACAATAAAACAAATTTTCAGCTCTACACCAAAAAGCATCAATTTTCCATCCAATGCTCATTGGAAATATTGGAATACTACTCATTTCAACAATCAAAGTAATCACAGCCTCATCGATTAAGAGATATCTAATGACATTTCACCAATAATTAATGTTTATTTTGACACATTGCTCGTTCAAACAGCAATGTGAAGTTTCTCATTAATATTCAGTTCACTGACAGCATTTTAATAATTTAGTTATTGCTAATATCTAACCATTGATCAATCCAGTCAGGGATAGAAAAGTGGAAATATGGCTCAGTACATCAACTGATGGAAAGATATTGCAGTGTTCACTCTGCCAATTAGTGTGAATATCGATGTATATTTTGGTTTGATTTGATTACATTTTTCTTCAACACAAAGATTTATTGTAATTCTGATCACAGTAAGATTATTTAAATTTGTGACTTTTTTGTAAACAAAAAAATAGAATTTACAGGTGTTTGCTCTTTCCTTTATCAATCAGAATACATTTGGAATTGTTGCAATTTATACATTTGTGGAAGGAAGAGAAGATGTCTGCAGCTGAATAGTCACAGTGAATGACCTTTTCTTCTGATTCCGTCCGACTGCTAAACATTCTCCTTGTCTTTTTCTTTATCAGTAAAACTGCTTTAAACGTATTCAGCAGTTGTATTTTTTATGAATTTACAATAAGCTCATGATATGTCGATTTATCTTTCTTCCAATTATTCTGATATTAATTTGTAAGTAAGAGCATACGTGCTTAGTACCATTATTATAGTGAATTACTATTTCATTCTCAGTCCATTACACAGAAGCAGTCTAATTAATTCCCAGCCCAATTATCGGAATGAACACTGGTTAGTTTTCATTTGAGTAATCCCAATTTATTATAATCTCAACCTTCCTTGTTGGGACGATAATGAAAGGCACTTGTGTATCTCTAGTAGTGTCTCTCCGAAGAGACCAGATCACCTGATGCAGAGCCATAGCCTTTAAAGCTAGTGCTTATAAATAAACCTGTTGGACTATAACCTGGTGTCATGTGATTTTTAACTTTGTCCACCCTTGTCCAATACCAAGATCTCCAAATTATTGTTGCACAAAGGAATTCTCAAAATTTTTAAAAGAAAATATGACTTTAATTCAGATCTTTAACACACGATTATTAATCCCTTCCTATAATTCTTAAAATATAGTTGTAATTGAAAAGAAATGCTCACTGAACACGGCACACACAGCTACACAAATGTCTTCCTAGTCATCTAATTACTGCTCCAGAGAAAAACCTGAGTAAGTATCTTATTGTTTCTGAGAACAAGAACCACAATAAACATTTGGTGAGCAGTTCCATCCAATAAATGCACTTGATTTCTTACATTTTACTTCAGTAATTGCACGCAAAATATTTCGCTAAAACCAATAACAATGCTTTATTACAAATGAGCGAGGACGCTAACGTCAGCATACATAGCAGATTTCCAATCCAGTTGAAGTATCACAAAATAAAATGATGTATTTTGGCTTAGTACAACCTGTAGGTGAAAACATTTTGAGCTTCCATCTTAAAAGTCTTTACCTGCTTATTCAGAGAAAATAATGAAAGATGGCACTGTAAATTTATTTTGACTTTCACTCATGAAAATACTCATGTGAATCGCTTCTCATTTTCTTCCTAGTTCTGATACAAATGTCAAAATATTTATGATAATAAAACTTTAGGAATAATAAGTGTTCTTTGCAAGAACGACATGAAGATATTCAAGGTGCTCGAATTACTGTTGAGTAGAATCCCCTTCATAATGGTCTTATTGTCTCGCACCGATGTTTTTTGTGACTGGTGACTGCTTTGTTTTCAAATCATGTGCACTGCAGAAGGATTTTTTTTAATTTTCAATTTGTTATGAGCAAAATAACTGCTTGAACATGTTGATTTACATTTTCTACTCCAAAGTTATTTATCAATGTACAATCATCACAAAATTATTGAAGTTCCCTGGATCTTACGTTCACTGTCATACGTACTTTCACGATCTACTTATTAACTTCCTACTTCTGACAGGAATGTCGAAACATTGGTCATGATCAAAAGTATATAAATTAAAAGTACGTCTCAAGAAGCAAACCAATGGATGGTAATATATCATTCTTGTAATCCTGCATGTTTGACCCAAAAACAATTCTGCTGAATTATAACTGAATTGCTCATTTTTGTGAATCCATAAAGCTAGCTATTATATTGTATTCCTCAGTTTACCGATCTTAATGAATATCCAATAATCATCACAGCAAAGTGCTTTTAGAATATTAAATCAATTTATTTTTTCAGATTATAATGTTATTTTTCCAGTCACTGCCTTTACGATAATTGCACAATTATTGGAGTTAATCTTTACATAGAACATAGAACAATACAGCACAGAACAGGCCCTTCGGCCCACGATGTTGTGCCGAACTTCTATCCTAGATTAAGCACCCATCCATGTACCTATCCAAATGCCGCTTAAAGGTCGCCAATGAATCTGACTCTACCACTCCCACGGGCAGCACATTCCATGCCCCCACCACTCTCTGGGTAAAGAACCCACCCCTGACATCTCCCCTATACCTTCCACCCTTCACCTTAAATTTATGTCCCATTGTTAACACTCTGTTGTACCCGGGGAAAAAGTTTCTGACTGTCTACTCTATCTATTCCTCTGATCATCTTATAAACCTCTATCAAGTCACCCCTCATCCTTCGCCGTTCCAACGAGAAAAGGCCGAGAACTCTCAACCTATCCTCGTACGACCTACTCTCCATTCCAGGCAACATCCTGGTAAATCTTCTCTGCACCCTCTCCAAAGCTTCCACATCTTTCCTAAAGTGAGGCGACCAGAACTGCACACAGTACTCCAAATGTGGCCTAACCAAAGTCCTGTACAGCTGCAACATCACTTCACGACTCTTGAATTCAATCCCTCTGCTAATGAACGATAATACTCCATAGGCCTTCTTACAAACTCTATCCACCTGAGTGGCAACCTTCAAAGATCTATGTACATAGACCCCGAGATCCCTCTGTTCCTCCACCTGACCTAGAACCCTACCATTAACCCTGTATTCCGCATCCTTATTTGTTCTTCCAAAATGGACAACCTCACACTTGGCAGGGTTGAACTCCATCTGCCACTCCTCAGCCCAGCTCTGCATTATATCTAAGTCCCTCTGCAGCCGACAACAGCCCTCCTCACTGTCCACAACTCCACCTATCTTTGTATCATCTGCAAATTTACTGACCCACCCTTCGACTCCCTCATCTAAGTCATTAATAAAAATTACAAACAGCAGAGGACCCAGAACTGATCCCTGCGGAACTCCACTTGTAACTGGACTCCATGCTGAATATTTACCATCTACCACCACTCTCTGACTTCGACCGGTTAGCCAGTTTTCTATCCAATTGGCCAAATTTCCCTCTATCCCATGCCTCCTGACTTTCCGCATAAGCCTACCATGGGCAACCTTATCAAATGCCTTACTAAAATCCATGTACACTACATCCACTGCTCTCCCCTCATCCACATGCTTGGTCACCTCCTCGAAGAATTCAATAAGACTTGTAAGGCAAGACCTACCCTTCACAAATCCGTGCTGGCTGTCCCTAATCAAGCAGTGTCTTTCCAGATACTCGTAAATCCTATCCCTCAGTACCCTTTCCATTACTTTGCCTACCACAGAAGTAAGACTAACTGGCCTGTAATTCCCGGGGTTATCCCTATTCCCTTTTTTGAACAGGGGCACAACATTCGCTACTCTCCAGTCCCCTGGTACCACCCCCGTTGCCAGTGAAGACGAGAAGATCATTGCCAACAGTACTGCAATTTCCTCTCTTGCTTCCCACATAATCCTAGGATATATCCCGTCAGGCCCGGGGGACTTGTCTATCCTCAAGTTGGTCAAAATGTCCAACACATCTTCCTTCCTAACAGGTATCTCTTCTAGCTTATCAGTCTGTTTCACACTCTCCTCTTCAACAATACGGTCTCTCTTGTTCGTAAATACTGAAGAGAAGTACTTGTTCAAGACCTCTCCTATCTCTTCCGACTCAATACACAGTCTCCCACCACTGTCCTTGATCGGACCTACCCTCGTTCTCGTCATTCTCAGGTTTCTCACATACGCATAGAATGCCTTGGGGTTATCCTTGATCCTATCCGCCAAGGATTTTTCATGCCCTCTCTTAGCTCTCCTAATCCCTTTCTTCAGGTCCCTTC
This sequence comes from Chiloscyllium punctatum, assembly GCF_047496795.1. NCBI lineage: Eukaryota > Metazoa > Chordata > Chondrichthyes > Orectolobiformes > Hemiscylliidae > Chiloscyllium > Chiloscyllium punctatum. The sequence continues at coordinate 45,946,409 of NC_092771.1, read as the reverse complement.
TGGCTATCCTGTATCCCTCCACTGCTCTGTCTGAACCTTGTTTCCTCAACCTTATGTAAGCCTCCTTCTTCCTCTTTACTAGACATTCAACCTCCCTCATCAACCAAGGCTCCCTCACACGACCATTTCTTTCCTGCCTGATCAGTACATACATATCAAGGACACGTCGTATCTGCTCCTTGAAAAAGTTCCACATTTCCACCACATCCTTCCCTGACAGCCTATGCTCCCAACGTATGCTCCTCAAATCCTGTCTTACAGCATTGTAATTTCCCTTCCCCCAATTGTAAAAACTTCCTTGTTGTGCGCACCTATCTCTCTCCATAACCAAGGTGAAAGTCACAGAATTGTGGTCGCCATCACCAAAATGTTCACCCTCTAACAAGCCCACCACTTGTCCCGGTTCATTACCGAGTACCAAATTCAATATGGCCTCCCCTCTGGTTGGACAATCTACATACTGCGTTAGAAAAGCTTCCTGGACACACTGCACAAACACCGCCCCATCCAATCTACTTGATCTAAAGAGCTTCCAATCAATATTTGGGAAGTTGAAGTCGCCCATGACTACGACCCTGTGGCTTCTGCACCTTTCCAAAATCTGTTTCCCAATCTGTTTCTCCACATCTCTGCTGCTATTGGGGGGCCTATAATAAACACCCAACAAGGTGACTGCACCTTTCCTATTTCTGACTTCAGCCCATACTACCTCCAGAGGCAGATCCCCCTCAAACTTCCTTTCTGCAGCCGTTATACCATTCCTAATTAGCAATGCCACCCCCCCATCCTTTTTTACCACCCTCCCTAATCTTACTGAAACATCTGTAACCAGGAACCTCCAACAGCCATTCCTGTCCCTCATCTATCCATGTTTCCGTGATGGCCACAACATCGTAGTCCCAGGTACCGATCCACGCCTTAAGTTCACCCACCTTATTTCTGATACTCCTTGCATTGAAGTATACGCATTTGAGCCCATCTCTGTGTCCGCAAGTATTTCTAACAAATATAGTGAGAATCGCATTTTAATTGCATCAATTGTTTCTGAGTACGAACCCTACAATATAAAAATCAATTTACTGTTCAGCTGAATGATCCCATAATGGAACCAATGCCTCATTCAATGCCTCATTGTAAATATTTGATGATTGCTCATTTGAATGATCACGGTAATCTCAGCCTGAAGCGTTCAGAAAACTGTAATTACTTTTCATTCGAATAATTCCTGGTCGTTTCTCCACATTGTTCAGTGAAATAATCACTAAGATTTCTCAGTATTCTTAAATTAACTGATAGAATTTTGACAATCCAATTGCTGCTCTTATCTAATCATTGTTCAATATAGTTCAGGGTATATCTGTGGAATTATGGCTCATGCATGAAATAATTCAAAGATTTGCAGTGTGTGTTGTAAATATCAATTTTTATTTTAACCCTAGCAAAAGTTGAATTGATTTAATTATGTTTCGCTTACATGTTAACATTTATTGTATTTATAAACATGATACAAATTATCGAACAAAATCATTTAAAATTCTTGTGACAGTTTGAAGTACAACAAAAGGAGCTAACATCTCTATTGTTTCATGAAATAGTCACAGTACATTTTGAACTTTGGGAATTTGAACATTTTGTGAAAGAAGGGAAGTTGTCTTCAGATGAATAGTCGTATTGTGTGACTAATTCATTTATTTTCCTATTCATTTTTGTTGCAAATGCATTTTAATTTATTCTGTGAAAACTTGCTTTGAACATATGGAACTATTTTATTGATTTTTGTTCATCAGTGTACAATGATCAAATGATTAGGCTTTTTTTTTCCTATCATGGATCTTCATGAGATTCATATTTAATTAAAGTCATTATTGCTTTGTTACAACTTTACTGTAAATTACTAATTCATTTTGTCAGTTCATTACACACAGGAAATATGTAATTAATTCCCATACAAATTATTACAATAAACATCTGATTCGTTTTCATTTGTGTTGCCACAGTAAGCATGTGACTATGGTCCTACCCTTCTGGGGTGGGGACATTATGAAGGGTCCGTGTGGAGCTCTGACAGTGTCTCTACGACAAGATCAGGAGGAATGATTTCAATTCCCGCGTTCAGCAGAGATGTGTCTGAGGAGCTCCAAATATTCATGAGAAAATACCTGGCATAGATTGAACTGCTTTTCAAAACAACATGAAATATACTTCAATCTGCTGTGCATTTCAATCATCACCATATCTACTACTTATTTTCTTCAGGTTACGAATAAAACGTATCATATCTGCTAGTTCAACATTCCTGAAAAAGTAGTTGAGAATGTTGCAATCTTAAAGTTGGAAGAGTCTAAAAAATGATACTCACTGATTTTTTTTTCTCTGTTTGAAAGAACCTAGTTCAGACATTTCAAGCACATAAATCCTTATTCTCCGGTATTATAAAGATGAAAAAATAAACAGTCAAAATTCCTCTTCAGCAAAATAACCAAATGCAACTTCATATTATTCATTGGTCAGTTGATCACCTACAATTGTAACTAAATATTGCAATTCATCTAAATATTGTTATGTGCTTTGAACAAATTAAATTTATTACTATTCATTCTTGAAATGTCAGGAATTTGTTTTTATTTTCCATCCACCAATTCATAATTCATAAGATTGATATGCTTTCAAAATATCGACGTGTTCATTTGAACATTTAATTTGTCTCTCTCTCTCAAATATCTCACTTCATGCATGATAGCTTCAATGCATTTTGCTAATTAACTCTCCGAAACTTAAAAATGTTGTTGACTTTACTTCTTTTGTGTGCAAGAAAACAATGTAGGTACACCCATTTGTTCTTTAGCTCAAATACCACTAAATTTTAAATTATTGAAAAGACTACACTGGGGGGAAAAGAACGATTCTTCATCTCAAATATCACATTAAATGACACTTTTTCAAATCAATACAAAATGATTTGTATTTTAATTTCATTATAAGAAAAAAAAACCTGCTTTGGAAATGTTAGAGTCTGTTTCATTACTTCCAGCATTAGTTGTCAATGAACAATAATCACATAATTATCAGTCATTTTGTGCAAAATAATTTTCTGTACCAAATGTCATTTATTTGACCTTTTGTTCACAATAGTACTCACTTTCCCGGTCTAATTATTTTCTTCCTTATTCTGACATAGATGTCTCAACATTTATCACGATAAAAATTTAAAAAAAACATGACTCAACAAAAAAATCAAATGTTGAACTGTGTCAATTGTTGCTGAGTATTTTTTATAATTATTAAAGCGACTTTTTATATATTAATTTTCTGTTTATCAATCTTAATTATGATGCAATCGACGTCAGAGCAAAGTGCTTTCAAAATATGAAGTTAATTTATCGATCAATATTCTAGAAACAATTAACAATTACAATAATTACACAGCACTTTGTGCTTGTTACGAAGTCTAAGTTAATGTGTTATTAATATTTTCCATATTTCTTATTGTGAATGCTACAATACAAACACCTGTTTGGTCGGGCCAATACACCCAGAAAAGACCAATAACTACCCTTGTGACATCCTTTGTAAATATCTGACTTTTGCTCATTTGAAAGATCACAGTCATCACAGTCATTTGATATTCAGACAACACCAGTTACTTTACACTGCAATATTTCTCTTCATTTCTGCACATTACTCAGTGGAATAGTAAGATGAGATACCTCATTATTCTTAAATTCATTAATAGTAGTTTTAAAATCAATTTGTTGCTAATATCGAATAATTGTTCAATTTGGTAAAGGATGCAAATGTGGAATTATGGTTCCATATAATAACTATTGCAAGGACTTCGCAATGTCGAATCTCTCAATCATTGTGAATATTGCTTTTCATTTTAAACTTGGAAACACTTTTGAAATGATTTGATTGTAATTCACTTCAATGTTAACATTTATTTGTGCTTCTAATCACAATAATAGTTGAATATTTTTCTTGTGCAAAATTATTTAAATTCCGATGAATTTTTTTGAAGTACACAAAAAAAGGATCAACATCTTTCTTGTTTCATTAAACACTCACGGGAAATGGTGGCTTCTTAGAAATCAGACATTTTCAGAAACAATGAAAGTTGTCTTCAGCTGAATACTAACATTGACTGACCAAGTCATCATTTTGTTCCAATTTACGTGTAGAACAAAAAAAAATTACGTTGCATTTTATAAAATGAGAAACTATTATGAACATGTAGAATGATTGTATTCATTTTTATTTATCAATTTACAGTAATCACACAAATCTGTGAAGTTGTCGTTCCACAAATTATCATAAAATCATATTTAATTAAGACATCTGTTAACTCCCATCATTATTGTAAATTACTATTTAATTTTAAGTACATTATACATAGGATCCATCCATTTAATTCCAAACCAATTATTACAATAAACATCTGATTATTTTTCACTTGAGTAACCACAGTGAGCATGTGATTATAGACCTGCCCAGCCTGGTTGGGAACATTATGAAGGAATGTTATGCAGCTCTGATAGTGTCTCTGTTACCGGACCAGGAGGTACAGTTTCAATTCCCACCTTGCATAGAGTTGTGCCAGAGCAGCTCTGAATGTTGATTAGAAAATATCTAAGACTCAATTAAATTGCCTTTCAATTTAATATTAGATATGCTTCCATCTGTTGTTCATTTCAATAATCACAGTATTTGCTATTTATTTTTTTCAGGTCACTAATAACAGAATGTATCTAATTCCACTCAATCAATATTTGTTGGAAAATATTTGAGAATGTTGCAGTCATACAGATGAAACATACAAAGTAATATTATTAATTTATTTTCTTTTGTTCTGAAGAGCTGAGTTCAAACAGTACATATAACTTGATGCTCCAGTGCTATAAAAATGAGGAGAAAAAATAAATTTCTTGTTCAGTCAAATAAACAAATGCCAAATCCTTTTATTTATCAATTTTTAATTATTGATCTGTTTATGAATTGTGTGAAATTTGTTTTTCGTTTTCCACTAACCTATTTATATTGAATGTGAGATTGAACTGCTGTGAAAATATCCAAGTGCATTCATTTGAAATTTGACTTTGCATATTTATCACTGTGGGATATAGATAAAGCAGTGTTACTTCTGCAATCATAATTGTTTATTCAAGGTAAATGAACTCGCACCAGTGTATAATTGTTTCAGCCAAGAGCTGAGTTGACAAGAATGACAACTATTTGAAGGAAATATATAATTGCTTTTGTATTAGCTAAAATGTGCATACAAGAATGAAATGCGTCTGCAAATAATGGTAGATGTTATAGCCAAATAGTTAAGGTATTGTGAGGGGAGGGGGTGTAGGTTAAGCTAGATATGCCTGTACAAACAGTTTCAAGCATCTGTTTCCCGCTTCAGCAGGAACAAAACAAAACACCATCAAAAGGTCATAAGGCTCGGTGTAAATAAAGAATAAAAAGAAATTATGCTTTGGTTTGCACGGAAACAGATGGCAGTGAAGAAGGATAAATAACAATTAGACCACAGAGGGAGGTGGTCAAATGGCCTTGTGAGGGCAGAGATAAACATTTTGTAAGGGACGAGGCTGGATGAGTTCAGAGATAAACAGCTGGTTTAGATTAGAAATAGTTGTAACCAGTGAAGGAGCAATGGGAGGAGGGAAGAGAAACAAATTACACAAATATTGTGTACTCGTTAAATTCAGTGTGTGTGTGTGTGCCTTGTGGACAGTGAACCCATACACCCCTCTTGCAACAGCGTAATAAACGATACAACTGATTCAGATCTTGTTCCGGACTGAAGTTATTGAAGTGACTGAACTTCGTTTCTCACAATCACTTATCTCATTTATTGTATGATGTCTGAAGTGTGTTTTGCTCAGCAATTATATTAACTATTTAAAAAGTCTAATCTTAAATAAGATCCTTAACACCCAATTATCAATCTATTCCTAATTCATCTAAATATCTCAATTTTCTTGAAGTCAATGTTTACACAAAACAGTGCACATAAAGCGACACAAAGATATTCATCATCAGCTAATTACTGTTCAGTGGAATAACCTGAGTATCTTATTGTTCCTGAGACTAATGACAACAGTAACCATTTGTTTACTCGTCCATGCAGTAAGTGCATTTGATATCTTATATTTCAGTTCAGTTGTTAATGACAATTTATGTTGTTTAAACCAATAATTCTAATTTATCATGGATATTGACTATAATACAATAACACTGGAAACATTTTTTAAAAATATTCTAACAATCTTTAAGCTCCTCTTCTGTTGTGTGTGTGCAAAAGATAATTCAAATTATAACCATTTTTGTCGCAAATTCAACAAATGCTACATTTTGAATTTATGAACTTCTTACAGTTTTGCAAAAAGGTTAGTCTTCGCTGTATGTCATATTAAAAGACTGCTTTTTCCAAACAAGCATGCTACAAAATGATTATTGCTTTCATTGCATTGTAAGAATAGAAGTGTTGAATTTTTGTTGTTTCAATTCCAACATTATTTATCATTGTACAATAATGACACAATTATTACAATCGCTTCATATACCACCTAGCAGTGACTTCATTGTTTGTTTATTTTCATGCTCATTTTTATGATCTATTAATTCTCTTCCTAATTCTGACACTTTGATTATAATATTAATCAATGTACCATCTCCAGAAGGAATCCAGTGGAAAGAAATTCACAATTTGTATATTGCATATATTTTTGAGTTCAGAAAAGAATTTTGTTCAATAATCACTGAATGTCTCATTTTTTCTTTAATACGTAAGGCTAGCTACTATGTTTTATTCATTAGTTCACTGATCTTAATAAATATTCAATCGACATCACAGTAAAGTGCTTTTGAAATATTGAATCATGTTAGTTCTTCATATGTATTGCAGTGTACAATCTCTCATTCATTGTAACAATCAATATTTATTTTACCTGTTGTCAATATATTTCAATTCAATGCTAACACTTAAGACTTAAGCATTTTTCATGCAACAAAATCCAATGAAAAAGCATCAGCATCTCTTTATTGTTTCATTAAACAATGACAATAAATTTTGAATTTTTGAAAGTTGAACATTTTTAGAAAGAAGGAATGTTGTCTTCAGTTGAATGTTCGCATTGAATGACTTCTTCACAGTGTCTGCTGTTTATTCTCTTCTTCGGGTTCCCAAGAAAAGAAATTAACTAGTTCTGCTGGTTCTAAATTCCTGAAAAATATTTGAGGATGTTGCGGTCTTAAAGGTAAAAAGCTAAGTGATCGTAAGTGATTAGGTTTTCGTTCGAAAGAGCTTGATTCAAACATTTCGGACATTCACATTTTTATTCTGCTGTGTTACAAGGGTGGAAAACAAGTCGCTTTCTTCATCTGTAAAGTAAACATATGCCACATCCAATTATTCATTAGTCAGCTAATTACATACATTTGTTATTAAAAATTGCAATTCATCTAAATATTGGAATGACTTTTGATCAAATTAAATTTCTAATTATTTTTCATTCGTGAATTGTTGGAGTTTTTTTGTTTTCCATTCATCTGTGCGTATTGAATGTAAATTTTACGTGCTTTGACAATAGCGGAGGGTGTTTATTTGAAATTTGTCTTTGCATACCTCTCACTGATTTTACTTATTGCATATAGTTGCACAGTGGCTCAGTCATTAACACTGCTGCCTCACAGTGCCAGGGATCTCGGTTTGATCCCATCCTCGGGTACTTTGTGTACTTTGCCCATTCTCTCCAAGTCTATGTGACTTTGCTGTGGTTTCCTCCCATAATCCAAAGACATGCAGGTTAGGTGAGCTGGCCATGCTAAATTGCACATTGTGTTCAGGGATGTGTATGTTAGTCAGCAGTAAATGTCGAGGAATATGGTTGGGAAAGTGTTTGGATGGGTTGCTCTTTGGAGGGTCATTTTTTTCAACGAAATGACCTGTTACCACACTGTGCTAACAGGGATACTACAATAGTTTAATTGCATTTCTCTCAGCAATTCTAACTTTTTCAAAGTTGACTTTAGTTAATACCTTTAACACTTGATTATCAGTGTTCCTAAATCTTGTAAAATATCTCAATATTTTTTAAATCATTGCTCACACAAAACACTAAACATGAGGCCACACAAAGGTCTTCATGACCATCTAATTACTGTTCAGTGGAATAATCAGAATAACTATCTGATTGTTCCGGAGATCAATCCCCACTGCCACAGTAAGGATCTGGTTATCATTCCCTCCAATAAATGCAGAAGTTGCCCTCTGGTATTTCAGTTCAGTAATTACACACGATACTGGTTGTTCAAAGCAATGGTTATTCTTTATTATGAATGGCAAAGGATTCTAACGGAAGAGGTGTTCATATGTCCTAATGTGTTGCATGATCACAAACAATTTTCAGTCCAAATATTGCACAAAAAAGTGTAAATTTGGTTTTGTTCAACTGCCGAGGCTAACATTTTCAGTTCATGTCCATTACAAATATTTGGAGAAAGTGAGGAAAGCAGATGCTGAAGATCAGAGTCAAGAATGTGGTGCTGGAATAGCACAGATTGTCAGGCAGCATCTGAGGAGCAGGAGAAACCATTTTTCAGGAATAAGCCTTCATCGGGAATCTCTGGCTCCATGGATGCTGCCTGGTCTGCTGTGCTTTTCCACCACCACACTTTCGACATAAAAAATATTTGCTTATTTGGAGCAAATACTATCTGTTTCCTCAGTAATTTAAATTTATTGTGCTTTCTATTCACTCAAGTTCTCGTTTTAATAGCTCCTCGTTTTCTTCTTAATCTGATACAAATCTCAAAACTCCGGGCACAATAAAAGTGATATGAATTATAAAATTATTATCTGGACAAGAGAACCAATGAACAGCTACATAGACTTCTTGAACAACAAAGATATTAGAATGAAAAAGCAATGCCTTCCAAAAAAAATCTCTGTATGTCTGTAACCTTTGTCAATTCCATAATCCTGCAATTAGCTTATAATTGTCAGTTGATCTCTCTTAATGACTATCTAATCAATGTCATTGTAAATTACTGATAAAATTGAAACATTTTATTTGTTAAAATGCAAAGATTCAATCTCAATTCATTATTACAACAATAAGTGAACCATATTTTATCTGTCCGCTAAGGTCAAGTGACCTGTGGCCCATAATTTAACATTCTAAATATTCTTACAGCTGGGGAAAGCAGAGCTAAAAAAGGTCAAACTAAAGGAAACAGTAGACAAAGTAACCAGCTCCAGAAAACAGTGGAAGCCCGGTCAAAGAGCTCACAAAGGTTCGGGAGATCCTGTTACAACCAGCCCAAGAGCTGTGTTTTGGAGAGGTTGAAGCAGACTTCCTGGCACCTTGACTTCCAGCCAGTGCCTGAGCATTAGACACCTCACTTGAGAATGACGACAAGTGAAGGGTGTTTGCACGAAACACATTGAATGCTTAGAATCCAGAATTTTGGTAAAATGTTGTGAAACATTTCCCAGATCATGGAAATCAGCTCAACATTATTGAAATCAAAATACTTGTAATGGTCTTCAAGACCACCTAATTACTGTTCGGTGAAAAACACTTTGTACGTGCCTTATTGTGCTCAGGATGAATAATCATAGCAAACATCACAGTCTCACCAGATCCAAACATATGTAGGAGACACCTTATTGTAATTTACACACTACATCTTTCCCAGACCCATGATAACACGTTATGACCGAGGATACTACGTGTAACATGTATCGAGATGAAGCAAGTCCTGAATATAGGATTTTTTTTCTGATAGATTTCCAATCCAAAAATTATGATAAAAATGATATTGTGGTTCATTACATTGTCAACAGATCCCCATTAAACGTATTTATCCGTTTATTCAGAGACAATATTGAAACAAATACGTTGATAAATGCTGTTGACTGTATGCTTCTGTGAAAATAAATCTTCCTTATTGACTTATTTTCATTATAATTCTGACTCAAATGTCTAAATATTGATGATATGAAAAATTTCATGAATTAAATACAATGCAGAATTTGTTCTTGTTATATATTATATTTCTCCAGAAGAAAAGTAGAGAAACCAAGTATAGAAATCTTGAAGATCTGACAATTTTGAATGACAAACCATTTCTGATCAACGTTCACTGAATGTCTAATGTCTTTCCATGTCATCATGCCAGAATTTGCATTCTCAGCTGACAGATGAAGAAATATCTAGTCAACATCAGAGCAAATCCATTTGGAAATATTGAATCATTTACTTTGCCAAAGTTCTAAAATTAATTATCAATTCATTGTCAGTCCAAAAATCACACAGTAATTCAGTTTAGGTTTTATAACAAACATCGTCAAATTCACATTTTAATTTAATCCATTATTTCTTAATGTCAATATTAAAAGAAGAATAATAGTTCTCTTATTTCAGGATAACACAAACACAAACTAATTAATGATTTCCTATCCAACACTCACAGATAATATCTGTTCCCTTCTCATTTGAACATTCGTAGAAATCATTGGATTAATATTCATCCTTACATATTAAGAGATGTCTGATTATTTTACACACCAATAAATGCTGTTCATTTTTACACATGACGGGCAGCTATATGAGATTTCTAATCATTTTTAAGTTTGCTATAAAATGTTTTTAAGATTAATTGTTGCTTATATCTAATATTTAAGAATTGATCAAATCCAGTGTACCTAGCTTTAAGTGTGAAATTAAGGCTCAGTAACATAAACATATTGCATTGTACAGAAACCAATGGTAGCGAATGGTGATTTTTATTTCAATACTTGAATCTTAGTTGATTTGCTGTTCTGGGCATGGTCTGCCCCCACCTGGAATAGAATGGTCCATATTGGCTCATACAAAATGCCTGACATCTAAAAACAGGCAGCCTACCTTAGAACTAAAATACAAGGTGTCAGGGGGTGATAAACTAGACTAACATTCTGTTCCAGCCTTAAATTAAAAGAAGGCACACTACCAATGGACCTACTCCAATGCCAGGACTACAGCATTCCTGACATTTCTTGATAAGAGCATGCCGACATACAGACAAATGACCAATCCTGATCTTCATAAATGAAAGTATAATTGTCCCAGTAAATGAATAAATAACAGCTGCAGGGTGCAGCCCAGTTAACTCACTAAGCAGCTATCATGACAACAGAAGAGTTCATTTGTCAGATATAGTTATTATTTTACAGTAACTCAGAATATTAAACAAAGGCTCTAATTACAGATTCTTGAGTATAATAGGGGAAATTTGCAACATAAGTTTGATATATGTAACCAATGCCTCCTAAAAACATTATAGAAAAGCATTTAGACAGAGATTTGAAGTTCGCTAGTTTTAGGAATTAACTTCACGGTATGATGCTGACTGCTCATTAATTATAAAGTCCTGACAGAAAGAGTAGCTGTATAATTTTACACAATATAACAAACTTTATAACACAAGTCATATTACTAATCTTATAGCAAGTAAGCTAAAATTAACTGTCTTTTCTATTTCTTTGTACATCTATAATTAAGACAGTGAACGATATGAGGAGTAATTGGCTTTGATAAAATAAAATATAATGAATAGCAGAACTCAAAATGTCCCAGCTGATAAGGTATCCTGAGGGGCGCGAGGGAGTTCAGGAATAACTTTGGAATCTAAGTCAATAAGATGCATGTAAAGATCCCAATAGGAATCTGGGGATGTCCATTAGAATGCCCATCTGCGATTATGTGTTTCAATTGGGTGGCTGGATGAGGAGGGAAGGGCTGTAATCACGTTGCACGTGGCCATTGTGATGCATAAAGTCCATAAAAATGCTGCTTTTTACTGTACATGTTACAGTGTGTTATGGATCTCCCTTCCGAGATTGGCCTCGGGGGACGATCCCTTCATTAACTGGTTGCTGCATGAGTAAACATCTTCCACATGTCTGAGCTCAGATTGCCTTCTGAGTCTTCATTCCCTGCCAGTGAAAACAATTCTACAGCTATGATGACATTTCAATTCAACACATACATTTATTGTGTGTGAAATGATTACATTCAGAGCAATATAATTTTCATGATAAAATTGCTTTTCATTTACTTTTTTTGGTGTACAAGAAAACATTTCGATTATATCCATTTGTTCTTTCATTCAACCAACACTAAGTTTTAAATTATTGTAAAGACTACAATGGGGGAAACGGGAACGAGTCTTCAGCTCAAATGTCATTTGATATGACTGTTTCCTTTTTTCAAACAAATTGCCCTACAAAATTATTTTTATTTTCATTTCATTATAAGAAAAAAATTGCTTGGAAATGTTGACAATTCTACTTTTCCTCCCATATTAGATGTCAGTGAACAATAATCACACAATTATGAGAACTCCTTTCCGTATCAAATGTCAGTGACCCTGTGTTTTGTTCACAATAATAGTCACTTTCATGGCCTAATTCTTTTCCTCCTAATTCTGAAATAAATATCGGAACATTTATTGTGGTAAAAATTACATCAACAAAATTGTCATGACTCTTCAAGAAAACTATTGGAACCATATAAATCTTGCATTGCCTGCATTTTTAATCAAAATCATTTTTTTCAATTGCTGCTGAATGATTTTTTCACATCATAAAGCTAAGTTTTATGCTTTAATTTTCAGTTTCTTAATCTTAACGAATATCCAATCAACATCAGAGCAAAGTGTTTTCAAAATATTAAGTCAATTTATCTATCAGGATTCTAAAAGCAATTATCAATTACAATAATTGCACAGCAATTTAACATAGACTTGGTAAAAATGCAGTGTTTTTTTGAAAATTTAATTCATTATTTCTTATTGTCAATGCTACTATATTAATACCTATTTGTTCAGGCCCATGCACATACCAAACGACCAATAATATCCCTTGCAAAATTCTTGGTATATGTCTGATTTTTGCTCTGGTAACAATTATCTCAGCCTTTGAAATTCAGAGAGCTCCAATTCCTTTTCCCTGAGATATTACTCTTCTTTTGTACATATTACTCAGTCTAATATCAAGATGAGATATCTCATTATTCTCAAATTCAAGAATATATATTTTTAAAATCCGTTTGTTGCTAATATATCTTATATCTAATAATTGTGCAATCTAGTAAGGGCTACAAATGTGGAATTATGCTTCTGTACAATAAATACTGCAAGGACATTACAATGTACAATCTCTCAATCATTGTGAATGTTGTATTTATTTTAAACTTGGAAACATTTTTGAATTGATATGATTATAATTTACTTTGATTCTGACACTTACTGTATATCCAATCACAATATCAGTAGATTATTTGGAGGTATCATCGTCCATTCCAATAATCACAGTATCTGCTATATACTTTCTTCTAGTCACTCATTGCAAAATGTATCTAATTCCACTCAATCAATATTCCTGAGAAAATATTTGAGAATGTTGCAGTCATAAAGCTGAAATATACATTCATGATAGTCATTAATTTTCTCTTGTTCTGTAGATCTTAGTTAAAACAACACAGAATTTTATGCTCCACTGCTATAAATATGAGAAAAGATCAATTACTTCTCAGTAAAATAAACAAATGTCACTTGCTATTATTTATCAATTTTTGGTTATTGGTCAGTTTATGAATTGTGTGAGATTTGTTTTTAGCTCTCCAGTCATCTATTTATATTGAATGTGACATTGAAATGGTGTGAAAATGTCAGGGTGTGTCATTTGAAAGTTAAATTTGCATATCTCTCACTTATCCCATTGATTGCATGATGGTTTAAGAACGTTTCGTTCAGCAATCCTCGTAAATATCAAAAACTGTCTGATTTTAAATCAGATCATTCGCACCCAATTATCACTCTGTTCCTAATTCATGTAAATATCTAAATTTTATCGAACCAATGTTCATACTAAACAATACATATAAAACAACACAAAGACTTTCATCACCATCTGATTATTGTTCAGTAGATTAACCTGAGTAAGTACCTTATTGCTCCTGAAACCATGCAACAAATGCAACTGATATCTTCTATTTCAGTTCTGTAGTTAAAGATGATTTATGTTGCTTAAAACAATGCTTCTACTTTATCACGATATTGACTGTAATACAATCATGCAAACAACAAAAGTTTTGTGATTCTAAAAATCTTTAAGATTACTTATTTCAAATTTGTGTGCAAGAGATATTTCAAATTACAACCGTTTTTGTTGTATAATTCAGCAAACCTAAGTTTTGAATTTGGGAAAGTCTCCATTTTTGCAAAGTGGAAGTAGTTTTCAGTTTATATAACACAGTAAATGACTGTTTTTTTTTTCCAAATCACGTGCTTTGCAAAATGATTATTGGTTTCATTTAATTGTAAGAAAATAACTGTTTTGAACATGTTAATTCTTTTTGTCTTTTCTATTCCAACATCACTGTACAAGAATGAACAATTATTATAATTCCTTTATATACCAAATGTCATTGACTGTATCATTTGTTCACTTTCTTGCTCACTTTCATTATCTATGAACTTTCTTCCAAAATCTGACACAAATGTCTGAACTCTGACCATAATATTAATCATCTAAATTAAAATAACATGTCTCTATGATGAAACCATTTGATAGAAATTCATATTTCTTGTGTTACCTTCATTTTTTAGTAAAGAAAGAAAAAAATTTTCTATAATCACTGAATGGCTCATTTTTTCTTCAATTCATAAAGATACTTACTATATTTTATTTCACAATTTACCAATTTGAATAAATATCCAATCAACATAACAGCAAATATTTTGAAATATTGAATCATTTTAATTGCTCATATAGCAACATTATCAAGTCATTGTCATGATAATAATTGTGCAATTATTTAAGAAAGTCTTTTGAACAAGTAAAGCGAGATTCACATTTTAATTTAACCAATTGTTTCTGAGTACCAACACTGCAATATGAAACTTTATTTTCAGGTCAAGTTTCCCACAATGGATCCAAGGACTTCCCATCCTACATTAATTGTGAATGTCTGATGTTTGCTTATTTGAATGATCTCTGTAATCACAGAATTTAAATTCACAGACCTGCAATTACTTTTCATTGCAATAATTCCTGTTTGTTTGCACATATTCCTCAGTCACATAGCAAAACGAGATTTCTCATTATTTCTAAATTCATTGATCAAATTTTATAATTCAGTTGTTGCTCATACCTAATAATTATTCAATCCAGTACGTGCTGTGAACGTGGAATTACGGCTCTTTACATGAATAACTAATGTGGTGTGCAATCTCTCAATCATTGTTAATATTAATTCTAATTTTACCCGCAGAAACATAATGAATTCATTTAAATATATTTCACTTTGATGCGAACATTTACTGTATTTCTAATCATCATAAGATTTAAGTATTTTTCATGACACAAAATCATGTAAAATTCCTGCGTTTTGTTATGTCAAATGAAAAAGAATTAACATTTCTGTATTGTTTCATTAAACAATGAGAATGCATTTTGAATTTTTCGAAGTTGAGCATTTTTGCAAAGAAGGGATGTTGTCTTCAGCTGAATAATCACATTGAATGACTAATTCACAGAATCTGCTGTTTATTCTCTTCGAGTTCCCAAGGAACCAAATTAACTAAATCTGCTGGTTCTAAATTCCTGGAAAGTATTTGATGTTGTTGCAGTCTTAAAGATGAAGAAGTTAATGTGATTTTACTGATTTTTTTTATTGGGAAGAGCTTAATTCAAACATTTCAGGCACATAAATTGCTATTCTGCAGTGTTACAAAGATGAAAAGCAAGTCAATTTCTTCATCAGTGAAGTAAACAAATGTCACTTCCCGTTATTCATTAGTTAGCCCTTTCCCAAATTTGTAATTAAACAATGCAATTCATCTGAATATTGTTGCGCCCTTTGATCATATTAATTTTCTAATTATTGTTCATTCATGATATGTCAGGGATTTCTATTTTTTGTTTTCGATTCACCTATTCATATTGAATGTAAGATTGATACGCTTTGGCAACATCAGAGAGTGTTCATTTGAAATTTGACTTTGCACGTCTCTCACTTATCTCACTTCTTGCATGGGGTTGGGCATTGAGAACAGAGGATCAGTGGTTAGCACTCGTGTCTTACAGTGTTATGCACTTGGGTTTGATTCCATCCTCGGCCACATGTTTGCGTGGAGTTTGCATGTTCTGGTTTTCTCCCACAATCCAAAGATATGCAGGTTAAGTACATTGACCATGCTAAGCTGCACGTTCTATTCAGGGATGTGTAGGTTATGTGCATTAGTCAAGGGTAAATGTCCAGTAATCTGAGAGCAGAATGGTGCTGAGTGGATTACTCTTTGGAACGTCAGTGTAGACTTGTTGGGCCAAATGGCCTGTTTCCACACAGTAGGGATTCCATAAACTTAGAATTGTGTTTTGCTAAACAAAACTGACAATTTTTTTAAATGTTGCATTTAAAACTTATCTTTAACTGTGATGAAGGGCTTTTGCCCGAAACGTTGATTTCGCTGCTCGTTGGATGCTGCCTGAACTGCTGTGCTCTTCCAGCACCACTAATCCAGTATTTAACTATTAATTGTCAATCTTGTAAAATAGCTCCATGTTACTGAAATCAATGTTCACACAAAACACTGCACATAAAGCCACACAAAGATCTTCATGACCATCTAATTACTGTTGTGGAATAATCACAGTAAAATTTTATTGTTTCTGAGATCAATCACCATTATCACATAAAGGATCTGGTTATCATTCCCTCCAATAAATGCAATCGTTGTCCTCTGGCATTTCAGTTCAGTAGTTATACACCACACTGGTTGTTCAAAACATGGTTATACTTTATTATGAATGGCCAAGGGTTCTAATGGCAAGAGATGTTGTTTGATCTGATTTGTTGCATGTTCTCAAACAGGTTTTCACTATAAATATTGCAAAAAAAGTGTTAATTTGGTCTTCTTCAACTGCTGATGTGAACATTTTCAGTTCGTGTTCATTAAACATATTTGGAGAAAGTGAGGAAAGCTGTAGCATTGGAAAAGGGCAGGGACATTCAAAGAGCAGGTGTATCAACCTGTCGGGCATTAGACCATCTTCAGAAAAGATTCCTGATAAAGGGCTCAGGCCCAAAACATCGATTCTGCTTCTCCTCGAATGCTGCCTGACCTGCTGTGCTTTTCCAGCACCACTCTCTTTTGACATTAGAAACATTTGACTGAATGTTCAGAGATAATACTAAAAGTTGCCTCTGTCAATTTAATTTACTGTGCTTTCTATTCACTGAAGATTCCATGTTAATTCTTCCTCTTTTTCTTCTTAAATCTGATGCAAATTTCAAAATACGAACACATTAGAATTCACATGAATTATAAAGTTGATTTCTCGACAAGAAAACCAGTGAAAGGTGATATAGAATTCTTGAAAAGCCTACACATTTGAATGAAAAAGCAATTCCTTCCAAAAATGTTTGCACGTCTGAATCTTTCTTTCAATTCAATAATCCTGCAAATAGTTTATAATTGTAAGTTGATCTCTCTGAATGAGTACCTAATCAATGTCAATGTAACCATCTGAAACATTAACATCAGATTGATAACTGGGTGTTAAAGACATTATTTGAAGTGAACAAATGTTTGGAATTTACTTGAATTCCACCAGAAAACATTCTTGAATCATAATACAAGAAATGAGATATGTGAGAGATGTGCAAACCTTATTTTTAAATGAACGAACTCCAATATTTTCAAAGCATTTCAATCTTACGGTCAAAATGAACTGGTGAATGGAAAAATAAAAACAAGTATCTGACAATTCATAAACTGAACAACAATTACAAATTCACTTTGATCAAAGGACAGAGTAATATTTAGATGAATCACAACATTTAGTTACAAAGTAGGCAATCAGCTGACTGACAAGTAATAGGTGGTAGAGTTTGTTAGTTTACTGAAGAAGGTATCAACTTTATTTCAAATTTATAGCATGAGAGAACAATGTTTAATGTGTTTCAATTGTTTGGACTTGCCCCTTTGCAACAAAAAAAAGATCAATCTAATTACTTAGACATTGTAATCTTGAATTCTGCAACATTTTCAAATATTCTCCAGGAACTTATAAGCGACAGAATTAGATACAGGCATCCCCACTATCTGAAAGTAAAGCGTTATTATGAAACCTTACATAATCTGAAAAGGCGTTAGTGGAAGAAACATTAATTTATATGGGAAACATGTCCCCTTTTTTCGTAAAAGTGAAAATCCTCTTCATATTTCTTTCAGTTACAGAAAACAGGGACAGATGAAAGTCTTTTGTAAAAGCAAGTGGCTAAAGCGAATTTTCCAACACATATTTCTTTGTAAATTGGTATTCTGATAAGTATCAGATTTTGTGATTATTGATCTAATAGATAAAAGCAGATCTATTGTTGGATTGAATAACAATTCAGTCTGTGCTTAGGTACTCTCTAATCAACATTCAGATAGCTCTTGATATATTTCTGTTGAAGGTGTGATTTGAAACCTTCCCTCGGGTCTAGTAAAAGAGACACTACCACAGCTCCATAAGCTCCTTTCATAATGTTCCCACTCAGGACGGCAGGACTGCAATATTGTGTTTCATGTAGTTTCTCAAATGAAAACTAATCAGCCGTTTATTGTTGTAATTTGAATGGGAATTAATTAGGTAGTTTCTGTGTTTAATGGACTGCAAATTAAACAATATTTTACAATAACAATAGAATAAATGAATGATACTCTTAAATAAACAGGAATCTCATGACAATTCTTTGAAATACAAATTGACAAAACTGCGTGATCATTGTACTTTGATTTAAAAATGCATCAGTCATTCAATGTGAATATTCAGCTGAAGACAATGTCCCTTCCTTTCAACAACGTACAACGTCCACAAATTCAAAATGAACAGTCATTGAAAAAGGAAGGAACAAGCAGATGGTAATTCTATTTTCTGTACATAAACGTGAGATGAATTTTAAGTTTTATATGTGTAAAAATGAAACTCTTACTGTGGTTTGAAATACAATATACATTAGCATGAAGTGAAATATCATCAAATCAATTCAACTGTGTTTTCTCAGTTAAAATACAGTTCAATATTCAAATTAATCGAGTGATTGTACACTGCAACATCTTTACATTAATTCAGTGCTGAGGCGTAATTCCACATTTATATCCCTGATAGTGAAGGAAGGTGCCAGGAGTCTGAGAGGGGAGGGGAGGTCCTTAATGAGGACTTTGCTTCAGTATTCACGAGTGAGTGGGACGTTGTTCTTTGTGAGGACAGCGTGAAACAGGCTGATATGGTCGAACAGGTCGTTGTTAAGTCTGAGAATGTGCTGAAAATATTGAAAAGTCATAGGGATAGATAAGTCCCCTGGTCCAGAAAGGATATAACTTAGGTTGTTATGGGAAGGGAGGCAAAAGATTACTGTGTTTTGGCAATGATCTTTGCATCCTCACTGTCCACTGGAGTCATACCAGATGATTGAAGGGTGGCAAACGTTATTCGCTTATTCAAGAAAGGCAATTGAGATAATCCTGGGAATCATCGATGAGTCAGTCTTACATGAGTTGTGGGCAATTATTGGAGAGGATTCTGAGAGACAGGATTTATGATTATTTGGAAAAGTATAGATTGATTAGAGATGGTCAGCATGGCTTTGTGAGTGGTAGGTTATGCCTCACAAGCCTTTTTGAATTATTTGAGGATGTGACAAACACATTGGTGAGGACAGAGTAGTGGATGTGGTGTATATGGATTTTAGCAAGGTGTTTGATAAGGTTCCCCATGGTAGGCTCATTTAGAAAGTAATGAGGCATGGGATACAGGGAAACCTGCCTGGTTAGATAATAAATTTGCTGGCCCATAGAAGACAGGGTGAGATTACAGAGATAGTTTTCAGCTTGGAGCACGGTGACCAATGGTGTTCTGAAGGGATTAGTTCTGGGACCTCTGCTCTTTTTGATTTTTACAAATGACTTGGATGATGAAGTGGAAGGGTGGGTTAGGAGGTTTGCCAATGACACGAAGGTTGGTGGAGTTGTGGATAGTGTGGAGGGCATTTGTTGGTTGCTCGAGGACATTGACAGGATGCAGAGCTGGGCCGACAAGTGGCAGATGGAGTTCAACCAGGGAAAATGTGAAGTTATTCATTTTTGAATTTCAAATTTGAATGCATATTTTCAGATTATGTGCAGGATTCTTGACAATGTGAAGGAACAGTGGGATTGTGGGGTCCACGTCCATAGATCCCTCATACCTGACATCCAAGATGATAGGGTTATTAAAACGGTGCATGGTGTGTTGGCTTTCATTAGCAGGGAGATTGAGTTTAAGAGCCACGAGGTTATGCTGCACCTCTATGGATCCCTGGTGAGACTACTCTTGGAATATTGTGATCGGTTCTGATCACCTAATTACACATTGGATGCGGATGCTTTAGAGAAGGTGTAGATGAGATTTATCAAGATGTTGCCTGGACTGGAAGGCATGTCTTATGAAGAAAGGTTGAGGGAGCTGGGGCTTTGGTCATTGCAGTGAAAGAGGATGAGAGTTTACTTGACAGCTTTGTGTAAGATGATGAGAGGCATAGATAGAATGGATAATGAAAGACTTTTCCCCACAAAAAGGCATAATTTTATGGTGAATGGGGGAAGTTGTGGGGAGATGTCAGAGATAGTTTCTTTATAGATCATGGTGGGTACGTGGAATGCACTGCCAGTGGTGGTAGTAGATTCAGATCCATCAGGGACATCTAAGCAATTCTTGGATAGGTACATGAATGATAATAAATGAAGGGCATGTTGGTTAGTTTGATCTTAGAGGAGGATAAAAGGTCGGAACAACATTGTGGCCAAAGGGCCTGTACTGTGCTGTACTGTTCTATATTCTATGGATGGAAATGAACATTTATATATTAGCAACATATAGATTTCAAAATTGTATTAGCATACTTAAGAATAATGATAAATTTCATCTTGCTATTTGACCGTGCTATATGCAAAAATGAACAGGAATTGTTGCAGGGAAAATTAATTAGGTTTTTCTAAATTTATAAGGCTGGGATTACACAGATCATTCAAATGAGCAAAAGTCATATTTTTAACAGTGCGTGTTGCATCAGAAATAATGGATTCTTTTGTAGGTTTGTTGATTGGAAATAAAATGGATTTTTATATTACTGTATAGGTACTAGGGAAGATTGGATTAAATTCAAATATGAACTTCACTGTAGTTGTTAGCAAGATAAACTAAACCATATAATAATTATTGTCATGCAAATTCTTTAATAATTACTGTTAGAATCCTGATAAAAGGATATACTGTACCATTTTTCAAACAGTCAATAAATTAAATTGTGAACCTCAGTTTACTTATTACCCAGACCAATTATTATGCAATTATTGTAATGGTAATGACTTAATAACTAATGCTAAAACCTAAACAGATAAATTGGTTCAATACTTTGTAAGCATGTTGAAATTGATTGGATATTTATTAAGATCGGTAAACTGAGGGATCAAATACAATAGCTCGCTTGATAGAATTGAAGGAAAAAATGAGACAGTGTTTATTTAACAGGATTGTTTTTGTTTAAAAATGCAGTTGATGCAAGAATAATATATTTCCCCCCATTGGTTTTCTTGTAGAGACATGTTCTTTTAAAAAAAATTTGTCATGATTCAATGTTGAGACACTTGTGTCAGAGTCTGCAAAGTGGAGAGTGAGGGAGAAAGGAATTTTTAAAAAGGAGAAATGAAAGGAACTGGCGAGAAGAGGAGCTCCAACTGTAGTGTCTTGCCCTGCTAACAGCTTATTGGGTGAGCTGGAACGCAGACTCATCAAGCAACAAGCTGACACAATCATACGCACAGAATCATAGCATGGAATGACCTAGACACCATCGTCACTATCTCTGTACATCCTGTCCCACCGGCAGGACATGGATGTAACTGAAATGCTGGAACATGCAGGGTACTGGACTAAGATCTGCAGAATGTGATCAATGTGATTTATTTGACACTCCTCCAGAATATTAAACTCCAGTCTAATTTGAAAAGTTACTAGTGTCATCAGACTTTAACTACAAATTTCAGAAAAAAAAATTATCAGAAAGTTACATCACAGTTTGAGGCCACTTGGCCAATCCTGAGATGTGTTGGCTGTAAACTCCCCAGCTTTTTGTACTCAGTATTGAGAGCAACAATTTCAGACTGTACTCTGTCCTCTATGCTTTTATAATCTGTTTTTAACATATTTCTTTGACAGCTGCACACCTTGTTTCCTTGTTTCTTTCCCAGTCCTAATTCTAACCCCCGTGACCTTGGGGATCGACCATTTCTGCTATTTAATCTCTCCTGCCTTTGGTCGTGTGACAGACTGTCTTTATGTCCTTGTCTCATCTCCACCTTGCTCACAACCTGTTACATTTCTGATGGTTCCCAGACCTCTGTAACTATCACTGCGCCCCCTGGGTCAATGGCATGAGTTTTGAATTCTCTTCCTCCTGAGATAATCAGAAATCTTTCCGGTTGCAGTTTCCCCTTGATTTTATTTTGAAAAGCAGAGCATTTGTGTCAGAGTCAAGTATTTGTGAACCTTCATCCACAATTCCGAGCATTTGGATGTAATTTGTGACCCTCCCACAGATGTGTAACGTTGCTGGATTGGCCATGCTAACATGGCTGCAGTGTGCAATTTATGTGGGTTGGGCTTGCCATGGTTAATGTGGGGTTATAGGGGTAGGGTGGGTGAGCAGGTCATTGCAGACACGATGGGCTGAATAGACTCTTTCTGCACCCACTAGATTCTGTGATTCCAACTAGTTGCGAGTGTTGTCCAATTTTCCTCATGCCAGGTTCATTCAACTCACACATATGATTCTGTGGGTGCTCACTCACTCCTTCCCTTCAGTTTTACATCAATTTCACACTGTATGAGAGGGTAGGAATGGATTTGTAAATATAAATGCTCCAACTGAAACCCCTCACAGGTCAGGAACTGTTTCTGCTCCTTTCATCACTCACAAGGAACAGGAAAATAAAGGTTCAGTCACAAATCTTACAGGAACAAAGCGGTTATAATCACCAGGAAATGCTGATAAGCTCAAAACGCTTTTCTCAAGAAAAGAAGAGGCTCAGAGACAGCCTGGTACAAGTAGAAAGCTTTGTGTCTGTGTTTTCAGAGATTTGTGGTTGAAATCATTGGGTTGGAAGCATGTTTCATTGCCCCAGATCATCAAAGGTGCTGTCTAAATGTGCATCTTTCTTTCTATCTATCTGAGTTAACAATCAGATGGACAGGTCAATGTCTGTGTGTCTTACCAAATCCCTGATTGAATGTCTTCCCCCACAAACTCAGGTGTCTCACCACTCACTAGGTCATGGAGAAACTCTGCCGTTACAATGAGAACTGTCTTTGCTGTCGCCTCTCCTCGTGTTTCCGCCTAATCCCCACATCCCTTCATTAAATCCCAGCTGCCTCTGGTCCACCACATGGGCACGTTGAAGAGTATGACAGGAGATTGGATTGAAACCGAGTGTTCATTCGCCAGAATGAAAGAGGAAGAAGGAAATAAACAGTGATTGTGGATCCCAGGGGATACAGACTCCAGGGATTAGTCCTTGTGGGCATTCCTGCAGTAATACAAGACAGCATTCCATGATGAGTGTTAAACCCGGGTGGCAGGAGAGGGAGCCACTGAACATTACCAGGTTTAGTTCAAACACAGGAGGTTTGTTCAGTCAGTAACAGTGTGTTCGACATGGAGGTGAAGTGAGCAGTGAGGGGAAATGTTACCACAAGCTGCCGATGGATAACTTTCATTGGAACAGGAGGAAGCCATTCAGCCCCTCAACTCTGCTCTGCCATTCATGATGATCATAGCTGATGTGTGACCTAACGTACAACTTTCAAACCCCTCTAATTTCATCAATGAACTCCTCTGCAACAGACAAGATGAGTATTGGAAAACTAAACATCTGCAAATGCTGAGACATCAGAAACAAAATCAGAAATTTCTGGAAAGATTCAGTAGGTCTGGCAGCATCTGCGGAGAGTGAACCATTCGTGTCCAGTGATCAGTCAGGTGACCAGCTGTAGCTGACCATTCTGCTGTTTCTGTAATACTGGAATAGGTTCTGGTGCGAGGGGAATGAGATTGTCAATAATAACTGACAAAACAGGAGGACGTACTCAATCAGAATTAGGAATTCACTTACCCCTCCCCCCACCCCCACTGGGACAGTCACCGACACAGTCACACTGCGGAGAGGCCGTTCACCTGCCCCACGTATGGGAAGGGATTTACACGATCTTACAATCTGCTGAGGCACCAGAGATGGCACAGTGGATTTAGACCCTTCACCTGCTCCATCTGTGAGAAAGGATTCATTCAAATCTCTCACCTGTGGAGACATTAGTGCATTCCCATCGGGGAGAGGCCATTCACCTGCTCTGTGTGTGGGAAAGCATTCACTCAGTCCTCTGACCTGCTGAAACACCAGCGAGCTCACTCTGGGGAAAGGTCATTCACTTGTTCCCAGTGTGGGGGGAGATTCACTCAAATGCAGCACCTGTGGAATCCCCAGTGAGCCCACACACAGGGGGAGAGGGGCCATTCAGATGGTCAGTGTGGGAGAGAGGATTCAGTGATTCATCCTGACCCCCTGAGACCCCAGTGAGCCCACACAGGGGGAGAGGACATTCAGATGGTCAGTCTGGGAGAGGGGATTCAGTGATTCATCCTGACCCCCTGAGACCCCAGTGAGCCCACACAGGGGGGGGAGGGGGGATTCAGATGGTCAGTGTGGGAGAGGGGATTCAGTGATTCATCCTGACCCCCTGAGACCCCAGTGAGCCCACACAGGGGGAGAGGACATTCAGATGGTCAGTGTGGGAGAGGGGATTCGGTGATTCATCCTGACCCCCTGAGACCCCAGTGAGCCCACACACGGGGGAGAGGACATTCAGATGGTCAGTGTGGGAGAGAGGATTCAGTGATTCATCCTGACCCCCTGAGACCCCAGTGAGCCCACACAGGGGGGGGGAGGGGGGATTCAGATGGTCAGTGTGGGAGAGGGGATTCAGTGATTCATCCTGACCCCCTGAGACCCCAGTGAGCCCACACAGGGGGAGAGGCCATACAGGTGGTCAGTGTGGGAGAAGGGATTCAGTGATTCATCCTGCCCCACTGAGACCCCAGTGAGCCCACACACGGGGGAGAGGACATTCAGATGGTCAGTGTGGGAGAGAGGATTCAGTGATTCATCCCTCCCCCTGAGACCCCAGTGAGCCCACACACGGGGAGAGGACATTCAGATGGTCAGTGTGGGAGAGGGGATTCAGTGATTCATCCTGACCCCCTGAGACCCCAGTGAGCCCATACAGGGGGAGAGGACATTCAGATGGTCAGTGTGTGAGAGGGGATTCAGTGATTCATCCTGACCCCCTGAGACCCCAGTGAGCCCACACAGGGGGAGAGGACATTCAGATGGTCAGTGTGGGAGAGGGGATTCAGTGATTCATCCTGCCCCACTGAGACCCCAGGAGGTTCACACTGGGTAGGAGCTGTTCACCCCTCGGTGAGACTCGGGATTTGCTGCATCTTCAACACGATTGAGAGCCCAGTGAGTGCTCACAGGGAAGTGGTCATCCCCCCTGCTCCATGTGGACTGCAGGACTCTGATTCTGATGTTACTGCCCATCAGAGTCAGGAGTGGACCTTGTACATGATGACACTGTTGGAGTATTGATGTTGTTGTTGTTAACCACATTAACTCGGCTGGGGGTGACTGAACTTATATTGCCACTTTCTGAACCTCAGGATGTCTCTCTGGGCAGTAAGTCTCCACAAACAGTAATGTGACAATGAGCAGGGATCATTAGTTTTGATTTAAATTGTGACTGTAGCACGGCTGCTTCACAGCATCAGTTACAAGGTTGGAGTCCAGCCTTGGTCAACGGCCTGTGTAGAGTTCTCACATTCTCCCCAGGATAGTGTGGGTCCCCTCCAGATGCTCTGGTTTCCTCCCACAGCCCAGAGATGTGCAGGTCAGGTGGATCAGTCGTGCTAACTTGTCCACAGTATCCAGGATTGTGCAGACTAGGTGGATCAGCCATGGGAAATGCAGGGTTACAGTGATAGAGTGCTCTGGGCGTGATGTTCTTCGGATGGTCGGTGGAGTTTGAAGGGCCAATGCTCTCCTTCCACACTGTAGGGATTTTATTCTATGATTGAGGATAAAGGCTACACAGCAGGGTGTTCTAGGAGAAGGAGCATGTGGTGTGCATCAATGCTCTTGATGACTTTAGATAGAGGTGGGCACCGTAGGGGATATACGTGCTTTATCTCCACCGCTGCCCCCTCCCCACAACTCGACTTTGATTTAGTCCCTTCTCATTCTGTCACTTGTAATGGTTTGCTTGGTCTGTAATGGCTTTGTTTTGAAATATTCTATTGGTTACACAAATGGTTTACTGCTGTGATGATATGTCTAGATTAGAGTGGTGCTGGAAAAGCACAGCAGGTCAGGCAGGATCCGAGGAGCTGGAAATCAATGTTTTGGCAAAAGCCCTTTTCCAGCACCCCTCTAATCTAGGCTCTGGTTTCCAGCAACTGCAGTCCTCACTTTTGCACTGCTGGTGATTATACGTTAACCAAAAGCAAAATGGCATAATGATGATCTTGATGGTGGAAAGGTTGCTGTGATAACATTTCTGGGTCAGAGAAATGGGGAAAAAGAACACTTCACAGCTCACAGAACGAGAACTGAAAAACTGTTAAATCAAATCAAAGGTTCAAACAGGGAGGGAACATTTCCCTGGAGTTTGAGTAACTGGAAAGTGATGGTGTCTGGGAATTTGTTTTACAGGATTTTGTTTTACAGGAGGTTGAAAGCTTTAAAACTGTTATATTCAGACAGTTTACGTTATTTTCTTTAATTTTATTTGCTGTGCAACAAGCTCTTACAACATTTTAAAACCAAAATTTAGAAACCTTGTGTTAAAGATAAATGTTAAATAAAATCCATCAAACCATCCCTCACTGAAAACTGTTGTGGAGGTGCAATCTCCTGGAGAATCCCTGCCCCCTTCTTCCTACCCGGGCTCCATGACTATATACATACCTGGGAGATAGCAGCAGGATGCCATTCAGCCTTTCAATCCTGCTCCGCCATTCATTGGGAAACAGCTGACCATCCAGCTCAATCTCCTGTTCCTGCTGTGTTCCAATCCCCTTTCATGACTTTACCTTGAAGAACTATGTCGAAGTCCTCCTTTGGCTTCACTGCCTTTTGTTCCAGTGAAGTTGCTGTGTTACTGTGTGGGTGTAGGCAGGGGTAATGTGATGGTGCTGCCTCCTGGAGGATGCACTCAGTGTCCCTCATCATCCTGCAGTAACATCGACTGGGTTTCCGCAACTGGAGGTAGAAACCGTTTCCAGGATATGGGCATCACTGGCTCAGCCAGCATTTATTCCCCATCTCTAGTTACCCTTGAGAAGATGATAGTGAGCTGCTGTCTTGAACCATTCACAGTCCATTTGGCGCAGAGAGACCGACAATGCTGGGAGGGAGAGTGTTGCAGGATTTTGGCCGAGTGATTCTCCATCTTTGGTTCTTCAAATGTTGTTTAATTTAATCACGATCTGCACGTGATTTTGAGATTTCAGTCTGCAAATCTTCACTATCTAGCACCCTGTATAAAGGAATATGTACAGATTAGAAATTCAGAACAGACAATTCTAGTTTCTCTGGAATACCCTTTTCCCCTTTCTTCCCCCAAAGCTGTAACCCTCCAGCCCACTTACTCTCTCCCACCATTCTAACTCTGCTACCTCTAATGTACACCCTCTACATTCTCATGGTGTTACTGATAAACTATTCCATGCCACCACTTCCGGTCCCTGGTTAGACTTTGCACCCTTTCTGGGTTCACTTCCTTTCCCTTCAGTTGCTGCAAGGCAATAATGTAACAGCAGAATGAAACAAAAGGAAACAGAAAGGGAGGTGGCAGATCCTGGACAGAAGAGGAACCTTCAGTCTGGGAGAATGGGTCAGATTCTTCTTTGTTTCCCATTGGTCAATTCCCAGTGTTATGACAAGTTGCGAATGGAACTTGGTCCCATCTGAGCGTAGTGTCACTTTGACCCCCCCCAACTGATCAATACTATAGACAGATGTGTCCCTTCTCCTGCCAATCACAGTGTGAAATACTTTCCGCTAGTTAACTCAAAGAACATGCTCCAAAACCCGCCCACATTCTGTACATGTACAGTGCTGGGTTTCCCCACACACATGTGGTCCTTGCCTCAGGGACTATGGGAGTTGTAGTCCCCATGAAGTCTCTGGAGACCTGTCCCTGGAAAGTGAGAGAAAGTGTGGGCTGGAGGGTGTTGTCTATAGGATATCTATTCAGACACACAGGACATGTGGGCTGTCACTGAGATTTACTGAGACATCTGCTTAGACACCTCGATTTCTGACGTAAGGAATATACATTCAGCCAATTGCGGGGTGGGGAGGTTAATAATGGGCAGCAGATTTTAAGCAGAGGTGGCTCAGTGGCTAGCACTGCTGCCTCACAGCGTCAGGGACCCGGGTTTGATTCCAGCGTTAGGCAACTGTGTGGAGTTTACACATTCTCCCCATGTCTGCATGGTTTTGTTCGGTGCTCCAGTTTCCTCCCACAGTCCAAAGATGTGCAGGTTAGGTGGATTGGTCATGCCAAATTGCTCACAGGGTCCATGCATGTGCTGGTTAGGCAATTAGGCACGGGAAATGCAGGGTTACAGGGAATGGGTGGGTCTGAATGGGATGCTCATCATAGGGTTGGTGTGGAATCGATGGATGAACACCCTGTTTCTGCACTATAGGGACTCTATTCTATTCTCATGAGGAAGAATGTCCTTGTCTCAACGTGTTGTGAATCTGTGGAATTCCCTATTGAAAATGCGGTGGATGCCAGGACAATGAGCCAATTTAATGAAGAGATACAGATTTTTAATTGCAATGAGTTGAAGCGTGAGAGAGAGCAGGCAGGAAAATCCAGCTGAGACTGAGGTGAGCTCAATCATCACCGTATTAAATGGTGGAGCTGGTTCGAAGGGCTGCATTGCCTCTCCTGTGTCCAGGGCTTATCTTCTTACGGTAATAACTGGAAAGCCGAATCCAAAACTCACCAACTTCACGAAAGGAGATTTTCAGAAAATGACAGATAGTCAGGTGGATTAGCATTCCAAGCTTAGATAGTGAGGAAGCATGAAGGAGATAATGATTTTGTAATTTTAAACTGAAGGGAGACAATGATTTATGGTTTTAGATTGTGTCGTACATTCACACCGTCCAGAATACTCTGTTGTGAATATCTATCCTGTACTTTATTACAAAGCCAAGGTCTCTGACAATGAAAACCAAAACACCCAGGAAACATCGCCTCACCTCGTAATCTGATAAAAGAATTCTGATAAGTCTGGTTGAACTTAGAACACAGATGGAAAGCTGGAAGATTAGATCCACTCCCAAGATCCTGTGCTTATATTAAAGGAGACTACAATAGGATGAGGCAGGAGTTGGCTAATGTAGACTGGAAACAAAGACTTTATGGTGGGAAAGTTGACGGACAGTGGAGGAATATCAAAGCAATTTTTCTAAGTGCTCAGCAAAAGTATATATCAGTGAAAAGGAAGGACTGTAGGAAAAGGAGTAATCTGCCGTGGGTGGCTCAGGAAATAAGGGAGTCTATCAAACTGAAATAGAAGGCATACAAATTGGCAAAGACCAAGGAGATTAGAAAAACTTCCAAGCTCAACAGAAAGCGAGATGGGATTGGGGGAGAAAAGTGATGAGTAGCTATCCCCAGGGCCAGAATAGCAGTTTACCCTGCTAGAGGGGAACCTATTGTGTGGGGAACATATGGCCTCTGTAATTGCTGAAGTACTTAACTGTTACCATAGAGATAATCCTGATCAAGTTAAAAATCACAGCACACGCCAAAAGCTTGTACTTCCAAATAAACCTGTTGGACTATAACCTGGTGATGTGTGGTTTTTAAACTTTGTCCACCCCAGCTCAACACCGGCTTCTCCACATCAGAATCTGATAGATACCACTTTGAAACTGAAGCATCTGTCAGATACATGAGGGAGCCACAGGGCCGTGGGGGATGGGTGTGTGGTTTAACCACAAAGTGCTGAACTGAACTTGACTTTCTAACTGCCGTTGCCATGGAGAGAATACTGAGAGACAGTCTCTATTCAAAGTCCCAAACCACAAAGTTATAAGAATGGGAGCTGTACATCGGACAGGTGGGGAGTTACCTGATGCTGCCTGAAGGTGTTTTGTATGTACACTATCCAGGTAACTGCCATGTCTCATCAATAAAGACTCAAAGAAGACCTCTCAGAGTTCTGTGCCGAGTTATTCCTATTCAGCAGGGTTCAGGAATATGAGTACACAGCAGTCAGTCTTCACAGTGGAGGATACGAAGAACATATTAGTAATTGATAAGGAGACTGAGGAAGGTGAGGACCTCGATAATAACCATTATCGTGAGAGTTAGAGCTGGGCAAGCTAATGGAGCTAAAGGTAAACAAGTCTCCTTGCCCCGATGGAATACATCCCAGGATACCAACAGAGTTAGGGGGAGAAATAGCAAATGCACTTAGAGTTATAGAATCCTACAGCAGAGACAGGCCCTTTGGCCCAAACTGGCCCATGCCGACCAGAATGTCCATCCACGCTAACCCCATTTCCCTGCACTTGGCCCATTTGCTTCTGACCCTTTCCTATCCATGTATTTGTCCAAATGTCTTTTACCTGTTGAGAGTGTTCCTGCCTGAACCACTTCCACTGGCAGCTCATTCCATATACATACCACCTTTCTGTAGAACAGTTGCCCCTCAGTTTCCCATGTATTCTTTCTCCTCTAACTTTAATCTGATGCCCTCCAATCCTCGAGTCCCTGGGAAAAAGACCGAGTGCATTCACCTTACCCATGCCTCTCATGGTTTTATACACTTCTATAAAATATTCCCCCTCGGTTTCCTCTGCTCTAAACAAAAAAGTCCTCGCTTGTCCAACCTCTCCCTGTACCTCAGACCCCTGAGACCTGGCATCATCCTTGTAAATTTCTTCTTCACCTTTCCAGTTGAATAACTTAAACTGACACTGCATTCATCACATTTCCCGTGTTTCCCTACGGTGCTGGAACCGATGTGACAACACCAATGGATTACAATCAATGATTGATAATTCACTCCATTACAACAATCCCATTTTCATTGCTTTTTCCATGATGTAGGAATCCTTTTGTCTTTCTGGTTTCATGGTTAATTGTCTTCATACAAAACCAATCTGTGGCTTACCTGTTCCAGGGAGATGTGCCATGATTGTTTATACTTACAAAAACCAATGAAATCTCTCTCCACAGTCCCCACGCTAACATGGACTTCGCTGTCTCAGTACTTTTTTCCAGTCACACGGACATTTGAAATATTCACCCATGGACAGAATGAACACCTTTCCATCCAGATGATAAGGCCAATGATATTCAGATCGGCACGGATCCAGTAACATGAAGTTCAATTTGAATTTCTCAATCCTCTATAACAGAGAAAACAGAAAGTGCTGGAGATCCTCAGCAGGTCTGGCAGCATCTGAAATGGTGACAGATGCAGGAAACATTGCAGCCTTGAAGAAGTGTTGAGATGATCACACCAGGCATGTGTGCTGGATGACCATTATGGATAAGATGGGGACAGGGATCCCTTTCTGGAAGGGCCTTGGTGAGACCACAGCTGGAGTACTGTATACACCTTTGTTCCCCTTTTCCAAGGAAGGATCTCTCAATAACCAGGAGAGTGTAAAGGAGGATCACCAGATGAGTCCTGGGATGTGAAGATAGTTAAGGACTGCAGATGCTGGAAGTCAGAGTCTGTACAATGTGGACCTGGGGAGGTGCAGCAGGTCAGGCAGCATCAGAGGAGCAGGAAGGTTGATGTTTTGGATCCGGACCCTTTGTCAGTCTTGATAAATAGCCCTGACCCGAAACGTCACCTTTCCAGCCCCATCGTATTCATGCTGGTCATCAAGCACCTATTTATGCTAGTCCCACGTTCTGGGACTCAGCGTGTAACTGATATTGTCCTGCTTGGTGTGATCATCTAAACACTTCTTCAAGGCTGCAATGTTTCCTGCATCTGTCACCATTTCAGATGCTGCCTGACCTGCTGAGGATCTCCAGCACTTTGTTATTTTTGCAGATTTCCACCATTTTGCTGAAGCACAGAGTCATAGACATGTATACAGCTCCATATTTTGTTGACTCACATTCCCGGGATGTCAGGACTGATGGCTGAAGAGGGACTCAATCTTCGTTTAATCCTCCTTTCCTTTGGCTTTCTGAGCCACTAACTACATCACTAATATTCTACCCCCCATTCCCTGTCCTGAATCTGACCCATCTAAGCCTACACTTTCGTTCCCATCCCCCTGCCAGACGAGTTACAAACTCACCAATAGAACTGGCAAAAGCCCCCACTAGATTTGTCTCAGCTCTGCCCAGGGGTAACCGGTCAGGCTGGTATAGGTCCCACTCAGAAACAGTCCCAGTGCCTGAAGAATCAAAACCCTTCTCTGGTACACCATTTCCCCAGCCACACATCCAGCTGATCTACCTTCTCATTCCTGCTCTCATTAGCACATGGCACTGGGAGTAAGTCTGACATTATTACATTTCAGGAGCTACATTTTAATGCATCTCTGCTCTCCCTATGTCCAGCTTTCAGGCCCTCATCCCTCTGTTTAGCGATGTCCTTGGTATCTGTGTGTTGCACGACCACGGCCTGTTTACCCTCCAGCTCCAGAATATCCTGCAGCTGCTCCATGATATCACGGATCTTGGCACCAGGGAGATTACATACCATCCTCGATTCATGTCTGTGGGCACAGAAGTGCCTGGCTGTACCCCTGATTATTGAATCCCCTGTCACTATAGCCCTGCCACTCTCATTCCTCTTGTTCTGATCAGCAGAGCTCTCTGTGGTGTCATGAACCTGGCTGATGCTGATTTCCCGAGAAGCCACCCCACCCATTCCCGCCCTTACAGAATCCCAAGTGGTATACAGTATCTGTATGAGAAGGGGATAACAACGGGGGACTCCTGTACTCACTTCCTGAGCCTTTCTGCCTGTGTAACCCCCACCTGCAGGGTGACTAACTCACTAAATGTGCTGTCCATAACATTCTCAGTATTGCAGATGCTCCACAGTGAGTCCACTCTCAGCTCGAGCTCTGAAAAGCAGTTTCCCAGTAGCTGCAGATGGGAACCTTTCCTGCACAAATAGCCGTCAGGGACACTGGAAGCGGCCCTTATTTCCCACATTGTGCAAGAGGAGCACACCACAGGTCTGAGGGCTCCTGTCACAACGTCTCTCTACATTCATCTAGTTACTCCCATTAAGAGAATTTAAATGAGTGAGTAACCTTCCTTCACTTCAAACATGTCCATTATAATAACAAAAAAAATCTTTACTTCAGCTGATATGTCATACTTTAAAAACTTAAATACTCCGCAGGTATTACTGACAGATTGACTATTCCCATTGGGACTGTGAATTTCTGAAAGGCCTGAACTAAAACTGAGTTTCAGCTTCACCTTCTCCCTGTCTCACCTCACTATTTACACCCAACTCCAAAACACTCTCATTGAGCCAAGCAGCACTAACAGTGCAGCCCTGTCATTTTCATTGTCTGCTCACACTTACTCTTCTCTCAGCCTCCTGTACTGTTCTAATGCATCTCAATGGGAGCTCAGGACCAGCACTGCATCTTTCAATTCATCCCTTTGTAACCCCAGAGTCAAAATGGACTTTACCAGTTTCTGAACGATCAGACAGTTGTCAGAATCTGGAACCTTCCACCTGAAATGGTGCTGGAATTTGAGTCCACGAAAAATTTGCAGAGAATTGGAAGTAGGGAGTTTACAGATTAACATTACAAAGTGGATGAGTGAGACTAAATCTGACAGTTCCTGCAAAAAGACGAGGTGTAATTTGGATAAATCTGTGCTCTCTCTCAGGCCAATACCTCCTTCCACAGCTACAGGGCCAAGAATTGAACACATACCCCAAGGGTGATCCAACCATGAACTTGAACATCGTTCTGCTTGTGGTTGACAAAAATATTGAGGATATTTTCCCACAGACAGAACAAACTTTTCCCACAGTTAAATCCCAATGATATTCAGATCCTGATGACTCCGCTGACTGTAGAAACTTGTTTATTGAGATCCCAGTCTCAATTATCCTCAATTAATATCCTATAAACTGAATTCACAAAACAAAGCTCACAGTCAGTGCAAGATGAATAGTGAAGACAAACACTTCTCTTGGTATGTGTTTGATGTGTAAATGCTCCTCTTCAAATCACCCCGCCCCCACCCAGGAAGAGGACACGTGCATGCTCCTTGCTGTACCTTGCCCCAAATAAAGATGGTGGCTATAACCCAGGGCCTCTCACTGCCTGAGGCCCAAGCCATCTTCCCCTTTGCTGCAAACGTGGGACCAAGAGTTTCTAATTCAGACTAACGACCTGCCCAGAGTGTAACTAAACCCTCCCAGTCTACACTGATACATTTCATCTGGTTTCTGCTGCCACTCTCCCCTTTCCACCTCCTGCACACACCATGGGTTATCGCGGGTCCAGTGACCCTTCCTCAGAACCGATGACAGCTGGGAAAATTAGAATCCCTTCAGGAAACAGGCCCTTTGGCCCAACAATTCCAAACCCACCCTCCGAAGTTTATCCCACCCAGACCCATTCTCCTATTCTATTACTCTCCATTTCCCCGAACTAATACACATCCCTGAACACTACGGGAAACTTAGCTGGGCCAATTCACCTCACCTACAGATCTTTGGACTATAGGAGATAGGGGTTAAAGAGTAAATAATAGGTGGGGACAGAGCACAAAGAGACACAGGAACATTTGGAAAGATAAAGGAGTGGGAAGGTGGAAAGCTGTTAATGGAGGAGACAGGAACCTTCTCGCATCTCAGTGGCGGTGGTGGAAATGGTGGCTGATGATCTACATTGTGCCTGCAAAAAAGACCTTGAGCTTCCAGTTGCCTGCTCTTTAACACACAAGACTGTTCCCTGTCCAACATCTCTGTCTCATGCTTACTGCAGTGCTCCAGTGAAGTTTGATGCAAGCTGGAAGAACACTTCAGAACATACCAAATGGCTTCCTATTTCAAGCACTGCAATTTCCCCTCACATGTGGTCAACAATGCCCTCCAGTGTATCTCCTCCACTTCCCACACCACTGCCCTTGAACCCCACCCCTCCAAATGCAACAAAGATGGAATCCCACCATCCTCACCTTCCATCCATATACAACACATCATCCTCTGCTCTTTCCACCATCAGATCCAACCACCTGAGATATATTTCCCTCCCCAACCCTTTCAGCATTCCACAGAGACCATACCTTCTGTGACTTCCACGTTAGATCCACGGTCCCCACCAACCCACCCTCCACTCCAAGCACCTTCGCTTGCCACTGCAAGAGGTGGAAAACCTGTGCCCACACCTTCCCCTCACCTCCATCCAAGGCACCACTTGATCCTCCTACATCCAGCAGAGATTTCCCTGCCCACCCAAACACCTCACCTATTGTGTCCCTTGCTCTCAGGACGCCAAATTGTGGAATATTTCAGGGAACATTTCTGGGACACATGCACCAACCAACCCCACTGCCCTGTTGCCGACCACTTCGGCTACCCCCCACCCCATCCGCCACCACCCTGCCAAGGACATGCAAGCCCTCCATCCCAAATCCGAGCCACCCGACACCTGGAGGAAGAACACCTCATCTTCCACCTTGGGAACTTTCAACAACGCAGCATCAAGGTTTCCTCATCTCCCACTCCCCAACTGATCTCAGATTCAACCCTCCAACTCGGCACTGGCCTCTTGAACAGTCCCACCTTCCCATCTTCCATTCCACCCTCTCACCACGACCCTCCATCTACAACCAACTATTGCCTCTCTAGCTCCCTTCCCCCCAACACCAAACACCCCTCCCTATTTATCTCTCAGCCGTATTCCACCACCCACATTTCTGATGAAGTGCTGACATGCCCAATACGTCAACTCTCCTGCTCCTTGGATGCTGCCTGATCTGCTGTGCTTTTCCAGAGCCACACTTTAACGCAAACTGGAAGAACAACACCTCATCTCCCACTCGGGGACCCTGCAACCCTCTGGTTTCAACATCAAATTCAATAATTTTAGGTCCTGAACTCTCCCATATCCTAGTGTCTTTGCCCCCTACCCCACATACCTAGCCTTGTTATTACGTAGCCTGCCATTACACACTACCTATGGTTAGCCACTAACAGTCCCCATAAACAGCTATTCACCCTCCCCCCGTCAGATCGTTATTCACTCCTTTGTCCAAATGCTCTTATCTCTCTCTTTGGACTCTATCCCCACTTATCATTTACTCCTTAACCCCTACCTTCTGCATAAAAACAGACTTTTTTTTCTCAGTAACATCAGTTCCTGAGGAAGCATCACTGGATCGAAAATGCGAACGGATTTCTTTTCACAGATGCTGCCAGATCTGCTGAGCTTTTCCAGCACCTTCTGGTAGTTGTGGGTGATTTACAGCATCCGCAGTTCTTTTGGTTCTAATTTACCCGGAGTATCTAATTCAGGTCCAGCAGACTGAAACAGTGTTTATCAACCTTCCCAGTCCACACTAACTCCATCTCTCTCCCACTCCTTCACATTCAGTCCCCCCTCACAGTGACACTGCGCCTGCAAAGCTGATGGTCATGTGTTGGCCTGCTGGACCCACCCCTCATTCACACCCATTGGCTGGAGGATCATGCCAACTCTCCTATTGGTCTGAAGCTGTGACAATCAGCCAGGCCCCATTGTGACCTGAGTGGTGGGATCCTCCCAGGTGCATCAGAGGCTGAGGGGTGACCTCATAGAGGTTTATAAAACCATGAGGAGCCTGGGTAGGATAAATAGACAAGGTCATTTCCCTGGGGTCGGGGAGTCCAGAATGAGAGGGTGTAGGTTTAAGATGAGAGGGGAAGAATTTAAAATGGATCGGAGGGGCAATTTTCTTTCCCCCACTGAGGTTGGTGCGTGTATGGAATCTTCTGTCGGGAAGTGGAGGATGTTGGTACAATTAAACCATTTGGCATTTGGATGGGTATATGAATAGGAAGGGTGTAGACTGATATGTGCCAAGTGTTGGCAAATGGGACTAGATTAGGTTGGCATATTGGTCAGCATGGACCAGTTTAACCAAAGGGTATATTTTCATGCTGTACATCCCTACGGCTCTGCCCTGTGATGAGCTTCATCTTTCACAGTGAATAAGTCAGTATCACAGAGCACAGGGACTGGAGGCTATTCTGCCCATTGGGGCTGTACTCTCTCCCTCTGGAGATGGTCCCAGTCAGTCCCAACTCACCTCCCATTTGGACAGAGCCCTCCAAATCCTTCCTTAAAAATGTTAAATTTCAAATTTGTTTTGACAATAACTACGGAATCTGCATCCAGCTGTCGGTCAAACTGTTCCAGATGCTCAGAACTTACTGAGTAAAATAATCTTCACATTTTTCTTTGCATTATTTGCCAGTTACCTGAAAATAGTTACTCAAAATTGTGACGTTAAAAATTTCTCACTCTGTCTCTCTGTAAATGAAATACCCTGGAAACAAATCAACTCCTGGTCGAAATCACTGCTTATCCTTCTCAGCCCCAAGGAGAATTGTCTGACCTGCTAACTCTCCATAAAAGAGAAATCTAAATTTTAATTTATTAGTGCCAGAGATGTACAGCACAGAAACAGACCCTTCAGTCCAACTTGTCCATGCCGACTAGATATCCTAAATTAATCTCGTCCCATAATCCAGGCACTTGGCCCATAGCCTTCTAAACCTTTCCCAATCACATATCCAATGAGATGCCTTTTAAATGTTGTAACTGTACCGGCCTCCACACTTTCTCTGGCAGCTCATTCCATACACATACTACATTCAGCTTGAAACTTTGCCCTTAATATCCCTTTTCAATCTTTTCCCTCACACCTGTGTTTTCTAGTTTTGGACTCACCTAAACAGGAATAAGACCCTGGCTGTTTACCCTATCCATGGCCCTAACGATTTTATCAATCTCTATGGTCACCTCTCAGCATCCGATTCTCCAGTGAAAACAGCCTCAGTCTATTCAGCCTCTCCCTATATCTCAATCCCTCAACCCTGGCAACATCTTTGCATCTTTTCTGAATCCTTTCAAGTTTCACAATATCATTCCGAGAGCGGGAGACCAGGACTGAGAGCAGAATTCCAGAAGTGGCTGAATGAGTGTCCTGTACAGCCGCAAAATGACGTCACAACTCCTGTACTCAATGCACAGACCAATAAAGGCAAGTACACCAAACACTTTCTTCACTACCCTGCCTATCTATGATTCCACTTTCAAGGAACTATGAACCTGCACTCCAAGATCTCTTTGTTCAGCAACACTCCCCAGGACCTTCCCATTACGTGTAAAAATCCTGCCCTGATTTGCTTTTCCAAAATGAAGAGCCTCACATTTATCTAAATTAAGCTGCATCTTCCACCCCTCAGCCCATTTGATCGGAGTCTCATTGTACTCTCAGGTAACTCTGCTGTCCATTGCACCTCCAATTTTGGTGTCTATTGTAAACCTACTAACCATAGCTCCTATATTCACATAGAAATCATTTATATAAATGGCAAAAATCAGTGGACCCAGTACCCAGCCTGACAGCATATTGCTCATCACAGGCTTCCAGTACAAAAAGCACCCTCCACTATGACACTGACTGCTCAGCAAGGTTAGAGCTCATGGCATACAGGGAGATCTAACCATTTGGATACAGAACTGGCTCAAAGGCAGAAGACAGAGGGTGGTGATGGAGGGTTGCTTTTTAGACTGGAGGCCTGTGAGTAGTGGAGTGTCACAAGGATCAGTGCTGGATCCACTACATTTCGTCATTTATATCAATTACTTGGATGTGAACATCGGAGGTATTGTTAATGAGAAGACACCAAATCTGGAGGTGTAGTGGACAGTGAAAAAGATTACCTCAGAGTACAATGGGATCTTGATCAGATGGGTAAATGGGTTGAGGAGTGGCATTTTGGGAAAGCAAATCTTAGCAGGACTTATACACTGAATGGTAAGGTCCTGAGGGATGTGACTGAACAAAGAGACCTTGGAGTGCAGGTAGATAGGATAGCGAAGGCGACATTTGGTATGCTTTCCTTTATTGGACAAAATATTGAGTACAGGAGTTGTGAGGTCATGTTGCGGCTGTACAGGACATTGGTTAGGCCACTTTTGGAACGTTGCGTACAAATCTGGTCTCCTTCCTATTGGAAGGATGTTGTGAAACTTGAAAGGGTTCAGAAAAAATTTACAAGAACGATGCCAGGGTTGGAGGATTTGAGCTAGGCTGGGGGTTGAACAGAGGTTGAATAGACTGGGGCAGTTTTCTCTGCAGCGTCAGAGGCTGAGAAGTGATCTTATCTATGTATATAAAAACATGAGGTGGATGGATAGGATAAATAGACAAAGTCTTTTCCCTGGCATCGGGGATCCCAGCACAAGAGGGCATAGGTTTATGGTATGAGGGGAAAGCCTTTAAAGAGAATTGAGAGGCAACGTTTTCACACAGAGGGTGGTACGTGTATGGAATGAGCTGCCAGAGGAAGTGGGAGGAGGCCATTACGATTACAACATTTAAAAGGCATCTTCATGTGTATATGAATAGGAAGGATATGGGCCGGGTGCTGACAGGGGGGACTAGATTGCATTGGGATATCTGCTCAGCATGTACTGGTTGGACCGACGGGTCTCTGTTTCTGTGCTGACCTTCCAGCCAATTCTGTATCCAAACAGCTAGTTCCGCCAGAATTCTATGGTACTGAACCTGCTAACCAGTGTGTTGTGTGAAACCTTGTGTCTTTCTCAAGTCCAAGTTAATGATTTCAATGCAAAAGCCATGCTGACTCTCCCTAATAATTTCTTGCTTTTCCAATGACATGTAAATCCTGTCCCGGAGAATCGTTCCAACAACTTCTCTGCCACTGACTTCAGGCTCAACGGTCTATAGTTCCCTGGCTTTTCCTTACCACCTTTCTCAAATAATGGCACCCATCTTCCAGCAACCCTCCATCACCACCCTCTGTCTTCTGCCTTTGAGCCAGTTCTGTGGCGATCGATGATACAAATATCGCAGCGAGGGGCTCAGCAAAAGCGTCCCTAATTACCCACAAAGTTCTGGGATACACCTGATCAGATTCCAGGGATTTATCCACCTTTATGCATTTTAAGACATCCAGTACCACCTCCTCTGTAATATGTACACTTGCCAAGTTATCACTATTTATTTCTCCAACATCTCTAACTTCCATATCCCCTTTCAGTAAAAACTGACATGAAATACATACAGAATCTCTCCCACCTCCTGCTGTTCCATTGACAGTCTTGTTGATCTTCGAGGGTCACTATTCTCTGCCTAGTTATTCTTATGTCTTTAGTGTATTTGTAGAACCTCTTTAAACCTATTTCCCAAAGCTATCTCATGTCCCCTTTTTTGCCTCCTGGTTTCCCACGAGTATACTCCTACTGCCCTTATAGTCCTTTACGGACTCACACAAACACAGTGGGGTCTGTACCTGCCATATCCTTCCTTCATTTTCTTGACCAGAGCCTCAATTTCTCAGGTCATGCAGCATTCTCGACGCCTCCCAGCCTTGGCCTTAACGGGAACATACTATCTGTGTACTCTCATTGTCGCAGGCCTATGGAGGCAATGGCAGATGAGGACAGAGAAACAATCATCATCAGTAAAGAGGTCGGGTTGGGAAAGGGAACAACTCATCCTTATCTCTATAATTCCTCTCTAGCCTCAGAACTATCACTATCTCTGCAACATCCTCCAACCACTAATCTCCTCCAGTCTCAACACACTTTCTATCTTTAATCTTGTCCACCCTCTCAAATCTCTGTGATGTGCCTTTCTTTAATTCCAGCCTTCAGGATAACCCATTTTTATTTCAGATTCCTGCACCCAGAGCTCCACAATGTCCCACTTAACCTGTCACATTTTCCTCCAAAAAACATTAATCAATCACGTATCATCTATTCTAATATCACCTTCTCTGACCTGGTTTCTATTGTGGCTGGTCATTTTCCTATATTACGCGTCTGTGGTCTACATGACAGAAAACGGTTTTGTGGTCCATTGGATTTATGCTGGAAAGAAATCTCTCAGCTAACTATTTTAATCCCATTTTCCAACACAGAGCCCATAGACCTGTCAGCCTTGGCCTTGCAAGTGTGTTCCTAAATAGATTTTAAATGCCTTCAGGATTTCTGTCTCTCACTCTCTTCCAGACAGAGAGGTTTAGTGCAACTGTTGCTCGATGCTATCACCCACAGGGTTCAGAGCAGCTAGGTCTGTGTGAACCACAGATCGCCCACACATTGTTGAATGATGGCAGGGTCCCTGAGACGGGGCACAGGAGATTGACCAGGATGGTTCAAGGAATGGGGGATTTTAGTTGCAGAATGTGTGGGGCTTTTTTAACATTAATTGTTCACGTGACATGTGTGTTGCTAATACACATCAAGAATAACCATCTGCAATTAATGGACTCTCATTTTCAACCTCCCCCCTTGCCTGTGCTGTGGTAATATTCAGGTTAACCACTACCAGACATCTCTAATGAGAGAGCAGTCCTAAGGTCGGGTAGGACAATGCTGACTTGATCTTTTACACAGTGATGCCACTGTGCCTCGAGGGTGGGGAAAGGGAATGCTGAAGGTGGTGGATGGGAAACCACTCAGGTACAGTGCTTTATCCTGTAGGATGTTCACTTTCTTTAATATTGTTGGGGGGGGGGGGGGGGGGGGGGAGTGCACTGATGCAGGCAAGTGGAGAATGTTCCAACACAACCCTGATGTGTACCTTATAGAGAGCAAACAGACATTGGGGAATCAGCGGTTTGGGGAAACTGAGTGTGTTCTCCTTGTAGCAAAGGAAATTTGGGGAGTTGTGACAAAGCGGTTTACAAAAGTTACACATTATAATAAACTTTAGACCCTTCAGCTCAATATACAAGGATTACAGGACACATGTTGAAGATTTGGGAAGATCTATTGAGAGGATGGTTTGATTCAAAGGAGAACTTTTATTCAGCAAATGGTATTGATCTAGAACACAATACTCTCACACAATATGAATATCCAGGGCCTGATGTATTGAGTAATTCTGTCAGAGTTTGGCGTTACAACGACTGAGATTACCATCTGAATATCTGTCTGTAATACAAGTTTATAAAATCCGTCACTGTCAGTTCAAGTTTGAAACTCATACAATTCCCTCCTCCTGGCCCAGGAGGACTGTACACATTACCCCTGGTGGAGGTTAGCAGGCACTTCAAGGGCAAATCTATGTAGGTTTCTATGAGTTTCCACCTTGGGACTTCATGTGACTGAACATGGGACAGAATGTTCCAAGATTCAGTGAGATATGGAGAGCAGGATTTGCTTCCTTTTCTTTCCTTCCATTCTGCCGCTGTGCCTCCTCAATAAGACATGGGGTGTGAAAGGCTCATGCAGCTCGATGGGCAAGTTGTCTCCATTCTGACCAATGGGCAACAAGCTCCTCCCGGTCATGAAACAGAGTATCCCTGAAAGATAGCAACTGCGCATGCTTCCCACTGCCCAGTGCTCCCAGGACATGTTTCGAATAATGAGGGGGGGGGGGGGGGGGAAGTCTTTTAGAAAAGGCATAACAGGAAAGTTCCAAAAGGATCATAAACAGATTACAGAGAGATATTCACAGGAAACCTGGGCAACAAGTTGGCAAATGGAGTATAACTCGGGATAAACTGTAGAAAGCTGCACCACAAAGGGACTGGGGGAAAATGAGCAGGAA
The DNA here is from genome assembly GCF_047496795.1 of Chiloscyllium punctatum. NCBI lineage: Eukaryota > Metazoa > Chordata > Chondrichthyes > Orectolobiformes > Hemiscylliidae > Chiloscyllium > Chiloscyllium punctatum. The sequence goes on along the minus strand of NC_092771.1, from coordinate 45,903,376 downwards.
ACACAGAAAGCGAGCACACAGTTACAGCATGGAATCAGGAAAGGGAATGGAATGCTGTCCCTTATTTCAAAGAGTTTGCAATATAAGAGTTTGTAGTATATACCTTAGGGCAACTAAACAAATGGCAAGTGAGACCACATCTGGAGTAACGTGAACAGATTTGGTCCCTTTAGTTCATGAAATAGAGCAGTTTATTGGAGGCATTTCAGAGAAGATCCATTGGGATGATCCCTGTTTTGAAGGGATTATCCTGTAAGCAAAGGCTGAATAAGTTGGGAATATTCTTCCAAAGTCCACTGAGTATGAGAGGTGATCTCTTTGAAACATACAGGATTCTGTCAAGGTTTGACAGGGTAAATATGGAGAGGATGTGTCCCATTACGGGTGAGTCTTGAACCAGATTCTGGGTCAGTCGCGGAATCAAGGGTTCTGTTTCAGATTTGTCAAGTTTAAGGCAACACCGACACAGGTTAGGGTTTCAGTAGCAATGGAGCTGGGGTGAGGAGGAGACAAGCAACGTTTTAGAAATTGGAATTTGTGGTGTTTGTGATTGTGTAGATGTCTGATCAGATGGTCACCTTGGGGTCAGATATGAGAGCAATATTGTGAAGAGTGTCGTTCTGCCTCAGACACTTCCCAGTGAGAGGGAGGGACACAGCAGTAAGGGAAATGAATTTGGAATAACAACTGAAGGCAATGGGTTTAACAATTACAGTGTTTCATTGGAGTGAATTGCAGCTAATTGAAGCGTGGTAAGCAGTTTGATAACTGAGTAATAGTGGAGTAATGGAGAGGGATGATGGGGAGGGGGAGCCGGGCATTGCCAGTGTACATGGGAAACCTAACACTGTGCTTTTGGGCGATGTTACCTCCTGGCAGTGTGCAGGTGAGAAACAGGATGAACCAAGGACAGATCCTGGAGGGACACCAAATACAATGAATTCAGAAAGGAAAGGGAGAATAGAGATGGAGCAGGATTTTCCAATGATGGTGAGGTCAAATATAAGGTTTTAGCAGAATGGGAGAGAAGGACATAACCAGAAAAGACAGACAGACAGATCATGGAACAATATCTGTGAATTGCAAGGTTGGTGGGGGTGGGGGGGTGGGGGGGGGGGTGGAGGGAGGGAGGGCGGTGACAAGCAGGAGGATTAGACAGATTTGGAATGTCCATGATTTAGCTACACTAGGGTAAATGGTCAAGATGACCTCTAATAAGGCTTGAAAGGGGACTCGAGGAAATGCAAGTTTAGGACTAAAATGAGGAGCACCCTTGTGAGGCTGTGTGGCTCGGTGGGCTAGTGGAGAGGGAGGAAAGAAGCAGAGGCAGCTGATTGGATTATCTCAATGTTATGGACAGAGAAACTCCATGTGCTCCTCACTCTTGTTGTTGGAGGGGAGGATGGAGGAGACAGGATAATGGACAGTGTTTTTATCTCCAAAACAATAAACAAAGCCTGTGATAGTGATTCTGAAAATAAGTGAACAAACCTGTCGTATTTATCATTTATCAAGAATATTAAAATATACAACTGAAGTTCAGGTTTGAATCCCAAATCGGTAGAGGGTGGCTCTGAATTCAAGAAAAACAAATGGAATGAAGAATCTCCTGTTTGCCATGGAACCATTGGGGATGTTTTTCTGCCATTGACCATGTCCTTGAGGGAAAGAAACCCGACAGTGGCCCATCAAATCACTCATTGAATTAATCACTGCACAGTCTCAACAAAGGAATGAAACTGGATGGACCACATTACATCTACCAATGCACTAGCAAATACAACCACACAATCAGCCCTCTTGACCCTGCAACCTCTGTCTCACTGTGTGCCAACGACAGCAGCAGAACTGTACTCCAGCCTAATCTGAAATCTCATGGCCTGATATCCCCCACTCAACCATTAACATCAAGCCAGGGGAATCAACCCTGGTTCAATAGTGAATGCAGGAGGGCATGTCAGGAGCAGTACAAGGCATACCTGAAAATGAGGTGCCAACCTGGTGCAGCTACCAAACCTGCATGCCAAACAGCACAAGCAACACCAAATAGAACTAAGTGATCCCATAGCCAATAGGTTAGATCGGAGTTCTGCAGTTCTGCCACACCGAGTCAAGAATAGTGATGGACAATTAAACAACTCACTGGAGGAAGCATCACAGATATCCCCACCCTTACCGATGGAGGGGTCTCACACATTCATGCAACAGATAAGAGGACAGCATTAGCAGCGATTTTCAGCCAGCAGTGCCAAGTGGATGAGCCTTCTCCATTGGTCCCTGACATCACAGATATGAATCGACTTGGTTTAAAACTCATCCATTTCTTGATCTGATTTGAAATAAGTAGTGTAAAGGTATGGGCCCTGCCAATATTCTGGCAATAATACTGTTGGCTGTGCTCCAGAAACTGCTGCCCAACAAGACAAGTACTGTTCCAGCACTGGCACCTCCTGACTTTGTGGAATATTGCTCAGGGATGTTCCAACACAAAAACACAGGGCAGATCCAACTCAGCCAATTGCCCTCCATCAGTCCACACTCGCTCAGCAGTGAGGTGATGGAAGGTGTCATCAACAGTGCTGTCAAGCAACTGCTCAGCAATAACCTGCTCAGTGATGCCCAGTTTGGGTTCTGCCAGGGCCACTCAGTTCCTGAGCTTGTTACAGACTTGATTCACAAACTGACAAACAGCTGAATGAGGTGAGGATGACAGGCCAGACCCCCTCCAAGACCACTATTTCAACTTCAGTGATATCACCTGACCTCACCACCGTCTCAGCTCATTTGCTGAAACTCTCATTCATTCCTTTTGTTAACTCTAGATTTCATTATCTAAACCCACTCCTGGCCAGCATCCCACATTCACCCTCCCGATAATCTCAAGAATATTGAAAACTCTACTGCCGAAGTGCTCACTTGCACCAAAACTTGCTGATCAATCAAAAGACTCCCATTTGTAAGCAACAACAATTTACTTTCACACCTTTGAATTAATTCCTGGCTGTAATCATTCCTATCTCCCTGCACCACACACCCTTTCATATCTCAATAACTCATTGTAGTTCAGACTCTCAATGATGTGTTTAATTTTGAGTTCACCTGTGTTACTGTTTCTATAGACTCCAAGGGAACATGGTCTGGAATTCCCACCCTCTAAGATCTGCTTTCTTCCTTTAAAAATTCCTGAAAAACTGCTTAATTGGCAATGGTTGTGGTCACTGGAAACAATATTCTCCATCTGTAGCCTTATGTCAAAACTTCTCAATAATATTTTTGTGAAATTAAAACCATGATGATTTGTACAGATATCTTCTATTCTTCAATATCACTGAGTGAATAATCTGTAATGTCTCTTACCCAACCACCTTCACCATACAAACTGCAGCAGTACAAGGCAGTCAAACATCACCCTCTCCACAGGCAACAAGGCTTTGGCATTGATCACTGGCTTCTGTGGAAGGAGAAATACACAGTTGATGTTTCATGGAGTGCAATATGAATCACAGGGAATGAAAATGGTGCAGAATTTGACTGTCAGAAATGGAAGGAAAATGCACTCGCTTATTGGAAAAAAGAATTCTAGACTGTCAAAGATATTGTGGAAAAAATAACCTGATAATGGAACATCATACGGTCAGGAGCCGGGCAGCAGTGGACAATTCATTTACATTCCTGAAGAAGGGCTTATGCCCGAAATGTTGATACTCTTGCTCCTCGGATGCTGCCTGGCCTGCTGTGTTTTTCCAGCTCTACATTTTTCAATTCATTTACAAAACAGCTGTGAAAGCAATAGTAAAATACTATACAGAGCAAAAATATACCCACGAGAGACTGAGGAAGCTAGATAATAAACAAGTGGACATCAGAGAACCCAGAGGTGAACCAAAGCAGAGTTCACTTTTATGATCCCACAGTCAAAGATGTCTAGCACAGAAACAGGCTTTTTCGGTCCAACCTATGCCAACCAGATATCCAAATCTAATTTACCTTCATTAAATCCTTTTTGCCACTCCTCAGCCCATTGGCCCATCTGATCAATATCCCACTGTACTCTGAGATAACCTTCTTCATTGTCCACAACACCTCCAAGTTTGGTGTCACCTGCAAACTTACTAACTATACAGCCTCTATTCATATCCAAATTATTTAAATGAATGACGAAACAAATCCAGAAAAAAAGTCCATTTCTCTGGGTTTGAATGTGCTCTGTGTAAATCCTGCCCTATGAGTCTTTTTACCAGGGAAAGCTGCACATACATCCCTCTGAACTTTGCCCCCTACAAAGCTGGCGGCCGCGCACGTGTCCAGTGAATCATTGCCCCGAATAAAGATGGCGGCGCTCACTCGGGCCGATTACTCAACGAGGCATATTCCCGTTTGCTGCAAAAACGGGACTGTAAGTTTCAAATTTGTATTTTCCGATGTGTGCCAAATGATTGTAAAACCTCTCAGACCATACCAACACCATTTCCCTCCCGCTTCCTGCTGTTTATTTCTTTCCTTACCGACAGCTCTCCGCACCCACCGCGAGGATGATCACGTGGTATAGTCTAGTCCCGCCCTCATTCACTGATTGGCCGGAGGACCATCTGCCCCGCCAGGTCCTCCAGCTCCTCCCCTGCCTCGGCATTGGTCCACACTGACATCAATCACTTCTTCGGTCCAATCTGTCGATGCCAACCAGATATTCTAACCTAATCTATCTCAATTAAATCCTATCTGCCTGTCCTCAGCCCATTGGCCCATCTGATCAATATCCCACCGTACTCTGAGATAACCTTCTTCATTGTCCTCAATACCAACTGTTGGCTGGAGCTTGCGCACTGCTTCGTGGCTTTTGTTGCTGTTTTTCAGTTACAAGAGTGAGGGACAAAGTTAAAAATCACACAACCACCTGATGAAGGACCAGCAAAGTAGTGCTTCCAAATAAACCTGTTGGATTATAACCTGGTGTTCTCTGAATTTTAATTTTGTCCATCCTAATCCAACACCAGCACTTCCAAGTCACGAGTGAGGGAGGAATGTATAACAAAAGAACAAAAGATCTTGGAAAAAGTTAAGGCCGTCCTGTCCTTCGAGCCTGCTCTACCATTCAATAAGATCATGGCTGATCATTTTGTGGATGCAGAACGATTTACCCACGTTCTTACCGTATTCCTTAATTAATTATTTCTTTTATAAAATAAACTAACTTCGCTTTAAAAACGTTCATTGAACTAGCATCAAATACTTCCCCAGGCAATGCACTCCATCAAGGTCAAGACATCCCTTCTCAATTCACTTTTAAATTTGCTGCTTCTGACTTTGTGGTGATGCCCTCTTGTCCTAGCTTCACCTGCCAGTGGATACATCCTCTCCACTTGTATTTTTTTTTAATTCCACTCATTATTTTATATCTATCCATTCTTCTGAATTCCAATGAATAAAATCCCAATCTACTCAGTCTCTGTTCAGCCAAACCCCTCACCTCCGGATTCAACATAGTTAACTTCCTCTGCACCCCCTCTCAGGGTAGTACATCCCTGAGCACGTAAGGAGATAAAAACTGCATGCAGTGCTCCAGGTGTGGGCTCACCAGCACCCACTTTTGCTAGAACATAACCTCTGCTTTTAAACACAATCCCTTCAGAAATGAAGGACAAAATTCCATTTGCCTTCTGAATTGATTGTTATACCTGGTGACTAACCCTCCTGCAGAAGGATGTTCAGGTGCCTCTGCATAGCAAATAATGTAACTTTTTTAAAATTCAAGTAATAATCTTTTTATTAATGTTACTCCAACCAAACATGAACATAATATTCCACTTGCCAAGCCATTGCCCACTCACTCAATGTATATATGTTCCTCTGCAAAGTTTCACAGTCCTCCACACACTTTGTTCTGTTACTCATCCTAGTCTAAGATGCAAACATTGACACCCTACATGTGGTCCCCAACTCCAAATCATCTGTATCAATTCTAAATAATTGCAGTCCCAACACTGATCCTAGAGGCACACTACTAGTTACTGATTGCCAGCCAGAATAAGGCTTATTTATCCCCACTCTTTGCTTCCTGTTATTCAACCAATCTTCTATCCATGCTAATATTCTATCCCATGCACCCTTATATAATGCAACAGCCACTTGTGTGGCACCTTGTTGAAGGCCTTTTGGAAATCCAGGTACACTGCATCCACTGGGTCCCCATTGTCCACCTTGCTCGAAATGTCTTCATAGAATTCCAAATGATTTGTCAAGCATGACCTGTCCTTCATGAATCCATGCTCTGTCTGCCCAATGGGACAATTTGTATCGAGATTCTCTGCTATTTCTTCCTTTATAATAGACCCAAACATCATTCCAACTACAGAGAATAAACTAACTGGTGTAGAATTCCCTATCTTTTGTTCACCGCCTTTTCTTACAGTCCTTCCTTTTCACTGGAATATGCCTTTGCTGAGCACTTCCTAAAATGTCTTTGAAAATCTTTCACAGCTCATCAACTGTCCCACCATAAAATCTTTGTTTCCAGTCTACATTATCCAGGTTCTTCCTCATTCCATTTTAGTTCCCCATGTTCAAGCACAGGACCAAGGTATTAGATTTTATCTTCGCACTGGAGGAGAATGTGAGGACTGCAGATGCTGGAGATCGGAGCTGAAAATGTGTTGCTGGAAAAGCGCAGCAGGTCAGGCAGCATCCAAGGAACAGGAGAATCGACGTTTCAGGCATAAGCGTTTCTTCAGCAATGAGGAGAGTGTGTCCAGCAGGTTAAGGTAAAAGGAAGGGAGGAGGGACTTGGGGGAGGAGCGTTGGAAATGCGATAGGTGGAAGGAGGTCAAAGTGAGGGTGATAGGCCGGAGTGGGGGTGGGGCAGAGAGGTCAGGAAGAAGATTGCAGGTTAGGAAAATGGAGCTGAGTTCGAGAGATTTGACTGAGACAAGGTTGGGGGAGGGGAAATGAGGAAACTGGAGAAATCTGAGTTCATCCCTTGTGGTTGAGGGGTTCCTCGGTGGAAGATGAGGCGCTCTTGCTCCAACTGTCGTGTTTCTATGGTCTGGCGATGGAGGAGTCCAAGGACCTGCATGTCCTTGGTGGAGTGGGAGAGGGAGTTGAAGTGTTGAGCCACGGGGTGGTTAGGTTGGTTGGTGTGGGTGTCCCAGAGGTGTTGTCTGAAACGTTCCGCAAGTAGGCGGCCTGTCTCCCCAATATAGAGGAGGCCACATCGGGCGCAGCGGATGCAATAAATGACGTGTGTGGAGGTGCAGGTGAATTTGTGGTGGATATGGAAGGATCCCTTGGGGCCTTGGAGGGAAGTAAGGGGGGGGAGGTGTGGGCGCAGGTTTTGCATTTCTTGCGGTTGCAGGGGAAGGTGCCGGGAGTGGAGGTTGGGTTGGTGCGGGGTGTGGACCTGACAAGGGAGTCACAGAGGGAGTGGTCTTTTCGGAATGCTGATAGGGGAGGGGAGGGAAATATATCCCTGGTGGTGGGGTCTATTTGGAGGTGGCTGAAATGACGACGGATGATACGCTGTATATGGAGTTTGGTGGGGTGGTAGGTGAGGACCAGTTGGGTTCTGTCCTGGTGGCGGTTGGAGAGGCGGGGCTCAAGGGTGGAGGAGCGGGAAGTGGAGGAGATGCGGTGGAGGGCATCGTCGACCACGTCTGGGGGGAAATTGTGGTCTTTGAAGAAGGAGGCCATCTGGGTTGTACGGTATTGGAACTGGTCCTCCTGGGAGCAGATGCAGCAGAGACGAAGGAATTTGATATATGGGATGGCGTTTTTTTTACAGGGGGCAGGGTGGGAGGAGGTGTAGTCTAGGTAGCTGTGGGAGCCGGTCGGTTGAGAGTAAATGTCCGTGTTGATTCGGTCGCCAGAGATAGAAATGGAAAGGTCCAGGAGGGGGAGGGAGGAGTCTGAAATGGTCCAGGTGAATTTGAGGTCGGGGTGGAAGGTGTTGGTAAAGTGGATGAACTGTTCAACCTCCTCATGGGAGCATGAGGCAGCGCCGATACAGTCATCGATGTAGCGGAGTAAAAGGTGGGGGGTGGTGCAAGTGTAGCTGCGGAAGATGGACTGTTCAACATATCCTACGAAGAGGCATAGCTGGGGCCCATGCGGGTGCCTTTGGCTACTCCTTTGGTTTGGAGGAAGTGGGAGGATTGGAAAGAGAAGTTGTTCAGGGTGAGGACCAGTTCAGTCAGTCGAAGGAGGGTGTCAGTGGAAGGATACTGGTTGGTACAGTGGGAAAGGAAGAAGTGGAGGGCTTTGAGTTCTTCTTGATGGGGGATGGAGGTGTATAGGGACTGGTGAAGATAAGGCGTTGGGGGCCGGGGAAACGAAAATCATAGAGGAGGTGGAGGGTGTGGGTGGTGTCCCGAATGTAGGTGGGGAGTTCTTGGAATAAGGGGGACAGGACCGTGTCGAGGTATGCAGAGATGAGTTCAGTGGGGCAGGATCAGGCTGAGACAATGAGTCGGCCGGGGCAGTCACGTTTGTGGATTTTGGGCAGGAGGTAGAAACTGGCGGTGGGGTTGAGGGACTATGAGGTTGGAGGCGGTGGATGGGGAGATGATGGTTTGGTGGTGGGAGGTGGGGTCATGGTCAAGGGGGCAGTAGGAGGAGGTGTCCGCGAGCTGGCGTTTCGCCTCAGCGGTGTAAAGGTCGGTGTGCCAAACTACTTCCGCGCCTCCCTTGTCTGCCAGTTTGATAGTGAGGTTGGGGTTGGAACGGATGGAGTGGAGGGATGCACGTCCCGAGGGTGAGAGGGGTGGAGAAGTTGAGGCGGTTAATCTCACAGCGGCAGTTGGCTATGAAGAGATCGAAGGCAAGTAATTTATCTTCACACCTCTCCATATGTATTCTAACTTCAACCATACAGTGATCACTTCTTCCAAGAGGATCCCTAATTCTGAGGTCATTAATTATTCCTGTCTCATTGCACAGGGGCCAGATCTTGGAGAGCTTGCTCCTTGTTGTTTACATTTCATACTGTTCAAAAAAACTATCATGTATACACTTAATGAATTCCTCAAGGCGACCCTGACTGAGCTGGTTCGACCAATCTACATGTAGATTAAAATCACCCATGGTAATAGACATGCCATTTTTATAGGCATCAGCTATTTCTTTGTTTATTGTCCATCCCAATGTGAGGTTATTATTTGGCCTACACACTGCACGTATCAGTGACTTTCTTGTTCGAATTTTGAAAGCATCATTTCTGTTTCCCCTAATGTACAGCAATAACAACAACTACTTGCTTTATATGGAATCTTTCATAATGGCAAATCTCCTAAGGTGTTTCATGGATGATCAAAATATTGATGAAGGAGGATGATTTTAAAATACATCTTAACGGAGGATAGAGAAGGTTAGGGAGGGTTTTCCACAGACTTCTGCCCTTGACAGCTCCAATTGTGGAGTGATGCAGGTGGGGTGGGATGGGATGGGTTGAAAAGGGAACGTGCAAAGGGGAAATGGAGGAGCGTAGGCAGTGCATAAGGTCTTAAGGATAGAGGAGGTTCCAGACTGAGTCTGTCTGTCATAGACAGTATGGCTGCCTCATGGAATTTGAAGCACCGCAATGGGCCCATGCATGTCATGTTAGTCAAGGATAGTATAACGGTGGCTGAGAGAACATTTGGGGAGGACTTGTCTACTGAAGTAGTGTGGGCTGAGATTAGAAACAGGAGAGGGGAGGTCACACTGCTTGGAGTTTTTATAGGCCACCACAGAGTTCCAGGGAGTGGGAAGAGAGGATTAGCAAAATTACTCTGGGTAGGAGTGAAAGTAACATGGTGGTGGTTATGGGGGACTTTAACTTCCCCAACATTGACTGGAAATGCTATAACTCTAGTACGTCGGATGGATCAGTGTTTGTCTAATGTGTACAGGAGGGTTTCCTGACACAGTATGTCGAAGGGACGACAAGAGGGGAGGCCACATTGGATCTGGTGCTTGGTCATGAACCGGACTAGGTGTTTGATTTAGTTGTAGGTGAGCACTTTGGAGAGAGTGATCATAATTCAGTTATGTTTAGTTTAGCGATGAAAAGGGATAGGTATATGCCACAGGTGAAGACTTATCAATGGGGCAGTGGCAATTATAATGCGATTCTGCAAGAATTAGATGCATAGGATGGAGGAGCGAAATGCAGTGGATGCAGACAATGAAAATGTGGAGCTGGTTTAAGGAACAGATATTGCGTGTCCTTGATAGGTATGTCCCTGTCAGGCAGGGAGGAAGTGATAAGGGAAGGGAACCGTGGTTTACAACATAAATTGCATCTCTTGTTACGAAGAAGTAGGAGGCTTATGTGTTGATGAGACAAATGGTACAGATGAGGCGATGGAGACTTACAGATCAGCTCGGAAGGATTTCAAGAGAGTTAAGAAGAGCAAAGAGAGGACACGAGCAGTCTTTTGTGAATAGAATAAAGGAGTACCCTAAAGCTTTCTATAGGTATGTGAGGAATAAAGGATAGGGTAGGAATAGGGCCAATCAAAGACAGAAGTGGGAAGTTGAGTGTGGACAGTGTGGAAATCGGAGAGGTGCGAAACAAACATTTCTCATTGGTTATCACTCAGGAAAATTAGAATATTGTAGATAATAATGAGGTAGAAGATGTTAGACTAGAAAGGATCGAGGTTAGTTACGAACAGGTGTTATCAATTCTAGAAGGATTAAAGTAGACAAGTCCCCTGGGCTGGATGGGATTTATCCGTAGATTGTCTGGGAAACCAGGGAGAAGATAGCAAAGGCTTCGGCTTTGATATTGATTTGTCATTGCCTACAAGTTCAGTACCAGAGGACTGGGTGATTGCAAATGTTATGCCCTTGATCAAGAAGGGCAGTAGAGATGACTCAGGTAATTATATACCAGTGAGCCTTACTTCTGTTGTAGGAATGGTTTTGGAAAGGATTATAAGAGACACTATTTGTAATCATCTGGCAAACAACAATATGATTTCAGATCGTCAATATGGTTTCGTCAAGGGCAGGTCGTGTCTCACAAACCTCATTGAGTTTTTCGAGAAGCACATGGAGTCATAGACATGTAAACAGCTCCAGATTTTGTTGACTCACCTTCCTGGGATGTCAGGACTGATGGCTGTACAGGGACTCAATCTTCATTTAATCCTCCTTTCCTTTGGCTTTCTGAGCTGCTAACTACATCACTAATATTCTACCTCTCCTTCCCTGTCCTGAATCGGACCCATATAAGCCTACACTTTAGGTCCCATCCCCCTGCTAGACTAGTTACAAACTCACCAACAGAACTGGTAAAAGCTCCCACCAGATTTGTCTCAGCGCTGCCCAGGGTAACCGGTCAGGCTGGTATAGGTCCGACCTAACCCAGAAACAGTCCCAGTGCCTGAGGAATCATAACCCTTCTGTGGTACACCATTTCCCCAGCCACACATCCAGCTGATCTACCTTCTCATTCCTGCTCTCATTAGCACATGGCACTGGGAGTAAGTCTGACATTATTACATTTCAGGAGCTACATTTTAATGCATCTCTGCTCTCCCTATGTCCAGCTTTCAGGCCCTCATCCCTCTGTTTAGCGATGTCGTTGGTATCTGCGTGTTGCACGACCACGGGCTGTTTACCCTCCAGCTCCAGAATGTCCTGCAGCCACTCCATGATATCATGGATCTTGGCACCAGGGAGATTACATACCATCCTGGATTCATGTCTGTGGGCACAGAAGTGCCTGGCTGTACCCCTGATTATTGAATCCCCTGTCACTATAGCCCTGCCACTCTCATTCTTCTTGTTCTGAGCAGAGCTCTCTGTGGTGTCATGAACCTGGCTGATGCTGATTTCCCGAGAAGCCACCCCACCCATTCCTGCCCTTACAGAATCCCAAGTGGTAGACAGTATCTGTATGAGAAGGGGATAACAATGGAGGACTCCTGTACTCACTTCCTGAGCCTTTTACTAGATCTGATGTTCACCCATTCCCTTTCTGCCTGTGTAACCCTCACCTGCAGGGTGACTAACTCACTAAACGTGCTGTCCATAACATTCTCAGTATTGCAGATGCTCCACATTGAGTCCACTCCCAGCTCCAGCTCTGAAAAGCAGTTTCCCAGTAGCTGCAGATGGGAACCCTTGCTGCACAAATAGCCGTCAGGGACACTGGAAGCGGCCCTTATTTCCTACATTGTGCAAGAGGAGCACACCACGGGTCTGAGGGCTCCTGTCACAACGTCTCTCTACATTCATCTAGTTACTCCCATTAAGAGAATTTAAATGAGTGAGTAACCTTCCTTCACTTCAAACATGTCCATTATAATAACAAAAAAAATCTTTACTTAAGCTGATATGTCATTCTTTAAAAACTTATATACTCCACAGGTATCACTGACAAATTGGCTATTCCCATTGGGACTGTGAATTTCTGAAAGGCCTGAACTAAAACGGAGTTTCAGCTTCACCTTCTCCCTGTCTCACCTCACTCTGTTTACACCCAACTCCAAAACACTCTCATTGAGCCAAGCAGCTCTCACAGTGCAGCCCAGTCATTTTCATTGTCTGCTCACATCTACACTGTACTGTTCCAATGCACCTCAATGGGAGCTCAGGACCAGCATTGCATCTTTCAATTCAGCCCTTTGTAACCCCAGAGTCAAAATGGATTTCAGCAGTTTCTGAATGAACAGACAGTTGTCAGAATCTGGAACGTTCCACCTGAAATGGTGCTGGAATTTGAGTCCGTGAGAAATTTGCAGAGAATTGGAAGTAGGGAGTTTACAGATTAACATTATAAAGTGGATGATTGAGACTAAATCTGACAGTTCCTGCAAAAAGACGAGGTGTAATTTGGATAAATCTGTGCGCCCTCTCAGGCCAATACCTCCTTCCACAGCTGCAGGGCCAAGAATTGAACACATACCCCAAGGGAGATCCAACCATGGACTCTTTCTGCTTTTGGCTTGAAAAAAACATTGAAGATATTTTCCCACAGACAGAACAGACATCCTTTCTCGTTCCACAGTTAAATGCCAATGATATTCAGATCCTGATGACTCCGCTGACTGTAGAAACTTGTTTATTGAGATCCCAGTCTCAATTATTCTCAATTAATATCCCATAAAATGAATTCACAAAACAAAGCTCACAGTCACTGCAAGATGAATAGTGAAGACAAACACTTCTCTTGGTATGTGTTTCATGTGTAAATGCTCCTCTTCAAATCACCCCGCCCCCACCCAGGTAGAGGACGTGTGCATGCTCCTTGCTGTACCTTGCCCCAAGTAAAGATGGTGGCTATAACCCAGGACCTCTCACTGCCTGAGGCCCAAGCCATCTTCCCCTTTGCTGCAAACGTGGGACCAAGAGTTTCTAATTCAGACGAACGACCTGCACAGAGTGTAACTAAACCCTCCCAGTCTACACTGATACATTTCATCCGGTTTCTGCTGCCACTCTCCCCTTTCCGCCTCCTGCACACACCATGGGTTATCGCGGGTCCAGTGACCCTTCCTCAGAACCGATGACAGCTGGGAAAATTAGAATCCCTTCAGGAAACAGGCCCTTTGGCCCAACAATTCCACACCCACCCTCCGAAGTTTATCCCACCCAGACCCATTCTCCTATTCTATTACTCTCCATTTCCCCCGAACACTACGGGAAACTTAGCTGGGCCAATTCACCGAACCTACAGATCTTTGGACTATAGGAGATAAGGGTTAAAGAGTAAATAATAGGTGGGGACAGAGCCCAAAGAGACACAGGAACATTTGGAAAGATAAAGGAGTGGGAAGGTGGAAAGCTGTTAATGGAGGAGACAGGAACCTTCTAGAATCTCAGTGACGGTGGTGGAAATGGTGGCTGATGATCTACATTGTGTCTGCAAAAAAGACCCTGAGCTTCCAGTTGCCTGTTCTTTAACACACAAGACTGTTCCCTGTCCAACATCTCTGTCTCATGCATACTGCAGTGTTCCAGTGAAGCTTGATGCAAGCTGGAAGAACACTTCAGATCATACCAAATGGCTTCCTATTTCAAGGACTGCAATTTCCCCTCACATGTGGTCAACAATGCCCTCCAGTGTATCTCCTCCACTTCCCACACCACTGCCCTTGAACCCCACCCCTCCAAATGCAACAAAGATGGAATCCCCCCCATCCTCACCTTCCATCCATATACAACACATCATCCTCTGCTCTTTCCACCATCAGATCCAACCCCCTGAGATATATTTCCCTCCCCAACCCTTTCAGCATTCCACAGAGACCATACCTTCTGTGACTTCCACGTTAGATCCACGGTCCCCACCAACCCACCCTCCACTCCAGGCACCTTCGCTTGCCACTGCAAGAGGTGGAAAACCTGTGCCCACACCTTCCCCTCTCCTCCATCCAAGGCACCACTGGATCCTCCCACATCCAGCAGAGATTTCCCTGCCCAACCAAACACCTCACCTATTGTGTCTTTTGCTCTCAGGACACCAAATTGTGGAATATTTCAGGGAACATTTCTGGGACACATGCACCAACCAACCCCACTGCCCTGTGGCCGACCACTTCGGCTACCCCCCACCCCATCCGCCACCACGCTGCCAAGGACATGCAAGCCCTCCATCCCAAATCCGAGCCACCCGGCACCTGGAGGAAGAACTCCTCATCTTCCACCTTGGGAACTTTCAACCACACAGCATCAAGGTTTCCTCATCTCCCACTCCCCAACTGATCTCAGATTCAACCCTCCAACTCGGCACTGGCCTCTTGAACAGTTCCACCTGCCCATCTTCCTTCCCAATTGTTCATTCCATCCTCTCACAACTACCCTCCATCTACAACTACCTATTGCCTCCCTAGCTCCCTTCCCCCAACCCCAAACACCCCTCCCTATTTATCTCTCAGCCATATTCCACCACCCACATTTCTGATGAAGTGCTGACATGCCCAATACATCAATTCTCCTGCTCCTTGGATGCTGCTTGACCTGCTGTGCTTTTCCAGAGCCACACTTTAACGCAAACTGGAAGAACAACACCTCATCTCCCACTCGGGCACCCTGCAATCCCCTGGCTTCAACATCAAATTCAATAATTTTAGGTCCTGAACTCTCCCACGTCCTAGTGTCTTTCCCCCCTACCCCACATACCAGGCCTTGTTATTACGTCGCCTGCCATTACACACTACCTATGGTTAGCCACTAACAGTCCCCATAAACAGCTATTCACCCTCCCCCCGTCCGATCGTTATTCACTCCTTTGTCCAAATGCTCTTATCTCTCTCTTTGGACTCTATCCCCACTTATCATTTACTCCTTAACCCCTATCTTCTGCATAAAAACAGACTTTTTTTTCTCAGTAACATCAGTCCCTGAGGAAGCATCACTGGATCGAAAATGCGAACTGATTTCTTTTCACAGATGCTGCCAGATCTGCTGAGCTTTTCCAGCACCTTCTGGTTGTTCTGTGTGATTTCCAGCATCCGCAGTTCTTTTGGTTCTAATTTACCCGGAGTATCTAATTCAGGTCCAGCAGACTGAAACAGTGTTTATCAACCTTCCCAGTCCACACTAACTCCATCTCTCCCCCAGTATCTGCTGTCTCTCCCACTCCTTCACATTCAGTCCCCCCTCACAGTGACACTGCGCCTGCAAAGCTGATGGTCATGTGTTGGCCTGCTGGACCCACCCCTCATTCACTCCCATTGGCTGGAGGATCATGCCAACTCTCCTATTGGTCTGAAGCTGTGACAATCAGCCAGGCCCCATTGTGACCTGAGTGGTGGGATCCTCCCAGGTGCATCAGAGGCTGAGGGGTGACCTCATAGAGGTTTATAAAACCATGAGGGGCCTGGGTAGGATAAATAGACAAGGTCATTTCCCTGGGGTCGGGGAGTCCAGAATGAGAGGGTGTAGGTTTAAGGTGAGAGGGGAAGAATTTAAAATTGATCTGAGGGGCAATATTTTTTCCCACTGAGGTTGGTGCGTGTATGGAATCTTCTGTCAGGAAGTGGAGGATGTTGGTACAATTAAACGATTTGGCATCTGGATGGGTATATGAATAGGAAGGGTGTAGAGTGATATGTGCCAAGTGTTGGCAAATGGGTCTAGTTTAGGTTGGGACATCTGGTCAGCATGGACCAGTTTAACCAAAGGGTTTACTTTCATGCTGTGTATCTCTACGGCTCTGCCCTGTGATGAGCTTCATCATTCACAGTGAATGGATCAGTATCACAGAGCACAGGGACTGGAGGCTATTCAGCCCATTGGGGCTTTACTCTCTCCCTCTGGAGATGGTGCCAGTCAGTCCCAACTCACCTCCCATTTGGACATAGCCCTCCAAATCCTTCCTTAAAAATGTTAAATTTCAAATTTGTTTTGACAATAACTACTGAATCTGCATCCAGCTGTCGGTCAAACTGTTGCAGATGCTCAGAACATAGTGAATAAAATAATCTTCACATTTTTCTTTGAATTATTTGCCAGTTACCTGAAAATAGTTACTAAAAATTGTGATGTTAAAAATTTCTCACTCTGTCTCTCTGTAAATGAAATACCCTGGAAACAAATCAACTCCTGGTCGAAATCACTGCTTAACCTTCTCAGCTCCAAGGAGAATTGTCTGGCCTTCTGCTAACTCTCCATAAAAGAGAAACCTATCTTAATTTAAATTTATTAGTGCCATAGAGATGTACAGCACAGAAACAGACCCTTCAGTTCAACTTGTCCATGCCGACCAGATATCCAAAATTAATCTCGTCCCATATGCCAGCCCTTGGCCCAAAACCTTCTAAACCTTTCCCAATCACATCCAGTGAGATGCCTTTTAAATGTTGTAAAAAATGTTGTAACTGTACAGGCCTCCAAACTTTCTCTGGCAGCTCATTCCATACACATACCACGTTCAGCTTGAAACTTTGCCCCTAATATCCCTTTTCAATCTTTTCCCTCACGCCTGTGCTTTCTTGTTTTGGACTCACCTAAACAGGAATAAGACCCTGGCTGTTTACCCTATCCATGCCCCTCACAATTTTATCAACCTCTATGGTCATCTCTCAGCATCCGATTCTCCAGTGAAAACAGCCTCAGTCTATTCAGCCTCTCCCTATAGCTCAATCCCTCAACCCTGGCAACATCTTTGCATCTTTTCTGAATGCTTTCAAGTTTCACAATATCATTCCAATAGCGGGGAGACCAGGACTGAAAGCAGAATTCCAGAAGTGGCTGAATGAATGTCCTGTACAGCCGCAAAATGACGTCACAACTCCTGTACTCAATGCACTGACCAATAAAGGCAAGTACACCAAATACTTTCTTCACTACCCTGCCTATTTATGATTCCACTTTCAAGGAACTATGAACTTGCACTCCAAGATCTCTTTGTTCAGCAACACTCCCCAGGACCTTCCCATTAAGTGTCGAAGTCCTGCCCTGATTTGCTTTTCCAAAATGCTGAACCTCACATATATCTAAATTAAACTGCATCTGCCACTCCTCAGCCCATTTGATCGGAGTCTCATTGTACTCTCGGGTAACTTTGCTGTCCACTGCACCTCCAATTTTGGTGTCTATTGTAAACCTACTAACCATAGCTCCTATATTCACATAGAAATCATTTATATAAATGGCAAAGCGCAGTAGACCCAGCACCCAACTTGACAGCATATTGCTCATCACAGGCTTCCAGTCAAAAAAGCATCCTGCACTGTGACACTGACTGCTCAGCAAGGTGAGAGCTCATGGCATACAGGGAGATCTAACCATTTGGATACAGAACTAGCTCAAAGGCAGAAGACAGAGGGTGGTGATGAAGGGTTGCTTTTCAGACTGGAGGCCTGTGACTAGTGGAGTGTTTCAAGGATCACTGCTGGATCCACTACCTTTCGTCATATATATCAATGACTTAGATGTGAACATAGGAGGTATAGTTAGTGAGATGACAGCAAAACTGGAGGGGGAGTGGACAGTGAAAAAGATTACCTCAGAGTACAATGGGATCTTGATCAGATGGGTGAAGGCGGAGGAGTGGCATTTTGGGAAAGCAAATCTTAGCAGGACTTATACACTTAATGGTAAGGTCCTGAGGGGTGTTACTGAACAAAGAGACCTTGGAGTGCAGGTAGATAGGATAGTGAAGGCGGCATTTGGTATGCTTGCCTTTAACGGACAATGTATTGAGTACAGGAGTTATGAGATCATGTTGCAGCTGTACAGGACATTGGTTAGGCCACTTTTGGAACGTTGCATACAAATCTGGTCACCCTCCTTTTGGAAGGATGTTGTGAAACTTGAAAGGGTTCAGAAAAGATTTACAAGAACGTTGCCAGGGTTGGAGGATTTGAGCTAGGCTGGGGGTTGAATAGAGGTTGAATAAACTGGGGCTGTTTTCCCTGCAGCGTCGGAGGCTGAGAGGTGATCTTATCTATGTATATAAAAACATGAGGTACATGTATAGGATAAATAGACAACGTCTTTTCCCTGGCATGGGGGATCCCAGCACTAGAGGACATAGGTTTATAGTACGAGGGGAAAGACTTTAAAGATACTTGAGAGGCAACGTTTTCACACAGAGGGTGGTACGTGTATGGAATGAGCTGCCAGAGGAAGTGGTGGAGGCCATTACGATTACAACATTTAAAAGGCATCTTCATGTGTATATGAATAGGAAGGATATGGGCCGGGTGCTGACAGGGGGGACTAGATTGCATTGGGATATCTGATCAGCATGTACTGGTCGGACCGACGGGTCTCTGTTTCTGTGCTGTCCATCTATGACTCTTTGACCTTCCAGCCAATTCTGTATCCAAACAGCTAGTTCCGCCAGAATTCTATGGTATTGAACCTGCTAACCAGTGTGTTATGTGAAACCTTATGTCTTTCTCAAGTCCAAGTTAATGATTTCAATGCAAAGCCATGCTGACTCTCCCTAATTATTTCTTGCTTTTCCAATGACATGTAAATCCTGTCCCTGAGAATCCCTTCCTACAACTTCTCTGCCACTGACTTCAGGCTCAACGGTCTATAGTTCCCTGGCTTTTCCTTACCACCTTTCTCAAATAATGGCATCTTCACGCACCTCACCTGTGGCGATCGATGATACAAATTTCGCAGTGAGAGGCCCAGCAAAAGCTTTCCTAATTACCCACAAAGTTCTGGGATACACCTGATCAGATTCCAGGGATTTATCCACCTTTATGTATGTTAAGACATCCAGTACCACCTCCTCTGTAATATGTACACTTGCCAAGTTATCACTATTTATTTCTCCAACATCTCTAACTTCCATATCCCCTTTCAGTAAAAACTGACATGAAATACTTACAGAATCTCTCCCACCTCCTGCTGTTCCACAGACAGTCTTGTTGATCATTGAGGGTCGCTATTCTCTGCCTAGTTGTTCTTTTGTCTTTAGTGTATTTGTAGAATCTCTTTGGATTCTCCTTAAACCTATTTCCCAAAGCTATCTCATGTCCCCTTTTTTGCCTCCTGGTTTCCCGAGAGTATACTCCAACTTCCCTTATCGTCCTCTAGGGATTCACACAAACACAGTGGGGTCTGTACCTGCCATATCCTTCCTTCATTTTCTTGACCAGAGCCTCAATTTCTCAGGTCATGCAGCATTCTCGACGCCTCCCAGCCTTGGCCTTAACAGGAACATACTATCTGTGTCCTCTCATTGTCACAGGCCTATGGAGGCAATGGCAGATGAGGACAGAGAAACAATCATTATCAGTAAAGAGGTCGGGTTGGGAAAGGGAACAACTCATCCTTATCTCTATAATTCCTCTCTAGCCTCAGAACTATCACTATCTCTGCATCAAAGACATCTCAATCTCTGCAACATCCTCCAATCTCTAATCTCCTCCAGTCTCAACACAATTCTATCTTTAATCTTGTCCACCCTCACAAATCTCTGTGATGTGCCTTTCTTTAATTCCAGCCTTCAAGATAACCCATTTTTATTTCAGATTCCTGCACCCAGAGCTCCACAATGTCCCGCTTAACCTCTGTCACATTTTCCTCCAAAAAACATTAATCAATCACGTATCATCTATTCTAATATCACCTTCTCTGACCTGGTTTCTATTGTGGCTTGTCATATTCCTATATTATGCGTCTGTGGTCTACATGACAGAAAACGGTTTTTTTTAGATTAGATTAGATTACTTACAGTGTGGAAACAGGCCCTTCGGCCCAACAGGTCCACACCACCCCGCCGAAGCGCAACCCACCCATACCCCTACATCTACCCCTTACCTAACACTATGGGCAATTTAGCATGGCCAATTCACCTGGCCTGCACATCTTTGGACTGTGGGAGGAAACCGGAGCACCCGGAGGAAACCCACACAGACACGGGGAGAACGTGCAAACTCCACACAGTCAGTCACCTGAGGCGGGAATTGAACCCGGGTCTCAGGCGCTGTGAGGCAGCAGTGCTAACACTGTGCCACCGTGCCGCCCAATGGTTTTGTGGTCCATTGGGTTTACGCTGTAAAGAAATCTCCCAGCTAACGATTTTAATCCCATTTTCCAGCACAGAGCCCATAGACCTGTCAGCCTTGGCCTTGCAAGTGTGTTCCTAAATAGATTTTAAATGCCATCGGGATTTCTGTCTCTCTCTTCCAGACAGTGATGTTTAGTGCAACTGTTGCTCTATGCTATCACCCACAGGGTTCAGAGCAGCTGGGTCTGTGCGAACCACAGGTCGCCCACACATTGTGAAGGGTGGCAGGGTCCCTGAGAGGGGGCACAGGAGATTTACCAGGATGGTTCAAGGAATGGGGGATTTTAGTTGCAGAATTTGTGGGGCTTTTTTAACATTAATTGTTCACGTGACATGTGTGTTGCTAATACACATCAAGAATGACCATCCGCAATTAATGGACTCTCCTTTTCAACCTCTCCCCTTGCCTGTGCTGTGATAATATTCAGGTTAACCACTACCAGACATCTCTCTCTAATGAGAGAGCAGTCCTATGGTCGGGTAGGACAATGCTGACTTGATCTTTTACACAGTGATGCCACTGTGCCTCGAGGTTCGGCAGAGGGAATGCTGAAGGCAGTGGATGGGAAACCAATCGGGTACAGTACTTTACCCTGGAGGATGTTCACTTTCTTTAATATTGTTGGGGGGAGGGGGGTGCACTGATGCAGGCAAGCGGAGAATGTTCCAACACAAACCTGATGTGTACCTTATAGAGAGAAAACAGACATTGGGGAATCAGCGGTTTGGAAAAAACTGAGATTGTTCTCCTTGTACCAAAGGAAACTTGGGGAGCTGTGACAAAGCGGTTTACAAAGGTTACACGTTATAATAATAAACCTTACACCCATCAGCTCATTATACAAGGGTTACAGAACACATGTTGAAGATTTGGGAAGATCTATTGAGAGGATGGTTTGATTCAAAGGACAACTTTTATTCAGCAAATGGTATTGATCTGGAACACAATATTCTCACACAATATGAATATCCAGGTCCTGATGAATGGAGTAATTCTGTCAGAGTTTGGCGTTACAGTGACTGAGATTACCATCTGAATATCTGCCTGTAATACAAGCTTATAAAATCCGTCACTGTCAGTTCAAGTTTGAAACTCATACAATCCCCTCCTCCTGGCACAGGATGACTGTACACATTACCCCTGGTGGAGGTCAGCAGGCACTTCAAGAGCAAATCTATGTGGGTTTCTATGAGTTTCCACCTTGGAACTTCATGTGACTGAATATGGGACAGAATGTCCCAAGATTCAATGAGAAAAAGAGAGCAGGATTTGCTTCCTTTTCCTTCCTTCCGTGCTGCCGCAGTGCCTCCACAATAAGACATGGGGAGTGAAAGGCTCATGCACCTTGATGGGCAAGATGTCTCCATTCTGACCAATGGGCAGCAAGCTCCTCCCAGTCATGAAACAGAGTATCCCTGAAAGATAGCAACGGCGCATGCTTCCCACTGCCCAGTGCTCACAATACATGTTTCGAATAATGAGGGGGGAAATCTCCTAGAAAAGGCATAACAGGAAAGTTCCAAAAGGTTATAAACATTTTACAGAGAGATATTCACAGGAAACCTGGGCAACAAGTTGGCAAATAGAGTATAACTTGGGATAAACTGTAGAAAGCTGCACCACAAAGGGACTGTGGAAAATGAGCAGGAAACACAGAAAGCTAGCACACAGTTACAACAGGGAATCAGGAAAGGGAATGGAATGCTGTCCCTTATTTCAAAGAGTTTGCAATATAAGAGTTTGGAGTATATACCTTAGGGCAACTATACAAATGGCAAGTGAGACCACATCTGGAGTAACGTGAACAGATTTGGTCCCTTTAGTTCATGAAATAGAGCAGTTTATTGGAGGCATTTCAGAGAAGTTCCATTGGGATGATCCCTGTTTTGAAGGGATTATCCTGTAAGCAAAGGCTGAATAAGTTGGGAATTTACTCACTGGACTTTGGAAGAATGAGAGATGATCTCTTTGAAACATATAGGATTCTGTCGAGGTTTGACAGGATAAATATGGAGAGGATGTGTCCCATTACGGGTGAGTCTTGAACCAGATTCTGGGTCAGTCGCGGAATCAAGGGTTCTGTTTCAGATTTGTCAAGTTTAAGGCAACACCGACACAGGTTAGGGTTTCAGTAGCAATGGAGCTGGAGTGAGAAGGAGATAAGCAACGTTTTAGAGATTGGAATTCCTGGTGTTTGTGATTGTGTAGATGTCTGATCAGGAGGTCACCTTGGGGTCAGATATGAAAGCAATATTGTGAAGAATGTAGACACTTCCCAGTGAGAGGGAGGGGCACAGCAGTAAGGGAAATGAATTTGGAATAGCAACTGAAGGCAATGGGTTTAACAATTGCAGTATTTCATTGGAGTGAATCGAAACATGGTAAGCAGTTTGATAACTGAGTAATAGTGGAGTAATGGAGAGGGATGATGGGGAGGGAGAGCCGGACATTGTCAGTGTACATGTGAAACCTAACACTGTGCTTTTGGGCGATGTTACCTCCTGGCAGTATGTAGGTGAGAAACAAGACGGACTAAGGATAGATCCTGGAGAGACACCAAATACAATGAATTCAGAAAGGGAGAGTGGAGATGGAGCAGGATTTTCCAATGATGGTGAGGTCAAATATTAGGTTTTAGCAGAATGGGAGAGAAGGATATAATCAGAAAAGACAGACAGACAGATCATGGAACAATATCTGTGAATTGCAAGGTGGGGGAGGGGGGGGGTGCAGGCGGAAATGACGGTGACAAGCAGGAGGATGAGACAGAGATTTGGAATGTCCATGATTTAGCTACACTAGGGTAAATGGTCAAGATGACCTCTAATAAAGCTTGACAAGAGACTCGAGGAAATGCAAGTTTAGGACTAAAATGAGGAGCATCCTTGTGAGGCAGTGTGGCTCGGTGGGCTAGTGGAGAGGGAGGAAAGAACAGAGGCAGCTGGTCGGACTGTCTCAATGTTATTGACAGAGAAACTCCATGTGCTCCTCACTCTTCTTGTTGGAGGGGAGGATGGAGGAGGCAGGATAATGGACATTGTTTTTATTTGCAAAACAATAAACAAAACCTGTGATAGTGATTCTAAAAATAAGTGAACAAACCTGTCGTATTTCTCAAGAATATTAAAATGTTAACTGAAGTTCAGGTTTGAATCCCAATTCGGTAGAGGGTTGCTCTGAAGTCAAGAAAAAAATACCTGGAATGAAGAATCTACTGTTTGCCATGGAGCCATTGGAGATGTTTTTCTGCTATTGACAATGTCCTTGAGGGAAAGAAACCCGACAGAAGGCCATCAAGTCACTCATTGTATTAATCACTGCACAGTCTCAACAAAGGAATGAAACTGGATGGACCACATTACATCTACCAATGCACTAGCAAATACAACCACACAGTCAGCCCTCTTGACCCTGCAACTTCCGCCTCACTGTGGGCCAACAGCAGCAGCAGAACTGGACTCCAGCCCAATCTGAAATCTCATGGCCTGGAATACCCCCACTCAACTGTTAACATCAAGCTGGGGATCAACCCTGGTTCAATGGTGAATGCAGGAGGGCATGTAAGGAACAGTACAAGGCATACCTAAAAATGAGGTGCCAACCTGGTGCAGCTACCAAACCTGCATGCCAAACAGCACAAGCAACACCAAATAGAACTAAGTGAACCCATAACCAACAGATTAGATTGGAGTTCTGCAGTTCTGCCACACCTAGTCAAGAATAGTGATGGACAATTAAACAACTCACTGGAGGAAGCATCACAGATATCCCCACCCTTACTGATGGAGGGGTCTCACACATTCATGCAACAGATAAAAGGACAGCATTAGCAGCGATTTTCAGCCAGCAGTGCCAAGTGGATGAGCCTTCTCCATTGGTCCCTGACATCACAGATATGAATCGACTTGGTTGAAAACTCATTTCCAATCAGATCAAGAAATGGATAAGTAGTGTAAAGGTATGGGCCCTGCCAATATTCTGGCAATAATACTGTTGGCTGTGCTCCAGAACCTGCTGCCCACCAAGACAAGTACTGCTCCAGCACTGGCACCTACTGACTTTGTGGAACATTGCTGAGGGATGTTCCAACACAAAAACACAGGGCAGATCCAACTCAGCCAATTCCCCTCCATCAGTCCACACTCGCTCAGCAGTGAGGTGATGGAAGGTGTCATCAACAGTGCTGTCACACAGCTGCTCAGCAATAACCTGCTCAGTGATGCCCAGTTTGGGTTCTGCCAGGGCCTCTCAGTTCCTGAGCTTGTTACAGACTTGATTCACAAACTGACAAGCAGCTGAATGAGGTGAGGATGACAGGCCAGACCCCCTCCAAGACCACTATTTCGACTTCAGTGATATCACCTGACCTCACCACAGTCTCAGCTCATTTGCTGAAACTCTCATTCATTCCTTTTGTTAACTCTAGATTTCATTATCTAAACCCACTCCTGGCCAGCATCCCACATTCACCCTCCCGATAATCTCAAGAATATTGAAAACTCTACTGCTGAATCGCTCACTTGTACCAAAACTTGCTGACCAATCAAAAGACTCCCATTTATAAGCAACAACAATTTACTTTCGTACCTTTGAATTAATTGCTGGCTGTAATCATTCCTATCTCCCTGCACCACATACCCTTTCATATCTCAATAACTCATTGTAGTTCAGACTCTCAATCATGTGTTTATTTTTGAGTTCACCTGTGTGACTGTTTCTATAGACTCCAAGGGAACATGGTCTGGAATCCCCACTCTAACCCTCTAAGATCGACTTTCTTCCTTTAAGGCATTCTTAAAAAACTGCTTATTTGGCAATGGTTGTGGTGACTGGACACAATATTCTCCATCTGTAGCCTTATGTCAAAAGTTCTCAATAATATATTTGTGAAATTAAAACCATGATGATTTGAACAGAGATCTTCTACTCTTCAATATCGTTGAGTGAATAATCTGTAATGTCTCTAACCCAACCACCTTCACCATACAAACTGCAGCAGTACAAGGAAGTCAAACATCACCCTCTCCACAGGCAACAAGGCTTTGGCATTGATCACTGGTTTCTGTGGAAGGAGAAATACACAGTTGATGTTTCATGGAGTGCACTATGAATTACAGGGAATGAAAATGGTGCAGAATTTGACTGTCAGAAATTGAAGGAAAATGCACTCGCTTATTGGAAAAAAGAATTCTTGACTGTCAAAGATATTGTGGAAAAAATAACCTGATAATGGAACATCATACGGTCAGGAACCGGCAGCAGTGGACAATTCATTTACATTCCTGAAGAAGGGCTTATGCCCGAAACGTTGATACTCCTGTTCCTCGGATGCTGCCTGGCCTGCTGTGTTTTTCCAGCTCTACATTTTTCAATTCATTTACAAATCAGTTGTGAAAGTAATAGTAAAATACTATACAGAGCAAAACTACACCCATGAGAGACTGAGGAAGCGAGATAATGAACAAGTGGACATCAGAGAACCCAGAGGTGAACCAGAGCAGAGTTCACTTTTATGATCCCACAGTCAAAGATGTCTAGCACAGAAACAGGCTTTTTCGGTCCAACTTATGCCAACCAGATATCCTAACCGAATCTACCTAAATTAAATCCTTTTTGCCACTCCTCAGCCCATTGGCCCATCTGATCAATATCCCACTGTACTCTGAGATAACCTTCTTCATTGTCCACAATACCTCCAATTTTGGTGTCACCAGCAAACTTACTAACTATACGGCCTCTATTCAAATCCAAATCATTTAAATAAATGATGAAACAAATCCAGAAAAAAGTCCCTTTCTCTGGGTTTGAATGTGCTCTGTGTAAATCCTGCCCTATGACTCTTTTTACCAGGGAAAGCTGCACATACATCCCTCTGAACTTTGCCCCCTACAAAGCTGGCGGCCGCGCACGTGTCCAGTGAATCATTGCCCCGAATAAAGATGGCGGCGCTCACTCGGGCCGATTACTCAACGAGGCATATTCCCGTTTGCTGCAAAAACGGGACTGTAAGTTTCAAATTTGTATTTTCCGATGTGTACCAAATGATTGTAAAACCTCTCAGACCATACCAACACCATTTCCCTCCCGTTTCCTGCTGTTTATTTCTTTCCTTACCGACAGCTCTCCGCGCACACACATTCCGATCATCCGCACACACCGCGAGGATGATCACGTGGTATAGTCTAGTCCCGCCCTCAGTCACTGATTGGCCGTAGGACCAACTGCACCGCCAGGTCCTCCAGCCCCTCCCCTGTTTTTCCATTGGTCCGCCGCTGACATCAATCACTTCTTCGGTCCAACCGGTTTTTGCCAACCATTTATCCTAACCTGATCTATCTAAATTAAATCCTATCTGTCTGTCCTCAGCCCATTGGCCCATCTGATCAATATCCCATTGTATTCTGAGATAACCTTCTTCATTGTCCTCAATACCAACTGTTGGCTGGAGCTTGCGCACTGCTTCGTGGCTTTTGTTGCTGTTTCTCAGTTACAAGAGTGAGGGACAAAGTTAAAAATCACACAACCACCTGATGAAGGACCAGTAAAGTAGTGTTTCCAAATAAACCTGTTAGATTGTAACCTGGTGTTCTGTGAATTTTAATTTTGTCCATCCGAATCCAACACCAGCATCTCCAAGTCACGAGTGATGGAGGCATGCATAATACAAGAACAAAAGATCTAGGAAAAGGAGAAGGCCGTCCTGCACTTCGAGCCTGCTTTACCATTCAATAAGCTCATGGCTGATCATTTTGTAGACGCAGAACCATTTACCCACATTCTTATCGTATTCCGTAATTAATTATTTCTCTTTTTAAAAAACTAGCTTAGCTTTAAAAACGTTTACTGAACTAGCATCAACTATTTCGCTGGGCAATGCACTCCATAGAGGTCAAGAAGTTCCTTCTCAATTCACTCCTAAATTTGCTGCCTCTAATCTTGTGGTGATACCCTCTTGTCCTAGCTTCATCTGCCAGTGGAAACATTCTCTCTATTTCTATTTTATCCATTCCATTCATTATTTTATATCTTTCCATTCTTCTGAATTCCAATGAATATAATCCCAATCTACTCAGTCTCTGTTAAACCAAACTCCTCACCTCCGGAGTCAACATACTTAACCTCCTCTGCACCCCCTCTAGTGCCAGTACATCTTTGAGCAAGAAAGCAGATAAAAACTACATGGAGTACTCCAGGTGTGGGCTCACCAGCACCCACTATAGCCCACCTCTGCTTTTAAACACAATCCCTTCAGCAATGAAGGACAATATTCCATTTGCCTTCTGAAATGATTGTTGTACCTGGTTACCAACCCTCATAAAGAAGGATGTTCAGGTACCTCTGCATAGCAAATAATGCATTTTTAAAAAATTCAAGTAGTAATCTTTTTACTAATATTACTCCAACTAAAGAGTATGGCTTTACATTTATGAACATAATATTCCACTTGCCAAACCATTGCCCACTCACTCAATGTATCTCGTTTCCTCTGCAAAGTTTCCCAGTACTCCACACACTTTGTCCTGCTACTCATCTTAGTGTCATATGCAAACTTTGACACCCTACATGTGGTCCCCAACTCCAAATCATCTGTATCAATTCTAAATAATTGCAGTCCCAACACTGATCCTAGAGGCACGCTACTAGGTACTGATTGCCAGCCAGAATAAGGCTTATTTATCCCCACTCTTTGCTTCCTGTTAATCAACCAATTTTCTATCCATGCTAATACTCTATCCCATGCACACTTATATAATGCAACAGCCTCTTGCGCAGCACCTTGTTGAAGGCCTTTTGGAAATCCAGGCACGCCGCATCCACTGGGTCCCCATTGTCCACCTTGCTCGAAATGTCTTCACAGAATTCCAAACGATTTGTCAAGCATGACCTGCCCTTTATGAATCCATGCTCTGTCTGCCCAATGGGACAATTTCTATCGAGATTCCCTGCTATTTCTTCCTTGATAATAGACCAAAGCATCTTTTCAACTACAGAGAATAAACTAACTGGTGTAGAATTCCCTATCTTTTGTCCACCACCTTTTCTTACAGTCCTTCCTTTTCACTGGAATATGTTTTTGCTGAGCACTTCCTAAAATGTCTTTGAAAATTTTTCACTGCTCATCAACTGTCCCACCATAAAATCTTTATTTCCAGTCTACTTTATCCAGGTTCTCCCTCATTCTATTTTAGTTCTCCGTGTTCAAGCACAGGACCAAGGTATTAGATTTTATCTTTACACTCTCCATTCTAACTGTTCTAACTTCAACCATACAGTGATCACTTCTTCCAAGAGGATCCCTAACTCTGAGGTCATTAATTATTCCTGTCTCATTGCACAGGGGCCAGATCTTGGATAGCTTGCTCCTTGTCAGTTCCATTTCATACTGTTCAAAAAAACTATCATGGATACACTTAATGAACTCCTCACGGTTACCCTGACTGAACTGGTTCGACCAATCTACATGTAGATTCAAATCACCCATGGTCATAGACATGCCATTTTTACAGGCATTAGTTATTTATTTGTTTATTGCCCATCCCAATGTGATGTTATTATTTGGCCTACACACTGTGCCTATCAGTGACTTTCTTGTTAACATTTTGAAAGCATCATTCTTGTTTCTCCTAATGTATGGCAATAAAAACAACTACTTGCATTGTATGGAATCTTTCACAATAGCAAATCTCCTAAGGTGCTTCATGGATGATCAAAACATTGATTAAAGAGAATGATTTTAAAATACATCTTAAAAGAGGAAAAAGAAGGTTAGGGAGGGTATTCCACAGACTTCTGTCCTTGGCAGCTCTAATTGTGGAGTGATGCAGGTGGGTTGGGTTGGAAAGGGAACGTGCAAAGGGGAAATCGAGGATTGCAGGCAGTGCATAAAGTCTTCAGGACAGAGGAGGTTCTGGACTGAGTCTGTCTGTCATAGACAGTATGGCTGCCTCATGGAATTTGAAGCACCGCAATGGGCCCATGCATGTCATGTTAGTCAAGGATAGTATAACGGTGGCTGAGAGAACATTTGATGAGGACTTCTCTACTGAAGTAGTGTGGGCTGAGGTTAGAAACAGGAGAGGGGAGGTCATACTGCTTGGATTTTTTAATAGGCTGCTGCAGAGTTCCAGGGAGGGGGAAGAGAGGATTAGCAAAATTACATTGGGTAGGAGTGAAAGTAACATGGTGGTCATTATGGGGTCTTTAACTTCCCAAACATTGACTGAAAATGCTATAACTCTAGTATGTCGGATGGATCAGTTTTTGTCCAATGTGTACGGGAGGGTTTCCTGACACAGTATGTCGAAGGGCCGACAAGAGGGGAGGCCACATTGGATCTGGTCCTTGGTCATGAACCGGACTATGTGTTTGGTTCAGTTGTAGGTGAGCACTTTGGAGAGAGGAGTACAATTCAGTTATGTTTAGTTTAGCGATGGAAAGTGATAGGTACATGCCACAGGTGAAGAATTATCGATGGGGCAATGGCAATTATAATGCAATTCAGCAAGAATTAGGATGCATAGAATGGGGTAGCAAAATGCAGTGGGTGCAGACAATGGAAATGTGGAGCTGTTTTAAGGAACAGATATTGTGTGTCCTTGATAGGTATGTCCCTGTCAGGCAGGGAGGAAGTGATAAGGTAAGGGAACTGTGGTTTACCACAGAAATTGCATCTCTTGTTAAGAAGAAGTAGGAGGCTTATGTGTTGATGAGGCAAATGGTACAGATGAGGCCATGCAGACTTACAGATCAGCTCGGAAGGATTTCAAGAGAGTTAAGAAGAGCAAAGAGAGGACATGAGCAGTCTTTAGCAAATAGAATAAAGGAGAACCCTAAAGCTTTCTATAGATATGTGAGGAATAAAGGATAGGGTAGAAATAGGGCCAATCAAAGACAGAAGTGGGAAGTTGAGCGTGGACACTGTGGAAATTGGAGAGGTGCTAAACGAATATTTCTCATTGGTTTTCACTCAGGAAAATGAGAATATTGCAGACAATAATGAGGTAGAAGATGTTAGACGAGAAAGGATCGAGGTTAGTTACGAACAGGTGTTATCAATTCTAAAAGAATTGAAAGTAGACAAGTCCCCTGGGATGGATGGGATTTATCCATGGATTTTCTGGAAAGCTAGGGAGAAGATAGCAAATACTTAGGCTTTGATATTGAGCTGTCATTGCCTACAGGTTCAGTACCAGAGGACTGGATGATTGCAAATGTTATGCCCTTGATCAAGAAGGGCAGTCGAGATGACCCAGGTAATTATATACCAGTGACCCTTACTTCTGTTGTAGGAAAGGTTTTGGAAAGGATTATGAGAGACAATATTTGTAATCATCTGGCAAACAATAATATGATTTCAGATTGTCAATATGGTTTCGTCAAGGGCAGGTCGTGTCTCACAAACTTCATTGAGTATTTTTGAGATGGTGACCAAGCATATAGATGAGGGTAGGGCAGTTGACGTGGAATACATGGACTTCAGTAAAGCCTTTGATAAGGTTCCAAATGGTAGGCTCTTAGATAAAATGCAGCGACATGGAATTGAGTGTGATTTAGCAGTTTGGATTAGAAACGGGCTTTCTGAAAGAAGGCAGAGAGTGGTGGATGATGGAAAATAATCAGCCTCCAGTGCAGTTATTAGTGGTGTGCCACAAGGATCTGTTTTGGGATCACTGCTGTTTGTAATTTTTTATAAAAGTCTTAGATGCAGGCATAGGTGGATGGATTGGTAAATTTGCAGACGACACGAAAGTCAGTGGAGTAGTGGACAGTGTGGAAGAATATTACAGGTTGCAAGGGACTTGGATAAACTGCAGAATTGGGCTGAAGGGTGGCAAATGGAGTTCAATGCAGCTAAATGTGAGGTGATACACTTTGTGAAGAATAACAGGAAGGCAGAGTACTGGGTCAATCGAAACATTCTTGGTAATGTAGATGTGCAGAAGGATGTTGGAGTCCACGTACATAAATGCCTGAAAGTTGCCACCCAGGTGTACAGTACTGTTAAGGTGGCATACAGTGTCTTAGGTTTTATTCATAGATGGATTGAGTTCTGGAACCACAATATCATGCTGCAACTATACAAAACACTGGTGCGGCCATATTTGGAATATTGTGTGCAGTTCTAGTGCCCATATTTCGGGAAGGATGTGGAAGCATTGGAAGAGGTGCAGAGGAGATTTACCAGGATGTTGTGTGGTCTGGAGGGAAGGTCTTATGAGGAAAGGTTGAGCAATTTGAACGTGTTCTCATTGGCAAGAAGGTGGCTAAGAGAGGATTTGATAGAGACATACAAGATGATCAGAGGCTTAAATAGGGTAGACAGTGAAAGTCTTTTTCCTAGGATGATGACATCAGTGTGTATGAGGGGGCATAACTACAAATTGAGGGGTGATAGATTTAAGACAGATGTCAGAGGCAGGTTCTTTACTCAGAGACTAGTAGGTAGTGGATTCCACGCCCTAACCAATGTAGTTAACGCAGCCACTATAGTGAGATTTAAACAATCCTTTAGATAAGCACATGGGTGATTTTGGGATAGTGTAGGGGTATGAGCTGAGAATAGTTCACAGGTTGGCGCAACATCAAGGACCGAAGGACCTGTTCTGCGCTGTATTGTTCTCTGGCTATTGTGCTACAAGAGTTTTTTACTGTCTTAAACAGAGTGATGGATCTTGTATTGTGAGCTTACGAAGTGTCACTGATCTCTACCAAACATGTTCGAGGTAGAGAATGCTGCCTGACCTGCTGTGCTTTTCCAGCAACACATTTTTCAGCTCTGATCTCCAGCATCTGCAGTCCTCACTTTCTCCATGTACGAGGTAGAGTCAGGGCAATAATAAGATGCTGCAACAGGAGGGGGACAGGTAGCTCCATACAAAACCCGACTCCTTCTCAACTGTTTTCACCACAAAAACCGAGCGCCTTCCAGAAAAGCACCTCTATATCCCACCACAACATTTTGCCCCACAATCGTGGTATCTGGCTGTGCACTAAGAGGAGTGCAACAGCCTGGACTGGGACCCTGAAACGCTTAGTAAAGAGTCAAATCATCTGAGCATTGACAGCCCCACCACATTGCATGCATTTTCTATTGTTTTCTCTCTGTTCCTGACTTCCCTTGTTTTTCCTAATTAACCTGCTAAAAGTTGTTGTTACACACACCTGCACAAGCTGTGAATTGAACCCAGGCCCCTCGGTCCAAGATTCGGGATATTTTCACCGCGTCACAAAACATCGAATTGAACTTCCTTTGTCCCTTGCCTGCGAAGTCTCGCCTGAATCAACTCTGCAATTGGGAGGAAGGGGCGGAACAGGAAGACCGAGTAGCGGCCGGTCCTCCAACCAGAGTGAGTGAGGAGCGGGGCCAAAGCATTCTCGGGAGTGAGCGCTTCAAGATTGGTCAGAGAGCAAACTATTTTGCAGGATTGATCATTCTCATGATATAGTGGAGCATTAAATCTCTCTCATAAATCACTGCGAGATTTTAAGAAATCCTGTCGTTGAAATGTAAATCTGATAACATACATATTTCCAATCGATTTGCATAACGCGAGTAAGAAACTTCTTTTCAAACTCCCAGAACGATTGGTAATTTACATACCTGGCCGTTATGGTTGATTTGGACCGGACAATCTATTTGCATGTTAGACATCTCTATGACTGTAACTTGACAAAACAATTGTTAATGACGAATATTTTACCCATCAGTCTGTGCAGTTATGAATATTCTCTGTGAACTCACTGATAACCTCAGGCGCACGCGCAGTCTCGTTTCTGTGCAGAGCATGCGCAATGTCACATTGGTCAGGGCAGAGGGAAATGGAGCTGCTTTCTCCGGCAGCGGCTTCAGAGAGCGGTGCCCAGAGCCGATGTGAGGGAGCATCGCCGGGAGAAAGGAGCGTAGAGAATTCACAAGTAAAGGTTAAAAAAAACTCGGAAAAGACCCTCCGAGCCCGGGTAAGGAGGTGGCGGTCTCTGATCAGGGAAGGGGGCCCAGGGTCACGGCCGCCATTTGTTTGAGGGAAGAGGGAGCGCGGGCCTGAGGGCCGCCATCTTGAGAAGGTCAAGGTGCAGGAGGGCGGGGCTCTCGGGGTCTGCAGAATAATCAGAGGAAAGGGAAGACCCATTGTTATTGATTAATTCCACGAACACAGCTTCACTGGGCGATCCTGCAGGAATATCCTCTCTCAGTCCTGCTGTGATGTTTCACCCAATCAGAACCAGCAGCTCTCCTCCTCTCTCAGCTCCCCTTCTGTCCTTCCTGCAGCATCTGTCCCCTGGAACATTGAGCTGCCTGTCCTGTCCCTCCCTCAGCTGTTGTTTCTGTAATACCTGTGATATCCCAGTCCCACCTTAGATTACTTCACTAAAGACAGGAATTCACCCGATGGATGTTTCTTAACTTCAGCAATTGTTTAATACTCACTTACAGGTTTATAATTACATCGATTTTGAAGCATTTATTTCACATTCAATCATTTGCAATGGTGGGATTTGAACCTGTGTCCAGAGAATACTTGCTGAGTTTCTGGATAAATTGTCACACAATAATGCCACTAGGCCATCACTTCGCCTGCTCACAGTTTGTATATCCCAGTGCAACATGAATCAAAACTCTTTCTTCCTGCACAATTGTTTGACCCGGCACTCTGGTGATGTGACTCAATACCTCTCCATGTGGTATCCCTCACTGTGTGGCTCTAATTGCTGCCTCTGTCAGGGTCTCTCACTCTTGAAGCTACTCCAGATCATGAGCCAACAGAATTCTCCACTCCAGAGAGATGAGGCAGCATAGGTCAGGAATGGAGACTGGGATTTTCCAGATCTCTGTGTGCTCAGTGCCATTCTACATGTGTAACCCTCACAGCATCAGTCTAATTTCCCATTCTGCCTATTTCTGTGTCTTCTACAGGTAATCAGGGAGTTCCTGACTCAATAGACTTGCCAACTGCTGGTTGGGACGATGGTTGGTCAGCCAGAAATGCAAAGTCAGGGAGGTCGGGAGTCTTCAATAAATCCTGCTGCCAGGTAAGATCATTCCAGTGCACAGAGCAGAAAGTAATAAAGGGGATCCAAATATCAGCTAACAAGACATGACATAGAGAAAGTGCTGGAGGGGGAGCACAGTACAGATACACCCCAGGCTCAATCACCACGCCTGCTGCAAGTTTTGTTGTAATGAGACAGCATCGGGAATTCCCAATTATCAGTCCAGGCCTGTGCTTTCTTAGAGAGCATCAGAACAACTGAGGGGAAAGCAGGCCTCCCACGAGAGGGTGGTAATGCTGCCTGGGATCTTTCTGTTCCCTATTCCCTCTCCAACACTGTATCTATGGCTTGTATTGAGGACCAGTGTCTTCAATCATTCTAACTCCTATAACAGTTCCTATCTCTGTCATCTCCTCCCCTCTCACCAATTATTTCACATATTTGAAACCTCCAGTCCAGATGACCATCCGTATCGTTGTAACTTGCTTCAGTCTCTACAACATGCCTTGTCTCGATAGTCTCCTCCTCCAATAACTGGAGACATCAGGTCTGTTTCTGTGTGGTATGACTCTTCGGCTGAGATTTCCTAAATGGAATGAGTCCCGTTTGCCTGTGTTTGTCTCATATCCCTTCAAACCTTCTCCTCTCCATGTACCTGCCCGAGTGTCTTTTCCATCGTGTAATTGTACTTGTTTTTACCATTCCCTCTGGCAGTCCAGTCCGTCTGTGCACCAACCTCTGTGGATAATGTTGCCCCTCAGCTCCCCCTTTAAATCCTTGCTCTCTCACCTCACATTTATGCCTCTAGATTTGGACTCACTTACTCTTGGCAATTCACCTTACTTAGACCCTACATGGTTTCATAAACCTTTATAAGAAATATTGACGACAATGTTACCAATATCTCCAACTCATGTACTCAATGCTCTGACCAATGAAGACAAGTGTGCGAATTGCCACTTTCAACACCCTGTCGCCCTGTGATGCCAGTCCAAGGAACAATATAACTGCAACCCTTGGTCTCTCTCGTTTCTACAACAATGTCCAGGGCCCAACCATTACCCGTGTGAGGCCTCACTGGTTTGTCTGAACTAAATCCAACACCTGAATTAAACTCCATCTTTCATTCCTTGCCCCACTGGCCCAGTTGATTACCATCCCCTTCGATAACTATATTCCCTGCCCACTCCTTCACTAATCTTGGTATCCACAAACATAATAACAGGGACTCCTATATTTTCACTCAAATTGTTTATGTAAATGGTGCACAACAGTGGTCCCAGCACCAATCCTTACAGCACACCGCTGGTCAGAGGCCCCAGTCTGAACAACAACCCTCTCCCACCACCCGCTGTCTCCCACTGTCATCCCATTTTGTATCCAGTTGGCAAGCTCTCCCTGATCCCTTGTGATCTACCCTTACTAACCAATGTATCATGCTACACCCTGAACAAGGGTTTGCGGAAGCCAGAAACAACGTCTGTTGCTCTGCCTTCGGCTATCTTTTTGGTCACATCTTGAGCAAACTCCAGTCAAGTATATGAGATATGTTTTCCCACGCACAAAGCCATGCTGGCTGTAATCAGGCCTTATCTTTCCAAATGCATGTAAGGCCTACCTCTCAGAATGACCCCCAACAACTGACCCACCCTGATGTCTCGCTCATCAGTCTGTAGTTCCCTGGCTTTCTCTTGCAGCCTTTCTTAATTAATGACACAACATTATAATCATAGTCAGAGTCATACCGCACTGTTCGGTTAACGCTAACCATGCTCTAAAACTGATCTCGTCCCACCTGCCTGTTCCTGGATCATATCCCTTCAAACCTTTCCTATTCCTGTACTAATCCAAATGTCTTTTAAACATTGTAATTGTCCCCATGTTCACCCCTTCCTTGGGAAGTTCATTTCACACACAACCCACCCTCTGTGTAACAATGTGCCTCATGTCTTTTATTTTATATATGTCTCTCCTCTAAACTTAAAAATGTAGTGCCTTGTCTTGAAACTCCCCTGTCCATGGGAAAAGACAACTCCCATTAGCTCTATCTATCCCCCTCATGATTTTATAAACTTCTATGAGGTCATCTGTCAACATTCAGGTTTCAGTGAAAAATACCAACCTATTCAGCCTTTCTTTATACTGAAGCCTTTCGTACCCAGCCACATCCCAGTAAATCTCCTCCCAACCCTTTCCAGCTGAATAACATCCTTCCTATAACTGGGCGTCCAGAACTGGACTCAGTATTCCAGGAGAGGACTCATCAATGGTCTGTATAATCTCAATGCGACTTCCCAACTCCTATATCCAAAGGACTGAGCAATGAAAGCAAGTGAGGCCAGCACCTTTTTTTAAACTATCCTGTCTCTCCATGTTACAAACTTCAAAGAATTATGTAGCTGAACCCTGAGCTCCCTCTGTTCTACAACACTACTGAAGGTCTTGCCATTAATTGGATAAGCCCTGCCCGTGTTTGTTGTACCAAATGCATTACCTCGCGTTTATTCAGTTGAACTCCATCTACAGTTTTTCAACCATTCACACAATTCATCAGGATCTCTTTGTAATCTCAGAAAACCTTCTTCACTGTCCACAATCCCACCCTCCAGTCTATCAGCCTATCACACATTGCTCTCTATGGTACAAATAGCTCTGCTAGGGGCCCTACAATTTCTTCACCAGCTTCCCACAATGTCCTGAGATCCATTTGATCAGGTCCT
The DNA here is from genome assembly GCF_047496795.1 of Chiloscyllium punctatum. Lineage (NCBI taxonomy): Eukaryota > Metazoa > Chordata > Chondrichthyes > Orectolobiformes > Hemiscylliidae > Chiloscyllium > Chiloscyllium punctatum. Next base: position 45,866,208 of record NC_092771.1, on the reverse strand, counting down.
GGGGATTTATCTACCTTTGCATTTTAAAACCTCCAGCACCTCCTTTTCTATATTGTGGACTCATTTCAAGACATTGAGTCATTGAGATGTACAGCACGGAAACAGGCCCTTTGGACCAACTCCTGCATGACGTTTCTAGTCACATTTGCCACAATTTTGCCAATATCCCCCTAAACCTTTGCTATTCATACACCCATCCACATGCCTTTTAAATGTATTTCTATCAGCCTCCACTATTTGCTCTGGCAGCTTATTCCATCCACTCTGTGGGAGCCAGTTGTCCTTTAGACCCCTTTGAAAAGTTTCCCTCGCCTGGGGAAATGGCCTTGTCTATTGACCCTATCGATGACCATCATGATTTTAAACACCTTTTATCGGTTAACTCCTCAGCCTCCCATGTTCAAGTGAAAACAGCCCCAACCTATTCAGGGTTTTCCCTGAAGTACAAACCCTCCAACCCTGACAACATCTTTGGTCATTTCTTCTGAGCCCTTTCATGTTCCACGATATCCTTCCGATGGCATTGAGACCAGAATTACACACAGTATTCCAATAGTGGTCAGGACAAACACTGTTTAGTTCCCTGAGCACCCCAGTCTTTATTCACAGTAAGTTCCAAAGTGAAATATTTGTTTCGGATCTTGTAGTTTCACACATCGTTGCCTTCATTGATCATTAAGGAGACCGGGTTTGTCCCGAGCTCTTCTTTTGCTCTTAATACACTTGTAGAGTCTCTTTGGATTCTCCTTAACTTTCTCTGCCAAAGCGATCTCGTGTCCCCTTTTTACATTCCTGATTTCCATCCTAAGTGTATTCCTACAGCCCCGATGCTCCTGAAGGGATTCCCTTGAGTCAGCCAGTTATATCTGACATGTGACCCCTTTTTTCTTGACCACAGCCTCGAAACTCAGCCAGTGTTTCCTAATTCAGTCAGCATTGAGCTGCACACTAACAGGAACACGCTGGCGCTGAACGCTCCTTTTATCTCGGTTTTAAAATATTCCGACATGCCAGACTTCCCTTTACCTGCAAATAGCCTCCCCAGATCTACTTTAAAAATTCATGTCTAATACTATCTTGCTCCATTGAATAACTTTAACTTGTGGACCAGGCCTGTCCTTTTCCATCGCTATTTTCAAACTAATACAATTGTGGTAACTTTCCAAAGTGCTCCCCCACTAACACCTCAGTCCCGTTCCCGACCTTGTTTCCCAAGGGGATGTCAGGTTTAGCCCCATTCTCCAGTTGGGCCATTTACATAATGACTGGGAGTTTTCAGAACACACTTAACAAATTCCTTCCATCCAAATGCTTAACTTAGTAGCAATCCCAGTCCAGGTTTGGAACGGTTAAGGTCCCCAATCATTACAACCCTATTACTCTAAGAGATATCTGAAATCTCCTGACATATTTGCTCCTTCATCTCCCATTGCCTATCGCTGTAGTCCGACCGTAGAAAATTAATGACCAATTTTTATTTCTCAGTTCCACTAATATCGTTTAACTGGGCGATCCTACATGAATCCTCCCTCGAGGTACTGCTGGGATGTTTCCCCCAATCAAACCCACCAGCTCTCCTCCTGTTCTCCCTTCTGTTCTATCCTTCCTGTAGTATCTGTCCCCTGGAACATTGAGCTGCTGCTCCTGTTGCTCCCTCAGCTGTGTTTCTGTAATATCTATGGTATCCCAATCCCATGTTCCCATCCATGCTCTGGGTTCATCTGCCTTATCTGTCTGGCCCTTTGCATTGAAATAACTGCAGTTTAATCCATCAGTTTTCCCCAACTGTCTGCTATGTTCTTGCCTGCCTTGTCTACTTATATTGCTCTCTTGAACATTTGTACCAGCCTCAACTTTCTTTCTGGCCTTACGACTCTTTGGGGTCACACAGCCCTGCCAGACAAGTTTAAATCCTCTCGAGCAGCTCCAGCAACGCTCCCAATCAGGATGTGGGTCCCCCTCCTGCTCCCAGTTCAGGTGTATTCCCCACCCTGTCTACCTGTGCTGACACCTTCAGACATCCAGGGACTTGTCCACCAATGTCCCTGTATTCCTCAGTACTCCAGGAGGACCAACCATTCATGATGTATATCATTTGTTCATTAGACTTGCCACAGTGCATTACCTCACAGTGATCAGAAGTAAACTCCATCTGCCATTACTTTGCTCAGTTTATCAGCTGATCGATATCAGACTGCAGCCTGAGTCCATCCCCCTCACTGTGGACAACACCCTCACCTTTCATGTTATCTGCAAACCTACTAATGATTCCTTCTGCTTTCACATCCGAGTGATTAATGTTCATAATGAACAGCAATGGCTCCTGCACAGATCCCTGTGGTACACCCGCTGGGCAAAGGCTTTCAATCACAAAAACAACCCTCCACCAATTGTGGAGCCAATTTACCAACTTACCTTGGATCCCATGGGCTCTTCCCTTTTGGACCAGCCTTCCATGTGGGACCTTGTGAAAGACGTTAATGAACTCCATGTAATCCACATCATCTGCACTGCCCTCATCAATATCAGAGGACAGACGTCTAGCAAATCCATACAGACAATCCCTAATGAAATTGTTGGGGTATCCATTTTTGGCGAATACATTGTATCGGTGTTCTTCTTCCTCTTTTTGCAATTCTGGTGTACTGCAGTGTGTTGTGGCCCTTTTGAACAGTGTCTTGATGCAACTTCTTTTGTGTGTTTTGGGGTGGTTGCTTTCGTAGTTCAGGACTTGGTCTGTGTGTGTGTCTTTCCTGTAAACCTTTGTGGTGAATTCTCCGTTCGGTGTTCTCTGTACCATCACGTCTAGGAATGGGAGTTGGTTGTCCTTTTCTTCCTCTCCAGTGAATCGGATTCCTGTGAGTGTGGTGTTGATGATCTGGTGTGTGTTCTCTTTTTCTGTGTTTTTAATGATTACAAAGGTGTCCTCCACATATCTGACCCAGAGTTTGGGTGAATTTGCGGTAAGACTGTTTGTTCTAAACTTTGCATTACCGCTTCTGCTATGAGTCCAGAGATGGGTGAGCCCATGGGTGTGCCGTTGATGTGTTCATATATTTGGTTGTTGAATGTGAAGTGTGTTGTGAGGCACAGGTCCAGTAGTTTAAGTATGCCGTCTTTGTTGATAGGTTCACCGTCCTGTTGTCTGTTATGTCTGTCCAGCAGTTTGGCTTTTGTTTCTCTGGCTAGGGGTTTGTCGATAGAGGTGAACAGTGCCGTTATATCAAATGAGACCATAGTTTCTTCCTTGTCCATGTGTATATTTCTGATGATGTCCAAGAATTCCTGTGTTGACTGTACAGAGTGTCTGGATCTGCTGATCAGGGGTTTCAGTTTCTGCTGTAGTTCTTTCGCCAGTTTGTGTGATGGTGTCCCTGGTAGTGATACTATGGGTCAGAATGGGATGTCTGGTTTGTGCACTTTAGGTCATCCATAGAATCTGAGGGTGTTGTTGCTTTCAGTTTTCATTCTCAGGAGGTCAAACCTGGTTATCTGTCCGTTGTTTTTGTAGGTTTCTCAGTGTGTTGTTTATCCTATTGGTGAGCTGCGGGGTGGGGTCAAACTCCACGCAATTTCATCCACAGATGCCTCGGGGAAAGACAATGGAATTAAGACATGCCATGACCCAAAGGACTAGCCACACTACCATACATCAAGAACATTTCGGAACTGACAGCCAGACTACTGCAACCACTAGGACTCATAACAGCACACAAACCAACAGCCACTCTCAGACAACATCTCACCAGAACGAAGGACCCGATACCCAACATGAGCAAAACCAACGTAGTGTACAAAATCCCATGCAAGGACCGCACAAAACACTACATAGGACAAACAGGAAGACAGCTAACGATCCGCATCCATGAACACCAACTAGCCACGAAACGACACGACCAGCTATCCTTAGTAGCCACACACGCAGATGACAAGCAACGTGAGTTCGACTGGGACAACACTACTATTATAGGACAATCCAAACAGAGAACAGCCAGGGAATTCCGAGAGGCATGGCACTCATCCACAGTTTCAATCAATAAGCTGTGTGTGCGTGTTCCTCCCACGCTGTGTGTGCATGTACTTCTCTCCCTTGCTCTGTGTGTGTGTGTGCGCGTGTCCCCCTCCTGCTATGAGTATGTGTTCCTCTTGATGTGTATGTGAGTGTTACTCCCTCACTGTGTGTCTGGGTGTCCCTCCCTCGCTGTGTGTCTGCGTGTATCCCCTTGACTGTGTGTATGTGTGCGTGTCCCTCCCTTGCTTTGTGTGTGTGTGTGTGTGACCCTCTTGCTGTGTGTGCGTGTCATTCCTCACTGTGGGTCTGCGTGTCCCTCTCCCACTGTGTGTGTGTGTGTGTGTGTGTGTGTGTGTGTGTGTGTGTGTGTGTGTGAGTGAGAGAGAGGCCCTCCCTCGCTGTGTGTGCATGAGTCTCCCCCTCGCTGTGTTTGTGAGTGTCCCTCTCTTGCTCTGTGTGTGTGCGTGTCCCTCCCTCGCTGTGTGTGCATGTCCCTCCCTGGCTGTGTGTGCGCGTGTCCCCCTCTTGCTGTGTGTGTGTCTCTCTCTCTCTCTCGCTGTGTGTGTGTGTGTGTGTGTGTGTGTCCCCATCCTTGCAGTGTGTGTGTCCCTCCCTCGCTGTGTGTCTGCGTGTACCCCCTCACTGTGCGTACGTGCATGTCCCTCCATCGCTGTCTGTGTATTTGTGCGTGTCCCTCCCTCGCTTTGCGTGTGTGTGCCCCCTCTCAATTTGTGTGCATATTCTCTCCCCATCGTGGTATCTGTGATTGTCCCTCCTTCGCTGTGTGTCCCTCCCTCGCTGTGTGTGCATGTCACTCCCTTGTTTTGTGTGTGCATGTCACTCCCTTGTTTTGTGTGTGCATGTCCCTCCCACGCTGTGTGTGTCCATGCTCCCACCCTTGCTGCATGTCTCAGCGTGTCCCTCCCTCGCTCTGTGTGTGTCCCTCCCAGCTTTGCATGTGTGTCCGTCCCTTGTATGTGTGCACGTGTGAATGTCCCTCCCTTGCTCTGTGTGTGTGTGTGTGTGTGCGCATGTCCCTCCCTTGCTGTGTGCTTCTGTGTGTGTATGTATGTGTGCGTGACCCTCCCTCACTTTGTGTGTCCATGTGTCCGTCCCTTGTGTGTGTGTGAGTGCGTGTCCCTCCCTTGCTGTGTGCGTGTGTCCCACGCTTGCCGTGTCTGTGTGTGTCCTCTCTCGCTGTGTGTGTGTGCCCCCTCTCAATTTCTGTGCACATGCCCTCCCCCTCGACATGTGTGTGCTTGTCCCTCCTTCGCTGTATGTGCGTGTCCCTCCATCGCTGTGTGTCTGTGTGTATTTCCCTCACCGTAAGTGTGTGTGTTTGTCCCTCCCTCGCTGTGTGAGCGCGTCTCTCCCTTGCTTTGTGTTTGTGTGTGTGTGTGTGTGTGTGTGTGTGTGTGTATGCGTGTGTCCCTCCTTCGCTTTATGTGTGTGTCCCCGTCCCTCGCAGTGTGTGTGTGTCCCTCCCTCGTTGTGTGTCTGCTTGTATCCCCCTCACTGTGTGCATGTGCATGTCGCTCCCTCGCTGTGTGTGTGTATTTGTGCATGTCCCTCCCTCACTTTGCATGTGTGTGCCCCCTTCTCAATTTCTGTGCACATGCCCTCCCCCTGGACATGTGTGTGTTTGTCCCTTCCTCGCGGTGTGTGAGTGTCCCTCCCTTGCTTTGTGTTTGTTGTGTGTTGTGTGTGTGTGTGTGTCCCTCATTCACTTTGTGTGTGTGGCCCCGTCCCTCACAGTGTGTGTGTGTCCTGTGTGTATGTGCGTGTCCCTCCATGTGTGTGTGTGTGTGTGTATTTGTGCGTGTCCTTCCCTCGCTTTGTGTGTGTGTGTGCGTGCCCCCTCTCAATTTGTGTGCACATGCCCTCCCCCTTGCGGTGTGTGTGCTTGTCCCTCCTTCGCTGTATGTCCCTCCCTCGCTGTGTGTGCATGTCCCTCCCTCGCTGTGTGTGTGTGTCCCTCCCATGCTGTGTGTGTCCATGCTCCCTCCCTCGCTGCATGTCTCAGCGTGTCCCTCCCTCGCAGTGTGTGTGTGTCCCTCCCTCACTGTGTGTGTGTCCCTTGCTCTCTGTGTATGTGCGCGTGCATGTCCTTCCCTCACTGTGTGTGCATGTCCTTCCCTCACTGTATCTGTGTGTCCCTTCACTGCGTGTCCCTCCCTCGCTCTGTGTGTGCGCGTCACCCCTTGCTGTGTGTGTGCGTGTTCCTCCCTTGCTCTGTGTGTCCCTCCTCACTGTGTGTGGGGGTGTGTCCCTCCCTCGCTGTGTGTGTGTGTGTGTGTGTGTGTGTGTGTGTGTACCTCCTCACTGTGTGTGTGGGTGTGTCCCTCCCTCGCTGTGTGTGTCTGCGTGTGTGTGTGTCCCTCCCTTGCTGTGTATGTGCGTGTCCCTCCTCGCTGTGCATGTGAGAGTTTCCCTCCTTGCTCTGTGTGTGTGTGTGTCCCTCTTGGTGTGCATGTGTGTACTTGGCCCTCCCTCGTTGTATGAGCATGTGACTCCCCCCTCGCTGTGCGTGCGTGTGTCCCTCTCTTGCTCTCTGTGTGTGTTTGTGTGTGTCCCTCCCTCGCTGTGTATGCATGTCCCTCTCTCGCTGTGTGTGTCTCTGTTTGTGTGCTTCCTCATGCACGTGTCGCTCCCCCGCTGTGTCTGTGTGTGTGTCCCTCCCTCGCTCTGTGTGTGTGCATGTGTGACACTCCCTCGCTCTGTGTGTGTGTGTGTGTGGTCTCACCTTCGCTGTCTGTGTATGTGCGTGTCCCTCCCTCGCTGTGTATGTTTGAGTTATCCCCTTGCTCTGTGTGTGTTTGTGTGTCCCTCTTGCTGTGCGTGTGTGTGTGTGTGTTAGTGTGTATATATACATCCCTCCCTTGCTGTGTGTGTGTGTGTCCCTCTCTCGCTGTGTTTCTGTGTTTGTGTGCTTGAGCATGAGCGTGTCCATCCCTCACTGTGTGTATGTGTCCCCTCTTGCTGTGAGTATGTGTGACCCTTTTACAGTTTATGTGAGTGTCCTTCCCTCGCTGCATGTGTGTGTATGCGTGTCACTCCCACACTGTGTGTGTGAGTGTCCCTCCCTTGCTTTGTGCGTGTGTGTGTGTGTGTACCTCTTGCTGTGTGCACGCGTGTCACTCCCTCGCTCTGAGAGTGTATGTCCGTCCCTTGTGTGTGTGTGTGTGTGTGTGTGTGTGTGTGTGTGTGTGTGTGTGTGTCCCTCTCTAGTTCTTTGTGCATATCCCCACCATTGTGTGTCTGCATCGACCCTCGCTGTGTGAGTGCCTGTCCCCCCTTGCTGTGTGTGCGTGCCCCCTCTCAATTTCTGTGCACATGCCCTCTCCCTCGCCGTGTGTCTGCTTGTCCCTCCTTCCCTGTGTGTGTGCATGTCCCTTCCTTGCTGTTTATGTGCGTGTCCCTCTCTCGCTCTGTGTGTTTGTGTATATCCCTCCCTCTCTGTGTGTGCATGTCCGTCCTTCCCTGCGTGTGTCTGTGTTTGTGTTTGTGTGCTTGTGCATGCGTGTGTCCCCCTCTTGCTGTGAGTGTGTCCCTCTTGCAGTGTATGTGAGTGTCCCTCCCTCACTGTGTGTGTGTGTGTGTGTGTGTGTGTGTGTGTGTGTGCGTGTGTGTTTGTGTATATGTATGAGTGTCAATTCCTCACTGTGCTTGTGTGTCCCTCCCACGCTGTGTGAGTGTGTCCCTCTTGCTGTGTGTGCGTGTCTCCCCCTCCCTTGCTCTTTGTGTATGTCCCCTCGCTGTGTGAGTGCATGTCCCCCCCTTGCTGTGTGTGTGTCCCTCCCTCGCCGTGTCAGTGCATGCCCCCTCTCACTTTCTGTGCACATTTCCTCCCCCTCGCCGTGTGTGTGTGTGTGTGTGTGTGTGTGTGTGTGTGTGTCTCCCTCCATTGCTGTGTGTGTGCATGTCCTTCCCTTGCTGTGTGTGTGTGTCCCTCACTTACTCTGTGTGTGTGCATATCCTTCCCTCCCTCGCTATGTGTGTGTGTGTGACTCACTGTGTATGTGTACATTTCACTCCATCGTTGTTTGTCCCTCGCTCGCTGTGTGTGTGTCCCACCCTCTCTGTGTATGTGTGTGTATCCCTCCCTTGCTGTGTGTGTGTTTGTGTGTCCTTCTCTCGCTGTGTGTGCTTGTTCATCCCTCACTGTGTGTGTTTGTGAATGACCCTCTATCGCTGTATGTGCGCATGTCCTTCCCTCGCTGTGTGTGTACGTCCCTCCCTCGCTCTGTGTGTGTGCATGTCCTTCCCTCCCTCACTCTGTGTGTGTGTGTGCGTGTGTGTGTGTGTGTGTCTCCCCCTCCCTTGCTCTTTGTGTATATCCCCTCGCTGTGTGAGTGCATGTCCCCCCCTTGCTGTGTGTGTGTCCCTCCCTCGCCGTGTCAGTGTGTGCCCCCTCTCACTTTCTGTGCACATTTCCTCCCCCTCGCCGTGCTGGTCCCTCCTTCCCTGTGTGCGTGTGTGTGTCTCCCTTCATCGCTGTGTGTGTGCGCATGTCCTTTGCGCCCTCGCTGTGTGTGTGTGTGTCCCTCTAGATGTGCACGCGTGTTTGTGGTCTTCCCTCTTGTGTGTGCATGTGTCTCCCCCTCACTGTGTTTGCGAGTGTCCCTCTCTTGCTCTGTGTGTTTCTGTTTGTGTGTATGTCCCTCCCTCGCTGTGTGTCTGCATGTATCCCCTTCACTGTGTGTATGTGCGTGTCCCTCCATTGTGTGTATTTGTGCGTGTCCCTCCCTCGCTTTACGTGTGTGTGCCCACTCTCAATTTGTGTGCACATGCCCTCACCCTTGCAGTGTGTTTGCTTGTCCCTCCTTCGCTGTGTGTCCCTCCCTCGCTATGAGTGTGCATGTCGCTCTCTTGCTGTGTTTGTGCGAGTCCCTCCCATGCTGTGTGTGTCCATGCTCCCTCCCTCGCTGCATGTCTCAGCGTGTCCCTCCCTCGCAGTGTGTGTGTGTCCCTCACTCTCTGTGTATGTGCACGTGCATGTCCTTCCCTCACTGTGTGTGCATGTCCTTCCCTCACTGTGTGTGTGTGTGTGTGTGTGTCCCTTCGCTGCATGTCTCTTCCTCGCTGTGCGTGTGTGTACGTCCCCCCCCTTTCTGTGTGTGTGTGTGCTTGTCCCTCCCTCGCTGTGTGAGCATGTGTCTCCCCACTCACTGTGTGTGTGCGTGTCCCTCTCTTGCTCTGTGTGTGTGTGTGTGTGTGTGTGTGTCCATGTCCCTCACTGGCTGTGTATGTGCGTGTCCCTCTTTCGCTGTGTTTCTGTGTTTGTGTGCTTGGGCATGAGCGTGTCCATCCCTCGCTGTGTGTACGTGTCCCCTCTTGCTGTGAGTATGTGTGACCCTTTTACAGTGTATGTGAGTGTCCTTCCCTCGCTGTATGTGTGTGTATGTGTGTCACTCCCACACTGTTTGTGTGTGCCCCTCACTTGCTGTGTGTATGTGTGCGTGTCCCTCCCTTGCTTTGTACGTGTGTGTGTGTGCCTCTTGCTGTGTGTGCGCATGTCACTCCCTCGCTCTGAGTGTGTGTCCATCCCTTGTGTGCGTGTGTGTCCTTCCCTTGCTCTTTGTACATATCCCACCATTGTGTGTCTGCATCGCCCCTCACTGTGTGAGTGCCTGTCCCCCCTTCTGTGTGTGCATGCGTCCTTTCCTCGCCATGTCTGTGCATGTCCCCTCTCGCTGTGTGTGCGTGCACCCTCTCAATTTCTGTGCACATGCCCTCCCCCTCTCCGTGTGTCTGCTTGTCTCTCCTTCCCTGTGTGTGTGCATGTCCCTCCCTTGCTGTTTATGTGCGTGTCCCTCTCTCGCTCTGTGTGTTTGTGTATATCCCTCCCTCGCTGTGTGTGTGCATGTCCTTCCTTCGCTGTGTGTGGGTGTCCTCCCTTGTGTGTGTGCATTACCTTCCCTCCATGGGTGGGTGGGTGTGTGTGTGTCCCTCCCTCGCTGTGTGTGCATGTCCCACTCTCACTGTGTGTGTCTGTGTTTGTGTGCTTGCGCATGCGCGTGTCCCCCTCTTGCTGTGAGTGTGTGTCCCTCTTGCAGTATATGTGAGTGTCCCTCCCTTGCTGTGTGTGTGTATGCATGCATGCATGTCAATTCCTCACTGTGCCTGTGTGTCCCTCCCTTGCTGTGTGATGTGTGTGTGTCACTCCCTCGCTGTGTGTGTGTGTGTGTGTGTGTGTGTCTCCCCCTCCCTTGCTCTTTGTGTATATCCCCCTCGCAGTGTGAGTGCATGTTCCCCCCTTGCTGTGTGTACGTGTGTCCCTCCCTCGCCATGTCAGTGCGTGCCCCCTCACAATTTCTGTGCACATTTCCTCCTCTTCGCCTTGTGTGTGCTTGTCCCACCTTCCGTATGTGTGTGTCCGTCCATCCCTCGGTCGTTGTGTGTGCGTGTCCCTCATTCTCTGTGTGGCACGGTGGCACAATGGTTAGCACTGCTGCCTCACAGCGCCAGGGACCTGGGTTCAATTCCCGACTCAGGCGACTGTCTGTGTGGAGTTTGCACGTTCTCCCCGTGTCTGCGTGGGTTTCCTCCGGGTGCTCCGGTTTCCTCCCACAGTCCAAAGATGTGCAGGTCAGGTGAATTGGCCATTCTAAATTCCCCGTAGTGTTAGGTAAAGGGGTAAATGTAGGGGAATGGGTAGGTTGTGCTTCGGCGGGTCGGTGTGGACTTGTTGGGCCGAAGGGCCTGTTTCCACACTGTAAGTAATCTAAGTAATCCCTCGCTGTGTGTGTTTGTGTATGACCCTCTATCGCTGCGTGTGTGCATGTCCTTCCCTCCCTCACTGTATATGTGTGTGTGTGTGTGTGTGTCACTCTCTCACTGTGTGTGTGTGTGTGTGTCACTCTCTCATTGTGTGTGTGTGTGTACGTTTCACTCCCTCGCTGTTTGTGTGTCCCTTGCTCGCTGTTTGTTGTGTGTGTGTGTGTGTGTGTGTGTATCCCTCCCTCGCTGTGTGTCTGCGTGTATCCCCTTAACTGTGTGTATGTGTGCATGTCCCTCCCTCGCTTTGTGTGTGTGTGTGTGTGTGTCCGTGTCCCTCTTGCTGTGTGTGTGTGTCCCTGCCTCGCTGTGTGTGTGTATGTCCTCCCCTCACTGTGTGTGCGTGTCCTTCCCTCGCTGTGTCTGTGCGTATGCATGCCCCCCTTTGCTGTGTGTGTCCGTGTCTCTCCCTCGCTGTGTGTGTGTGTCCCTCCCTCGCTGTGTGTGTGTGTGTCCCTCCCTCGCTGTGTGTGTGTGTGTCCCTCCCTCGCTGTGTGTGTGTGTGTCCCTCCCTCGCTGTGTGTGTGTGTGTGTCCCTCCCTCGCTGTGTGTGTGTGTGTGTGTGTCCCTCCCTCGCTGTGTGTGTGTGTGTGTGTCCCTCCCTCGCTGTGTGTGTGTGTGTGTGTGTCCCTCCCTCGCTGTGTGTGTGTGCGCGTGTCCCTCCCTCGCTGTGTGTGTGCGCGTGTCCCTCCCTCGCTGTGTGTGTGCGCGTGTCCCTCCCTCGCTGTGTGTGTGCGCGTGTCCCTCCCTCGCTGTGTGTGTGCGCGTGTCCCTCCCTCGCTGTGTGTGTGTGCGTGTCCCTCCCTCGCTGTGTGTGTGCGTGTCCCTCCCTCGCTTCGTGTGTGCGTGTTGCTTCCTCGCTGTGTGTCTGCGTGTATCCCCCTCACTGTGTGTGTTTGTGTGTCGCTCCCTTGCTGTGTGTGTGTGTGTGTGTGTGTGTGTGTGTGGTCCAAAATTTGCACCATCAGTGGATTGGCCATCATAAGTTGACTGTAGTATTCAGGAATGTGTGTTTTAAGTAAGTTCACCACGAGAAATGCAGGATTTAATGTACAGGTAGAGGGGTGGGTCTGGGTAGGATGCTCTTCAGATTTTTGGAATGGACTGGTTGGGCCGAATGGCCAGGTTGCACACGATGGTGATTCTATTCAGGTTATTGTCCAGCCCTGTCAACCATCTTCGTCTATTACACTTGGCCTTATCCCCAATATTCTCCTTAACACTGTAATCTCCTCCAGACTCTAAAACACTCCTTGCCTATGTAAGCTTCTCCAGTCCTTACAAAGATCGATATGTCTGTCACCTCTTCCTGCTTTTCGAACCCTCCCTATAACTATTCCCATTTGGTACAGCACTCCCAATCATTGTTCCCTCTTGAAACTCCCATAAACATTTGTATCTCTGAAAACTCCTCTGGACTGTCTCAACTTCCCTTTGACAGTTACATGCTGAGACCTGCTCTATATCAGTGAAGTAATTAAGTCTTGGTAAAACTCACTGTTATAATCTCCCTCCAGCCTTACAGAATCGAGGTTCTGTAGAAGCTCTTTACTACCCGACAGCCATCTCTGTGTCTGTAATCTCCTCCACTCCCCATAATACATTCTCTCTGAGCTCCTCTGTAGTCCACTAAACACTCCCTAACACTGTCTGTATCTGTGTAACCTTCTCCAAAAACACAACCTTCCCTATCTGTGTAAATCCCTACAGCGGTCCCTATCCCTCTAAGCTCCGTCTAACAATACAACCCTCCATGTCTGTGTATTCACCTTCAGTCCCTACTCACCTCCCTATCTGTGAAACCTTCTCCATGCATTTTTGCTTCAGTCTCTTCAACTGTCCCTGTCAGTGTAACCTCTTCCAGATGCGAAAACTCTCCTCTTTTTGACTTACTCAGACCACACTATCTATAACCTACTCCTATCTGAGAAACCTACCTCTGCAAATTGCTCCAACTCTTCAACTCTCCATAAGCCCCGGCAGCTCTTACCTCCCTCCCTATCTACCAAATCTCTTCCAGTCCCTAAACACCACCAGTCTGTGGAGACCTGACCACCATCCCTATCAGTGTAATCCTCTCAGGTCTCTGCAGTAATCCTGATCTGTCGAACTCACTCCATGCCTGTGCCTCTCCCAATCCAGTCCCTGCAGAACCCACTATCTATTTACCACCCTCCTGTCACTATCACCCCCATGTCAATGTAAGCTCCTTCTGTGTCTCCACCATCTACCCATCTCCATAACCTTGTCCAGCTCTTACACCACTGTCTGTTTAAACGTCACCTTCCTCTACAACTTCCTCCTGTTTGTGCTATGCTCCCTTATCTGTGAAACTGTTTCTGACTAAAATTGTTATTCCAGTCTCTGAAAAGAAATCCAGATTCCACAGCCTCCATAACCCCCAGAACCTAAGCCTTCCTGTGTCTATAAACATCTTCAGTCACGACTACCCTCCATATCTCTGTTTGTTCTTCCAGTCGATACAAACCTCTTTATCTCTGTAATCTGCTCAGCTCCCTAAAACAGTCCCTGCCTGTGATCCAGCCCTGGCCTACAAACATCCTTATCCCTGTAAACTTCTCCATCCCTCCCAACATTCCCAACCCCATGAACCCATCAGCCCTACAGCTCTCCACATTTCTGTAACCTCCTGTGGGTCTATGGTCCTCCTTCCCTGTGAAACCACCTCCAGTCCCCACATCCCTCCCAGTCTGGGTCCTCTGCTCCAGATCAGACCATTGCTGTCTCTGTAAACACCTGCACTCCCGAAAACTCTTCCCATTTGTGTAACCTCGTTCAGACCCCATACTCTCCAGCTTCCTGAATCCTCTTCATGCCACTGCAACTAAAACTACGTGTTCATGTAATATCCACCAGTGCTTACACCCTCCCCAACTCAGTAACCACTTGCAGCCCTAACAAAGCACCTAAATTGTGAAACCTCTCATTTCCTTACAATCCTCCCTCCCTCCCTCCCTCCACAAATGCCTTCATCACCATGAAACCTCACAATTACTGAAGCCTCCTTTTGGCACTGCAGACCTCGTAATGTCTGCAAAATCCTCCTGTCCTGATATCGCTCCCTATCTCTGTAACCCCCCACCACCCTCCAGTGCCCTTCTGGGGAACATGGCAGAGGAGGGAAGATTTGTAAAGTCCAAACCATGTTACGGAGGTAGAATTCTGGGAATTACAGATTTGGTCGAATGTCTGTGGTGTGCAGATTATGGGAGAGGACTCTAAAGACAGGATTTATGACTACTTGGAAAACCATAGTTAAATTAGCTACAGTCAGTATGGGTTTGTGAGGGGTCAGGTCATGCCTCACAAACCTTATTGAATTCTTTGAGGAAATGACAGACTATGTTGATGGCTTATTCAGAAAAGAAGGAAAATTGGTATACAGGGAAATCTGTCTGTCTGGATACAGGATTGGATGGCCTAGAGAAGACAGAGTGTGGCAGCAGATGGACTGAGCCTGGAGCTCAGTGACCAGTGGGGTTCTGTATCAATCAGCTCTGGGACTCTGCTCTCTGTGATTTTTATAAATGGCTTGGATGTGGATGTTTGAGAGTGGGTTAGTAAGTTTGCCAATAACATGAAGGTTGGTGGAGTGGTGGGGAATGTGGAGGGCTGTTGGAGGCTGGAATAGGACATTGACAGGACGCAGAGCTGGGCTGGAAGTGGCAGATGGAGTTCAAACTGGAAAAGTGTGAAGGGACTCATTCTGGAAGGTCGAATTTGAATACAGAATACAGGGTGAAATGCAGAATACTTGGCAGTGCGCAGGAACAGGGATCATGGGGTCCGTGTCCATAGATCCCTCAAAATCGCCACGCACGTTGGTAGGGTTGTTAAAAAGGCATATGTTGGGTTGGCTCCCCTTAGAAGGGGATTGACTGTAAGAGCCGTGAGGTTTTACTGCATCTTTATAGCGTCCTGGTGAGACCACACTTGGAATATTGTGTTCAGTTCTGGTCCCCTGTTTACAGGAAGGCTGTGCAAGTTTTAGAGAGCGTACACAGGAGATTTACCAAGATGCTGCCTGTAATGGAGGGCAGTTCTTACGGAGAAAGGTTGAGGGAGCTAATGCTTTTTTCATTGGAGAAGGGGGAGGGGCAACTTTGTGGAGGTGAACAAGATGATGAGAGGCACAGAGAGAGTGAATAGTCAGAGACGTTTCCTCCTGTGGTATAAATGGCTATTACAAGGGGGTGTAATTTTAAGGTGAATGGAGGATGGATAAGAGGATAGAGAATGGTAGGTGGTTGGAATGCACTGCCAATGGTGGTAGTAAAATTAGACACATCTGGGACATTTAATAGACTGTTGGACAGACACATGGATAATAGTAAAATGAAGGGTATGTAGTTTACTTTGATCTTACAGTTGGATAAAAGGTTGGTATGAAATCATGGCCGAAGGGTCTTGGGAGAACTGTTCTGCGGTCTGTGTTCTGTCTGGTAAACTGGGTAATAAGTTCAAATCAGTGTAAAATGGTATGGCATTCAGGAGGAGCTAGTGAACTGGATACAAAATTTGCTTGATGGTAGGAGCCAGAGGGTGATGGGAGGCATGTTGTTTTTCTGACTGGAGGCATGGGGCCAGCGGTGCAGTGGGTCCCCTGTTGTTTGTCATTTGGATAAATGGTTTGGATGGGAATATAGGTTTCGTGGTAAGTAATTGTTTTGGGTGACACTGAAAGTGGACAGTGAAGAAGGTTATCTATGATACAACAGGATGAACAGTACTGCTGGGATAGTGGGATGAAGAATAGCAGATGGAGTTTAATTAGATAAAGGTGAGGTGTTCCATTTTGGTGAAACCAACCAGGGTGGGACTTGTACAGTTAATGTTCGGGCCCTGGGTAGTGTTATCAGTTAGAGACTCTGGGATGCAGGTACACAGTTCTTTGAATGTGGTGTCACAGGTAGACAGGCTGGTGAAGCAGGCATTTGGGATGGTTACCTTCATTGGGGAGAGCATAAAGAGCAAGAGTTGGGATGTCATGTTGTGGCTGTAAAAGACATTGGTGGGGCCACCATAAGAAACATTGTTGATCAGATTCACTGGTTCACTAACCTCCTTTAGGGAAGGTCATCAAATATTCTAACCTGGTCTGGCTGACATGTGACTCCAGACCCACAGCAATATGGCTGACTCTGAGCTACCCTCTGGGTAATTAGCAGAGGGGTCAAAGAACGTTGTTCCAGGCAGTGACACCCACATCCCATGAATGAATATATAAAAATACCTATGTCCCTCCCTACCTCTGCAAACCCCTCCAGCTGCAGCAATCCGTACTGGCTTTGTAACACCGTTCAGACCCTGACCACACTCTGTAACACTCTCACCACCTCCAGAACCTTCACCTCTCCATGTTCCTATCGTGTCAATGAACCCTGACCGTGGTTCCCCTTCCCACAGCCCTCCTCCTGCGAGCAGACCCATTGCAATCCACTAACATTTACTCCTAAAGCACACTCTCACTTCAGGATTTGAAGTACTTTTTTGTGATGTTCTCAGCCTCATAATCTAATATGATTCCCTTTGTCCTGAGTGAGGGATCAGTGGGAATTTCTTGCTGAGATTTTTACTGTTTCAATTCAATGTCCTTTTGTTGAGTATTTTGCATTGTTCCTTCAAATGTTTTCCACTGTTCAGTTACAGACACATATTTCAGTCTGTTTAGCCTGTTTACCTTGGTCAGTTCTCCTCTCAAACTCATGTCATTGGCTATTTTTGTTTCTAGCTGTAGCTTGTCGTTTCTGTCATTCACTTTAAAACTTGATATTTATTTAAACTGCACTTTATCACAATTTCCTGAAGGATCTCTGCAGGTGACATTACTCATTCACTAAGTTTCATCACATGGTCGCTCTGCGATAGTTATGTCCCTTAACAGTTGCACAATGTTTTTTTCAAAGAAACACTGAAAAGAAATTAACCGAACTCCTCTTCCATTATCAATGTTGACCGTGTGTTTGTCCCAGATTATACAAACATTGAAGTTTTCCAAAATTATCACAATGCCTTTGTTTAAAAAATTCCAATGAGTTTCTGTTTAATACAGTGATGAGCAATGAAAAGCTGTTCGGTGGCTAAAACTGTTCTGCTGCTTGTGTCCTTGGCAAGTAGTAGCCAGAATTTACATTCAGAGTGACTCTACTTCATGATCTGAGGCCAAATGCTTTCTCTGTAATGCCTTTGGTATCCATTATTGTTAGCGTTGTCCGTTTTGCCTGAGTTTGCACAAGATTACGAACCACTGAATATTTTTTGTTCACCCTGTATCCATGTCTCCCTGGTGTCTAAATCTCTTTTATCCCTGTGTCACAAATCCATCAACCTTATTTCAGCAACATTGTCCGTTCCAAAAAAAAACAATATATACTCTCTTCCACAATTTTCTGTCACAAATCTATTTGCTGATGTACAATTTTAATTAAACTCTGTCCCATCCTGTTCCTTTCTGCTTGTCTTCAGCCACATTCCCATGCTGTTCCATTGCTTCACCTTTTCCCTTTGGATTTGGAAAGCTCCTTTCACCTGCATCCTCTCTGTCAGTTTAATGCCCTGTCCATAAACCTACCGACATGATTGGCCAGGACACTGGTCCCAGCACAGTTCAAGGGGGACCATCCTAATAGATTTTTTTTAAAAATCAGGTATGGGATGTGTGAGTCTCTGGCTGACCAGCCTTTCTTGCCCAGTCCGAGAAGCCCTTGAACTGAGTGACTTGCTCGGCCATTTCAGAGGGGAATTGAGAGGCAAACCCTTTGCTGTGGGGATGTCGTGCAGACCACGTGAGGATGGGCAGATGTCCTTCTCTAAAGGACAAGTGTTTGGATTTGTTGTACATCAGTAATGGGCTCATACTTATTTGTGGATTGTTAATTATTATTTTTAGAATGATTGATTTCAAATGTCACCTTTTCAGATGGTGGGATTCAATCCTGCCTCCCCTGAACATTAGCTGAGGTTTTGGATACATTCTCTCGCAATAACACCACGAGGCCATTACTTCACCTGCTCACTGGGTGCTCATCCCTGAGCACTGATACCAGGGCATCATGAAGCTAAACCCAATCTTCCGACATAATTGTGTGATCCTGACATCTTCCAACAATCTGGGTCTATTACTTAATATCGCTCCATTTTCCAGATCTTGGTGGAACTCAGTGCCATTCTCCATGTGTAACCCTCACTGCATCTGTTTAATTTCCCATTCTGTCTATTTCTCGGTCTCCTGTAGGTACTCAGGAAAGTCCTGACTCAATAGTCTTCCCAGCTGCTGGGTGGATCGTCCATCACCTCATTGAACGCAGTTGGTCTGCCAGATAGAGACAAAGGGAAAGGAGATCTGGAACCTTCAATAAATCCTGTAGTGAGGTAAGGTCACCCATAGTGCACAGAGCAAAGGACAATGAGAGGGCTCCAAACATCTGTTAACACAACATGACATAGATACAGTGCTGGAGGGGAGTACAGTACACACACACACCCCACAGGCTCAATCACCACCCCAATGTAAGTTCTGTTATATTAAAACTCCCTACTCTGCAACAGTGTATCTATGACATGTCTTGTGGTCCAGTGTCTTCGAAAATTTTTAGTTCCTATAACAGATCCTATCGCTGTAACCTCCTCCCTTCCCGATAGTCCCTCCACATATTTGAAATGTACTGCATTCCAGACTACCATCCCTATCCCTGTAACTTGATTCAGTGTCTACAACATGCCTTATCTCGGTAGTCTCCTCCTCCAATAAGGTAAAAACAAGGACTACAGATGCTGGAAACCAGAGTCTAGATTAGAGTGCTGCTGGAAAAGCACGGCAGGTCAGGCAGCATTCGAGGAGCAGGAAAATCGGTGTTTTGGGCAAAAGCCCTTCATCAGGAACTGAGGCGGGGAGCCTGCAGAGAGGGGGATGGGGATGGGAGAAAGTAACATAGAGTACAATAGGTGAATGGGATGGGGAAGAAGGTGATAGATCAGAGAGGAGGGTGGGGGAAGGTAGCAAAGAGTACAGTGGGTGAATGGGGTTGGGGATGGGGGTGATAGGTCAGAGCCGAGGGTGGAATGTATAGGTGGGAAGGGAGATAGGCAATTAGGACAGGTCATGAGAGCAGTGTTGAGCTGGAAGGCTGGAGGTGGGGTGAGATGGGGGAAGGGGAAATGAGGAAACTGGTGAAGTCCACATTGATGCCCTGGAGTTGAAGTGTTCTGAGGCAGAAGGTGAGGCGTTCTTCCTCCAGGCGTTGGGTGTTGAGGAAGTGGTGGTGGAGGAAGCCCAGGACCTGCATGTCCTCGGCAGAGTGGGAGGGGGAGTTGAAATGTTGGGTCACAAGGAGGTGGGGTTGATTGGTGCGGGTGTACCAGAGATATTCCCTAAAGTGCTCTGCTAGGAGGTGTCCAGTCTCCCCAATGTAGAGGAGACCGCATCGGGAGCAACGGATACAATAAATGATATTGGTGGATGTGTAGGTAAAACTTTGGATGTGGAAGGCTCCTTTGGGGCCTTGGATGGTTGTGAGGGGAGAGGTGTGGGCGCAGGTTTTGCAATTCCTGCAGTGGCAGGAGAAGGTGCCAGGAAGGGATGGTGGGTTTTTGGGGGGCGTGGTACTGACCAAGTAGTCACGGAGGGAATGGTCTTTGCGGAAAGTGGAGAGGGGTGTGGAGGGAAATGTATTGCTGGTGGTGGGGTCCGTTTGGAGGTGGCGGAAATGTCGGCGGATGATTTGGTTTATGCAAAGATTGGTAGGGTGGAAGGTGAGCACCAGGGACGTTCTGTCCTTGTTCTGGTTGGAGGGATGGGGTTTGAAGGTGGAGGGCCGGGATGTGGACGAGATGCGTTGGAGGGCATCTTTAACCACGTGGGAAAGGAAATTCCTTACTCTAAAGAAGGAGGCTATCTGGTGTGTTCTGTGGTGGAACTGGCCCTCCTGGGAGCAGGTACAGCGGAGGAGGAGGAATTGGGAATAGGGGTTGGGAATTTTGCAGGCCGTAGAGTGGGAAGATATGTAATCTAGTTAGCTGTGGGAGTCGGTAGGTTTGTAAAAAATGTCGGTGTCCAGTCGGTTGTCATTAATGGGGATGGAGAGGTCCAGGACGGGGAGGGAGGTGTCAGAGATGGTCCAGGTAAATTGAAGGTCAGGGTGGAATGTGTTTGTGAAGTTGATGAATTGCTCAAACTCCTCGAGGGATTACGAGGTGGTGCCAATGCAGTCATCAGTGTAGTGGAGGAAGACGTGGGGAGTAGTGCCATTGTAACTACGGAAAATGGACTGTTCTACGTAGCCAACAAAGAGACAGGCATAGCTGGGGCCCATACGGGTGCCCATGGCTACGCCTTTGGTCTGGAGGAAGTGGGAGGATTTGAAGGAAAAATTGTTAAGGGTGAGGACAAATTCAGCCAAATGATTGAAAGTATCGGTGGAAGGGTACTGTTGTGGATTGCGGGAGATAAAATAACGGAGGGCTTGGAGGTCCTGGTCATGGTGGATGGAGGTGTCGAGGGATTGGATATCCATTGTGAAGATGAGGCGTTGGGGGCCAGGGAAACGGAAGTCTTGGAGGAGTGGAGGGTGTGAGTGGTGTCTTGAACGAATGTGGGTAATTCCTGGATTGGGGGACAGGAAAATGTCGGGGTAGGCAGACATGAGTTCGGTGGGGTAGGAGCATGCTGAGACAATGGGTCGGCCAGGGTGGTCAGGCTTGTGGATCTTGGGAAGGAGGTAGAACCGGGCAGTGGGGGATCCCGACAATGAGGTTGGAAGCTGTGGGTGGGAGATCTCCTCCTGAGGTGATGAGGTTCTGTCTGCTCTGGGAGATGACGGTTTGGTGATGGGAGGTGGGTCATGGGAGAGGGGGTGGTAGGAGGAGGTGTCTTTGAGTTGGCATCATGGCTTCAGTGGTGTCGAGGTCAGTGCACCAGACTACCACTGCACCCCCTTTATCTGCTGGTTTGATGGTGAGGTCGGTATTGGAGCAGAGGAAGTGGAGGGCTGCACGTTGTAAGGGTGAGAGGTTGGAGTGGGGGAGGGGGTAGATAGGATAAGGCAGTTAATGTCTCGGTGGAAGTTGGAACTGAAGAAATCGCAGGCAGGTAATAGGCCAGCGCGGGGTGTCCAGGTGGATGGTGTGAATTGGAGGCTGGCAAAGGGGTCCTCAGAAAATAGGCGGGAGTCTTCATTGTAAAAGTAAGCTCTGAGGCGGAGGGGGTGGAAGACGTGTTCGATGTCACGGCGTGTATTAAATTCATTGATGTGTGGACGGAGGGTGGGGGGATAAAGGTGAGGCCTTTGCTGAGGACTGATCATTCGTCCTCAGTGAGGGGGAGGTCAGAGGGAATGGTGAAAACTTGGCAGGACTGGGAGCTGGGACCAGGCGTTGGTGTGGAGCTGGGGGAGGTGACGGAGCCTGTAACTGGAGTGGGTGTGGTGTTAGGGGGAGTGGGGATGGAGTCATGAGCAGGGGTGGTGTTTCCCTCAGGGTTCTGGGGGCAGGGATTGTGACGGAGGGACCTGGGCGTGGTGTCAGCAGAATGCAGTTGAGTGGCGTTGGTGGGGGCGCAAATGGTGGCAAACACGGGGTCACATGCACACAAGTGAATGGGGACACACGTACACAGCGAGGGGGGACACACGCACACATCGGGGGGGGGCAGTGGGGGGGGCTTGGAAGTCACTGAGTGTGTGACATCAGTGATGATGTGAGGGGTGGAAGTGATGTCACTTGTGGTGTATGAGGAATTGTGAGGGGCGGAACTGGCATTTACTTTATTTTAACCAATAATTTCCTGTCACAAATCTGTTTGACAATGTCGTATTTTTATTAAACTCAGTCCCTTACTGTTTCTTTTGGTCTTCATTCACATCTCCATGGTGTTCCAATATTTCAACCTTTCTCTTTGGACTTGGGAATTTCCATTCACCTCAGACCCTTTTCCCCCTTCTCATCTGTGTCCATTTATAGCACACTGCATAATCCTGGTACCAGAGGAGCCTATCCCAATAAAATAGCTCAGTCCTCCCTGAGTACTGGTAGCAGTGCTCACTGGTCAGAACCACTTCTGATGATACCATTGTGTGATCCTGATACATTCCTGCACTCTGCTGATATCATTGTCTCTCTCCATGTGATATCCCTCACTGTGTGCGTCTAATTGCTGCCTCTGTCAGTGTCTCTCACTCTTGCAGCTACTCCAGATCCTGAGCCAACAGCATTCTCCACTCCAGAGGGAAGCAACTGCACAGGCCATGGATGGAGACTGGGAATTTCCAGATCTCTGTGGGACTCAGTGCCATTCTCCATGTGTAACCTTCATTGCATTAGTCTAATTTCCCATTCTGTCCACTTCTCTCTCTCCTGTAGGTATTCCTAATGTCCCTGACTCAGCAGAATTCCCAATTCCTGTCTCGTCCATCACACATTGAAGACAGTTGGTCAGCCAGAGAGAGATGGAGAGTGAGATCTGGAGCCTTCAGTAAATCCTGCAGCCGGGAAGATCACTCGCAGTAAACAGCACAGGGAGGAGTTAGTGGACTTTAATTCAGATACTGAGGGGATGATGTTGGAACAATGCTGGGCAAGGAACATGAGAAAGTTCTCAGGCTTCATTATCACCATCTTGTCTGTAAATTCATCTGTTCCACAGAACCCTCCCTATGTCTGTCAGTTTCTCCATTGTCTGTTTCATCGATACCACTTCCCCTATCTCTATCAGCCCCTACAATCCTACCTATCCCTTTAAACTCCTCATATCAATAAAACTCTCCAAGTTTCTGCCTTTGCCTTTAATCCCGGGTTCTGTCACATCTCTCCTTAACTGAAGAAAAACAACTCTTCAGTTCCTTATGCCGTCCTGGTCAGTGTAGTCCTTTCCAGACCTGAGAAACCTCCCTGTCTTTGTGACCTTTTTGAACTCCTACTACCTTCATGATCTCTGTAACCTTCCCGTCACGACAACAAAAAAACTCTGTACCTTAGTAACCTCCTCCAGCTGTTAGACTCCTCCTTGTCTCTGGGCACAAAGCAGAGTGACCCTGCTTCTCTCATAAATTAGTTTCTGCATTTCTAATGATGACTATGAACTCTTCCTGTCTCTAAAATGCACTCAGTCTCTGTAAACTCTGCTGGTCCCGAATGATGTAATTTCCTTCGGTAACTACAAACCTTTATAGCTTTAGTCTCCCCCAGACGCGACCACACAGTTTATTTTTATAACCTCTATGAGTGATAGAGTCGTAGAGATGTACAGCACAGAAACAGACCCTTCGGTCCAACCCGTCCATGCCGACCAGATATCCCAACCCAATCTCGTCCCACCTGCCAGCACCCGGCCCATATTCCTCCAAACCCTTCCTATTCATATACCCATCCAAATGCCTCTTAAATGTTGCAATTGTACCATCCTCCACCACATCCTCTGGCAGCTCGTTCCATACACGTACCACTCTCTGCGTGAAAAAGTTGCTCCTTCGGTCTCTTTTATATCTTTCCCCTCTCACCTTAAACCTATGCCCTCCAGTTCTGGACTCCCTGACACAAGGGAAAAGACTTTGTCTATTTATGCTATCCTATCCATGCCCCTCATAATTTTGTAAACCTTTGTAAGGTCACCCCTCAGCCTCCGACGCTCCAGGGAAAACCACCCCAGCCTGTTCAGCCTCTCCCTGTAGCTCAAATCCTCCAATCCTGGCAACATCCTTGTAAATCTTTTCTGAACCGTTTCAAGTTTCACAACATCTTTCCGATAGGAAGGAGACCAGAATTGCTCAAAATATTCCAACAGTGGCCAAACCAATGTGCTGTACAGCCACAACATGACCTCCCATCTCCTGTACTTAATACTCTGACCAATAAAGGAAAGCATACCAAATGTCGCCTTCACTATCCTATCTACCTGCGACTCTACTTTCAAGGAGCTATGAACTTGCACTCCAAGGTCTCTTTGGTCAGCAATACTCCCGAGGACTTTACCATTACGTGGTAAAGTCCTGCTAAGACTTGCTTTCCCAAAATGCCGCACATCGCATTTATCTCAAATAAACTCCATCTGCCAGTTAGCACATTGGCCCATCTGGTCCAGATCCTGTTGTAACCCTCTTCACTGTCCACTACACCTCCAATTTTGGTGTCATCTGTAAACTTACTAACTGTACCTCTTATGCTCACATCCAAATCATTAATGTAAATGACAAAAAGTAGAGGGCCCAACACTGATCCTTGTGGCACTCCACTGGTCACAGGCCTCCAGTCTGAAAAACAACCCTCCACCACCACTCTCTGTCTTCTACCTTTGAGCCAGTTCTGTATCCAAATGGCTACTTTTCCCTGTATTCCATGAGTTCTAACCTTGATAATCAGCCTCCCATGGGGAACCTTGTCGAATGCCTCACTGAAGTCCATATAGATCACATCTATCATCTGCTCTCCTCAATATTCTTTGTTACTTCTTCAAAAAACTCAATCAAGTTTATGAGACATGATTTCCCACGCACAAAGCCATGTCGACTATTCCTAATCAGTCCTTGCCTTTCCAAATACATGTGCATTTTGTCCCTCAGGATTCCCTCCAACAACTTGCCCACCGCCTAGTTCAGGCTCAACGCTCTATCATTCCCTAGCTTGACCGTACCACCCTTCTTAAACAGTGGCACCACGTTTGCCAACCTCCAGTCTTCTGGCACCTCACCTGTGATTATTGATGATACAAATATCTCAGCAAGAGGCCCAGTAATCAGTTCTCTAGCTTCCTACAGAGTTCTCGGGTACACCTGATCAGTTCCTGGGGATTTATTCACCTTTTACCATTTCAAGACATCCTGCACTTCCTTCTCTGTATATCTGGATGTTTTGCAAGATGTCACCATCGATTTCCCTACAGTTTATATCTTCCATATGCATTTCCACAGTAAATACTGATGCAAAATATTCATTTAGTATCTCCCCCATTTTCTGCGGCTCCACACAAAGGCCGCCTTACTGATCTTTGTGGGGCCCTATTGTCTCCCTAGTTACCCTTTTTTCCTTAATATATTTGTAAAATCCCTTTGCATTCTTCTTAATTCTATTTGTCAGACCTATCTCATGTCCGCGTTTTGCCCTCCTGATTTCCCTCTTAAGTATATTCCTATTTCCTTTATACTCTTCTAAGGATTCACTCGATCTATTCTGTCTATACCTGACATATGCTTCCTGCTTTTTCTGAACCAAACACTCAATTTCTTTAGTCATCCAGAATTCCCAATAATTACCAGCCTTCCCTTTCACCCTGACAGGAATATACTTTCTCTGGATTCTTGTTATCTCATTTCTGAAGGCTTCTCATTTTCCAGCTGTCCCTTTCGCTGCGAACATCTGCCTCCAATCAGCTTTCAAAAGATCTTGCCATATACCGTCAAAATTGGCCTTGCTCCAATTTAGAACATCAACTTGTAGATCTGGTCTATCCTTTTCCATCATTATTTTAAAACAAATAGAATTATGGTCGCTGTCCCCAAAGTGCTCCCCCACTGACACCTCAGTCACCTGCCCTGCCTTATTTCCCAAGAGTAGGTCAAGTTTTGCACCTTCTCTAGTCGGTACATCCACATACTGAATCAGAAAATGTTCTTGTACACACTTAAGAAATTCCTCTTCATCTAAATCTTTAACACTATGGCAGTCCCAGTCGATGTTTGGAAAGTGAAAATCCCCTACCATACCTATCCTATTATTCTTACAGATTGCTGAGATCTCCTTACAAGTTTGTTTGACAATTTCCTTTTGACTATTGGGGGGTCTGTAATACAATCCTAATAAACTGATCATCCCTTTCTTATTTCTCAGTTCCACCCAAATAACTTCCCTGGTTGTATTTCTGGGAATATCCTTCCTCAGCACAGCTGTAATGCTATCCCTTATCAAAAATGCCACTCCCCTCCTCTCTTGCCTCCCTTTCTATCCTTCCTGTAGCATTTGTAACGTGGAACATTAAGCTGCCAGTCCTGCCCATCCCTGAGCCATGTTTTTGTAATTGCTATGAGATCCCAGTCCCATGTTCCTAACCATGCCCTGAGTTAATCTGCCTTCCCTGTTAGGCCCCTTGCATTGAAATAAATGCAGTTTAATTTATTAGTCCTACCTTGTCCCTACCTGTCCTGAATGTTTGACTCACTTCTGTTCTCAGCTGTACCTGTCTCAGATCAAACTCCCAAATCCTCCCTGTGATTGTTATCACGTCCCATCCCTGCATTCCTCCAAATCCCTGTAAAGTCCTCCCATTCCTAAAACCCGCCCTGTATCTGTCACCTGTCCCAGCTTCCACAACCCTCCCTATATCTGAAAGACACCCCCCCCCCACCCCCCCACCACCACCCCATCCCAGTTACTACAGCCCGCTGTATCACTAAATGCCAGTAGTCACGATAATATCAGAGTAAGGTGTGAAAGCAGGAATACTGTACTGGGTAAAATGATCAGTCGTGATCATATTGAATGGTGGGACCGACTCTGTGGTCAAATGGCTGATACCTGCTCTTCTTTCCTGTGCTTCTCTATAAACTTACTATCTATATAACCTCCTTCAGTCCCCACAGCCCTCCCTATCTCCATAAACTCCTTCAGTCCCCACGACTCTTCCTATCTATGTAACCTGAATCATTCCCCACAAACCTCCCTAACTCCATAAACTCCAAAAGGCCCCACGACCCTCCCCATCTCCTTAATCTCATTCTGACCCAACGACCCTCC
The DNA here is from genome assembly GCF_047496795.1 of Chiloscyllium punctatum. NCBI lineage: Eukaryota > Metazoa > Chordata > Chondrichthyes > Orectolobiformes > Hemiscylliidae > Chiloscyllium > Chiloscyllium punctatum. The sequence continues at coordinate 45,839,681 of NC_092771.1, read as the reverse complement.
CGTTCAGAGTAACCTCCTTCAATCCCCATGATCCTCCTGATCTGGGCAACCTCCTTCAGACCCAACAGCCCTGCAGATCTCTTTGGCCCCTTTCAGGCCCGACATCACTCCCTATCTCCAGAATGTCCTTCAGTCACCACGACCCTCCTTATTTCCAAAACATCTATTACCTGTTGAACCTGTAAGCTACCTTTGTCAGATTGATAAACATGAACTCCCATAACCCTTTCTGCTGCCAGTCTGAAACCAAATCGTGTTAACCTGACAGGAGGTTGTGAGCTGAAATATGTTTGAAATGATATGTCAATGAACAATAACTGGACCCTTAGAAACACTTTTAATAAAAAGAGAATGTGTTTTTTAACCTGTTGGATTTTATTTTTATTGGTGTGAATATAAATGGCAGAATAGATACGGGTGTAGGAACGGCTGTACCGAGGATACTGTTTATTTGAATTTTCAGAAACCTTTACACAAGTTTCACTAAAGGCTAAAGAGTAACTTGGTAGAGAATAGGGCACCTTAACTGTCAGGAGGTGGGTGAGATATTAGACAAAATAGTGTTGTTAGCATTTACTGTGGAGAAAGACATGGAAGCTCGGGAACTTGGGGAAATAAATAGTGATGTCTTGTAAAGAATCCTCAACAGAGAAGAAAAAGTGCTGGAATCTTAAAACAAATAAAGGTAGATCAATCCTCAGTAGCTCATTAGGTTTATCCTTGAATATTCATGGGAAGTCAGGGAAGAGGTTTCAGTGACCCCAACAGAGATATTGATATTATCAACAGACACAATGAGTTACCGGAAGATTGGAGGGTGGCTAATGCTGTTCCATCACTTAAGGTCTGCAGGGAGCAGCCAGGAAATCACAGCCCAGTGAGCCAATGCTGGGTAAGTTGTTCGAGGAGATTCTGAGAGAAAAGAGCTACATATATTTGGAAAGGCAAGGGCTGATGAGAGATAGTCAGCATGGCTTTGTGAGTGGGAAACCGTGTTTCACAAACCGGATTGACTCTTCGAGGAGTTGACCAAGCAATAGATGAAGGCAGAGCAGTCAGCGTTGTCTACATGAACTTCAGCAAAGCATTTGACAAGGTTCCAAGGGATGTAGAACATCTAGTCAAGAGGAAGAAGGAAGCTAACTTAAGTTTGAGGAACCAAGGATCAGAAGCTCTAGAGAGTTACATGGGGTAGCACGATGGCTCAGTGGTTAGCACTGCTGCCTCACAGCACTAGGGACACGATTTCAATTCCAGCCCCAGGCGACTGTCTGTGTGGAGTTTGCACATTCTCTCCATGTCTGAATGGGTTTCCGACAGGTGCTCCGGTTTCCACCCACAGCCCAAAGATGTGCAGGTTAGGTGAATCAGCCATGCGTTGTTCAAGAAAGGGAATAGAGATAATCCTGGGAATCACAGACCTGTCAGTCTTCTGTCTGTGATGTGCAGATTATTGGAGGGGACTCTGAGATACAGGATTTATGATTCCTTGGAAAACTATAGTTTGATTCGAGGAAGTCATCGTGGCTTTGTAAGGGACAGGTCATGCCTCACAAATCTTATTGAATTCTTTGAGAATGTGACAAAACACATTTATAGCTCATTGAGAAAGTACAGAGCATGAGATACAGGGAAACCTGCCTGTCTGGATACAAAATTCCTGGCCCATAGAAGACAGAGGGTGATGACAGATGGAAAGCATTCAGCCTGGAGCTCAGTGACCAGTGGTTTTCTGCAGGGAGAGGTCAAAAACTCTCTGCTCTTTGTGATTTTATGAATGACTTGGATGTGTGAGTGAAAGAGTGGGTAAGTAAGTTTGATAATGAAACGAAGGTTGGTGGAGTGGTGAATAGTGTGGATGTCTGCTGGAGGTTGCAATGGGACATTGACAGGATGTAGAGCTGGCCAGAGAAGTGGCAGATGAAGTCAAATCTGGAAAAGTGTGAAGTGATGCATTCTGGAAGGTGAGACTTGAATGCAGAATACAGGGATAAAGGCAGAATTCTGAATAGTGTGGAGGAACAGATGGATCTTGGATTTCATGACCAGTGATCCATCAAATTTGCCACCAAGCTGATAGTGTTGTTAAGAAACAATATGTTGTATTGGCTTTCATTAGCTGGGGGATTGAGTTTTAAAGCCATGAGGTTATGCTGCAGCTCTATACAGCCCTGTTTCGATCCCAATTAGAATATTGTGTTCAGTTTTGATCCCTTCATTACAGGAAGGATGTGGAAGCTTTAGAGAGGGTGAAGAGGAGATTTACCAGGATGCTACCTGGACTGGAGAGCATGTCTTATGAAGAAAGGTTGAGGAAGCTATGGCTTTTCTCATTGGAGTGAAGAAGAGTGTGGTGTGATTTGGTAGAGGTGAACAAGATGGAGTGAGGTAAAGATAGAGTGAGCAGTGAGAGACCTCTTTATCCCATGGCATACATGGTACAAGGGGGCATAATTGTAAGGTGATTGGAGGATGGGTAAGGGGAGATTTCAGATGTAGGTTCTTTACACAGAGAGTGGTGGGTGATTGGAACTGGACACTTTAACAGACTCCTGGATAGGCAAAATGAAGGTTATCTAAATTAGTTTGATCTTACAGTCGGGTAAAAGTTGGGCATGGCACCATGGCCGATGGGTCTTGTGCTGTACTGTTCTGTGTTCTCCGTCCTGTATGGGAAACTGGATAATAAGCTCAGATCAATGTAGAAGGATATGGCATTCAGGAGGAGCCAGTCAACTGGATACAAAATTGGGCTTGATAGTAGGAGACAGAGGGTGATGGGGGACATGTTGCCTTTCTGACTGGAGACATGTGACCAGCGGTGAAGTGGGTCCACTGTTGTTTGTCATTTGGATAAATAGTTTGGATGGGAACATTGGTTTTGTGGTTTGGGCAGAGCATTGAAAGTAGAAGTTGGGATGTCACGTTGTGGCTGTACAGGACATTGGTGAGGCCACCATAAAAGCATTGTTGACCAGTAGGATGTACTCATCTGGTTCACTTACGTCCTTTAGAGAAGACCATCTGATATTCTAACCTGGTCTGGCCTGCACGTCACACCAGACCCACAGCAATATGGCTGACTCTGTGCTACACTCTGGGTAATTAGCAGTGGGGCAAAGAATGTTGGTCCAATCAGTGACACCCTCATCCCATGAATGAAAAAATAAAAAATACATATGTCCTTTCCTACCTCTGCAAACCCCTCCAGCTGCAGCAATCCGTGCTGGCTTTGTAACACCGTTCAGACCCTGACCACTCTCTGTAACACTCTCATCACCTCCAGCACCTTCAGCTCTCCCAGTTCCTTTTGTGACATAAAACCTTGACAATTATTCCCTCTTCCATCTGACCTCCTCCTGCGAGCAGACCCTTTGCCCTCCCTTTAAAACTTACTCCTAAAACATTCTCTCACTTCAGGATTTTAAGTACTTTTTGGTGATCCTCCAAGCCCGATAATCTAATATGATCCTTTTTACTTGAGTGAGGGACCGATGGGGATTTCTTGCTGAGGATTTGTCCGTTTCAATGGAATGTCCTTTTGTTGATGGTTTACATTGCTCCTTCAAAGGTTTTCCACTGTTCATTTACAGGCACACATTTCAGTCTGTTTAGCCTGTTTACCTTGGTCAGTTCTCCTCTCAAACTCATGTCATTGGCAATTTTTTTTCTAGTTGTAGCTTGTCCTTTCTGTGATTCACTTTAAAACTTCATATTTCTTTAAACTGCACTTCTTCACAATTTCCATGAGGATCTCTCCAGGTGACATTACTCATTCACTGAGTTTCATCACACAACGGTCGCTCTGAGATAGTTACCTCCCTAGCCAGTTGCACAATTTGTTATTCAAAGAAACACTGGGAAAAAAAAAATTCTCTGAACTCTTCCAATGTCATTGTTGTCAGTGTGACTGTCCCAGATTATGTGAATATTGAAGTTTCCCAAAATTATCACAATGTGTTTGTTAAAAAATTCCAATGAGTTTCTGGTTAATGCAGTGATGAGCAACGGAATGCCGTTCGGTGGCTAAAACTGTTGTGCTGCTTGTGTCCTTGGCAAGTAGTAGTCAGGATTTACATTCAGACTGACTCTACTTCATGATCTGAGGCCAAACGCTTTCTCTGTGATGCCTTTTTAAAACATTATTGTTTTTGTTACCCATTTTTTCTGAGTTTCTGCAAGGTTGTGATCCATTGAATAGTTATGTCCAACTTTTGTTCACCCTGTAACCATGTCTCTCTGGTGTCTAAATCTTTTTTACCTCAGTGTCAGACATCCATCTACCTCATTGATAAGATTTCGTCCATTCAAAAAAAATCATAATTTACTCTTTCCTGCAATTTCCTGTCACAAATCTATTCACTGATGTACAGTTTTAGTTAAACTCTGTCCCATCGTGTTCCTTTCTGATTGCCTTCAGACACATTCTCATGTTGCTCCCATACTTCACCTTTTCTCTCTGGATTTGGAAAGCTCCTTTCACCTGAACCCTGTCACTGCATCCTCTCTGTCAGTTTAAAGCCCTGTCCATAAACCGACTGACATGATTGGCCAGGGAACTGGTCCCAGCACAGTTCCAGTGGGACCATCCTATTGGATTTTTTCATAAATCAGGTATGGGATGTGGTTGTCTCTGGCTGACCAGCCTTTATTGCCCAGCCCTAGCTGCCCATAAGCTGAGTAGCTTGCTTGGCCATTTCAGAGGGCAATTGAGAGGCAAACACTTTGCTGTGGGGATGTCGTGCAGACCACGTGAGGATGATCAGATCTCGTTGTCGAAAGGGCAAGTGGGCGGCACGGTGGCTCAGTGATTAGCACTCCTGCCTCAAAACACCAGGGTCCCAGGTTCGATTCCAGCCATGGGCGACTGTGTGGAGTTTGCACATTCTCCCCATGTCTGCGTGAATTGCCCCCGGATGCTCCGGTTTCCTCCCACAGTCCAAAGACGCGCAGGTCAGGCGAATTGGCTGTGCTAAATTGCCCATAATGTTAGGTGTATTAGGTCGAGGGAGATGGGTCTGAGTGGGTTACTCTTTGGAGGGATGGTGTGGACTGGTTGGGTCGAAAGGCCTGTTTCCACACTGTAGGGAATCTAATCTAAGGAGTTGTGACTTTTGTATATCAGCAATGGTTTCATATTTGTTTATGGATTGTTCATTGCTATTTTTAAAATTATTGATTTTAAATTCCACCATATCTTATGATGGGATTCAAACCTACCGCCCCTGAGCAAAAGCTGAGGTTTTGGACAAATGCCCTAACAATAATGTTACTAGGCCATCACTTCACCTGCTCACTGGTTGCTCATCCCTGAGCACTGATACGTGAAGCCAAACCCATTCTTCCAACATGATTGTGTGATCCTGAAGTCTTCCAGCACTCTGGTGATATCACTCAGTCTCTCTCCATGTGGTATCCCTCACTGTCTGGGTCTAATTGCTGCCTCTGTCAGTGCCTCCCGCTCTTGCAGCTACTCTAGATCCTGAGCTAACAGAATTTTCCACTCCAGAGAGACGCAACAGCACAGGCCAGGGATGGAGTTTGAGATTTTCCAGATATCTGTGGGGCTCATTTCCATTCTCCTTGTGTAACCCTCACTACATCAGTCTAATTTCCCATTCTATCTATCTCTATGTCACCTGTAGGTACTCAGGAAGTTGCTTACTCAATAGACTTCCCAACTGCTGTGTGTCTTATCCATCACCTCATTGTCTCTCTGGCTGACCAACCATCTTCAAAGGGAAGGGAGATCTGGAGCCTTTAATAAATCCTGCAGTGAGGTAAGATCACTCACAGTGCACAGAGCAGAGAGCAATGAGAGGGCTCCAAACATCGCTAACAAGACATGATATAGATACAGTGCTGGATGGGGAGCACAGTATAGACACACCCCATGCTCAATCACCACGTCTACTTTAACTTATGTTGCACTGAGACAGCATCCGGAGTTCATAGTTATCAATCCAGTCCTGTGCTGTCTTAGTGAGCATCAGTACAACTGAGGGGAGAGTAGGCCTTTGACAAGAGGTTGGGAATGCTGCCTGGGATCTTTCTGTTCTGTGTTCTCCCTCCAACACTGTACTAAGACTCACTACTCTGCAACACTGTATCTGTGGCATGGCTTGTGCACCAGTGTCTTCAGTCATTTTAACTCCTACAATAGTCCCTGTCCCTGGAACCTCCTCTCTTCCCGATAGTCCCTCCACATATTTGAAATGTACTGCATTCCAGACTACCATCCCCATCACTGTAACTTGCTTCAGTGTCTACAACATGCCTTATTTTGTTACACTAATCCTCTTTAGCTGGATACAGAGTAATACAGCACGGAAACAGAACCTGTGGTCCAACTCCTCAATCCTGCCCATGTTACCTAAACTGAATGAGTCTTATTTGCCTGCCTTTGGCCCTTATCTCTTCAAACCTTCTCCTCTCCATGTACCTGCCCAAATTCTTTTCCGTGTTGTCATTGTTCTTGTTTCTCCCATGTGCCTGAGGCAGTCTGTTCTGTCTGGATAATGTTCCCCCTCAGCTCCCTCTTTAAATCCTTGCTCTCTCACCTCCCGTTTATACTCTCTAGTTTTGGACTGACCTACCCTTTGTTATTCACCATTCTTAGGGTCACCCCGTGGCCTCCTCTGCCCAAGGGAAATATTTAGGACAGTATTACAAATATCTCCAACGTATGTAACAAAGTGCTGGCCAATGTCGGCAAAAGTGTCAATTGTCGCTTTCCCCACCCTGTCCACCTGTGATGCCATTTCCGAGGAACAATGTAACTTGCACCCCCTGGTCTCTCTCTCTCTCTCTCCGTTCAACAACCCTGCCCAGAGCCCTTCCATTAACTGTATTAGTCCTCCCTGGTTTGTCTTAACAAAATCCAACACCTGAATTAAACTCCATCTTTCATTCCTTGGTCCACTGGCCCAGCTGGTCAAGATCCCCTTTGATAACCGTATTTACTGCCCACGACACCATTCATTTGATCATCAACAAACTTTCGCACAATCACTCCTATATTTTCAACCAAATAGTTTATGTCGATGATGCACATCAGTGGACCCAGCCCTGATCCTTTCTTCAATATGGAATCAAACCATATTCTTGTCACAGAGCCATACAGCATGGAAACTGACCCTTCAGTTGATACCCACCATAATCTAAAACTAAACTCTTCCCAGCTGCCTGTTGCTGGCCCATATCACTCCAACCCTTCCCTAGTCATCTGTTTATCCAAATATCTTTTAAATGTTGTAATTGTACCCACATCAACCCCTTTCTCAGGAAGTTCATTCCACACTCAAACCACCCTCTGTGTAACAATTTGCCCCCATGTCTTTTTTTTTGAACATCTCTCCCCTCTAACCTTAAAAATGTGGCCCCTCCTCTTGAGACTCCCCTATCCTGAGGAAAAGGCAACTACCATTAAATTGATCTATGTACCTCATTTTTTTTCATGAATCTTTATAGCATCATGTCTCAACCTCCAGGCTCCAGTGAAAAAAGACTCAGCCTATCCAGCCATTTTTCCCAACTCAATCCTTCCCTACCCAGCAATATCCTGGTAAATCTCTTCTGAATGCCCTGCAGCTTAATAATATCCTCCCTGTTAACTGGGCGACCAGAACTGGACAGAGTATTGCAGAACAGGCCTCACAAATGTCTGTGCAATCTCAACATGACGTCCCAAATCCTACACTCAATGGAGTGAGCAATAGTCAGGCATGCCAAGCACTGTCTTATCCATCCTGTGATGCAAGCTTCAAAGATTATGTACCTGAACCCGGAGGTTCCTCTGCTCTAAAACACTAACCGAGGCCCAAACATTGATTGTATAAGCTCTACCCTTGTTTGTTTTACCAAGTGCACTACCTCGTATTTATTCAGATTGAATTCCATCTCTAGTTTTTCAGCCCATTCACTCCCTTCATCAAGATCCCTTTGTAATCTCAGAAAACCTCCTTCACTGTCCATGATGCCACCCTCCAGCCTGCCAGCCCATCACACATGGCTGTCAGTAGTACACATACCTTTGCTAGGGCCTCCACAATTTCTTCCCTAACATCCCACAGTGTCCTGTGATACATTTAATCAGGTTCTGGGACTAGCCATAGCTTTGTGTTTTAAAACCTCCAGCACCATCTCTTTTATAACATGCACTCTTTTCAAGTCATAAAGATATACAGCATAGAAACAGACCCTTCGGTCCCCAACTCGTCCAGGCTTACCAGAAGATCTAAATAAATCCATTCCCTTTTCCAGCATTTGGCCCATATACGTCTACACCCTTACTATACAGATGCCCATCCAGATACCTTTTAAATGTTGTAATTGTATCAGTCTCCATTACTTTCTCTCTCAGCTCATTCCATACACCCATCACCATGTGTGTGAAGAAGCTGTCCCTTCAGTCCCTCTGTAAACCATTCACCTCTAACCTTAAACCTATGCCCTCTAGTTTTGGACTCCCCAACTTCTGGGAAAAGGCCTTGAATGTTTACCCTATCCATACCGCTCATGTTCATATCGGGACCTCTGTAAGATCATTCCTCAGTCTCCGATTCTCCAGTGATAGTAACCCCAGCTTATTCAGCAACAACCTGGGCAATATCTTGTTAATCTTTTCTGATCCCTTTCAAGTTTCACAACATCCTTCCTGCAGCAGAGAGACTGGAATTGCAGAGAACTCCAATTGTGGTCTAATGTATTACTCTTGTTCCCTGAGTTCCCCAGTCTTTCTCCACAGTAAGTTCTGGAGTGAAATAATTGTTTATGATCTTAGCAAATATCCTGCAGTTCCACTCATCGATGGCCTCATTGATCATTAATGGACACTATTTTGTCCTGAGTTACTTATGCACTCTTAATATACTGATAAAATCACTTTTGGATTCCCTTTCCTTCTCTGCTGAGGCTATTTCATTTAGGCTTTCTCCATTATTGTTTTCTACTCAAAGTGTATTCCTACAGCCCCTGTATATCCTCAGGGAGTCCCTTGATCCAGCTGGCTATACCTGACATGTTGCCCCCTTTTCCTTGATCAGACCCTCAATAGACAGCCAGTGTTCCCCAATGCTGTCAGCGTTGACCTGCACACAAACAGGAAAATGCTGGCGCTGATCGATCAGTTTATCTCACTTTTAAAATATTCTCACTTGCCAAACTTTCCTTTCCCTGTAAATAATTCCCTTCCCCAATCACATTTTGAAAGTTCCTGGCTAATACGATCAAGATTGGTCAGGCTCCATTTTATAACTTGCACTTGTGGACCAGGCCTGTCCTTTTCTAAAGCTGTTTTCAAACTACTAGAACTGTGGTCCCTTTGGCAAAACGCTTTCCCACTCACATCTCAGTCCCCTTTCCCGACCTTAATTCCCAAGGGGAGGTCAGGTTTTGCCCCTTTTCTCTTTTCAGGCCATTTACATATTGATTGGGAGTTTTCTGGAACACAAGTACCAAATTCCTCCCTTGCAAACACTGAACACTGGCAGTCCCAGTCTAGGTTTGGAAAGTTCAAAAACCCTACCATAACAGCCCTATTATTATGGTTGATATTTAAGATGTCCCGACATATTTGTTCCTCAGTCTGCCACAGATTATTCGGGGTCAGCAGTCCGATCGTATCAAAGTGATGACCCATTCTTATTTCTCTGTTCCACTAATATAGCCTCACTGGGCAATCCAACAGAAATATCCTCTCGAAGTACTGCTGTGATGATTCATGCAATCAAAACCCACCACCACACGTCCTCTCTTGCCTCCCCTTCCTGTAGCATCTCCACCCTTAAACAATGAACTGCCAATCCTGACCCGCCCTCAGCTGTGTTTCTGTAATAACTATAATATCCCAGTCCCATGTTCTAACCCATGCCCTGAGTTCATCTTCCTTAGCTGTCTGGCCCCTTGCATTGAAATAAATGCTGTTTAATCATCAGGTTTCCCCCATTCCCTGCTATGTTCTTGCCTGCCTTGTTTGCTGAAATTGCTGTCTTTAACTTGTGCACCAGCCTCAATCTTCTTTCTGGCCTTACGTTTATTTAAGGTCCAACACCCTGCCAGACTAGGTTATATCCTCTCAAGCAGCTCCAGCAATTCACCCCACCAGGATATGGGTCCCTCTCCCGCTCCCAGTTGAGGTGCCTTTCCCACCCTGTCTCCCTGTACTGACACCTTCAGGGATCTATGGACTTGTCCACCAAGGTCCCTGTATTCCTTAGTACTCCGCAAGGACCGACCGTTCATTATGTCTGTCCTTCGCTTATCGTACCTCCCACAGAGTGTTACCTCACTTCAATCAGAACTAAACTCTGCTTAGATTATCATCCAATCGACATCGGACTGCAGACAGAGACCATCCTCCTCACTGTGAACAACACCCTCACCTTTCGTGTCATCTGCAAACCGACTAATGATACCTTGTGCTTTCACATCCGAGTTATTAATGTTCAATGGTTCCTGCACAGTTCCCTGTGGTACACCCGGTGGTGAAAATATTCTATCCACCAATTTTGCATCCAATTTGCCAACTTGCCTTGGAACCCAGTCCTTTTGGACCAGCCTTCCATGTTGGATCTTGTTTAAGGACTTAGTCAAGTCCATGTAAACCACATCATCTGCACTGCCCTCATCAATATAATTAAGCACCATTTCAAAAAAACTGAACTGAATTCCTCAGACAGTATCTTCCTCTGCCAAATCCGTGATGACTAAACCGAGTTGATCCTTACCTTTGCAAGTGTCGATTCATCCCCACAGTAGTTTCCAATGATTTCCCTCCCCCTGCTGTCAGACTATCTGCTCTGTAATTACCTGGCCTACCCCTGCTGCCCTTCTTGAACAAAGGAACCACATTAGCGATCCTCCAGTCATTCAGCACTTCACCTGTGTCCAGCAAAGTATTATATTTATCCACCAGGGTCCCAGAAATCTCTGGGTAATTAGCATGGGGTCAAAGAATGCTGGTCCAGGCAGTGACACCCACATCCCATGAATGAATAAATAAAAATACCTATGTCCCTCCGTACCTCTGTGAACCCCTCCAGCTGCAGCAATCCGTACTGGCTTTGTAACACCGTTCAGGCCCTGACCACTCGCTGTAACACTCTCACCACCTCCAGCACCTTCACCTCTCCATGTTCCTATCGTGTCAATAAACCTTGACAATGATTCCCCTTCCCATTGCCCTCCTCCTGCGAGCAGACCCATTGCAATCCCTTTAAAACTTACTCTAAAACTCTCTCTCACTTCAGGATTTTAAGTACTTTGTGGTGATCTTCTCAGCCTCATAATCTAATATGATCCATTTTGTCCTGAGTGAGGGACCGGTGGGGATTTCTTGCTGAGTTTTTGTCTGTTTCAGTGGAATGTCCTTTTGTTGAGTATTTTACATTGTTCCTTCAAATGTTTTCCACTGTTCATTTACAGGCACATGTCTCAGGCTGTTTAGCCTGTTTACCTTGGTCAGTTCTCCTCTCCAACTCATGTAATTGGCTATTTTTGTTTCTAGTTGTAGCTTGTCTTTTCTGTGTTTCACTTTAAAACTTTACATTTCTTTAAAATGCACTTTATCATAATTTCCCAGAGGATCTCTCCAGGTGACATTACTCATTCACTATGTTTTATCACACAACAGTCTGTCTGAGACAGTTACGTCCCTCGCCAGTTGCACAATGTGTTATTCTAAGAAACACTGAAAAAAATTCTCTGAACTCCTCTTCCAATATCTCTGTTGTCAGTGTGAGTGTCCCAGACTTTGCGAATATTGACGTTTCACTAACTGTTCACCATGCCTGTATTAAACATTCCAATGAATTCCTATTTATTGCAGTGACGAGCCATGAAAAGCTGTTCGGTGGGTGGTCTAAAACTGTTCTGCTGCTTGTGTCCTTGGCAAGTAGTAGCCAGAATTTACATTCAGACTGACTCTACTTCATGATCTGATGCCAAATGCTTTCTCTGTAATACCTTTCTTACCCATTATTGTTAGCGTCATCCATTTTGCCTGAATTTGCACAAGGTTGTGAACCATTGAATATTTATGTTCCACCTTTTGTTTGCCCTGTAACCACATCTCTCTGGTGTCTAAATCTCTTTTATCTCTGTGTCACAAATCCATCTCTCTTGTTGCAGAGACTTTGTCCATTAATAAAAAAAAAACATAATTTACTCGTTCCCACAATTTCCTGTCACAAATGGATTTGCTGATCTACAGTTTTCGTTAAACTTTGTCCCATCCTGTTCCTTTCTGCTCTCTTCGATCACATTCCCATGCTGCTTCACCTTTTCTCTTTGGATTTGGAAAGCTCCTTTCACCTGAAGCCTTTCCCTGCATCCTCTCTGTCAGTTTAAAGCCCTGTCCATAAATTTACCAACGTGATTGGCCAGGACATTGTTCCACTGGAACTGTGCTGGGACCAATCTGAATGGATTTTTTTAAAAATCAGGTATGGGATGTGGGTGTCTTTGTCTGACCAGCCTTTATTGCCCCTCCCTTGCTGCCCTTGAGCTAAGCAGCTGGCTCGCCCATTTCACAGGGTCATTGAGAGGCAAACACTTTGCTGTGGGTATGTCGTGCAGACCACGTGAGAGTGAACTGTTGTCTTTCTCTGAAGGTCAAGTGTTTGGAAAGTTAGAAAGAAGAAAGGGGGGGTGGTCACTTTGTTGGGACTGTATTGTAGACTGTTGTAGACCCAACAGATACCAGAGGAGCAGCTGTGTCGAGAGATTGCAGATAACTATAGGAATAATGGAGGAGTGCAGGCTGGAGATTTTAATATTCCCTGTATTGACTGAGTATAAAAAGAACTGGCCGGAGGGCAATATTTCAAATGTGTCCAAGGAAGGTTCCTAAATCAATATGCAGAGGGCCCTACTCTACTCAGGTGGGTGTAACACTGGACCTCCCCTCAGAAAACGAGGTCGGGCACGTGACTGAAGTGTCATTCAGAGAGCACTTTGGGTCCAGTGCCCACAACTGTCTTCGTTTTAACATAGTTATGGAAAAAGATCAGCAGGTCCACAGATTGAAGAGGAAAACTGGAACAGGGCCAGGTTTGGGGCCATTCTGCAGGATCTGGCCAGCGTCAATGCCGTGAATTTAAAATTGCACAACGCCCAGTTATGATCTAACTCGCTTTGGAAGCGCTGGTGATCACTGTAACAGATGAAAGGCTTAAACTAAATTTGTTTGATATTATATTCCATGACACTGCCATCCTGTTGCTATAAATTCTGTACCTTAGGATTGTGCTCCACAACCACCTGATGAAGAAGCAGTGCTCTGAAAGCTAGTGCTTTCAAATAAACCGGTTGGACTGGAACCGAGTGTCTGTTGATTTTTAACTTTGTCCACCCCCAGTCCGACACCAGCACCTCCACATTAAGATTCTAATCGATTGGGTGAGTCTGTTTGAAGGAAAAGGAACAACTGGCAAATGGGAGGCTTTTCAAAGTGTGATATCAAGAATCGAGGACCAGTATACCCCATTGGGATAAAGGGAAAAGCTGGCAGGGTTAGGGATCCTTGGCTGATGAGGGATAATAAGGCTCTGGTCTTGAAATGAAGACTGCATGTATTGGGTTTAAGATTTCTGTATCTACATATTCTTAAAGACACGATCAATCTATGGACACCCCACAATCCTCTCAGTCCCTGTAACACTCCCAATCTGCAGAAGTCATTCCAATGCCTGTGACTCTTTCAATACAGTTCCTACAGGACCCACTATCGATGTGATATCTTTTCATTGCCAGCACCCACCCTGTCAATGTAAGCTCCTCCAGTGTCTCCATCCATCTACTCATTTCCACAATCTTCTCCAACTCTTACATGTGTAAACATCACCCTCCCCTACAACCCTTCCCACTCTGACCAAACTGGAGGAGGTTTACTAATGCTCCCTCATCTGTGAAAATGTCTCCAACCAAAATTGCTGTCTTTACCACTTGGAGAATCTGTCTGATTCCACACCCCCTTTATCTAAATAACCTGCAGAACCTAAGCCTTCCTGTGTCTATAAACATCTTCAGTCACGACTACCCTCCATACGTCTATTTGTTTTTCCAATCTGTACAACCCACATTATCTCTGTACTCCGCTCCATTCACCCGAAACATTCCTGTCTGTGTAAAATACCCCATCCTACCAACATCCTTATCCCTGTAAACTGCTCCATTCCTCCCAACCTCCCCATCTCCATGAACTCCTGGAGGCCCGACAGCTCTCCACATTTGTGTAACCTCCTGTGGCTCTATGCTCCTCCCTCCCTGTGAAAGCCCCTCCAGTCCCCACAATTCTCCCAGTCTGGGTCATCTGCTCCAGATCAGACCATTGCTGTCTCTGTTACCTCATACAACTTTAGCAACGCCTCCTATTTGTGTCACTTCATTCAGATCGCATCCTCTCCCGCTTCCCGAAACCTCTTGCTGCCATCATAACCCTTGCTATTTAGAACATGGAACAGCACATTCCAGTACAAGCCCTTCCGCCCTCAATATTGTGCTGACCTTTTATCCTACTCTGAAGATGAAACGAACCTACATACCTTACTTTTTACTATCATTGATGTGCCTATTCAAGAGTTACTTAGATGTCTGTAGTGTGTCTGAATCTACTACCATGGCTGGCAGTCCATTCCACGCACCCCCACACTCTCTGTAAATAACGTACCAGTCCCGTCCATGCCGACAGGATATCCCAACCCAATCTAGTCCTACCTGCCAGCACCTGGCCCATATCCCTCTGATATCTAAGCTAAACCTTCCGCCAATTACCTTAAATGTATGTCCCCTTGTGATAGCCATTTCTCCATGGGAAGTAGTCTCTGGTTATCCACTCTATCTATGCCTCTCATTCCCTTGTACACCTCTATCATGTCACCATTCTTCCTCCTTCGCTGTGATCAGAAAAGCCCTTGCTTCCACAACCTACCTTCTATGGGCATGCCCTCCAGTCCAGGCAGTATCCTGCTAAATCTCCTCTGCACTGTTTTTAAAGGTTCCACATCCTTCCTATAATGAAGTGAACAGAACTGTTCACAATATTCGAAGTGTGGTCTAACTGGGGTTCTGTAGAGCTGCAGCAAAATCTCACATCTCTTAAATTCAATCCCCCTGCTAATGAAAGCCAACCCACCATCCGCCTTCTTAACAGCCTGTCAACTTGGGTGGGAACCTGAGGGACACAGGATCCCTTTGTTCCTGCATGCTGCTAAGAATCCTGCCTTTAACCACGTAAAGGTTTTCTGCAGAATCCTCCAATCTAAAACTATCCCTGTCTTTGTATGTTCCTCCAGTCCCTACAACACTCATAAACTGTGAAACCTCCTCAAGTCCCTATATTCCTAATGTCTGCAATATCCTCCCGTCCTGCTGTCCCTCCATATCTCTGTAACCCCCACCATCCTCCAGTGCTCTTCTGGGGAACATTGCAGAGGAAGGAGGAGTTGAAGAGTCTGCGCCATGTTACGAGGTATGAACGGCTGCAGAACGTGGAGGATGGTACAAATGTCGGAAGGGACGTGGGAATTGCAGAAGGGTAGAGGTTCCGGGATTCATTCAACCTGCAGGATGGGACAGGCAACCTGGAGGATATTATGATTTGAACCACCGGTAATTTTTGATTGGACCATTCAGCCGATCTTACAGTCATAGAGATGTACAGCATGGAAACAGACCCTTCATTCCAACCCAGCCATGCTGACAGGATATTCGAACCCAATCTAGTCCCACCATCCAGTACCTGGCCTATCTCACTCCAAACCCTTTCTATTCATATATCCATCCAAATGCTTCTTAAATGTTGCAATTGTACCATCTGTAAGATTGGCTGAAAGATCCAATCAAACATTACCTGTGGTTCAAATCATAACATCCTCCATGTTCCACAACCCATTCATGGTCCCATCCTGCAGATCAGATATCCCAACCCAATGTAGTCCCACCTGCTAGCACCCGGCCCATCTCCCTCTAAACCCTTCCTATTCATATACCCATCCAGATGCCTTTTAACTGATGCAGTTGTACTAGCCTCCACCACTTCCTCTGGCAGCTCATTCCATATATGTACTATCCTCTGCGTGAAAAAGTTGCCCCTTTTTATCTTTTATATCTTTCTACTCTCACCCTAAACCTCGCCCTATAATTCTGGATTCGCACACCCCAGGAGAAAGCCTTTGTCTATTTATCCTATCCATGCCCCTCTTGATTTTATAAACCTCTATAAGGTCACCCTCAGCCTCCGACTCTCCAGGAAAAACAACCATCACCTGTTCAAACTCTCCCTACAGCTCATCCCTGGCAACGTTGTTGTAAATCTTTTCTTGGACTCTTTCAAGTTTCACAAAATCCTTCCGATCGGAAGTAGAACAGAGTTGCATGCAGCATTCCAAAAGTGGCCTCACCACTGCCTTGTACAGCCGCAACATGACCTCCCAACTCCTGGACTCAATACTCTGACCAATAAAGGAATGCATACCAAGCACCGCCTTTGCTATCCTAACTACCTGTGACTCTATTGTCAAGGAACTCTGTATTTCATTTGAATAATTGCACAGACAGATAGAGTGGCCTGAGGTCTTCTGGGTAATGCTAGTTCAGTCTAAGCTGGTTGGCAGAGCCAGTGAAATATTTGCAGCGCTGTCTGATGAATGGTCGAGAGATAATGCATATGTCAAACAGGCTGTTTTAAGTGCTTATGAAATGGAAGCCACTACAATTCCCTTTACTGTACCATCGCTATCTGTCAAAGCTCCTTCAGGTCTATATCCTCCGAATTGTTGAAACCTGCTCTCACCATTGCAACTCCGATTATTTCCTGACATTGTTGAGTCTCTAAAAGCTTCCCTATCAGGTTAATCTCCTCCATTGCATACAACACTCCTAGCCTGTGTAATCTCTTCAATTCCTTCAGTTCCTATGAATAGGTGTGACTGCTTTGTGGCCATTGTATCCTCATTTATATCTGCAAAAGGCTCTGCTCATTGTAGCACATCCTATGCTCATAAGTGAATCTGGTCTCTCACAAGACTCTCTATCACTCTCTCCTCCAGCTTCCCTATCCCTGTCGTATCTTGCAGCATGCACACCACTCACTCTCTCTGACATCCCTTCCAGTGCATAAATTCATCTCTCCTTCTAACTGTATCCAGTCTACAACTTCATCCCTGTCCGTGCAACATCCTCCAGTCCATATACTCCTCTCTATTGCTGCAGCATTCTCCAGTCTATATCATCTTCCATGTGCTTGCAACATTCTCCAGTCCATACCACCCTCCCTTTCCCTGTAATATTCTCCAGTCCATACTACCCACCTTTTCCCTGTAATATTCTCCAGTCCATACCATCCTCCCTATCACTGCGATATTCTCCAGATCCCACAACTGTTGGTAAATGTACGACATCCTGGAATCCTGTGAATGTTTCTATGCCCTGATCAACATAGTCCATATAACGATCCACAACCCTATACACATCCCTATCTCTGGAATCTAATCAAAGACGCTTTATCTCTCTGACTTCTTCCAAACAATAAAATATTTTCTCCTGCGAACATTCTGTAGCAACAGTAACTATGTTTAACCCTGCAAAATTGTCACGCCCCCAAACATCTCTCCCACTCTGTTGCCTCTAACCATCCCTCAAAGGCCCTCTCTCGGTGACACGCGCCATGCATTTGCAACAAGGCAGATGGACTGACAGCATTAACTGAAGGGAACAGATATGATCGAACTGTTATTGTGGAGGTGTGCCTGCAGAATGATCATGACAGCAATGTGATTATTGAGGGGTTGTAGGGATTTAGGCAGGATCAGCAAAAAACCAAACAAGGTCCTGTTTTGTTGTGAAGAAAGGACGCAGTCAGTGCATTGGTGAGAGAGCCAATTTAATCTGGGAATCAAAATATAGAGGCATTTTGAATGGACAGCTTCCAAATAGCAAGGGGGACCTGGAAGATCAAATCACAATCCATGGAATCCATGCTTGTTGTTAAGTTAGATACAATATTTTCTTGGTGATAGTAGACAGAGGCATGTGCAGTGGTCAATTTCTGATTGGACGTCTGTGGTCAATGCTGTTTCACAAGGATCAGTGCTGTGATATCTGTGTGTAATTTATATCTGTGATTCAGATGAAAAGGTCAGCAGTTTGAGTGGTAATTTTACAGATGACATTCGGAAAGGCATGTAATGATTAGGGGTAGTTAGGGGGATTGTGGATAGTGAGGAAGAGTGTTAAAGGTTGCAGCACTATGTAGATCAGCTGGAACGCTGGGCAGAGATGTGGCAAATTGAATTTCATCGGGACAGGTGTGAAGTGATACATTTATGAAGTCAAATGGAAGAGAGAAGTACACTAATTGACCAGTTGGAAACATTGATAAACAGAAAGACATTGGAAGCAAGTCCATAGCTTCCTAAAAATAACAACACAACAGGATGTGGTGGTCGAAGGGGAATTTGGTATGCTTACCATTATTGGTCACAGTGCTGAGTACAGACGTTTGCATGTCATGTTGTGACTGAATGAAACTTCAGTCGGCCATGTTTGGAAGGTTGTGTGTCGTTCTCGTTGACACATGACAGGAAGGATGTGGAGGTTTTGGGGAGCGTGCAACAGAGGGTTGGCAGGATGAGAATGTGTTTACTGTAAGGAGGTTGGACGCAGTTGGATTGTTTTGCGTGAGTATCGGAGACTGAGGGGTGACCTGGTACAGGTATATAGCATTAGGAGAGGCGTGAATAGTGTGGATAGTTGGAATCCTCCTTCCAATGTAGAAATATCAAATTCTAGGGTGCATTGGTTTAAGGTGAGAGTGAGAAGTTTTAAGTGAGTTGAATGAGACCAGTTGTCTTTACCGAGAGGGTGGAAGCTGTTCAGGAGGTGGGAGAGGTGGCAATAAGAGCAAAGGTTTGAAGGGCATTTAGACAGAAACATGAACAGGCCGAGAATAGAGGGATATCGCCCATGTGCAGGTAGATGGGATTAGTTTAGAATAGCACAATGGGCAGCACAGCCATGGTGGGCCGAAGGGCCTATTACTCTTCTAGTTTCTGTTCTAGTTTCTAACTTCACGGCATCTACCCTGTCAAAGCCCCTCAGAATCCTGTATGTTTCATTCAATTTCTTTCCCATTCTTCAAAATCGCATTCGGTTCAAGGTCAATCTACTCCACCTCTTCTCATTGGAAAATCCAGCCATCTCCAGGATCAGCCGAGTGAACCTTCCCTGTCCTGCCTCCAACACAAGAATGTCTTTCCTTAGGGCACGCATATTATTCATTATAATCTAGGTGTGGTCTGACTTGTACCTTGCATCATTTTAGCAAGACCTCCCTATTTTTAGACTCCATTCCCTTTGAAATAAATGACAACATTTGATTTGCCTTCTCTATGACCTGCTGACCCTGTAAGCTACCTGTTTCAGATTGATACACAAGGATTCCCAAAACCCTTTGTGCAGTCAGTCTGAAACCAAACGTTATAAGCCTGACAGGAAGTGGGAACGTGCTGGAATGTGTTTTAAAGGATATGACAATAAATGATAACTGGATGTTTAGAAACAATGGGAGGTGTATGATTTTATAAAAGGGGAATATTTTTAAATCTGTCGGATTCTATATTTTGGTGTGACCATAAATGCAGAATAGATAAGGTTGGGGGAGGCTAGTTGCGGTAGAGGGATATTTGAAATTTCAGAAGCATTTTGACAAGTTTCAACAAGGGCTAAAACTTAGCTCGTGAGAGAATAGGGCCCCTGAAAAGTCAATGAGGCTGTCTGTGTGGAATCACTGCTGATGGGTGAGATACTGAACAAGTATTTTGTTTTTGGATTTACTGTGGTGAAAGACATGGAAGCTTGGGAACTTGGGAAAATATGTAGGGATGTCTTGAAAAGAGTGCACATTGGAGAACAGGAGGTGCTGGATGTCTTAAAATGCAATAAGTTAGGTAAACCTTGGGACATGATCAGATATACCCCAGTGCCTTGTGAGAAGCGAGGGTGGAAATTACAGGGCCCCTCCCAGAGATATTTGTATCATCGACAGCTACTACGGACCAGTGAGACTGATGGCAGGGTGGTAAGTTGTTGGAGGAGATTCTGAGAGAAACGATCATCATGCATTTGGAAAGGTAAGGACAGATGAATGATCGTCAGCATGGCTTTGTGCACGGGAAATCATGCCTCAAACCTGAGTGTGGAGGTAGACAAGTGAGAGGTCAAGGCAGAGCAGTACACGATGTCCACATGAACTTTATCAAGGCCTTTGACAAGGTTCTGCATGGCAGACTGGATAGTAAGTTTAGATCAGACATAATGAGTGAGCACTCACTAACTGGATACAAAACAGGATTGATGGTAGGAGACAGAGCATGTTCATAGACGGTTGCTGCTCAAACTGCAGGCCTGTGACCAACGGTGTGCTATAGGGTTCGGTGCTGGGTCACTGCTGTGCATCATTTATATCAACAGTTTGGATGATAGTACAGGAGCCATGGTTTGCAAGTTTGTGAGTGAGACTGAAATTGGTGATAAAGTGGACAGTGAAGAGGATTATCGGAGAGTACAATGGGATCAGCACTACTGCTGGACGAGTGAGTTTAGGAATAACAGGTGGAGAAATGCACAGTGTTGTATTGTGGTAAAGCAGACCAGGCTGGACTTGTACAATTAATGTTTGGGCCCTGGGTACTGTTGTCAATCAGTGACCCAGGGACACAGGCACACAGTTTTTTGAAAGTGGCGTCACAGGTAGACAGGCTGGTGAAGCAGGTGTTTGGGAGGGTTACCCTTCATTGGGCAGAGCATTGAGAGTAGGAGTTGGGATGTCATGGTGTATCTGTACAGGACATTAGTGAGACCACCGTATAAGCATTGTTGATTATCTGGTAAAAATCAACTAGTTCACGTATGTCCTTTAGGGAAGGATATCTGACATTCTTACCTGGTCTGGCTCACATGTGACTCCAGTCCCACAGCAATATAGCTGACTCTGAGCTGCCTCTGGGCAATTAGCAGGAGGGCAATGTATGTTGGTCCATTCGGGGACATCCTCAGGCCATGAATGAATCAATGAAAAATACAAATGTCCATCCCTACCTTTGCAAACAGCTCCAGCTGCACCAATCCATACTGGCTTTGTAACATTGTTCAGGTCTTTGCCCCTCTCTGTAACACTCTCACCACCTCCAGAACCTTCAATCCTCCCTGTTCCGCTACTCTGATTAAACACTGACAATGTTTCCTCTTCCTACTGCACTCCTCCACATTTCTAAATGTTGGTTACTTCAGCATTGATCGGTTCTTTTTCATCTCTTAATCGAATCGGCCAAGATCGTCTGAAGGAGGGAAGGAGCATTGGGAAGGTGTTGAGCACCTCGAGACTTTCTGTGGGGAAAACGGGAATCCAGGAGAAAACAGCACAAGGAGCGCGCTGTCATATCAACGCCCCACCCACCCCCTTTCCATGGCCACCTTCTGCCTCAAGTGTAACAGAGTCTGTGGAAGGCCACATCCGTCTGTACAGCCAACTCCAGACTCCCCCACCCCCACTGAGAGTGGGAGAGAGTCAGCCTCATCTGTGAGCCACTGCCAAAGAGATGATGAGATAGGAAGGTTGAATCCCCTCACAATTATCCCTGTGTCTTTGTTACAAATTCAAACAATTCCCTGTTAATACAGTGTCTAATACTATGATATCATTCAGTATCTCTCTATCTGGTATCCCTCGCTGTGTCCGTCTATTTACTGCCTCTGTCAGCATTTCTCCCTCTTACAGATGGTATGAGATCTTGAGTCAACAGAATCGTCCATTCCAGAGAGATGCAGCAGCACAGGCAAGGGATGGAGAATGGGATTATCGAGATCTCTTCTGGACTCTGTGCCACTCTGCATGAATTATCCTCATTGCATCAGTCTAATTTCCCATTCTGTCTATTTGTGTCTCATGCAGGTCATCAGGATGTTCCTAACTCCTGTCTCATCCATCACCTCATTGAAGACAGTTGGTCAGCCAGAGAGAGATGGAGAGGGAGATCTGGAGCCTTCAGTAATTCCTGCAGCCGGTAAGATCACTCACAGTGAACAGCACAGGGAGGAGGTAGTAGACTTCTATATTCAGACCTGGAAGACCGGACATAGATACAGAGCTGGGTAAGGAACAGCAACATTCTAGGCTTCATTCCCACCATCTTGTGAGGGTCCTGCTTTCACCTCTTCTGTACTGGTCCTCAATGCGACAGCACAGGGGATCGCAGGCATCAATCCTGGCCTATGCTGTTTTAGTGATCTCTGTAATATCCTCCAGTCCCGATAATCCTTCCTCTGTTTGGAATCTCCTCGAGTCCACATCATTCTCTGTGTCTCTGTCTCTGAGTCTGTCTCTGTCTCTGTCTCTGTCAGGTTCTCCAGTCCCTAACACCCTAATCCCTAACCTTCTCCAGTAGATACTAAATTCCTTCATCCCGGTAAACCCTGACAGCCCTGTCTATCCCTGTGAGCTCCTCCCACCAATACCACCCTCCATGTCAATGTATTTGTCTTTAACCTCTCCATCCGTCCCTATCTATGTAATCTTCTCCAGTTCCTACAACCCTTCCTTAGCTGTGAAAAATTTGTAATCTCCTTATCCTTCTCCAATTCTTTGATCTTTATCTTATTAAATTTCACCCTCATTCCTGACACCATACCCCTCCCGACCACAGGAACCTCTTTCAGTTTGTGCAACCCTCCCCATCTGTGTCACTGTCTCCAACCCAGTAACCTGGCATTCTCCATTGCCTTCCTATCTCTGTAGCCTCCAGAGCCTAGAAGCCGCCTTATATCTGTAAATGTCTTCAGTCACAACAACCTTCCATATCTCTGTTAGTATACACAATACTCTCTTTGATGAAACAGCCCCCTGTCTGTACCTCTCAGTCTGCTTGCCTCTTCCTATCTCCATCCCTATCCCTATCTCCAGAATCTAATCCAGCTCCCTCTATATCTGTAAATTCCTCCAATCCCCAAACCCCTTTGTCTCACTGACATTCTTGACCAGATGTAACTCGGTTCAGCTCATAACATCCTCGAGCCCCTGTAAGCCTCCCTATCTCTGTAACCTCTACCCATCTGTTCAACCCCACACGACTGAAGAATGTCTCCCTGTATTCGCCATAAGGGAGATGGAATGACAGTGAACAGATATGATGGAACTGTCATTCCGGAGATGGAGCTGCAGAATGACCATCACTGGGAAGTGAATACTGAAGGGTTGTTTGGATAGAGTCATAGTGTCAGAGAGATGTACAGCATGGAAACCGACCCTTCGGTCCAACCGCTGTGCAGATATCCCAACCCAATCTAGCCCCAATATGCAGACTGGGCAAAAAGCCAACAAGTTATGAAGGAAGCTTGAGGTTAATGCATTAATGAGACAGTCATGTAGATCTGAATATGAAAAGTAGAGCTGAGAATAAGCAAGCAGCAGCAACTGTTATCAGGAATTCATTTGTAGGCACCAGACTGTGATGGGAATGTCAATATGGTTACAGTCAGGACACTGAATGTACTTGTAGCAAGGGCAGTACAGTAACTGTGTGTGACAGTGGTCTCCATGCCGACTGATACAGCCACGAGCCTGTTGGATTGAATTTGTTGGTGTGAATATAAATGGCAGAATTGTAAGGGTGTAGGAGGGGTGTACTGGTATAGGGGATATGGTGTATTTGAATTATCAGAAGCCTTTATGCAAGTTTCAATAAGGGCTAAAGAGTAACTTGGGAGAGAATAGGGCTCCTTAAAGATCAATAAGGTCGCTGATGTGTGGAACCAGAGAAGATGGGTGAGATATGAGACAAAATAGTCTTGTCAGTATTTACTGTGGAGAAAGACACGGAAGCTCGGGAATGTGGGGAAATAAATAGTGATGTCTTGGAAAGAATCCTTACCAGAGAAGAGAAAGTGCTGGAATCTTATAACAAATAAAGCTAGATCAATCCTCAGTAGCTCATTAGGTCAATCCTACAATATTGTGGGAAGCTAGGGAAGAGATTGCAGTATCCCTTACAGAGATATGTATATTATCAACAGGCACAGTAAGATGTTGGACGACTGGAGGGCGGCTAATGCTGTTCCATCACTGAAGGACTGCAGGGAAAAGCCAGGAAATTACAGCCCAGTGAGCCCAGTGATGGGGAAGTTGTTGGAGGAGATTCTGAGAGAAAAGAGATCCTTACATTTACAAAGGCAAGGGCTGATTAGAGATGGTCAGCATGGCTTTATGAGTGGGAGACCATGTTTCACAAACCGGATTGACTCTTCGAGGAGGTGGCCAAAGATAGATGAAGGCAGAGCAGTCAACATTGTCCACGTGGACTTTAGCATCTAATCAAGAGGGAGAAGGAAGCTGACTTAAGGTTGAGGAAGCAAGGATCAGACAGGGCTCCAGAGAGTTACATTGGGTGGCACGGTGTCTCAGTGGTTAGCACTGCTACCTCATAGCACCATGGACTGCATTTCGATTCCAGCCTCAGGCGACTGTTTGTGCGGTGTTTGCACATTCTCCCTGTGCGTGTCCTCCAGGTGCTCCGGTTTCCCCCCCACAGCCCAAAGATGTGCCAGTTTGGTGCCTTAGCCATGCTAAATTACCCATAGTGTTCAGGGATGGGTAGGTTTGGTTCATTAGTCAGGGCAAATGGAGAGTAATAGGGTGGGGGAATGGGGCTGGGTTGGATACTATTTGGAGGGTTGGTATGGAGGTGTTGGGTCAAATGGCCCGTTTCCACACTGTAGGGATTCTCTGAAGGTACCAGGAAGGAACCAAGAGATGGACTTAGGGCAACTAGAAGGGGGCATGAAAAAGCATTGTTGGGAAGGATTAAGGAAAACCGTGAGGCATTCTCCACTTATGGGAGGAACAAGAGGATGGTCAGAGTGAGGATAAGGCTAATCTGGGATAGTGGAAGGAACTTGTGCTTGGAGTCACAGGAGGTAGGGAAGGTCCTTAATGAATACTATGCCTCAGTATTCACTGCTGAGAAGGGTCTTGTCGTTTGTGAGGACAGCGTGAAACAGGCTGATGTACGTGAACAGGTGGATGTTACGAAGGAGGATGTGCTGAGAATTTTATAAAATATAAGGACACATAAGTCACTGAACCAGACTGGATGCATCCAAAGTTACGACAGCAACCGAGGGAGTGGATTACTGAGCACCTGGTGATGACCTTTGCAGCCTCACTGTCCACTGGAGTCGGACCAGATGACTGGTGGCCGGAAAATATTATTCCCTTGTTCAGGAAAGGGAATAGGGATAATCCTGGGAATTGCACACCTGTCAGTCTTAAGTCTGTGGTGTGCAGATTATTGGAGAGGACTCTGGGAGACAGGATTTATTATTCCTTGGAAAACCATAGTTTGATTCGAGATAGTCAGCATAGTTTTGTAAGGGGCAGGTCATGCCTTACAAGTCTTATCGAATCTTTTGAGAATGTGATGAAACACCTTTATGGTTCATTCAGAAAGTACGGAGGCATGGGGTACAGTGAAACCTGTCTGTCGGGATACAGGATTACTTGTAAACAGAAGACAGAGGGTGATGACAGATGGAAAGCATTCATCCTGGAGCTCAGAGACCAGTGGTTTTCTGCAGGGAGAGGTTACAGGACCTCTGCTCTTTGTGAGTTTATGAATGACTTGGATGTGTGATTGAAAGAGGGGTTAGTTGGTTTTCCAATGACACGAAGGTTGGTGGAGTGGTTGATAGTGTGAAGGGCTGTTGTAGGTTGCAACGGAACATGGACAGGATGCAGAGTTGGGCTGAGAAGTGGCAGATGGAGTTCAATCTGGGAAAAGTGTGAAGTCATTCATTTTGAAGATTGAATTTGAATGCAGAGTTAAAGGCAGGATCTTTGGCAGTGTGGAGGAACAGAGGGATCTTGGATACCAAGTCCCTAGATCCCTCAAAGTAGCCACACAAGCTGATTGGCTTCTTAATAAACAATATATTGTGTGGGATTTCATTTGTTTGGGGATTGATTTTTAAAGCCGTGAGGTTATGCTGCAGCTCTATAGAGACCTAGTTCGACCCCACTTGGAATATTGTGTTCAGTTTTGGTCCCTTCATTGCACAAAGGATGCGGAAGCTTTAGAGAGTGTAAAGAGGAGACTTACCAGGTTGCTGCCTGTACTGTAGGGCATGCCTTATGAAGAAAGGTTGAGGGAGCTAAGGCTTTTCTCTTTGGAGTGAAGAAAGGTGAGGGGTGACTTGACAGAGGTGAACAAGGTGATGAGAGTCATAGATTGAATAGAGAGAGATAATTTTTACCCTCATATAAATAGTTATTACAAGGGGGTATAATTTTTGGGTGATTAGTGGATGGTGAAGGGGAGATTTCAGAGGTAGGTTCGTTACATACAGAGTGGTGGCTGAGTGGGATCCACTGCCAGCGGTGGCGGTAAAATTAGATGTATTAGGGACATTTAATATACTTCTGGATAGACACATGGATGATAATAAAATGAATGGTATGGAAGTTCGAGTCGTAGAGATGTACAACATGGAAACAGACACTTCAGTCCAACCTGTCCAAGCCGACCAGACATCCCAACCCAATCTAGTCCCACCTGCCAGCACCCGGTCCATATCCCTCCAAATCCCTACTCTTCAAATACCCAAACAAATACCTCTTAAATGTTGTAATTGTACCAGTCTCCACCACTTCCTCTGGCAGCTCATTCCGTACACATACTATCCTCTGCATGAAAAAGTTGTCCCTTAGGTCTCTTTTATATCTATCCCCTTTCATCCATAACCTATGCCCTCTAGTTCTGGACACCCCAACCCCAGGGAAAAGGCTTTGTCTATTTACCCTATCCATGACCCTCATAATTTTGTAAACCTCTGTAATGTCACCCCTCAGCCTCCGACGCTCCAAAGAAAACAGCCCCAGCCTGTTCAGCCTCTCCCTATAGCTCAAATCTTCCTGGCAACATCCTTGTAAATCTTTTCTGAACCCTTTCAAGTTTCCCAACATCTTTCCGATAGTAAGGAAACCAAAATTGCTCGCAATATTCCAACAGTGGCCTAACCAATGTCCTGTACAGCCGCAACATGACCTCCCAACTCCTGTACTCAATACTCTGACCAATAAAGGAAAGCATGCCAAACGCCTTCTTCACTATCCTATCTATCTGCGACTCCACTTTCAAGGAGCTATGAACCTGAACCCCAAGGTCTCTTGGTTCAGCAACACACCCTAGGACCTTACCATTAAGTGTGTAAGTCCTGCTAAGATTTGCTTTCCCAAAATGCAGCACCTCGCATTTATCTGAATTAAACTCTATCTGCCACTTTTATTTTTGATCTTATGGTCGGAGAAAAGATTGGCATATCATCATGGCCGAAGGGTCTTGTTCTGTACTGTTCTGTGTTCTATATGTCGTATGGTAAACTGGGTAATAAGCTCAGATCAGTGTAAAAGGATATGGCATTCAGGAGGAGTTTGTCAACTGGACAGAAAATTGGGCTTGATGGTAGCACGCAGAGGGTGGTGGGAGACATGTTGTTTTTCTGACTGGAGACATGTGACCAGCAATGGAGTGGGTCCCCTGCTGTTTGTCATTTGGATAAATGGTTTGGATGGGAATATTGTTAAGTAAGTAAAGTAAGTTTATTGAGTGACACTGAAATTGGTGGTAAACTGGACAGTGATGAAGGTTATCTGTGATACAACAGGATGAACAGTACTGCTGGGTTAGTGGGCTGAAGAAGAGCAGATGGAGTTTAATTAGATAAATGTGAAGTGTTCCATTTTGGTGAAACAAACCAGGTTGGGACTTGTACAGTTAATGTTCGGGCCCTGGGTAGTGTTGTCAGTCAGTGATCCAGGGATGCAGGTAGACAGTTCTTTGAAAGTGGTGTCACAGGTAGACAGGCTGGTGAAGTAGACGTTTGGGATGGTTACCTCCATTGGGGAGAGCATTGAGAGGAGGAGTTGGGATGTCATGTTGTACCTGTACAACACATTGGTCAGGCCACCATAAAAGCGTTGTTGATCAGAGGGAAGAACTCATCTGGTTCCCTGACCTCCTTTTGTGTAGACCATCTGACATTTTAACCTGACCTGGCTAACATGTGACTCCAGACCCACTGCAATACGGCTGACTCTGAGCTGTCCTCTGGGTAATTAACAGTGACACCCATATCCCATGAATGAATAAATAAAAATACATATGTCCCTCTCTACCTCTGCAAACCCCTCCAGCTGCAGCAATCTGTACTGGTTTTGTAACATCGTTCAGGTCCTGACCACTCTCTGTAACACTCTTACCACCTCCGGCACTTTCACCTCTCCCTGTTCCTTTTGTGACATTGAACCCTGACACTGATTCCCCTTCCCACTGCCCAACTTCTGCTAGCAGACCCTTTGCAATCCCTTTAACACTTACTCCTAAAACACTCTCTCTCTTCAGGATTTTAAGTACTTTTTGGTGATATTCTAAGCCTCATAATCTAATATGATCCATTTTGTCCTGAGTGAGAGGCCGGTGGGAATTTCTTGCTGAGGTTTTGTCTGTTTCAGTGGAATGTTCTTTTGTTGAGTGATTTACACTGTTCTATCAAATGTTTTCCACTGTTCATTTATAGGCACAGATTTCAGTCTGTTTCGCCTCTTTACCTTGGTCAGTTCTCATCTCAAACCCATGTCATTGGCTGTTTTTGTTTCTAGTTGTAGCATGTCCTTTCTGTGATTCACTTTAAAACTTCATATTTCTTTAAACTGCACTTTATCACAATTTCCCGAAGGATCTCTCCAGGTGACATTACTCATTCACTACGTTTCATCACACAACGGTCGCTCTGAGATAGTTACGTCCCTCGCCAGTTGCACAATTTGTTATTCAAAGAAACACTGAAAAAAATTCTCTGAACTACTTTTCCAATATCACTGTTGTTAGTGTGACTGTCCCAGATGATGGGAATATTGAAGTTTCCCAAAATTATCACAAAGTGTTTGTCAAAAAATTCCAATGAGTTCCTGTGTAATGCAGTGATGAGCAATGGAATGCTGTTCGGTGGCTAAAACTGTTCTGCTGCTTGTGTCCTTGGCAAGTAGTAGCCAGAATTTACATTCAGACTGACTCTACTTCATGATCTGAGGTCAAATGATTTCTCTGTAATGCCTTTCATATCCATTATTGTTAGCGTTACCCATTTTCGTGAGTTTCCACAAGGTTGTGATCCATTGAATATTTATGTTCACCTTTTGTTCACCCTGTAGCCACGTCTCTCTGGTGTCTAAATTTCATTTATCTCTGTGTCACAAATCAATCTACCTTCTTGAAGAGAGTTAAAAATCACACAACACCAGGTTATAGTCCAACAGGTTTAATTGGAAGCACACTCGCTTTCAGAACAACGCTCCTTCATCAGGTGATAGTGGGGAGCTCGATCGTAACACAGAATTTATAGCAATAATTTAGTGTGATGCAACTGACATTATACATTGAAGAATTGATTGTCTGTTAAGCCTTTCATCGTTTAGAATACAGTGATAGTTTCACTTCTTTAATGTGTAAATCACAAAACATTTTTTTTAAAGTTGCATTCTCGGGTTAGCTGTTAACAATGGTGATAGCTAGACAATATGTTGAAGGTGTTAGACCCCTGTGTTCTCTGTCTATGACCTGATATTTAGATTGATTCTAATCTAAAAAGTGAGATAAGAGTTTGACATAAATTCATGCAGTTTTTGAGCTCAGAGTTCTACATGAATGCATGCAGTTTTTGAGCAAAGTACATATAATCCTGCAAGTACAAATCCACCCCACAAAATATATGTGTGTCTGTGGGTCTTTGTCTGTCTGTGTGTGTCTATCTGGGGTGGGGGTTGTGAGTGTGAGAAAGTGTGTGTGTAGTGGTTGCAGAGTGTCTTAAGTCTGTGAGGGAGTCCATGTGTGAGTGTGGGAGTGTGTGTGTCTATAAGGGTGTGTGTGGGTATCTGTGTGCCTGTCTGTGTGTACCTGTGTCCGTATGTATGTGAGAGAGCATGTGTGTAGGAATATCTGTGTGTGTGTGTGTGTGTGTGTGTGTGTAGTGCAATGGTGATTACCTGTAATGTGACATGAACCCAAGGTCCCGGTTGAGGCCCTCCCTATGGGAACCGAACTTAGCTGTTAGTCTCTGCTCGGCCAGTTTTCTCTGCTGCCTGTCCCGAAGTCCACCTTGGAGGATGGTCACCCGAAGGTCCGAGGCTGAATGTCCTGGACCACTGAAATGTTCCCCAACTGGGAGGGAACTCTCCTGTCTGTTGATTGTTGTGCGGTGCCCATTCATCCGTTGTAGTAGCCTTTGCTCGGTTTCCCCAATGTCCCATGCCTCCGGGCATCCTTGCCTGCACTGTATAAGATAGACAACGTTGGCTGAGTCACATGAGTACTTTCAACCTTTTCTGAGCACTTTCAACTTTCGCAACATCCTTCCTATATTGGGGATACTGGAATTGCAGAGAACTCCAAATGTGGTCTAACATATTACTCTTGTTCCCTGACTTCCCCAGTCTTTGTCCACAGTAAGTTCTGGAGTAAAAAATGTGTTCATGGCCTTAGACATATCCTGCTGTTCCACACATCAGTGGTCTCATTGATCTTTAAGGGACAGCATTTTGCCATGTACAAGGTGTGAGGTTTTCCCACGCGTAATAGTGGTATCTATGTCCACAATAGTGGTATCTATGTCCACAATCTGACACATCTTGCAGCGTCCACCGGGACAGGGTTGTATGGAGTTGTCCTGAGGGCCATCCGCTTTATCCTCGATTACAATGTCTTCACTGTCCACTATGCCACCCTCCAGCCTTTCCAGCACATCACACAAATATCTTTGCTCGGGGCTCCACAATGTTCTGTGATACACTTAATCAGGTCCTGGGTTTTTCCAAAGCTTTGTGTTTTAAAACCTTCTATAACATGCACTCTTTTCAAGTCATAGAGATGTACAGCATGGAAACAGACCCTTCGGTCCAACTCGTCGATGCTGACCAGGAGATGTAAATAAATCCATCCCATTTACCAGCATTTGGCCCATGTACTTCTAAACCCTTATTATTCATATACACATCCAAATATCTCTTAAATGTTGTCATAGTATCAGTATCTGCTACTTTCTCTCTCAGCTCTGTGTGCATAAAAAAGCTGTCCCTTCAGTGCTGTTTAAACCTTTCCCCTTTAACCTTAAACCTATGACCTCTAGATTTAGACTCTCCAACCCCTGGGAAAATACCTTGAATGTTGACCAAATCCATACACCTCATGTTTATATAAACCTCTGTCAGGTCACCCCTCAGTCTCCGATGCTCCAGGAAAAATAACCCCAGCTTATTCAGCAACAACCCTGGCAACATCTTGTAAATCTTTTCTGAATACTTTCAAATTTCACACCATCCTTCCTATAGCAGGGAGACTGGAATTGCAGAGAACTCCAAATGTGGTCTAATGTATTACTCTTGTTCCCTGAGTTCCCCAATCTTTGTCCACAGTAAGTCCTGGAGGGAAAAATATGTTTAAGGTCTTACCCATATCCTGCTGTTCCACACATCAATGGTCTCATTGATCTTTAAGGGACAGCATTTTGTCTCGAGTTACTCTTTTACTCAATATATTTATACAATTACTTTTGGATTCTCCTTATCATTCTCTGCCAAGGCTAATGCATGTACACTTTCTGCAATCTTGATTTCTACCCAAAGTGTATTGCTAAAGTCCCTGTGATCCTCAGGGATTCCCTTGATCCAGCTGGCTATACCTGACATGTGCCCCCTTTTCCTTGACCAGACCCTCAGTAGACAGCCAGTGTTTCCGAATGCTGTCAGCATTGACCTGCACACAAACAGGTGGTGATTGCTCAGTTTATCTCACTTTTAAAATATTCCTTACATGCCAGACTTCCCATTCCCTGCAGATAGACTCCCCAATCACCTTTTGAGAGTTCCTGGCTAATATTCCTGGCCCCATTCTATAACTTGAACCTGTGGACCAGCCCTGTCCTTTTCCATCGCTATTTCCAAGCTAATAGACTTGAGTCACTTTGGCAAAATGCTTTCCCACTCATATCTCAGTCCCTTTCCCTACCTTGTTTCCCAAGGGGAGGTCAGGTTTTGCCCCTTTCTCTTTTCAGGCCATTTACATATTGATTGGGAGTTTTCTGGAACACAATTACCAAATTCCTCCCTTGCAAACACTGAACACTGGCAGTCCCAGTCTCGGTTTGGAAAGTTTAAAAACTCCAACCATGACAGCCCTATTATTATGATTGATATTTGAGATCTCCTGATATGTTTGTTCCTCAGTCTGCCACTGATTATTCGGGGTCAGTAGGACAATCGTGTCAGAGTGGTGACCCATTCTTATTTCTCAGTTCAACTAACATAACGTCGCTGGGTGATCCCACAGGAATATCGTCTCGAGGTACTGATGAAATGATTCATGTAATGAAAACCCCCCACCACGTGTCCTCTCTTGCCTCCCCTTCGATGCTTCCTGTAGCATCTCTACCTTGAAACAATGAACTGCCAGTCCTGTCCCTCCCTCAGCTGTGTTTCTGTAATAACTATAATATCCCAGTCCCATGTTCCAATCCATGCCCTGAGTTTATCTTCCTTCGCTGTCAGGCCCCTTGCATTGAAATAAATGCAGTTTAATCATCAGTTCCCTCTCCCCCATTCCCTGCTATGTTCTTGCCTGCCTTGTCTGCTGAAATTGCTGTCTTTAACTTGTGCACCAGCCTCAATCTTCTTTCTGGCCTTATGACTGTTTAAGGTCCAACACCCTGCCAGATTAGATTATATCCTCTCAAGCAGCTCTAACAATTCGCCCCATCAGGATGTGGGTCCCCCTCCTGCTCCCAGTTCAGGTGCCTTCCCCACCCTGTCAACCTGTGCTGACACCTTCAGACATCCAGGGACTTGCCCACCAAGGTCCCGGTGTTACTCAGTTCTCCAGGAGGACCTACTCTTCATGATGTATATCCTTCGCTTATGAGACTTCCCACAGTGCATTACCTCACAATGATCAGAAGTAAACTCCATCTGCCATTACTCAGTGTGTGTACAACTCTGAGTATGACTAACTTCATCCAGTCTCCCCAACCATCCCTACCTCTAACTGTCGAGAGAATGCACAACCCTCCCTATTGCGTTAACCTCCTCCAGTCCCTCTCATGGACACCATCTATAAAGCTTCTCCTGTTCCTGACTATATTTTCCTCCTGTTCCAATAAACCCTTGTGAACTTTGTGACCTAGTCCAATCTCTGCAGTGCTCTGTATAATCAGCCTCACTGTGCCTGGAACCTGGCTTCAATTCCAGCCTTGGCCGACTCTCTGTGTGGACTTTGCATGTTCTCCCCCCGACTGTGTGGGTTTCTTCCGGGTGCTCTGGTTTCCTGCCATAGTCCAACATTTGCATGATACGTGGATTGGCCATCATAAATTGACTGTAGTATTCAGGCAAGTGTGGTTTAGGTGAGTTCACCATGAGGAATGCAGGGTTTATTGGATAGGAAGAGGGATGGGTCTGGTTAGGATGCTCTTTAGAGGGTTGGTATGGACTTGTTGGGCCGAATGGCCTATTTCCAGACTGTGGAGATTCTATTCAGTTTATTGTCCAGTCCTGTCACCCATCCCTGTCTCTTGAACCTTGCCTCATCCCCAATACTCGAGGAGAAAGTGAGGACTGCAGATGCTGGAGATCAGAGCTGAAAATCGTTTCCTGAAGAAGGGCTGATGCCCGAAACATCGATTCTCCTGTTCCTTGGATGCTGCCTGACCTGCTGCGCTTTTCCAGCAACACATTTTCAGCTCATCCCCAATACGCTCCTTATATGTGTAATCTCCAACAGTTTCTAAAACATTACTTGCCTATGTAAGCTTCTCCAGTCCTTACCATGATCGCTATGACTGTCATCTCTTCCTGCTTTTAGAACCCTACCTATAACTGTTGCCATTTGTTACATCACTCCCAATCACTGTTCCATCCTGAAAACCCAAAAACCTTTATCTCTCTGTAAACTCATTTGGACTGTCTGTACTTCCTTTTGACAATCCCGTTCTGAGACTTTCTCTATATCAAAAACGTCATTGTGTAGGTAACCCTAATTATTGTAACCTCCCTTCAGCCTTACAGCACTGAGGATCTGGAGAAGCTCTTTTCAACCCGACAGCCATCTCTGTGTCTAATCTCCTCCACTCCCCATAATACATTCTCTCTGAGCTCCTCTGTAGTCCACTAAACACTCCCTAACACTGTCTGTATCAGTGTAACCTTCTCCAAAAACACAACCTTCCCTATCTGTGTAAATCCCTACACCAGTCCCTATCCCTCTCAGCTCCGTCTAACAATACAACCCTCCATGTTTGTGTATTCACCTCCAGTCCCTACACATCTCCTTATCTGTGTAACCTAATCCATGCATTTTTTGCTACAGTCTCTTCAACTGTCCCTGTCAGTGTAATATCTTGCAGTCCCGAAAACTCTCCCTCTCTATAACTTTCTCAGGCCACACAGCCCTCACTATCTGTGACCTACTCCTGTCGGAGAACCCTCCCTCTGTGAACTGCTCCAACTCTTCAACTCTCCATAAGCTCCTGCCGCTCTTACAGCCCTCCCTCTTGACCAAACCTCTTCCAGTCCCTAAAACACCATCAGTCTGTGGAGACCCTACCATCATCCCTATCTGTGTTATCCTCTCAGGTCCCTGCAACACTCCCGATCTGTAGATCCCACTCCAATGCCTGTGCCTCTCCCGATCCTGTTCCGACAAGACTTATTAACAATGTAACATCCTCCCGTCACTATCACCCACCCTGTCAATGTAAGCTCCTCCTGTATCTCCAAACATTTACTCATCTCCATAACCTTCTCCAGCTCTTACCCCCATCTGTGTAAACATCACTCTCCACTCGAACCCTCCCTACCGCAGGAACTTCCTTCTGTTTGTGCTATGCTCACTTATCTGTGAAACTGTCTCCAACCAAGCGTGCTACCCAATCTCTCAAAAAAGAATCCAGATTCCACAGCCTCCATGTCTAAATAACCCCCAGAACCTAAGCCTTCCTATATCTATAAACATCTTCAGTCACGACTCCCCTGCATATCTCTGTTTGATCTTCCAGTCGATACAAACATCTTTATCTCTGTAATCTGCTCAGCTCCCTAAAACACTCCCTGTCTGTGTAATCCAGCTCTGGCCTACAAACATCCTTATCCCTGTAAACTTCTCTATCCCTCCCAACATTCCCATCTCCATGAACCCCTGTCAGCCCTACAGCTCTCCACATTTCTGTAACCTCCTGTGGGTCTATGGTCCTCCCCCCCCTGTGAAACCCCCTCCAGTCCCCACATCCCTCCCAATCTGGGTCCTCTGCTCCAGATCAAACCATTGCTGTCTCTGTAAACACCTCCACTCCTGAAAACACTTCCCATTTGTGTAACCTCGTTCAGACCCCATACTCTCCAGCTTCCTGAATCCTCTTCCTGCATTGCAACCAAAACCACATGTTTATGTAATATCCACCAGTGCTTACACCCTCCCCAACTCGGTAACCTCTTGCAGTCCTAACAAAACACCTAAACTGTGAAACCTCTCATTTCCCTACAATCCTCCCTCTGTCCCTCCTCAAATGCCTTCATCACCATGAAACCTCACAATTACTGAAGCCTCCTTTTGGCATTGCAACCCTCCTAATGTCTGCAAAATCCTCCTGTCCTGATATCCCTCCCTATCTCTGTAATCCCCACCACCCTCCAGTGCCCTTCTGGGGAACATGGCAGAGGAGAGAAAATTTGTAGCGTCTGGACCATATTACAGTGGTAGAATTCTGGAAATGACAGATTTGGTCTAATGTCTGTGGTGTGCAGAGTATTGGCAAGGACTCTAAAGACAGGATTTATGACTACTTGGAAAGCCATAGTTAAATTAGAGACAGCATGGGTTTGTGAGGGGCAGGTCATACCTCAAAACCTTATTGAGTTCTTTGAGGATATGACAGAATACATTGATGGCTCATTCAGAAAAGAAGGATGATTGGGATGCAGGGAAATCTGGATGCAGGATCGGATGGCCCAGAGAAGACAGAGTGTGGCAGCAGTTTGGCAGTATTGAGTCTGGAGCTCAGTGACCAGTGGGGTTCTGTAACAATCAGCTCTGGGACTCTGCTCTCTGTGACTTCTGTAAATGACTTGGATGTGGATGTTGGAGAGTGGGTTAGTAAGTTTGCCAATCACAGCAAGGTTGGTGGAGTGGTGGGGAATGTGGAGGACTGTTGTAGGTTGCAATGGGACATTGACAGGACACAGAGCTGGGCTGGAAGTGGCAGATGAAGTTCAATCTGGAAAAGTGTGAAGTGATTCATTCTGGAAGGTCGAACCTGAATATAGAATACAGGGTGAAAGGCAGAATACTTGGCATTGTGGAGGAACAGAGAGATCATGGCGTCCGTGTCCATAGATCCCTCAAGTTGCCACGCACGTTGATAGGGTTGCTAAAAAGTCATATGTTGTGTTGGCTTTCCTTAGCAAGGGGATTGATTTCAAGAGCCGTGAGGTTTTACTGCATCTTTATAGCGACCTGGTGAGACCACACTTGGAATATTGTGTTCATTTTTCATCCCATCTTTACAGGAAGGGTGTGCACGTTTTAGAGAGCAGACACTGGAGATTTACCAGGATGCTGCCTGTAATGGAGGGCATTTCTTATGGAGAAAGTTTGAGGGAGATAAGGCTTTTCTCATTGGAGAGAAGAAGGGGGTGGGGTGCCTTGATAGAGGTGAACAAGGTGATGAGATGCACAGAGTGAGTGAAAAGTGAGAGACTTTTTCTCCTATGGCATAAATGGCTATTACACAGCGGCATAATTTTAAGGTGAATGGAGGATGGATAAGAGGATAGGGAATGGTAGGTGGTTGGATGGACTGCCAATGGTGGGAGTAAAATTAGACACATTCGGGACATTTAATGGACTCTTGGACAGATACATGGACAATAGTAAAATGAAGGGTATGTAGGCTAG
Organism: Chiloscyllium punctatum; assembly: GCF_047496795.1. Lineage (NCBI taxonomy): Eukaryota > Metazoa > Chordata > Chondrichthyes > Orectolobiformes > Hemiscylliidae > Chiloscyllium > Chiloscyllium punctatum. The sequence continues at coordinate 45,802,641 of NC_092771.1, read as the reverse complement.
TTTGATCTTACAGTCAGATAAAAGGTTGGCATGAAATCATGGCTGAAGGGTCTTGGCTGAACTGTTCTGTGTTCTGTGTTCTGTCTGGTAAACTGGGTAATAAGCTCAGATCAATGTAAAAAGGATATGGCATTCAGGAGGAGCTAGTGAACTGGATACAAAATTTGCTTGATGGTGGGAGACAGAGGGTGATGGGAGACATGTTGTTTTTCTGACTGGAGGCATGGGGCCAGCGGTGGAGTGGGTCCACTGTTGTTTGTCATTTGGATAAATGGTTTAGATGGGAGTATTGGTTTCTTGGTAAGTAAGGATTTTGGGTGTCACTGAAATTGGTGGTAAAGTGGTCAGTGGAGAAGGTTATCTATGATACCAACAGGATGAACAGAAATGCTGGGATAGTGGGCTGAAGAATAGCAGATAAAGGTGAGGTGTTCCATTTTGGTGAAACAAACCAAGGTGGGACTTGTACAATTAACGTTCGGGCCCTGGGTAGTGTTATCAGTCAGAGAGACCCAGGGATGCAGGTACACAGTTCTTTGAATGTGGTGTCACAGGTAGACAGACTGGTGAAGCAGGCGTTTGGGGTGGTTACCTTCATTGGGAGAGCATTAAGAGTAAGAATTGGGATGTCATGTTGTATCTGTACAAGATATTGGTGGGGCCACCATAAAAACATTGTCGATCAGGAGGAAGAACTCCTCTAGTCACTTACTTCCTTTAAGGAAGAGCATTAAGTATTCTAACCTAGTCTGGCCAACATTTGACTCCCGACCCACAGCAATATGGCTGACTCTGAGCTACCCTCTGGTTAATTAGCAGTTGGATCAAAGAATGTTAGTCCAGGCAGTGACACCCACATCCCATGAATGAATAAATAAAAATACATTTGTCCCTCCCTTCCTCTGTACACCCCTCCAGCTGCAGCAATCCGTCCTGGCTTTGTAACACCGTTCAGACCCTGACCCCTCTCTGTAACACTCTCACCACCTCCAGCACCTTCACCTCTCCCTGTTCCTATTGTGTCAATAAACCCTGACCATGGCTCCCCATCCCACTGCCCTCCTCCTTCTAGCATACCCTTTGCAATCTATTTAACATTTACTCCTAAAACACTCTCTCACTTCAGGATTTTAAGTACTTTTTGGGGATCTTCTCAGCCTCTTAATCTAGTATGATCCCTTTTGTCCTGAGTGCGGGACCAATGGCAATTTCTTGCTGAGGTTTATACTGTTTCAATGGAATGTCCTTCTGTTGAGCGTTTTACACTGTTCCTTCAAATGTTTTCTGCTGTCCATTTACAGACACGTGTTTCAGTCTGTTTAGCCTGTTTACCTTGGTCAGTTCTCCTGTCACACACATGTAATTGGCTATTTTTGTTTCTAGTTGCAGCTTGTCCTCTGTGATTCACTTTAAAACTTTATATTTATTTAAACTGCACTTTATCACAATTTCCCGAAGGATCTCTGCAGGTGACATGACTCATTCACTAAGTTTCATTACAAGGTCGCTCTGCGATAGTTATGTCCCTTAACAGTTGCACAATGTGTTTTTCAAAGCAATACTGAAAAAAAATCCGAAGTCCTCTTCCAATATCAATGTTGACCGTGTGATTGTCCCAGATTATAAGAATATTGAGGTTTTCCAAAATTACCACAATGCCTTTGTTAAAAAATTCCAATGAGTTCCTGTGTAATGCAGTGATGAGCAATGGAATACTGTTCAGTGGCTAAAACTGTTCTGCTGCTTGTGTCCTTGGCAATAGTAGCAAGAATTTACATTCAGACTGACTCTACTTCATGATCTGCAGCCAAATGCTTTCTCTGTAATGCCTTTGTTATCCATTATTTTTCGTGTTACCCATTTTTCCTGAGTTTCCACAAGATTGTGAACCATTGAATATTTTTGTTCACCCTATATCCATGTTTCTCTGGTGTCTAAATCTCTTTTATCTCTGTGTCACAAATCCATCTACCTTATTACAGTGACGTTGTCCATTTAACAAAAAAACATAATTTACTCTTTCCCACAATCTTCTGTCACAAATCTTTTCGCTGATGTACAATTTTAGTTAAACTCTGTCCCTTCCTGTTCCTTTCTGCTTGTCTTCACTCACATCCCCATGCTGCTCCGATGCTTCACCTTTTCTCTTTGGATTTGGAAAGCTCCTTTCACCTGAACCCAGTCCCAGCATCCTCTCTGTCAGTTGAAAGCCCTGTCCATAAACCTACCGACATGATCGGCCAGGACCCTGGTCCCAGCACGGTTCCAGTGGGACCATCCGAATGGATTATTTATTAAATCAGGTATGGGGTATGGGTGTCTCTGGCTGACCAGCCTTTCTTGCCAAGTCCTAGCTGCCCTTGTACTGAGTAACTTGCTTGGCATTTGAAGAGGGTAATTGGGAGGCAAATACTTTGCTGTGGCTATGTCGTGCAGACCACGTGAGGATGGGCAGATGTCCTTCTCTGAATGACATAGCAGCCTGGGATACCTGCAGCGGTGTTTGTGCAGTGTGTCCAGGAAGCTTTTCTAACTCAGTATGTAGATTGTCTGACCAGAGGGGAGCCCATATTGGATTTGGCACTTGGTAACGAACCGGGACAAGTGATGGGCTTGTTAATGTGTGAACATTTTGGTGATCCTGACCACAATTCTGTGACTTTCACCTTGGTTATGGAGAGAGATAAGTGCGTGCAACAGGGTAGGTTTTACAATTGGGGGAAGGGTAAATACGATGCTGTAAGACAGGATCTGAGGAGCATAAGTTGGGAGCATAGGCTGTCAGGGAAGGATGTTGTGGAAATGTGGAACTTTTTCAAGGAACAGATACAACGTGTCCTTGATATGTATGTACCTGTCAGGCAGGGAAGAGATGGTCGTGTGAGGGAACCTTAGTTGACGAGGGAGGTTGAATGTCTTGTAAAGAGGAAGAAGTAGGCTTACATAAGGTTGAGGAAACAAGGTTCAGACAGAGCATTGGAGGGACACAGGATAGCCAGAAGAGAGCTGAAGAAAGGGATTAGGAGAGCTAAGAGAGGGCGTGAAAAATCTTTGGCGGGTAGGATCAAGGATAACCCCAAGGCATTTTATGTGTATGTGAGAAACATGAGAATGACGAGAACGAGGGTAGGTCCGATCAAGGTCAGTAGTGGGAGACTGTGTATTGAGTCGGAAGAGATAGGAGAGGTCTTGAATGAGTACTTTCCTTCAGTATTTACAAACGAGAGGGACCATATTTTTGAAGAGGAGAGTGTGAAACGGACTGGTAAGCTAGAAGAGATTCTTGTTAGGGAGGAAGATGTGTTGGGCATTTTGAAAAACTTGAGGATAGGCAAGTCCCCCGGGCCTGACGGTATATATCCTAGGATTATGTGGGAAGCAAGAGAGGAAATTGCAGAGCTGTTGGCAATGATCTTTTCGTCTTCACTGTCAACGGGGGTGGTACCAGGGGACTGGAGAGTGGCGAATGTTGTGCCCCTGTTCAAAAAAGGGAATAGGGATAACCCCCGGAATTACAGGCCAGTTAGTCTTATTTCAGTGGTCGGCAAAGTAATGGAGAGGGTACTGAGGGATAGGATTTATGAATATCTGGAAAGACATTGCTTGATTAGGGAGAGCCAGCACGGATTTGTGAGGGTTAGGTCTCGTCTTACAAGTCTTATTGAATTCTTTGAGGAGGTGACCAAGCATGTGGATGAGGGTAGAGCAGTGGATGCAGTGTACATGGATTTTAGTAACTGGATTAGTGGTGCTGGAAGAGCACAGCAGTTCAGGCAGCATCCGAGGAGCAGCGAAATCGACATTTCGGGCAAAAGCCCTTAGTAAGACATTTGATAAGGTTCCCCATGGTAGGCTCATGTGGAAAGTCAGGAGGCGTGGGATAGAGGGAAATTTAGCCAGTTGGATAGAAAACTGGCTAACCGGTCGAAGTCAGAGAGTGGTGGTAGATGGTAAATATTCAGCCTGGAGCCCAGTTACAAGTAGAGTTCCACAGGGATCAGTTCTGGTCCTCTGCTATTTGTAATTTTTATTAATGACTTGGAAGAAGGAGTCGAAGGGTGAGTCAGTAAATTTGCAGATGATACGAAGATTGGTGGAGTTGTGGATAGTGAGAAGGGCTGTTGTTGGCTGCAAAGGGACTTAGATATGATGCAGAGCTGGGCTGAGGAGTGGCAGATGGAGTTCACCCTGTCAAGTGTGAGGTTGTCCATTTTGGAAGGACAAATAAGAATGCGGAATACAGGGTTAACGGTAGGGTTCTTCGTAAGTGGAGGAGCAGAGGGATCTTGGGGTCTATGTTCATAGATCTTTGAAAGTTGCCACTCAGGTGGATAGAGCTTGTAAGAAGGCCTATGGTGAATTAGCGTTCATTAGCAGAGGGATTGAATTCAAGAGTCGTGAGGTGATGTTGCCGCTGTACAGGACCTTGGTTAGGCCACATTTGGAGTACTGTGTGCAGTTCTGGTCGCCTCACTTTAGGAAAGATGTGGAAGCGTTGGAGAGGGTGCAGAGAAGATTTACCAGGATGTTGCCTGGAATGGAGAATAGGTCGTACGAGGATAGGTTGAGATGCTAGGCCTTTTCTCATTGGAACGGCGAAGGATGAGGGGTGACTTGATAGAAGTTTATAAGATGATCAGAGGAATAGATAGAGTAGACAGTCAGAAACTTTTTCCCCGGGTACAACTGAGTGTTACAAGGGGACATAACTTTAAGGTGAAGGGTGGAAGGTATAGGGGGGATGTCAGGGGTAGGTTCTTTACCCAGAGAGTGGTGGGGGCATGGAATGTGCTGCCTGTGGGAGTGAGAGAGTCAGAATCATTGGTGACCTTTAAGCGGCAATTGGATAGGTACGTGGATGGGTGCTTAAGCTAGGACAAATGTTCGGCACAACATCGTGGGCCGAAGGGCCTGTTCTGTGCTGTATTGTTCTATGTTCTATCTATGTTCTATACATTTCATTGGGCACTGGAGATTTCTCCACCTTTACGCCTGTGAAAACATTTAATACCTCCTCTTTATTGATCTTAACATGTTCTGGGACCTCAGCATCCCAACTGAAATCCCTGGCTACAATGCCTTTCTCCTGTGTGAATACAGATGGGAAGTATTCATTGAAGACCTCATCTGCTTTCTCTGACTCCATGCACAGATTGTCCCTTTGGTTTCTCACAGGCCTTCCTCTTTCGCTGGGAATCCTCTTACTCTCAAGATGCTGATAAAATGCCTGTGGCTTTTCCGCAATTGTATCTGCCAAATATATTTCATGACCATTGTTTGTCCCTCATTTTCCACAATCCCCTTGCACTCTCTATACTTGGTGAAGGGCTTCACCTGATTTTATTGCACTGTATTTTCTTTATCAAAGTCACGATATCACTTGATCAGTATTCCCTGGACTTGCTGCCTTTACTATTCACTCTTCAAGGAGCACACTGGCTCTGTGTTCTCACTGCATCACTTTTAAATACTCCACTTTCCTAACATGGACCCAATGCAGGGAGTTCCTCCCAGTCTATGTTTGCCAGATCCTCTGTAATGATCGTGATACTGATAGGAGGCACAGTTGTGAGGGGGACAGACAGGAGACTGTGTGGCTCCAGAGGAGACCCCAGGATGGTGTGCTGCCTCCCAGGTACCAGGGTCAAGGATGTCTCTGAGTCGTTATTGAACATTATGAAGGGGGGAGGGTGAACATCCAGAGGTCATTGTGCATATTTGTCTCCCTCTGTCATGTGGACTAAGGGATTGGGTCCTGTGAAATGAGTACAGGAAGTCAGGTGAGAAGTTAAAAAAGCAGGATATTGACCTTAATGATCTCCAGATTACTCCCAGTGCCAAGTGCCAGTGAGGATAGAAATAGAAAGGTAGGCTGGATGGATGTGTGGCTGAGGAGCTGGTATAGTGGGCAGGGTTTTCAGTTCTTGTGTCATTGGGATCTCTTCTGGGGTAGAGGGAACCTGTACAAAGGGAATGGTTTGCACTTGAAGCAAAGGGACACAAGTATCCCAGGGAGGAGATTTGCTAGTGTTACCCAGCAGGATTTAAACGAGTTTGGCAGGGAGTTGAGACTCTGAGTGAGAGAGGGACCATCGAAAGTCAGGGGAAATACATCAGCCATCAAGAGCAAGTTACCTACTCAGGATATCCAGGGGCACAGTCGAGGGAGGGAAAGATATCTGGTTTGACTGGTAAGGCAGATGAGCTCAGAGCATGGATTAGCTCTGGGAACTGGGATATTATAGCCATATCAGAAACATGGCTGAGAAAAGGGCAGGACCCGCAGCTCAGTGTTCCAGGATAAAGAAACTACAGGCGTGACAGAAGGACAAGTAAGTGAGGAGGGGGAGTTGTCCTTTTGATTAGGAAGGACATGACACCTGTGCATCGAGACAATTCTGTTAAACAGACATCAAATGAGGCCATAAATTTAAAAGTTAGAAACAAAAAGGGGATGGTCAGTCTGCTGGGATCGGGTTCTAGACCCTCAAATAGCCAGCGGGTACGAGAGGAGCAAATGTGTGGTGAGTGTGCAGGTACATATACAAATAATAGAGTAGTATTGGATGGAGATTTTAACTTCCCCTGGATTGGCTGAGTCACCCAGAGTGTAAAAGGCCCGTACTGGGTGGAATTTGTAAAATGTGACCAAGAAAGTTTCCTCAATCAAGACGTAGATGACTCTACGCTATTCGGGCGGGTGCAACACTGGACCTCTCCTCAGAAAACAAGGTCAGGCAAGTGACTGAAGTATCAGTCAGAGAGCACATTGCGTCCAGTCACCACAACTGTCTTTGTTTTAACATAGTTGTGGAAAACGATCAGACAGGTTGACAGATTTAGGTCTTAAACTGGAACTGGGCCAATATTGGGGCCATTCAGGAGGATCAAGCAGGGGTTGATTGGGTGAAGGTAAAAATCACACAACACTAGGGTATAGTCCAGATGGTTTACAGAGGAACCTCGATGATCTGAACGAGATGGGCGGGCACTATTTCATTCAGATAATTGATTATTTGGTTAATCGATTCAATACCTTTCTTCTGGGGCTCGGAGTTTTCAGTTCAGTCTGCTCCCTGTTCAGGTGACTAGGCAGCAGCAAGCCATGAGTGAGCCCCCACACCCTGTCAGACCCCAAAAAACTCGCTCGCCTCCAAACCCATCCAACACCGCCCCCACCCGCCCCTCAACGTCGCCCCCCCCACCTGTCCCAAACCCACCAAAAAGCGGCCCCTGCTGCCAAAACCGTCCGAAACCACCCTCCACTCGCCTCCTGCCCCCACTTCCCAAACACGTTCAACATCAACTTCAGCCCGTCCCCAAACCCGTCCAACACTGCCCTCAGTCTACCACACCCACCGTCCAATCCATGTCCACGCCCATGCCCCCATCAACCCCTCCCCCTTCTGGGCAGCTGACTGAATGCACGTTCAGACAGCCACACACAACTTTTTACTGCAACATCTCAAAAAGTTTCACTTCTGCCCTATACAGGACAATGTTCAAGAGAATATCTGGAAAAGGGGGGGTTCAGGATTTACCCCTATATATAACTCTCAGCTAAGTGTGGAGAGAGGGTGAGAGGTCAGTCATTTGGAGATGGTCCCTGGGCTCGATGTCCAGGACTGTTCTCAGCAGTATTTCAGTTAGCCGAGATCTGTTTTAATTAGTGTAAACAAAAACAAACACAATCATGATTGAAATGGCTCTTTGATGTAATGTTTCTATTGGGAACTCAAGATCTCCTTTGAATAATCTGATATTGGGTTAATTGATATTTGGATAATCGAGGTCCCTTTGTATTTGAAAGTGCTAGCTTTAGAAGCTCTGGTGATCATTCTAAAAAGATGAAGGACTTAATCGAAGCTTGTTTAATATTCCATTCCATGACTCTGCCATCCTGTTGCTATAAATTCGGTGCCTTTGGATTGTGCTCCCAAATCGACCTGTTGAAGAAACAGTGCTTCGAAAGCTAGTGCTTGCAAATAAACCTGTTGGACTATAACCTGGTGTTGTGTGATTATTAACTTTGCCCACCCCAGTCCAACACCGGCACGTCCTAATCATGACTAAAATAGATTGGGTCAGTCTGTTTGAATGAAAAAGAATGACTGGCAAATGGGAGGCTTTTAAAAGTGTGATCTCAAGCATCCAGTATGTCCCTGTTAGGGTGAAGGGAAAAGCTAGCAGGTTTAGGAATCCCTAGCCGATGAGAGGTGTCGTCACTCTGTTCAGGAAAAAGGGGAAGGCACACATTGTCTTTAATGTTTCCGATTCTATGTAACCTCTTACAGTCCTAAAAACACGATCAATCAGGGGATACCCAAAAGGCCTCCCAGGTCCCTGCAGCACTCCCAAACTGTAGATCCCACCCCAAATCATGTCACTTTCAGTTCCTATAAGACTCACTATCTGCTTAAATCCTCCTATCACTCGCACCCCACTATTAATGTAATCTCCTCCAGTCTCTCCATCTACAACTCATCTCCATAACCTTCTCCAGCACTTACACCTCTATCTGTGTAAACGCCACCCTCCCCGATAACCCTTCCCATTTTTACCATTCTGGAGGAGGTTACTAATGCTCCCTTATCTGTGAAACTGTCTCCAACCAAAATTACTGCCTTGCTGGAAAATCTGTCAGACTCCACACCCTCCGTATCTAACTAATCTGCAGAACCTAAACCTTCCTGTATCTATAAACATTATCCATGAATACCCTCCATATCTCTGTTTGATCCTCCAGTCTATACAACCCACTTCCTCTCTAAACTTCTCCATTCACCTAAAACACTCCTGTCTGTGTAAACCACTCCATCCTACCAACATCCATATCTGTTTAAAATGTTCCATCCCTCCCAACCTCCCCAGCTCTATGAACTCCTGCAGGCCCGATAGCTCTCCACATTGCTGTAACACCCTCGTGGTTATATGGTCCTCCCTCCCTGTGAAACCACCCCAGTCCCCACAGCCCTCCCAGTCTGGGTCATCTGTTCCAGATCAGACTATTGGTGTCTCTATTACCTGTAGCACTCCGAGCAAACCCTTCCTAATTGTATCAATTCATTCAGATCCCATCCTCTCCAGCCTCCCGAAACACCTTCCTGCCATTGTGACCCTCCCTATTTAGAACACAGAACAGTACAGCACAGTACAGGCCCTTCGGCCCTTGATAATGTGCCGATCTTTTATCCTACTCTATCCTGCAGACCATTCAAAGAAGAAAAGAACAAAGAAAATGCCAGCACAGGACCAGGCCGTTCAGCACTCCACGCCTGTGCTAATCCAGATCCTCTGTCTAAACCTGCTGCCTATTTTCTAAGGATCTGTATCCTTTTGATTCCTGCCCATTCATGCATCTGTTTAGATACATCTTAAATGATGTCATCGTTCCCACCTCTACCACCTCCGCTGGCCCCCATCACCCTCTGCATAAAGTACGTTCCACGTATATCTGTCCTAAACCTTTCCCCTCTCACTTCGAGCTTGTGACCCCCAATAAGTGCATTCCACACTCTGGGGGAAAAAGCTTCTTGCTATCCACCATGTCTACACATCTCATGAGTTTGTAGACATCAATCAGGTCTCCAGTCAACCTTTGTCTTTCCAATAAAATCTGTTCAACCTCTCTTTATAGCTAGCCCCTTCCATACCAGACAACATCTGGGTGAACTTCCTCTGCACCCTCTCCAAAGCATCCACATCCTTTAGATAATGTGGTGATCAGTACTGTATGTAACATTCCAAATGTGGCCGAACCAAAATCCAATACAACTGTAACATGACCTGCCAACATTTTTCACTCGAGAGCCCGTCCAATGAAGGAAAGCATGCTGTATACAGCCTTAACCACTCTACTGACCCGCGTTGTCACCTTCAAGGAACAATGGACCTGAATACCCAGGTCTCTCTGTACGTCAATTTTCCCCAGGACTTTTCCATTCACTGTATAGTTCACTTTTGAATTGGATCTTGTGAAATGCATCCCCTCGCATTTGCCTGGATTGAACTCCCCATCTGCCATTTCTCTGCCCATCTCTCCAATCGATCGATATACTGCAGTGTTCTCTGACTGTCCCCGTCACTATCTGCTACTCCACTAATCTTAGAGTCATCTGCAAACTTGCTAATCAGGCAACTGATACCTTCCTCCAAATCATTTATGTATATCACAAACAACAGTGGACCCAGCACAGATCACTGTGGAACACCACAGGGCACAGGTCTCCGTTTTGAGAAATTCATTTTACTGTAATCCATGTGCATATCCAAAAGTTAATTAAATGTCCCTAATGTTGCTCTCTCTACCACCAACGCTGGCAGTGCATTCCACATACCCACCACTCTCTGTGTAACGTACGTACGTCTGACATCTCCCATAAACCTTCCTCCAAAGTACCTTAAAATTATGTCCCATCGTTATAGCCATTTTTACAATGGGAAAATTCTCAGGCCAGTCCACTCTGTGTATGCCTCTCATCATCTTGTAGACCTCTATCAATTCAGCTCTCATCCTTTTACATTCCAATTAGAAAAGCCCTGGCATCCCCAACATTTTTTCATTAGACCTGCCCTCCAATCCACAAAATATCCTTACAAATCTCTGCACCCTCGTCAAAGCATCCACATCTTTCCTATAATGAGGCGACCGGAACATAACACAATATTCCCAGGAGGATTAACCAGGGCTGTATAGAGCTGCAGCATAACCTCACAGGTCTTAAACTCAATCCCTTGGCTAATGAAAGCTAACACATCACACACCTTCGTACCACCCCTATCAACTTGGCTGGCATCCTTGAAGGATCAATGGATGTGGACCCCAAGGTTCTTCTGTTTCTCCACACTACGAAGAATCCTGCCTTTAACCCAGTAGAGGTTTTCTGCAGAATCCTTCAATCTTAAACCCTCCCTATTGTGGTATCTTCCTCCAGTCCCCACAAAACTCATAGACTGTGAAACGTCTTCACGTCCCTACAATTCTCCCTCGCTCTATAACCTCCTTTATTGACGTGCACCCTCAAAACTACCAAAGCTAATTTTAGCCACTTCAATATTATTAATAAATGCAAAATCCTCCAATCCTGATATTCCTCCCTCACTCTGTAACCCTCACCATCCTCCATTGTCCCTCTGGGGAACATTGCAGAGGAAGGAAGAGTTTTTGAGTCCAGGTCATGTTACGGAGGTAGGAAGGGCTGCAGAACCTGGAGGATAGTACAAATGTAGGAAGGGACGGGGATCCTGCAGGAGGTTATATATATCCTGCAGGAGCAGGATTCATATAACCTGCAGGATGGGACCGAGACTGTGTTGTGGAACCTGAAGGATATTTTAGTCTGAATGATTCATTTGTTTTTGATTAGACTATTAGCCTGATCTTGATGACCTAAGTTTGCAGATGTTTACAAGAATTGGCTGTGGACAGCTTCAGATTGCCAGGCTAGGAAATGTGAGGTCAGATGTGAATCTATTTACCCATTCTGTCTGTGTGCCTGACACTGACCTGGTGCTGCTCTAATAGAAAGCACTCTCCATGTATCTGTTAATCTCCAGGTCGACAGGACTGACCAGAGCTCACCTCATCAAAGCCTTCGTTAGAATGTTCTTTTTTTTAATTATTATTTTCAAGTATCAGTTTCGTGCAGGAATTGTGTTGATTCCATGTTAAGAGAATGAAGCCATTATCATTGGAGATTAGGAAGCCTTCAAAAATGCGATAATGGCTTTCCAGAGACAGTACATAGTATTCCTGTTAGAGTGGAAGGAAATGTTGGTGGGTGTAGGGTATGCTGGATAACGAGAGAACAAAGGTTTAGGGTAAGAAAAAGAAGGAAACATTTGTCAGGTATAGACATGAGAAATCAAGTGAATCCTCAGACTATAAAGGCAGGAGGAGTATACTTAAGAGGGAAATCAGGAGGGTAAAAAGAGGACTTGAGATAGCTTTGACAAATAGAGTTAAGGAGAATCAAAAGGATTTTTATAAATACATAAAGGACAGGAAGGTAACTAGGGAGAAGATCAGCAAGGCAGCCTTTGTGTGCAGCCGGAGGAGATGGGGGCGATACTAAGTGAGTGTTTTGCAACAGTGTTTACTGTGGCGAAGGACATGGAAGATATGGAATGTGGGGAAATAGATGATGACACCTTGAAAAGTGTCCATATTAAAGAGGAGGGGGTGCTGGATGCCTTGAAATACATAAAAGCGCATAAATCCCCAAGATCTGATCAGGTGTACCTTGGAATCTGTGGGAAGCTAGGGAAGTGATTGATGGGCCCCTTGCTGAGAAACTTGTATCATTGAGCATTACAGGTGAGGTGCTAGAAGACTGGAGGTTGACCAATGTGGTGCTACCATTTAAGAAAGGTGGTAAGGGAAAGCTAGTGAACTATAGTCCAGTGAGCCTGACATCAGTAGTGGGTAAATTGTTGAAGGGAATCCCGCAAGATAGGATTTACATATAATTAGAAAGGCAAAGAGTGACTAGGGATAGTCAGCGTGACATTGTGTGGGAAAACATGTCTCAAGAAATTAATTGCATTTTATGAAGAAGTAACAAGAAGGATTGATGAGGGGCGATCATTGGATGTGATCTATATGGACTTCAGTGAGGTGCTTGAAATAGTTCCTCATGGGAGATTGGTTAGCAAGGTTAGATCTCATGGAATACAGGGATAACTAGCTGTTTGGATAGAGAACTGGCTTGAAGGGAGAAGAAAGAGGGTAGTGGCGGAGGGTTGCTTTTCACACTGAAGGCCGATGATGTGCCACAAAGATCGGTGCTGGTGCCACTAATTTTCGTCATTATATAAATGATTTGGACATGAACATAGGAGGTACAGTTAATAAGTTTGCAGATGACGCCAAAAAGTGAGAGATAGTGCACAGTGAAGAAGGTTACCAGAGATTACAACGGGATCTGGATCAGATGGGCAAATGTGCTGAGGAGTGACAGATGGAGATTAATTTCGATAAATGTGAGGTGCTACATTTTGGGAAAGCGCCTCTGAGCAGAACTTGTACACATAATGGGAAGGTACTAGGGAATGTTGCTGAACAAGGAGACCGTGGAGTTCATAGCTCCTTGAAAGTAGAGTCACAGGTAAGCGGATAGTGAAGAAGGTGTTTGGTATGCTTTCCTTTATTGGTCAGAGTATTGATTATAGGAGTTTGGAAGTCATATTGCAGCTGTTCAGCACACTGGTTAGGGCACTTTTGGAATATTGCGTGCAGTTCTGGTCTTTGTCCTATTGGAAGGATGTTGTGAAACTTGAAAGTGTTTAGAAAGGTTTTACAATGATATTACCAAAGTTAGAAGATTTGAGCTATCGGGAGTGGCTGGAATGACTGGGACTGTTTTCTCTGGAGCGTCAGAGGCTAAGGGGTGATATTCTTGAGGTTTATAAAATCATGAGGGGCATGGATAGGACAAACAGACAAGGTCTTTTCCCTGGGGTGGTAGAGACCAGAGCTGGAGGGCATAAGTTTTGGGTGAGAGATGAAAGATTTAAAAGGGATCTAAGGGGCAACCTTTTCACGCAGAGTGTGGTTATGTATGGAATGTACTGCCAGAGGAAGTGGTGGAGGCTGGTACAATTGTAGCATTCAAAACGCATCTAGATTGGTATATGAATAGAAAGGGTTTATTGGGATATGGGCCAAGTTCTGTCAGATGGGACGAGATTAGGAAAGGATATCTGGTCGGTGTGGACGAGTTGGACTGAAGTGTCCATTTATGTGCTGTACGTCTCTAGGTCTCTGGCTCTAAATGTTTTCCATTGTTCATTTACAGACTGACATTTCAGTCTGTTTCCCCTGTTTACCTTGGTCAGCTCTCTCTCAAAATCATGTAATTGGCTTTGTTACTGGTGCTCGGGTGTGCTTTATGGTCACTTTAAAATGTCATAATCTCTTTGAATTCTGGTGTAATTTCTTGGAGGATCTCGGTGTGATATTACTCATTCACTCAGCTTCATCACCCATTGGTCGATCAGAGATAGTTACATCCCTAGCTATTTGCACAATAGAAACACTGACAAAAACATTCAAAGAGGATCTCGGATAATATTACTCTTGCCAATGTGTCTGTCCCAAATTACACAAAGATTGAAGACTGCAAAAATGATCTCACCACCTTTGCTACAATTTCTAATGAATTCCTGTTTAATGCAGGGATGAGCAATGAAATACTGCAAGGCAGCATAAAAACTGTTCTCCTCCTTGTGTTTTTGACACATCGCACCCAGAATTTGCATTCAGGCTGATTCAGCTGCATAATCTGAGGCCAAATGCTTTCTCTGTAATGCCTTTGTTATCCAGTACTGTCAGGGTTCCCATCTTGCTTTTCCATTCTGCCTGAGATCCTGTAAGGTTGTTTACTGTTGAATATTTATGTTCCACCTTTTGTTCACCCTGTAATCATGTCTGTCTGGTGACTAAATCTCATTTTTCTCTGTATCACAAGTCACCTTATTGGAGATACTTTGTTCATGCAAAGAAATTATAATTTCCTCTTTCCCACAATGTCCCACCACAAACCGATTCATTGATGTGCAGTTTTCGTTAAACTCTGCCCCTTCCTGTTCCTTTCTGCTTGACTTCAGCCACATTCCCATGCTGTTCCTAGGCTTCACATTTTCTCTTTGGATTTGGAAAGCTCCTTTCACCTGAACCCTGTCCCTGTATCCTCTCTGTCAGTTTAAAGCCCTGTCCATAAACCTACCAACATGATTGACCAGGACACTGCTCCCAGCAGGGTTGATTTTAATTCACTCGTGGGATATTGCTGTCTCTGGCTGGCAAGCATCTCAGGCCCACCCTGACCAGTCTTAGAGCTGAGTGGCTTGCTAGATCATTACATTGGGCATTTGAGCGTCAATTCCATTGCTCTGGGTCTGGATTCATATGTAGGCCAGACAGGCAGCCAAAAACAGATTTCCTGACTGAGAAGGTATGAAACAGTTAGATGGGTATCCCTGACACCGGCATTAAATTCTGGATGAACAGTCTACTGAGAGGAACACAAGGTCATTGCCTGCCCCATTGATTGCTCCCTCATCCCTGAGTACTGATCCTAGTGCACCTTCTTCCTGACAGTGGTTTGATCCTGATACCTTCCTGCACTCTGGTGATATCTCTCAGTCTCTCTCCATGTGGTATCTGTCACTGTGAGGGTCTAATTGCTGCCACCTTTTGCAGCTACGCCAGATCCTGAGCCAACAGAACTCTCCACTCCAGAGAGACGCTACAGCACAGGCCAGGGATGGAGACTGGGATTTTCCAGATCTCTGTGGGACTCAGTGCCATTCTCCTTGTATAACCCTTGCTGCATCAGTTTACTTTCCCATTGTGTCTGTTTCTCTATTTCCTATAGGTACTCAGGATGCTCCTGACTCAGCAGAATTCACAATTCCTGTCTCGTCCATCACCACACTGAAGACAGTTGGTCAGCCTGAGAGAGATGGAGAGTGAGATCTGGAGGCTTCAGTAAATCCTGAAGTGAGGTAAGATCACTCACAGTGAACAGAGTAGAGTGTATTTAAGGGATCGAACTTTAGTCGAGAAGACATGACACAGATACAGTGTTGAAGCACGAATACAGAGCACAATGGTCCCAGGCTCAAGCCCCACCCTCTTGTTAACGTTCATCTCTGCTGTACCGAGCCTTCCTATGCCAATCCAGTAAGTTGACAGTTATCAATCTAGGCCTGTGCTGTCTTAGTGAGGATCAGTACAACAGAGGGGAAAACAGGCCTCCCCTAGGAGATCACATTGAAACCTGGGATCTTTCTGTTCTATATTCACTCCTCACGCTGTCTCTTGTCGGGTGATAGAGTCATACAGCAAGGAGACATACCTTTCGGTCCAACTCATTTGTGCCAATGAATGCTTGTAATTCCCAGAAAATTTCCTATTTCTTTAACCTCCACCCCTCCCATAATCCTGCTGTATATTTGAAACCGACTGTAATTTTGACGACTCTCCCTATGTGTAAATTGCTCCAGTCTCGATAACATGCCCAATCTCAATAATCTCATCCTGCACGCAGTACAATAATCCCTATTTCTGTAGTCTTGCACAATACTTACAGTGCCCCCGTATCTGTAAAATCCTCCAGCCTGGCCCAAAATACCCACCTGTATACCTTCCTCAAGCCCCAGGAGAACACGATATCACTGTAACGTTCTGCAGGCCAGATCACATTCCCTCCTCCTGGCCTATAGCACCACATGACCTCAGTAACCTTCTCCCATCCGTACCGACCTTCTTATCTGTATAAACACCTCCAGACCCTTTTCAAACCACAACAGCACTCCACATCTCTGTTTTGTCCTCCACTCCCTACATTCTCTCTTTGCATAATTCTGCAATTTGGGGCAGCATGGTGGCTCAGTGGTGAGCAATGGTGCCTCACAGCGCCAGGGACCCAGGTTCAATTCCAGCGTTGGGTGAATGTTTATGTGGAGTTTGCACTTTCGTCCTGTTTCTGCGTGGGTTTCCTCCGGGTGGATTTCCCCCTGCACCAGCCGTTGGAACTGTTGTTATCTGGATCCCCTCTAGCAGGCGTTGCAACACTCCTCACGTCTGTAACTGTATACAGAGAATGCAGCTCTTCCCAAATATGTGACATCCTCTTCTGCTGATAGCTCTTATAGTTCCTCACAATATCTCACCTCCTCCATTCCCATCTGTGCTCGAGATCTCTCAAATTTCTTTATTCTTGTTTAAACTTCTGATCACCTAAAATCTCTCCCTTTTTTAAATTGTAAACCATTCAGCTTCTGTAACTCTCCATATAACTGTATTCAATAATAGCACAGGTTCCCTTCCTAAATCTCTATACTTACAATGGTTGCATGTACTAAATTGGCACTTCCCATTCTCCTTATCCATCCCAGGACTTCCAGCCCCTACAATCCCACGACTTTGAATGCTCCCATTCTCTGCACCTCCTCATGTCCTGAGGGTCCTTGAACACCACCAGTGCTCCAAAAGTTTATATTCCCCTCAGTTACTGCAAGTCTTCTAACTCTGTAACATCCAACAGTCTCTAGTACCATACAATATTTGCTGGCTGTCAATTGCATTTGTTGAAGTCTACACATCTCTGTAAACAGCTCAGAAAAAGCCGTTTAGACTCCGTCATGGACAAGCCACAAGCTCCGTCATGGACAAGCCACAATCTCTCTATTTTCTTTGCCTTCTTCAGTGTCTGCACCACTCGCTATATCTTCCAGTAACGTTCATGAGTTGCTGCAGGTCTGCCTAGCTCCCCGATAACCTGTTCCATCCCCTACAGCTCCCTCAATCACTGTAACACCCTCTGCTCTGTCTAATCCTTCTCATTCCCACTGTCTTCCAGGCACAACAGTGATCCTGTAAGAGAGCAGTGCGGAATGGGATGTTATAAATCTCAGCTGAGGCTTGAGGCCTACCATTACCTGGGAGTCACAAGGGGAGAGAACCTGAGAGAGAGCAGCACAAAGCAGGAGAATATAAATCAGCAGCGAGAATCGGGGCCGACTGGGACTTGAAGTTGGAGAAGCAGCAGAGCAGGAGGCTCGAAACCAGCACCGAGTCACAGAGGGAGTGACCGTGTGAGGGGTCATCTTGGAGCAGGAGCATGAGGCTGAATCACAGCTGGGAGTTAGAGGCAGCAAAGTGGGAGGATATTAATCAGCATTGAGTTTGGAGGCCTAATAGTGCCTGGGAGTCACAGAGACGGTGACCATGTGAGGGGCAGAGTGGTGTGGGAGCTGGAGGATTACCCATCCGTGGGAGTCACAGAGACGGTGATCCTGTGAGGGAGCAGAGTGGAGTGGGAGCTGGAGGATTACATGTACCTGGGAGTCACAGAGACGGTGACCCTGTGAGGGAGCAGGGTGGAGTGGGAGCTGGAGGATTACACGTACCTGGGAGTCACAGAGACGGTGACCCTGTGAGGGAGCAGAGTGGTGTGGGAGCTGGAGGATTACCCATCCGTGGGAGTCACAGAGACGGTGATCCTGTGAGGGAGCAGAGTGGAGTGGGAGCTGGAGGATTACACGTCCCTGGGAGTCACAGAGACGGTGACCCTGTGAGGGAGCAGAGTGGAGTGGGAGCTGGAGGATTACACGTACCTGGGAGTCACAGAGACGGTGACCCTGTGAGGGAGCAGAGTGGAGTGGGAGCTGGAGGATTACCCATCTGTGGGAGTCACAGAGACGGTGACCCTGTGAGGGAGCAGGGTGGAGTGGGAGCTGGAGGATTACACGTACCTGGGAGTTACAGAGATAACCTTCTGCTGCTGGGACCTGCCTGCACTGAGTTTGAAAGAAGTGCTAGAGCCATCACTGAAAAATCTGTAAGTTCACTGGCTGATAATAAACCGTGACTGTCAGTTAATTGCTGTAAGCCAGCAAATTTATTTTTTCAACTTCTGAAGTAAGGATTGAGCTCAGAAATATGAGGGAGATGTGAAATTTTGAGCCAGTATAATAAATTCCCTCAGTAAGCCACAGTTGAATAAGGGACTTAACCATATTGTGATGCCCTGGATGTTAACTTCATTCTAGGTCATTAAGTAAGTTACTCTAGACATGTTGTATGTTACGACATGCCAGCACATGTTTGTCAGGAAATGTGTTCTGTTACATTGGGAAGTCATAGCCCCTGCTGGTGTCCTAGATGTAAACGAGGTCTTGGAGATCAGACAGTGACGAGAGACTCTGTGATGCTGAGAGTTCGACGGATAGCACACACACAGAACAAATCACCCTGCAGACATGACTGCGTGGAATAAGGAAGGGAATGATGGATTAGGCAATCGAAGAGAAACTGTCAGGGAATCCAGGAATAGACTGATGTCTCCCTCCCAATTCAGTTTCCCAGTTTGGAAACTGATGAAAGTGCAGGCTGCTCAGGGGAGTGTAGTCAGAGCCATGTCTGTGGCACCACAAACAGCCTGACTGGACAGGAGGGGAGGGAGAAGGAAGGAGGAGCAATAGTCACAGGGGAGACTGGAAATTGAAAAAGGTTTCAGCGTGTCTGTAATTCCAGGATAGTGGGGTTAATAATGTCACTGTGTCTGCAGGACATTCGTCTGGGGGACAGTGAGCAGTCAAAGGTCATGTCCATGTTGGTAGGAATGACCTGGGTAGGAAGGGTGAAGTGATCTGGGAATCAGAATTTAAGGAGCTCCGTGGATGGTTGGCAAGCGGGAACTCAAATTTAGCAATCCCTGGAATACTCCCAGCGCTGTGTACAAGTGAGAACAAAATTCGGAGTTTTATGTGGATGAGAGTGTGACTGGAACGATGGTGCAGCAGGAAGGGCTTCAGATTCCTGGGACATTGGAACTGGTTCTGGGTAAGACAGCAATTGTACAAGCTGGAAGGGCTAACGTGACAGAGCTGGGACTGAATTTCTTACAGGGTGTGTGGGAGGGATGGAAAATAACTTGGCGTGTGCTTAGGATCCAAAAAGGAATAGTTGAGGAACTACCATGATTCTCAAAATAATGGGAGATACAGTTGGTACTAATTTACAACAAGTTTATCAGTGGTAGGTGGAGTAAGAAAGAAAGCCTTAATCTGAGGTACTCTGCAAGGACATAAATACTCGGAGTGTGCGGAGGTCCAGATGCAGATTCGTGTGTCGAAATCTGATGTACCGATCACCGAAAGCTGGCTCAGGGAATGGCAGGCCTTGGTGTTAAATATTGCCGGGTATAAAGGATTCAAAAATGATAGAAGGGAGGGGGGGGTGGGGGGGGAGAAGGGGGGGGGGGGTGGTAAGGGTGGGGGGGAGGGGGAGGTGGGAAGGGTGGGGGGGAAGGGGGGTGGAAGGGGGGGTGGGGGGGAAGGGGGTGTGGGGGGGGTGGGGGGGGGAAGGGGGGTGGAAGGGGGGGGAAGGGGGGGGTGGGGGGAAGGGGGGTGGAAGGGGGGGAAGGGGGGAATGGGGGGGTGGGGGGAGGGTGGAAGGGGTGTGGAAGGGGGGGTGGGAAGAGTGGGGGGGAAGGGGGGAGGGGGGTGGGGGGGAAGGGGGGGTGGGAAGGGTGGGGGGGGAAGGGGGGAGGGGGGTGGGGGGGGGAGGGGGGGGTGGGGGGAGGGGGGGAGGGGGGGGGAAGGGGGGTGGAAGGGGGGGGTGGGGGTGGAAGGGGGGGGTGGGGGTGGAAGGGGGGGGTGGGGGGGAAGGGGGGGGTGGGGGGGAAGGGGGGGGGAGGGTGGAAGGGGGTGGAAGGGGGGTGTGGGAAGGGTGGGGGGGAAGGGGGGAGGGGGGTGGGGGGGAAGGGGGGAGGGGGGTGGGGGGGAAGGGGGGGTGGGGGGTGGGGTGGGGGGGAAGGGGGGGGTGGGGGGTGGGGTGGGGGGGAAGGGGGGGGTGGGGGGTGGGGTGGGGGGGAAGGGGGGGAAGGGGGGGTGGGGGGGGGTGGGGGGAAGGGGGGTGGGTGGGTGGTGGGTGGGTGGTGGGGGGGGGGGGAAAGCCTCTAACTGTCCTTCTATCTATGCCTCTGATAATTTTGTAAATATCTATCAGGTAGCCCCATAGCCAATGATTCCCAGGTGCACACAAACCATCAGTGGCTAATACCCTCCAAACAAGACAACATCCTGGTAAACCTTTTCCATACCCTCTCCAACACTTCCACATCGTTCTGCTGGTGTGGCAACTAGTACTGTACACAATATTCTAAATGTGCCCAAACTAAGTTTCTCTACAGCTGCAATATGACATGCTAATTTTCATACTGCAGGCTCCGATGCCTGTCTGCAAGTTTGCCGTCAGTCTTCTTGATCACCCCATCCACCCGTGTTACCACTTTCAGGGAACTGTGGAGCTGTACACCAAGATCCCTTCGGATGTTGGTGCGGCCAGTAGTTTTTCCATCCACTTTATACTTCTCTCCTGCATTAGACCTTCTAAAACGCATCACGTCACAACTGTCCAAATAAAGTTACATCTGTGTTTTCACTGTCCAAGTCTGCAGCTGACCTATGTACCGCTGTATTCTCTGGCAATCATCCTCACAATCTGCAACTCCGCCAATCTATTTACAGATCTCCACTCACAAAAACACTGTTCCACCACTACTCTGTCTTCTATGACCAAGCAGTTATCTATCTTAATATCCATCTTACTAACTGAACGCTGATCCCATTTCACTGAACCTTCTGCATGAGCCTGCCATTAGCAACCATATCCAAGGCCTTGCTAAGGTCCAATCGGCCAACATCCAGCCCCACGCCCTCATCAATCAATTTTGTCACTTCCTCAAAATAATCAATCAAGTTTGTGAGACAGGATATTCCCCACACAACTGCGTTGCCTGTTGCTAGTAAGTCAATATTAGCGTACTGTTGGAGCTGCACTCATTCAGACAAGTGATTATTCCATCATATTCCTGACTTGAACCTTGGAGGTTAGACTAGATTCCCTACAGTGTGAAAACAGGCCCTTCAGCCCAACCAGTCCACACCGAAGAGTAACCCACCCAAACACATTCCCCTGCCCTATATTTACCCTGACTAATGCACCAAACACTATGGGCAATTTAACATGGCCAATTCACCTGAACTGCACATCTTTAGACTGTGAGAGGAAACCGGAGCATCCGGAGGAAACCCATGGAGGCACTGGGGGAATGTGCAAACTCCACACAGACAGTCACCAGGTCCGGAATTGAACCTAGGACTTTGGTGTTGTGAGGCAGCAGTGTTAAGCACTGAGCTCTTGATAGTTACTGTACAGTGGGAGGTATGTTGGGCCGTGATGGTTCCTGTCCAGTGGAAGGTATGTCTGGCCGTGATGGTTCCTGTACAGTGGGAGGTATGTTGGGCTGTGATGGTTACTGTACAGTGGGAGGTATGTCGGGGTGTGATGGTTACTGTACAGGGGGAGGTATGTCGGGCCGTGATGGTTACTGTACAGTGGGAGGTATGTCGGGCCGTGATGGTTACTGTACAGTGGGAGGTATGTCGGGCCGTGATGGTTACTGTACAGTGGGAGGTATGTCAGGCCGTGATGGTTACTGTACAGTGGGAGGTATGTCGGGGTGTGATGGTTACTGTACAGTGGGAGGTATATCTGGTGGTGATGGTTACTGTACAGTGGCAGGTATGTCGGGTGTGAGGTTGCAGACTGAGTTATACAGAGTATGGTTCTGCTGCTGGTGATGGCCCATTGCACCTCATAGATGCATCATAATTTGTTGCTGAATCTGTTTAACGCTTGTCCCAGTAGAAACCCATATCATGGTGAGGTGGGTCTGCAAAATGTAAAGGTGGCCCTTGCTCCCCATAAGGACTGTGCAGTGACCATTCTTACCGGTATATGAAATGTAGAAGTGTATCTGCAGCAGGCAGATCGGTGATGATGTGATCAATGATATGTTTCCCTTTTACTGATGCCCCCATAACCTGCCGCAGAGCAGTCTAGCAGCTACAGGATCCAGCATCAATGCTGAGCACTGTATTGACTATATGCCAAGAACTGCCCCCTCAGCCTGGCTATGTCCTGTCAGTGGGACAGAACCTACCAGAGAGGATGGTGAAGTTGCCAGTGACATAGTCCTGTTCACAGAATCCTCCTTTACAGGCAATATCTGACTTTTTTTTATTAGTTCGTGGGAAATATACAACAGGTCACTTTTGCATTTTGTATAATGAAGTGTTAATATCACTGTTTCTTACATATTTTAAAATAACCCAAACATCAATATTTTTCAATTGAAAACAATTGAAGTGAACAATAATTGAAATACCAGAGCGCACACTTGACTATTACACAATTCAGTGACTGTAGTAAACAGCCGATTCATGTTCAGATCAGTGAACACACCATCTTGCAGGCAGCAAAGCTGTTGGAAATGACTTTGAGGAAAAGCCTGAATTCAGACAGTGTTACTGGCCCTCACCATGACCTCCAGAACACTGACCATCTCCAAAATCTGTCCAGAGAGCTTCCAAACTGGAGCTGGGCAGTTACTCACACAACAGACTGGTTAGAGACATACCTGAACAACGGGAGAGGTGTGTGGGGCAGACTGGTCAATGGACTAGCACATGGCGCAGTTCGACATTTGTAGCAGTGATCTGTAAACAACCATGTCTTGCAAGTATATCCCTTCTGGTATGGTATCTCAACTCTGTAATTCTGCACCTTGGACCTGTTCCTGAATGAAGGTGTTATAAAGGTGATGGGCTCCTGCAGCACATGGCATCTTACATTGAATCCCTCATAAACCACATCCAGTGTATGTTAGCCCCACAATGTCAGTATCCAAACAGAATTGTACAGCTCCATTGATAGCCGGCATCATTCCAGAACAACGTTTTTGTGTGTGACTTGAGCTGGAAATCTCTGTATAAATGTTTGCAACATTGTTCCAACCGTTAACAGCAAAGTCTTTTTACTGAACTTCTGACATCCTTTCATAATACCAACTTTTAGATTGTCCAACAAGCACAAAATCCACGCATGTATTCAGTTCACTTTTATAACAACAATATGATGAAAACAGTGCCCAACTCACAGTAAGGAGCATTGAAATGGTAAGTCTCATTACTGCACCCAAGACCAAATTATGATTAAGTACAAGGAATTTGAAAATATACATTTATTTTCCCTTTTATTAATATTGTGAACTCATAGTCGACTCTCCTGCACCTCAGCGGCTACATGAATGGTTGTGCTATTTTTTCAGAACCACACTTTTTGACTCTGATCTCCAGCATCTTCAGTCCTCACTTTCTCCCTGCTAATATTCACTCATAATCATTTTCATGGCAACAATATCACTGCGTGTTTAAACATGTTACAGTCAGATCTGGGTACATTTTGAATTGCTTCTGTCTATCTCAGAGCTCAGTAATATGGGATGTGAAAGGCAGTGTCTGTGTGATGCTCGGTATGTAGGCCATGCCTCTGAGAGACTGACAGATTGTTTAAAACAGCACATCCCTTCAGCTGTTTACAACAAACAGGTTACTGTCTAGACACTAACAGCCTGAGCTCACAAAACACAAACTACAGTATCCAACATTGGGCAGGTCTGGACAATATTTTCATTTCATTTATTCATGGAATATGATTGGGCCAGTATTTATTGTCCATCTCTTGTTGCCCTTGAGAAGGGGAGGGTGAGTTGCCACATTGAACCACTGCAGTCAATGTGCTGTAATTAGACTAACAATATTTTGAGGATCTGACTAATAACGTTGATGAGGGTCGAGCTGTGGATGTGGTGTATATGGATTTCAGCAAGGCATTTGATAAGGTTCCCCATGGTAGGCTCATTCAGAAGGTCAGGAGGAATGGGATATGGGGAACTTACCTGTCTGGATACAGAATTGGCTGGCCAACAGAAGACAGAGAGTGGTAATAGAAGGAAAATATTCTGCCTGGAAGTGAGTGGGTGTTCCACAGGGCTCTGTCCTTGGGACTCTACTGTTTGTAATTTTTGTTAAAGACTTGGGTGAGGGGATTGAAGAATGGGTAAGCAAGATTGCACATGACACAAAGGTTGCAGGTGTTGTTCACAGTATAGAGGGCTGTTGTAGGCTGCAGCGTGACATTGACAGGATGCAGAGATGGGCTGAGAGGTGGCAGATGGACTTCAACCTGGATAGATGCGAGGCGATGCATTTTGGAAGTTCGAATTTGAAAACTGAGTACAGGATTAAGGATAGGATTCTTGGCAGTGTGGAGGAACAGAGGGATCTTGCTGTGCAGGTACATAGATCCCTTAAAATGGCCACCCAAGTGGACAGGGTTGTTCAGCAAGCACATGGTGTTTTGGCTTTCATAAACTCAATCCCCCGTTAAAGAGTCGTGAGATCTTGTTGCAGCTCTATAAAACTTTGGTTAGACCGCACTTGGAATATTGCGTCCAGTTCTGGTCGCCATATTATAGGAAAGATGTGGATGCTATGCAGAGGGTTCAGAGGAGGTTTACCAGGATGCTGCCTGGACTGGAGGGCTTATCTTATGAAGAGAGATTTACTGAGCTCGGACTCCTTTTATTGGAGAAAAGCAGGAGGAGAGGGGACCTAATTGAGGTATACAAGATAATCAGAGGCATAGATAGAGTCGATAGTCAGAGACTATTTCAAAGGGCAGAAATGGCTAATACGAGGGGTTATAGTTTTAAGCTGGTTGGAGGAAAGTATAAAGGGGATGTCAGAGGCGGGTTCTTTACACAGAGAGTTGTGAGAGCATGGAATGCGTTGCCAGCAGCAGTTGTGGAGGCAGGGTCATTGGGGACATTTAAGAGACTGCTGGACATGCATATGGTCACAGAAATTTGAGGGTCCATACATGAGGATCAATGGTCGACACAGCGTTGTGGGTTGAAGGGCTTGTTCTGTGCTGTACTGTTCTATGTTCTGTGTTCTAATACCATTAGGGGGGGACCTTGAAATAGTGACACTGAAGGAATGGCAATATACTTCCCAAACAGGATGGTGGTTGGCTGGGAATGGAAAGCGAATATGATGATAATCCCATGTGTCTGTTTCCCTTGTCCTTCTTGACGGTCATGGTTTCAGAGGTACGCTGTAAGGAGCCTTGTTAAATTTCTGCAGAGCACCGTGTAGATGGCAGGGATTGATGCTCCTGAGTCTCAGTGGTTGAGGGGTGAAGCTGCATTCACAGGGAAAATGGGGAGGGGGCGGGTATTTCATCGCACACACATTCAATGTGTGTATTATAGATGGTGTACAGGCTTTTGGAAATCATGAGGTATGTTATTTCAGCAGGATTCCTAGCCCTTGAGATATTCTTGTAGCCAATTAATTTATATGCGTCCAAGTGTGACGCTGAAAAAGCACAACAGGTCAGGCAGCATCTGAGGTACAGGAGAGTCGACGTTTTAGCATAAGGCCTTTACAGGAATGGGTAATGAAAGTATACGGTCAGTCCAGTTCTGGTTAACGCTAATCCCCGGGATATTGGTCGTTGGGAGTTCAGTGATGGTGGTGACATTGAACGTTAGAGGATATGATTCCATTTTCAATTATTAGAGGTAGTTGTTGTCTGGCCTGTGTGCAATGGGAATGGGACTTGTCATTGTTAAACACACACCTTCATATTTCCAGGGCCTTGTTGCATTTGGATAAGGATTGCTTCAGTATCAGAGTAAATCATTAATAGTGATGAATATTGTCCAATCATTGGTAAACAATCCCAGTTGTGACTTCACTTGAGTAGGGATGGTCATTTATGAAGCAACTGAAAATTATTGGGCCTAGGACAGAGAGCACTTATACAGCTCACTGATGCTGTCCCTCTCTCTGAGCTAGGAAGCTGGCTTCGAGTTCAACTTGCTCCAAAGGTGTTTAGCAACACATCTGAATGGAATAATATGACAATACCTACTACATGGAGCTGAGTGATGACTTGGTTAGTTGGACAGCTGATATGTAATGCAGATTAATACTAACAGTATGGGTTCAATTCCTACACTGACTCTGGTGTATGATAAGGGCTGTCCTACTCAAGCTCTCCCTCACTTGAGGCATGATGACTGTCTAGTTAATCTATCGCCAGTTGTCTCTGTCTAACGAGAGAGCAGCCCAATCATCCTGTCGGGGTATGGTGCCCCACCTTTCCATTTCTGATCTACAGGCTTACCCAGAAACCCCTCCCTTGGGGAACTGCAGCAGAGCTGAGATGGTTCCGTCACCACCAACCCCAGCCACCTTCCTTTGTACCAGGTATAACTTCTGCCAATGCAGACGATTCCTATTTGCTCCAGGTTTGCCGTTAATCCTGGATACGACATTTTGTCAAATGCAGTTATGATCATGTTGAAAGTGAAGTCACTGTCACCTCACCTCTCGAATTCAGCTGTGTATTTTCTTGTTGTAAATCGTTTAGCTGAAGACTGCCATCGGGAGGAGACTAAAGTTGATCCTCCCATCGATATTTCTGTCTGAACATTGTTGTGAAAGTTTCAGCCTTAGCTTTTCTATTATTGTGCTGGGCTCTTCAATCTTTGAGGAAGGTAGTATTTGTGGATCCTCCTCCTCCGGTGAGTTGTGTGATTGTCCACCACCACTCACCCAGACTGTATATGAGAGGATTGCAGAGATGAGTCCTGATTCATTGGATAGATCTGTGTATCATTTTCTATTTATACCATGTGGTGAGTAAGTGGCCCAATTTAGTAACTTCATCTCGTTCTGAGGTGTATTTGGCGCTACTATAGGCAGGCCCTCCTGTATTCTCCATCAACAAGGCTGTATCCCTGGCTTGATGGTCAGGATAAAGTGGAGCATACAGCAGGCAGTGATAGTGAAACTTATGCTGGAGTACAATTCTGCTGCTGTTGGTAATGACCCGAACCGCCCCACACAGGCCACTGCAAAGTTCCAAAATCTATTGAAAATCTGCCCTGTTTAGCACAGTGATGGTATCACATATACACAGGGGTCTTCACGATGTAAAAGTGGAACTTTGTCTCCAGAAATACTGTATGCAGTACTTGCCGATCCCAATACGGTTATCGAACAATGTGTCTGCAGCCGTTAGGTTGGTGAGGATGAGGTCAAGGATGTTTCTCCCTGTCATCATTCCCCCCGACCTGGTGCAGACGCAGTGAAGCAGTTATGTCCTTTTGGACCCGACCACCTCGATCAGCAATCCTGCTGCTGAGCCACTCTTGGTGTTGGGTTTGAAATGGCCCACCCAGTATACATTCTCCAGCTCTGTCACTCTCTCAGTGCTTCCACCAAGTGTTGTTCAATGTAGAGGGACACTGATCCACCAGCTGAGGAGGGGTGTCAGCATGAGGTTTCCGTGTCAGTGTTTGATCTGACACCGTGAGGCTGAGGGAGGGGAGTCAGCATGAGGTTTCCGTGTCAGTGTTTGATCCGACACGGTGAGGCTGAGGGAGGGAGTCAGCAGGAGGTTTCCCTGTCAGTGTTTGATCTGACACCGTGAGGCTGAGGGAGGGGAATCAGCAGGAGGTTTCGTGTCAATGATTGATCTGACACTGTGAGGCTGAGGGAGGGGAGTCAGCAGGAGGTTTCCGTGTCAGTGTTTGATCTGACACCGTGAGGCTGAGGGAGGGGAATCAGCAGGAGGTTTCCATGTCAGAGTTTAATCTGACACCGTCTGGTTTTGTTATGTCACATTGTTGTTTGAGCAGTCTATAGGACACCTCTCCCAAATCTAGCCCTTTCCCCCAGACATTAGGAAGGAGTGGTTTCCAGGGTCTGCAGGGCTTTTTATTTGTGTCGCTGTCAACCGAAGGGCCTGTCCTGTGCTGTATGACACTGACTTTATTTCTCTCGTGATTGGACAATCCAAGGTCTCACTCCTTCTGTTCCTCCCAGTGCCTTCTCTATTCCAAAGATTTCAATAATATTTTCTCTATTAAGACATTGCTCAATTCCATTTTTAAACTATCTACTTGGATATCTGTATCTTTCCTTGTCATCTTCTCCAGCCGCTACATCCATCTGTGTCTCAGTATCCCTCCATACCTCCACAATTTTTGTCTCATACTCCAGACCCATCTATGACTGGAAATTCTGCCAGCCCCTGCATTCTTCCCTATCTCTATACCTTCCAGCTGCTACACTTCTCCCTATATCCTGTGATTGAATTTAAAAATATCTCACTAACCTGTTCTAGCATGCACAGGCCACGCTATCTCTCGGCCATCTCCAGCCTCGCTTTCCTTTTCCTGTAACATCTCCAGCCTTACTTTCCTTTTCCTGTAACATCTCTAGCCTTGCTTTCCTCTCTCCGTAACATCTCCACCCTTGTTTTCCTATCTCGGTAACATCTCCAGCTTTGCTTCCCTATCTCTAACATCTTCAGCCTTGCATTCCTAGACACCTCAGTGAATTGGTTATACATCTGCTCCTGTATTTTCATCTTTCGGGGGCTATATAAAATATCCCCAGCGGTATGTTCTGTCAACATTTTGATGCTAACCTTGGCCGATTAACCCTCATTTGAAGACTCTTCCAAGATATTGTCCTTCCTTGCTGCTGTAACTGACTCCTTAATTAATAATACAACACCATCTCCTCTTCAACATCCTCTCCTCTCCTGCCCATATTTTACACTATAACAGAATATTGAGTTGTTGACCCTGACCTCCGTCAAACACGTCTCTGTGATGGCAAAAATGTCACACCTCCAAATGTCAACTCATTCCTTTACCACATCAGTCTGTCTGGTGATACTCCCAGCATTAACATAAGCTGGAACATAACACTTGGAATACTCTGTACCTTGGAGTTCTTCAGTCATTCACTATTTCTTATAAGGCTGCTCAAATCATGAACCAAAATTTTAACTCTGGCACTGAATGTTGAATTGTAATATCTTTTTTTAAAAAAACGTATTCATTAAATGCAACTCTCCAGAACTGAGCAGTCAGCTGCACATACAATGAGTTTTTGATGGTTAATTCCCCACTCAGTGTACAGAGGGGACAGCTGCAGTAATGTAGAAAGTGAGGACTGCAGTTGATAGAGATCAGAGTCGAAATGTGTAGAGCTGGAAAAGCACAGCAGGTCAGGTGGCATCCGAGGAGCAAGCGTGTTGATGTTTTAGGCATAAGCCATTCATCAGGAAGGCGTTGGTGCATTCCTTCTTTTTTCATTCTGTGATTCAGAGGACGTTGGGATCCGTACTTACTCAGGCAGGCGGCACTGTATATAGCGTTGAAATGGAAAGCAGTGAATCAGTTGGTTGGACACGGAATAGAAAAGTTGAAAGGAAGTACAGACTGATTGAAGTACAAACATAAGGATAGGTAAATAACCTGGGTCAGATAGGGTACACCTGAGGTTATTCCAGGAAGTGATGGGAGAGATTGGTGTGCCTTTGGCGATAACCTTTGCATCCTCATTGTCCACTGGAGTATTGTCAGACGATTGAAGGATGGCAAATGTTATTCCCTTGTTCAGGAAAGGGAATAGGATAACCATGGGAATGACAGAACAGTCAGTCTTATATCGGTGGTGGGCAAAGTATTAGAGATAATTCTGAGAGGCAGGATTTACAATTACTTAGAAAACAATAGTTTGATTAGAGGTAGTCAGCATGGCTTTGTCAGCAGCAGGTCATCCCTCAGAAACCTTATTGAGTTTTGAAGATGTGAAAAAACACGTTGATGATGGTCGACCAGTAGATGTGGTGAACAAGAATGTTAGCAAGGCATTTGATAAGGTTCACCATTGTAGGTGCATTCAAAAGGTAAGGAGGCATGGGACACAGGGAAGTTTGACTGTCTAAATATAGATTTGGCAGGCCCATAGAAGACAGAGAGTGGTAGCAGATGGAAAGTATTCAGCCTGGAGCTCAGTGACCAGTGGTGTTCCATACGGATTGGCTCTGTGACCTGTGCGATTTGAGAATTTTATAGATGACTTTCATGAGTAAGTGGAATGGTGGGTTAATAAGTTTGCCGATGACATGAAGGTTGGTGGAGTTGTGGATAGTATGGAGGGTTGGTATAGATTACAAGAGGACATTGACAGGATGCAGAGCTGGGCTGATAAGTGGCAGATACAGTTCGACCTTAAAAATTGTGAAGCGATTTATTTTGGAAGGTTGTATTTGCATACACAATACAGGGTTCAAGGCCGAATTCATGGCAGTGTGGAGTGATAGAGGGATATTGGGCTCCATGTCCATAGATCCCACAAAGTTGCCACCGATGTTTGCAGGGTTGTTAAGAAGGCATATAGTGTGTTGGCGTTCATTAACATGAGTATTGAGTTTAAGAGCAGTGAGGTTAATGCTTAACTCTATAAAGCTGTGGTCCAACCACACTTAAAATACTGTGTTCAGTTCTGGTTGCTTCATAGAACATAGAACAGTACAGCACAGAACAGGCCCTTCAGCCCACGATGTTGTGCCGACCATTGATCCTCATGTATGCACCCTCAAATTTCTGTGACCATATCCATGTCCAGCAGTCTCTTAAATGTCCCCAATGATCTTGCTTCCACAACTGCTGCTGCCAACGCATTCCATGCTCTCACAACTCTGTGTAAAGAACCCGCCTCTGACATCCCCTCTATAATTTCCTCCAACCAGCTTAAAATTATGACACCTCGTGTTAGCCATTTCTGCCCTGGGAAATAGTCTCTGGCTATCGACTCTATCTATGCCTCTCATTATCTTGTATACCTCAATTAGGTCCCCTCTTCTCCTTCTCCAATGAAAAAAGTCCGAGCTCAGTCAACCTCTCTTCATAAGATAAGTCCTCCATTCCAGGCAGCATCCTGGTAAATCTCCTCTTAACCATCTCCAAAGTATCCACATCTTTCCTATATTACGGCGACCAGAACTGGACGCTGTATACCAAGTGCAGTCTAACCTAAGTTTTATAAAGCTACAACAAGATCTCACGGCTCTTAAACTCATTCGCCCTGTTAATGAAAGCCAAAACACCATATGCTTTCTTGACAACCCTGTCCACTTGGATAGCCATTTTAAGGGATCTATGTACCTGCACACCAAGATCCCTCTGTTCCCTCACACTGCCAAGATTCCTATCTTTAATCCTGTACTCAGCTTTCATATTTGACCTTCCAAAATGCATCACCTCGCATTTAATCAGGTTGAACTCCATCTGCCACCTCTCAGCCCATCTCTGCATCCTGTCAATGTCGAGCTGCAGCCTACAACAGCCGTCTATATGGTAAATGACACCTCCAATCTTTGTACCGTCTGCAAACTTGCTGACCAATCCATCAATCCTCTCATCCAAATCATTAATAAAAATTACAAAGAGTCGAAGTCAAAGGACAGAGCCCTGTGGAACACCACTCACCACTGATGTCCAGGCAGAATATTTCCCTTCTACCACCACTCGCTGTCTTCTGTTGGCAAGCCAATTCTGTAACCAGACAGCTACGTTCCCCCATATCCCATTCCTCTTGACCTTCTGAATGAGCCTACCATGGGGAACCTTATCAAATGCCTTGCTGAAGTCCATATACACCACATCCACAGCTCGACCCTCATCAACTTTTCTAGTTACATCCTCAAAGAACTCGATAAGGTTTTTGAGGCATGACCTACCCCTCTCAAAGCCGTGTTGACTGCATTAATCAATCCATGCTCTTCCAGCTGGTCATAAATCCTGTCCCTCAGAATCCCTTCCAATACCTTGCAGACGACAGACGTAAGACTTACTGGCCTGTAATTGCCGGGAATTTCCCTATTTCCTTTCGTGAAGAGAGGAATTACATTTGCCTCTCTCCAGTCCTCAGGTATGACTCCAGTGGAGAGCAAGAATGCAAAGATCTTCGCAAGTGGTGAAACAATCACATTTCTCGCTTCGCAAAGCAGCCGAGGGCAAATCTGGTCCGGGCATGGCGACTTGTCAATCTTAATGTTTGACAAAATTTTCAGCACATCAGCTTCCTCTATCTCTATCCATTCCAGCATGCATACCTGCTCTTCAAATGTTTCATTCATTACAAAGTTTGTTTCTTTCATAAAGATAGAAGCAAAAAATTCATTTAGGGCTTCCCCTACCACCTCAGACTTTACAGACATGTTCCCTATGCTAACCCAGATCGGCCCTATTCTTTCTTTGACCATTCTCTTATTCCCCACATAAGTGTAAAATGCCTTTGTGTTCTCCCTAATCCGAACTGCCAAGCCTTTCTCGTGCCCACTCCTGGCTCTCCCCGGACCATTATTGAGATCCTTCATCGCCTGCCTGTAATCCTCTAGAGCTGAGCTTGACCCTAGCTTCCTCCACCTTATGTAAGCTACCTTCTTCCTTGTGACGAGAAGCTCCATTGGTCTCATCATCCAAGGTTCCTTTATCTTACCCCTTCTTGCCAGTCTCAGAGGAACATGTTTATTCATCACTTGCAACAACTGTTCCTTAAACAGTCTCCACATGTCTATAGTGCCTTTACCTTGGAACAATTGCTCCCAGTCCATCCTTCCTAACTCATGTCTAATCGCATCATAGTTTCCTCTTCCCCAATTAAATATCCTCCCATTTTGCCTAATCTTCTCCTTCTCCATAGCTGTGTAGAATGTGAGGCAGTTGTGCTCACTGTCACCAAAATGCTCTCCCACCACAAGGGCTGCCCCGGCTCGTTTCCGAGCACCAAGTCTAGAATGGCCTCTCTCGTCGGCCTGTCAACGTACTGAGTTAGGAAACCCTCCTGAACATACCTTACAAAAACAGCTCCATTCAAATCTTCTGCTCGAAAGAGATTCCAATCAGTATTGGGAAAGTTAAAGTCATCCATTACTACAACCCTACCACATCCACACATTTCCAAAATCTGCCGACCTATGCTTTCTTCAATCTCCCTGCTGCTATTGGGGAGCCTGTAGTAAACCCTTAACGAGGTGACTGCTCCCTTGCTGTTCCTAATTTCCACCCATACTGACTCAGTCGGCAGATCTTCCACGACAATGGTAACTTCTGTAGCATTGATATGCTCTCCGATTAGAAGTGCTCCACCCCCTCTTCGATTCCCCCCTCCCTATTCTTTTTAAATGCCTTGATGATATATGTACTCACTGCTTTCCATCCCGGCTGCCCCGCTGGTCCTCGTCACTTCCTCCGCTGCTCCCAATCCTTCTGTGAAAGAGAAAACAACGCTGCCCGCGATCGGTAAGTAATTTAAAAAAAACTGCCTTACCTTACTTGCAGTCTTTCGGGTTCGTCTTTCCTCCGCTGCTGCTCGCACTCACATGTGGAAGTCTCAGAGAGTGTGCAGAGCATATCTACCAGGATTCCGCCAGGACTGGAGGACATGTCTTAGGAAGAAAGGTTGAGAGAGCTAGGGCTTTTCTCACTGGAGCGAAGAAGGATGAGAGGTGACTTGACAGAGATGTACAAGATGTTGAGAGACATAGAGTGGATAGCCAGAGCCTTTTCCCAGGGTAGAATTGGCTATCAACAAGGAGCATAAGTTTAAAGTGATTGGAGGAAGGTTTAGAGGAGATGCCAGAGGTAGGTTCTTTATTCCAAGAGTGGTGGGTGGGCGGAATGCACCACCAGCGGTGGTAGTAGAGTCAGATACATTAGGGATAGTTAAGAAGATTCTTGGATAGGAACATGGAAGTTAGTACATTGAAGGGCATGTAGGTTAGTCTGATCTAAGATTAGGATAAAAGGCCAGCAAAACATTGAGGGCTGAAGGGCTCTTACTGTGCTATACTGTTCTGTGTTCCAAGTTTCACTCAGTTTGTGGATTCTCATTAATTTTTGATTGAGCGAGTGAGGCATGCGAGGGAGGGAGCTGTGTGAAGTCAGGAAGCTGGGGTAGAGCGTTAGACCAAGACTTCCAGTTTTGATGTGCATTGTTACATTCACCTAAGTGCCAGCACAATATGTGTGGTTACCTTGACCAGACAAAATCCATCAAGTTCCATTATTAAAATTATTCTTGGCTTGCCGTTTGCTCCTGGTTTCTTCAGAAGCATTCTGTTGGGTGTCCTATCAATTAGTATAAGACCATCCACAAACATGTACAATTATATTTTTATACTGGTGAATATGAAGATACATTTATTGGATATAGTTTCAGAGGGTTCATTTTGAGACACAAGATGCTGCAGTAGACTGTCAATTGTTTACACCCAGTGTCTGGTCCAGGGGGCAAATGTATGGACTCTGGGGGACATGACAGATGTCATCACCATAAGTAACTTGTGTGTTGTGATTCTGACACTCCATGTCCCTACATCTGCTCCATGGGCCAGGCTCTGACTGAAGATGAATTTGTTACAGCTGATTCCTGGTCAGTCATTGGTATCTAATTTTGACAGCATTGATACCTACACTGAGAGCAGAGATAGCCTGTTGGATTCTTTACTCCTGCTCAAGGCGGATCCTAAATGATTCTCTGTCAGAGAATGTTTGAATGACTGCCCTGACCCAGGATGGAAACTCTCTGGGCAGATTCAGGAGCAGGCCAGTGTCTCACTCAGTGCCACAGGCAGCTGTGAGGTCCAGTAGCACTGTACTCGAATTCACCCTTTTGAAATCCACTTTTAATGTCGATCATGATGCAAAGTGATGGGTTTACTGACCTGATCAATGATCAAGAGTTTTCCATGTTTGTGAATTGGGCAATAATAAGATATGAGCTATAATTATTTAACTGAACAATAACTGCATCATCTCTGAAAACAATAAATTTAATTTTATTTGATGGAATTAAAATATAAACACCGAACAACGTTTTTTGATACAAAAGGAAAGAATTACATTTTGTTTTGTACTGAAGAAGAATATGTTGTCTCACTATTTTGGTGATCACAATTACAAATTGAATCTCAGTACTCAAATGCGTACATTGCCGCTCTATCATTTGCAAAATGATTGACCTCTAACTGATTGCATATTCAGAGTGAGCAAATGATTGAACAATCAAATAGAATTATAACTCTTACACATTTAAATATAACCAGTCGATTTGATTTCTCACCTGAAATGTGTGAGTTTCAGTTATTTGCCAACAATTCTATTAGTTTTAAAATAATGATGGAAAAGGATAGACTAGATCTAAAAGTTGAAGTTCGAAATTGGAGAAAGGCCAATTTTGACGGTATTAGACAATATCTTTCAAAAACTGATGGTGGCAAATGTTCGCAGGTAAGCAGACGGCTAGAAAATGGGAAGCCTTCAAAATTAGATAGCCGGAGTCCAGATACAGTATATTTTTGTTAGAGTGAAAGGAAAGGCTGGTAGGTATAGAGAGTGCTGAATGACTAAAGAAATTGAGGGTCTGGTTAAGAAAAAGAAGGAAGCATATGACAGGTACAGGCAGGATAGAGCGAGTGAATCCTTAGAAGAGTAGAAAGGCAGGAGGAGTATACCAAAGAGGGAAATCAGGAAGGCAAAAAGGGGACATGAGTTAGCTTTGACAAATAGAGTTGAGGAGAATCCAAAAGGATTTTACAAATACATTGAGAACAAAAGGGCAAATAGGGAGAGAATAGAGTCCTCAAAGATCAGCAAGGTGCCTTTGTGTGGAGCTGCAGGAGATGGGAGAGATACTAAACGAGTATTTTGTATTAGTGTTTACTCAGGAGAAGGGCATGGGAGATGTAGATATACGGAGAAATAGATAGTGACGTCTTGAAAAATGTCCATATTACAGAGGAAGAAGTGCTGGATATCTTGAAATGCATAAAGGTGGAAAAATCCCCAGGACCTGATAGATTAGGTGAAACTTGAAAGGGTTCAGAAAAGATTTACATGCATGTTGCAAAGGTTGGAGGGTTTGAGCGACAGCTGGAGGTTGAACAAGCTGGAGCTGTTTTCCCTGGAACGTTGGAGACTGGGGGTGACTTTATAGAGGTTTATAAAATCATGAGGGGCCATGGATCGGGTAAATTGACAAGGTATTTTCCCTGGTGTGGTGGAGCCCACAATTAGAGGGCATAGTTTTCGGTTGGGAAGGGAAAAATATAAAAGAGATGTAAGGGGCAACGTTTTCACTCAGAGAGTTGTACGTGTGTGGAATGAGCTGCCAGAGGAAGTGGTGGCAGTTAGTACAATTGCAACATTTAGATGGCGTCTGGATGGGTATATGAATAGAAAGTGTTTAGATGGATATGGGCTGAGTCCTGGCAGGTGGGACTAGATTGGGTTGGGATATCTGGTCGCCATGGACAAGTTGGACAGAAGGGTGTGTTTCCATGCTGAACATCTCTTTGACCCTGTGACTGTAATTTAGAAATGGCAATAATTTGACATGCACTATCAAATAAATAAATTGTTTATATTATTAAATTGTAGCATACAATAAGTTGATAACTTGCTATTTTTAGAATGAATGATAAAGAACAAAGAACATTCCGACACAGGAACAGACCCTTCGGCCCTCCTAGCCTGTGCTGATCCAGTTCCTCATATTTTCTAAACCTGCACCTATTTTCTAATGGTCTGTATCCCTTTGCTCCCTCCCCATTCATGTTTCTGTCTAAATACATCTTAGATAACACTATTGCTCCTGCCCCTACCACCTCAGATGGCCACACGTTCCAGGCTGCCACCACCCTATGAGTAAAGTTCTTCCCACATATATCTGCACTAAACCTTTCCCTCTCACTTTGAACTCATGACCCCGAGTAATTGAGTTCCACAATCTGGGGAAAAAAACTTCTTCCTATCCATCCTGTATATATCTGTCTTGATTTTGTGGACCTCAACCTTCGACTTTGTAATGAAAATAGTCGTAATCTACTCAATCTTTCTTTCTTCATCTTTGTAGGTGACACGGTGGCACAGTGGGTAGCACTGCTGCCTCACAGCGCCAGAGACCTGTGTTCAATTCCCGCCTCAGGCGACTGACTGTGTGGAGTTTGCACATTCTCCCCGTGTCTGCATGGGTTTCCTCCGGGTGCTCCGGTTTCCTCCCACATTCCAAAAATGTGCAGGTCAGGTGAATTGGCCATGCTAAACTGCCAGTAGTGTTAGGTAAGGGGCAAATGTAGGGGTATGGGTTGATTGTGCTTCAGCAGATCGGTGTGGACTTGTTGGGCTGAAGGGCCTGTTTCCACACTGTAAGTAATCTAAATCTAAATCTATATACAGCATTCCAAATGTTGCCAAACCAAACTCCTATGCGAATGTAACATGACCTGCCAGCACTTGTACTCAACACCTGATCCAATGAAGGAAAGCATACCATATGCCACCTTGACCACTTTGCTGACCTGTGTTGGCATCTTCAGGAAACAATGGACCCGAACACCCAGATCTCGCTGTAAGTCAATTTTCCCCAGGAGTTTTCCGTTTACTGTGTTGTTCACTCTTGAACTGGATCTTTCAAAATGCATGACCTTGCATTTGCACAGATTGAACTCCATCTGCTATTTCTGTGCCCAGCTCGCCAATCTATCTATTCTGCTGTATTCTCTGACAGTTCCTTCACTATCTGCTACTCCAACAGTCTTGGTGTCATCTGCAAACTTGGCAATCAGGCAACCTTCTTCCAAATCATTGATATATATCACAAACAACAGTGGTCCCAGTACGGATCGCTGTTGCACACCACTGGTCATAGGTCTCCATTTTGAGATATCCCCTTCCACTACTCCTCTCTGTCTCCTGTTGACCAGCCAGTTCTATGCATCTAGATAGGACACTCTGGACCCCATGCAACTTTACCTTCTCCATCATCCGATCATGGGGAACCTAATAAAACGCCTTACTCAAGTCCCTCAGTATCTTCTGCAGCAGCTTCCCTACCAATGATATCAGGCCTGCCGGTCTACAATTACCTGGATTATCCCCGCTATCCTTGTTAAACAAGGGGACAATATTAGAAATTCGCCAGTCCTCCGGGACCTCACCCATGTTCAATCATCCTGCAAAGATAAATGTTAAAGCCCCAGTTATTTCCGCACTCACATCCCTCAGTAACCTGTGATTGATCCCATCCAGACTTGGGGGCTTGTCTACCTTAATACCTTTCAGAGTATCCAAAACTTCCTTCCTCTTTATGTCGACTTGACCCAGAGTACTCAGAGATCTATCCCTAACCTCAACATCCGTCATGTCCCTCTCCTTGGTGAATACAGATGCAAAGTACTCCCTAAGAATCTCACCCATTGTTTCTGACTCCATGCATAACTTTCTTCCTTTGTCCTTGTGTGGGCCAAACATTTCACTAGTTACCCTCTTGCTCTTTATATATGGAAATAAGTCTTCGGGATTTTCCTCAACCCTGTTTAATAAAGCTATCTCATGACCACTTTTAGCCTTTTTAAATCCTCGATATTTACTGAGAAATGTGGCTAGTGAAAAGAAAATAAACATTTGTTCATGCGAGTGGGAACTCAGATCTTTTTAAGGCGTTTTGTGCCAAAAATAATTTGAAATCCGTCTCAGTGCAAATAAATGCAAGAGAAGAAACCTCTTGGGAAGAGTAATTTTCAGCCATTATTCCCCCCCAACGTACTTCTGAGGTAGAAAAGAGTGAGGGCTTTTAACAAGGGCACAACAGTAACTATGGGTGGCTTGAACATGCAAATTGGCTCAATTAATCAACTTGACAGTGATATCCTTGAATAAAGATTCAGAGAATGTATGAGAGATTATTTCTGAGAGCAGGCCATCATGGAAACAACCGGAGAATGGAGCTCAGTGGTTAGCACAGCAACAGGCACCCAGGTTCGATTCCAGCCTCGGGGCACTGTCTGCATGTAGTTTGCACATTTTCCCCCTGTCTGCATGGTTTCCTCCCACAGTCTGAAGATGTGCAGGTCAGGTGAATTGGCCATGCTAAATTGCCCATAGAGTGAGGTATGTAACTCAGAGGGGTCTGGGTGGGTTACTTTTCAGAGGTTTGGTGTGGACTTGTTGGGCCAAAGGGCCTGTTTCCAAAATATGGGGCATCTAATCTAATTTAGAGTTGATAATATGTAACAAGAAAGGATTGGTGGATGAGCTTTGCCTTGGAAGGAATACCCACAACATGCTGGAGTTTCACATTCAGATTGAAAGAGTGAAGACTGAGTCATACATGTGAGTTTTAGTGTTAGGCAATGATAATTATACAGACCGAAGGAGGGATTTGGCTGTGGTGGTCTGGGAGAAGAAAAGAACAGTCAAAGGCAGGATAGCTGAAGAAATTTGGCAAACAATTAGGAAGATACTAAAGACCAAAGAGGAATTGTATTATGGAAAAAAAATCATCCATATCTTGATGAGGAAGTCAAGGATAATATGAAGACAACTCCCAGCGCATGTCATACTTCACACGTTAGTCACACTGTGGAGGATTGGGCAAGTCAGTGGCCTCGTGGTGTTATAATTGAATGCTTATGTGATAAACCCAGATAATGTTCTGGTGACCTGGGTCCAAATCCTGCCACAGCAAGTGGCGGAGCTTGAATTCAAATCTGGAATTCAGAGACTGATGTTGGTTATGAATCGATTGCCAAGAAAAACATACCTGGTTCACTGATGTCCTTCAGGGAAGGAAACTGCCATCCTTATCATAGACTCACCACTCTCAGACTGAAGACATTTCTCCTTATCTCCGTTCTAAAGATTTTCCCTTGACCCTCAGGCTATATCCTTGAGTGCTATCTCTCCGAACAGTGGAAGCATCTTCCCAACGTCTACTCTGACCAGGCAACCAGTATTCTGTATGCTTCTATTAGAGCCCCCTTCACCCTTATACACTCCAGCGAGTATAGACCCAGAGACCTCATATGTTAAGTTTTTTTATTCCTAGGACCATTCTTATGAAGCTCCTCTGAACACGCTCCGGGGTGCTACATCCTTTATGAGTTATGTGGCCCAAAACTGTACATAATACACCAAATGTGGTCTGACCAGAGTCTTATAGAGCCGCGAAAATCCATCCATTCAAATAGGTGAGATTAGATTCGATTACTTACAGTGTGGAAACAGGCCCTTCGGCCCAACAAGTCCACACCGATCTGCTGAAGCGCAACCCACCCATACCCCTACATCTACCCCTTACCTAACACTACGGGCAATTTAGCATGGCCAATTCACCTGACCTGCACATCTTTGGACTGTGGGAGGAAACCGGAGCACCCAGAGGAAACCCATGCAGACACGGGGAGAACGTGCAAACTCCACACAGTCAGTCGCCTGAGGCAGGAATTGAACCCAGGTCTCTGGCACTGTGAGGCAGCAGTGCTAACCACTGTCATCTCAAAAGAAATGTCATCACTGTATTTGCCTTTCTGACCAGATTGACCACCTGAAATAATAATCTTACAATGGACAATAATAAATTTACCATGGAGTTACAAAAATGAACAATGATTAAAGCATGCTGGGAAGTAGAACCCATCCTTGACCAAATTCTTCCACATGCTGCAGAATCCAGACAGGCCGCAGCTACCCAGAGCTGGTTTGCAAACAAACCTGACAGCTCCAGACCCTGTAATACCAACCTGACGTTGGACCTGAATGGGACAATGGAAATTCGCCCTTTGGGCCATCAATGTGACAACCCCAGGTTGGATCTGATTGATCAGGATAAATGAACCTGATCATTTCATTGGCAGATCCTCCACACCCTCCCAAAAGGCGTGAAGACTTGGAAGGATAAGAATCACCATAAAACCCCTCAGAGAGTGGTAACTCGAGAATAACCACTGAAAGAGAAGACACCTACAAGGCAATCAGAAGAAAACGAAGACTTCACCATGTGGAATCCGGTCAACCTCTGGTGGGGTGGTATGTGATCATCCAAGCTTAAGTTAACCCATAAAATAGATTGGAGTGTTTTTCATTTCGTTATAATACGTTTTATTGTTCTAATATTAATTGCATTCAATCAACAAATATCATTGTTTATAAGAGTTGACTCAGTTCTTTTGCTGAATGTAAGATTTCAAACACACTGTGTGGCAGATACAGCACCTTCCTAGCTACTGACACAGCCTGCACATTTACCTTGAGATAATCCTGACTGGAACTCGCAACACTTTGCACTTCAGACTTCTGAATTTTCTCCCCAGCTATAAAATAGTCCATGCCTCTCTTCTTCCTACTAAAGTGCATAACCTCGCACTTTCCCAAGTGTACTCCATCTGCCACGTCTTTGCCCACTCTCCTACCATGTCTAAATCCTTCTGCAGCCTCCCTCCCATCTCAATGATACCTGTCCCTCTATCTACCTTTGCATCATCTAAAAACCTCGCTGGATTGCCCTCTTTTACTTCATCTAGATTGTTAACGTACAAAGTAAAAAGTTGCGAAACACCAGTTGTCATTGACTGCTATCCTGAGAAGGACCCTTTTATTCCCACTCTATCTTCTGCCAGACAGCCAAGCTTCTGTACAGACTAGTACTTTATCTCTGATACCATGGGCCCTTACTCCAGGCCTGCTGTGAAGCACCTTGTTAACGTCCTTCTTGAAGTCCAGACACATAGTATCCATTAGCTCTCCTTGTTCTAACCTGCTTGTTACATCCTCAAAGTGTTCTAACAGATTAATTAGCATGACCTCCCCTTGATGAAACCATGCTGACTTCGCCCTACGTAATTATTCACAAATCTCATCCTTCACAGTGGATTACAGGAAGTTACCCACGATCGAGGTTAGGCTGATCAGTTTGTAATTTTCTGCCTTTTGCCTTATTCCCTTTTAAGCAAGGTATCAGGGAGATCCAAGATGATGGCGATCCAGCAAGTCTGAGTCTACAGAGCTCTGCCCAAGACCCAGGCAAAGTGGGGTACACATTCTCACCTCACCTGTTAAATAGTTTTCGCCCTGCAGCTTTGCCGTTTAGCAGTTTGATGCTTTTTAAAATGTCCAAAGGCAAAGGGTCTCGCAGTTCACAACAGAGAGGGACCCCTCCCCCCACCCAGCAGCAAGACAGATGTCTGCGGCTGTCCTGGGGGACTCACCTGCAAGGGTGAGCCTGATCTTGGAGCTTGTTAAACTCCGAGAGAAGTTGCTGCGTCCATTGAAGAGACCCAGTCCAGGCGGGAGTCGATCTCGATCATGCTGCAGAAACATGACGGAGAGATTGAGAAACACTGGCAGCGTGTCGGAGGTACAGAGCAATGGATCTCGGCCTCCGAGACCACTGCTGAGGTATCCATGGGTCAGGTCTGAGCTCTGGAACATCGAGTCCCGACCATAGAGACACATATTGATGACCTCGAAAATTGAGGTCATCGGAAAAATATTTAGTTGCTGGGGCTTCCCGAACGGGAGGAGGAAGGCCAACTTGTTGATTTCCTGGAGCAATGGCTCCCACAGCTGATGTAACTGGAGTCAGAGCTGGGTCAGGTGTGGGTTGAACGGGCCCACCGGGTTGCTGTGCGCCGGCCCGGGTCGGACCAGCGCACCCGCCCAGTCCTAGTTCAACTTCAACATTACAGGGAAAAACAGATGCTGCTAGAGTCTTGGGGAAGGATTCTCATGCCTTGATATGCAAGGGGTCCAGGGTAATGTTCTTCCAGGACTTCTCTCCAGCTGTGGTCTGCAAGAGCAAGGCATTTGATGAGGCGAAGAAGCATCTGAGGGATTTAAATATTCAGTATTCTATGCGCTGCAGTCATGGTGGATCTGTATATAACTTTAGATCACCGGAAAAAATAAAATAATTCCTGGCTTCTCTCAAATAGACTGCGGTCCTTGAATTACATTGATAATGACTTTATTTTGCTCCCCCTTCTTTTGTTTATTCCTCCTCCTTTATTCTTCTTTCTCTTCTCCATCTTTCCTTGGTGAGGGGGTGTGGGCTGGGGGTCCCCTTCCTTATCCTTTGCATGGACTCTTATCTAGAGCTCGTGCTGTTTATTTGATTATTAGGGGACGTTTCTGAGTGTTATTTTTATTTGGTTGCTTATTACTTGCTGGGATTGTAATTTTGTAATTTTATTTATTTTCATCTTATGTTGTTTTGCTAAGTGTATCTAGGTGATGGTGTTGGGGGGTTTGGTTTAGCTTGCACATTTTTAACGTCTGCTTTATAAGATATTGGAATTTATTTACTCTACTTTGTAATGCCTGGGCCGAGG
The DNA here is from genome assembly GCF_047496795.1 of Chiloscyllium punctatum. Classification (NCBI taxonomy): domain Eukaryota; kingdom Metazoa; phylum Chordata; class Chondrichthyes; order Orectolobiformes; family Hemiscylliidae; genus Chiloscyllium; species Chiloscyllium punctatum. The sequence goes on along the minus strand of NC_092771.1, from coordinate 45,759,179 downwards.
ACATGGTTCTGGCTGGGAGATGTTATGGCGGGATTATTGAAAGGTAGTAGTGCCTCCTGTGAACAAGGGGGAAAGTCTCCTTTTAAGTATGTTTGATGCTATTTGTTTTTGGGAGTAGTTCTTAGTTGTTTTGGTATCACTGTTTAAAGAGTGTTTTTATGTGTGAATCGTTTTTGGTTTTTATTCAATGTCTTTTGGGTGGGGTTCTTCCTCCTGGCGGGTCTCGGGCTTGCTTGGACGATCATGGCGAGTCATTCGTTTAGGTGGTGCACTGGGAATGTCAAGGAGAGCCACTCACTAATCAAAAGGAAAAAGATATTATCAAGTCTTAAAAAAGAAAGGGTGGTTGTAGCCTTTCTACAGGAGACACATTTGCTTTCTCAGGAGCATTTAAGGCTGAAATAGAGTGGATTTGGCCAGGTGTTCTTTTCATCTTTCAGCTCAAAAATTGGGGAGTAGCCATTCTTATTCAGATGAATCTTCCCTTCCAAATGCTGAGCCAATAAAAGATGACTCTGGATGGTATATGTTAATTAAAACTCTAATATATGGAGAGGAATTTGAGATTTTGAATCTCTGTTGCCCCCCTGAAGCACCCTTTTAAATTTGTGATGGAAGTGTTCTGTAAGTTGATGGCTCTCGGGGTGCACCACACAATTATAGGGGGAGATTGTAATAGTATCATCAACCCAGGGCTGGACAGAATATCTAAGATCTCTGCGGGAATATCTATGAGACCTCGGCAGTTGGCGGATCTGAGTAGGGAGTTGGGGCTGGTGGATGTGTGGCGGTGTCTTCACCCGGAGGCTAGAGACTTGACTTTTTATTCTAATCTTCACAAGTGCCATACCGGAATTGATATGTTTCTGTCCCCTCAATCCTTTTGAACTCAATATTGGTTTGTGAAGTAGGTAATATTTCCGACCCTGCCACAGTATATATGGAGGTTAAGACTAGTGATGACAAGATAGCTTCCCGACATTGGTGTATGGACCCTTTCCTATTGAAGGATAGTAAGTTCATAAAATATTTCTGGCAGGAATTTAAAACCTTCTGGGCTATCAACTCCAAAATGGCCAGTAACCCTTCGGTGATTTGGGAGACTGCTAAGGCATACGTGTGAGGTTTGATTATCTCATATTCTGTGATCCGGAAAAGACAAAAGGGAGAACAACAGTGTCTGCTCGAGGCTCACCTGAAGGCGGGTGAGACAGCGTATGTGGATAGACCCTCCATTACTAAACTACAGCGGGTCACAGCACTTAGGGCAACTTTACCACACTTGAATAACACACTTACTCAAACAGCAAAGAGGGAGCTATTACTTGCGAAGCAGAGATTATTTGAATACGGTGACAAGCCTAGCAGTTATCTTGCATACCTTGCCAGAAAGAAAAAGGCTCCCCAAGTCATTACGTCTATTAGAATGAGTGATGGTACCCTGACTTGTGATCGTAAAAAGATCAATGCAGTCTTTAGAAAGTTCTATTTCGAATTGTATAGATCACAGGACTGTGAGGATAGAACGAGGAAGATAGAGTCTTCTTTTAAACTCTGGCCCACCTGGGCCTAACCTCGGAGCAAGTATTGTTCTTGAATGCCCCCCTGGCAACCCAGGAAGCACAGGAGGAGGTGAAGCAGCTCCAGAGTGGCAAAGCGACCGGACCAGATGGATTCCAGTCTGAGTTCTGTAAAGAATTGATTGGGGAATTGTTTGGGCCACTTATAAATATGCTTAATTATTCACATAGTCAGGGCTGTCTGCCGCCTTCTCTGAGAGAAGCAAATGTTTCTCTCATTCTTTAGAAGGGAAAGGCCCCAGATGACTGCTCTTCGTATAGACATATATCCTTGTTGAGTGTGGATTTTAACGTTCTCTCAAAAATGTTGGCATTAAGACTGGAGAGGGTTTTACCATTTATTATAAAAGAGGACCAGATGGGGTTTATAAAGGGTCGCAGATCAACTAATAACATTAGAAGAGCCTTATATATGGTACAAGCCTGCCAGCAGGGAGCGATACCGGGATTAGTTGTCTCTCTAGAGGCATTCAATTGCATAGAATAGCCATATCTCTTTTATATGCTGGAACGGTTTGGTGTTGGAGAGGTCTTTACTAAAGCAGCGGTGATCACCAACAATTCAAGTTCATAGAGCTTTGGCGTTGGCAGAGGTCGTTGTCAGGAATGCCCTCTCTCACCATTATTATTTACGCTAGTGATTGTGCCGTTGGCGGAAGCTATACAAGCTGACCATAATATAATGGCTCCGCGGGTTGGATCGGTTAAGGACAAAATGACTCTCTCTGCGGATGATGTCCTCCTTTTCTTAAATGATCCATTGACTTCTGTGCCCCGCTTAATTCAAGTGGTTAACTTACTTGGCATGTTCTCAGGTTATAAACTCAATTTTGTGAAATCATAGGCTATGCCGCTGGGAGGTCTTGCCAGTATATTCAGTTTTCCAGATGGATCCTGTTTCCGTTTTCAGTGGTCACTGGGGGGCTTTCTTTACTTTGGTATTTTTAATACTCCGGCATTTGGTCGGCTATATAAAGTCAATTATACACATTTATTGGAGAAAATACGATAGGACTTGCAATGCTGGGAAGATCTCCCAATATCCTGACTTTGGTCAACATGAATATCCTACCTGGCCTTTTCTAAGCTATGAGAATGCTCCCCTTGATGCTGCCGAGACAGGTGCTATATAAGCTTTATGGTTGGCTTGGTTCTTTTATTTGGAGTCATAGACGGCCCCTTGTTAAATTAGAAAAGCTGCAGCTTCCACAAGTCAGGGGTGGGCTGGATTTTCTGGATTTTAGGAAGTACCAATTGAGCTCTCTATTATTCTACATTGCTGATTGGGTCAATCTGGTTAGATACTGAGGCCTCCCAAGCAAAATATCCCTTCATCAATCTACTATTTATGGACAAGTTGAGAGTTATTACGATCATTGTAAAAATCCTATTGTATTAAATACAATCAAAGCCTGGAGGATAATGCAACAGGATGAGGGCAACCTATAAAACCTTATACTGCTATAGTGTGAATGTTGAGATTCGAGCCAGGGCTGACTGATCTGGATTCACAACGTGGGAGTCCAACAGTATCTCCCGTTTGGGAGACCTTTTTGATAGGGAGGTCATGATGTCCTTCAAACAGCTGCGTTAGAAATTTGAGCTGCCTAGCAAATATCTTTTTCAATATTTTCAAATATGAGACTTTATACAAAACATTGATAATTAATCCATGTAAATCTGAAACGAAAGGAGAGTGCTTCGGCAGATGCATCCACCCGCGATCAGTACTCTCTACCACTAACGAGTTAATAAGGTATCAAAGGACATGGAATGGTTATATAATGGTCAAGAGTTGGGGATGGAAATATCTTTAGAGATGTGGGCGGACTTCTGGGAAAACGCCAGGAAGATCTCTATCTGTAACAGAACTCAGGCTATCCAATTGAAGATACTTCATAGTGCTCACATGGCACATGAGCGACTTGCAAAGTTCAAGGCAGGAGCACCTCCAATGTGTCCTATGTGCAAATTAAGAATTGGTACTTCCACGCATTGTCTGTGGACATGCCGTAAGATCCGCATGTATTGGGACAGAATAGCGAATGCCTTGGCAAAGATTTTGGGTACCAAGATTGGGTTGGACCCAGTGCCTCTACTTTTGGGCTCCCCAAATTTCCCCTCTTTGGATGTCTAAGGGAGGAAATTATTCATTATTATTTTCTTTTGTCCGTGGGAAAAGCATTTTAGTGAATTCGATATGTGAAAGTCCCCCAAGACTTTCAAATTGTCACAGGATAATCATGGAATATATCCCCCTTGACTTCCTTACGAATGTGGTGCACCAAAAGACAGAATTATTTTGTAGAACATGGCAGTCGTTTTGAACTACATTGACACAGATATATCGGTCACATTGTTCAGGGCCTTTGCTTTGCCGTGGGGATGGTTCTGGCTGGTTTGGGGGCCCCTGGGAGGAGGAATCCTGTATCAATATAGGTTCTGTTAAGACTTACTATAAAAATAAAAAAAATGTATCTAGTTATTTATTTACTTCTTTATTTTCTTTTCTCCTTTTGTTTTATTATTAGTATTGTAGGATATCCTATTTTATGGTTTGCTAGTTTGGAGAATAGATTAGTAATTTGTTTTTAATTTCTATATTGGGGTTGTTATTATATTGTAAAGCAGAATACACTAGTTTGTACTATTTTTGTTATTTTGTAAAAAAAAATTCAAAAATCTTCTTTTTTCATGAAAGTATCTATTAAAAAAAGTGTCACGTTCACAATTTTTTCGTCTGCTGGGACCCTCCCTGATTCCAAGGATTTCTGGAAGATCCCCATTAATGTCTCCATCCAGCTTATTCACCCATTTAGTTTCTCAAGCAACTTCTCCTAATCAGCTCTGCCTCCTCATTCTCTTGATTTTTTGGGATATTATTCATGTCTTCCGCCGTGAAACCTGACGTGAAATAATTAATCAGTTTCTCATCTATTATTTGTTCCACACTACTATTTCTCCAGCGTCATTTTCTAGTGCCCCAATATCCACTTCTGCTTCTCTTTTTTGCCCTTTATATATCTGAAGTGACTCTTACAGTCGTCCTTTATATCACTGGATAGCTTACCCTTGTATTTAATTGTCTTTGTCCTTATTTCTTATTTTGTTGCCCTCTGTTCCTCTTTGTAAGCTTCCCTGTCCTCTGGTTTCCCACTGCCATTTGCCATGTTATCTGCTTTCTCTTATGCTTAAGCTTAAGCTTCTTTATCAAGTCTGCCTCACTGCACAACACTAAATCTAGTATTGCCCGTTCCCTTGTTGCCTGCAAGATAAGCTGCTCCAAAAAGCCATCTTGTAGACATTCCACAAATTCCTTTCCTTGCAAATTACTGCCACTAATTTTCCCAGTCCCCCAATCACTGTAACTTTGCCTCTCCTTCATATCTTTTCTATCTCCTGGTCTATCATGCGCCCCAGCTCCTGACTACGATTCAATGGCCTATACATTACTCCAACTTTGGTTTTTCACCTTTGTGGTTCCTCAAATCTACCCACACACATTCCACACCATCGGATCCTACTTTGAGTATTGGGAACTGAGTGATGGGACTGCAAAACACTTCAGCTTTGCATCAAGTTTATAGCTTAGACATGGAGTAAAAATATTTCATTGTCAATTACTTTGAAATGTCGCCACAGTGTGTTTCTTTGGCCAAATATTCTGTTTGCATTAGGGAAGAATGCAAACTTTTGAAACTGTTAGAGAAGGAAGATATGAAGAGAATATGAGTCTATAAGAAGATTAAGGTGGGCCAAGTGAACAGGCAAATATTGGTGTATGGAACATAGTAGGAAAAATGTGTCTATGCTGAAAGATATTTGCGGGTTGAATGGAAAGTAGGGTATTATTTCAGTGGAGAGATTGGCTTGAGGCACAAAGGAACTGGGCACCTCGATTACAAAATAAAAACTTTCCGTGTACATCAATTTTTTATTGAGGTAAAATAGACATTGAAACATTCTGAAACAGAATACATTTAAAAGTGGGGACGATTTTGTGCAGATTTATAATGTTGTGATGTAACCACACCAAGAGAGTGATGGCCACAATGATAGGAAATGCAATCCAGAGAAGGTTCACTCAGCTGACTCCTGGGAGGAGCGTTTATTTATGGGGGACATCTTGAACTGACTGGCCCTGGATCTGCTGGAGTTTAGGCGAACAATATGTGATCTTGTTTAACCCCAGAATATTCCAAGTAGTCTTTTCAAGTTGAATTCTGAAACAATGTTTCAGTTTGTGTCAGAGATTGCCATGAGTGGATGGGTTGTAAAGCTGAAGAATATCTCAGTGAAGAAGATGGTGATTTGGTGTAATCATCTCAAAGTATTGTGCCTTTGTGGAACTCCCTTCCTAGAGAGCGATGGAGAATAAGACATTGACTATTCCTTAGGCAAAGGCAGGCAGATTCTTGATGAAGAATGATGCACTAATGTTTTAAGAGCAAAGGAGGAATGTCTGATTGAGGCCACAGTCAGATCATCCACGATCTTATCGCATGATGGAGCTGTTTTGATTCCTTACTCATGATGCTAGTTTCTGCAATTCTGTTGTCTTTAAATACTGAAAACTTCTGACAGAATTCTTATGAACATGAAAACTCTCCTTTCAGATAATTGAGCACAGCTTTCCAAATGTGACTTTTAAAGAGCACGGGAAAAGCACTCAGGAAAGATTCATGATGTTGTAGAGAGGTCAGCAGCATAGGACAAAGCGAAAGCCTGCCTTGAAACTGCTTTAAAAATCAGATTGGGTCGAATGGATAACTTTAATACTTCAGATTCCTTTCAGTTGTTCTTGTGAGGTGCGTTTCATTACCAAGGCCAGCATTCTGTTGTTGTGTTTAATTTCTATTCAGAATATGGCGATAAACTCCAGGGATTCTTGTGCTGCAGAAACACTAACAGATATGTTACAAAGAGAGAAAAGGGTTCTGAACAATTTGATATTGAAGGGATAATGATATAACTGCATATCCTATGTGCCCTTCGAGATTGGATTCCTCATTACTTGATACTCACAAGCTATGGAAATAGTGAGACTATATTCTCTGTTTCCAACAATTAAAGTGATAGAGTCATACAGCATGCAAACAGGCCTTTCAGCCCAGTACAACTATGCCAGCCAGAAAACACCAAACTACATTATTCCCAGTTACCTGCAGATCTATACTCTACTATTCCCTGGCAGTTTGTGTTTAAATGCTGCGTTATCGTGTATCTGTGACCTGAGATTTTTTGTTCTTTCAATACATGCACGAAATGCTTTCATGGAAATAGATCATACAACTTCAAAGACCACGACCAATTCATCAGATCAACAAAATGTCCTCATTGTTTAATAATTATTAGAAAAACGGATTGTCTTCTTCGTTCATTTGGGATTTTCATGGAGCTAGACCAGCAATAATTTGTCCTTGAGAAGTTCCAGTCCAGTTGGTGTTGGTCCACCCAAGTGGCTGGTGGGATGGAGTACCAGCAGTGCATCTCATGTGCTGGTTTAGCTGGGAGTAAATATTACTGGTGGTGGATGGAGTGTTACACAAGCTCTCTTGCTGTGACGAACAGCTCGCAGGAAAACGGACTCTTTATCAATATGAATATATGAGAAGGAATTTACTATTCTTCAGAGAAATAGCAACCTTACACGAGAAGTCTATATAATAATGAAAGGAAGTCTCTTTCTATGTCATTGGTGTCTTAAAATAATGGTGTCAAGCAGTTGGAATAATGTTGGTGCTGTCGTTGAATGACTCTTCACTGAGCATGTGTGTAATCCTAGATGTTCTCCGAGATGACTGGCGTGTCCTAGGTTGAGTAAGTGCTGATACTCCATGGGATGATGCTGGTTTATAATCTCGCCACTTACTGAGCACAGTTCAATGGAACAAACCAACAAGTCCAATTGGCTGCTGCTTCAGAATATATCAGAGCTTTCATGGCTGCTACCACATGCAATCATGTTATAAAAACAAGGCCCATCGTATCTACATCATCCAGTGCTGATACAAGTGCTTTATAAAGTTTGTGAGGTTTCTTTCCTTATCCACCCTCTCAGGCAATCTGGGTTCAAAACAGATTCAATTAATCCTCTCTTAGTGTCTTATCTTTTAATTTGAACGTGTTCTCCCTTATTTTTATCCCTTTGACAAATGGGAACAAGCTGCTGTCTGTTCACTCTGCTCATACCTTTCACGTTCTTATTCACATGGGTTTAAACTAGTATGGCAGGCGGGTGGGAACCTGAGCTGTATACCGGAGGTGAGAGTTGATGCAGATGAGACAATAGCAAGAGGTAGACCAGCTAGTGGGAAGGATTTTCCTGGGAAGGAACCAAGGGATCAGTTAAAGTGTGTTTGCTTTAATGCAAGGAGTATCAGGAATAAAAGTGATGAACTTAGAGGATGGATCAGTACCTGATGCTATGATGTTGTGGCCATAACAGAGACATGGGTTTCTCAGGGGCAGGAATGGTTGCTGGATGTTCCAGGGTTTAGACCATTTAAAAAGAATGGGGTTTGGGGGGGGTGGGGAAGAGGAGGGGGTGTAGCACTTCTAAACAGAGAGGGTATCACAGCTACAGAAGGTTCCATTGTCGAGAAAGATCTGCCTACCCAAGTCAGTATGGGAGGAAATTAGGAACAGCAAGGGAGCAGTCACCTCGTTAGGGGTTTACTACAGGCCCCCCAATATCAACAGGGAAATTGAAGAAAGCATAGGTCGGCAGATTTTGGAAAAGTGTGAATGTAGTAGGGTTGTTGTAATGGGTGACTTTAACTTTCCCAATATTGATTGGAACCGCCTTCGAAAAGAAGATTTGAATGGAGTTGTTTTTGTAAGGTGTATTCAGGAGGGTTTCCTAACTCAGTACGTTGACAGGCCGACGAGGAGAGAGGCCATTCTAGACTTGGTGCTCGGAAGCGAGCTGGGGCAGGTATCAGATCTTGTGGTGGGAGAGCATTTTGGTGACAGTGAGCACAACTGCCTCACATTCTACATAGCTAGAGAGAAGGAGAAGATTAGGCAAAATGGGAGGATATTTAATTGGGGAAGAGGAAACTATGATGCGATTAGCCATGAGTTAGGAAGGATGGACTGGGAGTAATTGTTCCAAGGTAAAGGCACTATAGACATGTGGAGACTGTTTAAGGAACAGTTGTTGCGAGTGATGAATAAACATCTCCCTCTGAGACTGGCAAGAAGTGGTAAGATAAAGCAACCTTGGATGACGAGAGCGGTGGAGATACTCGTCAAAAGGAAAAAGGTAGCTTACATAAGGAGGAGGAAGCTAGGGTCAAGCTCGGCTCTAGAGGATTACAGGCAGGCAAGGAAGGAACTCAAAAATGTTCTGAGGAGAGCCAGGAGGAGGCACGAGAAAGGCTTGGCAGTTCGGATTAGGGAGAACACAAAAGCATTTTACACTTATGTGAGGAATAAAAGAATGGTCAAAGAAAGAGTAGGGTCGATAAGGGATAGCATAGGGAACTTGTGTGTGGAGTCTGAGGAGGTAGGGGAAGCCCGAAATGAGATTTTTTGCTTCTGTCTTTATGAAAGAAACAAACTTTGCAGTGAATGAAACCTTTGAAGAGCAGGTGTGCATGCTGGAATGGATAGAGATAGAGGAAGCTGATGTGCTGAAAATTTTGTCGAACATTAAGATTGACAAGTCGCCAGGCCCAGACCAGATTTGTCCTCGGCTGCTTTGGGAAATGAGAAATGTAATTGCTTTGCCACTTGCGAATACCTTTTCATCCTCGCTCTCCACTGGAGTCGTACCTGAGGACTGGAGAGAGGCAAATGTAATTCCTCTCTTCACGAAAGGAAATAGGGAAATTCCCGGCAATTACAGACCAGTAAATCTCACCTGATGTTTAGATTAGATTACTTACAGTGTGGAAACAGGCCCTTCAGCCCAACAAGTCCACACCGCCCCGCCGAAGTGCAACCCACCCATACCCCGACATCTATCCCTTACCTCACACTACGGGCAATTTAGCATGGCCAATTCACCTGACCTGCACATCTTTGGACTGTGGGAGGAAACCGGAGCACCCGGAGGAAACCCACACAGACACGGGGAGAATGTGCAAACTCCACACAGTCAGTCGCCTGAGGCAGGAATTGAACCCAGGTCTCTGGTGCTATGAGGCAGCAGTGCTAACCACTGTGCCACTGTGCCGCAAGGTGTTAGAAAGGATTCTGAGGGATAGGATTTATGACCATCTGGAAGATTATGGCTTGTTTAAATGCAGTCAACACGGATTTGTGAGGGGCAGGTCATGCCTCACGTACCTTATCGAGTTCATTGAGAATGAGACTAGAAAAGTTGATGAGGGTCGAGCTGTGGATGTGGTGTATGTGGACTTCAGCATGGCATTTGATAAGGTTCCCCATGGCAGACTCATTCAGAAGGTCAGGAGGAATGGGATACAGGGGAACTTAGCTGTCTGGATATAGAATTGGCCGGCCAACAGAAAACAGCGAATGGTAGAAGAAGGAACATATTCTGCCTGGAAGTCTGTAGTGAGTGGTGTTCCACAAAGCTCTGTCCTTGGGCCTCTACTGTTTATAATTTTTATTAATGACTTGGATGAGGGGATTGAATGATGGGTCAGCAAGTTCGCAGATGACACAAAGGTTGGGGGTGTCACTGACAGTATAGAGGCTGTTGTAGGCTGCTGCAGGACATTGACAGGATGCAGAGATGGGCTGAGAGGTTGCAAATGGACTTCAACCTGGATAAATGCGAGGTAATGCATTTTGGAAGGTCGAATTTGAAAGCTGAGCACAGGATTAAGGATAGGATTCTTGGCAGTGTGGAGGAACAGAGGGATCTTGGGTGTGCAGGTACATAGATCCCTTAAAATGGCTAAAAAATGGACAGGGTTGTTAAGAAAGCATATGGTATTTTGGCTTTCATTAACAGGGGGATTGAGTTTAAGAGCCATGAGATCTTGTTGCAGCTCTATAAAAATTTGATTGGACTGCAGTTGGAATACTGTGCCCAGTTCTGGTCACCCTATTATAGGAAAGATGTGGATGCTTTGGAGAGGGTTCAAAGGAGGTTTACCAGGATGCTGCCTGGACTGGAGGGCTTATCTTATGAAGAGAGGTTGACTGAGCTCGGACTTTTTTCATTGGAGAAAAGGAGGAGGAGAGGGGACCTAATTGAGGTATACAAAATAATGAGAGGCATTGATAGAGTCGATAGCCCGGGACCATTTGCTAGGGCAGAAATGACTAACACGAGGGGCCATAGTTTTAAACTGGTTGGAGGAAAGTATAGTGGGGATGTCAGAGGTGGGATCTTTATACAGAGTTGTGAGAGCATGGAATGCGTTGCCAACAGTAGTTGTAGAAGCAAGGTCATTGGGGACATTTAAGAGACTACTGGAATGCATATGTTCACAGAAATTTGAGGGTGCATACATGAGGATCAGTGGTCGGCACAACATCGTGGGCTGAAGGGCCTGTTCTGTGCTGTACTGTTCTATGTTCTATGATCTACATGTCTGTCAGGTTCAGTTTCCTCCCACAGTGCACACAAGTTCAGTAGATTGACTATGCTAAATTACCCATCATATGCAGCGAGGTGTGTTAGCTATAGGAGACGCAGGGACAGGGTAGGAGTCGGGTTAGCCATGGGAAATGCAGGAAGGGGTATGAGGTGGGTCTGGGTGAAATGCTCTGCAGAGGGTCAATGCGGACTTGATTGATCAATGTCCCATAAAATAACAAAAGTAAAGGTTAAATCAAACAAAGAAACAAAACAAAAAACAGAATGCTGGGGAAACCGAGCAGGTTTGGTCGCCTCTGTCGAGAGTTAGCATTTTGAGTCGACTCACCATGCATCAGATGTGGAAGCATCTGGGAAATTGTGCACTGTGTGTTGGTGGATTGAGTTGAATATATGGAGAAATAGTGACATTGAAAAAATAAACAAAGGAACTGTGGATAATCAGCTGGTATGGAAATAAATTGGGAGATCATTTTCATTTTTCTTTCACTTTTTCCCATATTCCTGAGTATCATGCTCATGTAGGTATATATCCAAGTCCCTGTTTCAAGTGGGTTATGTCCCCTCTATCACTCCATCCTGAGTGTGGTCATCTTCTTTTCTTCATTAATGGGACATGGGTGTTGTTGGCTGGGCCAGCATTTATTTCACTTTCCGAGTTGCTTTTGAGAAGGTGCTGGGGTACTGCTTCTCTGAACCACTGCACATCGACGTGCTGTAGACTGGCAGTGGTTCCGTCTGTCTGGTTACACTTCTTTGAGACCTTGTAGTGTTATAACTGAATGTCTGACTTGACCATTTCAAAGGCCATTTGAGAGACTACCACTGCTGACGGCCTGAAATCACGTGCAGGCCAGACCAGTGAAGAAATCAAGTTTTCTTCCCTGAAGGAGACGAGTGAGCCAGATGTTCTTAGTTTTGGCACCCATCAATATTTCATGAGATTGTTAATTCCAAATATTTTATTGAATTCAAATTCCAGCATCTGATGTGGCGGGATTGAAGTCCGGGTTTGGGTCATTACCTTGGAAAGGTATAGCATTGGGAAATATTTGTGGAAATCTCCGAATTTACAGTCTAGAGAAAATACCACTAGACCATCACCTCCCCCAGCATCTCCACCATCAATAGCAGTGTTGCTATTACCGTGACTGACGTACAGATAATTGTGCAGTTACATTGTTAACTATTTCCACGAGAGCAGAACTATTCATATTTCAGGGACGGCACAGAAATGTAACAGTTTATCAGCCAGGAATACAAACAGAGGAGATGTAGGCATTTTCAACACTGTGCCATATATATAAGTATTGACTTGCTCCTGACATTGGAAAGTCAGTGTAGTTTCTCTGGATGGTTTTCTTGGATTTGCGTTGTTAGCTGCTACATTCATTCAGGGAGACCAGAGGGCCTGGTGTTCCTACTCTGTGCAAGGTATGAGGATAGATTTTATAGTGTATCTGAGTCTGCTGAAACTGCATAGGGAGGAGTTGAGCACTGCATTATCCTTTCTGAGATTTCCACAAATACTTCCCAATGGTATACCTTTCCCAGGTGCAAAGAGTGAATCCAGTTTATTTCAACAATGGGGAGGTCACAAAGCTGTGCAGTCTCAGACCAGGGAGAGGACTATATTCAAAATGTCCATCAACCATTTTGATTCAGGACCTTGCTAGGCTGGAGTAGGGGACATATCCATTATGCCAGAGTCCCATTGTCGCACATATTTACAAGGTGACAGTGGCCACCTCTGTCCAGTCAGGTGAATACATTGGTTCTGTCTAAACAGAAGAAGCAACCAGAAAATCTTTTTCGGAAATATTAGAGAACATGGTTACTGGCAAAAGTGAGGAAATTAAGAAATTTAGAGTTAGTAAAGTTGAAGTACTGGAAAAACTCATTGTGTTGAAGGTTGGTAAGGTGCTGGAACAGGTCAGTGATGAATTTAGAGGGCTACAGAGATAGGGTTGGAGAATTGAGCTTGCTGGATAACTTTTCGGACCTGGTGCAGACACGATGGGCCTTCTTTCCTGCCTTTTCCGTAATTATATGAAAGAGGTCAAAACTCTTTATGATGTGTAATGGATCCTGCAGGCTGGAAAGCAGCTATTGTGACCGCACATATTTACAACAGGACGGAGAGTGAAAACAGAAAACCAACTGGGAGATAGGTTTATGTCATTAGTGAGATAACTGAGCATTTTTTGTATTTAATCATAAATAGATCATTGGAGAACAATAATATGATTGAGTAGTGTCAACCAGATTCAGGACAGGAAAACTACCTTTGAGAAACGTACTGGAGTTTATGGACGATGTTGGTTGTGACATCGACAAGTGAGAACTAGTGTGAACGGTGTATTTGTATTTTCAGAAGGCGGTTCACACGGTTGCACACAGGTGAGAGAAGAAAGTTACAGTCCTTGGGTAAGGGGAAGGTATCCTGCATGGATTGAGAATTGGATGACAGAGAGAACACAGAGACTAGGGTCTTCCTTTGGACAGAAGGTCACAACTGATTGGGTATCACATGCATCAGTGCTTGGAGCATCGCTGTTTTTAACACGAAGAACTGATTTGAATGTGAACTACACATACAGTCCTTTTCATGCTGGATGTATTTAAAGGTGAAAGTCTGCGAAGTGCTTTTGGTACAAAGGATCGGAATGTCCTTGGCCACAAGTCACGAATAGAATTCATGCAGGGCATCCATTAATCAGAACAGGAAATGAAATGTCAGCCTTCATTACAAAATGAATCATGTGGAGGAGTTGTGGAATTCTGTTGAGGCAGTATTTGGGCTATTGTGGACAGACTTTCTGACCTTTATAAATCAATGATCAACTTGTCACAGAGGAAGTGCAAAGCTGTTTTATCAGATTAATCTCTGGGATGATGGTAATATAAAGCGAGTGTGAACGAAATGGATGTTTAGTTGGTAGCACGGTGAGAGCAGAAGAGTTGATTGTATTGAAACTTGAAGATTATGTACGAACACACATTATGTCCAGAGAAAGACATTGGTGCCATAAGAAATTACATTTTGCCCATGACACGTGCTTCTTGGTAGTTTATGTACCTCTGTGAATCTCCTATGTTGGTTTGGAGAGAGCTTCAGGCTCTGAATGAACTTTCATTGCCTCAATGTGCAGTTGGTGTGTGACTCTGCACTGAAAGTCACATTGTTCACAAATCTGTCAGCAGTTGCAATGCCTAACTCCTGAAAATGTTAGCCATTCCCAACAGCTTCTGACCTCCATAGAGAATACCGGTCTGCCTTCTCGGAGATGTCCTCTCTCCTCACCATCAACAAACCGTATTAATGTATACATTGTGGACCATTAGCAATGGGGCCAGAAGGAACGACATGGAGCAGTCTATCCATGCAGGGTCTGTTTCATTCGTTTGTCATGTTTGTTTGTTGATAACATCCTCCTATTTTTGTACAAGGGGCTTGAGCGGCTGAATGGCCACCTCCTGATGTCATGGGATACGCTGAAGAACCTGACTGGGCAACCCGTGGTTCCTGTTTAGCAGCTCAATGTGTTTGACTGGACTCCTTACCTTCCTGTGTAATAGTCAGGAGGGAATGAATGGGCTATCCCTATTCTTATCCAATAGCATTGATGGGCGGAATGACCTCCTCATATTCCTGTGAAGTTAGCTTGAGGTGCTGAACGAGCACCTCTCTTTACTCTGGTAACACACAGTGTCCAGCAGGACTGTTACATGAATGTTACTGACACTTCAACAGCACAAGCCTGAATGCTGTCCGGGTCTTCCTCCACATGGACACAGACTGCTTCAGGAGCTGAGGGGGGCACATTGTTCTGAACATTACATGATTTTCAGTCACCACCTCCACTTCTGAGATTCTGATGGGGGGAAAGACACCGAGGCGCAAATGAGGATGTTTGTGCTGTGGATCTCTAGCAGAGATGTCCCGTGACTGAGGTGATATATGTCGAAAAACTACAAACATCTTGTTTGTGCTGAATCACTCCAACCTGTGGGGAGGTTACCCTTGATTTCCATTAAATTCCATTTTCTTCAGGTTCCTTGATACCACCCTCAGGTAAACACTTCCTTGTTGTCAGGGCCAGTCACTATTACCTGTTTTTTATATATTTTGTTCATGTCAATAGGTCACGGTTGTATGTGTGCGGTGTGTTTCTCTCTCACATAGGGGTGTGACCATCGGGACTTCTCTATACCAGAGAGTTTGGGGAGATAGATCATTGAGATAGTGGTAAGACAGGGATGGATGGATGTTTGACACGGCAGGCACTCCAGGAGTTGGGGCATAGAGCAGATCAGCCATGATCTTATTGAATGGAAAGGCAGGCAGTAGGGGCTGAATGACCTATCCTGCTTCTCATGTTCTTGAATTCTCTTATTGGAAAGTTCATCGTTGTTATTTTCCTGGCTGTCATGTGAAGGAATGCTGTAGTCAAAGAGACCAGAGGATTTTGTGAGCAATATCTGGGTAGTGTAAAGGGTCATTATTCACTGTGAATCTGGATCAACAACATGACAAATAAATGGAGAGGGGGGAACTTCTGTAAGGAGTGAGGAGGGAACTGTTTCACAGTAACACCAACTCTTTTTTTCCCAAGAACGTTCTCCAATCCACAACAAATCATGTTTGACTGTATTCAGGGGCTGAATGGTCTCCTCGGTTTCTGTGCACCAGGTAGTAGGAGCAAGTAGTCTCCAACTGCTCTTGTGTAGCAGATTGAGGGGCTGAATGGAATGGGGCGAAATAGGACTGAGATACAGGTATGGGTCCCTGCCCCACCAAGCACTAAGTTTGTGGCTGATCAGATTGTGGTCTCAGCTGCACATTCCTATCTGCAGTTCATTATACTTGAGTCACTTTCCTGTCAAATATTTAACTAACACAGCTTTGAATAAATACAAACACAGAGGTACCACAAACCTGTGGGGAGGAGAAATTCCCACTCAAATGGCCTTCTGAGAATTTCTCCTTATCCCTGTTCCTACCAAGGTAAGAGAGTCATTGCTTCTTTTTCTAGTCCCACTCCTCCAGACGTCACAACAAATTATCCGTGTAACTAAGTTTGTGATATGGTAAATGATATCTGTCTCAGACTGGGTCAGGATCAGTGTTAGGAACAAGTCAGACAGGTTTCTTAAATTTGTAAAAAATCTAAAACCAAAGCAAAGTTACTCGAAATACGATGGATACATAAATGATATAGAGTTTGATCATTGACAATACCTACATCAACATTTATTTTTCTGTAAATCTGAGACACAGAAATCTGCACACAAAGACACACGAACGCACACACACACGCACACACACGTCTGAAGGCAAACGGGAAAATAAAGAAACTCTGCAGAATATTAATTCGAAATAACAGTCCAAATAACAGTTAATTTCATGACAATTCCAAAATTGAGATAGTTTCAATTGTTATTCTGCCTCTGAAGTGATTCTGCCTCACAGAAGCTGCTAGCACTGGGGTTTCTCCTGGAACAGTTGGATTTGGCTGAATTCCCTTTGCTGCAGGCAGAGGAGAGATTCCAATGAATCCTCACCAGGAATCCTCAAAGAGTTCTGAAGATGGCTGATTGGTTTTCAGCTCTCATATGTTACTGTAGAGAAGTACAAGTAGAGATGGAGCAATGGCCGTTTGCTTCTACGACAGGTTGCATTTGCTCCCTCCCTGATCTGAAACATGCAATAATGTGACCCAAACACCAACCTGAACTAGGTAAGGTCTGGGTAAACATTCTCCTGATTGAATTACTCCATCCCCGTTACCTGCTCCATTTAGGAATAATTTGTAATTTATAATTTGGAGGTATAGTTAGATGTATCTGCATAATTTTTGTACAATATATTAAAGTCTTCATAGTACCTGTGTTAAAATGAGTATATTGTTTTTTAAAATTAAATCCTTAGTTTTATTCTCTAATCCTCAGCTCCGCCCCAATACACTCTCCTCAGGGTCTTATATGGTACAATACGATCAGCTCTCATTCTCAGGCCTGAAGTACTCTGACCTTGTAGAGTCCATGAGGGGCATGGATGCGGGATCAGCCAAGGTTATTTTCCAAGGCTGGAGGAGTCCAAACCAGAAGGCAAAGACTTAAAATGAGAGGGGAAAATTAAAAAGATACCTGAGTGGTAACTTTTTCACACAGAGGGTAGTGCATGTATGGGACGAGCTGGCAGCGAAAGTGGTAGCGGCTGGTACAATTACAACATTTAAGAGGCAATGGATGGGTAAATGAATAAGAAGGTTTAGAGAGTTATGGGTTAATGTTGGCAAATGGTTTTACATCAGATTGGAATATCCAGTCGGTGCAAATGAGCTGGACTGAAGGGTCTGTTTCCGTGCTGTATGACACTATGGTTCTATCAGGCATTCATTCTAGCAAGGAGTAAAGTGAAGCATGTGTGAAAAGCTTCTAAAACAATTGCATATTTTTTTCTCTCAATTTTAGGGTTCAGTACTACATACAATACATTCGATGTAGTCTCAGCATTGTCATGTACAGATGCAGTAAAACATCCCAATGATTATACCCAATAGCATTTGCATGAAACAGCATCATTCGATACACTTCCCTAATCCCTTGCTGAATCTGCTGACTAGGTTTATATGGCTCATGTACCGAGACACACACATCCCTCCGGACCAATGCGTTCTGCGATGTTCTCTCCATTTCAGTAGGTTACTGTTATTTTATCTGTTCTGAGCACTGCCTTCCCTTAGCCCTTGTTATACTGTTTTCTGCCAAAGCTTTGCTCACTAATTTCCCCTGTCGGTATTCCATTGCAGAGTCTCGATATGCTGTTAAATGATTATCTTGGAAAATGCACTAATTGAGTTCCAATCCAATCAGTCACCACATCGAAGTCATTGGTGTAAATTGTCAATTGTTGATAATGTCACACTGATCCCTGAGGCATTCCACCAAGTTGCAACTTTACAACCTGAATATAAACATTTATCCCGAATGTTTATTCCCTGATAGTTTACCAGGTTTCCCCTGTTGCTGGGCACCAGGCTAGAAAGGTTGGATGGCCTCATCCTACACTGTGTAATGTACTTAGTGGGCTGAATGACTTCAATCTATTACTGTGTAAATCCTTAAAGGGCAAATGGTCTCCGCCTCTCTCATTATAATGATGTTGACTGGCTGAATGGGACCTCTCTTTCCCTCTGTAACATTATTGAGTGGTTGAGAGAACAGCATCTGGACATTCGGCCCCTCGGGCCTGCTGCACCATTCAGAATGTGCATTGTTGATGTGATTGTGATTAAACATCCCCTTCCTGTCAGTTCCTAATAAATATGGATTCTCTTGTTCATCAAAGATCTATGGAACTGAACCTTGCTACTTCGGCATGAGAACATCACAGATCATACAACCCTAAAGAGAAAGGAACATCCCTGTCTCAGTCAGAAATGGGAAGGTCCTTATTCTCAAAATGCGTTCCCCTCAAACGAATCACCACTCTTTTGACATATAAAGAGTCGACCATTAGGAACATATATCGACCATTCAGCCCCTCAAACCTGTCCACATTCTCATTAACTCTCCTAAATCAAATTCTTACCAAATTCAGCCTCCACTGACCTCGTGGAAAGACAATTCCAGGCACCGCAAGATCAGATGAGCAATGAACCTTGGAGCAGAATTTGGCCATTCAGCCCATCTTGTCTGCCATGACATTTGATCACGGCTAAAATATTTCTCAACCCCATTCTCCTGCCTTCTTCGACTGACCATTGATAACTTATTAATTAAAACGTATATATCTCTGTATTAAAGACATTGTGTGCCGGTATGTGGGGTTATGTTCGTGTGTTTGTGTGTAAACATCCATATCTGTGTGCGTATCTCTGTGGGCCTGTGTTATGTGTGTTAGTGTCAGTATCTCAGTTTGTGTGTACCTCTGTCTGCATCTCTGTGTAGAGTTGTTTTTGAAGTAAATAGATGGAATTTGGGATCAAAGTCTCCCTCTTCTCTCTCTGTCTGTCCCTGTTGTTCGCAGAGTTCATAGAATTCCTACAATGTGGAAGCAGGTCCTTCGACTCAATACATCCACACTGACCCTTCGAAGAATAACCCACCCAGACCCGTTGAAATGCTCTCCTACGTTTACTCATGACTAATGCCCCTAACCTATACATCCCTGGGCACTATGGACAATTTGGCATGGCCAATTCACCTAACATCCACATCTTTGGACTGTGGGTGGAAACAGGAGAATCCGGTGGAAACCCTCGCAGACACGGAGAGAATGTGAAACTTCACACAGACAATCCGCCTGAGGGTAGACACGAGCCCGGGTGCCTGGCGCTCTGAGGCAGCAGTGCTCGCCTCTGAGTTTGGTGGTTAGATTCATACAATACTACCCTCTGCTGGACTGTCCACACCACTGCATCAATGGCAGAGTTTTTACTCTCTCAGAAGATAACAAATCTTTTGTGAATCTCTCAAATTGTACGGCAGTTTGATTTTCCAATAATATCTTTGGAAGCATAGAGCTGTTTTGTCCGATACTGAGCAATGTTGTTCCTGTGTCATTAGCAACACTACTGGGCCTTTTTCAGGACTTTTCAATACTTTCTCAAATAAGTTTTAAGATTGCAACTCACAGAATGAGAAATCAATTCATATCACCGTCTGACAAAATGGTTCACTTGGAGGCGAGCATTTCCATTCTGACAGGCCCAAGTATATTTGCAACCCACCATGTACCAGCATTGTGGGTGCGAGCCTGCACGTGGGTGCGTGTGTGTGTGTTGAAGGTGCTGTCAGTTTGCATCGTGCTATGAGCTCTCTCACTGTCTCTCCCTCCCAGACTGAATCCTCGAGGGTTGTCACTCTCTGCCGCTCTCACTGCAGTAGGCTGGGGAGGCCAGCTGAGGGAGAGATTATTTCATTTTCAGCACCACAGAGACGTCAGACCTGCACTTAATTATAGATACTCACAGAGTCAAATACAGACACACAGGTACGGGTGGTGATGGTGGGGAGATGGGCATCGGGCACTCCACCACCCAGCTTGTCCCTTTCCATCCTATTCCAGGCTGTTTCTCTTGGAATGCGAGAAATGGAGGGAGGGAGTGAAGGTGGGAGTGGGGGTACCTGCTGTTCGTGCTGGTGTGGGTGGGGAGGGAGGTGAGATGGTGATGTGTCCAGAGGGAGTCAGTCCATAGTGTTGTATCCAAACAGTGTTATTTGTGTGGGAGATATAGTGGAGGGGAAAGAGAGAGAAAAGGAAGGTGCTACATGCAGTAGTGAGAGTAGTGGAGCATGAGCCTTGTTCGTGTGTCGGTGCTATAACAGATATACAGTGATTGTGAGGGAGCAGAGAGAACACAGTCATACTTATCCTGACGGAGCAGGGAAGGTTATTGATGCTTGTCCTGTATTGCTGGGAATTTCCTCAGACCGCAGATACTGCACTGAGTTGGGTGGTGAGCTCAGACTATGCTCGGTGGGTCTGGTAATGTGGCCGCCTCTGGGTAGAGAATAATCCTCTTTTGTACTAGCCCATCCACCAGGAGCTCCGTGCCCCTGTCGACAAACTGGTGTGATTGCCCCTTATCCCCCATTCTCGGGGTAAACCGTGCAGGGCAGCTCCAAACTGACAAAGCTCAACCGTGTGCCCATTTGGACGTTTAAAGGTGGCACCAATGTCAGGGATTATGGAATATCCAGGGGCACCCGGGAAATGGTGAGTACCTCCAGCCATGATGAGAGGGTCACCATGGGGTAGGGTGGGTAGTTAATGAGCTGCATTCGATAAGATAGTTCCAAGAAACTAGCTCAGCCTCGTGCAGACAATCCCTCTGTCACACTCAATGAAAATGTCACTGAGACAAATTGTTGTTAGAATCAACCCAATGAGTCGAAGACTCTGCTGACCCCATTCCCAGTTACAACGCTGTAGCTGTTTGTCCAATGCTCTTCATCACAGGGAAGGAGCTAATCATCACCTTACCGTTGGGAATAAGGCAGTGGGGAGGGTGTGGTTTTGGTATCAGTGTGGGAGCACTTTATGGCAAGCCATCATAATTCTATTAGTTTCAAAATAGAGATGGAAAAGGATGAACCAGGTCTAAAACTTAACGTTGTAAATTGTTGAAAAGACAATTTTGATATTAATTAAGAAATTTCAAAGTCGATTGGGGCAGATATTCACAGAGAAGGGGGAAGCCTTCAAAAATGAGACATCAGGAGTACAGAGACAGTATGTTCCTGTTAGGGTGAAGGGTAAGGTTGGTAGGTGTAAGCAATGGTGGAGAATTGGAGAAGTTGTGGTTCTGGTCACGGAAAAAAGTGAAGGATATGTCAGGTATAGACAGCAGGAATTAAGTTTTGTTTTCTTAATTCATTCATGGATTGAGGGCGTCCCTGGCTAGGCAAGCATCTATTACCCATCCCTAATTGCCCAGAGGACAGTTAACAGTAATCCACATTGCTGTGTGTCTGGAGTCTCATGTAGACCAGACCAGGTAAGGATGGCAGTTTGTTTCCTTTAAAGGGGTCAGTGAACCAGATGGATTTTTCTTACATCGGAATGGTCATCATTAGCCTCTTAATTCCTGATTTAAAGTGAATCACTAGAAGAGTCTGAAGTCAACAAGAGTATACTTAAGAGGTAAATTGGGAGCACAAAAAGGGGACATGTGATAGCTTTGGCAAATAGAGTTAAGGAGATTCCAAAGGAATTCTACAAATACGTCAAGAACGAAGAGTATCTGTGGGGAGAATAGGACATCCTTAAAGATCAGCAAGGCTGCCCATGTGCAGAACCACAGGAAATGGGGGAGGTACTGAACGAATATTTTGTATCAGTATTTACTGTGCAGGAAGATATGGAAGCGAGGGAACTTGGGAAATATGTAGTGACCTCTTGGAAAGTGTCTGTACTACAGAGAAACTGCTGGAGGTCTTAAAACATGCAAAGGAAGGAAAATGTCTTGGCTTTTATTCGATGTACGCTATACTCTGTGGGAAGCTAGGGAAGTGATTGCTGAGCCCCGTGCTATCATCATTAGCCACAGGTAAAGTGCTGGCAGACTGGAGGTTGGCTAACGTGGTGCCATTACTTAAAGGATTGAAGAAGGGTAATAAGGAAAAGCCAGTGAACCTGACATCAGTGGTGGGTAAGTTGTTGGCGAGGATTATAAGGCATTGGATTTTCACGCATTTTGAAAGGAAACGACTGATCAGGAATAGTCAACATGGCTTTGAGCAAGCAATATTGTGCCTCACTGACCTGACAGAATTTTTTAAAGAAGCGACGAAGAAGATTAATTGAGGTAGAGAGGTGTACATTGTCGATATGGACATCAGTAAGGTGTTGAACAACATTGTGGATGGTCAATTGTTTAGCAAGGTTCGTTCATATGAAATACATGGAGAACGAGCCATTTGGATACAAAATTGGTTCAAAGGTCGGAGACCGAGGGTGGTGGTAGAGGGTTGCAATATCCTGGCAAAGTTTGCAATGTTCTTCATGCTGTGCAGATAGTCCGGTTTATGGAGTAGTCCACCAGCACGGTCTGCTTAGCTCTCAATCTTAGCCATTACCTTACCCCAGTTTATGGTGTCTGTGCTGATTCTGTGAAGCAGATTCAAAATTTGAGGCAATGGACCATTCCAGCTGATCTGGCAATGTCTTTCTTCAATGTACACATTTTTGTGATTGGGCCCACTGTTGTCTCACTTATCCAGTTATTCCAATCCCCCCATCTCCTTATCCACATTTTCACCAAGTTATCAGTTAATTAATTATTTGGTTTTTTTTCTGTATCTTTCCCCGGCCTTGGCTTTTGACTCCCTCGTGTATCGAGTGCTGGCACGGTGAACTTCAGAAACATTGAAATGGTGTGTGCCAGGCTGTTGGTCACTTCCCGATGTGTCCCATGTAGTGCTCCATGGACAGCCGTGTTCCAGCAGCTCTGACTCACGTGTTTGAAACTTGGTATGTGCCTGATCGCGGAATGCCTCTGTTTGTCTCTCTCAGTTGATTGTGCAGTCAGTAAAACGAGGAATACCCTTCAGTATAATCGTAAAGGACCAGGCATCTAACTTGTAGCTGAGAGGCTTGTGATTGACCCCTGTTATTGAAAAGTTAGAGGAGCTGCTGGGGACGGTTTGCTGGAGGTTATGCTGTGAGCTACCTCAGACATTCCGGACAACCCGAGGATTTGGTGAGCAACTCTGAATGGAACATGGGGACTGTAGTTTCAGCATCTGGGTCTGTAACATGAATAACAAATGGAACAGAGGCGACAGAGAGGGGAAGCTCTGAAACCACGGAGTGAGTGTGTGTGGGGAAAGTGATCAGTGTCTGTGTCTTAGTCTGGACAAGGACACACTCTCACTCTCCCCGTTACATGCACACTCTCCCTATCTGCCCCTCACACACATTCACACTGCCCCTCTCTCACGTTCCACACACGCACTCCACTCTGTCACACACACCGATGAACACAAACCCTCTCTCTCTCCCTCTCGCAAACACACGCACAATCCACCTCACTCTCTCTCACATACAGAATGTGTCTCTCACTCCCCTTCACGCAGACACGCCCTCTCTCTCACACATACACACATGCGCTACTCCTACTTTGTAAATAAAACCAGTCTGACTCCAGGGCAAGACACAGACAGAGTCCAAACAAGGCCTCAAGCTTAGAATACATTATCTGACCGCAAGTGTTACTTCATTTACATCGATAGTACCTGAAGGTATCTCCAGGCAGTGATTTGCATTTTAATCAATCAAACTCGCATCTCCATTCTAACTGATTAAGTACTTAAGAGTCATCTTAGGTGTGTGTACAATTCATGTGCATGGCTTGTACAACCCTTTGATCTTGGCTAAAGATGGCTGGAAGTGAAGACTTTACGGTGGAACCATTGATGAACAGTGGAAGGCTTTCAAAACGATTTTTCAACGTTCTCAGCAACAGCATATAATGGTGAAATGGAAGGACTATAGGAAAAGGGTAATCTGCCATGAATGTCTCAGGAAATAAGGGAGGCAACCAAATTAAAATAAACAGCATAAATAATGGCAAAGACCAGTGGGAAAATAGAAGATTGGGAAAACTTTAAATGTCAAAATAATGTCAAAACCGTTAAATGTCAAAATAAAGCAACAAATAAGTTATCAAGACACACCAGATAGGTTATGAGAGTAAACTACCTCAGAATATAAAGACAGAAAGCAAGATATTCTATATATATTCAAAACGAAATGAATGGCTAAGGTAAGCAATTGTCCTTTAGAGGGTGAGAAGTGGGATCCAGTAATGAGATATGAGGAAATGGACGAGGAA
This sequence comes from Chiloscyllium punctatum, assembly GCF_047496795.1. Taxonomy (NCBI): domain Eukaryota; kingdom Metazoa; phylum Chordata; class Chondrichthyes; order Orectolobiformes; family Hemiscylliidae; genus Chiloscyllium; species Chiloscyllium punctatum. The sequence goes on along the minus strand of NC_092771.1, from coordinate 45,734,733 downwards.
TTGAAGAGTTATTTAGTTGGTCTACACAATGAAGGACACTAATAACATGTCAGTAATTGTCAAAGGCAGGAAGGTAAGTGAGTACCTGGAAACAACCATTCCCAAGAGAGAGATAGTGTTGGGCAAGCTCATTGAGCCAAGGGTAGATAAGTCTCCTGGCCCTGATGGAATGTATCCCAAGGTACTAACAGGGGTGATGAGAGAAATAGCAAATTCACTTGTGGAAATTTTTCTGATTTCACTGGACTCTGATACAATTCCAGCAAATTGGAATACAGGAGTTCAGACACCACTGTTTAAAAAGGGAGATAGACAAAACGTGGGGTATTATAGACCAGTTCGCCGAACATTTGTAGGAGAAAATATTTCAATCTCTAATCAAGGAATAAATGGCAATGCATCTTGATAGAAATTGTCTTGTTGGGCAGACACAGTGTTGGTTAATGAAAGGGAGGCCACGTGTAACTAACAGACTGGAATTCTATGAAGACATTACAACTGCAGGGACCCAGTAGGTGTGGTGTACTGAGATTTCCAAAAGACATTCAATATAGTGACGCCAAAAAGGCTGCTGCATAAGGTGTGGCATTACGGGCAATGTATTAACATGGATAGAGGATTGGTTAACTAACATGAAGCAACGAGTGCGAATACATGATTGCTTTTCTGGTTGCTGATCAGTGACTAGTGGAGTGCCTCAGGGATTGGTGCTGGGACTACAATTATTCACAGCTTACATAGATAATTTGGAGTAGGGGAGCACGTGTAGTGTTTCAAAGGTTGCAGACAATACTAACATGAGTGGCAGAGTAAAGTGTGCAGAGAATGGTTAAACTTCACAAAGGGATATAAAGAGTTGAAGTGAGTGGGTCAAGGTCTGGCAGATGGAGTACAATTATAATAAATGTAAAATCATCCATTTTGGTAGGAAAAATACTAAAAAGGACTCTTATGTGAATTGTTTAAAAAATGCAGCATGCTCTTGTGCAGAGGGACCTTGGTGTCCTTGTGCATGAATCACAGAAGCTGTTCTGTAGGGGCAACAGGTAATTAACAAGGCAAATTGAATTTTGTCCTTCATTGCTAAAGGGATTGAGTGTAAAAGTAGGGAGGTTATGTTGCAGATTTAAAGGATGCTGGGGAGACCACACCTGTAGTACGTGCAGTTTTGGTCTCCCCATCTGAGAAAGGAAATACTGGCACAACAATGTATGCAGAGAAGGCTCGTTAGGTTGGTTCCAGAGGTGAGGGGTCTGGTTATGAGGAGAGACTGAATAGATTGGAATTATACATTGATTGGAATTTGAAAGAATGAGGGTGGAAGGAGTAGAAACATTTATAATTGTGAAGGGAGTAGGTACGATAGAAATATAAAGGATGTTTCCAGAAGCATGTGAAATTAGATAACAGGGCAAAGCCTCAAAGCTATATGGAGCAGATTTAGGACTGAATTGAGAAGGAACGTCTTGACCAAGAAGCTTGTGAATCTGTGGAATTCTTGAGGATTTGTCATTGAATGTGTTTGAATTTATATATATAATTTTTTGAAGATTAAAGGAATTAAGGATTATGGTGAGTGGGCGGGTAAGTGGAGCTGAGGCCATGAAATTATCAGCCATTATCTTATTGAATGCTGGCGCAGGCTTGAAGGGCCCAATGGCCTACTCCTGCTCCTAGTTTGTACGTTCTTATGTAATGGGTCAACATGAAATGGGAATTGTATTTGACAAACTGACTGGTCGATGCATACAGAGAAGAAATGGATGCAATGCATTTACAGTTTCAGAAAGATCTTGATAAAGACTATGGCCGAGTGTGCAAACTCAAATGTTACGACATTGGGACTAGAATATGAACATAATTTTAGAGTAGGAGAACTGACACGAAACAGTGAACAGGAATAAAACAATCTGTTTTGAGGTTAAAGGATCATGGCGTGTCGTAGGGATTAGTGATTGTGACACAGCTATTCTCAATGCATACCAGACATTTAGGTGAGGGAATCATATGTAATATTTTTCAGTCTGCTGACAGCACTAAATGATGTCAGATTGTTAGTGGGTGAGGAGGATTTAAAAAAGCACCAAAGTGATTGAGACAAGTGGAGTGAATGGGTAAATACGTGGCAGATGAAGATCAATAGGGGTGGATGTGACGGTGTGCACTTTGATAGGTACAATAGAACAGCAACCTATCATTGAAAAGGGATTGTATGAAACATGTTGGTCTTTAAAGGGATTTATGTTCTTTCTTTTTTTCCTGTTGCGCAGCCCTCCGAGGTCAGTGCAGGGCAGTGAGTTCTGAACCCAGAAGTCAATACTGGGAATGGCATTGGCACGCTGAACAGTGTACACAAACCCACCAAGTGGGGAGCTGTAACATTTAAAAGGATCAGAAAGCAGGCAGGAAGATAAATGGTGTGTTGACCTTAATTTCTAGGAGATTGACTGACAGGAGTAAGGGTGTCTTACTGCAGCTGTACAGGGCCTCGGTGAGACCCCATCTCGAACATTGTGCAGTATTGTGTGTAGTTATGGTCTCCTTACCTAATAAAGGACAAATCTGACATTGAGTGAGAGCAGTAAAGGATGACCAGACTGATCTCTGGGATGACAGGCTTGTTGTGGGAGCAGAGTTTGGGGCGTTTGGGCCTGTATTCCATGGGCTTCAGGAAAATGAGTGGCGATTTCAGTGAGATATATAAAACTCTGACAGTGTGAGACATATTGGAAGATGATAATTCCCATGCCTGGGACGTCTAAAAGAAGAGGCCACAGTATTAGGTACAGGCAGGCCACTCTGCATTGAGATGAGAATAAATGTCTGCACTCAGTGACTGGTGACTCTGGGAATTTCTCTCCCACAGAAGCTGTGGAACACAAGGGAGTGAATATGAATAAGGATTTCTCGACACGAAAAGGAGCGGGAGGCATCTGGGGTATGGCTGTCACAAGCTCTCAGACGTTAGGAAGGAGGCCTCTGCAGGGTCAACAGGAATGTGTTTCCCATTCCCTTTTCGGATACTGAGGCTGGTGCCGGGATTTCTGTCAGTTTTATCCTTCCAAACTTCAGAGCAGTTTGATACAATTTCGTGCCCTACTTTTCCGTTTTCGAGACCATTGAAAGGTTTATCACATGCATGTGTGTATAGAGTATCGTTTAGGCCAGACCAGGAATGCATGGAATTCACCAGGACAGAATTCACTTCCTGAATGTACATTGATGAAGCAAATTGGAGTTTACAATCGGCATTGATTTCAGCATCATCGTTACTGATACCAGATTTTAGATCTCGATATGTTGTTAATTGCTATTCAATTCCATCAGCTGCCAGGGCATTATCCTGGTCTGGATTAGTAATCCAGTGATATTTCCACAACAGCACCATCTCCACGTAGGGACCTATTGGAAACCACAATGAGCTGGTTATTTCGTGCAGTTTGACAGATCTGTCAAAAAGAACTTCTACCAGTTTAACTATCGTGATGGGACTGAGGGGGTGGCAAATGGTCAGATTGTAATTATTCTCCTCTTCGCGGACTGGACATAGTTGAGTAATTTTCCACATTGCCAAGAAGATGTCAGAGTTGGAGCTGGAATGAAACAGCTTCCCCCAGGGACACGGTTGTTGTGCAGCACAAGTCTTCAGTCCTGTTGCAGGAATCGTGTCAGGGCCCTTTGCCCTTGTCGTATCTACTGTGTTCAGCTGTTTCTTCATTTCGCTTGAAGCAAATCGAATTGATTGAAGACTGGCATCTGTGATTTTGTGGGCATCATGGCGAGGGTGAGGTGGATCATCCACTCAACACGTCTGGCGGAGTATCTTGCCAAAACTACATCATTATCTTTTACACTGATGTACAGGACTGTTCCATTATTTAGGATGGGGATAATAGTGAGCCCTCTCCTCCATGAAATTGTTTAACCGTCCATCACCATTTATGGCTGGATGTGACAGTACTGTTGGTTTGTTGGTGTTGGGTTCATTACACCCTCTCTATCAGATGTTATTGCGGCAGTTTGGAATGCAGACAGTCAATTATGGTAGCTTTAACGGGTTGTCATCAGGTTTAGGTACACACAATTGGGTCACTGGCACGTTTACCTATACATCACTGAACCATAGGTCAACTTGGTTGGAATGGTAGACTGAGGGATTATCCCAGGAAAAACGTTACAGATTGTGCTTGAATTTAATTCTGTTTCTGCTGCTGCTGTGGTCTGCAGAACCACATCAATGTCAGGAATTCTCTATTTAAGAAAGTTTGGAGAGTTAGATCATTTAAAATATCTGCAGATGAGCTTTGACTTGGAAATGAATTGAATGCAATGAAAGACTAGTGATGAAGGAGGAGTGAAAAAGTCATAGACTCTTCGAATCATACAATATGATTACTATTTTTCTTCTTTAGGCGCACACCCCTCCAAACCTTTGGTATTCATGTAGACATCCAATTGTCTTTCAAATGTTGTAACTGTACTCTCCAATGCTACTTCCTCTGAAAAATCGCTACATATACACGCCACCCTGTGAGAAACAACTCTCGCTTAGATCTCTTTTAAATGTCTTCTCTCTCACCTTAAACCTATCTTGTCTGGTTCTGGACACACCCACCCGGAGAAAATGATCTTGTCTATTCATCCTATCCATGCCTCTCATGATATAATAAAGGTCACCTCTCAGCCTCCAATGCAAATGGAACAAAACCCCAGCCTATCCTTATATCTCAAAACCTCCCGTCTCCATCACATCATTTTAAATACTTTTGTCCCCTTCTCAGTTTATAACATTCTTTCAGTAGCAGGACAACAAGAATTGCTTCAAATGTGGCCTGACCATTCTCTTGTAGAGCCACAACATGATGTGCTAATTCCAATAATCAATGCTCTGACCGATGGAAGTCAGCTTGCCTTATGCCTTATTCACTGTCCTGTCAATCTGCGATTCCACTTTCACGGAACTATGTACCTGGACCCTAGATTTCCCTGTTTATCAACACTCCCCAGCGCGCTACGATTTTCTGATTAAATCCGACACTCGTTTGTCTAACAAAATGCAACATCTCACATTTATCTGCATGAAGATCCATCAGCCAATCCTCAGCCCACTTGTCAAGTAGATCAAGATATCTTTGTTCCCTAAGATAGCCTTCTTCACTGTCCACCATAGCTCCAGTTTTGTGGGTTTCATCTCCAAATTACTATCCACGGTTCCAAAGTTCTCATCCAAACCATTTACAAAAACAATGAATAACATCAGCCTGGTCCTTATGGCACAACGCTGGATACAGGCCTCCAATTGGAACAGCAAATCTCTCCCAGCACCCTCTGTCTCCTACAGTCAAGTCAGTTTTGTATCTAATTGGATAGATGTCCCTGATCTCCTGTGATCTAACCTTATTAAACGGACTTCCATGTGGAACCTTGTTGGGTCTCACTAAGGTCCACGTAGACAACGTATGTTGCTTTACCTTCATCTGTCTTCCTGATCACCTCTTCAAAAACTCCAATCTAGTTTGTGAGACATGGATTCCCAGACATAAGGCCGTGCTGAATATCCATAATCAGTCCTTGTCTTTCCAAATGCATGTAAATCCTTCCTCTCAGAATGTCCTACAAACACTTCTCCACCCTTGAATCAAACTCACTGGTCTGTAGTTCCCTGGGTTTTCTTTGCAGCAAAATTACAAATAATGTAACAACATTAGCTGTCTTCCTGTCCTCCAGGACCTCAACCGTGGCTGTCAGTGATACGCATAAGAAAGTCAAGAGAACTTCAGATTTCATAAACCAGAAACTAAGACAGAAATGTGCTGGAAAAGCTCTGCAGGTCTGGCAGCATCTGTGCAGAGAAATCTGAGTTAATGTGTTACAACACGGGGGAAACCTTGCCCCCTCCCCTACCATCTCCACCACCCAGCGCTAATTTAAACTTGAAACACAGAAAGGATTTAACCCATGCTGTAATGTGTAAAAATTCAGAAGGCCAATAACCATCCTAAAGGTCAATATTTAAAGCAAAAATTAACATTTTTTTTATAAGTCGAACAGGGAATAATTAACTAACAACTTTTTGCAACTCCTTTCTCTGACCTATCTTTTACTTACTCTTCTACAATACTGGTCCGATAATCCCCCCACCCCACCCATCCCCAATTAAGATATACCAAAACATTCAAATTTCAGAACCAGCCAGCTGTCGAATATTCTCTTTGTATCGTCCTCTGTCTTCGCTTCTTCTCCTTAGAGTTCTGTGTCACAGGTCATTGATAAACAAAGTTACATTTCGGAGAGCTATTCTCCGGGCAGTCTGCCGATGTTGATGGCGTGGCAATTCTCCCCTAACTAGTCAATTTTCTTTTCCGCTTTCTATCCCAAATCATTGGGTAATTTCCTTTTTTTATAATATTGCCAAATGCCAAATTTAAACTCGATTGTAGTTTAACTGCTTGGGACATAATTTAAATGGATTGATCAAATTTGATTTTATTATTTGTCTCAGAGTAACGGAGGTACTGCAAGCTGCTGAACCACATGTTACATTGTAAATTTTCCAGAACTCACTGTGCTTGTAAATCCTTCAACTCTCTTAAAGGCACAATACCCTTTACACATTCATAACCCCTTCTCTGTCAAAAAAGAACAATTATAATGAAAATACGGTCTCATTTGTTTTTCTATTCTTTCAACACATTACCATAACATACAGATAACCTAAATCTAAGTTCACCTTAACTTCTTCCCCTTTACCTATATTTAACATTGGATAATTACAAATCTCGTATAATCTTTATCAGTTAAATCTGTGAGAACGCATCTGAGATTACATACTTACGACACGCTACGTGTACGATTTTTAAATTAAAAGTCTGTAACATAAGACTCCAATGAAATAGTCTTTAAAGCGTTCAAAGAATGTCAGCAGATTGGGCTCCGTGTACACAACTATCTCCAACACTCTGTTTGTGAGTACACATTAAAATGTTATAAGGCTAGTACCAAACTCAATAGTCCTTTCTCAATCGTGGAATACTTTCTCTGGTGGATGTTGAGCTTCTTTGAAAAGGACGATCCCATCTCATCACAGTGCAGCTCCAACTCCTATGTCACTCACATCGACGGCAACTTTGAAATGTTTTCAAGCGTTTGGTGTAGCTGAAAGTGGTTTGGTGCTCAATATTTCTTTTTAATGGTCGAATGCCTCCTGGCATTGTTCTGTCATCCAATACTTTGTGTTTTTCTTCAGCAAGTCGGTTAACGGTGCCACTACACTGCTGACATTTGGAACAAACTTCCGATAGAATCCGCTGACTCCGAAGGAGCGAAGCACCTTTTTCTTCGAGGTTGGCCGTGGAAATTCCTCGGTTGCTTTTGTCTTTGCGTTCCATGGGATCAACCTTCCATGACCGATATTTTGTCCCTAGAACATCATGTCTGCTTTCACAAATTGTGTTTTGTTTAATTTTATCACCAGTTTTGTTTCTCGTATTCATTCAAAAAGCTCTGCCAACTGTACCAAGTGATCTTTCCAGGACTTAGTAAAGATCACTACATCCGTCTAAACGGACTGCACAGTTTATTAATCAGGCTACAACTCTGTTCATGAGTCTTTGGAATGTGTTGGGCGTGTTCGTCATTCCAAAGGGCATCACTTTGAATTGATACAGACCATTTGGTATTACAATTCAGAAATTTATTTCACTGTCTCTGATAAAGGTACCTGCCAGAAACCACGCATTAACTCCAACTTCGTGATGTAACTGACTTGTCAAACTTTCTCGATACAGTCCTCCAATGTTGGCCTTGGATATAAGTCTGATTTTGTAACAGTGTCGATCTTCCAATAATCCAAACAAAATCATTGAGTCCCATCCGGTTTGGGAACTAAGATGATTGGCGAGCTCCACTCGCTCGGGCTTGGCTCGATGATGTCCTCATTGAGCATATCCTCCACCTCCTTCTGGACCTGTCTGGCTTTGAGGGATAAAGCCGATATGGATTGTTTTATCGGAACAGTACTCTCTACAACAACTTCATATACAATAGTGCCCACCATATGATTCTAACATATGTCCTCATATTGCAATAACAAACCTTTCAACTGTGTTCTATGCTCCTGAGACAGATAGTTTACTAATCTACCCAACTGGTCAAGGACTTCTACGTTTTTGACATATTTTGAGGCACATCAAAATCCACGACATTTGGAATTGATTCTTCACTCTGTGGGGGAGTAAATAACACCTGTTTCTCCAATTCTTTCTCTCCTCTGCTGTTCAGGAGGGGACCTGCACACTCATTTATAAGTCACATGAAGTGGTCTTCAAATGTGGGAATTGGCAACAGAGGTGCTAGTTTCATTACTGTCCGTGTCCTACCTACCATTTGGCATGAATGACATGTATGCCAAACATTAACCACATCTTTGTGCATTCCAGGTCAATAAAAATATTTTTGTCCCTTAGCCCGGGTCTTTCGTACCCCATGTGACCTCCTACAGGTAGTTCATATGCTACCTGTAAAACCTCCTGTCTCTATGCTACCAGCAACACAATCTGGTGCACCTCAGCACATTTCTCCTCTGCACTAACCTGATGTGGTCTCTATTTCTGTCTTAAGGTCTATCTTTCAGATAATAACCCTCATGAATATCCTCTGCCTCCTTTTCAGAGTACACATCCACATATATATCTTTTATCGTCTTGTCTGTCTGTTTCAAGTCCTTTAGCCTTTCAGGACAAAACACCTCTGTCTGACCCACTGCCTGTTCAGGTTTTCCCTACACCATTACGGCAAACAGGGTGTCCATTAACTGAATCTCAACTCCTTCATCTTTGTCTATAGTTTGTCCTTCGTGCTGTGACTTATAATAGTTGGATATGGTTACTGCACAGCCTGGGAAAATACCAGGATATTTCCGATTTAACACTTCCGTTTCTTTGTCTTCCTTGGGCTTCTCCACAACAAGCGATGTCACTCCCAACTTGGACCCTGCTAAACCCTTCCCAAGAACAAACTGCATTCCTGGATGTGACAGTCTGTCAATCTTTCCCGCTATAACTTCCCCAGTCTTGATTGGGCACTCCAACCTGATCTTACATAGGGAAATGCTAAATTTCTGACCATCCTTCCCATAAATTAATGCATTCCGGGTAACAGATCAGAAAGACTGCAAATTCATTCATCTCTTCCTATTATCGTCTGGTTAGATCATGTATCTCTCAAAATGGTAACTTCTTGCTCTTCTACCCCTGTTAGTTCTGAGTAAACTTTACTCACAGACGCAAAATCTTTATAGAGATCAGGTACTAACTCCATACCCAGTCCCTGCCTTGGCTATGCAGTTTCCTGCAGCTCTTCGGTCTTGTTGGGGTTTCCTTTAAATCTTTCACTAATGCCACTGGCTTAGTTTCGTTTACCACATCTTTTCCCACAGTCCTTTTCTTAACAATCAGCACTGTGACCATACATTAACCTCCTTATGTCGGTGAAAACACCTTTTCTCAATACCCTTCAGAAACCACCGGCACTGTAATTTTCTGTGTCCCACTCCATTACAGTGAAAACACCTGAGGCCTTTCACCTCCTTTCCACTCTCTTGGGCAGCTTCTTTAACCTGTGGTAAACTCATATGTTCTACTCTTTCTTTTATAGTGTAGCATCTCCCCTTCTCCCAAACTCTATCCCTCACAGGACAAAATTCTGGCTGGAAACTTGTCTTATGCAGCAGCATGTATTCATCTATTAATTCTCCTGCCCTTCTCAATTTCTGAACTTTCTTTTCCTCCACATGAATTATTATCATCTCTGGAAGTGAGATTTTAAACTCCTTCAGCAGAATAATCTCCCTTAGAGCCTCATAGATCTTATCTATCTTTAAAGCCTGCACCCATCTATCAAAATGCCTATGTTTAATTCTTTCGAACTCAACATAAGGCTGATCTTGTTCCTTCTTTATGTTTCTGAACTGCTATCTATATGCTTCCAGTACCAATTCGTAAGCACATAAAATACCTTGTTTCACGTCTTCATAATCTCTTGACCCCTTAACTGGCAGGGCAGCAAATATCTCACTAACTGTGCCTACCAGCTTAGCCTGAACTACCATTACCCATAAATCCTTTCACCACTCTACCTGCCTAGCCATTTTTAAAAAAGAAATAAAGAAGGCTTCAACATCTTTCTCATCAAAATGTGGCAGAATTTTGACATAGTTGTATACATCACTAATGTCCCTTTTACTCTCCAGCCTGTTCACTTGACTTTGCTTACTAAATCACAACTTCTCAAGTTCAAATTCACTCTCCCTTTGCTCAGCTGAGAACCTTCTCCTCTCTTTTTAATCCCCTGTCTCTCTTCCCTCTTGCTTTCTCTTTCTTCTCTCTCTTTCTCTCTCCCTTTGTTTATCTTTAAAACTACATTTTCTTCAATTGTAATTTAAGTTTTTTTTCTAAATATCGTGCACTTGTCTGTTTTTCTGGCACAACTTATTGTTTGAGTAATTTCCTGACAATTTCAGCTTTACTTTTGTTCTTGGTTAAACCCAAATCTAAATTCTTTGCTAATTCTAAATGTTTGGCCTTTATTTTTCCTATTAAATGCCATCGGCAAAAATGAGAATCATCTTAAAACCCCAGAATCTTTTTAACATTTTTAAAGAGCCATTTCTCTCACTTTAAAATTAACCAACTACAAGTCACCGAAATTAAACAAAGTGTCTCATCGACGTTTTATTTAAAGCTCTCGGATAATAACTGATTGTGATTGATTAAATTATTAAATGAGTTAATGTAAATGATTAAATCTGCTGTGCATTTTCATACCCCAAACCCATTTAACTCTGCCCAAATCTCAGACTGGATCTGTCTAAACTTGTTTTAATCACAGACAAAAGGTCCCAAACTGTTATGACACAGGGTTAACCCTTCTCCTAATCTGAACCAGCCACAATGAAAAAAGTGCACCTCATGCTGTAATCTGTAAAATTTCGAGAGGCAAAGATCCATTTACAGAGGTCACTATTTAAAGTAAAATTAACAATTTTGTTATTTAAGTCCAACAGAGAATATTAAAATGAACAACTATTTAGAACTCGTTTCGTTAAACCTATCTTTTACCTCCCACTCTACAATACTGGTCCGATAAAAGAAAACACCATGATTAAGATTTGAAAAAAATACAATCACGTTTCAAAACCAGTCAGCTTTGTCAATTATCCTTTGTAGATTTTTCTCTGTAGGTTTTTATCTCGGTTAGCTTTGATATTCTGCTGTGCAAACGTCTTACAGACAGGTACCTTTCAGAAATCTCTTCAGCTAGCAGTCTATCTTTGTGGATGCCCTTGGCAGTTCTCTCCCTAAATGTTCAAACTGTCCAGTTTTACACCTCAAAACATTGGATTATTTAATTGATTTGGATGTCATCAAATACATTATATTTCAAACTCCATTGGATTTCAGAGTATTGGGGCATAGTTAAACTGACCGGCCGAATTTGAATTTGATTTTGTACCATGACAACTCAGACTCACTATTTGTTTCACAGTCAAATTTTACATTTTAACTTTTTTCAGAACACTGTACACCTCTACACCTTCATATCAATATCGTTTGTCAGCCCTATGTAGTTTTCCATGAATTCGATCACCTAAGTTCACATAATAGACTTTTTCAAAATAAGACCCGCTTTCTCTCATCCTTCCTTTGTCTAAATCCTTCTTTCCAGTTATGATTCCAATTGCTTACAATGTTACTGGTATTCTTCGACAAAGTGATACATTGTGTGTGTTTTGTGAATAATCCTCTGAATTGAAATGAGATGAACGAATGAGATGCAATCACATTCCCATATGAAGAAGTAAATGTGCAACTTTTCCGAGCTTTGTGATTTTAAAAATGATGCAAAAATCTCCTTTATTCAGGATTGGGAAAGTGAACAAATGGCGTTCACAGACAGAATAGGAGTAATTCAATAAAGCTTTACTGGGAGCATTGAATGACTAAATATTTAGTTTTCCCCTGAGATTTTAAATTTAGCTTTGTTTCAAGTCTGAGTTGTGCATGTTTTTGTCAATATGCAAATATCATCGGTGACAAAACCACAAGTTGCTGGTCATGCTCAGTATTTATGGAAGTATCTGTTGTGAGAAAGCAGATTCAACATAGGGTAACAGAATGGGTCTAGGTTGCTTACTTTTTGCCAATAGTGTTCAACTATGTGCCGGTTAGGTGCATTAGTCAGGGGCAAATGCAGAGTAATCGAGTCGGGGAATGGGTCAGAGTACGTTACACTTCGGAGGGTCAGCGTGGACGTGCTGTGTGAAATGGCCTGTTTTCCCACTGCAGTGATTCTGTGATTCTATGAATTCTTCGTACAAAGGGCGGTTGGTGCGAGGATCAGGGATGTCTCTGAGCATGTTCTGGGCATACTGAAGGGGGTGGGTGAACAGCCAGCGTTCGTGGTACACATTGATATGAATGATATCCTTAAGAGGAGTGAAAGGTCCAGCAAAGAATGTTTAGGAACCAAGACCTGAGTTTAAAAGCAGGATCTCCATGGTTGTGTGGGAAATAGAACCCACTGACTTCAATAACTTCAGTCTGAGACAAGATCTGAAGCAGCAGTATCGGTTATTATACTCTTGCAAGGGTGGTCCCTATGAGATAGGCACACCGAATTTAACTAGTACACAACTTTTTGTACAATTCATTCCTCTTTTACTCCTCCCCTACTTATTCCATTGCTTCTCCCCTGTTTACATCTCCCACTTCTTTCAACATGGCTGTTTATCTCTTGCCTCATCTGGCCTTGTTCGTGACAAAAATGCATGTCCTGCTTGGCTGTTTCACCACATCCCTCTGTGGTCTATTGTTATATATCCTCCTTGACTGCTATCTGCTTCCTTCTTCGCTAAAGCAACATTTCCTTCCATTCTTTGCCCATACGGATCCTTATGAACTCTTGATTGTGTTTTTTGTTTGTTTTTGCAGAAGCGGGAAACAGATACTTATAGCTGTTTGTGCAAGCATATCTCGCTTAACCTACACCCCTCTTCCACTTTCATTTTTCAGCCTTGTGATTGTTGCTGATAACAACATTTATAATTACTCCTCACAATTCCCCCTTTCTATTTTTACATTTAATTGTTGCTTCTGCAATATTTTCCTTTAAGCATCGCCCCCAAAATTCGCAAGCATCATTCCTGAGACTTCATCCATCTTGGTCTCACTCAGCCCCTCATTATTTAATAGAAGAAAGTCCTTCTGCCTGATTCCCTTTTAGGGGCATCTCTTTCATTAAGGCTGTCTCAATCAATCTTTGGGTGAGCCCTCAAATACAGGGTATGATGCAACAGCCAATGGCTACCAATACCATGGCTACTACTATCAGGGAAGTAAGGATGGAAACCACCATAGCCTTCCATTTTCTAAACAATGATTGAAGCCATCACGTGAGAGATGTGTTTTCTCCTGAATTATCAGCAGTTTCTCTGCTAAGGTAGTCAAAGCCCTTACGGCCCGAGCAATTGAACCATCAGGTGCAGTGTTATTGGGAATGAAGGTAAAACAGCTTCCTCCTAACATCACACATACACACACACACCCTTTTTCCACTAGAACCATATCAAGGGCCATTCTGTTTTCCCAAGCCATCCTACTTGTCGCGTCAAGCTGTTCTGATATTTCTTTAACCACATCTCTTGTATAATTTATAAATCGCTATTGCTTATAGAAAATGTAATTTATCCAATCTACATTTTTATTAACTGTCACCCACCAAAAGAGAGCTGACTCGGGGGATGCTTTTAAGTCTTTCATCTCCAAGGGAGGGAACATCAGAGATAGGGAGGTACAGTTCCTATCATTCCATGCAGTCTTATCCTGTTACAGGGCTATCATATGTTTCATGCCCTTCCCGTCTCGCTTCCACCCGAGCGGAAAGGAAACCACCTGGGCCACTGGTTTACCGGAGGCACATGCATAACAATTGGTCTTGTTCAGACTTTTTACAGTATACTTTACCCATTCAATCCAGGCATTTTCATCCCCGTACCCAGTTTCTATTTCAATGGTCTGTTTAAGTCCTTTACCTCTATAGTTTTTACTACTTTAAAGTCATCGGGAGGGGTGAAAGGTTGTACCTTATTATCCAGTAGTTCTGCCCATTTTCCCTGTCCTACGCTAATTCGTAAACAACAGCGCAAGAAATCATTCCCGTTAGTTTTCATATAATTGTAACTGATAGGTGACCCCCGCCGCCCCCCACCCCCAGGGTTGCTTCATGCGATGTTTCATTATCGTTAAGTATATTGGGTTACACTGTATCGGGACAATCAAAAGCTGGTCGGAAGGTGGCCCAGTGTATTGTGACGAGACTATTATACCAAGTACCATCCCCGAGGCCATTCCCATAGGACTTAAGATGTATATCTGAGCTGTGGTACTGTCCCTGATTATCTACATCCCCACAATTTACCAAGCTGCATGCATCGGCGTCTGTTACTTGCGGGTTATCAGACTCAGGAACCGTTAATAACACATATGACATTGATGTTTGACAAAATCCCAATAATAAGAGAGCTATTATCATAACTCTAAGCATCCCCAGCATTCTAAGATCATGCTGAAGCACCAAAAGACTTAAGATACTTAAAACCCTCACTCAATATCCGTTGTATTTGATCAGGTCTACTAAACCTTGCTTGTCAAGGTTCACCTATAACTGGAAGAAATTGTAATACCTTATCCCCGATCGCAAAATTGCACATTTTAAAAACATTTCCCGTCCGCTTCCTATTTTATTGCATATTGCAATACTTTTAAATGCTGTCTAGCCAACTCCCCAGCGCTATTAATCGTCCCTTAAGTTTTGAGACCTAGTCCAAATGTGTGGCCTTTGAACTCTGATTTGCTATTTTCTCCTTAATCAATTTTAATGGTCCTCTCACTTAATGCCCCAAGCATAATTCCAATGGAATGAATTTACTCTGTTAATTTTGGGCATTCCTGATAACAAAAAGTGCAAATGGAATTCCCTAACCTTAATCATCTGGATAATCCCTGGATTATAAACCCTCAACATGGTCTTTAATGTTTAATTTCACATTTTTAGCGCTCCTTGCAATTTTGAATGGTTTGCAGTAGATTTGAATTGCTTAATCCTAAGACATTATCGTGATAAATTAGATGTAAAGTTTGAACCTTGATCCCACTGTATCTTCATTGGTAGTCCGTATCTTTTTTTTATAAAAGAGTAATTCCTTTCCAATTCTTTTAGCTGTGATACTGTATCTTGGGATGACCTCTGGAAATCTAGTCGATGCATCCATTAGTGTTAACAAATACTGATGGCCACTTTTATGTTTGCGATCGGGAACCTAGCCAATCAATTAAGACTCCTGTAAAAGGTTCCTCAAATGCCGGAATAGTTAAGAAAGGTGCAGATTTTATTATCGCTTGAGTTTTTCCAATTACATGACATGTATGACGCATCTGGCAAATTCAACTGCATCCTGTTGCGGTCCAGGCCAGTAAAGTGTCTCTGTATTTGGTCTGTTTTTTTCATAACTCCTAACGGACTTCTAGATGGTAACTCATACACCATTCGCATCACCTCCTTTCTGTAACCCATTGGCAATACGATTTGATGAATCTCTTCCCATTTCTCATCTCCTTGAAAATAGTTAGTCTAGATTTCCTCATTTGGACATCATTTTTAAGGTAATAACACTTAGGGATACATTCAAAATTCCTAACATATATGTTTTTTGATGCAACTGCTTTAAACTTTTATCTTCCTGCTGTGACTCAATCAGTTTAGCTGAGCAAAAAATATTTACATGATCACCTATTTGCTCCTGTTTTGTCTCAACTTTCTGATGGACCAAATATCTGCTCATGCCACTTAAGCTTCCTTATCTTTACGTTTTTGGTATTTTCTATTTCAACTGGTGATATTGGAACTTTATTACCCATAATCAGGAAAGTTTCCAGGATAAGATTCCTACATTGATTCAGTTGTCTGCATATCCACTGGCTTTTAAACGAGAGTAGCAGCAATCCAACCACTGAATCAGCTATATTTTCTGCAAGGACAAATTTAATTCCTGGAGCTGAGAGTTTGTCTAGTACCCCTGCCACAATTTCCCCACACTTTTTGGGACACGCTAAGCACACATTACATACTTTTGCACCTTTTGTCGCATGGTGAATTCCCTCTAGCAGTACCTTTTCTGGAAATAGTCCTTCAGGAGTACATATCTCCTTATGTTTTCACAGAGGATCCTGTGTCTCTTAATATTGCACCCTCTTTACCTGCCCTATGTGAGTAAAATTTCCCTTTGCAGGTATATTTTCTAAGCAGATCTGGCATTTCCTCCTTAACAAACTTCCAATCAGCTTGTGCACTCTGATGCAGCTTTCTAGCTTCCAGTGTGCTTTCTGTTACCACTCCAACAAAACTCCCAGACTTATCTTTTTTCCTGCATCTGTGTTTTTTTTTTCTGAACCCACCAAAACAGTGATTTCATGAGTCCTAATTTGGTGCAATGAAAACACCAGAGCTTTTTATCTTCTTTGCCTCCTTCACGTATTGCCTTTTTACCCTATGGTAAGTTCTTCACGGAGATCTATATCTCCCTTTCTATGTGGGTATTTCTCTTTGGCACAATTTCTATCCATCATGGACTGAAATTGATTCTGGGAGCCAAAACAAGTTTTATAATCATAATCACTAGTCATAATCATCAGCCACTTCAGCTGCCAGTTTTGGCTTTATAACTCTATGATCTTCCAAATGAGTGTGCACTATGTGAATGCTTAAACTCCTTCAAAGTAATTGTCTCTCGAAGAGCATCGTATGTTTGCTCTCTTTTTAAAGCTCTTATCCAACTATTAAAATTACTTTGTTTGATCCTTTCAAACTCAATATGTGTTCGACCAGGATCCTTACATAAATTCCTGAAACGTTGTCTGTAGGCTTTTGGCACATGCTCATACATATGTTTTCCTCTCCTCATACTCCCCAGATCCCTCCGTTGATAGTGTTGCACATACCTCACTAGCTCTTCCTACAAGTTTTGTTTGGGTCAACAAAACCGACATGGTCACTGGCCACTGAAATTCTTTAGCCACTTTCCTACTCATCAAATTTAGGCAAGCTGTGAATATACTGAAACCAGGCTTTGGACTACATTGGGATTGCCCATCCTCAGTCTGTTCCTCACTAAGCTTACCTTCAGCCTTCATCCTCATCTTTTAACACTGACTTTCCATTCTAAGTGTCCATCTCTGAAGCTCGAATGCTCCCTCTTTTTCTTTCTCTCCTGCTGAAGCTATTTTTTTCTCTTTCCTCTGCTAAACCTATTCGTTATCTTTCTTCATTTTGTGACTTTAGTCGTAGCTCAAACTGCTTCATCTCTGCTTCTAACTCAAGCTGCTTCTTTTGTGATTGAAGTTTAGTCATCCCAAAGATCCTGATGGAGTTTCCAGGAATGCTGAACTACTGCTGCAATCATCTCATCTTTCCTCACATCAGACGGTAGCTTCAACTCCCTTTGTCTCCTAATTCCCGCAGCTTGGACTTATGTGTGTTTTGTAAAACCCCCAAGGTCACTTTCTCCACCTCCAAAACAAGCTTGGTTCGTGCAACAACCATAGCTACCTGAAGCTCTGTTTACTCACCAAATCAACACATGGCGTAAGAGACAATAACACCTGCCACTCGCTGTCTAAATTTGGCAAAGGCCCCCTAATTTGTTGCGGACCAGACCCGACCCCTCAAAACATTTTAATAGGTAGCCCGGACCTTAGATTTGCTATTTTTTGAAGGTTAGTGTATAGCTGATATTTCCAGAGTGAAGCGCTGGTCAGACTGCCGAATTTTAAACAAATGACTTTTATTTGCCAAATTACCAAATGAAACATAAGGAACCGAAAATAGAATACCCGAATAACTTATCGTATCCGAATCTGATAGGCTATCCCGATTTAAGGATGCTGTTCCAATTTACTTGCAACAATCCCAATAAACAGAACCCCTTAGCACCAAGGATAAAACTGACACAACTGCTTACAGCTTATAAGATCAGAAGGGCAGAATGAGGCAGAGAGCGTCCAGTGACCCTGACTCAACAAACCCCCGAAATGATCCAACCTGTCCAGTTGTGGGAGCTGGACAGGTCCTCTTGATTATACAGGCTACTTTTCAAGACTTGAAAGGCTTCTGTATGAGGCATTATCTGTTAGGTATAAACAAAAGGATCCCAACACACCTTTCGAAATTATGACATATTGGAATCCTGAGTCGTTTAGACCCTCTTTAAAAAATTCAAGGACAACATAACCCTGGAAAAGGACTAGCTTTGTGAGAACATGCCACATTAGGCTTTGGACTGAATTCCAAAAAGTCTTACTGCTTTGAAGACGATATAATGCATGAAGTTGTTTGTTAGTTTTCATAAAACGGTACTCAATTATACTGTGTGTTGAAGCTTCAGCATGGTCACGAGTGGAATGTCCAGACAGATCCACACTTCCTGTGTATGGTCAGGGCAAATACATCCACTGAAAATCTGTTGCTTGGCGCCTGTACTAGTCGAGGAGAGACCAGCATGGAAACCAAGTCTAGATTGTGATTTTTTTGTGGATGGTCATGATGGAGCTTTCAGCTGGTTACAGTATTGCAAATGAACAACACAGCAGAATTATCTAGCCTGCGATAAGAAAACGTCCATAATTCTCCCTCATAACTAACTTCACGAGAGCAATTGGTTATGGGAGATGTGACCATTAGCCAGCAATGTCAACGTTCAATTCAATCCAGTTGTTATTTTGAACTGAAGGTCGAATTCTGAAAGAAATTATCTGGATCTGTTTGTTCAGTGACTGTGATTGATGTCAGTCTCCATGGATCCTAATTATGTCACTGGATGGTTTTTCTCTTCTATTTGTACCGGGCGTCTTCCAATGCTTTATCCCATTGTTGCTGCAGATGCATCCACTGCAACACTGACAAGGATCAGCAGTTGTAGAAACAGGGAGAGGAGAGATCAGAATCAGAGAACCATAGACTGGAATATTTCAACAAAGGACCAGGATCTGAGAACAGTATACTGGAATGTTTCAACAATGGATCAGAATCTGAGAACATCAGACTAGAATATGTCAACAACGGATCAGAATCTGAGAATAATAGACTGGAATGTCGCACCAATGGTTCAGAATCTAAGAAAAATAGACTGGAATGCTACAACAATGGACAGGAGTTTATCTTTGGGTCTTTTGTATCTTTCCTGGTTTTGGGACTTATTACCATATCGGATATTAGGTGTACTGTGGATTATTCAAGCTGGTTACTATCCCATGCTCGCTATTGTTGGTGTTCCTGGTAAGTCTCCCCATCTCTATCGATTTATTAATCCCATAAACCATGGTGAACTTCAGTACTATTTCTGATACCTATATTTAGTAAAGACTGAAACTATTGTCTTCAGTTTCAAATGCAAATCCATTCATTCTCCACAAATTTCAGAACCACCCACACTCCCACCCTCACAAACATCTGAGAACAAGACTGTTCACAATCCCGAAATACCCATTTGCCCCGAATTGATTTATGTCTTGGTATTCTCTCCATCACTAAAGCTACCCACTACCAACTCCATGATATCCCCAGACCCCATCTTGACGTCAGTGCGGGTGATAAATAAACCATTAACTATAGCATGGTAAAAGTCAGACTTTATGGTTCCTGTTCTCTTCTAATCGCTCTTTCCGTAACAAATGTTCCCATCAAAATCTTGTTCTTGTCTGTGAAATAAATTCATGACAGGGACACTGTGTCAGAATAGTAATGTCGATGGCCACGTAATTCAGTGGTCCAGATATCTACATCATGGATGCTGTTTCAAATCTTATCTCAGATGATGACAGAACTTAAATTCAAATGAGAGGAACTGGAAACAGAAGTGAATTTTACTAATATAATCCCACCAGCACTTTGTCAAGAAGTTTACCTGTTTCACTGTTATCCTTTGGTGAAGAAATCTCACATTATTGCCTGATTTGAATTGACTGATTTCAGACTCAATACCTTAAGGAATGGCCTCACAGTAAAAGGCATTTAGTGAGGTCCACAAATGCTGCCCTGCCAGTGATGCAGACATTCAATGTAATAACAACATGTAAGGTAGAGGAAAAAAATACAAAGTATGATACTAGAGATCAGAAACAAAAGGAACGAGTAAGTGCCAGAGAAACTGAACAGATTTGGCAGCCTCAGGTCAAGAGAATAATAGAAGTGACATTTTGCGTCCAATCACCATACATCAGAACTGAATGCATCTGGGAAATAGTGTGTTTGATGTTGATGACATGGATGGCTGTTGTGAAAGGGAGAAGGAGTGAGTTGAATAGATAGAGCAAGAGAGAGGTAGAGAAAAAGAAACAAAGAGGGATTGTTGATGATCAGCTGGAATGGAAATAAAAATCCAGATGAATCTTATTTATTTTTCTCCTGTTCCCATATCACTGAAATTCATGCCTAAGTAAGGTGTACATCAAAGTCCCGGTTTGAAGTGAGTTATGTCCTTATGTCTCTCTTCCTTGAGAGTGATCATCTTCTTTTATTCAGTAATGGGATGCTGGGCCAGTATTTAATTCCCTTTCCCCATTGTCCTTGTGAAGGTGTTGGTGAGCTGCCTTCCTAACCCACTGCAGTCTGTGGGCTGTAAGTAGTCAATGCTGAGGTCAATGCGGTTTCATTTCTTTGAGAATTTGTAGTGAGTGATATAACTGAGCGGCTGGCTTGGCCATTTCAAACTACAACTGTGTGTTAACCACAGTGCTGTGGGTCTGGAGTCACATGTACGTCCGACCGGATGAAGATGGTAGATTTCCTTCCTTGAAGTGCATTAGTGTGCCAGGTAGGACAAACACAATGCTTTCATTGTTTAATTTGATTCTCAATTCCTGATATTTTATTGAATGCAAAATCTAACATTTGGCGTGGTGGGATTCGAATCCGGGGTCTGAGACATCACCTAGGTCCCTGGGTTAACATTACAGGGATAATACAGCTAGGCCATCACCTCCTCAGTATCTCCAATAATCTCCAATCGCAAACGTGGTGTTGCTGTTGGCGTGGCTGTGCTTAAAACATAGCATTTTGCAAGGCAACAAAGTGATTTGGCAAAACATATCATCCTTCTCATTTTGTATTTATGAGAAGGCGAGATGATGGGAAGTGCTCTTGGTGAAAAGGAGGTGGATGTCCTTGGCCATGAGCCACTGACAGAATTCATACAGAGCAGTAAGTAATGAGTTTTCATGTTGTTCACAAACATGTCAGCAGCCACACTCTGACAGGGTTGGTCATTCTCAAAAGCTTCTGACCTCCATGCAGAAGACTAGCCTGTCTTCTCGGAGATGGAAGATGCCTCCTTGAGACATGGCACAAATCATCCTCTGTGCCTCCTTACCATCAGCAAACCATGTTAATATAACACGCGTGAAACATTAGCAAGGGAGCCAGGATGCACTACATGGAGCAATCTGTCTGTGCAGTCTCTGCTTCATTGGTTTGTCATGTTACAGCATCGATGAATTCCTCCTATTTCAGTTTAACAGTTTGGAGGGACTGAATGGCCTCTTCTGTTCGTGTGTCAGTGTCTTGGGTGGCTGAATGTCCTCTTCCTCGTTCCAGGGAAGAGGCTCATTATTGGGTAACCAGTGGTTGCTGCTTACTAGCGTGTTGTGCTGACGAGATTCCTTATCTTACTGTGTAATAATAGACAAACAGGAGGCTGGAAGAAACAACAATCCAGGCAGCATCAGGAGGTGGAGAAGTCAACTTTTCAAGTATACCTGTCCTTCAGGACTGCGGGTGGGGGTAGGGGGAACTGCAGATAAAGAGGGAAAGGAGTGGTTGGGGTGGGGAGAGCAGCAGGATGGTGAGGAAGGAGTTAGGTGGACACAAGTGTGGGTGCAACGTGGTTGGTCGATGGGAGGGATGAATCCAGTTGGGAGCTAAAAGGCTGGGTCATTTGGTGGAATGGAATGGAGGAGGCGGGGCTGGAAATGGAGTAGGGCCATGTAGGGAAGGTTATTTTAAATTGGAGAACTCAATGTTGAGTCCTTCAGGCTGTAGGCTAACCAGGCAGAAGGTAAGATGTTGTTCATCCAATTTATAGTCTGACTCACTGTGGCAACAGAGGAAGCCAAGGAGGTCATGTTGGAAAGGAATCGGGAAGGGGAATTGAAATGGGTGGTGACTGGGAGCTCAGGTCAGCCCCTTTGGACCGGGCTGTGATGCTCGGTGAAATGTGCACTTAGTTTACGCTGCTTTCCCCGATGTAGACAAGATCACATCAGGAGAACCTAATGCAGTAAATTACATTGAAGGAGAGGCAGGTGAACCTCTGTTTCACCTGGAAGGACTGTTTTGGGCGCTGGATGGAGGTGAGGGAGGTGTGTGCCAGCAGGTGATGTACTTTATTTTTCATTTGCAAGTGTCAGTTGCCCATGGGGATTGACAGGTTTGGTGGGGAATATGGCACGAACCAAAATTAGTGAAGGGATCAGTCCTTGTGGAAGATGTGCCAGGTGATGGGATCCAACCTAGTTTACTGTAACTGCCATTCCTGATGTGGTCTTCTCTATATCGGGGAGACCAAATGTAAACTAAGGGGAATGGTTTGCTGAGCATCTCAGCTGGGCCTGTAAGGGCTGACCTGACCTCCCAGTCACTGCCTATATCAATTCCACCTCCCAATCCCATTCTGACATGGACATCATTGACCTCCTCCATTGCCACAAAGAACCAAAGCACAAATTGGAGGAACAACACTTCATATTCCACCTGTGTAGCCTACAGCCCGGTGTCTCAACACTGGGTTCTCCAATTTCTAGTAACCTCCCTTCCAATTCCCAGACCTCCTGCTTAGCCCCTCCCCTTTCCATTCCTCTGATCAACCCATCTTCCAACTGTCAACTGGATTCATTCTTCCCATTGGCCAACCCGGTGGTATCCTCGACCTGTGTTCCCCACCACAACATGCTGAATCCTCCTACTTCCCCACCTCGTCTCTTTATCTGTACACACCCTTGCCCTCACCCCCAGACACGAAGAAAGATTATACCCAAGATGTGGACTTTCTCTCCTGATGCTGCCTGGCTTGATGTGTTCTTCCAGTCTCCTGAATTCCAACATTTGTAGTTTTTTTTCTAAAAACTATCTTCTTGTGTAATAGGTAAGAGAGAGTGAGTGCGCTGTGCCTCTACTTATCCAATAGCTTATATGGGCTGAATGGCATTCTCATATTTTCTGTGAAACCAGCTTGAGATGCTGAATGAGCTCCTCTTTTTTAGTCCTGTGAAAATGTTCAGGGTTCAGCAGTGCTGTTACATGAATGTTGCCTACACAGTAACAGCATGAGCTTGAATGTTGTCCAGGTTTTGCTGTTTTATGCGATCTTTTCTGAGTATCCTCACTTCTGATCGAATGACGGAGGGTAAGACATTGCTGAAGCAGCTGAAGATGTTTGTGCCAAGGAAGCTCCCCTGAGGACCGCCCACAGAGATATCCAGGGACTGAGAGGATTGATCTCCATCAGCTACATGGTGCTCCAAATGGCCCAACCACTTGGGAATTTACAACTGATTCCATTTAGGTGCAATTTTATTCAGCCTCCTTGACATCTTGTTCAGTCATGCCCTGTCAGGGCCAGTCATTCTGACGATGTGTTCATATCTTTTGATTTGGAGATGCGTGTTTTACTGGGGTGTACAAAATTAACAATCACACAACACCAAGTTATAGTCCAACAGGTTTAATTGGAAGCACACTAGCTTTCGGAGCGTCACTCCTTCATCAGATGAATGTGAAGGGCTCAATCCTAACACATAGAATTTAAACCAAAAATTTACAGTGTGATGTAACTGAAATTATACATTGAAACATTGATTGTCTGTTGAGCCTTTCATCTGGTTGAATACTATGGTATTCACACAGATTATAGACTCAAAAGACTATCAATTTTTCAATGTTATAATTTCATTTATATCACACTAAAGTTTTGCCATAAATTCTCTGTGTTAGGATTGAGCCCTCCATCATCACCTAATGAAGGAGCGATACTCCGAAAGCTAGTGTGCTTCCAATTAAACCTGTTGGACTATAACCTGATGTTGTGTGATTTTTAACTTCATAGCTTTTGTTCATGTCAAAGGCCAAGGTAAATTTGTGGGGACTATTTCCTTCTGTCAGAGGGTAGTGACTGTTGGGGCTTCTCTATCCCAGACAACTACATCTGAGAATGTTTGAGGGAGCATTGTGGTGTTAATGAATGTTGACACATCAGGGAGTTAAGGGCTACAAAGAATTGGGCATGAAAGAGAAATTGCAGCCAAGAGAGATCAGCCCTGACCTTACTGAATGGAAGGACAGGCTTGACGGGCTATATAGCCAGGTATTATTAGAATAAACCCTATCGTCCAGTCACTTTATTGCCTCTTCCATTACCTGTGGTACTTCAAGTAGCTGGCTAGGCTGATACTGTTGCTGTATGATCTAAACTGGGTCTCGTTCTATCGACTGGAGGGACTGATTGGTCTCCTCCTGTAAATGTATGTCATGGTCCAGAGGCTGAGAAGCCACATCCTGTTCTGGTGTAACTGAAATCCATATAGACCAGATCGACCACCCTTGGAGAAAGTCTTCACTGCAGATGCTGGTGATCAGAATTGAAAAGTGTGGCACTGGAAAAGCCCAGCTGGTCAGCCAGCAACCGAGAAGCAGGAATATCGATGTCTTGGACATTCCTGATGATAGACTTGTGCCCAAAACGTCGATTCTCCTGCCCCTCGAATGCTACCTGACCTGCTGTGCTTTTCCAGCGCCACACGTTTGGATGTCTACCTGCCCGCCCTACTCAACATTCCTGGTCACATCATCAATGAACTTTACCAAATTCATCAGGCGTGAACTTCCACTCACAAAGCCATTCTTGTTATTACTAATGAAACCCTGTTTTCCCAATGCATGTACATCTTATCCCTCAGAATCTTCCCAAGTAATTTACCTACCACAGATATTAAGTTACTGGTCTGTATTTCCTGGACTTTACTTTTCAGTCCTTCTTGAATAAGGGCACGGCACCTGCTTTCCTCCAGTCTTCTGGGATCTCACCTGTGGTAACTGATGATCAACATTATCAGCCAGGGCCCCCGTAAGTTCTTCTCTAGCTCCTGCAATGTTTTTGGATATATCTGAAAGGACCGTGAGATGTATCCAATTTCAAACATTCTAGTAGATCCAATACCTCCTGTACTGTGATATGGACTGTCTCTAAGTTATCACCAATAATTTCCCCAATTTCCCAAGTACTCATGTCTTTCTCCACGGTAAACATAGAGGAGAAATATTTGTTGAGGACATCACTCATCTCTTATGGTTCCATACAAACATATCCATTTTGGTCTTTGAGGGGTACTATTCTCTCTCTAGTTACTGCTTTTCCTTTAATATACCTAAAGCACCTCTTTGGATTCACCCTGATCTTCTCAGGCAAGGTTATCTCCTACCCCTTTTTTCCCTCCTGATTTCCTTCTTCAGTTAACTCCTGTATCCCCTGTACACCTCAAGGGATTCGCTTAATCCCAGCTGACTCTACGTGAGCCACGCCCCCACATTTCTTTTGGTAAAAGCCTAAACATCTCTTGTCATCCAGTGTACCTCATTCCTGTCAACTTTCCATTCACCCTCACAGGAACATATAGATCTTAAACTCCCACTTGCTAGAGGTCCCTTTGCCTGCAAACAGACTACTCCAATGAACCCCTGCAAACTCCTGTCTAAGTCCATCAAAATTAACCTTGCCCCAATTTAGACCTTGAATCTGTGTACAAATTGTTTTCCCTCTCCATAACTATATTAAAATTAATAGATCTATGGTCACTGGTTCCAAAGTGCACATCCACTGTCACGCCACTCACCTGTCCTGACCTATTTCTTAAGAGTAGGACAAATGTTGCTCCTTCCCAATTAGGACCCTCTACATTCTGCTTGAGGAAACTTTCCTGACGCACTTAATTCATTCCATCCCGTCAAATCCCTTAATGCTCTGGCAGTGCAATTCTGTGTGATAAAAATATTTAAGTCCCTATTATGACAACCCAAATGTTCCTGAAAATGTCCACAATCTCTCTACATATTTTTGTTCCTACAATTTCTGTTTACAATTTGGGGGCCTATCGTACAACCCCAATAATGTCACCATCCCCTTCTTATTTCTTAGTTCCACCCACAAAGCCTCATTGGATGATCTCCATGAGTTATTTTATCTCTGATCACTGCTGCGACACACCCTTTATTCAGAAATGCAACTCCCCTCCTCCCGTTCCACAATCTCTGTCCCTCCTAATGCATTTAACCCTGGTACAATAAGCTGTCAGTCATATCCATCCCTCAGTTATGTTTCTGTAATAGCTAGTCTATCGAGCGCTGATAACCTATCCACACCCTGAATTCATCGGCCTTAACTGTCAGCCCTTTTGCTCTAAAATAAACACAATTTAATCCATAGGCATTTCTTGTTCCCTATCGTGGTCCAGCCTGATATGGCTCCTCAATGTACTATGTTTGATTACTGTATCTTCTTCCAGCCTCTCACTTGCCTCCCTGCTCTTGAGGATACCACCTCCTGCCAATCTCGTTTAAACGCTCCCCTGTTGCACTAGCAAAACTGGCTGCGAAGATATTGATCCCCCTCCAGTGGATGTGCCACCAGTCCCTCCTGAACAGGTCAACTCTGTCACAGAAAGGCTCCCAATGGTCTAAAAATATGAATCCCTCCCACTGCACCAATTCTTTAGTCATATATTTATCTTGATATCCTCCTATTCTTACCTTCACTAGCTCATGACACTGGAAGTAATCTGGAGATTATCACTACCGAGGTCCTGGTTTTTAACTTTTCTCCTAGTTCTCAGTTAATCATTCTATAGAAACGCATTCCTATATCTAACCGTGTCATTTGTACCATCGTGCACAATGACTTCTGGATGCTCACCCGCCCCCTTGAGAACTTTCTGCAGCCACTCAGAAACATCCTGGATCCTGAAACCTGAGAGGCAACACATCATCCTAGTTTCCAGTTTGAGGCCACAGAATCTCCGATCTGTCCCCCCTAACAATCAAATCCCTGTCTCTAAGGCCCTGTGTACCTTTATCCTTTCCTGCTGCTCCCCAGATCAAGTGCAACCATCTTGGCTACTGCTGCTTTAACCTGAAGAGTCATTTCCTGACACCCAACTCCCATCCCCCAACATACACAAAACCAGTATCCAGAACGGTATACTTGGATTCGAGAGGAATGGCCACAGGGGATTCCTGCACTTTCTGCCTACTCCCTTCGCCATTCCTGGTGGTCGCCCAGCTACTCTCTGCTTGGAACACGACAGGAAGCAAGGAACTCCTGTTGGATTAAATTGCTTTTAATTAAATGCAAATGGGCTGACAGGTAAGGCAGATGAACTCAGGGCGTAGATCTTTACATGAGACTGGAATATTATGGTCCTTACAGTAACATGGCTAAGGGAGGGACTTGGGTGTGATCACATCACTAAAGCTTTTATCTATGAAGTGCTCGATATCTCGGATGATCCGGAGTGCTTCCAGACCCAGCTCCTGAACACGGTCTCCCAGGAGCTGCAGCAGGGTGCACTGCCACACGTGTCGTCATCAGGGACAGTGGAAATCTCCCTGAGCTCCCAAAAACCGCAGGAAGAACATACAACTGCCCAAACTGCCATCTCCATTGCTGTCAGACTAGTGTTAAAAAGAGTATACCTGAGCTTACCTTTACCTTTTGCTGAACCGCTACTCACCGATGTCTCTGGAACCAAAGCATTACTGCCTACTCTGCCACTAACAGTACGTCAATCGAACACTCCACATTTAGTTTTGGTTAGGTCAGGTGGGAGACACTACAGTGATGTGTTGTTTGGGCCTTAAAAGCACTCCTAAGCACCAGGCCCATGCTTGGACTTGGGGGGGGGGGGGGGGGGTGTCTTGCTGAGATCTTCCTCCTAGTCGTGGTGACTGCGCTGATGAAAACCTTTACCCTGACAGCTTATCCGCGTTGTCGCAGTCCTCTGGTGTTTTCTGTCTACTAGCACTACACTTATGATTTCTTTGTATCTGTAGATTGTATTCGAAACTGTGTCTCACTCCGGAGGGCGAAATGTTGATGTTCCAGTGAATACAGGCTATTAGAAAAGGTTTAACATTAGACATACGAGTGACAGTATACCCATCCGCTCGCTGACTCTGCTTTTACTTTCAATTATTCTGATAACTTTCCATTTCATTTTCCTGCGTTTTCCCTGTAACACTAGTTTTAAAATCTGTCCATCTCATCCTTGAAGATATTTGGTGATCATTCCTCAACAGCCTTCACAATTTTCTACAATTGTTTCCCTCCCACTGAGGTGAGACTTGGTGGTCTTTAATCCCATGGCTTTTTTTCTAGCATTCTGTGTGGAAGTTGAACCTACATTAGATGTTATCATGATCGATCATACCACCTTTGTGGCCAGAGGCAAAACAAAATATAACACAAAATTTAACACCCTGGAATCTCATATCTCATCTTCCACCTCAGTCTAAGAGACAGTTCATCCAGATCTAGAGATTTGCCCACCTTTTATCCTGCATCAACTTCCAATTCTTCCTCAACTTCTGTCCAGGAACTGCTTCTCCAAAGTGAAGACCAATATGCAGTGCGTGTTTGACATATTCTCCGGCTCAATGCACATGTTGCCTCCTTGGTCCCTAATACTCTCTATTCTTTCTCTTGTTACCCTCTTACCCTTAATAAACCCAATAAATGTCTTTAAATTCTTCAAAATACTGCCCACTAATATTTTTATCGCCCCGCGTTTTACTCTAGGACTTACTTTCTTGAGATTAGACCTTCACGTTCTCTACTCTTCTGGGACCTCCATTGACCTACTGACATTATGCGTGCTTTAAGCTTCTCTTTCGTTTTTAATTCTGTTATGAATATTTGTGGACACCCCATTCTCTTTGGGCTTGTTTTCCTAAATTTCATCTTTGTTGGAACATGTTGGGGTGACACTCGCATCAATTCCATTGTGAGCATGTGATCCCCACCACCCCCACGCTGTTCGGCTCCACTTTCACCCAGAAGTAACTGTACTGTGGCCAGATCCTGTCTTTCTCTTGGTAAGATCTGCCTCCATCATTAAAATTATTTTTATTTTTCAAACCTTTTTTTCTTTTGGTCTTTTCCTTAATATGCTAAAAATGCTTGAGTCACAATCACTGGTCCTGCAATGTTCTCCCAATCCTGCCTGCAACATCGATCTGGCTTCGTTCCACAGTGAGGCTCGGCACAGCCCCGCCCATTGTTGTATCTGCTCCATGTTTATATAAGAAGCTTTCTGGAATAAATGTCAAGGCATCTTTGCCCTCTTAAAATAATTATCGCTGCCCTAATCAATGTCTGTAATTGAAATGCCTTAATGTAATGATCCTATTATTGTATTTACACACCTCAGTGAATTGGTTATGTACCTGCTCCTGTATTTTCTTTTATCTGGAGGTCTATAATATATCCCCAATAGTGTGTCTGTCATTATTTTGATCCTAACCTCAACCCACAACCGTCATTTGAATGACCTTCCAAGATATCATCCGTCCTTACTGCAGTCTTTGACTCCATAATTAATAAGGCAACACCATCTTCTCTTTTAACCCTCTCCTGTGCTGCCCATAGTTTTTGCATTACAGAATATTGAGTTGTCAGCCCTGACTTCCCTCAAACACACCTACGTGATGGCAAAAATGTCCACTTGCCCATGTCACCTCGTTCCCTTATCACATCTGTCGGTCCGATAATAATCCCAGTATTATGGTAAAGAACATCCAGCCTGGAATATCGCATTTGGAATAATCTGTCTCCCGGGGTTCTTCAGTCATTTACTGTTTTTTATCAAGCTGCATTTCCATGAACTAAAACTGTAACTCTGGGACTGAATCAATAATTGTTGAGTTGTAATTTCTTTTTTAATTAATATGTTAATCAAATGCAACATTCCACAACTGAACAGTCAGCTTCAAATACAATGAATTCTTGCTGATTAATTCCCTGCTCAGTGTGTAGCAGGATCAGCCCTCAGTAATGGAGAATGTGAGGACTGCAGATGCTGCAGATCAGAGTCGAAAAGTGTGGTGCTGGTAAAGCACAACGAGTCAAGAAGCATCAGAGGAGCAGGAGAGTGAAAGCTTTGGGCATATGCCCTTCATCAGGAAGACATTGGTGTGTTCACATTTTTTTTCCATTCCATTATTCATGGAATATTTGGAATTGTACTTGCTCAGGAGGACAGCACTGTATATAGCCATGAAATAGAAAGCAGTCAATCAGTTGGTTGAACTGGGAGTAGATAAAGTGAGGTGAAGTACAGAATGAGTGAAGTCCAAACAGAAGGATAGATAAGTCCCCTGGACCAGACAGAAAGCACCCGAGGTTACCAGAGGAATTGAGGGAAGAGATTGCTGCACCTTTGGCGATGATCTTTGTGTCCCCACTGTCCACTGAAGTACTGCATGATGATCGGATGGTGGCAAAAGTTATTCCCTTGTTCAGGAAAGCCAATAGGGATAATCCTGCGAAATACAGGCCAGTCAGTCTTACTTCTGTATTGGGCAAAGTATTAGAAAGGATTCTGAGAGACAGAATTTATGATTACTTGGAAAATCATAGTTTTATTAGAGATAGTCAGCATGGCTTTTTGAGGGGCAAGTCATGCCTCACACAACTTATTGAATTCTTTCAGGATGGGATCAAACACATTGATGAAGGTAGAGCGGTGGATGTGATATACATGGATTTTAGCAAGGTTACCATAAAATCGGCTCATTCAGAAAGTAAGGAGGCATGGGATACAGGGAAATAGGGAAATCTGTCTGTGTGGATACAAAATTGTCTGGCCTGTAGAAGACTGATGGTGGTAGAACATGGAAAGTATTCAGCCTGGAGCTTGGTGACCAGTGGCGTTTTTCAGGAATCAGTTCTGGGACTGTTGTTCTTTGTGATTTTTACAAATGACTTGGATGATAAAGTGAAAGGATGCTTTAGTAAATTTTACGATGTAACAACGATGTTGGAGTTATGGAGAGTGTGGAGGGCTGTTGTAGGTTGTAATTGGACATTGATAGGATGCAGAACTGGGCTGGTAAATGACAGATGGAATTCAACCTGGATAAGTGTGAAGTGACTCATTTTGGAAGGTTGAAATTGAATGCAGAATACAGGGTTAAAGGCAGGATTATTGGCTGTGTGGAGGACCATAGGGATGGTGTGTTCCATATCATAGGACGCTCAATGTTTTCACCCAAGCTGATAAGGTTATTAAGATGGATGGTGTTTTCATGAGCCTGGGATTGAGTTTAAGAGCCGCAAGTTTATGCTGCAACGCCATAAAGGTCTGGTGAGACTGCACTTAGTATATTGTGTTCAGTTCTAGTTGCCTCATGACTGGAAAGACATTGAGGCTTTGGAGAGGATGCCGGGGAGATTTACCAGGATGCTGCCTGGACTGGAGGGCATGTCTTACAAAGAAAAGATGAGGGAGCTAGGGCTTTCTCCTTGGAGCAATGAAGAATGCGAGGTGACATGATACAGGTGTATAAGATGATAAGAGGCATAGGTAGAATGGGTAGCCAGAGACTTTCTCGCAGGGTGGAAATGGCTTTCTCGAGCGAGCATAATTTTAAGGTGATTAGAAGAAGATTTGAGGAGATGTCAGAGGTAGGTTCTTTACACAGAGAGTGGTGTGTGCTTGGAATGCACTGCTAGTAGCGTTAGTAGAGTCAGCTGCATTAGGGATATTTAAGTGAGTATTGGATAGGCACATGAAGGGTATGTCAGTTAGTCTGATCTTCGATAAGGATAAAAGTTTAGCAGGTCGCCAAGGCTTGAAGGGTCTGCACTAAGCTGTACTGTTCTGTGTTTTATGTTTCACCCAGCCTGTGGATTCTTATCAATTGTTGAATGTGTGAGGGAGTGATCTGAGTGAGATTGTGAGATTAGGAAGCTGGTGGGGGGGGGGGGGGGGGGCGTTAGCCCAAAACTTCCAATTATGTTGTTCATTGTTACATTCACCTGAATATCAGTACAATATGTGACGTTTCCTACACCAAGTAGGCTCCGCCAAGTTCAGTTATTAACGTAATTCTTGACTTGTCATTTGCTGCTGTTTCTTCAGATACAATCTGTCGGGTGACCCATGTATTACTCAGATGTTTGCTATGTTTCGTGAATTGCGCAAAACTAAGATGTCAACTATGATTATTTGACTGAACTATAATCTCTGAAAAGAATTAGATTGATTCTACATTTATGGAACAAAAATATAAACTCCTATCAAGATTTTCTAACACAGAAATAAGAATGCACATTTATTTTCTATCGAACAAACAACATGTATGTAATTCTTTTGGCGATCAGAATTACATACACAATGTCAGGATTCAAAACAATGCATTGTCACTCCAACATTTTGAAAGTGGTTGGCTTCTGAGTAATTGCATGTTCAGGGTGAGCAAACGATTGAATAATCAAATAGAATTAGCGTTCTTATACATTTATATATAATCAATCAGTTTAATTTCTCACTGAAATGTACAAGCTTCAGCTATTTGCCAGCAAATTAGAAATGGCTATAGTTCAACATGCTCTGTGAATATTAAACTAAATAAATGACTTGTGTTATCAATTTTTAGTGAATAATGATTTGAAAACCTTTGACTTTTGGAAAGAATGTTATTTAATTTGAAATGCAGACAGTAAACAAAAAATTGAACATATTATAGTGTGAGTGTAAAGTCAAACCTTTTCAAAGAGATTTGTGCCAAAGCAATGACAGATTTGTTTGAGTAATTGGAATACAACACTTAAAATATTCATATTCTGAGCAATAATTAGTCTACATAATGAAGCTGGCCTTGCAATAGTTGCATTTTAAATGCTTATGCTACACTAAATAATCAGATATTCGTGAGCACTTAGAATGGGATATAATCGGATACTGACTTTTATTCTCATCAGACACATGATAGAGTGCAAAACTTTAAAGTACAGGAGGAGGCCATTGGCCACTGTGTGTACATCAGCTCCAGGAATGTCTCCAAAGCCCCTCCCATTTGCCAGCACTATCTCTGCAGCCTGTTAAATTCATATTTCCAAATACATATCCAATTCTATTTTTTAATGTGCATCCACAACTCTCCCAGACAGTTCCATTCCAAATCCTAACAACTCTCTCAATAAATAAGTTTTTCCTTATCTCATTCCTGGCTCTTTTGCTGACCAGCTTGAAATTAGAACTCCTTGATGCTGTGATGCCAACTAACGGAAACAGAGTATTCCTGTTTTACTCTGCAACATTTTTTCATACGTTTGAGCACCGCAATTAGTTCACATATTTGTCTGTTCTGCTCAAGTAAGAATAAGCCTTGCAAGAACTGTTACAAGCATTACATCGGAAATAAACCAGTCAGAAAACTAGCCACCTGGATACATGAACAACTGGCCAGAAAAAAAAGACATGACCCACTATCAGTAGTATCCTTACATACAGATGAGGAAGTACACGATTTTGACTGGGTCTGCATATCCATCTAGGACAAGCCAAACAGAGACACGCACGAGAATTCCTAGAAAAATAGCATTCTAACCTCAACTCTATCAACAAACATATCAATTTTGATTCCATCGAACACTCTCTGAGAAAAAGAACCGGACATAAAATCACCAATACTGGAAATTACATCAATGACCCAAGGAAACCTAGACACGTAAATAGCAAATGGGACATAACACCAGCACTTCACCAGAGGCTCACTGATAATGTTCCCTAGTACAGTGATGAACCATCTGAAAATGAACTCTCCAGCTCAGCGAGCAAACTGACATCCAGAAGAAGCACAATATCTCTCATCCTCCCTTTAACTAAATACTTCACTCCAGTTATCATTCCGATTACTTTAAGGTTATTTGTATTCTTCTGCAAAGTAATATAGTGTCTATCTGTGTGTGTTTGAATGCGTGTGTGTGTGTGAAAGAGCGAGCGAGTGAGAGAGAATAATCCTCTGTAATCTCTGGATTAATCCCCGTGCCATGCGGAAAAGAGGGAAGGATGAGGAAGACAGTGGAGCTTAACATATTGTTAAAAATCTAGTTCAGGGGTGAGAGATCCAGATTGTTGGATCATTGGGATCTCTTCCAGGACAGGTGGGGACCTGTACAAAAAAGACAGGTTGTATCTTAACTGTACAAGCACCAACATCCTTGTGGGGAGGTTTTCTAGTGCAAGTCAGATGGATTTGAATAAACCAGGAGAGTGAGAAGCAAAGCAGAGGATCAGGGACTGAGCAGAAGGTCGAGGTGAATAGGATATCAGGCACGGCCAGTCTAATGACCATGCCGAGAGAAGGAATCAAAACAGTGAGTTAGGAATTGGAATAAATTATAGCGATGAGGCGCAGGTTTTTCCGAGATTAACAAGTAAGGATGGAGAGTGTGGGGGATGTGAGGGAGTGAGGTGTGTGAGATCAGGAAGACAGTGCACAAGAAAATGTTAAAGGGGAAAGAGGTTTGGGTGGGGAATTCCGTGATAAACAACTGGCAGCAAAACACGGGAAAACTTGCTGTTTGTCAAAGTGAATACCTGGGAAAGAATTTATTATGATTCAGATAAATAACACCCTTATTGCTAGAGGTCTGTATTATAATGGAGGAAAAGCTGTGTTCATATTATGGCTGTAGCTTTAATAATGGTTGCATACAGCTAGAATAGTGTCAGTGTTGTTGTTGTTGGACAATGCGCGCACTGAACATATGAATTACACTGGATGGTCCGAGAGATGGCTGGGCTGCCTTTGGTTGAGTGAGTGCTGAAGATGCATGAGATGATGCTGGTTTGTAATATTGCCACTTACTAAGTACAGTCAAAGGAACAAAGCAGCAACTGCCATTGTTAATTATTTCAGAATATACCAGAGTATTCATGGCTGCCACTGCAAAGAATCCTGCAATGAAAAACAGGCCTATCACGTCTGTGCCAGCAAGTGCTTATCCAAAGACATTTTAAACGTTTGTGAGGTTACCTGCCTCAACCACCCATCTAGACAACGCATTTCAGATTCATACCATCCTCTCAGTTCGAAACACATTCCACAAATCCTCTCTCAATCCCCTGACGTTCACTTTAAAAGTGTGTCCCTTTATTTTTGATCCTTTGAATAAGGAAAACAGCTGCTGTATGTCCATCCTCTCCATACCCGTTCTGCTCTTGTACACCTGTACCAGGTTCCCTCCTCAACCTTCCCTGCTGCAAAGAATAAACAAGCAAATTTAGCCCTCCTCTTTCATACTCACTTTTGAGTACTCACTTGTCTTGTTACTTCTGACTTACATCTTCCCAATTTATCGGTGTTAAATTTCATCAGGCCATTGATCTGGATATCTGAATAATTTGTTTAAATCCTCCTGTAGCCTAACACTTCCCTCCTGACTGTGACCCACCCCCAGCCCATCTTTGTGTCATCCACAACATTGATCATCATTTCACTGCTCCCCACCTCCACATTCTCACAATCGTCATTTCTGAATATCACAAAGAAGCCGTGATTTCCTTCCTGTTCTCCAGATGTTATTCAGAGGATGATTTGACAATTCCAGTCTCTTGCTTTTCCTATTTTGGTGAATTTATGAGTGATGTAGTTAACATATTTTCTGAGGGACCCACAAATAGCGTTTTCAACACAGACTTGAATTCACCTTTTACACTCTGCCCCTCTGCATGTTTTGTTTATAAACATTGTAAATAATTTAGGATAAACTAGGGTTTGGCATCTTGCGGTGGAATATTAGCATTTTGCATGGCACTGTTCTTTGTAACATTCCCTGCAATAGCCAGAGCTGAAGAAAGTTTTCATCTGCAGGATGAACATGGACTCATGCATTGTTTGTTTTAATCAGCGAGTGTGATGATGATACATATTCAAATAAATTCTATGTAATGGACAAATTGCAGAAGATCAAATCATATTCTCATGTCCACCTTGAATTGGAAGCAAATACAGACTGTAAAGAAAAATCAAAAATATTGAAATACCACGTAGGGGAGAAAAAAACATGTCATCTGCACTTGATGGAGATATAGAAATATATAGCACATGTACAACCTGAACAAAAATCAAGTGATAGAAGAGAAATTACAAGAAATCCTTTCTTAATTTTGAATGGAATCCAGATCCCGATTTTCTTGTACAGTGATGTTTTCTCATCCAATCTCACTTCCTCAAAAACAAGCTTTTCCCACTCACTAAAATTTCATCTGCCGTTCTTCCTCCTCCGTCCTACTCTTTTCTTACACTCCTACTCCACTTGCACTACCCTTCTGCTGCTATATACTCTTCCACAGATGATCTCCCTTCACATTCTTCTTCTGCCACTCCAACTGTAAGTTACACTAATTCCCCAGTTACTCCCACTTTCTCTGGCCATTCCTTCCACTTTTTGCTTTCCAACTGGGATGATGGGAGCTGCTGGCTTCTCTGCTGCTATTGATCATCAGTGAATGATGAGATTGAGATGATCAATGTTCAATAGGAACAGACAATAGTGTGTTTCTGTCATTTTCTGATGCACTGTGAACAGGGTGGTTTTGTTCCCCATGGTACAGAGTGGAGTGTCTTTCTGTCTCTCTGTCACAGAGCTTAACCAAACAGCCTCATCACAAATAGGACAAACCTCTCCTCACAGTCAGAAATCCACGCATCAGTTTTACCTTAAACATTGTGAGTAGAGTGAGCACATTGTTCAAACAGGCCATGTACTGGCCTTTTGTTCTTTATTCATTTAACTGATCTTCCAATGTCATTTGAGGTGAGACCAGAGTAATTTGCGTTGCAATAAAGGAGTATTTGACTCATGTGACATCAGAGATCCTGAGTAAACTGTGGTCACTGGGAATCGCAGGAAATTTTGCGCTGGTAATTTCCTCACTGAACAATGACACTTTCCCCAGAGCTATTGGGAATGACAAATAAACTCTGCCCTTGCTAGTGCCTTCCAAAACCATGGATAAATTGCCCTGTTAATAACATCAAGACAAATTATATTTTCACAGTTTGGTCTAAAGTCTCCGAAAAGGAACACCTTGCTGCTTGAGTGTCACTCCATTGAAATCAGGATGTTACAATAAGATTACCTTCCCAATTATTTTCACTCAGTTACTTCCTGAGGTCTGATCGTGCGATATCAGTACCACTGAGATCAACGTTTTCTCTGTCCAGCAGAATCGCATTATATTGTCTCAAAGCTGCACCACTCTACAATTCTAATTTATTCACCGGTTCATTCGTTGTTCTAAACAGATGCACTGGGCACACAATTTGCAACAAGGTAGAGATGCCCTTGACCCACTGGAACCTTCCTCCCCTCCCATACCTGCCCTCTGACTCCATGCCCTCCCCCAACTCCACCTCCTGTCGTTTATTCACCATCCCTCCTTAACTTCCACTCTCTGATGCTGAATGTTCTGTACTAATCAAATATCTGAACATTATCTCTCTGTGCCCCCACTTTAATGAATTTTAGGCATGACATTTAGTTGAGCTCTTCCGCTTCCTTCGCCTCAGTGCCCATTTCTTTCGGCAATATTCCTCTCCCTGTCCCATATACGCCGTTACCCAGCTTCAACACTCTCCCTCCACCTGGACCCCTCCCTCTAGCCTTTACCTGAACTAAATCGGTTCATTGAGAAATCTCAACATGACATTAGTTGTTGTAATTTCTCTGCACTTGCCTCACCAAATCCATACTATCAATGTCCGAACACCCTACACTCCATGTGCTTAGGTCCAACCCTGACTGTGTTATTCAGCCTGTGCTGACAAGGGTGGTGCTGCGATAGTCTGGTGGACTGACCTCGACATTGCAAAGATTGAACAACCACTCTCAGGTACCTCCTCTAATCTCCCCCTGGACCATGACCCTACCATGGCACATCAGGCAATTGTATCAACTACGATAACTGACCACATTTCATCTGGAGATTTCTGCCTCACTCGCCCCACGCCCCTAACTGCCCCCGAGCTGATGGTCCTCTGATAGCAGAGCTCGCTTCTGTCTCCTCTCAAAAATTCACAAACAGAACTGCCCAGGCAGACCCATTGCTTCAGCCTGCTCCTGCCACACAGAGGAAGTGCACAGATACACACTTGGGCCCCAGTTATGCCTGTTGCTTCTTGGGGGACGTCGACCATTCCCTATTCCAGTTCTACTCCAGGATCCATCCACAAATCTTTGTCCGATACATCGATGATATCATCGCTGCTGCATCTCTCTCTTGTCTGGAATTGGAAAAGTTCACCGATTTCGCTTGGAATTTGAAACTCTCCATCACTTTCACCTGGTCGATCTCTGGCTCCTTACTTCCTTTCCTCAACATTTTTGCTTCCATTTCTGGGGATAGCCAGGCAACTGATATCCAGTATTAACCCACTGACTCCCACAGCTTCCTGGAGTATATATCCACACACCTGGTTTTCTACATAGACTCAATTCCATTCCCCCAGTTCCTCCATCTCCACCGCATTGCTTCTGATGATACTAAATTCAACAAGGAAGCCTTTCATATGTCCACCTTGTTCCTCAATCAAGGGATTCCCCATCACTGTTGTCAACAGGGTCCTCGACCGAGTCTGACCCATCTCCTGCACTTCTAGCCTTCCCCTCCCCTTCACTCTAGCAACGGAGTTTCCCTTGCCCTTGCCTACTATTCCAGCAGCATTCACATGCAGAGGATCATCAGCCCACATTTCCCCCACCTCCGGCGAGATGCCCCACCTGCACATATTCACCTCTCCTCCCTTGTCCACCGTCTAGAGGGATTATTCCCTCCAGGACACACTGGTCTACTCTTTATTCACTCCCAACACAGGTCCACTTCACTTTCCCCTGCCGGAGGTGTGACACATTCCCATTTCCCTCCCTCCTCATCAGTATCAAGGGGCCCAACTATACCTTCCAGGTGAAGCAGCACCTTATCAACAATTCCCACAATCCGGTCTACTACATGCACTGCTCACAATGTGGTCTCCTCTACATCGGGGAAATGAAGGGTAGACTGGGTGACCGCTTCACAGAACATCCAATTTGGACCGCTGCAGATGACTCTGAGCTTTCAGTTGCCTGCCAGTTTAACAGCCCATCCTGTTCCTTGACCAATATCTCTGTGTCAGGCTTGCTGCAGTGTTCCAGGCAAATTCAACGCAAGCTGAAAGAACTACACCTCATTTTCCATGTGCGGACTCTGCAGCCCTTTAGACTCATAATCCAGTTCAATAATTTTCCATGTGCGGACTCTGCAGCCCTTTAGACTCATAATCCAGTTCAATAATTTTCGGGCCTGAAATCCCCAATGTCCTAGCCCCTTATCCATACACCAGACCGTGTTGTCACATAGCCTTCCATTATTCGCACCCTATTGTTAGCTACTAACAGTCTCCATTAAGAGCTATCCAGTCTCTTCTGCATATAAACCAACATTTTCCGTGTTACTATCAGTTCTGAGGAAGGGGCACTGGTCCTGAAACGTTAACTCTGATTTCTTTGCACAGATGATGCCAGACCTGCTGAGCGTTTACAGCAACCTGTTTTGTTTCAACATTTTCATCGCAAGGTCTCACAATGCAATACGTCATCGATATTTAGAGCCCTGTCAAACATAGGAACTTTGTAATTTCTCACTTAAAATCAATAACAAATTACTCGAGATTCAACTAAGATAACAGCTTTGCTGCTATCATTCAGATCAGACACTTTGTTACAGTTCAGAAAGAAGAAAGAAATCAAAAGAGCTGGAGCGAAACTCAGTAGATCTGGCAACATCTGAGCAGAGATGCAAAAAATTAACCTTTGATTCTAATAGGACTTTTCAGAACAGTGTCACATCATATTACATATGTTAATTTTGTTGCTCTCTGCAGACACATCCTCACCTTTTTCGTTTATCCAGCATTTTCTGTTTGCATTTCATGTTTCCATTATCACTATATTGCATGTTTCTTGACAGGTCTACATGTTGACCTTGGTAATATTTGGACAATGTGGTACTTTCATGTTTCTATTACTGTTGGTGTGTCTGTGATACCTGAATTACAGCCGAAATCTGTTTCTTCTTTAAGATCAAAAGTAAAAAGAAAATCTGAACATCTTGAAATTCTCAGAAAATCTATTTTGTTTGAAAATACATTTTAGAGGCAGCTGAACTTCATGAAATAATAGCGATAGATTTTTGATGATGGAACACTTGTGTCCTTCATTGAACAAGCTTGTCTCCCCAATCTCCAAAAGCTTTCAGTGCATAACATAGAATTATTACAGCAAAGGTGGTGAAAACTCAGCCCATTGTCTCTTCCAGTTTGGAATGAGTGATATTTCTACTGTCATTCTCTTGTATTGTCACCGTACCCCTGTACATTTTGTTATTAGCATCTGCTTTTAATTGTAAGCATCCTGCCAGATATGAACAACATGATCAATCTCAAACAAAAACAGACGTTGGAGGGAAAGTTCAGCAGGTCTGGCTGTATCTGTGCAGAGACATCAAAGTTAATGCTTCAGATGCGGTGACACTACTCAATCTGTATTCCCAATGATTAAATGGTGTGTATATAAAACATAGTTCACTTTATCGCATTTAAAATTATCCTGTTCAGTTCACATTGTCATTGAGCATTACATATCCCAAACGTTGGCTCGTTCCTTGTTTTGAACTAAATTAATTCTATCTGACGTTAAGAGTGATGATGACAGGGGAATATCATTGTACTCCCCATGCAGTGTCCAAAGCCACTGGCCCCATTCTGCCCTATCTACTAGGTAAATCTGACTTATTAATTCATATGTCTTAATGAATAAGTTCACTTTTGGTTTCGGACTGAGGGGAAAAAAGGTGAAAAATTATTGCTTTACAGCAAATAAAAGTGCATTAAGATGTTTGTCAATTTTTATAAATTAATTACTGAAGCATATTCCAAATGGAAGGTACAACGTTTCTGTATTAGAGCAGTGAGAGGACCATTCAGAGAAGTCCACACTTCCTGTCTATGTTCAGGGCAATTGTGCCCAGTGACAGTCTGTTGGCTGGGGTTTGTTCTCGTGAAGGAGAGATCAGCACAGTAACAACATCCTGATTGTGTTTCCTTTTTTGTGGAGGGGCGTATATTCGGGGTAAGATGGTGTCAGCATTGCAAGCGTACAACAGGGCAGAGTCATCTAGCCTGCGATAAGAAAACGTCCATCATTCTTCCTCACAACTGACTTCACTCGAGGAATGGGCGATCGGAGATGTGACCAATAGCGAGCAATGTCAGCATCCAGTCCAGTCCAGTCCAGATATATTGTGAACTGAATGTGCTGTATTGAAAGCTAGAGCTGTTCACTCAGTGACTGCGATTGATGTCAGTCTCCATGCATTGTAACTGTGTCACTGGAGGTTTCCCTCTCCTATTGGGGAGGGGCTTCACTCAGTGCGCTATCCCAGTGTAGGAGCAGATGCATCAGCTCCAACAGTAACAGAGCTCAGCAGCTGCACAGACGTGGAGAGGACAGGTCTGAATCTGCAAATAATGGACTGGATAATTACACCAATGGAGAGGAGGCTTTCCTTGGGACTTTTCAACATTTCCCTCTGCTGGAAATTTCTACCTTATCGGATATTAGTGGTGCTGATTGGGCGGGGTTGAGAGTATGTTACTAACGTTGGAGGAGCGACGCTCCGAAAGCTAGTGTGCTTCCAATTAAACCTGTTGGACTATAACCTGGCGTTGTGTGATTTTTAACTTTGTACACCCCGGTCCAATACCTGCATCTCCAAATCATAACCTATTCTCGCTATTTTTGGTGTTCTCTACTTCTGTCCATTCATTAATCCCTGAGACTATTTTGAACTTCATTGCAATTTCTGTTATCTATATTTGCCAATGAAAGAAACTTTTATCTTCAATTTCAATTGCAGTTTCCATTCATCTGAATTGCAGACCACACCCTTACATCTGAGAACAAAATTGTGCACAACCTCGAGATCAATTTTTGCCCTGAACTGATTTATGTCTGTTGTTCTCTCTGTCACGAACCCTGTCCACTACCAGCTCATAATATCCCCAGTCTCCATCTCTGCATCAGTGCTGTGTCTGAACAAACCATTGTCTGCACGTTGATAAAATTCAGACTTTATGTTTCAATCTCTCTTCTGGTCACTTTTCCAGTTACAAGTATTTCAATCACAAAATTGTTCTTGTCTCGGACATGACTTCATGATTAGAATAATGTATCAGAGTAGGAATGTCGTTGGATGTAATTCAGGAGCAAAGCTTATTAAATGAAAGACATTGTTTCAAGCGATTTGTTTCAAGTCCTACCATAGCTGATGGCAGAACTTAAATAAAAATGATAAGAATTGGAATAAAAGTGAATTTCACGAAAAGCAACTATAAAACCCACATTTTGTCTGAAAGTTTTCCTGCTTCACTGATGACCTTCGGTAAAGAAATCTAACGCTCCTACCCGGTCTGGGTTAAGTGTGAATTCAGATCCATATCAATGTGCTTGACTTCATATTAGTTTGTGGAATGGCCTCACAGTCAGGGAAATTAGTGATGATTAACAAATGCTGCTCTTGGCAGAGATGCCGACTTCCCATGGAATAACAAATTTGAAGGTTAAACCAAATAAAAGCAGATGCTGGAGATCTGAAATTGCATAAGAAATGCAAAGCAAAGAACAGAAAGTGCTGGGAGCTTTCCTGAACTGAAAGCAGCTGGAAAATAG
This sequence comes from Chiloscyllium punctatum, assembly GCF_047496795.1. Lineage (NCBI taxonomy): Eukaryota > Metazoa > Chordata > Chondrichthyes > Orectolobiformes > Hemiscylliidae > Chiloscyllium > Chiloscyllium punctatum. The sequence continues at coordinate 45,691,805 of NC_092771.1, read as the reverse complement.
TGAAAATAATGCTGGTGATAGGGAAGTCTGCTTTGAAGGGGAGGAGGAGCGAGTTGAATCGATAGATAAAGAGAGAGATAGAAGGAAAAGAGCAAACAAAGGGAATGATGATCAGCTGGTATGGAAATAAAATGTGAGAATCACCTCATTTATTTTTAACTTTTCCTATTTTCCTGACCATCATCCCCATGTCGGTACATGCATTCTCCACTTTCCAAAAATTCGCGTTTTGCCACTTCACTTTCTGAAAGACCTCCATTAGGTCCTGTTTTCGCTAATCAAAAGAAATCCGAAGAGGATTTTCACTTTTACTACGAAAGGTGAATTTTTCCCACATAAATTAATGCTACTTAGCTTTACACCATATCAGCTTGTGAAAGGTTTTGTAGGAACACTCTACTTTCAGATACCGAGGGAAAACTGTATATATCTAAGATCATGTTTAAAGTACTTGATTATTTGAAAAGTTAGAGATGTCAATCCGCCATCTAATTACGGTAGGGGGGGAATGTGTTCCTGAGCATGCTGGTCCATGTTTTCAAACCTCTGTATCTTCTCCCTTTTGGAAGAAGTTGTCGGCGATCATTACCAGTTTGGGAGAGACATTTGATGTTGCCAGCCTTTCGGTGACAATGAAAAGTATAAATGGATGGAAAGTTGTCTTCCATGACAGTCTGGGCTGTGCTCACAACTGTCTGTAGTTTCTTATGGTCCTGGGAAGAGCAGTTACCGTCATACTATTATGCACGTGAATAGAATGCTTTCAGAGTACTGCGAGAAGGCAGTTCCAAAATATTTACATGTAACAATTGACCGTTAAATGGATATTCAAGTTCTGGATGCTGTTTTGACAACAATTGAAATTTAACCAATAAATTTAAATTATGTCCAAGATACCAAAACACAATTGAGTTTATTGTATTTCCAACATCCAACCAAAGAGCCATCACATGTTTCAAAAGAATAGAGACGCCATCACCACCACAATGAGGGGGAAAGAGACAGACATGTATAAGGAGAGAGAGAAAAAAACACAGCGAGGGAAACAAAAGGGCAGTCAGTAAAACAGAAAGAGGAAACAAAATAAGAAACAAACAGTCACTTGGACAGGGAGAAGAGGAGATAGCAAGTTCAGGGAAAGAAACAGAAGACAGAGAAAACAAAAACACAGGGAAACAGACAGTGTGAGAGAAATAGTGCGATACAAAGCACACAGTGAGCTGGGAATGGGGTCACAGTGAGCTGGGGATGGGAATGGGAGGTGCTGGGGGTGAGGACCGGAGAGAGCTCAGAATGAGCACTGGATGGAGCTGGGGTAGGGTGATGAGAAATTATTTTGACCTGTAAGAAGATGTACAGGCAAATCATAGTAAGCAAGGATATGCAGAACAATGGCTGTAAAACATATCTGAGAGGCATGTCGGTTTCGCTGCACAGGGCTTGCGCAGGGCGAGATCAACATGAACAAGATCAGCATTATCTGAGAATAGAGAGTGCATTCATCAGCCTAATAACAGTCAGAAAGAAGCTGTCCCTGAAATAGCTGCTCTGTGTTTACAAGCTTCTGTGCCTTTTAGCCTGATAGAAGAGGTTGGAGGAGACCATTACTGGGGTTTGATTGGTCTTTGATAACGTTAGAACAAAGAACATTCCAGCACAGAAACAGGCCATTCGGTGGTCCACGCCTGCGCCGGTCCAAATCCTCCATCTAAACCTGTCACCTATTTTCTAAGGATCTGTATCCCTTTGTTCCCTGCCCATTTATGTGTCTTTCCGGAGACATCTTAAATGGAACTACTAGTCACAATTTTCCATTTTGAGAAACTCCCTTCCCCGACAATTCTCTGCCTTTGTTGCCCAGCCAGTTTTTTATCTACCCAGCTAACGCACCATGTGACTTCACTTTCGCCATAACCCGACCATGGGGAAATATACCAAACGCCTTTATGAAGTCCATGTACATACATCTACAGTCTCTCCCCCATCAATCAGCTTTGTCACCTCCTCAAAGTTTTCTATTGAGTTGGTAAGACACGACCTTCTCTGCTTCCATGTTGCCTATCACTGATAAGACTTTTTTCATTCAAATGAGAATAAATCCTAACCCTACGTATCTTCTCTACCTGGTTCCCTATCCATGACATCAGTCTCACCCGTCTATAATTGACTGGACTATCGCTACCTTTCTTAAACAAGGGGATTAACAATTTTCCAGTCTTCCAGGACCTCAGCCGTGTTCAAGGATGCTACAAAGATAGCTGTTAATCCTCCAGCTATTTCCTCTCTCCCTTCCATCAGTAATATGGGGTAGATGTTGCCAGCCTTCCTGCGGCAACGAGCCATGTAAATGCAATCATTGGTTGGGATGTTAGAGCCCGTCTTGGTCAGAACTGTGCACCCAACCTTGTGTAGTTTCTCATTGTCCTGAGTAGAGCAGTTGCCATACAAGGTTGCTACGCACCGGGACAGTCAGCTCTCAATAGTGTATCTGTAGATGTAGCGAATGCTGAATGTTCTGAACCACCTCAGGAAGGAGAGGCATTGCTGAACCTTCCCGACCGTCGGACCTATGTGAGAAGTTCAGGACAGGTTGTCAGTTATCATCACTCCGATGGACTTGATGCTCTGCACTCCCTCAAACGGTTGGTGTAGATGGGGTGTGTTCCCCTCCTTTCTTCTTAAAGTCAGTGATCAGTCCTTTACATTTACCGGATTAGAGAGAGAGGTCATTATCAATACCCCATGCCACCAAACTCTCTATCGCCTTTCTACATTCTGACACGTTGTTGTTTAATATCCGTATGGCTATAGTGATGTCATCAGCGAACTTGTAGCTGGCGTTGTTTGGAATTTAGAAACTCAGCCCTGGTTGTACAGGGAGTACGTAGAGGGCTGAGGACACAGCTGTGGGTGTACAGGGAGTACGTAGAGGGCTGAGGTCACAGCTGTGGGTGTACAGGGAGTACATAGGGGGCTGAGGACACAGCCGTGGGTGTACAGGGAGGACATTAGGGCGCTGAGGACACAGCCGTGGGAGTACATGGACTAGAGTAGGGGGCTGAGGACACCGCTGTGGGTGTACATGGAGGACAGTGAAGGGGCTGAGGACACAGCTGTGGGAGTACAGGGAGAACAATAGGGGGCTGAGGAAACAATCGTGGGTGTACAGGGAGTACAGTAGTTGGCTGAGGGCACAGCTTTGGGTGTGCAGGGAGTACACTAAGGGGATGGGGGCACAGCCGTGGTTGTACAGGGAGGACAGTGGGGGGCTGAGGACACAGCCGTGAGTGTACCTGGAGAACAGTAGGGGGCTAAGGGCACAGACCTGGGTGTGCATGAAGGACAGTGGGGGGCTGAAGGCACATCCGTGGATGTACAGGGAGTTCAGTAAGGTGCTGCGGGTACAGCCGTGGGTGTACAGGGCGTATTGTCGGGTGTTGAGAACACATCCTTCAGCAGCTTGAGTGTTGAGTGTTATTGTGGAGTAGTTGATTTGACCAATCTTCATGATTGCCGTCTGTGGGTCAGAAACCTGAGGAACCAGTTGCAGAGGGTCGAACTGAGACCAAGGTCACGGAGTTTTGTGATTATTCTGAAAGAGATAATGATTTTGATGGTGGAGCTTTAGTCAATGGGCAGGAGCTTGGTGTCGGTGTCCTTGTTGTCAAGATGCTGCAGGGATGCACGGAGGCTTGGATACAGCATCCGTTGTGAACCCGTTACATCAGTCAGCAAATATTATAGGGCAACAGATAAGGCTGGGAGACTGGAGTTGGTGTAGGCCATAACCAGCCTCTCACAGCACTTCATGATTATTGAGGTCAGAGCCACTGGATGGTTGTCTATAAGGGCATGTTCCATGTGCTTTCTCACTTACTAGGATGATGATGGCCTTCTTGAATCAGATTGGGACTTCGGCTTCTGGAGGGAGAGGCTGAAGTTGTATGTGATTACCTCTGCTAGTTGGTACAAACAGGATCTGAATGCTCAGCCGGGAAAACTCTCCAGGCCCATCACTTTCCGTGATTTGACTCACAGAAAGACTGACCTTGCCTGCAGCGGTGACAACAGACACAAGTACATCTGGGGCTTTCGCAGCATGTGTCATCCCTCAGTGACAGTCACACAGTCATCTATGATCGACATCCCATCCCCACACCTCCCTCTGTCGTCTTTAACACACAATGACATTGGTCGGTGTGAGCACCACATAGTCAGCATTGAGACAGATTGCCATTAATAGACTGGGATCGTGCACCATCAAGTTCTGTGTCACCATAATGGGGGAAGTTCATAATAAAATGGTGTGCAGGGTGCCAGTGCCAGTGGTGCAAGGAATGGAGACTTTGCAGGTGTAAATCCAGTCAATCCACTGCTCAAACCTGAATGGAATCAAGCATCTTGAGCGTTGTGCCTTTTCAATGGTGGACAGTCATTAGGTAGTCAGGAAGTGCCATTTACGTGAACCATCTGACCTGACGGAAGTTTTACTAGGTTTGCATATGATACAATGATGATTGGATGGACAGGTGATATTGAGGAAGTGGGGAGGCTGCAGAAAGACTTGGACAGTTTAGGACACTGGGAAAACACATGGTTGATAGAACACAATATGGGAACATGTGAGATTATGCACTTCAGTAGGTGGAATACAGGCAAAAACTATGTTCTAAAAGGCTTCATGAAATCTGAAGCTCAAAAGGAGCTTGGAGTCATCGTCCTCTCTTACGGTTAATGCGCAGGTTCAGTTGGCAGTTAGGAAAGCAAATGCAATGTTAACATTCATTTCAAGAGAATGACAATACAAAAACGGAGACATGCTGCTGAGAATATAATGGGCTATGGTCAGAAAGCATTTGAATTATTGTGAGCTGTATTGGGGAAGGATCTATGGGTTTTGGACATGATCTACCCTGGGAATGATGGTTTGTCATACGAGCAGCGGTTGAGGACTCTATGTTTGTACTCAATGGAATTTAGAATAATTGGTGGCGCATATGATTGAAACTGATCGATTTCTGCAAAAATGGATACAGTTAGAGTATAGAAGATATTTCCACTAGTCTTAGAGAGTATGACAAAATGGCACAGTTTCAGAGTGAAGAGATAGGCTGAATGGCCTAAATTTATTGTTATATCTCATGCCCTTATGGTCATACAGTCTGTTATTCAGTGCAGAATTGTAAGTCTCAGACCTGCTCTTGTAGCGCTCGTATCTGTGCGTTGATTTGACTTCACCTTCTGGTCAATGGTAACCCCTGTAATATGGACAGTGGCAGGATTCAGTGTCAGACTGTAGCGCTAATAATATGTTGAATATAAGCTGCTATCTGTGAGTCTCATCTAGCGGGAGTACATTGTCTCTACGATGATTGTCATTTTCAGTTTGGTATTTTTGAATGATCGATCCTGCTACGCTAATATTGTTGAATTTAATCAAACTGGTGCAATTTATCACAGCGCTCAGCAACAATACGTCATGGAACACTGAACACCCTCTAATAATAGAAACGTCTAAAATGTTCAGTATCAGAAACACTGCTTTCCTGTTCATGCTCAAATCAGACAACCTGTCCCATCGAGGTGCTCAACTTGGAACTTCTTAAACTTTTGTTTTGGATACGGGAATCGCTGGATGGGCCCATCATTTCTTGTCCGTCCATAGTTGCCCCCTTGAGAAGGTGGCGATGAGCTGCCTTCTTGTACTACTGCAGTCCACCTGCTATGCGTTGACCCACAATGCTATGAGGGATGGGATTACAGGGTTTTGACCCAACAACAGTGAAAGAATGGTGATATATTTCCAACTCAGGATGTTGACTGGTTTAGAGGGGAGTTTGAATGTGGTGATGTTCGCAAAAGCCTGCTGCCCTTATCATTCTAGATGGAAGTGCTCGTAGGATTGGAAGATGCTGTCTGAGGATCTTTGGAGAATTTCTGCATTGCATCTTGTAGATAGTACACACTGCTGCCACTGAGTGTTGGAGGTGAAGGGAGTGAATGCGGTGGATGTGATGCCAATCAAATGGGCTGCTTTGTCCTGGATGGTGTCAAGCTTCTTTAGTGTCGTTGTGGCTGTACTCATTCAGGCAATTGGGGAGTATTCCATCTCACTCCTCACTTGTGCCTTGTAGATGAGTGACATGCTTTGGGAAGACAGGAGGTGAGTTACTCACGGAGTATTCCTATCCTCTGATCAGATCTTATATTTTTGTGGCGAGTCCAGTTGAATTTCTGGTCAATGGTAACCCCAAATGTATTGATATGGGTAGGGTGGGCAATTTAGTGACAAATATGCTGCTGAATACCAAGTGTTTATATTGTTTCTTACTGGTGAGGGTCATTGTCTGACATTTGTGATGTGAATGTTACTTGCCACTTGTCAGCTCATGTCTGGAGATTGTCCAGATCTTGTTGCATTTAGTCATGGCCTGCTTCAATATGTGATCATTTGCGAATGGTGATGAACATTGTGCAGTCATCATCGAATATCCCCATTCTGACCTTATGATGGAGAGAAGGTCATTGATGAAGCCACTGAAGATGTTTGGACCTAGGTTCCATCCGGAGGGCCACTGAAGATTTTACGTAGAATGGTGATGAAACGTCTATAAATGAACATTCCAGTTCATGGAGGAAACTTACATCCACATTATCCAGAGGGACTACTGCAGAGATGTTCTGAACTGAGATGACTGACCTCCAACATCAATAACCTGACCTCCAACATCAATAATGAAGTGTTGGCCTGTGATGCCCTTTTTGCTCGGGTTTTTTGATGCCACATTTGAAAGAATGCAGCCTTGATGTCACGGGCTGGATTTCAGTTCCTTTTTCTATGTTTGAACCAAGGCTATGATTAGGTCAGGAGCTGAGTGTCTCTGGCAAAACCCAAAAGGGGCATCACTGAGCAGGTTATTGCTGAGCAGGTGCTGCTTGATAACACTGTTGATGACACCTTCCATCACTTTACTGATGATGGAGAGTAGACTGATGAGGCGGTATTGGGTCGGGTTGAATTTGTCCTGCGTTTTATGTACAGAACATACTTGCGCAGTTTTTATCCATCGTCGGTTTGTAACTGTACTGGAATAGCTTGTCGAGGGAAGCGAGAAGTTCTGGAGAACAAGTCTTCAGGACTATTGCCGGCATGTTATCAGGGGTAATAGCCTTTCCAGTATCTAGTACCTTAAATTGTTTCTTGACATCAGTCAATCGAATTTGCTGAAGACTGCTATCTGTAATGTTGGGGACAATGGGAGGAGGCCGAAATGGATCATCCACTCAAAACTTCTGACTGAAGATTTGTGCGAAAGCTTCAGCCTTAACTTTTGCACTGATGTACTGGGCTCTTCCATCATTGAGGATGGGGATATTTGTGGTGACTCCTACTCCAGTGAGTTGTTTGATCGTCCACCACCATCCATGATCGGACTAGGAGGACTACAGAGCTTAAATCTGATGCATTCGTTGTGGGATAGCACAGCTCTGTCTGTCCCTTGCTGTTTATATTATTTGGCATGCAAGTATTTCTGTTTGGAAGCTTCAACAGATGAACATTTTATCTTTATATATTCCTGGTTCTGCTCCTGGCATGCCCTCCTGCATTCTCCATTAAACCAGAGTTGATCCTTTGCCTTGATGGCAATGGTTGAGTGGGGGGACATGCTGGGCCATGACATTACAGTTTGTGCTTGACTACATTTCTGCTGCTATTGATGGTCCACAGTGTCTTATGGGCGCTCAGTCTTGAGTTGCTCGATCTCTTCGAGGTCTGTGCCAATTAGCATGGTGATAGTGCCACACAACACAATAGAGTTTATTCTGAATGTGACCACGAGACTTTAACCGATACTGTCATGGACAGATACATCTGCAGTTGGTAGATTGGTAAGGATGAGGTCATGTATGATTTTTTTCCCTATTGAATTTCCCTCACCACCTGCTGCAGACCCAATCTAGTAGCTATGTCCTTTGGGACCCGACCAGCGTGATCAGTAGTACTGCTGCCAAACTATTCCTCAGCCAGAATATCCCCAGCCAGAATACACTTTGTGCCCTTGCCACAGTCAGTGCCTTCTCCAAGTGTTGTTTAACATGGAGGAAGACTGATTCAGGTGAGGAACGACGTTACGTGGGAAACAGTCAGAGAATTCTTTGTCCATGTTTAATCTGAAGCCATGGGAATTCATTATGTCTGGGGTAAATTTTGGGGCCTCCCAGAGCAACTACCTACACTCTATCTCACTGAGCCGCCCCCTCTGCTGGATCGGTCCTGTATTTGGGGCAGGACATATCCAGGGATGGTGATGGTAGTGGCTGGGTTATTTTTGTAAGGTAGGATTCCATGAGTATAACTATATCAGGCTGTTGCTTGGCCAGTCTGTAAGGCAATCATCCCAATTTTGGCACTACCCCTTAGATGATAGTAAGGAAGACTTTGGAGGTTCTACAGTGATGTTTCTAATGTTGACTTTTCCAGCGCAGTTTGATGCCAGGTGGTCCAGCCGGTTGCATTTCTTAGAAACTTTGTAATGATTGGTACAACTGAAGGACTCACTGGAACATTTCAGGGGGTGCTTGGGAGTCAATGACGTTGCTTTGGGTCTGAAGCTACATGTCAGTCAGACCAGGTGAGGATGGAAGATTCCTTCATTAAAGGATATTAGTGATCCAAATAGATTTTTCTGAAAATCGGCAATGATTTTATTCTCATTTGTAGATTCTTAATTCCAGGGATATTTTAAAATTATTGAATTGAATTTCCACCATCTGCAGTGGCAGGATTCGAACCTGGATCCACAGAACAGCAGCTGATTCAGCTGGATAGGTAATCTACTGTTAAAACCATGAGACCTACTTGGAACCACACGTTGTACTTAACTGCCATTTCTTGTGTTGCCCTGTTTTCCATTCATTGCTTATGTTATTCTAGAATCTCAACCATCATTGAATCCTGATTGAAATACACAGTCATGAACGTCCTCTGGACTGCTTGAATTTCATTCAATCTGTTTCGTTTGAACAGACATTTCAAGGCAGCTGTACAGCAGAAAAGAACAGGAAGTAAGAATGGCTGACTGTGCACTGTATGTGTCACCAGACCAGAATGTCTGTCAAGGCACCCAAAGTATTTATTGTGGATCAGAGAACCTCAGATTTATTAGAACACAGATGGAGGCCATTCAGCCCATCGAGGAGTCACAAGCTCTCCAACAGCACAATGGAGATAGAGAGAATGTGTGTGGAGATAAATGGTGTGTGAGATAAATAAGCAGAGAGAAAGAAAGTGAAGGGGGACAAACTGAGAGAGAATAGAATGGGGAGTTACTAACTGAGTGGGAGAGGTGTTAGGTGAGGGTCAAGTTATATAGATCAGGAGACCACATTAGGGTAGATAAATATGGACAGACAAAAGTTAGAAGCTTTATTTAGAAATTCCTCTGGACTGTAAGCCCTTTTGTCTGGGCGCCATACCCTGTGAGCACTATACTGATACTGGCTGTTAGCCCAGAGTATTTATTTCCAATAATATCACAGAATTTACTGACAGCTAAACAGAACCCATTAGGGCAATAAATTGGTTCCATGCAGAAAGCAGAGTTTTTAAATAGACTGTGCCAAGAGCAGCAGGAAATGATGATCCCTCCCCCCCCCCCCGCCCCCGCCAGACTGTGTGAGAGATTGGGCCAGAGAATCACAGTGAGGGGGATCACTGACAGAAGGGAATCCGCATTTCAGCTGCAGTGAAATAATGATTGATAAAGTTTGCACACCACTTACCTAGCTTTGAAATCCACATTTCAGTTTATATAGCACAGTATCAGGAGTGCATTTTAACAACCTTATCTCTTTGCACATTGCATTTATTGGTATGTGCAGAAAATCATTTTGTTTCTGGATTTTATATTGTATGAATGCACTTCATTAATATTGTCTCTGCTAATTCCTCATTGTAAATGTATGCTGGAATCTGTTCCTCATGTGAGTTATAAAATGAAACGTTCCAATACTGGTAACTGGAGGACATCACTGCCCCTCCACCCAGTCTAAACATCCATGTCACCCAGTCCTCTCCATCTTCTTTCTTTTCCCAATGTCATAATCACAATGTAATTGAAGTCCATTAAATGACACTTGATCACAGTTCGTTAACATGGATACCATCAACAACATGACCCACACCTGCCCTCTCTGATTCTGGAATAACAATCTGAATTGTGTTTGTCAAGTATAATTCTCTGTTAACGTATCCATGCCACTTGTTTGTTGTAACCCACGTTTCCTTAGGCACATTTTGCCATCAGATCATGGACAAAAGATGTTCTCTCAATGCTTTACAGATATTGCAATGACTGATCTGTAGTTACAGGATTTATATCTCTATTTATGAGCAGAGAAGCATGTTTATGTTCCATTAAACCTCTGGCATTACTTACATATCCAATGCTGACTGAATGATTACACACAATCAATCTGCCATCTTCAACATTTCTTCCTGCAGTCACACTCACATATCACACCAAGAATGCATAAACGTTCAAAGTTATTTTGAACTTTAACAAAACAGTATTGAAGTCTAATCGGTTAACTGGAGCTATTTGTTCAGCGCTTGTGATTATGTCAGTCTCCATGGATCCTAAGCATCACTAGAGAGTTTCTCTCTTCTATCAATAAGGTAATGCTTTCAGTGTTTTATCCGATAGTATGAGCGGGAGCATGATCCACATCAGTAACAGGGATCAGCAGCTCCAGAGAGAGGTGGAGGAGAGATCAGTCTGTGAGAACATTAGACTGCAATGGTTCAACAATGGGCAGCAGTTTATCCTATGGTCTGTACTGGCTTTCCCTGCCTTACATATCATTAGCATATCGGATTGAAGATGTACTGCTGTTTATTCAAGTTGGTTACTATCCTATTCTTGCTATAGTTGGTGTTCCTGGTAAGTCACTCAGTCTGTCGATTGAACTGAATTGATGCTGATGATATGTAAATTTTGGAAAAATGCAAGTCAACTTTTTCAGTTCCAACCAAAGATTCCATTCCTTAGAAATAATAACTAGCAAATTATTATTGACAGATTACTCCCCAATATGCGAGGATAAATCACACTGTTCTCAACCATCTTGATTCATTTTCTCCTGCAAAGTTTACATCTCCATATCTTCCCCACATGCCAATCCTGTCCAGAACAAATATTAAGACGTCCCAGTCTTCTCCTCAGCCTCAGTGCAACTCCTGAATAAACCATTGTTTGCGCCTTTGTTAATTCTGGATACATGTTTCAAGTCCCTTCTTACCATGTGTTCATTGCTAAATAATTGAACTTGAGATGTTTAACTTGTTCTCTGTACAGAATCTAAAAGATGGGAAGATGGTGTATGTTGGTCACGTCATTGGCTCGTAATTTAGATGCACAAAATAATAATCTGTTGATATCGGCTTGCCTGATGCCCATTAGAGAAGGCAGTGGGTCATACTTCACTGGTCAGGTCTCTGTTTAACTGCAAATTTACAGCAGTTTGACTTACTATTTACTGTCCTGTGGAACAGCTGAACCAGCGACTCAGTTCAAGGTCGGTATAACATGCTGGCCTGACCAGGGCTGCACACATCCCGTGAGGGAAGAACAGAAGTGAAGGCAGCTCCCTTCTTTTGCCTATTTCCCATAATCCTACAGCTGATTTCCATTCAAGTAGGTGGCCATTCACTGTTTTCGGTGCATTCTTTGTGATTGGGTCTCTCCCCGATAGTGATGTCCATCTTGATAGGCACCACTGGTGCTGGCTTTATTGATGCTGACCTTCAAATGAAAGGATGGTTTACATTCCACATCAGTGGCAATGGTTTGTAAATGAATGGTTTCCTTTGTCACATCAAGGAAGTGGAGCCAGCTAGGTGTGGGAAAGGAATTATTGCGATCAAACCTGAGAGTGTAGTTGAGGCAGTATTTGGGGCATTGTGGACAGATTTTCTCTCCTTTATAAGGAGTGATCTCCTTACCACAGAGAGCGTTAAGAGGAGTTCCACCAGATTAATCCCTGGGACAATGGCATCATGAAGAGTGAGTAAAGTTTGATCTGGAGTGCGCTCAGAGAATAAGAGGTGATTGCATTGAACACTGAGCGGAATGGGCAATCACTAATTATATTCTAAACAGTCAATGAGAAGGTGATAAATTCCATGTCTGCTGTTTCACTCAGGATGCATGATTCTGGATAGTTTAAGTGCCTCTGATGAAGTTACGCCCACCCACCCCAACCTCCACTCCCTATGGTGATTGAGAGAGACAGAGAGGTCCAGGTTTGCAATAAACTCTCACCACATTAATACAGTGCAGTTGGTGTGTGATCCTGCACTGAATGTCATATTATACACGATCCTGACAGCAGTCACAATACCTTCATTATAAAACAGTTAACTATTCCCACCAGCTTCTGACATTCATGAAGAACATGAATCCATCTTCTCAGAGATGCAAGGTGATTCCTTAAGGTTTAGAATATTAGTCTATAAGATTCAGAAATTAAGCCAGTTAGCCTGTCGAGTCTGCCCATCATTCAGTCATTGCTGATAGGTTTCTCAAATCCATTCTCCAGCCTTCTCTTCGAAATTCTTCATCCCCTGGATAATCAAGAACCTATCTAAATCCCTCTCAAATATACTTAATGACCTGGCCCCCACTGCCTTCTGTGGCAATAAATGTTAAAGATTCGACATTCTCTGTATAAATACATTTCTCCTTATCACTGTTCTAAAAGGTGTTCCCTTTCATCTAAGTCTCTGCCTTCGAGCTCTCCTCAAATGGAAACATCGTACCAACATCAACTCTGTCCAGTTAATTCAGTACTCTGTGCTTCCATTACATTCCCTTTCATCCTTCTAAACTTCACCGTAGATAGACCCAGAGCCCACAAACATTCCTCCTACGATAAACGTTTCATTTCTATGACCATTCTCGTGAAAATATTCTGCACAAGCTCCAGGGCCACTCCATCTTTCCTGAGATATGGGGCTCAAATTTTCATACATTACTCAAAATGTGGTCTGACCAGAGACGTGTACAACCTGTTTTATATTCAATTCCTCTCATAATAAATGCCATCAATAAGAAATGTCAATTGCCCTCCTGACTACTACCTCAACCTGCAAGCTTACCTTGAGAGAACCCTGCACTAGAACTCCCAAGTCCCTTTCCACTTCAGGTTTCTGAATTTTCTCCCCATTTTAAAAAAGAATAGACCATGCCTCTATTCCTCATGCCAAAGTGCATGACCACACACTTTCCAATGTTGGAATGCATCTGCTAATCTTCTTCTTCAGCCTCTCCGCCTCCTCAATAGGACCATCTGCCGATCTATGTATCTTCTGAAAACTTAGTCAGAGTACAGTCAGTTCCATCGTCTAGATTGTTAATGTAACAAATGAAAAGTTACGATTCCAACACTGAGCCTTGTAGAACACCACTTGTCACCGATTGCCATCCTGAGAAGGTCAATTTTATCCCCACTCTCTGCTTTCTGCCAGGCAGACAAGCTTCCATTTATGCCGCTACATTACCTCTAACACAACGGACCCTTATCATACTCAGTCATTTCCTGTGTGACACCTTGTCAAAGGCCTTCTTGAAATCCAGGTGGATAACAGCCATTGGCTGTGCTTGGTCAAGCCTGCTCATTTCCTCTTCAAATAATTCCAACAGATTTGTGACGCATGACCTCCCCTTGATGAAGTGATTTTGCCCAATTTAGCCAAACACTCCCAAGCATTCAGAAATCTCATCATTCACAACATATTCCAGGATCTTACCCACGACAGAAGTTAAGCTATTAACTGAGGATTTTTTTTGTATTTTTCCTCACTCACTTGTTACAATGGGGTGTCACCTTAGTGGGTTTCCAGTGCTCTGGGATCGTTCCTCACTCTAGTGATTCCTGAAAGATCACCACTATCCCCCCACACCCTCTTCAGCTATCTTCCTTATATCTCGGGGATGTAGTCCATCCGGTCCAGGACAGTTAACCACCTGCTGGCCATTCAGTTTTTTCTAGCACGCTCTCCATGGTGGTGGCCAGCATACTCAGCTGTGGCCCCTCATTATCTTGAATGTTAAGGTATTACTCGTATCTTCCACCGTGAACTAATTTTTCAGTTCCTCGCCCTTTTCTTGTTCACCATACGACCTCTCCAGTATCATTTTCCAGCAGTCCAGTGTCCACTTTTGCCTCTCTTTTGTACTTTATATATTGAAAGAAGCTCTTACAGACTTCCTTTATATTATGGCTAGCTTACTTCCATATTTAATAATCTCTCTCCTTATTTTATTTCTTTTGCTGTCTGTTTTGTCTTTGTAAGCTTCCCAATCCTCTGGTTTCCCACTGACCCTCGCCACATTATATGAATTCTCATTTGCTTCTATGCTGTCCCTGATTTCCCTAGTCAGCTATGATTGCCTCATCCTCCCTCTATCATGTCTCTTTTTCCTAAGCATAAATCTCTGGTGCATCCTGAATTACTCCAGAAATCTCCTGTCATTGCTGTTCCACTGTCTTTATTTCTGGACTTATGTCCCAGTTAATTCTACCCAGCTCCTCCTTCATGCCTCTGTAATTGCCTTTATTCCGCTCTAATACCATTATCTCCGATTCCACCTGAAATTGCAGAGTATGTTCAATCATATTATGATCAGTGCCTCCTTTGATTTCGTTCATCCAAAACTCCCCTCGCCTAGTCTGCCTGCACAAGCTGCTACAAAAAGCCATGTCATAGACATTCTACAAATTCCTTTTTCTGCAAACCACTATCAAACGGAATTCCCAGTCCACCTGCATAATGAAATCCCACGTGATCTCTGTAACGTTGCCTTTCCTACAGATCTTTCTATCTCCTGGTGTATCTTGCACCCCAGCTCCTGACTACTGTTTGGCGGCCTGTACATAACTCCAACTGCATTTTTTCACCTTTTTGATTCCCCAATTCTACAGACACAGATTCTATACCATCTGATTCACTTCATTTCTCCTAATTGATTCAATTCCATTTCTTCCTAATGAGACAAATCTGTGTCTGCCCACCTGCCTATCATTTCGACGGGATGAATATCCTTGAATATTCAGCTCTGAAACCTGATCCTCTTGCAGTGGTGTCACTGATTCCCCCCACGTCATACCTGCCAATTTGTGTATGCGTCACAAGTTCATTTACATTATTCCTTCTCCTGCTTGCATTCCGATATAAGAGTTCAATTCAGTATTTACCGTCCGTCTTCTCATTGTCATTTGCTTGTCCAGCCGTTGGTACCTACATGAACCCTGGCCACTGACTCATTCCCCTTTCACTCCAACTTCTTCTGCATCCCAGATGACATATCCCAAACCCAAGCACCAGGTAGGCAGCACAACCTTCAGGACTCTCAATCCTGGTCACAGAGAATATTATCTATGCTTCTAATTATACTACCCGCAATTATCCATAATTGGGTATCACAGTGAAACAGCAATGCTGCCTCACAGTGATAGGGATTCGGGTTCATTTCCAATCTCTGCAAACTGTCTGCTTGGACTTCGTACATTCTTCCCGTGTCTGCATTGGGAGCAGTAGCTCTTTTCTCTCTCCACAGTATGTCTCTATGTTTGTTTCGGATTTCTACAATCTACATTTTTTTTTCTTTTATTTGATGGAGAAATGCTGCAAATGTGACAGCTTTTTGTAAAAGCAGCCGTGGTTCGCGGAAACCCTGGGTGTTTAGGAATCATGCCCGGCCGTTTGTCTGAGTGCAGTGTCCCTGGATACTCATTCCATATCTTTCATTCCCTCAGTACATCGTCACTGCATGCAGCCTTTCCTTTGCCACCCCTGGGACTCCTCACACTCAATTGCCTGGCACTGGATACTCCCTTCGCAGGACTGTACACACAATGACAATAGGCACCTTCTCACCCGCTGGGGATGCTGGGTAAAGACCATGCCATTGAAAGGAACAGAATAACTACAATCCAATTTAATAGCAAATCAGAGTAAACAGGTTGAATGACATCCATCAGTTCTAACATTTTGTAGTCTTCTGTTCATCCTTGTCAATCTGCAAAAAAATCGTCTATATGTCTATCTTGTCAAACAGGTTTGTTGGAGGTGAGAGATATCAGATCTTCTAGCCATTGGACTGAGCCAGTGGGCTCCACCTTCCTGCTTAATGAGATCACACTTACGTTTTTATTATCACGTCTATCGACTATGAGGAAAAGGCCTTGCTGGAGTTGTGCTGAAAGGATATTTGAATTTTGGAGATGCTAGAATATGTCACGTGCGATTGAGATTAGGAATAGGAAGGTAGAACAGTTAAATACATGGCTAAAGAGCTGGTAGCACTTCTGATATGTTGATCATGGGGATTCCCGACTCGGTAAAATATACCAAGGAGGACGGGATGGACCTGAACTGGCAGCAATCTCTGATATGTGGATCATTGGGATTCACGGGTCGGTAGGACCTACACAAGAAGGACAGAATGGACCTGTACTGGCGACAATCTCCTGGCAGGCAGGTTTGCTATTGTCACTCAGGAGTGTTTTAACTAGTGTGGCACTGGGGATTGGGAACCAGAGCAGTCGGTCCACAATACAGTGACTGAGGAGGAATTGGGGACTAAAACCAGTGCACCTAAGACCAACAACAAAGAAGCAGAGGACACTGAACACAATGGGACTGGCAACCTGAAGTGTTATTAGATTAATGTGAGGAATCTGGCAGGTAAGAGCTTAGAGTGTGGATGAGTACATATAACTCCAATGTAAATATTACAGAGATTTAGTGAGAGAGGGACAAGAGAGCCATCAATCTAGTGGGTCCAACAATAGTTGCTGAATATGCAGTGAGTGGCTGGAGACAGCCGTTTAATGTGAAATAATTATCCAGCACTCTATCGAAATCGGAACATGTGTAATGGAATGTACAGATTGAAGTAAAAAAGTGGAGGAAAATGGAATTGTCTGTCCACAATATTTTCTGCTTTACTGATAGTCTTTTGTAATCTCCTTTCACCGGAAAATAGCAGCAGAAAATACTTCAGGGAATCTCAAACCAAATATCAGGTCAGTGTCTGATGTGTTTGGCTGAAGTGTATTTATTTCAATTCAAGTATTATTCTGGGGAAACAGATGAATTTAGAGCCTGAACCCTACATGGGACTACGATGTTGCAAACATTATAGGGACTGAGTTGAGAAAGAGACAGGACTGGCTGCTCAGCCTTCCAGGGTTTTGTTGTTTTAGATGAGATAGAGGGAAAGTTAAAAGAGGAGGAGGTATTGAATTACTAATCTGGGAGGTTGTTACATCTGCACTTAGGACGTATTGGAGGGCTCATCTACTGAGGCAACATGAAGAGAGCTCAAGATATGATGGATGCATGTGTTAGGATTGTACTGTAGTCCCTCCAACAGCCACCGAGAGATTGAGGAACAAATATGTCGGTCGATTATGGAAACGTGTATTAAAAACAGAGTTGCCATAGTGAGTGACTTTCACATCCGCAATATTGACTGGGAATCGCTGAGAGCAAGAGGTTTAGACGGGGTAGAATTTCTTAAGTGCACCCAAGAAAGTTATTTGCAGCGATATGGGGCTTTTCCAACTACAGTAGGGGCCATACTGGACCTCGTATTATAAAATGAGTCTGTCCAGGTGACTGACCATTCAGTAGAAGATCATTTTTGAAACAGTGATCACAATGCCCTCAGGTTTGAGATAGCTACGATCATGGAATAAGTCAGGACCTTGAGGAAGTTAATAAATTGGTGGAAGGCAAATCCGCATCAGGCAGAAGCGAATGTCTGTTAATTAGGAGGAGCTGCTATCAGGCAAAATCGCATTTTGCATGATGGAACTGTTTATTAAATCCTGATTTCACTATCGTCTGGTGAGTGTCCTCCCAACTGCTCGAATTTTAATCTATTTTGTTTGAACAGATATTTACAGGACACTGCATGACAGAAAACAGGAAGAGATAATGGATGATTGTGTACTGTGTTCTTCGCAGAACCAGCTTGTTTCTCCAGGCACTAAAAGTCTTTATTGTGGGTCAGAGACCTTCAGAATTAATATGGCACAGACGGAGGCAATTTAGCCTCTCCTACATCCACAAGCTCTCCAACTGCACTATGCGAAAGCAAAGAGAGTTATTGGAGATACAGAAAGAGAGAGAGAGAGAGAGAGAGAGAGGGAGAGAGAGAATGAAACAGAAAGAAAGAATGTGATGGAGATCAACAGAGTGGATACAAAGTGTAGCGACTGACTGAGTGGGAGAAACGGGTGTGAGAAGAGAGTGAAGCTGGTTAGATCAGGACACACCATGAGGAAAATGACAGAAGATGGAAATTTATTTATACATTCCCCTGGACTGAAGGCCTTTGTCTGGTGCCATACCCTGCGAGCACTGTTCTGATATTGGCTGTCATCCCAGATCATTTATCTCCAATAACATCACAGAGCTAGGTTGCTGACAGTTAAACGGAATCCAATAGACCAATTGATTGGTTCCAGGGACAAGGAGGATTAACTTAAATCGAGATGGGCGAACAGCAGCAGGAACTGACAAGCCCCGATATACAGTGTGTGGGACTGGACCAGAGAATCTAAGTGAAGGGAAACACTGACAAAGGGGAAATCAACATCTGAGCTGTGGGCCGAATAATGATTGATAAAGTTTGCACAGCACTTCGATGGTTTTGTAATTCATATTTCAATTTATATAGCTCAAGGTCATTAGTGTATTTTAACAATCTTATATGTTTGTACTTTCCATATTTTGCCCCTGTATTTTGTGTTGCATAAGCATATTGTATTACTGGGGAAGAAGGGACCTGTTCTGATGTTATGGTGTTCATCTGAACAATGCTGGGACCAGAGTCCTAACAAATCACATAACTAGGGCTGCGGTCAGATCTTTCAACAAATGTTTAGGTTTGGGTCAGCTTTCAGTTATCGGGGAAATTAGAAAATCGAATTCAAAGAGGGGTTAAAAGTGCAGAACGCAGGAGAGTTTATTAAAATCTCTACCACAGGCACAAATAGGACAGAGTGTATTGAAAGTGTAAACAATCAAACTTCAAGCGCACTGGGCAGACAAATGAAATAGAGAGGAGGCACGGTTTACACAGAACTGAGAGTGTTATATCTGAATGCATGCCGTATAAGAAATAAGGTAAATGATCTTGTAGCGCAGATTGAAATTGGCAGAGACGTGCTGAAAGGGGATCAGGATTGACAATATTCAAAGGTATGCATCCTACGAAAAGATAGGTTGGTGGTGGGGGGGTGGGGGGGGGTGGGGGGGGAGCGGGGTAAGAAAGAAAATAAATCAATCGTAAGAATCCTGGTCTCCTTGCTATCGGAAGAATGTTGTAAAACTTGAAAGTAATCAGAAAAGATTTACAAGGATTGGACTATTTGAGCTACAGGGAGCAGTTGAACAGGTTGTGGCTGTTTGCCCTGGAGCGTGAGAGGCTGAGAGGTGACCTTTTAGCGGTTTAAAAAATCACAAGGGGCATGCATGGGACAAATAGACAAAGTATTTTCCCTGGGTTGGGGGAGAACTAGAGAGTATAGGTTTAGGTGGAGAAGGGAAAGATTTAAAAGGTGCCAAAGGAGCAAGTTTTTTCATGCACAGGGTGGTGTGTGTATGGAAACAACTGTGGGAGGAAGTGGTGGACACTGTTCCCATTCCAATATTTAAAAGGCATCTGGATGGGTATGTAAATAGGAGGGGTAGAGGCCAAATGCTGGCAAATGGGATTAAATTAGGTTGGGTAACCTGATTGGCACGGATGAGTTGGACTAAAGGATCTGTTTCCATGCTGGATATCTCTCTGACTGTATAGCTTTTTGACCGTATGACATAAAGTAAGGTCAGATGGCACAAAATCAGTGTGGGTAGAATTGAGTATCCCCTAAGGTTGAATAAAACACATAGATGGCGTTATGTTCATGATTCCAAAAAGTAGTCAGGAACTGCGGCACAATATACACCAGGAGATAGGAAAGATGCATAGAAAAGCCAAAGTACAGTAGTCATGGGAGATTTCATTGCACGGGGGGACTGGGAAAATCAGGTTGATAGTGGTTCACAAGAAAAATAATTTGTGGAGTATATTCGATAGGGCTTGTTGGAGCAGTTTGTGGTGGAGCCCACTCAGGAATAGGCAATACTGGGTTTAGTGCTGTGCAATGAGGCAGACTATTTAAGAGAACTTAAAGTGAAGGAACACGAAGGAAGCAGTAATCACAATATGATTCAATTTATTCTGCAATTTGAGAGGGAGAAGATAGAATCAGAGGTAATGGTATTTAAGCTGTATAAAGTCAACAACAGAGGCATGAGGCTTGAGTAGAATTGGCTGGAATGGGGTCTAGCATGAAAAACAGTAAAACAGCAATGGCAGGAGTATCTGGGAGTTAATTCAGGAGACACAACGGAGATTCTTCCCGAGAAAAAGGAATAATGTTACAAGGGAGGATGATACAACCATGTCTGACTATGTTAAAAATCAGACAACACCATGTTATAGTCCAACAGGTTTAATTGCAAGCACAATAGCTTTCGGAGTGAGCTCCTTCAACAGGTGTTTGTGTAGGAAATCAGGGACAGAATAAAAGCAAAAAGGAGCAAGCGTATAATGTGACGAAGGGCAGAGGAAAACCAGACGATTTGGAAGCTCACAAAGACCAACAAATGACACCAAAATAATAAGTATGGAAGGAGGTGATTAAATATGAGGGTAAGCTTGCCCGTTCAATCAAGGAAAATTGTAAGATTTTCTTTAGATATAAAAAGGGTAAAAGCGAAACAAAAGTGGACATTTGGCTGCTGGAAAATGGCACAGGACAGACAGTATTGGGGAACAAAGAAATGGCCGAGGACACGAATAATTTCCCAATAGTTCAAGATTATGAAGGGACAAAGCTCAGTATGTTACCCATCGCCAAGGCAAACAGGGTAGAAACGCTAAATGGGCTGAACATGGATAAATAACATGGATAAATCACCTGGACCAGAAGGACGACACCACGGAGTTCTAAGGGAGAAAGCTCAGTGGTAGTGGAGGAGTTAGTGGTGACCTTTCTGGAATCATTAGAATCAGGCAATGTCCCAGAGGACTGTAATAACGCCAATGTAAAATCCCTGTTTAAAAAGGGAATAAGGCCGAAGTCGGAAAGTTACAGACCAAATAGCCTAACATCAGTGGTGGGTAAGATCCTGGAACTGATCGGGAAGAATAAGATTTCTGAATGTTTGGAGGTGTATAGTAATATAGGGTAAAGTCAGCATGGTAACATCAAGGGAAGGTCATGCCTGACGCATCTGCTCGAACATTTTGAGAAAGTAACGAGCAGCATAGACCGAGGAACGCCAACGCATGTTATTACGCAGACCTCAAGAAGGCTTTTGACGAGTGCCACACAGAAGACTATTGATTAAGATAAGGGCCCATGGTGACAGAGGCAAAGTGCTAGCATGGAGAGAAGTTTGACTGTTTGCAAAAAGCATGTAGTGGGGAAAAAAATGGTCCTTCTTAGGATGGCAGCCGGTGACAAAATGTGTTGTGCAAGACTCAGTGTTGGGACAACTTTTCACCTTGTACATTAATGATCTAGAGGATGGAACGGAGGACATTCTGGCTAAGTTTGCAGACATTACAAAGATATGTAGAGGGACAGCTAACACTGTGGAGGCAGCAAAGTTGCAGAAGGATTTGGACAGGTTAGGAGATGGACAAAGCAGAGGTAGATGAAGTAAAACATGGACTAGTATGAGGTCATGCACCTTGGTACGAAGAATTTCGGCATGGACTATTAACTAAATGGGGAGAAAATTCAGAAGTTTGAAATGCAGAGAGACTTGGGAATACTAGTCCAGGCGTCTTTCAAGGTAAACTTGCAAGTCGAGTCATTAGTTAGGAAGTCAAGTACAATGAAGGGATTTATTTCGAGAGGAATTGAAGTTAAAAGCAGTGATGTACTTACAAGGTACTAAAAAGCTCTGGTCAGGTTTCATTTATATTATTGTGTGCAATTTTGGGTCTTATATCTCAGCAGATATGTAATGGTCCTGGACTGTCTTCAGAGGAGGTTCAAAGGAATGGTCACAGGAATGAAAAGCTTAACATATGGGGAACGTTTGAGGGCCTGGGTAGATACTCGATGGTGATTAGAAGGATGAGGGGGAATCTAATTCAAACTTACAGAATACTGAATGACCTGGACAGAGTGGATTTTGGGAAATTGCGTCCATTGGTAGGAAAGACTAGGATCCGAGGCACAGACATAGACCACAGCGAAGACCTTTTAGAACAGAGATAACGAATAACTTCTTCAGCCAGAGCATTGTGAGTCTCTGGAATTCACTGCCACAGAAGACTGTGGAGGCGAGGTCATTGAGTATGTTTAAGCCTGCATAGGTAGGTTCTCGATTGTAAAGAGGATCAAGGGTTATGGGGAGAATGGGTTTGAGAAATTTATCAGCTTCGATTGATGTTTGATCAGACTGGGTGGGCTGAATGGCCAAGTTTCTACTCCTATGTCTTCTGGTCGTACGATCTTTAGTAATATCTGCTCTCCTCAGTCCTCATTGTAGATTTATACTTGAATCTGATCTTCACATGATTTACAAAGAAAAAAGTTCGCATACTGATGACTGAGCAATATTATGTTCCCTCAATCTCGTCTCAGCTGCCATGTCCCTAATTCTGTCTGTTTTCTGTCTCCTCCCCAATGCCATAACCACATTGTAATTGAAGTCCAGTAAGTGGCACTTCATCACAGTTGATTGACATTAGTAAATCAACGGCATGACCCTCACCTGCCCTCTCTGACCCTGAGTAACAATCTGAATTGCATTTGTCAGGGACAATTCTCTGTTCACATATGCATTCCGTTTGTCTGTTATAACCCCATGTTGTCTTCGGCACATTTTCCTGTCAGATTATCGAGTATAAACATTCTCTCAATGCTTTATTTATATTGTAATGACTGATCACTAGTTGCAGGCTGTGCGTTTCCAATTATAAACAGAGAAACTCATTCATGTTTGGACAATCCTCTGTGATTACTCCCATATACAATTCAGATTGAATGATAACACACAATCAATCTACCATCTCCAACATTCCTTTCCTCAGTCACCCTCACATGTCCCACTCCGAATGTGTAACTTTCATACGTTATTTTGAAATTTAATAATAACTGAATTGAATTGAAAGGGGTTAACCGGAGTTAATTGTTCAGCGGCTATGATTAATGTCAGTCGCTGTGGATCTTAAATGTGTCACTGGATAATTGGCCTCTTCTTCAAATAAGGACTGGGTTCGATGTGATATCCCATAGTATGAGCAGAAGCATCACCGACAGCAATAACAGGGCTCAGCAGCTGAAGAGAGAGGGGAATGAGAGATCAGAATCTGAGAACAATATACTGGAATGTTCCAACATTGGATCAAAATCTGAGAACATTTGACTGGAATGTTCCAACAATGGACAGGAGATTATCCGAGAGTCTTTATGACCTTTCTCAACGTTGGATATCATTAGCATCACGGATTGAAGATATCCTTTGGATTACTTAAGGTGGTTACTATCCCATCCTCGCTATAGTTGGTGTTCCTATTAAGTCATTCTCTTTGTCTGATAACCCGGGCTGAACTGTGTTTCTGCTCATGTTAGGTAAATTTTGGAAAAGGGAAAATCAGTGTCTTCACTTCCAATCAAAAATTCCATTCCTGATAAACTCTATGAAGCAAATTACCATTTATAAATTGCTCACTGATATGCGAGGAGGAACCAGACTGTTCTCAAACTCCATAATCCGTCTAGCCCTGCACAGATCTACATTTCCATATCCTCCCCACTTACCAATCTGGCCCCGTATCACAATTATGATGTCCCGGTCTAATCGTCACCCTCTGTGCACCTTCTGAATAAACTTCTTTATTTGTGCCACTATGAAAAATGGATTCATGTGTTTCAATTCCCTTCTAACCACATATCCATGACAAGACAATTGTACTTGAGATGTTTAACTTGTTCTCTCCACAGAATCTGTCAGTGCGTGGTGCTCAAGTCATTGGCTCTTCATGTAGAGGCACAGAATAATGATCTGTTGATGTCTCATAAAGTAAGTTGATGGAATTTAAATGAAACCATTATTATTTGTAATAAACAGAAGCCCATCTAATTGCGTCATGTCCTTTAGAGAAGGCAATGGGTTATCCTTCCTTGGTCAGGTCTCCGTGTAACTGTAAACCCACAGCAATGTGGTTTACTCTTTACTGTCCAGTGGAACAGCTGAACTAGCCACTCAGTTCAAGATAGGGATAACATGCTTTTCAGACCAGGGCTTCATATACCTCGTGTAAAAGAACAAAAGTAAAGAAACTCCCTTCTGCTTCCTGTTTCTCATATTCCTACTGCTCATTTCCATCAGGTAGGCGACTATTCCTTATTTTAGGTGTATTCCATCTCATTGAGTCTGTCCCCGAGAGTGATGTCCATCTTGATATGCACCTCTGGTGCTGGTTTTATTAACACTGACATATAGATGGAAGGCATTTGGAAATTTTGCATCAGTGGCAATATATAGAGAATGATGGTTTTTACGCCATAAGAAAGAAATGGAGACGACAAAATGAGGGAAAGTAATTATTGGGATCATCCCTGAGAGTGTTGTTGAGGAAGTTTTTGGGGTATTGTCCACAGACTTTCTCTCCTTTATAAGGAATGATCTCCTTACCACAGACAGAGTGCAAAGGAGTTCCACCAAACTAATCCCTGGGATGATGGTATCATGAGGAGTGAGTGAAGATTAATCTGTCGCACTGTGAGAGAATAAGATGGGATTGCATTGGACCTTCCGGGGGATGGACAATCTCACATGATGTTCTAAACAGACACTGATGCGGTGATAAATCCCACGGTTTCTTTCTTTACCATGTTTATGAAATTCTAGATACTTTTAGTACCTCTGAGAACATTCTCCCCAACCACACACACTCCCCATATCAACGAGAGAGCAGGAAATCTAGACACTGAACTAAAAACTCCACATATTAATACAGTGCATTTGGTGTGTGATCCTGCAGTGAACGTAATGTTATCCACAATCCCAACATCAGCCACAATACCTTCATTCTAAAACAGTTAACTATTCCCACCAGCTCATGACCCCCACGGAGAACATGGGTCTGCCTTTTCGGAGATGGAAGATGTCTCCTTGAGACTTGACAGAAAACATCTCGCTTCCCTCCTCACTGCCAGCAAACCACATTAAAGTAGCACATGCTCCGGAGACAATGGAGCCACAATGAACATCATGATCTGCTCCTGTGATTTGTCATGTTGGAGCATCAGTGACATCCTCTTGTTGCTGTATAAGCCTTTGCGAGGCTGAATGGCCGCTTCCTGGTCCCATCTAACAGTTTCGAGAGACTGCTTGGGCTCGACCTGTTCCTGTTTAACAATTTGATGTGCTGACCCGACCCCTCCTCTTCCTATGTAACAGGTAGGAGTATTGAATGTACTGCGAGTCTTCCCATTCAGTAGTTTCGATGAGCTGAATGCTAGCTCATATTCGTGTGTAACCAGCTTGAGATGCTGAATGAGGTCCTTTTTTAACTCTGGAAATGTGCAGTATCTGGTTGTGCTGTCACTTGAATGTTACCGACACGTTAACAGCACAAACTGGAATGCTGTCCGGGTCTTGCTGCACATGAACACAGAATGCTTCAGGAGATGGGGGGGGGGGGGGGGAATGTTCTGAACATTGTGTGATCTTCAGTGATCATCCCCATTTCTGACGTAATGATGAGGAAGGAAATTGATGACGCAGCTGAAGATGATTGTGTCGAGGAAGCTACCCTGAGGATCTCCTGTAGGGATGTCCCGGGACTGAAAGGATTGATGTCCACCAACCATGAACATCTTCCTCCGACCCCCAGTGGAGAGATTGTGACTGATTCCTATTACATTTAATTTAGTCAACGTTTCTTGATACCATCTTGAGTCAACTCCGGTCTTGCTCTCAGAGTCTGTCAGTCTTACATAAGCTGCTATGTTCACCTCTTTTGAACATGCAAACAGGTTATTGTGCATGTTTGGCGAGTGTAACCTTCTCACAGAGGGTAGTGAATGTCAGGAATTATCTTGTCTAGAGAGTTCGGGGCTCTAGATCACTGAAAATATGTACAAAGGAGGTAGGTGGGTTTTTGACCTGCCATAGAATTGAGGGATGTGTAGAACTGGGAAATGAAGCAGAGTTGATAACAACAGTGGATCATCCATAATCTTATACAATGGCACGGCAGGCCTGACCATCCGAATTACCATGCGATCCTGTTCCTTCAGTTCTCATATTCTGTAATTAGAAAGTTATTGGTTGTGATTTTCCCCGAACATTCCATTATTGGATGTTGCAGTTAGAGAGAGCAAATCATTTTCGGAGTCATCTCTGGGTGAGGTATGGGACTGTATTCATAGTGTTCTGGATCTGCACC
This sequence comes from Chiloscyllium punctatum, assembly GCF_047496795.1. Classification (NCBI taxonomy): domain Eukaryota; kingdom Metazoa; phylum Chordata; class Chondrichthyes; order Orectolobiformes; family Hemiscylliidae; genus Chiloscyllium; species Chiloscyllium punctatum. Next base: position 45,665,265 of record NC_092771.1, on the reverse strand, counting down.
TTGACCAACAAATGGAGCACAGGTTGCAGAGAGGAGACATTCTAGAAAGAGATCAGAGGCGTCTTTTGAGCACAGGCTGTGTTTTGAATTAACATTTTTCAACCCACGCCAAACGGTGTGTGACAATTATGAGGGAGAGCAGGAGATCCTGTATTACTGTGGACCAGGTATTTAGAGCAATTGGCCTCTGTCTACTCCTGTGCAGGAGCTGTGAGGGGCTGAATGGAATATAGGAACATCGGACTGAGGAATAGGAGTCGACCATTAGGCACTTTGTCTTTGCTCTGCCACGCACGAAAATCGTAGCTGATCTGATTGTAGTCTCAGCAGTAGTTCTTCTGTACGTGCACCATTTTCCTGCATTCACTTGTCTATCAAATATTTAACGGACACAACTTTGAATAAATGAAAACATCCAGGCGCCACAAACTTCTGGGGAAGGAACTCCCACTTGAACAGTCCTTTTAGAATTTGTCATTCGTCCACCAATCAATGTTGCAGGGTCAGTGTTTCTTTTTGCAGTCACACTGCTCCACTGTTTACAACAAATTTCAAAGTTTAGTGATATGGCTAATGATATAAATGTCAGCCTGGCTCATCTTCTAGAAATATGTGAAACTCGCACGCACACATCTTAAGACAAAACAGAAAAATGAAAGCTTTCCAGAGTTTTGTAATAGTTGAACTCATAACAAGTGGATAGATGACAGACTGTCCCAAATGTTATTCGGTCCTCTGAAGTTATTAGATTAGATTCCATACAGTGTGGAAACAGGCCCTTCAGCCCACCAAGTCCACACCGACCCTCCAAAGTGAACCCACCCAGTGCCATTGCCCTCTGGCTAATGCACCAAACACTATGGGCAATTTAGCATGGCTAATTCACCTGACCTGCACATTTTTGGACCTGTGGGAGGAAACCAGAGCACCCGAAGGAAACCCACGCAGGCAGTGGGAGAAAATACAAACTCCACACAGTTAGGCGCCCGAGGCTGGAATCATACCCGAGACCCTGGTGCTGTGAGGCAGCAGTGCTAACCACTGAGCCACCGTGCTGCCCATTCTGCTTTGACAAGTTACTTGTGATGTGATGTCTCCCCAGAATAGTTGGATTTAGCTGAATTCCCTTTGCTTCAGACGGTAGAGAGATTCCAATGAACCTCTCATCAGGAATACTCCACGACTCATCACGTAGAGGTGAGTCAGAAATTTACTGTTGTCAGGTGGAACAAAAGAAGATAGAGGGATCAATCGGCTGCTGCTTCTCAGGCAGGGAACATTGTTCTCCCTCTCTGTGTTGAAACATGCAATCATGTCAACTGAACACCAAACTGGGCCGTGTGTGCTCGTCGTGAACATTCTCTGGAATGGATCAGAATGGCCGATAGGCAAGTGCATCATTGCTGTTGTTATACACAGTGCCTTGCATTAGCAAACGAGAAAATTCCTGCTTTTTAATTTGATGATATTTCGGTATGCATATGCTTAATTTTTAAAAATCGTTTGATGTCTTCATAATATCAGTGCTAAAATCAATACATTTTATTCTTAAAATTTATTCCATAGTTTTTGCCTCCCTGAGAAGAGAAAATGTGCATCTAGCTGATTTTTCTCAAAATCGTGTATGCTTCAAAATGATTTCTCATCTAAGTCCAAAACTGATAATGTTTCAGAACAAAAGGCCTTCATTCCAGGAAAGTGTGAACAAAACATTGTTGATAAGCTTCTAAAACTGATTTTTAGGTTAAGGGATAAATACTGCACATAATGTGCCAGATGCGGTATTAACAATGCCTCGTACAGATGGAGACTCGAAAAATGTGATGTTGGAAAAGCACAACAGGCCAGGCACTTCCAATGAACAGGAGACTCGATGTTTCAGGCACATTCCTGATGAAGGACTTATACCCATGGCCCTGCTGTTAGTGCTGGTGGAGGTGGAGGGGGAGGGGGAATGGTAAGGTTCCGGAGGGAGTCAGTCCACAGTGTTGTATCCATGCAGGATTATTAGTGTTGGGAGTGTAGTGGAGGGAGAGAGAGCACGCGGGGTGGGGGTGGGGTGGGAGGGTGCTGAATTCAATCGTGAGCATAGTCGTGCGTGAGCCTTATTTGGAGATAGATTGTAAGCCTTGTTAGGGGATAGTGAGTGTGAGGGAGCAGAGAGACTACGGTGACAATTAACCTGACAGAGTGGAGAGGATATTAATAATTGTCCTGAATGCTGGTCATTTCTTCAGATCATGTCAGCGTCGAGATGACACTGCCCGAATGTCTTGTCCAAGTCTATCACTAATAATGCCACAGACCCTATCCCTCAGATTCCACAGAATCAGTTTTGGTGGATCTTACAAATAGGAAAGAGAACCAAGCATTGTGTATTATGTATCTAAACCAATGCTCTCGTGCAAATTCTGTGCATTGTATGCTCTGGAAATTAGAGATACAAATATTGTGGGTGCTGCAGTGTTATTGCATGATCTCAAATTGCATCTAAACTGCATTAACTAAGTGACTGCTAATTTTATGAAAAATAAATTCCATAAGCGTGTAACAGGTTGGTTGAAGAGTACGTTGTGACTCATTAGTAACCTTGCTCTGAGGACTAGAGATGTTAATATTTTATATTTTACGCGGCGCCTGCATACAATATAGAACGTTTGAGCATGAAGTGGTGGACATGCAATGGTTGTTAGAGTCATAGAATCATGGAGCCCTGCAGCATGAGTACAGGCCCTTTGGACCAAAGTGGTCCGTGCTGACCAAAATGTCCATCCTGCGAATTCCATTTCCCTGCCCTTGTCCCTTATTCTTCTAATTCTTTCCTATCCGTGTATTTGTCTAAAAGCCTTTTGTGAACGTTGTTAATGTACATGCCTCAACCAAACCGCTGTCTGCTAATTCCATATGTGTACCAATCTCTGCATAAAAACGTTGGTGCTCAGGGTCCTTTTTATTCTTTCACCTCTAACCTGATGTCCTCTAGACCTTGATTCCCAAAACTGGCAGAAAAAAATGAGTGCATTCACCTTATCCAGGCATCTCATGATTTTCTGCTTTTCTATACGATTTCCCCTCAGTTTCTTACACTCAAAGGAAAATGTTCTGGCCGGTCCAAACTCTCCCGACAACTCGGACCGTTGAGTACTGGAAACATCCTTGTACATTTCTTCTGTCCTCTTTCCAGTTTAATCACATCCTTCCTATGGCAAAGTGAACAAAACCGAACACAATACTCCAAGTGCATGCCTCACCAGCGTCCAGTCCAACTGCAATATAACTCGCCAACTTCTATACTCAATGCCCTGACTGATGAAGGCCAGTGTGCCAAAAGCATTTTTCACTGCCCTGTCTACGTTCAACTACATTCAGAGAACCACGGACCTCAGCTCCAAGGTCCCTCTGTTCCTCTACACTCCTTCAGGGTCTAACATTCACCACTAAACTCCAACCTGGATTTGACTTTCCAAAATGCAACACCCCACATATATCTATATTAATCTCCATTTGCCATTTCTTGGCCCACTTCCCCAGCTGATACAGGTGCTGCTGCAATTTCTGATAACCTCACTGTTCACAGTTTTGCCTGTTTTATTGTCATCAGCCTAATTATTAATCATGCCTTGCACATTCTCATCCAAATCATTGATATAGATAACAAACAGTAATAGGCCCAGCCCCGACCCCTGAGACACTTCACTAGTCACAGGCCTCAAGTCCAACCAGCATCCTTCCAGTATTAGCTTCTGCTTTCTACCATCAAGCCAATTGAATATCCAATTTTCTAGATCCCCCTGGATTCCATGCCATTGAACCTTTCAGAGCAGTCTATCATGTGGAACCTTATCAAAGGCCTTTCTGAAATCTAGATAGACTACGTCTACCACCCTACCCTCATCAACATTCCAGGTCCCTTCCTCAAAAGAACGCTAAAGAATTGTGAGTCAAGATATCCTATGCACAAGGCAATGCTGACAGCTCCTTATGAAACAGTGTCTATTCACTGCATGTATATGTTATCTCTCAGAACCTTCTCAAGGAAATTACATGTCACAGTTGTTAAGCTTACTGGTCTATAGTTCACAGGTTCTTCTTTGCAGCCCTTCTTGAACAAGGGCACAACGTTCACTAATCCTTTAGTCTTCCGGGAACTCCCCCGTGGCCAGTGATAATGCAAAAAGATCAGCCAGGACCCCTTCAATATCTTCTCTCGCCTCTTGCTATGTTCTTTCATGCAACTGGTCAGGACTATGAGATCTACAGAAATACTGTAATGACTGACACATATGTCTATTTCTTTAATTAGAATCACCAAAGAAAGGGCACATGACTTAATGAAGGTTTACAAAATAAATTAAAGATTATATTAATCATAAGAAGTGAGTTCAGAAGAATTTTAGACATTGTGGAAACCGGAGAATTCTCAGAAATTTGTTTGTTTGGAATTTGCATATTCTCCCCGTGTCTGCGTGGGTTTCCTCCGAGTACTCTGGTTTCCTCTCACAGTCCAAAGATTTACAGGTTTGGTGAAATGGACATGCTTATTTGCCCAAAGTGTTCAGGGATGTGTAGATTAGGTGCATCAGTCGCAAAATGTAGAATTGGATGGGAATAGGTCTGGGTGGTTACTCTTCGGAGGGGCAGGATGGACTTGTTGGGCCCAAGGGCCTTTTCCATACTGTGGGCTTTTAATGATTCTGTGAAAGAAGAACACGAAGACTGCATAAATCTACAATCTGTATTACAAATAAAACAAAATAAAGGGAAGGTCAAATGTGGAATTTTGTAATCGGGAGAGGAGAGGTTATTGTGGAGAACAGGGAAATTGCCAAGAAAGTAACCAGTTACTTTGCATCTGTCATCACGGATGAAGATCCAGACAATCGCTGAGAAATACCAAATGATCACATGGAACTTGCGGAACTAAAGACATAAAGTCAATTCATATCAGTAACAAGGTAGAAGTTGAAGGCTAGCATAGTAGTATTGTAGCTGGATTGAGCATTGATAAGTCTGATGAGCCAATTGTACTTCGTATCAAAATATTAGAAATAAATCAGCAATAGACGCATTAATTGCGCTGTCGATGACTGTTTTATTTCCGTGTACATGCTGCAGAGGCTGGAATTCAGTAAATGTGTTCCAAGCATTGTAGATGAATGGGAGGGATTCAAGCAACTGCAAAAGGAAGAAGAGATAGTGTGGAGAACTGCTGACCAATTAACTTGACATCTGTAGGGAAACTGATGGAATCTATAATGTTGGATGTGATATTGGATATTTAGAAATTAACAGCAACATTGGAGAGGATCTTATACACTGAAAGAGTCTAACAGAGTCTTCATCCTTGACAAACTTCAGAATGATATGAACTTGTTTATTGCAACATAGAAATGACATATTTCGATTTTCAGACGGCTGTTTTTTATCAGAACTCATGCAGTGATTTTATAAATAATGTGAATGGTAATTGGAGGAATATATAGAAGTTAAAGTCATGTTCGCCTTCATTTAAGAGAATCAGAATATAGTCGGAAGGTCATGTTGAAGCAGTTTCACAGCTTGCTAATGAAACTGTACATAGAGTATTGAGTTCAGTGTTGGTGATCCAATCTGAGATAGAATATACTGACCACGGGACGTGTGCAATCGACATTCGCCAGATTAATCCCTCAGCTGGCGAGATTGCCTGATGTGGAAACTCGGCCTGTGTTCTTTAGAGTTTCAAACAATGAGAGGTGATCATAGTGAAATTTAGAAAAGTTACTAAACATATGACAAGGTGGAAATAAACAGGATTTTTCTCTGGTTGTCTACTCTACATTTAAGGCAAATAATGGCAAGTAAAAGATGGACCATTTCAGACTGCAATAAGAAGGCAATTCTTCATTTGAAGGGGACTGACCAACACAGCGACATGCAAACCTGCTGTCAGGACACGATTATGGAGAATCCCCAGATTTTCGACTGGGACGTCAAGTGGAACAGAATAACCAGGGAACAGGTATGACTCATTCGTGACTTGCCAAGTTGCATCCAAATCAACTTAGTGGCAGGAGACAGAAGGTCTGATGGTAGAAGTCTGTTTGTTTGACTGGAGACTAGTATCCAATCGTGTACCACAGGGATCAGTGCTGTGTCCCATATTGTTTGTGATTCAGAGATGCCAGTGCAGGACTGGCTTGGGTAAAGTTTAAAAATTACAAAACACTAGATGATAGTCCAACAGTTTATTTGGAGGCACGACCTTTCGAAGAGCATAATCACGTGATAAAGGAGCAGCGCTGCGAAAGCTAGTGTGGCCGAATAAAACTGTTGGATTATGACTTGGTGTTGTGTGATTTTTAACCTTATTTTTTGTAGTATTCAAAAATGGTGCAACTGTGAATATGGAGTGGGTTGGGGTGAGTGTGATAAATCAGTTTGCGTTTGACACAAAGTTTGGCTGGTTGGTTGGCAGTGAGGAGGAAAGCCTTATATTACAGGAAAATACTGATGGAATGATCAGATGGGTGGATCAATGGCCGGTGGAAGTTAACCCTGATAAATATGAGGTGATGTACTTTGGAAGAAGGAACCAGACGGGGGGGGGGGGGGGGGGGGTGGGGACTCAAAGAATAGCAGCACACTAGGAAGCTCAGAGGGTGCTTCTCCACATATCCCTGAATGTCATTAAACGTGTTAATGCACAAGTTGACAAAGCATAGCGACCATAAACATAGCCTTTATTTATGGAGGCACAGATTATAAGAACTATGTGGAATTTTGGTTAGGCCAAATGGAATACTATGTACAGTTCTGCGAGTCACATTGCAGGAAGTATGTGATTGCACTGGAGAGGGTGCAGTGGAGATTCACCAGGATGTTCCCTTGGATGGAGTAGATCAGCTCGGGTTGTTTACTTTGAAGCAGAGAAGGCTGAGAGGCACGTGCTTCAGAAGGATACGATTACCAGGGGCATGGACAAGATGGATAGACAGCAGCTGTTCCTTTTAGTCAAAGGGCGAAGAACAAGGGAGTATCATTTTAAAGTGAAGGATTTGATGTTTAGTGAGGATTTGAGGATTGGTTTTCATCCAGAGGCTGTTGGGATCAGGACTGCACTTCCTGAGAAGGCAGCTGGCACAGGTAATCTCACAACCGTCAATAAATACATGGTCGTGCCCTTGAAGTGCCATAACATACATGGTTATGGGCCTCGTATCGGAAAGTGGGACTAATGTAGATCGTGCTGTATTTATGACAGTACAGAGCCACTGCTTCTGTGGTTGTATGGGTTGGATGGTCAATCATTGAGCGGCATAAGACAGGAATTGATGAGTTTCTGAAGAATGTATTAACTGAGGTTAGAAAAGTGAACTTTTCTCCATGAGCTAGAACCAGGAAAGCTAAAAGTGTCGAATGCCCTGCTCCCTTCCTGATGTTTCAGTGCAGTGTGTGGGAAAGCTCTGTCGTTGTTGTCACAAGCTCTTAAACATTAGGAGGGCAGTATCTGTCTGGTTGAAAGGACTGTGTTTCCCGTTCCCTTTTCCAAAGCTCGTTGCCAGTGTTCTGTCTGGGTTTATCCTTTAAGAACTCAGAACAAATTGATACAATTGAGTGTCTTGCTTGGCCGTTCCATAGACCATTTCAGAGTTTATCACATGCCTGTTTGTCAGGAGACACTTGTAGGACAGACGGGGAAGCACGGGAGATTTACTTCCTGAAAGTACATTGGGGAAAGAACAGATGTTTACAATGGACATTAGATTCAAGGACAATATTACTGGCAACAGATTTTATGTCTCTATATTTTGTTAATTGTTTTTAAATTCCACCAGCTGCCAGAGCATTATCCTGGTCTGGATCAATAATCCAGTGACATTTCCACAACAGCACCATCTCCACATGGGGACCTATCGAAAACCACACTGAGCACATTATTTCTGTGCTGCTTGACAGCTCTATCAAAAAGAACACCCACCACTGCGACTATCGCGACGGGACTGCGGACGTGGTAAATGGTCAGACTGTAGTTACTCCCTTGTTATGGGACTGGATATAGTTGAGGAACTTTCCACGTGGCCAGGCAGATATCAGAGTTGGAGCTGGATTGAAAAAGCTTCCCCAGCGACACGGCTTGTTGTGCAGCAAAATCTACATTCCTAATGCAGGAATGGTGTCAGGGCCCATTGTCTTTGTAATATCTACTGTGTTCGGCTGTTTCTTCATGTCACATGCAGCGAATCGAATTGATCGAAGACTGGCATCTGTGATACTGTGGGCATCATGAGGAGGGTGAGGTGGATTATAGAATCAACACTTTTGGCTGAGGATGGTGCAGATACTACATCCTTGTCTTTTACACTGATGTACACGACTGGGGGTATTTGTGGAGTCCTCTCCTCCAGTAAGTTGTATATTAGTCCATCGACATTGATGACGGAATGTGGCATGGCTGCAGAGTTTCGTTCTTATCTTTTTGTCTTGGGATTATTTCCCCCTCTCCACCAGATGGTAGTTCTGCTGTTTATAATGTAACCAGTCAATTGCAGTAGCTTTAATGGGTTGTTATCAGGTTTAGATACACATGGTTCTGATTCTGGCATGTTCACCCAAATCCGTTCCTGAACCATCACTTGGCTTGATGATAATGGTAGACTGATTTATTATCCTTGGGGAAAAATTATGGATTGTGATTGAATGCAATTCTGCTGCGGCCGCTGCTGTGATCTACAGCATCACATGATAACCAGGTGTGAGCTGCAATATCTGAAAATCAATTCTACTGACTTTCCCCCAGTTCACACTGAGACCTGTTCACCTTTCAGCCCTGTACTCAGTCACCTAACCTGGTTTCTGATGTGTGAACACATCCAGTTTCATAATCACACTCTGATGAGGGTCTCACGTTGACGTCACGCCTCCAATTTGTTACATAAATCAGATACTTTAAAATATTCATCTGAATCATTTTCTTTCCCTTCATAGCATCTTCTATGTTTGAAGTGAATGTTTTTTCCTCTGTTTTTCTCCCTGACCATGATTAAGACCTCTGTCGTGTCAGTGATACCAGACTTATGTCGTTTCAGAGCCAATGAACTTGTGCACTTTGCATTTTCCCTCCCTTCCCAATGTACAGCGCTCTGTGCTGGACAGGGCGTTTGAGCAGATTCGACATACGTCTTTGGAAAATGTTCAAAACCAGAAATTGCTGAAGAAACTAAGCAGGTCTGGCTGCATCTTGTGAAGAAAAAGCTGAGTTCATCTTTTGGGTCCAGTGACCCTTCGACAAAGCTCGCACTTTCTAGAGCAATTTGTGCATTTTTATTTCCAGTATCCATAGTTATTTGTTTAATTGAAAATTTATGCTGTGCCTATTCATTTCTGGAGAAACTCAGCAGGTCTGGCAGCATCTACAGAGACAGAGAAACAGAGTTAGCGTTTCAAGTCCAGTCTGACACTTCCTCAGAACTGAAAATGATTGGAAACTGGGCATTTTAGACCCTTGCCAGAGGTGGTGGGTAGGTGACAGCGAAAAGAGGGTGTGACAACAGATAAACAGGCTTTGAGCAGGGGTGAACGAGAAGGTGATATAAAATGAGTTTAAATTACGATGTGAATGGGTGAAAGGGGTTCTCTCTATTGAATGCAAGATAAAGAAGACACCACCACATAAGATCATAGAGAGGCCAGGAGGGAGAATGTTGAACATGTGCTATTATATAGGTCTCGGCAGAGATCATTGTAGAGATCATCACCTCCGTCAGTCAAAGGAATTCATGTGCTTGACGGCTTATTGGCAGTAGTAAGATTTTCATGCTGCCTCAGTATTGTAACATAAAGAAGTAAACAAATAACAGTATGAAGTTTGGGCTGAGTATTATTTACCTGTCACTTTTAACATTGATTCAAATTTGCAGTGCTGACCTTTAAATGTTTGTTCTTGAAGTTATTATCAAATGGAGTGTAGGAGGTTGAGGGGTGACATTATAGAAATTTACAAGATCAGGGTAGGCATGGACAGGGTGAAAATCCAAGGTCTTTTCCACAGGATAGGAAAATTAAGTCATAGAGCCAAAGGTTTATGGTGGAATAGGGAAGATTTAAAAGGGAGGAAGAGGGAATTTATTTTACATAGAGGGTGATCTGTTTATGGAATGCGCTGCTAGAGGAAGACTGGCAGATTCAAGGGAACAGACAGGTAATTTACACCAGCATTTTACATCTTTCCTCACAGGTGAAGGTGCTGTAAATATTTCAATGGTATAAAAAAATGATAATAGGAGGGAAGATCTAGAACTGTCTCTAACAAAAGGAACGAGACATTTCTCAAACAGATAAGACCAAGGGTAAACAGGTCATCAGCAATTCATCGCTGGTTTTAAGAGAAGTGATCACAGATTGGCTGGTGAGTCTGTGTGAAATATTCCATAACTCTCTGGATTAACGGAGTGATACAGTGAAACTGGAGACCTTCCAATGTGTTGTCTGTCTTCAAGAAACGAGCGAGACTGAAAGCATGAAACACTTAGCCTCACCATTATTGCTGGGAATCTGTGAGAGTCTGTTATTAAGGAAGGAAATGCAGAGCATTTAGAAAAGCTTCACACAGAGTCAGCATGGTCTTGTTAAAGGAGAACTATATTTTGTCTGTAAAATAATGCAAAGGCTATCTGGAGATTCATTAGAATGTAATAAGCGGCCTTGAAAAATGGGGATTGGTAGACATAGAGTCATCAAGATGTACAGCATGGAAACAGACCCTTCAGTCCAACCTGTCCACGCCAACCAGATATCCAATCTAGTCACACTTGCCAGCACCTGGTCCAAAACCCTCCAAACTCTTCTTATTCATATACCCATCCAAATGCCTCTTAAATGTTGCAATTGTACCAGCCTCCACCACTACGTCTGACAACTCACTCCATACATGTACCACGGTCTGCATGAAAAAGTTGCCCCTTAGGTCTCTTTTATAACTTTCCCCTCTCACCCTAAACCTATGGCCTCTAGTTGCGGACTCCACGACCCCAGGGAAAAGAGTTTGTCTATTTACCCTATCCATGCCCCTCATAATGTTGTAAACCCCTATAAGGTAACCCCTCAGCCTCTGACGCTCCAGGGAAAACAACCCCAGCCTGTTCAGCCTCTCCCTATAGTTCAAATCCTCCAACTCTGGCAAAATCCTTACAAATCTTTTCTGAACCATTTCAAGTCTCACAACATCTTCCCAATAGGAAGGAGACCAGAATTGCACGCAATATTCCAAGAGTGGCCTATCCAATGTCCTCCACAGCCGCAACATGACCTCACACCTCCTGTACTCAATACTCTGACCATTAAAGGAAAGTATATGAAACGTCTTCTTCACTATCCTATCTACCTGCGACTCCACTTTCAAGGAGCTATGAACCTGCAATCCAAGGTCTCTTTGTTCAGCAACACTCCCTAGGACGTTACCATTAAGTGTATAAGTCCTGCTAAGATTTGCTTTCCCAAACTGCAGCACCTCGCATTTATCTGAATTAAACTCCATCTGCCACTTCTCAGTCCATTGGCTCATCTGGTCCAGATCCTGTTGTAATCTGAGGAAACCCTCTTTGCTGTCCACTACACCTGCAATTTTGGTGTCATTTGCAAACTTACTAACTGTATCTCTTATGCTCGCATCCAAATCATTTATGTAAATGACGAAAAGTAAAGGACCCAGCACTGATCCTTGTGGCACTCCACTGGTCACAGGTCTCAAATCTGAAAAACCACCCTCCACCACCACCCTATGTCTTGTTCCTTTGAACCAGTTCTGTATCCAAATGGGGAGTACTCCCTGTATTCCGTAAGATCTACCCTTGATAATCAGTTTCCCATGGGGAACCTTGTCACTATTCAACCCCCAGAACCCTGTGAGGAACACCACCCCTGTTCATGACTCCACCCCCATTCCCCCCACCACCACACCCACTCCAGTTATACGCTCCGACCCCTCTCCCATCTCCACACTCACACCGGGTCCCAGCTCCCAGCCCTGCCGAGTTTTCACTATCCTTCCAGACCTGCCCCTCACGGAGGATGAAAGATCAGTCCATGGCAAAGGACTCACCTGTATCACCCTGCGCCCAAGCATCAATGAATTTCATACATGCCGTGTCGTCAAACACTTCTTCTGCCACCTCCGTGCTCACTTTTATAATCAGGACCCCTGCCCACCTTCCTACCATCCCCTCGACCATGACCCCACCCTATCATTAAACCGTCATCTCCCATACCATACAAAACCTCATCACCTCAGGAGATCTCTCACCCTCAGCTTTGAACCTCATACTGGATTAGTGGTGCTGGAAGAGCACAGCAGTTCAGGCAGCATCCAACGAGCAGCGATATCAACGTTTCGGGCAAAAGCCCTTCATCAGGAATAAAGGCAGTGAGCCTGAAGCATGGAGAGATAAGCTAGAGGAGGGTGGGGGTGGGGAGAGAGTAGCATAGAGTACAATGGGTGAGTGGGGGAGGAGATGAAGGTGATAGGTCAAGGAGGAGAGGGTGGAGTGGATAGGTGGAAAAGACCTCATAGTCCAGGAACCCCGCACTGCCCGATTCTACCTCCTTCCAATGATCCATAAGCCTGACCGCCCGGGCCGACACATTGTCTCAGCATGCTCCTGCCCCACTGAACACATCTCTACCTTCATCGACACTCTCCTATCTCCCCTAGTGCAGGAACTCCCCACATACGTTCGAGACACCACCCACGCCCCCCACTTCCTCTAAGACTTCCCTTCCCCAGCCCCCAACGCCTCATCTTCACCATGGATATTAAATCCGTCTACACCTCCATCCGCCATGACCATGACCTCCAAGCCCTTCATTTCTTCCTCTCCCGGTGTCCTTAACAACACCATTCAACGACACTCTCATTCGTTTGGCTGAACTAGTCCTCACCCTCAACAATTTCTCCTTTGAATCCTCCCACTTCCTCCAAACCAAAGGGGTAGCCATGGGCACCCGTATGGGCCACAGCTATGCCTGTCTCTGTTGGCTATGTAGAAAAGTCCATCTTCCACATTTACACCAGCATCTCTCCCCACTTTTTCCTCCGCTATATTGATGACTGAATTGGTGCCACCTCGTGCTCCCACAAGGAGATTGAGTAATTCGTCAACTTCACCAACACATTCCATCCTGCCCTTAAGTTTGCCTGGAGCATCTCTGACACCTCCCTCCCCTTCCTGGACCTTTCTATCTCCATTAATGACGACCGACTTGACACTGACATTTTTTTACAAACCCAACAACTCCTGCAGCTACCTGGATTACACCTCTTCCCAACCTACCTCCTGCACAAATTCAATCCCGTATGCCCAATGCCTCCGCCTCTGCCGTATCTGCTCCCGTGATGACTATTTCCATCACAGAACACACCAGATAGCGTCCTTCTTTAGAGACCGCAATTTCCCTTCCCAAGTGGTTAAAGATGCCCTCCAACGCATCTCATCCACATCTCGCATCTCCGCCCTCAGACCCCACCCCTCCAACCGTAACAAGGACAGAACGCCCCTGGTGCTCACCTTCCACCCTACCAACCTTCGCATAAACCAAATCATCCACCGACATTTCCGCCACCTCCAAACAGACCCCACCACCAGGGATATATTTCTCTCTCCACCCCTTTTCGCCTTCTGCAAAGACCATTCCCTCCGTGACTACCTGGTCAGGTCCACGTCCCCCTACAACCCACCCTCCCTTCCTGGCACCTTCCCCCGCCACTGCAGGAATTGCAAAACCTGCGCCCACACCTCCTCCCTCACCTCCAGCCAAGGTCCCAAAGGAGCCTTCCACATCCATCAAAATTTTAAAAGAACATCCACTAATATTATTTATTGTATCCGTTGCTCCTGATGTGGTCTCCTCTACATTGGGGAGACTGGACGCCTCCTAGCACAGCGCTTTAGGGATCTTCTCTGGAACACCCCCACTAATCCACCACACCGCCCTGAAGCCCAACATTTCAACTCTCTCTACCACTCAGCTGAGGTACTGGGCCTCCTACACCGCTGCTCTCTCACCACCCGATGCCTGGAGGAAGAACACCTAATCTTCTGCGTCGGAACACTTCAACCCCAGGGCATCAATATGGACTTCACCAGTTCCCTCATTTCCCCTTCCCCCCTCACCCCAGCTCCAAACTTCCAGATCAGCAATGTCCCCATGACTTGTCCCACCTGCCAATCTTTCTTTCCACCTGTCCATTCCAACCTCCTCTCTGACCTATCATCATCATCCCCACCCAAATATTGTACTCTTTGCTACCTTACCCCACCACCCTACCTGACCTATCACCTCCATCCCCACCCCCATTCACCTATTTTACTCCATACTAAATTTCTCCCCACCCCCATAGTCCTCTCATTTATCTCTCCAACCTGCAGGCACTCTGCCTCCACTCTTGATGAAGGGCTTTTGCCCGAAATGTCGATTTTCCTGCACCTCGGATGCTGCCTGAACTGCTGTGCTTTTCCAGCACCACGCTAATCTAAAATCTGGGTTACAGCATCTGCAGCCCTTGTTTTAACCTTGCCTTATTGATATCCATATAGATCACATCTCCAGCTCTGCCCCCATCAATCTTCCTTGTTACTTCTTCAAAATACTCAAACAAGTTTGTGAGAAATGATTTCCCACGCACAAAGCCATGTTGACTATCCCTAATCAGTCCTTGCCTTTCCAAATATGTTGACATCCTGTCCCTCAGGTTTACCTCCAACAAAGTGCCGACCACTGAGGTCAGGCTCACCGGTCTATAGTTCCCTGGCTTTTCTTTAACGCCCTTCTTAAAGATTGGAACCACGTTTGACAACCTCCAGTCTTCTGGCACCTCATCTGTGATTATAAATTTTACAAATATCTCAGCAAGAGGCCCAGCAATCATTTCTTCAGCTTCCCACAGAATTCTCGTGTACACCTGATCAGGTCCTGTAGATTTATCCTCCTTTAAACGTTTAAAGATATCCAGCACTTCCTCCTCTGTTATCTGGACATTTTGCAAGATGCAATCATTCCTTGCCTTTCCAAATACAAATACACCTGTCCCTCAGGATTCCCTCTAACAACTTGCCCACCATTGAGGTCAGGCTGACCAATCTATAGTTCCCTGGTTTGTCTTTACCGCCCTTCTTAACCAGTGGTACAACATTTGCCAACCTCCAGTCTTCTGGCACCTCACCTGTGACTATCGATGATACAAATATCTCAGCAAGAGGCCCAGCAATCACTTCTCTAGCTTCCCACAGAATTCTCGTGTACACCTGATCAGGTCCTGGGGATTTATCCACCTTTAACCGTTTCAAGACATCCAGCACTTCCTCCTCTGTAATCTGGACATTTTACAAAATATCACCATCTATTTCGCTACCGTCGATATCTTCCATATCCTTTTCCACAGTAAATGCTGATGAAAATATTCATTTGGCATTTCCCCATTTTCTGTGGCTCCACCCAAAGGCTACCTTACTGATCTTTGTGTCCGATTCTCTCCCTAGTTACCCTTTATCCTTAATATATTTGTAAAAACCCTTTGAATTCTGGTTAATTCTATTTGCCAAAGCTATCTCATGTCCCCTTTTTGCCCTCCTGATTTCCCTCTTAAGTATACTCCTACTTCCTTTATACTCTTCTGAGGATTCACTTGATCTATCCTGTCTATACCTGACATATGCTTTTTACTTTTTCTTTGCCAAACCCTCAATTTCTTTAGTTATCCAGCATTCTCTATACTTACCAGCCTTCCTTTTCACCCTGACAGGAATATACTTTCTCTGGATTCTTGTTATCTAATTTCTGAAAGCTTCCAATTTCCAGCCGTCCCTTTACCTGCGAACATCTGCTTCCAATCAGCTTTCGAAAGTTCTTGCCTCGTACCGTTAAAATTGGTCTATCTCCAATTTAGAACTTCAACTGTTAGATCTGGTCTACCCTTCTCCATCACTATTTTAAAACGAATGGAATTATGGTCGCTGGCCCCAAAGTGCTCTCCCACTGATACCTCAGTCACCTGTCCTACCTTATTTCCCAAGAGAAGGTCAAGTTTTGCACCTTCTCTCATAGTTACACCCACATACTGAATCATTAAATTGTCTTGTACACACGGAAAAAATTCCTCTCTACCTAAACCTTTAACACTATGGCAGTCCCAGTCGATGTTTGGAAAGTTAAAGTCCCCTACCATGCCTACCCTATTATTCTTACAGATAGTTGAGATCTCCTTACAAGTTTGTTTCTCAATTTCCCTCTGACTGTTAGGGGATATATAATACAGATCCAATAAGGTGATCATCCCTTTCTTTTTTTCAGTTGCACCCAAATAACATCCCTGGATGTATTTCCAGGAATATCCTCCCTCAGCAAAACTGCAATGGTATCCCTTATTCAAAATGCCACACCCCCTCCTCTCTTGCCTCCATTTCCATCGTTCCTGCATCATTTGTATCCTGGAACATTCAGCTGCTAGTCCTGCCCATTCCTGAGCCATGCTTCTGTTATTGTTATGATATCCCTGTCCCATGTTCCTGACCATGCCCTCAGTTCATCTGCCTTTCCTGTTAGGCCCCTTGCATTGAAATAAATGCAGTTTAATTTGTTAGTCCTAACTTGTCCCTGCCTGCCCTGACATTCTGACTCGCTTCTGTTCTCAACTGTACCAGTCTCAGATTGATCTCTTTCCTCACTATCTCCCTGGGTCCCAAACCCCCCTCCCCACCACACACTACTTTAAATCCTCCCAAGCAATTGTAGCAAATTTCCCTGCTAGTATATTCGTCCCCTTCCAATTTCCGTGCAATCAGTTTTTCTCGTACAGGTCACTTCTACCCCAGAAGAGATTCCAATGATCCAAAAATATGAATCCTTCTCCCATACACCAGCTCCTCAGCCATGCATTCATCTGCTCTATCCTCCTATTCCTGTCCACACTAGCTCGTATCACTGAGAGTAATCCAGGTATTACTACCCTTGAGGACCTCCTTTTTAAATTTCTGCCTAACTCTCTGTAATCTCCCTTCAGAATCTCAATCTTTTCCCTTCCCATAACCTTGGTTCCAATGTGGTAATGACCTCTTGGTGGCCCCTCTCCCCCTTGAGAACATTCTGCACCCTCTCTGAGACATCCTTCATCCTGGCACCAGGGAAATAACACACCATTTTGCTTTTTTCTCTGCTGGCCACAGAAACGTCTGTCTGTACCTCGGGCCACAGAATCCCCTAACACAATTGACCTCTTGGAAGCCAACGTACCACTCGTTGCATTGCAGCCAGTCTCAATACCAGAAAATTGGCTGTCCGTGCTACGTTCCCCTGAGAATCCATCACCCACTACATTTTCCAAAACAGCATACCTGTTTGAAATGGGTATATCCACAAAAGGTGCCTACCTCGCTTACCCTTCCTGGAGATAATCCATCTATGTGACTGAATCTGAACTTTCCCCCCTACCTATAACAGTCATCCATCACATCCTGTTGCTGTTGCAAATTCCTCATCGCTTCTATATGTCTCTCCAACCGATCCACTTAATCTGATAAGATTCGAATCCAACAGCATTTAAGGCAGATATAATCCGCTGTAACCCTTAAACTCCCTTTAAACTCTCTTTAAACATGAGGCTTTACATAGATTTTCCACAAAATAAAGATTCTTACACAAGACAGAAGCTCATAGTATGACGGATAATGCATTAGCATCGAATGACAATTGGGAAACACATAGAAATCGGAGATTCAGGCTTCATTGGTCATTATAAAAACTGTATCTACTGGAGTACCACAAATATCAGTCCGGTGGCAAGAGCTGCTTACAATCTATACTGATAGCCTGATGGCGGGAGCCGAGTGCAATATACGTCCGAGTTTGTGGATGACACTGACAACCAAAAGGAGATGACTTCCAAAAAAGGAGCAGTACACAGATTGGACTGTTTCTGTATATGAAACGTAACGTCAGCATGCTGATGCAGAAATGTTGGTTCATTAGACTGGTTCCTCGGACGAAAGGGTAGAATTATTGAATAAATCAAAAATGCTGAGTCGATTCTTCATTGTGGTTTAAATGAATGAGGGTGACATTAATGAAACAGACAAGATACAGAGGGGTGAAAACGTGTTGCTGGAAAAGCGCAGCAGGTCAGGCAGCATCCAAGGAACAGGAGAATTGACGTTTTGGGCATCAGCCCTTCTTCAAGATACAGAGGGGGTTTGACAATATAAGTGTTCAGAATGTGATTCCACACCAGGGCAGAGTCTGGAACGCAGGGATGTAGATGCAGAAAAAGCAATATCGATTTCAAACTGAGACATAAAGAAATGTCTTCTTTCAGAAGGTAGTGAATGGCTGGAATTTCCTAACCCAGAGGTTTGTGGAAGCTGGGTCACTGAATGTAATTATAGACGGGGTTGATTGGTTTGTGACATTTCAGCGTGTTGAGGGATGCAAATGGTTAGCAAGAAAGTGGAGTTGAGCCGTGAAGTAGATCAGCCATGTTCGTATTGAATGTCAGAGAAGGTTTGAGTGGACAAAAAACCTGCTCCTGTTCCTAATTCTTACATTCTATTTATGCTTTTGGAAAATGACTGGTTATTTTCATGATGTAAAATGTTGCATTCAGGGAGAGCATATGATTTGTCTGAGTTGACCTTGTATGATGTATGGGAGTTTTTTTCACTGCGAATCTGGGTCTGTAACATGACCCACATCTGGAGCAGAAGTTACAGAGAGGTGAAGCCCGGAAACAGGGATTTGGGGGAAGGGGGTGTCACTTCCTGACCCAGCCTGGAATTTCCAAGTACATTTCCCAAACTGCCCCAAACCATCTGAGTGGCCGCAGTCTGCTCCTGTACTGCAGGACCAAAGGGCTGAATGGAACATCAGAACATAGGGCTGGCCGACACGACTGGGCCATTCGACCCTTTGACACTATTCCACCAGTCAATAAGGACATGGCTCATCCCATTGCGTTCCCAGCTGCACTTTCGTCTCATTGCACCATTATCCCTGATTCACCAGTCTATGGAAAATCAGACAAAGTCATCCTCGATATAATATAAAGATTCAGCCCTCCCAAACTTCTGGGAAAGAGAATTCCCACTGGAATGAATTCCCACTTTGAGAATTTATTTTTACTCCAGTTCTGACTGAGGTTGGAGGATGTCACTGTTTCAATTTCTAGTCCCACTTCTTCACTTCTCACAACAAATTTCAAATGTAACCAGATTGGTGATATAGCCGAAGATAAAGGTGTAAGATTGGGTAAGGTTCAATTATCAGAACAAGTCAGTTAGATTTCGTTAGTCAGCTACAAGTAATTAATAGAACTAACTGAGGAGTATGATGGATATGTAGTCAGCACTGCTGCCTCAGATCACCAAGGAGCTGGGTTCAATTGCAAACTCAGATGAATTTGAACATTCTCCACGTATTTGTATGGGTTCCCTCCCAATGCTCCAGTTTCCTCCCAGAGTACAAAGGTGGCAGCTCAGAGTGGATTTGCTATGCTATATTGCCCATTGTTAAGAAAGCGTCCTCTTCATGGTAACCTCTGTCCGTGTGGGGAATTGAACCCACGCTGCTGGCCTCCCTCTGCATCACACGATGATGAAAAATCGTCGTGTTAATTCCCCTTATCTGCCATGCGCGGGGTCGCTCCAAACTAAGAAAGTTCAACAGTGTGCCCATTGACCTTTGAATGATGGGACAAATGCCAGTGATCACGGAGTATCCATGGGCTTCAGTGCAATGTTGAGTCCCTCCAGCCATGATGGGTTGAAGAAACGGGCTGGCATTGAATGAGAGGAATTCTATGAGATTGAGTGGATAATTAATGAGGTGAGTTCGATAAGATAGCACCAAGAAACTAACTCAGCCTCGTACAGACAATCCCTCTCTCCCAATTAATAAAATTGCCACTGAAACAAATTATTGTTCGATGCAGCTCAATGAAACCAAGACTCTGCTGACCCCACACCCAGTTACAAAGTTGCAGTACAAATGCTCATCCAAAACTCACCATCATCTGTATTGACACCAATATCCCCTTCAGCTATCATTCCTGGGAATACTGGCTCATGTTGCTGTCGAAATGTCTTCATTTCAGCATTCTGAAATATATGACCTTACATGAAATTGTCCCTAAAACTCCCTGTCTTTTTTTTTTCTCCAAAATCCTTTTGGTTGTTGGTAGCTAAACTGATTTCCTCGCCATCTCTCTCTGGCAGAGGCTAGGGAATACGGACTAGGCAATAAGGATTCTGTATCAGAGTGATAATGTAACTGGCAGGTAATTCAGAGTAAAGGGTTGTGCTTCGAAGGTAGTGTTTAAAATCCTACCACGGACGATGTCAGAACTTAAATTCGAATGGCAAAAATTGGAATGAAACCTAATTTCACTCATGGAAACCGGAAACCGTCAGGATTTATTTTTATTATTTCACTGATAATCTTTGGTGAAGAAACTTATTGCCCAGTCTGACCTCAGTGTGACTTCAGATCCACAACAAAATTGTTGGCTCCATTTTATCTTGACAAGTGGCGCGTGGTGAAGGACAATTAGTGATGGACAACAAATGCTGCCCTTGCCCATGATGCTGGCATCCCGTGAAACAACAGCATTAAAGGTGAACTAAACCAAGGAACGGTAGGTGCTAGAGATCGAAAATAAAACTCTCCGGCGTCTGAAAGTGTTGGAGAATCTAGGCAGGTATGACAGCCTCTGTCAGGCGAAACGCAGATAACGGTTTGAGTCCAGTTACCCTGCTTCACGACTGAAAGCAAACTGGGAAATAATATTATTTATCCTGGAATCGGGGATGGTTGGGTTGGAGAGAGAGAGACGGAGCTAGGTTTAAATAGAATGGAGAGAGATATGGCCAGAAAAAGAGAGGAAACGAAATGAAATGTGAGCAAAGGGATTGCTGATGATGAACTGAAAGGAAAACAAAATGGCAAGTTATTCTCACATTTCCCAATTTCCCATAATCCTGAGTATCACGCCCATTTAGATATGTCCCTGTTTATAGTGCGTTAGGTTCCCTCTATCTCTCTTCTCTGAGTGTGATGATCAAATCCATTGGCAATACTGGTGCTGCCCTTATCGTGGCTGAGATACAGAGAAAGGTAATGTTACACTGTCAAATGCTTCTTTGGAGAGAGAAACTGTTACTGTGGGACGATGCGGGGATGCAATGGCTTTCTCAGCCAGGAAGAGAAATTCAGAAGTGGAAATAATTTTTAACGCTGAACGTGTGCACCATGCGTGTGTGAAATTGACTTGTTCCTGTCATTGGAAAATCAGTGGAGTTTCTGTGGATGCTTATCTCAGGTTTGTATTGCCAGCTGCTGGATCTGGTAACCCCACTCTTTTCATTGCATTTGCAGAGAGTTTGGTCCCATGGTAAACAAATGGACATGAGACTCCACAGAGGGGAAGCTCTATAAATAGGGTGGAGCAGGGCAGTGCACTATCTTCCCTGGGATTTTCCGGACTTTTTGTCTCAGCTGGACTAGGTGTAAGGTATGAAACCAGTTTGTTTCAAAATTGAGGTGGTCACTGAGCTGTGTCCCCTCCTTCAGTGTACCATTTAGCCTCACACCAGTGACAGGACTGTGCTGATGCTCACCATGATTTTAACTGGATTAATTCTGGAACTTTCCAGGCAGGAGTGAGTAACATATCCATCGAAGTGCAGTGGTCCGATGTATTCACTGGCTGACAGACGTCACCTGTCTGCTGAGTGCAATATATTGAGACCATCTCCCTGAGGAAGGTACAGAAACAAACTTCGAGAATCGCTAGGAAATGAGTGACTGGTTAAAATGAGGAACAGAAGGAAATTAGAATTAATAAAAGGTGTGTCTTTGAAAACCTCATTGAATTGAAGGTCGGTATGTTGCTACATCAGATGAGCTACATCCCAGAGTAGTGACGAGGTGGCACTAGAGGAAATAAAAGAATTACAGATTATTCTTCAAAGACGGTTTGTTTCTGGAAAGAATCCTACAGACTAGAAAGCAGCGATTGTAAACCTAAGTATTTAAAATACGACGGAGGTGTCAAACAGAAAACTAAATTGTAGTTTGCTTGGTATCAGCTGTGGAAAAAAAATTGGAACCTTTTGTGAGGAATATGAGAACTGGACACTTGGAAAATAATGACATAATTTCGTAGAGTCAATCTAAATTCAGGAAATGTAAATGATCTTTGATAAACCTGCTGGATTTTGTGGAGGTTGTGCGTTGTGACATCAACAATTGAGAATCAATGGAATTGGAGTATTTGCATTTTCAGCAGACTTTGACATTGTTGAATACAGTGAGTAGAGAATGTTCGCGCCCTTGGGTAGGTAGGGGTGGAATACACTGAACGTCTTAAAAGTTGGATAATCGAGAGAATGAAGAGAGTTGTGTTTTTATCTAGAGTGAAGATTTTCGGGTATCAGAAGGATCAGAAGAAATAAAATGTTTCAGATGGGAACAACAAATATCATCATTCACATTTATGATCATTAAATAGTGAGAGGTTGGGAAGTGCTGTTGTTGAAACAGACCTGGATGTGCTTGGTCATAAATGACTGACAGAATGTTTAATCAGCAAGAAGTAAATGATATGTGGCTCTTCTTGCAAAAATGATTAAAGTACCTGAGTAAATACCAATGGTATTGTTATGTTTAGAGACTATTTAGGGTATTGTGTACAGATTGGAAATGCTTTATAAATAATGATCTTGTGAGTGATGCAGTCTGAAGGGATTTCACCAGACTAAACCCTGGCATGATGTTACCATGAAGAGAAAGTGAAGAAACTTGTGTGTAATATGTAGCATTGTGAGGGAATAAGAAGTCGAAACTTGATGGTTATGGTTGGACACTCTTTTTGACCCAAGCAACTGAATAGGGTGAAGATTCCATCCTTCTCATTGGATGCTTGTTTCCCGGTAGTTTCCGTGCCTATGCAGAGGCCCTGTCTATTGACAGAGAAGTACAGACTCTGAATGAACTTTACTGTACAGTTGCTGTGTGACCCTGCACTGAATGCTACATTTTCAGCAGCTGCAATTCCTTCATTCTGAAACAGTTGGCCATTCCCCACCAGCTTTTGACATCCATAGAGACCATGGGTCTAACTTCTTGGAATGCCAATACATTGGTGAATAGGTAAAAATGTTGTCTTCATTCTCACTGCCAGAAAACCATTTTAAAATAACATATATGTACTATGAGTAATTTAGCAATGTGGAACAAGTTAGAGCAGTCTATCTGTGCAGCCAATGCACCATTTGTTAGTGATTTTGGAGCATCTTTGACACCTTCCTCTTCCAGTGTCAGTGACCGAAGAAGCTGAATGACCACTTCCTGTAGCTTTTTAAATGGCTCCAGATTTGAAATGGTCTCTTTCTGACTCCATGTAAATGATGCATGGGAGTGAGCGGTCTCCTCGTCTTCCTATGGAATAGGCAGGAGGGACTGATTGGGCACGGTAACAACATCTAGATTGTGGTTTTTGAGTGTGGTGGTAGTGGGAAGTTCAGGAGGTTACAGTATTGCAAGCGGACAATGGAGCAGAATCGTCTAGCCTGGGATAAGAATACATCCACTTTTGTCTCTCACAACTAATTCACGAGAGCAATTGGTGATTTGACCACTAGCCAGCGATGCCAACAATCAATCCAGTCCAGTTGATTTTGTGAACTGAAGGAACCATACTGAAAGGGGTTAACTGGATCTTTTTGTTTGGTGACTGTAATTGATGCCGGACTTCATGGATTCTAATGATGCCACGGGATGGTATCCTGTTGGTAATGGGCTTCTTGCAATGCTTTATGCCATTATAACAGCAGATGCATCAACTCCAACGCTCACAGGGATCAGCAGCTGCAGGGACAGGGGAAGGAGAGATAAACATCTGAGAATAGTCTGGAATGATCCATTAATTGATCAGAATCTGAGAACATTAGACTCGAAGGCTGCAACAATGGACAGGAGTTTATCCTCGGGTCTTTTCTTTTTTTCCTGGTCTTGGTCAACATTACCATATCGGATATATGGTGCACTGATAATTATCCAGGCGGGTTACTATCCTATCCTCGCTCTTGTTGGTATTCCTGGTACGTTTTTTCATCTCTATCCATTTATTAATCTTTTTAACCAAGGCAAACTTCTTTGCTATTTCTGTTATCTATATTTGACAAATTCCATTCATTCCCCACAAATTTCAGAACCGCCCACACCCCGCCCTCACGAGCATCTGAGAATGAGACTGTTCAGAATACTGAAGTACCTTTTTTCCCTGAATTCATTTACGTCTCGGTATTCTGTCCATCACCAAACCTATCCACTACCAGTTCGATTATATCCCCAAGCACCATCATGGCATTAATGCTGACGCTTAATGAACCATTATTTATGCCTTGGTAAAGTTCAGATGTTATGGTTCCACCTCTCCTCTAAGCACACTTTCAGTTGCAAATATTTTGATCACAACCTTGTTCTTGCCTCTAAAGTAACTTAATTGCAGGAACACTGTGTCAGAACAGTAATGTCGGAAGAAATGTAATTCAGAGGCACAGGGTATTGCAGAGAAGGACACTCTTCCACATGCTACCACAGATGATGTCAGAAAGTAAATTCAAATGACAGGAATTGAAAATAAAAGCAAGATTTACGAATAACAACCATAACATGCCCAGCATTTTGTCGATGCGTTTATCTATTTCACTGATGTCCTTTGGTAAAGAAAACTAGCGTTATTACCTGGTCTGGCGTAAGACTGATATCAGACCCACAGCAATGTGCTTGGTTCTGTACTGCCTGAAAGAATGACCTCACAGGAAAGGGCATTTGGTAAGATGAACAATGCTGCCCCTGTCAGCGATGCAGACATTCCAAGTAATAACAAAATTAAAGATTAAATACAACAAAGAATGATGCAATAGTTCAGAAACAATAAAGAACGAAAAATGCCAGAGAAACTGAATAGATTTGGCAGCGTCGGGTCGAGAGAAAAACAGAATTGGCAATTCGATTCTAATGACCATAGTTCAGAACTGAACACAGTTGGGAAATAGTGTGATTGATGTTGGTGACTGCGACATCTGTTATGAAGGGGAGAAGGACTGAGTTGAATAGATGGAAAAAGAGAGAGATAGAGAGAAAGAAGCAAACAAAGGGATTGTTGATGATTAGCAGGGATGGAAATTTAAAAATGAAATTGACCTTATTTATATTTCTCCTGTTCCCATATTTCTAAAAATCATGACCATGTAAGGTATACATGGTCCCTGGTCAAAGTGATTTATGCAGATTTTTCTCTCTTCCCTGAGTACGATCATCTTCCTTTATTCAGTGATGGGATGCTGGCCCAGTATTTAATTCCCTTTCCCCATTGTCCTTGTGAAGGTGTTGGTGAGCTGCCTTCCTGACCCACTGCAGCCTGTGGGCTGTAAGTAGTCAGTGCCGAGGTCCATGCGTTTCATTTCTTTGAGGCATTGAAGTGAGTGATATAACTGAGTGGCTGGCTTGGCCATTTCAAACTGCAACTGAGAGTTAACTACATTGCTGTGGGTCTAGAGTTACATGTAAGCCCGACGAGATGAAGATGGTAGAATTCCATCCCTGAAGGGCATAAGGGTGCGCTAGTACTTTATACAAATGTTTCATTGTTTCATTTGATTCTTAACTCCTGATATTTTATTGAATTCAAATTCCAACATTTGACGTGGTGGGGTTCAGATCCGGGGTCTGTGTCATTACCTGATTCCTTGGATTAATATTCCAGAGATAAAACAGCTCGTCCATCGCCTCCTCAGCATCACCAATCAACTCGAATGCCAATAGTGTTGTTGTTGTTGGTGTGACTTTGTTTCATAAGGCAAATAAATGATTTGGCAAAACATGCCATCCTTCTCATTTTGTATTTACGAGAAGGCGAGATGATGGGAAGTGCTCTTGGTGAAATGGAGCTGGATGTCCAAGGCCATGAGTCACTAACAGAATTCATACGGAGCAGCCGGGTTCTGGCAGGTGGAAATAGATTTGGTTGCGATATCAGGTCGGCATAGACTGATTGGTCTTATTCATTTTTTGTAAAATTTCCAAAGTCACTACATTCACACCCAGGAAACGTTTGGCGACTGAAAGAGCCATTACTATTCTAACCTATTGAACTTCCAGTTCAAACCTCAACTGAAAACTGCTCAGCTCAGCTTCGCTCAGCTAGCTCAGCGAAAAGAGCTGACCACTCCCAAATCATTATACAGGTCACTTCTAAAGCATAACTACTTTGGTCTGAAGTTTCATCTGTTTCCATATAAATAAAAGGCCTCTGAAAATCCTTTTCGTGTCTGTACAAAACCAGACTGATCGGAACACGTCCCGTTTATTGCCCCTCCGAAAACATCAAGGACAGAGTCTCCTTGAGCCAATGAACAGCTTTTAGCAAAAAAAGGATTGGTTTGTGACAGAGAAGACAGGATAGTGTCCTGTATGGAGGTCAGAAGCTGGTGGGAATGCCAAACTCTGTCAGAGTGTGGCTGCTGACAGGTTGTGAACAAGATGACGTTCAGTGCAGGGTCACACACCAACTGCACACCGAGACCGTGAGAGTTTATTCAGAACCTGCAGCTCTCTCTCAACTAACATGGGGGATCTACAGAACTCTGTAAATGATCATAGAGTCATAGAATCCTATAGCAAGGAGACAGGCCCTTTAGCCCAAACTAGTTCATTCTGACCAAAATGTCCATCCATGCTAACCCCATTTCTCTGCGCTTCGTCCATATCCTTCTAAATCTTTCCGATCTATGTATTTGTCCAAATGTGAAGACACGTATCACGGAAAGCATGTTATATTTAATGCTGTCAATGTTTTGTTTTGGAAATAATGAACTGAAACGTCGATTCTCCTGCTCCTTGAATGCTACCTGACCTGCTGCGCTTTTCGAGCAACATATTTTCACCTCTGATCTCCAGCATCTGCAATCCTCACTTCCTCCACACATTGCAGCAGATCAGACGTGGACAGAAATTCACCAATTGTTTTGCCTGTTGGGTATAGAAAGGAGGATGCTGCGAGTGGCATATGAGCTACCACTTGGAGATCATTTCGGGGAGAGGACAATACAGGCTGAAGTACAAAGATATTTTCACTGGACTGTACTACACAAAGATGTAGTTGAATTTTGCCATACGTCTCAAACATGTCACACAGGCAGTAATAAGACCTGCAACTTCAATACATATTCCAGCATTTGAGGAACCTTTCAGAAGAGTCTTGATAAATTGCGTCGGCCCCTCCGTCAAACGCAAAGTGGGAATAAGTATTTATTAACAATAATGAATGTGTCGACTAGATTTTCAGAGGCAATCCCATTATGCAGCATCACAGCTAAAAGAGTTGTAGAAAAAAATACTTAATGTTTTTACTAGATACGGACTACCAATAGAGATCCAGTTAGATCAAACTTCACATCTGAACTATTCAAGGAGTTGATGAATAACTTGGGAATAAAGCAATTCAAATATACTGCGTACTATTCGGAATCAGAGGAAGCATGAGAGAGAGACGGCATCAAAAACTGAAGACCATGTTGAAGGTTTAAGGTCAGGGTTATCCAAATGATTGTGAAAAGGAAATTCCTTTTGAACTATTTGTCATCAGAGACGCACAGAATGAATCGAACAAATTCAGTCTATTTGAATTAATTTGTAGGCATGAAGTAAAAGGACCATTAACATTGGTTAAGGAGATATTAATAAGGCAGAATTCAGAAAACACCCATTTTAACGATATGTCAAATTTTATGGAATGATTAAATAGAGCTGGGGAGTTGGGTAGACAGCATCGAAAAGTATCGCAGTATGCAATTACACAGGAAGTGGATCAGAAATCACAAATTCGCAATTTTGCAATTGGGAATAAGCTCTTGGTGTTACTTTCATTAACAGGTGAGCCTTAAAAACCAAATTTTAGTGTACCATATCAAATTGGGAACAAATGTAATGAGGTGAACTACTTGGTATGGACTCCAGACAGAAAGAAATCTCACATTGTGTGTCATATGAATATGCTCAAAAGATATTTTGATAGGGAAGGAAAGCAAGAGGAGAAGGTGTTGATGATTACAGCACAGAAGAAAGAACCAAGTTCAGAGGATTCTGAATTGGACATTCCTCAAATCAAATTTAACGAGAAAGTTGTAAAAAAAACTGGGATAAATTATTGAATTACCTTCCACAAGAAAAGCAAAGTGACCTGAAAAAGTTATTACAATCTTATGGAGAGATATGCAGAAATAAACTGTGAAGTACAAACATAATTGTGCATGATAAAGATGCAGGAGACGCTCTTCTGATTAAGCAACATCTTTACAGGTATGACCCTCCAAAATTGGCACTGGTTCAGAAGGAGATAGAGTGAATGCTCCAAGATGGCATAATCGAAGTGAGTTCCAGTGACTGGAGCTCACATATAGTCATGGTGCCAAAGCCAGATGGCACCCAACGGTCATGTGTGGACTATCACAAAGTCAACACCGTTACAAAGACTGATGCATATCCAATTCTATGTTTGGAGAACTTTGTCGAAAAAGTATGAGAAGCTACTTCCATTTCTAAGTTGGACTTGCTCAGAGGCTACTGACAAGGACCTCAGTCAGAGAGAGCAAACGCAATTTCGGAGCTTTCATAACGACAAACGGACTATATCAGTTTGTAGTTGTGGCATTTGGTATGAAAAACGATCCAGTCACATTTCAGAGGCTGATAATAAGGTCATTGCCGGATTACCCAACTATGTTAGTGCACGTTAATGATCTGGTGGCTTTTAGTCACTCATGGAAGGAACATTTAGAACGATTATCGGACTTGCGCGATCAACTTCAGAAGGCAGGCTTGGTGGTAACCCTAGCTAAAAGTGAATTTGAGAAAGCCCAAGTCATGTTCCTGGGTCACGTTATTGGACATGGACAAATGGCCCCATGAGATAAGAAAACGAAAGTAGTTGCAGAATGTTTCACATTGTCGACAAAAAGAAATATGCAGTACTACAGTTCCTGGGATTGAGTGGATGTTACAGAAAGTTTGTGCCAAACTTTAAACAGTGCGGCTGCTCCACTCACCAAATTGTCAAGTGCAAGAACTCTCAGTAGACAGAGGACTGTCAAAAGGCATTTTACAGCCTAAAGACTGTGTTAGACACTGCCCCAGTATTAGCTACACTAGATTACCCGAAGCCTTTCAAGGTGGCTATCGTTGCCAGTAATGTGGGTGTTGGTCCGGTGTTCCTGCAGGAGGATGATGAGGGAATAGAAAGACCGATTGGGTATTTTTTTTGGGAAGTCGAACGTTCATCAACAGAAATGTTCAACGGTGGATAAAGAGACTTTAAATTTGGTGTTGGCATTACACCATAAATGTGTTTATATTACCAGCAATGCATCTGAGACAATCGTACACACTGATCACAACCCATTGACATTTGTGGAAAGTATTAAGGACAAAAATGTCAGGCTGTTTATTTAGATGGAGCTTGTTGTTGCAGCCATTCAATCTGACCATTGCGCATGTGGTAGATCGTGAAAACGTGAACGCTGATGAATTATTGAGATTCGAATGGGATACGGAGGTGTTCAATGGTGGGTGTACCGTGGCCTGAATTTGCATGGGTTTGCGCATGTTTCAATGTTTACAGTTCGTATAATTTAGCTGCCAGTTTTGAGACTTCTAACTGGGTTTGAAGGGTTAAAAATGCAGCCATCTTTTAGCATTGATGGTTCTTTTTTTAAGGGAGGGGAGACATGTCAGAAAGCTAGTCCCTTTTTTGTCGAAAAGCTGTTTCTTGACTCAAGGAGACAGCCCTTACTTTTTTTTCAGAGGGACAATAAAGCCAGGCCAAGCTCAGATCAGTCTGGTTTGGTACAGAGATGAAAAGGATTTTCAGAGGCCTTTTGTTTATATGGAAATAAATGAGACTTCAGGACAAGTGGTCATCCTTTATAAGTGACCAGTATAATGAACGGAGAGTGTCGAGCTATTTTAGCTGAACTAGCTGAGCTGAGCTGAGCTGTTTGCAGTTGAAGTTTGAACTGGGAAGTTCAACTGGGAGCTGTGTGGAAATTCTCTCTCTTTTCTGACCTTCAACTTCAACCTGGAAGTATGTGTTCCATTTGTACTGGTTTATATTGGGAGTTTGCTTATTCGGACAGATGTGTACATTCGGAACAGCATAATTAAGTCTAGCTGAATCGGTTTAATTCTGTCGTGATCCTTTATTCTGTTGTTTGTGTTACATTGTGTAATTTTATGAATAAAGATTTTGTCTGTTTTAAAATCTAGTAGTCAACCTAGCTAAAGTACTCCGGCTAATTTTCATTGTACACATACCGAAACAAATTGCAAAGGTATGTTCTGGGCTGCCTGCTTAAAAATGTTTTTAGTAGTCTAGCAAAGCCGATAACATCTCGGAGATGGAAGATGCCTCCTTGGGACTTGACACAAACCACTTTCCCTCCTCATGGTCAGCAAACCACGTTAACATAATACGTGTGTACCATTAGCAATGGAGCCAGGAGGAACAACATGGAGCAGTCTGTCTTTGCAGTCTATGCCTCATAGGTTTGTCATGTTGCAGCAACAATGACATCCTCCTATTTCAGTCTAACAGTTTAGAGGGGCTGAATGGACTCTTTTGTTCATCTGTCAGTGTCTCAAGGGACTGAACGTCTTCCTCCTGGCCCGAGGGCAGAGGTTCAAGGACTTCAGTGGGTTCCGTGGTTCCTGCCTACCAGCACGTTGTGCTGACTAGACTCTATCTTCCTGAGTTATAGGAGACAAACAGAAGGCTGGAAGAAAACAGCAAGCCAGGCAGCATCATGAGGTGGGAAAGTCAACATTTCAGATATAACCGTTCTTCAGAACTGGGGTGGGGGATGTGGGGGAGCTGCAGATAAAGAGGGAAGGGAGTGGTTAGGATAGGGAGATCAGGGAGATGGTGAGTTATGGATATGTGGACACAAGTGCTAGGTGCAACCTGGTTGGGCGATGGCAGGGATGAATTCGGTTGGAAGCTGAAAGGTAGGGTCGTTAGTTGGAATGGAAGACCTCCCAGTCAGTTCGTAAGTCAATTCTCTTTCCCAATCCCTTTCCAACATGGCCATCCTTGGCCTCCTCCATTGCCACAATGAACCAAATCATAATTTGGAGGAACAAGATCTCATCTGTCACGTGTGCAACCGACACCCCGGGGACTCAACATTCGAATGCTCCAATTTTAAATAACCTCCCTTCCAATCCCCCCGACTCCATTCCCAAGCCCTCCCCTGCCTTCCATTCCTCTGAGCAATATTTTGTCCTGCTACCAACTAGATTCAGCACTCCCATCACTAACCCGCTGATATCCTTTATCTGTGCTCACTTATTCCCACCTCGCCACTCTGCCTCCTCCTCCCTCACCCACCCCTTTATCTATAGACCCCCTTACTACCATCCCCAGTCCTGACGAAGGGTTATATCCAAGGCATTCACTTCTCAAAGTCTTGGTGCTGCCTTGTTTATTCTGTTCTTCCAGCTTCCTGCGTGTGTATTTTGGATTCCACCACCTGCTGTTTTTTTTAATTCTCTTCTTGTGTAACAGGCAGGAGTGAGTGAACCCATTGCGCCTCTTGTTATCCAATAGATCTAATGGGTTGAATGGCTTTCTTTTATTACTGTGAAACCAGCTAGAGATGATGAAGTGCTTCCTCTTTCTTTTAACTGTGGAAATGTTTAGTGTCCAGCAATGCTTTAGATTCATGTTACCTATACATTAATAGAACAAGCGTGAATGTTGTCCACATTTGATACTTTAGTACCTTAGGAGGTGACTCATTGTTCTGAACATTGTGTAATCTTCACAGAACATCCCCATCCCTGATCGTATGACAGAGGGAAAGACATTGATGAAGCAGCTGAAGATGACTTTGCCGAAGAAGCTACCCTGAGGATTGCCCTCAGAGATATCCAGGGACTGGGCGGATTGATGTCCACCAGCCCCAATGTGCTCTGAATGATTCAACCAGTGGGGAGTTTACAACTGATTCCCATCAAGTTCAATTTTGTTCAGTCTCCTTGACATCTTGCTTTACCAAATCCTGTATTGATATCAGGGCCAGTCACTGTACGCTGTGCTCATATCTTCTATACATGTCAATATGCCAAGGTATATGTGTGGGGAGTGTTTCCTTCTCTCAGGGAGTAGTGATGTTTGGAACCAGACAGTTAGGGGAGGCTACATCACTGAAATGTTGGGGGGGGGGGGTGTGAGTGGGTATCAATGGATTTTGACCCGAGAGAGAGTCGAGGGCTACAAAGAATTGGGCATGAAAGAGAAATTGCGGCCGATGCAGATCAGCCCTGACTTACTGAATGGAAGGGCAGACCTGAGGGCTATGTAGCCTGGTTTTATTCCAGTATACCCCATGGTCTAGTCACTTTGTGGCCTCTTCCATTTCCAGTGTTACTGACTTCAAGTCGCTGAATAGATTGATCCTGTTGCTGTGCAACTGGATACTGGTGCTGCATGATCTGGTTACAGTTTTATTGACTCTATGGGCTTATTGGCCTCCTCCTGTAATTTTATATCAGGCTCCAGGGGCTGAAAAGCCTCATCCTGTTCTGGTATAACTGAAATCCATATTGATTAAGTCTACCGCCCATGGAGAAAGTGAGTACGGCAGATGCTGGAGATCAGTGTCGAAATGTAGCACTGGAAAAACACAGCAGGTCAGGCAGCATCAGAGGAACAGGAGAATCGATGTCTTGGACGTTCCTGATGAAGGGCTTACGTCCGAAACATAGATTCTCTTGCCATTCGAATGCTGCCTGACCTGCTGCACTTTTCCAACACCACATGTTTCGACATCACCTGCCCCAACCAAGTCAATCTTCCTGGTCACATTATCCAATTACTTTAAGAAAATTGTCAGGCATAAACTTCCTCGCATAAAGCCACACTTACTATTCATAATCAAATCCTGTCTTTCTAAATACATGTACATCTTATCCCGCAGAACCTTCTCAAGTAACTTACCTACTGATCTGTAGTGCCAAGGCTCTTATTGTTCAGTTCTTCTTGAATAAGGGCACAATATTTTCTAGGCTCCAGTCTTCCGGGACATTACTTTAATGATGATCAATATTATAACCCAGTGTCCCCGCAAATTCTTCTGGAGCCCCTTGAGGTGTCCTTGGATATATCAGGTAAGGACCGTGAGATTTATCAACTTTCAAACATTCTAGTACGTCCAAAATCTCCTCTACTATGATGTGGATTGTCCCTAAAATATCACTCCTAACTTCCCCAAGTTCTCAATCATCATGTCTTTCTCCATGGTAAATATAGAGTGCAAATATTCGTTAAGGACATCAATCATCTCTGATAGTTCCACACATACTTGTCCACATTGGTCTTCGAGGTGTCCTATTTACTCCGCAGTTATTGTTTTTTCTTTTAATATTTTTGGATTCATCCTAATTTTCTCAGCCAAGGTTCTTTCTTGCCCCCTTTTCACCCTACTGATTTCCTTCTTCAGTAAACTCCTGCATCTCTTATATATCTCCAGGGATTCCCTTGATCCCAGCTGCCTGGACCTGAGGCACGCCCCAAGTTCGAACATGAACCTGAGGACCAGTTTTGTCCTTCTCTATAACTATTTGAAAATTAATAGAACGATGTTTACTGGTCCCAAAGTGCTCCCCCACTATTACGTCAGTCACCTTTCATGCCCTATTTACGAAGAGAATTTCGAATTTTGCCCCTTCCCGAGTAGGACACTCTATATACTGCTTGAGGAAACTTTCCTGACGCATTTAACAGATTCTACCTCATCAAATCACTAAACACTCTGGCTGCTCCAGTCTGTATTAGAAAACAAAATCCTCTATTATGACAACCCTATTGCTCCTGCAAGTCTCCCCTCTCTCCCTGCATATTTGTTACTCTCATTCCTGTTGACTATTTGTGGGCCTATATTATAACCCCAATCACCTCACTATTCCCTTCCCATTTCTAAACTCCACCCACAAAGCCTCACTATGTGATACATCAGTTATTTTATCTCTGATTAATGCTGTGGTTCGCCCCTTAGTCAGAAATGTAACTCCCCCTCCCCTCCTTCCACAATCTCTGTCTCGCCTAAAGCACCTGTTCCCTAGCACATTAAGCTGTCAGTCCTATCCGTCACTTAGCCATATTTCTGTAATGGCTATAATATACCAATCCCACCTATCTATCCACGCCCTGAGTTCATCGGCCTTACCTGTCAGCACTCTTGAATTGAAACAGATGCAATTTTATCCAAAAGGCATTACTTTCTCTTTGTCGTTTTCCAGCCTAACCTTATTATTTCTGATTACTGTATCTCCTTCCACTTTCCTCCCTGCTCTTGAGGATACCACCACCTGACAATCTAGTTTAAACCCTCCCTCGTAACCCTAGCAAAACTGGCCGGCAAGATATTGGTGTCCCCTCCAGTGCATGCCTCGGACGGTAATCTCCCTCTCAGTAGATTACCACGGTCATGGTTTTTTTTAAAAAACAAAATGTTTCTCCTCGCTCTCTGTAATCACGCTGCAGGACCTCGTCCCTATTTCTACGGGTATCATTTGTGCCAACGTGCATAATGATTTCTGGCTGCTCCCCCTCCCCCTTGAGTATGTTCTGCAGCCACTAGGAGACATACTGGACCCTAACACCGGGGAAGTAATGCACCATCCTGGGTTCCCGTTTGTGACCACAGAATCTCTGATCTGTCCCACTAACAATCGACCCTCCTATATTTAACGTACTGTTTACATTTACCCTTTCCCGCTGTGCCCCAGAGCCAGTGGTAGTACCACCAACCTGGCTACTGCTGCTTTCCCCTGAACGGTCATTGCCTCCAACAATCCAAAATGCTCTACTTGTTTTCGAGGGGAATGGCCACAGGGGATTCCTGCACTCCCTTTGCCATTCCTGGTGGTCGCCCATCTACTCTCTGCCTGGAACATGACAGGAAGCAAGGAACGCCTGTTGGATTAAATTGTGTTTACTTAACTGCAACAGGACTGACAGGTAAACTCAGGGCGATGAACGTTGGACTGGAATATTACAGTTATTATCTCGGATGACCCTGAGTGCGTCCTAGATTATATTACCTACAGTGTGTAAACAGGCCCTTTGGCCCAACATGTCCGCATCGACCCACTGAAGAGCAGCCCACCCATACCCACTCCCCAACACCCAACACTACAGGCAGTTTAGCATGACCAATTCACCTAACCTGCACATCTTTGAACTGTGGGAGGTAACCACAGCACCAAGAGGAAACCCATGCAGACACGGCAAGAATGTGCAAAATCTACACAAACAATTTCCCGAGGCAGGATTTGAACCCTGGTCTCTGGTGCTGTGAAGCAGCAGTATTAACCACTGAGCCACCGTGCTGCCCAGATTCAGCTCCCTAACACGGTCTCCCAGGAGCTGAAGCTGGGTGCAGTGCCCACACGTGTAGCCATCAGGGCCGGTGTAAATCTCCCTGAGCTGCCACATCACACAAGAGGAGCGCGCGACTGCCCTAAATGCCACCTCGACTGATGTAACAATAAAGTTAAAAAGACTTTATTTGAGTTTATCTGTACATTTTGCTGTACTGGAGCTGTCCACAGCCTCTCGTTTGAAAACCTTCCTGCTTACTATGCTAACAATGGCATGTCTCTCTACCCCTCCACATTTAATTTTGTTCAGGGAAGGAATTAAAAACCAACAATAACTACCTGACAGCACCAAGAGTTCTGAAAAATAGATACAATGTAACATTTGGTCGAACAGCCCGATTAGCTCATTGCCTGAAAACAATTTCAGCAAAGCATTTTAAATTATAACCCAAAATACCCACCTACCAAGTTTCAATTTCCTATATTGACAATCTTAACAGACAATGATACAATCCAATAGTTTGGCAGTACAAGAACATGGAAAATTGAAAAGTTGAGAGGAGAACTTCCAAGCTACCAGCATCCAAAGACAGCCTGAAAAACAGCTCTCCTATAGGTAACTTTATTAATTAGTAACTGGTGAAGCAGAGTCCCCAAGAAGAAAAGAAGACAGGAATATGGAGAAGGACCTGGCTTTGAGATAAGAAGCTTTGTTTTGTAAATCTTAATTAGGAGTCTTATCAGACTAGTATTGTGGAGGGGGAAGGTAAAAGACAGGTTCGAGGAAGAAGTTGAAAATAGTCTTTTGTTTATTATTCTCTGTATTACTTTAAGAAATAAAGTTGTTAATTTTTACTTTAAATAGATCTGGACTCTAGAATTATCACAGATTACTGCATGGGATAAATCTTTCCTCT
This sequence comes from Chiloscyllium punctatum, assembly GCF_047496795.1. Taxonomy (NCBI): domain Eukaryota; kingdom Metazoa; phylum Chordata; class Chondrichthyes; order Orectolobiformes; family Hemiscylliidae; genus Chiloscyllium; species Chiloscyllium punctatum. The sequence goes on along the minus strand of NC_092771.1, from coordinate 45,628,888 downwards.
GTTGCTGGTTTTAATTAAGCAGGAAGATTTATCCTGTGTTGTAACCCTACAAACCCATAGCTATGTGTTTTACTCTTTATGGTACTGTGGAACAGCTGAACCAACCACTCAGTTCAAGATCTGCATAAAATGCTGCCCTGACCAGGGCTTCATACATGCTGTGCGAGAAGAACACAGGTAGAGATAGCTCCCTTTCTCTGCCTGTTTTCTGTATTGCTTCATCTCATTTCCATTCAGGTCCGTGATCATTCCCTATTTTAGGTTCAATCTCATTGAAATTCTCCCCGAGAGTGATGCACATCTCCATAGGTATCTCTGGTGCTAGCTTTATTGATGCTACCTACTGATGTCAGGGACTTATAAATTCCATGTCAGTCATAGTGCATAGAGAAGGAATGTTTTTTTTGTGGCACAGGAAAGAAATGGCGATGTCTAAGTGAGACAAAATATGTTTTTTGACAATCCCTGAGAGTGTTGTTGAGGCAGTATTTGGGGTACTGTGGATAGACTTTCTCTCAAGTTTCGCCAGATTAATCGCTGGGATGATGGCACCATGAGCAGTGAGTGAAGCTCAGTGAGAAAATAAGAGGTGATTGCATTGAACCTTAAGGGGGATGCACAGTCACTCATGATGTTCTAAACAAACACTGATACCGTGAAAAATTCCATGGCTTGTTTTTTACTTGGGTTGTATGATTGTCGATAGTTGAAGAGCCTCTGAGAATATTCCCCTCACTCCACACCCAATTCCTATGTCGCATGAGAGAGACAGAGGGCAAGTGTTTGAATAAACTCTCCCCACATTAATACAGTGCATTTGGTGTATGGTCCTGCACTGTAAGTCTCGTTATTCACAATCCCTATTTCAGCCACAATACCTTCATGCTAAAACAGTTAATTATTCCCACCAGATTCTGATCTCCATGGAGAACATGGGTGTGTCTTCTCGAAGATGGAAGATGCCTCCTTGAGACTTGGCACAAATCATTTGGCTTCCCTTCTCCCTGCCAGTAAACTATCTTAAAGCAGCACACGTTGTACAAACAATGGAACCATGATTAACATCATGGAGTCCTTCATCAGTGCAGTCTCGGTTTCATTGTTTGTTCATGTTGGAAGATCAATGACCCCCTCTTGTTCCTGTATAACTATCTCGTGGGGATGCACAGCCTCCTCCTGGTCTCATGGAACAGGTTTAAATGTCTGATTGGGTTCTGCCTGTTCCTGTTTAACAGTTCGATGCACTGAACAGACCACTCTTCTTCCTGATTAACAGGCAGGAGTATTGAATCTGCTGTCACTCTTCTTAGAACATAGAACATAGAACATAGAACAATACAGCGCAGTACAGGCCCTTCGGCCCTCGATGTTGCGCCGATCAAAGCCCACCTAACCTACACTAACCCACTATCCTCCATATACCTATCCAATGCCCGCTTAAATACCCATAAAGAGGGAGAGTCCACTACTGCTACTGGCAGGGCATTCCATGATCTTACGACTCGCTGAGTGAAGAACCTACCCCTAACATCAGTCCTATATCTACCCCCCCTTAATTTAAAGCTATGCCCCCTTGTAATAGCTGACTCCATACGCGGAAAAAGGTTCTCACTGTCAACCCTATCTAACCCCCTAATCATCTTGTACACCTCTATCAAATCACCCCTAAACCTTCTTTTCTCCAAAGAAAACAACCCCAAGTGCCTCAGCCTTTCCTCATAGGATCTTCCTACCATACCAGGCAACATCCTGGTAAACCTCCTCTGCACCCGTTCCAGTGCCTCCACATCCTTCCTATAGTATGGCGACCAAAACTGCACACAATATTCCAGAAGCGGCCGCACCAGAGTCTTATACAACTGCAGCATGACCTCAGGACTCCGGAACTCAATTCCTCTACCAATAAAAGCCAGTACGCCATATGCCTTCTTCACTGCACTATTTACCTGGGTGGCAACTTTCAGAGATCTGTGTACATGGACACCAAGATCCCTCTGCTCTTCCACACTACCAAGTAGTCTACCATTAGCCCAGTAATCCATCTTTTTATTACTCTTACCAAAGTGAATCACTTCACACTTAGCTACATTGAACTCCATTTGCCACCTTTCTGCCCAGCTCTGCAGCTTCTCTATATCCCGCTGTAACCTGCCATATCCTTCCTCACTGTCTACAACTCCTCCGACTTTCGTATCATCTGCAAACTTGCTCACCCAACCTTCTAACCCTTCCTCCAGGTCATTTATAAAAATGACAAACAGCAATGGTCCCAAAACAGATCCTTGCGGAACACCACTAGTGACGGCACTCCAAGATGAACCTTTGCCATCAACTACTACCCTCTGTCTTCTTCCAGAGAGCCAATTCCTAATCCAAACCTCCAACTCACCCTCAATGCCATATCTCTGTATTTTCTGCAGTAGCCTACCATGGGGGACCTTATCAAACGCCTTACTAAAATCCATATATACTACATCTACCGCTTTCCCCTCATCTACCTCCTTCGTCACCTTCTCAAAGAATTCAATAAGGTTTGTGAGGCACGACCTGCCCTTCACAAAACCATGCTGACTATCCTTGATCACATCATTCTTATCCAGATGTGCATAAATCCTATCCCTTATAATTCTCTCTAAGACTTTGCCCACAACAGAAGTGAGACTCACTGGCCTATAGTTACTAGGATTATCCCTACTCCCCTTCTTGAACAAGGGAACCACGTTTGCTAGCCTCCAGTCCTCTGGCACTACTCCTGTAGACAAAGAGGACACAAAAATCAAGGCCAATGGCTCTGCAATCTCCTCCCTTGCTTCCCAGAGAATCCTAGGATAAATGCAATCAGGCCCAGGGGACTTATCTATTTTCACCCTTGCCAGAATTTCCAACACCTCTTCTCTACATATCTCAAAGCCATCCATTCTACTTATTCGTGCCTCAGTATTCATATCGACAACAATGTCCTGTTCCTGAGTGAATACTGACGAAAAGTATTCATTCAGCGCCTCCCCAATCTCTTCAGCCTCCACACGCAACTTCCCATTACTATCCTTGATTGGACCTATTCCTTCCCTAGTCATTCTTTTATTCCTAACATACCTATAGAAAGCCTTAGGGTTTTCCCTAATCCTACCAACTAAGGACCTTTCATGTCCCCTCCTTGCTGCTCTTAGCTCTCTCTTCAGGTCCTTCCGGGCTACCTTATAACTCTCAATCGCCCCTATTGAACCTTCACGCCTCATCTTTACAAAGGCCGCCCTCTTCCATTTAACAAGGGATTCCAACTCCTTATTAAACCACGGCTCCTTCACACGACCCTTTCCTCCCTGCCTGATAGGTACGTACTTATCAAGGACACTCAATAGTTGCTCCTTGAACAAGTTCCACATATCAATTACGCTCTTGCCTTGGAATCTACTTTTCCAATCCACACATCCTAAGTCATGCCTCAACGCATCATAATTTCCCTGCCCCCAGCTATAACTCTTGCCCTGTAGTACACACTTATCCCTCTCCATCACTAGAGTAAAAATCACCGAATTGTGGTCACTGTCCCCAAAGTGCTCACCTACCTCTAGTTCTAATACCTGGCCTGGTTCGTTACCCAGAACCAAATCCAGTATGGCCTCACCTCTTGTTGGCTTATCTACATATTGTGTCAGGAAGCTCTCCTGCACACATTGCACATTCTTGTTCCTGAATGTTAGTTCATACCTGTGTTCAACCAACTTGAGATGCTGAATGAGCTCCTCTTTTAACTGTGACAATGTGCAGTATCTGGCGGTGCTGTTACATAAATGTTACCGACACTTTAACAACACAAACCGGAATGCTGTCTGGGTCTTGCTGCACATGGACACAGAATGGTTCAGGAGCTGATCGGGGACAAAATGTTCTGAACATTCTGTGATCTTCAGTCATCATACCTACTTCTGATCTTATGATGGGAAAAGACATTGAAGGAGCAGCTGAAGATGCTTGTGCTGAGGAGTATAACCTGAGGATCTCCTGCAGAGATGTCCTGGGACTGAGAGGATTGTTGGCGACTAACCCTAAACCTCTTTATTTGTGTTCGGAAAGACCCCGTCCAGTGGGAAGGTTACACCTGATACACATTCAGCTCAAATAAGTAGGTGGTCCCGATGCCATCCTCAGTCAAATACTGCCTTGGTATCAAAGCCATTCACTCTTTCCTGAGCCCCTGTGTTCGCCTCTTGTTCATATCAATAAGCGACGGTGTATGTTTAGGGAGTGCTTTCCTCTCACAGAAGGTAATCACTGTCAGGAAGGATCTGGGCTGGAGACCTAGGGGAGCTATATCACTGAAACTATTTAAGGAGGAGTTAGATGGATTTTTGACCTGTCAGAGAGCTAAGGGGTGAAGAATTGGGCATTAAAGAGGAGTTAATGACAACAGTAGATCAGCCATGATGTTATGCAATGGCTTGATCATCCGAATTACCTTATCTTGTTTCTTTTGTCCTCATATTCAGCAATTGCAAAGTTAATGGCTGTAATTATCCTGAATGTTCTTTTATTGAAAGTTGCTATCAGAGAGAGTAAAGTATTTTGTGAGTCATCTCTTGTTGAGGTATGGGGATTGTACTCACAGTGAATGTGGGTCTATAATATCATCAACAAAAGAACCACAAGTTACATAGAGGAAACACTCTGTAAAGAGACCAGAGGCGTCTTTCGAACCAAATAACATTTTCTAACGGACACCAAACCATGTGTGACAGTCTTGAGGGAGTGGATGAGATCCTGTATTTCTGCTGACCAGGTATTTGGAGCAATTGGCCTCCATCTGCTCCTTGCAGGAGCTGTGAGGAGTTGAATAGAACATAGCAACACAGGACTGAGCAGCAAGAGTGGGCCATTAGATACTTTGTTACCGCTCTGTGTGCTTTTGATCTCAGCAGCACGTTTCTGTCTGTATACCATTTTACTCCATACAAAAACAACTTTGAATAAATGCAAACATCTCGTCACCACAATCCTCTGGGGAAGGGAATTTCCACTTGAACACCCCTTTGAGAATTTTTCATTTGTGTTTCAGCAAATATTAAAGGGTCACTATGTCCTTTTCCAGTCCCACTCCTCCATTGGTTACACCCATCTTAAATGCAGCCAGTTTAGTGAGGTGGCCAGTGATTTAGGTCTTAGACTAGGCCATTTTCTAGAAAAATGTGAGACACAGAAAGTTGAACTCATAACAAATGGTAAAATGATAGAGTGCCCCAAATGTTATTCTGCTTTTGAGCTCTCTCTGCTCACACAAGCAACTGGTAGTGAGATATCTTTCTGGAACAATTGGATTTGGCTGAATTCCCTTCGTTTCAGGCAATGGAGAGATTCCAATGAATCCTCACCAGGAATCCTTGACAAGTGGTAAAGATGACGCAAGGATTTTATGGTCTCACACTTTGCTATCTGGTGGAACAAAGTAAGAGAGAGGGATCAATCGGCTGCTGCTTCTCAAACAGGGAATATTTTCTCCCCCTCTGTGTTGGAACTGAATTGTGTCAACTGAACCCCAAACTGGACCATGTGCGATCTCCTGGAACATTCTCTGGAAAACCTGATTATGGATTATATGCAGGTGTGTCATTGCTCTTGTTGTACACAATTCCTTCCAATCGCAAAAAAAGTCTCCACTTTATAATTTGATGACATGCTTCCATGTGTCCATGTAATTTGTAAATATTGGTATGTGTGTCTCATAGTATGTGTGTTAATATCAATGCATCTTTTTCTTAAAGTTTATTCTCTAGCTTTAGTCTCCCTGACAGGAGATAATATGCATCCAGCTGATACACTTTTCAGAAAGTCATGGATGGTTCAATATTATTTCTCAGCTAAGATCAAACAGATAATCCCCCCCAACAAAAGGTCAGCATTCCAGGAATGAGTAAGGTGAAACCTCTTTGAAAATCTTCGAAAAGAATTATATCTTTTTTTTTAGTTTAGGGGATCAATCCTGCACACAGTGCATCAGGTGTGGTCTCAGCAATGCCTGTACAGATGCAGTAAAACATTCCTGCGATTAATCCTGATATCTTTTGACAAAATAGCATCATTCCACTTACCTTCCAAATCACTTGCTGCATCTGCAGACTGACTACATACGATTCATGTCGCAAGAACATGGAAACCTCCTGTATCACAGAGTTCGGCAATCCCTCTCCATTTAAATTGTTTACCATTGTTTCACCTTTCATGCCAAAATAAATAACTTACCTTATGTTCTTTCCGCTGAAGGTTTGCTCACTAATCTTCCCTGTTTGTATCACATTGCAGACTCACTACCTCCATTTGACGACACATTGAATGGCATTCTTGGTGCATGAGCTAATTGAACTCCAAGCCACTCGCTCCCCTTCCTCCAGATCTTTGATACACATTATTGATCACTGATGACCCCACAGCGATCTCTGACGCACTTCATCAGTTACAGCCTGAAAATAAACGTTTACCTCTATTCTCTATTTCCTGTGAGCGACAGCTTCCCTGTTCCTGTGTAGCGGCTCAGGTGAGTTGAATGGCCATTTCCTGGACTGTGTAGTGTACTGAATGAGCTGAATTACTTCATTCTATATTCCTGTGTAATTCCTTAGAGGGGCGGAATGGTCTCCTCCTGTGTCATTGTATCGCTCCTGTCTGACTGAATGGTGTGTTCCCCAACCCTGTTGCATTGAGGGAACAACACATGGGATGGGCAGAAGTTGCCCATTCGGCTGCACCATTCAGAATGTACATGGCTGCTCCGAGTGTGTCTGCCCATCCATTTCCTGTCTGTTCCCAATAAACACTGACACTTCTGTCCAGTAACGATGAGTCGAGCTCAGACTTGAATATCTTCAATGACTGAGTCTTCACTGCTCCCTGAAGATGAGGACACCACAGGTAGCACAACACTAAAGTGAAAAGGACATCCTTATTTCATTGTGGGACTGTTATTCTAAAACTGTGTTAACTGAACAGCAAGTCACCACCTCTTTTCAGACATTAGAACAGAATAATTTGGAATAATTAGGAACATAATCCATTCCGGATTCCAAACCTATCCCACATTCCCACCGTTTCTTTCCATTAAAAAAGTATCGTACCGACCCTCTGCCGCTGTCTCAGGAAGAGAATGCCTGATAGCAGAAGACCACAGGAGCATTAAGGAAATGCGCAGATTGAGGCCATTCATCCTATTGAGTCAGGAATTTTGGACAATAATTTCTTATATGTACCTCGACCTCATTCTTCTGCATTCTCCCGAGTATCCTTGATCCCCTTACAAATCAAAATACATCGATTTGTGTCTTAATAACAAAAGTGTCTGTGCCTCTGTGTATCTGTCTGTAAGTGTTTGTGCATGTGTCTGTGTGTATGTGTGTCTGTGCCTCTGTTTGTGTGTGTCTGTATGTGTGTGTTTGCCTGTGTGTGCGTGTGTGTCCATGTGCTTGTAATCTGTGTGTTTGCGTGTCTACATCTGTCTGTCTGTGTTTCAGCTTGTGTTTCTATCTGTATTTATGTCGATTTGCATGTGACTGTATATGTATTTGTGTGTTTGTACCTGTATGTATACCTATCTCCTTGTAAGTATTGTGTGAGTTTGTCTGTGTATTTCTGTGTCTGCATCTCTGTGCAGTGAGGCATCTGTGTTTTATTTTGGAAGTGAAAGGACTGTTGTTGGAACTGCTAGTGGGTTTAAACTGAGAATTGCCCTTCACTGAACATTGCTCCATAACTGGTCAGCAGGACGTGGATGTTTCAGATTCTCCACACGAGGCATCCTGGTCCTGGAATGGGAGAAAGGGATGAATGGACAGTGTAAATGGGTGACCCTGTTGTTTGTGCTGGTGTTGGTGGGGAAAGTTGTGAGGTGTCTGGAATGAGTCAGTCGACAGTTTTGAATCCGTATGGTATGATTAGTTGCTGAATTCAATAGTGAGAGTGGTAGTGCCTGAGCCTTATTTGAAGACAGAGTGTGAACTTTGTTCGGGGTTAGGTGCTATAACAGATATACAGTGAGTGTGAGGGAGCAGAGAGTTTATGGGAACTCATATCTTAACAGAGCGAGGAGGATATTGTTGTTTGTCCAGTATGTGGGACATTTCTTCAGATCATCTCAGTGTCGAAGTGAGCGTCCCTGAATGTCTTGTCCAAGTCTATCACTAATAACGACACAGACCTGTCCCTCAACTTCCACAGCATCAGTTTAGTTAGTGTTTACAGATAGCATTGGTGTGTTACATATCGAAATTAAAACGGTTGCAGAAAATCTGAGCATCATATGTTCTGGAAATTAGATAGGCAAGTATTGTGGATACTACAATCTTATTGGTTGGTCTCAAATTGCATCTAAACTACGTTATCTAAGTGACTGCTGAAGCTGTGAAAAATAAGTTCCGTAAGTTTATATGAGGTGGGTTGAAGAGTATGTTGCGAAGCAAACTAGAGAGCAGGTTATTTCGGCTTTGATGTTGTGTGGTCAGAAGGTCTGAAGCAGCTTTTAAGGAATAATGGCATTTATAAGGTGCAGTTTACAAGGTGTCTGCATACAATATAGAATGCTTGAATAGTCCAGTCAAACATCATTAAAGATTGGAGGCTAGATATCTACAGTGAATTTGCAAAGTACATTATAACATTCAGTGGGAGACAAGCAATGGTTGTTAGAGTCATAGAGTCCGACATCACGGAGACAGGCCCTTCAGCCCAAACTGGTCCATTCCGACTAACCCCATTTCCCTGCCATTGTCCCGTATCTTTCTAATCTTTTACTATCCATTTATTTGTTCAAATGCCTTTAAAATATTGTCAATGTATCTGCCTCAAACACTTCTCATTCCATATGCATAACAGCCCCTGAGTTAAAAAGTTGTTCCTCAGATTCCCTTTTATTGTGTCCCCTCTGACTTAAACTGGTGCCCTCTAGTCTGTGATTGCCCAACCCTGGGAAAAAAGACTGTGCATTCACTCTATCCATGGCTGACATGATCTTATAAACTACAATATGATTCTCATCATCCTCATGCACACAAAAGTAAAAAGTCCTAGCTTGTCCAACCTCTTTCTATAACTCAGACCATTGAGACTTTGGCAATATCCTTGTAATTTTTTTTCACACTCTTTCCAGTTTAATGACATCCTTCCTATAGCAAAGTGAACAAAACTGAACATAACGCTACCAATATGGCCTGACTAGCATCCTGTATAACTGCAACATAACTCCCTAATTTCGATACTCAGTGATATAAACAAATTAAGGCCACTGTGCCAGAAGCTTTCTTCAATGTCTACCACTGAATCAACTTTCAGAGAGCCATGCAGCTGAATTCCAAGGTCCCTCTGTTCCACTACACTCCTTAGAACCCAACCATTCACCATGAAATTCCAAACTTGATTTGACTTTCTAAAATCCAAGAACTTACACTGATCTATATTAAAATCCATTTGTCATTTCTCAGAACTTCTCCAGCTGATCAAAGTACTGCTGTAATTTCTGAAATTTCTGATAACCTTCCTCACTCTCCATGATGCCGCCTGTTTTAGTGCCAGCTTCAAACTTACAAATCATGCAAGTACATTCTCATCTAAATCATAGATATATGTAATATGTAGTGGTGCCAGCATTAACCCCTGAGGCATTCCACTATTCCAGTCTGACCAGCATGTTTCCAGTATTACTCTCTGCTTCCTACCATCAAGGCAATGTTGTACCTAATTTGCCAGTTCCCCCTCAATTCCATGCGACCTAACCTTCCAGAGCAGCGTACCATGTGGAACCTGATTGAAGGCCTTACTGGAATCCATCCAGACGACGTATACCACCCGGACCTCCTCAACGTTGCTGGCTACTTTTTCAAAGAACTCCAACAAAATTGTGAGTCATGATCTTCCTTGCACAAACTCCTGTGCTGAATTTCATGAAGGGCTTTTGCCCGAAACATCGATTTTCCTGCACGTCGGATGCTGCCTGACCTGCTCTGCTTTTCCAGCACCATTCTAATCTTAGTCTGAACCACACCCTGTCTTTCCAAATGCATGTATATCCAATCTCTCCGAATCTTCTAAAGTAACCTACCCAGTAGATTTTAGGATTACTGGTCTTTAGTTCCCAGGTTTATCTTTGCAGCATTTCTTGAACACGGGCTCAGCATTCACTGTGCTCCAGCCGTCCGGGACCTCATTCGTTGGCCAGCGATGATAGAAAAGAGCCAAGTAGTGCTCCCGCATTTTCTTCTCTATCCACTGATCCTCCTGCTGTATTCCTGAATATAACTGGTCAAGTCCATGAGTTTTTAGAAATACTTTAAAGTCTGCAACATACATCTATTTATTTCAGGTACAAATACCAAAGAGTGAGCAAGTGACTCAATGATGGTTAACATAACAAATTAGAAAATATGTTAATCATAATAAAGTGACTTCAGAAGAATTCCAGCTATTGTGGAAACCTGAGAATTCTCAGAAATTAACGATCCTAAAAAGGACGGCCATGAAACTGTAAAGGAAATCAAAAAGAGAACGTACATGCTAACAAACAGGAACACAAAGACTGCATCAATCTGCGATTTATATTTCAAAGGAAACAAAATAAAAGCAAGGTCAAATGTGGAAATTTGTAATTGGCAGAGGAGACGTCATTGTTGAGAACAGGGAAATGGCCGAGGAATAACCAGTTACTTTGCATCTGTCTTCATGGAGGAAGAGCCAGAAAATCCCCCAGTAATACCAAGTGATCATATCTGACTTCTGGAGCTAAAGACATAAAGTCAATTCATGTCAGAAACAAGGTAGTACTTGAACATGGAGCTGGATTGAGCATTGCTAAGTCTGACGAAACAGATGTACGTCCTATCAAAATGTCGGAAATAAATCACCAATAGTAGTATTAATTGCACTGTCGATGACTGTGTTTTATTTTCCTGTACATTCTGCAGAGACCGGAAACTATTGTGGATAAACGTGATCCAAGAACGACCGACGAATGGAAGGGATCCAAACAGCTACAAAGGGGAAAAGACATAGTGTGGCTAACTGCAGACCAGTTAACTTGACATTTGTAGGGAAACTGCTGGACTCTATTACACAGGATGGCATTTTTGCTATTTAGAAATTAGCAACAACAATGGAGAGAATCAGCATGCATTTCTGATAGAGAAATCATACTTGAGAAACTTCGGAATTGTTCGAAGTTGTTCCTTACAGCATAGATAATGGGGAATAAGTAGAAGTGGTCTAGATTAGATTTTCCGAAGGGTTTCTATAAGAACTCAAAAAACGAGGTTGTAAATGCAATGAATGTGAAGGGTATTTGGAGGAATATATGTAAGTGGAAAGTTAAAGTTTGGTTCGCCTTCATATAAGAGAGTCAGAACATAGATGCAAAGATATGTTGAAGCAGTTTCACAGCGTGTTGGTGGGAATGTACCTGGAGTATTGTGTACAGTTTTGTTGACCGAATCTCAGAAAGAATATACTGACCACAGAGGAAGTGCAATGGACATTCTCCAGATTAATCCCTCAGATGGTGAGATTGCCTGATGAGGAAACTCGGCCTGTGTTCGCTCGAGTTTCAAAGTTTGAGAGTTAGGTCACAGTTATATTTAGAAAATTCACAAAACATATGACAAGTTGAAAATTAACAGAACGCTTCCCTCGCTGTCTATTCCACATTCAGCGCAAATATTGGCAGGATCTGGGACAGGACAGTTAAGACTGCAATAAGGAGGAAATTCTTCACTTGGAGGAGATTAACTAACACGGGGCATGGAAACCTACTGGCTGGCAAGATTAGGAAGAATGTCCTGATATTCTACAAGTGTCTCCAGGAGATCATAATAACCAGGGAACAGGTAGGACTCATTAATGACTTGCCAAGTCGCATCCAAATCAACTTCAGTGGTAGGAGACAGAGGATGGTGGTAGATGGCTGTTTGTGTGAATGGAGGCTAGTGTCCACTGGTTTACCACAGGGATCAGTGCTGTGTCTCTTATTATTTCTGATTCAGAGGTGTTGGTGTTGGACTGGGGTGGACAAAGCTAAAAATTGCATAACACCAGGTTATACTCCAAAAGGTTTATTCGGTGGCACTAGCTTTCGAAGCGCTTAATCAAAGCGCACAATCACCTGAGGAAGATGCAGCACTTTGAAAGCTCGTGCCTACAAATAAATCTGTTGGACTACAAGCTGATGTTTCCTGATTTTAAACCTTATCATAAAGGATGCAGCTGTGAATATGGACGAGGGCTTGGGGTGTCATAAGTAAGTTTGTTATTGATAAGAAGATTGGCCGGACAGTGAAGAGGAGGCCTTATGTTTCAGGAAAATACAGATGGCATGGTCAGATGGTCACATCAATACAGAGAAAGTGGTCAGATGGGTAGATCAATGGCAGATGGAAGATAACCCTGATAAATATGAAGTGATGCACTTTGCAAGAAGGAACCAGACAGGGGAGGACTAAATGAATGACAGCACACCAGGAAGCTCAGAGGGTGCTTCTCCACACGTCCCTGAATGTGACTGGACAGGTTATTGCACAACTTGGGAACGCATAGGGGAGCGTAAACACAGCCTTTATACATCGAAGCATGGATTATAAGAGCTATGCAGAACTTTGGTTAGGCCAAGAGGGAAGAGTGTGTGCAGTTATGGGGGCCACATTACAGGAAGGATGTGATTGTACTGGAGGGAGTGCAGAGGAGATTCACCAGGATGTTCCCTGGGATGGAGTATATCAGCTATGGAAAGAAGCTGGATAAGCTCAGGTTGTTTACTTTGGAGCAGAAAAGGCTGGGGAGGATGTGAATTAGAAGGATAAGATTCAGGGTGGATAGACAGCAGCTGTTCCTTTTAGTCAAAGGGCCACATTTTTAAAGTGAAGGGTTTGAGGTTTAGTGAGGATTTGAGGACTGTTTTTCACCCAGGGTTTGTGGGGTCTGGAATGCACAGCTTGAGAGGGGAGTTGTCATAGTAAACTCAAAATCTTTAGAAAATACATGGTTGTGCAGTTGGAATGCCATACGATTCAGAGCTACGGGTCTTGTGTCGGAACGTGGGCCGAATGTAGGTTGTGTTGTATTTCTGATGGAACAGAGACTGTGCTTCTGTTATTGTATGGATTTCGGAGGTCAATCGTCGAGTAGCTTAAGATAAGAATTGATGGGTTTCTGAAGAATATCTTACCAAAGTATGTAAGAGAGAACTTGTAATATCTTCTGAAAATATGTCAATGGCAAAATTAACAGAAAACGTTGCAGCTTTAGAACATAGAACATAGAACAATACAGCACAGAACAGGCCCTTCGGCCCACGATGTTGTGCCGAACTTCTAACCTAGATTAAGCACCCATCCATGTACCTATCCAAATGCCGCTTAAAGGTCGCCAATGATTCTGACTCTACCACTCCCACGGGCAGCGCATTTCATGCCCCCACCATTGTCTGGGAAAAGAACCCACCCCTGACATCTCCCCTATACCTTCCACCCTTCACCTTAAATTTATGTCCCCTTGTAACACTCTGTTGTACCCGGGGAAAAAGTTTCTGACTGTCTACTCTATCTATTCCTCTGATCATCTAATAAACCTCTATCAAGTCACCCCTCATCCTTCGCCGTTCCAACGAGAAAAGGCCGAGAACTCTCAACCTATCCTCATACGACCTACTCTCCATTCCAGGCAACATCCTGGTACATCTTCTCTGCACCCTCTCCAAAGCTTCCACATCTTTCCTAAAGTGAGGCGACCAGAACTGCACACAGTACTCCAACTGTGGCCTAACCAAAGTCCTGTACAGCTGCAACATCACTTCACGACTCTTGAATTCAATCCCTCTGCTAATGAAAGATAATACTCCATAGACCTTCCTACAAACTCTATCCACCTGAGTGGCAACCTTCAAAGATCTATGTACATAGACCCCAAGATCCCTCTGTTCGTCCACCTGACTAAGAACCCTACCATTAACCCTGTATTCCGCATTCTTATTTGTTCTTCCAAAATGGACAACCTCACACTTGGCAGGGTTGAACTCCATCTGCCACTCCTCAGCCCAGCTCTGCATCATATCTAAGTCCCTCTGCAGCCGACAACAGCCCTCCTCACTGTCCACAACTCCACCTATCTTCGTATCATCTGCAAATTTACTGACCCAAACTTCGACTCCCTCATCTAAGTGATTAATAAAAATTACAAACAGCAGAGGAACCAGAACTGATCCCTGCGGAACTCCACTTGTAACTGGGCTCCAGGCTGAATATTTACCATCTACCAGCACGCTCTGCTTTCGACCGGTCAGCCAGTTTTCTATCCAATTGGCCAAATTTTCCTCTATCCCATGCCTCCTGACTTTCCGCATAAGCCTACCATGGGGAATCTTATCAAATGCCTTACTAAAATCCATGTACACTACATCCACTGCTCTACCCTCATCCACATGCTTGGTCACCTCCTCGAAGAATTCAATAAGACTTGTAAGGCAAGACCTACCCTTCACAAATCCGTGCTGGCTGTCCCTAATCAAGCAGTGTCTTTCCAGACACTCGTACATCCTATCCCTTTCCATTACTTTGCCTACCACAGAAGTAAGACTAACTGGCCTGTCATTCCCGGGGTTATCCCTATTCCCTTTTTTGAACAGGGGCACAACATTCGCTACTCTCCAGTCCCCTGGTACCACCCCCGTTGCCAGTGAAGACGAGAAGATCATTGCCAACGGTACTGCAATTTCCTCTCTTGCTTCCCACATAATCCTTGGATATATCCCGTCAGGACCGGGGGACTTGTCTATCCTCAAGTTGGGCAAAATGTCCAACACATCTTCCTTCCTAACAGGTATCTCTTCTATCTTAACAGTCCGTTTCACACTCTCCTCTTCAACAATACGGTCCCTCTCGTTCGTAAATACTGAAGAGAAGTACTTGTTCAAGACCTCTCCTATCTCTTCCGACTCAATGCACAGTCTCCCACTACTGTCCTTGATCGGACCTACCCTCGTTCTCGTCATTCTCAGGTTTCTCACATACGCATAAAATGCCTTGGGGTTATCCTTGATCCTATCACCAAGGATTTTTCATGCCCTCTCTTAGCTCTCCTAATCCCTTTCTTCAGGTCCCTTCTGGCTATCCTGTATCCCTCCACTGCTCTGTCTGAACCCTGTTTCCTCAACCTTATGTAAGCTTCCTTCTTCCTCTTTACTAGACATTCAACCTCCCTCGTCAACCAAGGCTCCCTCACACGACCATTTCTTTCCTGCCTGATAGGTACATACATATCATGGACACGTCGTATCTGCTCTTTGAAAAATTTACACATTTCCACCACATCCTTCCCTGACAACCTATGCTCCCAACGTATGCTCCTCTAATCCTGTCTTACAGCATCGTAATTTCCCTTCCCCCAATTATAAAATCTTCCTTGTTGTGCGCACCTATCTCTCTCCATAACCAAAGTGAAAGTCACAGAACTGTGGTCACCATCACCAAAATGTTCACCCACTAACAAGCCCACCACTTGTCCCGGTTCATTACCGAGTACCAAATCCAATATGGCCTCCCCTCTGGTTGGACAATCTACATACTGCGTTAGAAAAGCTTCCTGGACACACTGCACAAACACCGCCCCATCCAATCTACTTGATCTAAAGAGCTTCCAATCAATATTTGGGAAGTTGAAGTCGCCCATGACTACGACCGTGTGGCTTCTGCACCTTTCCAAAATCTGTTTCCCAATCTGTTTCTCCACATCTTTGCTGCTCTTGGGGGGCCTATATAGTAAACACCCAACAAGGTGACTGCACCTTTCCTATTTCTGACTTCAGCCCATACTACCTCCAGAGGCAGATCCCCCTCAAACTTCCTTTCTGTAGCCGTTATACCATTTCTAATTAGCAATGCCACCCCCCTCCTTTTTTACCACCCTCCCTAATCTTACTGAAACATCTGTAACCAGGAACCTCCAACAGCCATTCCTGTCCCTCATCTATCCATGTTTCCGTGATGGCCACAACATCGTAGTACCAGTTACCGATCCACGCCTTAAGTTTACCCACCTTATTTCTGATAGTCCTTGCGTTGAAGTATACGCACTTGAGCCCATCTCTGTGTCTGCAAGTAGTCCCTGTCAGTGCTACCTTCTCCACAGCCTCCCTACAGTCTTGGGCATCCTGACACACAGCTCACTTACTTGCTGGACTACAAGTCCGGATCCCATCCCCCTGCCAAATTAGTTTAAACCCCACCGAAAAGTGCTAGCAAACCTACCCCCCAGGATATTGGTGCCCTTCTGGTTCAGGTGCAACCCGTCCTGTTTGTATAGGTCCCACCTTCCCCAGAATGCAGTCCAATTGTCCAAATACCTGAAGCCCTCCCTCCTACACCATCCTTGCAGCCACGTGTTCAACTGCACTCTCTCCCTATTCTTTGCCTCACTGTCACGTGGCACCGGCAACAACCCAGAGATGACGACTCTGTATGTCCTAGCTTTTAGCTTCCAGCCTAACTCCTTGAGCTCTTGAATGACCTCCCCACCCCTCTTCCTACCTTTATCATTGGTGCCAATGTGTACTACGACTTCTGGCTGCACACCCTCCCCCTTAAGGATTCTGAAGACACGGTCTGAGACGCCTCGGACCATAGCACTCGGGAGGCAACAAACCATCTGAGAGTCTCGCCCATGTCCACAGAACCGCCTGTCCGTCCCTCTAACTAGAGAGTCCCCTATAACTAGCGCTCTCCTCCTCTCCACCTTTCCCTTCTGAGTCTCAGAGCCACAGACCCCTTCACTGCAGCTTACACCTGCAAGGCTGTCCCCCAAAGAGTTTCCAAAGCTGTATACTTATTTTTTAGGGGAACGACCACAGGGGAACCCTGCACTGCCTGCTTCTTCTCCTTCCCACCTCTAACAGTCTGATACCAGAGAATTGAGGACAGGGAAATAACAGATCAATGGAGCAAATACTTCAGTTAGGCCTTCACAGAAGATAAAAAAAAATCTTCCTAGAAATACTGGAGAACTTTAGTCTGGTGAGAAAAAGGGAATAGCAACTAAATTAGCAATTAAACAGTTTTAGAGAAACATATTGGAGTGAAATTAATGGGCAAAGACAAAGTCAACAGAGATTTATGAAATGGGAATCATATTTGAGAAAGTGGTTTTTAACAAAATTATGAGAAGGTATCAATGCAATACGATTGGAATCTCAGAAAGATTTTTGATAAAGCCCCAAGCCTATTGTGCAAATTCAAATCCAGTGGGACTGGGGCTAATATATGGTCATGGTTTTAGAATGGAAGAGCTGGCAGGAAAGAATGAGTAAGAATAGAACAATGTTTTTTTTAATGGAGCACTTCGAGGATATAACTAGGATATATTGAGATTTGACATCACCTATTCCCAATACACATCATATCGTTGGTTGAGGGGCTCATATGCTATATTCCCCAGTCTGCTGACAGTACTAAACGATGTCAGCTTGTGAGTGGATGAGGAGGATGAGGAGGATGAGATTCCAAGATGATTGAGATATGTGGAGAGACTGGGCAAATACGTGATAGATGGAGAGCAATCGGAGAGATGAGATGTTGTACACTTTGATGGGAACGATAGAATGGTATCCTATCATTTGCAAAGGGAGTGGTTGAAAAACGTTGATCTATAAATGAACTTAAGCTGCATTTTAATTTTATTTCTGCGCAGCCCTCCGAGTCCATGTATGGCAGTGAGTTCTGAAGCCAGAAGTCAATACTAGGAATAGCATTGGCACGCTGACCAGTGTATATATATCCAACAAGTGGGGAGCTGTAACATTGAAAACGATCTGTATGTCCCTGTACATCAATCAGTGAAAGTAATATTCTAGGAGCAGAAAGCAGGTAGGCAGAGAAATGGTGTATTCACCTTCATTTCAGGGAGATTTGAATACAGGAGTAAGAGTGATTTACTGCAGCTGTATAGAGCTTTGGTGGGGTCCCATCTCGAACATTGTGCAATATTGTCCGCCATTGCTCCTCCACTGTCATCCCTGCTAAGGTATTGCACGATTGAAATTTGGCCAGCCCCTCCCTCATAGCTCCATAGTTCCCTTTATTCAACTGAAATATTGTCACTTTCGATTGTACCCTCTCCCTTTCAAATTGCAGATTGAAACTTATTGTATTATGGTCATTACTTCCTATGGCTCCTTTACTTCGAGGTCCCTGATCAATTCTGGTTCGTTGTACAATACCAGATCCAGAATTGCCTTCTCCCTGGTCGGCTCCAGCACCAGCTGCTCTAAGAATCCATCTCTGAGGCACTCCACGAAGTCTCTTTCTTGAGGTCCAATACCATCCTGATTCTCCCAGTCTACCTGCATGTTGAAATCCCCCATAACAACTGTAGTAACATCTTTACAACAGGTCAATTTCAGCTCCTGATTCAACTTACATCCGACATCGAGACTACTGTTTGGGGCCTGTAGATAATACTCAAGATGGTCTTTTTACCCTTAGAATTTCTCAGCTCTATCTATACTGACTCTACATCCCCTGATTCTAGGTCCCCCCGCGCAAGGGACTGCATATCATCCCTTACCAACAAGGCCACCTCACCCCCTCTGCCCGTCAGTCTGTTCTTACGAAAGCACGTGTAGCCTTGAATATTCATTTCCCAGGCCCTGTCCAGTTGAAGCCACATCTCAGTTATCCCCATAATATCGTATCTGCCAATTTCCAAAAGAGCGTCAAGATCATCCATCTTATTTCTAATGCTTCGTGCATTCATATATAGTATTTTTAATTTGTTGCTATCCTCACCCTTCCCAAAAACTCCTATTTCACTCAACCTTACACCATGATCCCCTTTTGAGTTTTCTGCGTCATTGATAAAGTTGTCTTTGTTGACTTCCCTTTTTCTAACTTTCCCTTCAATTTCCTTCTCAAACGTCCAGTTTGTCCCCTCCCCCCAGCTACTTAGTTTAAATGCAGCTGTGTTGCAATAGCAAACCTGCCTGCGAGAATGCTGGTCCCCCAACCTATTAAGGTGCAAACCGTCTCTCTTGTATAATTTATGCTTACCACAAAACATACCCCAGTGATCCAAGAATTTACATCCTTGCTTCCTGTGCCAGTTCCTCAGCCACACGGTCAAGTCCATTATCACCCTGTTTCTGGCCTCACCAGCCGGAGGAAATATATCAAACTCTGACAGTGTGAGACAGATTGGAACCAGGGATGATCGTTCACTTTAAAGAAAACAGTCAAATCGTATTTAATACACAAGCGTTATCAAAGAACTGCGTGTATATTGAATTGAGAAACAAACTTGATGGGCCAAAAGCACTACATCCGTTCTCGAATTATATTTCACAATGTTTAAACATATTTTGGGATATGAACATTGTATGGGGAAAACTGCATTGAGGAGATGTGCGGCCCTGAACTAGCATGAGGAAAGCTCGACGTAATGAATGACCTCCTCCTTTCCCGATGTTTGTGTGCAGTCTGTGGGAAAGCTCTGTAAATGTTGTCACAAGTTCTCAGATGTTAGGAAGGAGGCCTCTGCAGGATCGATAGGATTGTGTTTCCGATTCCCTTTTCTGATAACGAGGCTGGTGCCGGGTGTTCTGTCCGGGTTTATCCTTTGAGACCTCAGAGCAGTTTGATACAATAGAGTGTCTTGCTTGACCGTTTCAGATACCATTGAAAAGTTGATCACATGTATCTGGAGTCACTTTTAGGCCACACTAGGAAAGCACGGGAGACTCACTTCCTGAAAGTACATTGGGGAAGGAGATCGATGTTTACAATCAACATTGGACACAAGATGACTATTACTGACACCAAATTTTCGGACTCGATATTTTATTAATTGTTTCTAGCTTCCACCAGCTGCTGGAGCATTGACCTGGTCTGGATTCGTAATCCAATGATATTTCCACAACTGCACCATCTCCACATGGGGACATATCGGAAACCACACTGAGCACGTTATTTCTGTGCTTCTTGACAGCTCTGTCAAAAAGAATTCCCACCAATTTAACTGTCGTGATGGGAGTTCGAGGTGGTAATTGGTCAGATTGTAATTATTCTCCTCTTCGGGGACTGGACATAGCTTAGTAATTTTCCACACTGGCAGGGAGATGTCATAGTTGGATCTGGAATGAAACAGCTTCCCCAGGGACGCGGCTTGTTGTGCAGCACAAGTCTTCAGTCCCATTGCAGGAATGGTTTCAGGGCCCATTGCCTTTGTCATATCTACTGTGTCCAGCTGTTCCTTCACGTCACATACAGCAAATCGAATTGCTTGAAGACTGGCATCTGTGAGTCTGTGGGCATCATGATGAGTGTGAGTTGGATCATCCAGTCAACACCGCAGGCTGAGGGTAGTGCAGACACCATATCCTTGACTTTTTTTCACTGATTTAGAGTTGTTCCTATATTTAGGATGAGGATATTTATGGCGTCCTCTGCTCCAATAAATTGTTTAATAATCCATCGACATTTATGATTGGATTTAGCAGGACGACAGAGCCTAGATCCGATCTGTTAGTCTTGGGATCATTTCCCCTTCTCCATCAGAAGTTATTTCTGCTGTTTGGAATGCAACCAGTCATGTGTGGGTTGTCAACAGGTTTAGGTGCACGTGATTTCGAAGTTGGCATTAGCCCTGTATTCAGTGACCTAACCTGGTTTCTGATGCGGTAACACTTCCATTTTCATATTCTCATTCTTCTGGGGGCATCTCTCTGGTGTCACACCTCCAATTTGTTACTTTATCTCAATCCATTTAAGGTAATAATCTAAATCGTTTCTTTTCCACAATGTCAACTTCGGTATTTGAAATGAATGTGTTTCCCTCTGTTTTTCTCCCTGACATGATGAAGAGCTCTGTCGTGTCAGTGATGTCAGTCTTATGCAGTTTTAGAATGTAGGAACTTGTACACCATGCATTATCGTTCAGTCCCCAGTGTACGGCTCTCCATGTTGGACAGGATGTTTGAGCATCATTGACATCCTTCTTTGGAAATTGTCCAAAAACAGAAATTGCTGAAGAAATTACTGAAAATGTTGCAGAATCTTCTGGAATGAATGCAGAGTTGAACGTTCAGGTCCAGTGACCCTTTACAAAGCTCCCAGTTTTTCAAGCAATTTTTGTATTTTTATTTCAAGTAGCCATAGTTATTTGTTTTAGTGAAAAATTATTCTGTGCCTATTCATTTCTGGAGAAACTCACCAGGTCTGTCAGCATCTGCAGAGACTGAGAAAAAGCGTTAGCATTTCAAGCCCAGTGTGACACTTCTTCAGAACTGAAAAGAATTGGAAACTGGGATTTTTAATCCCTTGTCAGAGGTGGAGGATGGGTGACAGGGAAAAGAGGGTGTGGCAAAGATTAACGGGCTTTTAGCAGTCGTGAACGAGGGGATGATGTAAAATGTGTTTAATTTAACGTGTGAATGGGGGAAATTGGTTCTCTCAATTGAGTGCAAGATAAAGAAGACACAACCACATAAGGTCATGGGGCGGCCAGGAGGGAGAATGTTGACTATGTGGTATTATATAGATCTGGCCATAGATACGTTTTCACTGTCGAGATCATCACCTCCTTTAGACAAAGGAATCCAGGTGTTTGACTTCTTATTGGCACTAGTAAGCGTTTCATGCTGTCTTAGTATTGTAATATGGAGAAAAACAAATCACCATATGAAGTTTGGGCTGAGTATTGTTTACCTGTCATGTTTAATATTGTTTAAATTTTCAGTGCTTATCTTTAAATGCTTGTTCTTGAAATTAGTATCAGATGGAGTGTAGGAGGTTGGGTGGTGACATTGTAAAAGCTTCTAAAATCATTAGAGATATGGATAGGGTGAACAGCCAAGATCTTTCCAACGGCATGGGGGAGTAAAGCCATAGAAGGTACAGGTTTAAGGTGAAAGAGGAAAGATTTAAAAGGAACGAAGGGGCAACTTTTTTACACACTGGGTGGTTGGGTGGTTGGGTATGGAATGAGCTGTCAGAGGAAGTGTGGCAGATGCCAGTACAGCTACAACATTTAAAACTCATTTGAACCAACATATGAATGGGAAATATTTCGAGGCATATGGACCAAATGAAAGCAGGTGGGACGAGCTTAATTTGGAAAACTTGGCCAGCATGGACATTTAGAAAAGCTTCACGCAGGGTCCGAGTGGGTTTGTGAAAGGGAAATGATATTTTGCCCTGTAAAATCATGCAAAGTATTTCTGGAGATGCCTGAGAATGTAACAAGCAGACTTGATAAAGAGGATCTGGTCGACACCAGGCTTTCCAGAGATTTTCCACAAGGTATTACAAAATAAAAGTTCTTACACATGAGAGAAGGTCGTAGGATGATGGATAATGTATTAACATGGGATGATGATGGATTCGCATATAGAAATCGGAGAGTCAGGATTAATGAATCTTCATGATAAAGCTGTATCTGCTGGAGTACCACAGGTATGAGTCCGATGGCATCAGTTATTTACAATCTATACTGATAGCCTGAAGAAGGGTGTTGAGTGCAACATAACATCCGAGTTTGTGGATGACACTGAGAACCAAAGGCAGGCTGATATTTAATGGAGAGGACTCCCAATAAAAGAGCAGTACACAAGGATTGGAGTCTACCGGTGTATGAAACATAAAAGTCAGCATGCTGTGCAGCAAGTAACTGGGTTGGTTCAAAAGATGGGCGGCACGGTGGCACAGTGGTTAGCACTGTTGCCTCACAGTGCCAGAGACCCGGGTTCAATCCCTGACTCCGGCGACTGACTGTGTGGAGTTTGCACGTTCTCCCCGTGTCTGTGTGGGTTTCCTCAGGGTGCTCCGGTTTCCTCCCTCAGTCCAAAGATGTGCAGGTCAGGTGAATTGGCCATGCTAAATTGCCCGTAGTGTGAGGTAAAGGGGTAAATGTAGGGGAATGGGTGGGTTGCGCTTCAGTGGGTCGGTGTGGACTTATTGGGCCGAAGGGCCTGTTTCCACACTGTAAGTAATCTAATCTAATGGGTTCCTGGGACGAAAGGTTTGTGTTAATGATTATCTCTAAAATGGTGAGGCGATCATTCATTGGGGTTTAAATGAATGAGGAGTGATACTGCTGAAAAATACAAGACACAGAGAGGGGTTGACACTGTAGATGTTGAGAAGTTGTTACCATTCCTGGATGGAGTCCCAAACTTGAGGACATAGATACCAAATATGGAACATCAGTCTGAGATGCAAAGTGATGTCTTCTCTCAGAAGGTAGTGAATGTCTGGAATTCCCGAACCCGGAGAGGTGTGGAGGGACAACAAATTTGGACTATACAAACACCCAGCGGGTATATATAACTCATTCACTCTCCTCAAGGAGTCGGCAAGAAAGTGGAGTCGAGTCCTGAAGTAGATCAGCCATGTTCGTATTTAATGACAGGGCAAGCTTGACGGGCCGAATAGCCTACTGTTGTTCCTACTGTTATTAATTTCACATGTTATACTTTTGGAAAGTAACTGGTTATTTTCCTGGAAGTTGTGTTGTGTAATGCTACATTCAGATGAGCAGAGGATTTGTTTGAGTTTACCCTGGGTGGGGTATGGGGGCTGAAGTCACAGTGAATCTGGGTCTGGGACATGGCTTAAATTTGGAGCAGAAGTTACAGAGATGGGAAGCATGGAAACAGGGATTGGGGGTGAGGGTCACTTCCTGATCCAGGCTAGATTTTCCAAGTAAACTTCCAAAACTACACCTAACCATCGGAGTGGCCTCGATTTGCAGGTCCAAAGGGCTGAATGGAACATCAGAACACAGGGCTGATGGATAGGACTGGGCCATTCGGCCCTTTGACACTACCCCACCAGTAAATGCGATCGTGGCTCATCTCATTGTGGTCCCAGCTGCACTTTTCTCTCCATGCACCATTATCCCTGATTCACCTGTCTGTGGAAAATCAGATGAAGCCACCCTCGATATAATATACAGCTTCAGCCATCCCAACCTTCTGGGAAAGAGGATTTCCACTTGACTGAATTCCCACTTTGTGAATTTCTTCTCACTCCATTTGTGACTGAGGATGAAGGGTATCACTATTTCCTTTTCTCGTCCCAATCCTCCACGGCTCACAACAAATTTTAAATGTAACCAGGTTGGTGATATGGCCGATGATAAAGGTCACAGAGTGCGTTAGGTTCAGTGATAAGAAGTCAGGCAGATGTCTTTAATCAGCCACAAGTTATTAACAGAACTAACGGAGGAGTATGGTGGATCTGTGGGTGGCACTGCTTCCTCACATCACCAAGGAGCTGGGTTCGATTCCAACCGCGGGCAACCCTCTATGTGGAGTTTGAACATTCTCCCCGTGACCGTGTGGGTTTCCTCTCAGTGCTCCAGTTTCCTGCCACAGTCCAAAGATATGCAGTTTAAAGTGGATTGCCCATAGTGCCCAGGGATGTGTAGGATAGGTGGGTTAGTTATGGGAAATGTAGGGTTACATGGATAAGGTCGGGGGCCACGTCCAGGTAGGATGCTGTTTGGTGCATCAGTGCGGACTTAATGGACGGAATGTCCTGCCTCCACACTGCAGAGGTTCTGTGACAATGACAACAAATTTGGCCTGTACAAACACCCAGCGGGTATATACCTAATCCACACTTATCATGGTCTTGTATGTTTCATTCTCATTCCAAGAGTACCCTGTTAAAGCCTTCATAATATAAGCCCTTCACCCCAGGAATATGTGCAATGAAACATCTCTGAACTGCTTTCAATGTAATTATATCCTTTCTCAGATAAGTAGACACAAAAGAAAATCTCACACTCAGATCATAAAGTTTATATTTGTTTTCTCAAAATGCTGAGAATCTTTGGAACACTCTTCCCCACAGACCGTTGGAGGCAGAAATATTGAATATTTTTGAGGCACCGACAGAAGGTTAATAAATAACAACAGAGTCAAGGATTATCGAGGAATGGGCAGCAATTTGCAGTGTAGGGGAAAATGTAGACAGTGGTATCAAATTACACGGGTCCGGAACATCCAGGAATATAATGCAAAATGAAATGATAATATCGATAAAACATTAAGGGGGAATCCAAGATACCGGAGATCCGGAAGGTCTGTTTTGCTGGGCTCTGCATCACAGCACGGGCAAAGTGGTTCTCTAACCCATCCCATCCCAGCCATTTACGTAAAATTCAACACTAAAAGAGCGATAGACTCTTTACTAATCCCGTTTTATCAAGTGGAAATGACAAAACATGGGAAAGGATCAAGTAAGTCCCAACATGTGGTGCACCCGTCAGAAGCATCGAGCATGCCTGAGGCTGTCGCTGCAACCCACTCTGCTCGTTCCATAGACCCAGTTACTCACCAGGCCTTGGTCATTGAGTTCACCAAGTTATGTGAAATGATTGAAGTAATGATTGAAGAAGGGTTCAGCAGAGGCTAGATCCGCTCTCAGCCGTGCTCCAAAAACATGAGCAGCAACATGACAGCCTTGGAAACAGAACAGATTATGCCAAGCCCCGAACTGCAGCGACAGAGACCGCGATCAGTTCCTTTCAGGAGAGGATCCTCGCCTTTGAAAAGCAGGTCCATACCTTACCTGAACATGACGACCACCTCGAGAACAGGGATAGGATGAAGAATGTTCACATCGTCAGTTTGCTGGACCGGATGGAAGGTGGTCAGCCAGTGAGATTATTGAGAACTGGCTGCAGCGATTCCTTCACTTCAAAACTGAAAAAGGGGCAGGTGAAGACTGAAACAGTTAATCGAGTTATGGTGCGGAGGTCAGACTCAGACCAACGCCTTCGCCCTGTCCTTCTGCGGTTACATAGTTATGGGGATAAACAAAGGCAGCTGGAATCTTCCAGAACCCAGGGGAAAAATCCAATGGCTTTAATTCACGAGGGCTCCAGGATTATGATCTTTCAGGACTTTTCAACGGCGGTGATTCAGGAAAGAAAATCTTTTGATGACATCAAGAGAAGAGGAAGGGAACTCGGAGTCAGTATTCCTTAATATCCCAGCGGTGCTCCGTATTGCTTTCAATGGATCCATACACTCGTCTGACTCTCCAGAGAAAGCAAAAACTTTGTGGACATTTTAAAGTAAGATGGATGTTTAGATAATCATGTTTCTCTCTTAAAGAAATTTCCTTGGATTTTTCTGGTATTAAGCAGTGTTAAATTATCGTCGGGGATGGGTAGAGTACTCACTTTTAACTTCTTCATTAGTATTACTACTCTTATTGTCTCTCCTTGCTTGCGTCTGGGGTGCGACTCAAGCTGGAGCGGGTTACAGAGGTAGTTGTGTTGACTAAATACCGACCAAAGGGCAGTTGAAGCCCGATTTTTGTCGTTAGTTGCCCTGGATGTCATATTGGTAGCAGGCAGAAGATGAAGTTTTGGGGTATGTAACCGTCCCCACTGGACGGGCGTGGTTGGGGGGTGGGAAATTCCCTATGGAGTGTCATTGGCACGTTGGATTTTGTTTCATTTTATGGGTTTTTTTGTGTGTTTAGTTTTGGAACATTTTGAGAGCTTGTTAGATGTCGTAGTCTTAGTTCGTGTTGTTTTTAAGCTCTATGAGTCATTTTACATTCATGATCAGTGATGTATAATTCGATTTCTTCCTCTCTAAAGCTCAAATGTTGCTACAGTTGATAATGATGTGCTTAAATGGTGTGCCTGGAACAAAAAGCGGAGCCATCTTCCAGTCAAGAGGAAGAATGTACTTTCTAGTTTTAGAAAGGAGAGGGTGGATGTTGACCTATTGCAGGCGATGCACCTTGATGACAAGGAACATTTGACATTACAGCAGGGCGGGTTTGATCGGATTTATTTCTCGTTTTATTAATAGTAGGAGTAGGGGAGAAGCCATATTGGATAGGAAGAATCTTCCAGTTAAATTACTAGATTACATTAGACATTCATAGGAGGATCATAATCCCCAAACCCTTGAACTGTGGGAAAGAGTACAGTATTTTGAATGGTTATTGCCTCCCGGCGCACCCTCTAAAACCGTGGTAGATGCATTTTCCAATTTAAGTTATTTTGTCTCATGGTGCATTAGTGTGGATGGTTTCAATTGTCTTATGGACCCCACAGTGGACAGAATGTCCAAAGGTCACCCAATACCCTCGTCATAATGTAAACAATTAGTTGATTCTTGTGCAGAACTAGAACTGGTGGATGCCTAGAGGCAGATCCACATTACAATTAGGGATTTTATTTTCTCCTATAACCCTGCAACAATCTTAAATTCGGTGGCGTCCTGCACATTTGGGAAAATTACCATTTCTGACCATGAAGAAGTATAACAGTTTCGAGACGCTGGCGAATGGATCCTTTTTTTCTTAAGGCTAGTTAGTTCATTGAGTATTTCTGTAAAGATTTCAGATCTTTGTTAGCCATTAATGCAGATTCAACCAGTAACCCATCCATTCTATGTGAAACTACTAACGCTCATGCCAAGGAAATATTTATTCATCAGGAAGCGGCAGAAGGGGGAGCAGGAACGCTGGCTTGAGGCACAGCTGAGGACAGCCGAGAGGGCATACTGTGATAGCCCCTCAGTGCCTAATCTACAGAGGATTACAACGCTTCGGTCTACCATGAATTCCTCGCTCACACAGACAGCCAGGAATGAACTTACTTTTGAATAAGAAAGGCTGTTTAAACATAGTGATAAGCCAGGCAAGTATTTAGCCTAACTTGCCAGGAAAATGAGCGCCCCCTCAATCCATTACCTCAATTAGGGAATGTACTGGGATCTTTCCCTCCGATTCCAAAAAGATTAATGCAGCCTGTCCGAGAATTTTCTCCGAATTATTTCAGACTGAACATTTTGAGGATAGATGGATTAATATGGAGTCATTTTCAAGAACCTGTGTCTTCCAGGAGTAACCCCTGAATAAGTGTTGTGCCTTAATGTACCATTGTCAGCGCAGGAGGGTGTGAAGCAGCTTCAGAATGTAAAGGTGCACGTTCCTGACGGATTTCTGAGTGAATTTTATAAATAATTTATAAACCTATTGTCACGGCTGATGTTTAACATGTTCTGTCACTCATACAGTCACGAACCCCTCCCTCCATCCTTTAGAGAGGCTCATATCTCTCTGATGCTTAACGATGGAAGACCCTGGAGGATTGTGCTTCTTACACGCCGATCTCACTTTTAAATGTTGGTTTCAAAATCCCGTCTGTGACCTGTACATTAAGGTGGAAACTTTGCTGCCTTCCGTTACCAAAGAGGACCAAGCATGCTTTATAAAGGGCCACAGATCTTCCTGCAATGTGAAGAGTTTACTCAATATGATCCAAGAGTGTCAACAACAATCTGTCCAGGGATTAATGATCTCTTTAGATGAGAGAAGGCATTTGTTTGGGTTGAGTGGCCGGATCTCTTCTGTACATTAGAATGGTTTGGTCTATGCAAGTTTTTATCAAGTGGGTGAGGGTCCTTTACCGTGATCCTCTGGCTGCGGTTCTCACTAATGGTGTGGCCAACCAGAAATATTAATATTTCTCAAGGCAGCCGACAAGGTTATCACCTTTCACCATGGTTGTTTACGTTGTGGATTGAACCACTGGCGGAGGCCATCCGTAGGGATGCCAACATATCTGCCCCAGAAGTAGGATAGAAGTCACATAAGATTACATTGTATGTTTTTTTATCAAATTCCGCAATTTCGGTAGTTCATGTGATGCAATTCATTGATTCGCTTGTTGACTTTCCGGGCAATAAGATTAATTTTACAAGGTTGGAGGCCATGCCTATGGGAGGTCTTAGGGAAATACCTGATACTGAGGCCAAATTCTGGTTTCCTTTTAAACGGTCACTGGGGTGGTTTCCCTATTTCAGTATATTCATTGCATCTGTCTTTGATAATTTATTTAACGTGTACTGTATCCATTTGTTTGACAAAATTAAACAAGACCTTCAAAGATGGGAGGCATTTCCAATATCCTGGTTCGGTCGGATAGCTGTTATTAAAATGAATGTAGGGGTAAATGTAGGGGAATGGGTCTGAGTGGGTTGCGCCTCGGCGAATTAGTGTGGACTTGTTGGGCCGAAGGGCCTGTTTGCAAACTTTGAGTAAACTAAGATGAGTTTTAGAAAAAAATGGCTGGTTTAGCTCTTTTATTTGGCACCATAAGTGATTCTTTATCAAGCTAACAAAATTGCAACTGCCCCACAGATTTTGGGGAGTTGATCTCCCAGATTAAAAGCAATCAATTAATTTTTTTTCATCCTATGTGAGTGTCTGGGCCACTGAGGTCTCGGCATCAATACGGCTAGACATTGAGCCCTCTCAGACAAAGTGAACCCTTATTAGTCTGTTGTTCTTAGATAAAATGACAACGTTTATGGAGTATTGTCATAAACTAATGATGATCAATACTGTTAAAACTTTAAGGACAATGCGTCAGAACGAGGGCAATACAGACAAAACCATGTTTCTTACCCCTCTAATTGATATACCAGGTTGTCAACCGGGGATGATGGATTCCAGGTTTAAACTATGGGCAGCGAGGGTGTACCTTGCTTGAGTGATTTAGAATTAGTAGAATCCCTACAGTGTGGAAACAGGTCATTGGGCCCAGCAAGACCACTTCGACCCTCCGAAGAGTAACCCACCCTCACCCATTCCCCTACCATCTTATATTTACCCTGATTAATGCCCCAATTATAGATCCTGGAACACTATGAGCGATTTCGCAATGGCCAATTCATCGAACCTGCACATCTTTGTAACTGTTGGAGGAAACCTACGCATACACAGTTGAGAATATACGAAGTCCACACAGCCAGTCACCCAAAGCTGGAACCAAACCCGTGACCCTGGTACTGTGAATCAGTGCAAACCACTGAGCCACCACGTGTTACTTGAGGGAGAAACAATGATATCATTTGGTCAAATAACTCGTTAAGTATGGACTACCTAGTAGAGACTTCTTCTGGGTTTTTTTCCAAATTAGAGATTTGATTTAAAAAATGTAACCGAGACTGATAGATCCGATACAGAGAAGTGGGTTCTTTTTGCTAAGAATACACTCTCTGTCAGTACCCTTTACCATCAGTTGGATAATGTCCCCTCAGACAAGACTGTGCAGCTTCGTGACGTCTGTGCGAGAGAGTTGAGGGTTTAGATCTCTTCGGAGACATTTGAGGATATTTGTGAAAATGCTCGAAGGATTTTGATCTGTAACAGGACACATTGCATGCAGTTGTAAATTCTTCATAGGGTCAATCTGACACCAGTGTTTCTCTCAAAATTCAAATTGGGATTATCTTCAGCATGTCCTAAATGCAGAATGACAACAGCACTCTTGCTCATTGCATAATGTCCTGCTGCAGGCTTCATATATATTGGAGCACTGTGTTAGATTTGACAGAGTGGGCCTTGGGGACCGAATTGGAGATGGACCCGGTTTCTCTTTCCTGGGCCTGCCCAGAGTATCTTACGCATGGGAAAAAAATCCTTACTTTCTGTGCTAGGAAACTTATTCTGTTGTGTTGGATGTCTGAAAACTCCTCGGGGCTGTTGGTCTTTGTAAGCTCCTCATGGAAAATATCCCTTTGGACTTTCTCATCAGTATGGTGCACCAAAAAAACAGAGATTAGTATAAGTCATAGAGTCAGAGAGATGTAAAGCATGGAAACCTTCGGTCAAAGCCATCCTTGCCGACCACATATCCCAAACCAATGTGGTCCCACCTGCCAGCACCCGGCCCAAAACCCTCCAAACCCTTCGTATTCATATACCCATCCAAATGCTTCTTAAATGTTGCACTTATATCAGCCTCCCCCACCTCACCGGGCAGCTCATTCCATACACGTGCTACCCGCTGTTTGAAATAATTGCCCCGAAGGTCTCTTTTATCTCTTTCCCCTCTCACCCTAAACCTATGCCCTCTCGTGCTGGACTCCCCGACCCCAGGGAAAAGACTTTACCTATTTACCCTATCCATGCCCATCATAATTTTGTAAACCTCTATAAGGTCACCCCTCAGCCTCCGACGCTCCAGGGAAAACAGCCACAGCCTGTTCAGACTCTCCCTGTGGCTCAAATCCTCTAACCCTGGCAACATCCTTATACATCTTTTCTGAACCCTTTCAAGTTTCACAACATATTTCCGATAGGAAGGAGACCAGAATTGCACGCAATATTACAACAGTGGCCTATCCAATGTCCTGTACAGTCGTAAAATGATCTTCCAACTCCTGTACTCAATACTCTGACCAATAAAGGAAAGCATATCAAATGCCTTCTTCACTATCCTATCTACCTGCGACTCCACTTTCAAGGAGCTATGAACCTGCACTCCAAGGTCTCTTTGTTCAGCAACACTCCCTGCGACTTTACCATCAAGTGAATAAGTCCTGCTAAGATTTTCTTTCCCAAAATGCAGCACATCGCATTTATCTGAATTAAACTCCATCTGCCACTTCTCAGCCCATTGGCAATTTGGTCAAGATCCTGTTGTAATCTGAGGTGACCTTCTTCGCTGTCCACTACACCTGCAATTTTGGTGTCATCTGCAAACTTTCTAACTGTACCTCTTATGTTCGCATCCAAACCACTTATGTCAATGACAAAAAGTAGTGAATCCAGCACTGATTCTTGTGGCACTCCACTGGTCACAGGCCTCCAGTCTGAAAAAACAACCCTCCACCACCACTCTCTATCTTCTACCTTTGAGCCAGTTATGTATCCAAATGGCTAGCTCTCCCTGTATTCCATGAGATCTAACCTTGCTAATCAGTCTCCCATGGGGAACCTTATGAAAACCCTTACTGAAGTCCATTTAGATCACATCTACCCCTTTCCCCTCATCAATCCTCTTTGTTACTTCCTCAAAAAACTCAATCAAGTTTGTGAGACATGATTTCTCACGCACAAAGCCATGTTGACTATCCCTAATCAGTCCTTGCATTTCTAAATACATGCACATCCTGTCCCTCAGGATTCCTTCCAGCAACTTGCCCACGACCAACGTCAGGCTCACTAGTCTATAGTCCCCTGGCGTATCCTTACCACCCTTCTTAAACTGTGGCACCATGTTATCTAACCTCCAGTCTTCCGGCACCTCACCTGTGACTTTCCATATTACAAATATCTCGGCAAGAGGCCCAGCAATTACTTCTCTAGCTTCGCATAGAGTTCAAGGGTATACCTGATCAGGTCCTGGGGACCCGTTTCAAGACATCCTTGGGTATTTATCCACCTTTACCCATTTTAATACATCCAGCACTTCCTCCTCTGTAATATGGACATTTTGCAGGGTGTCACCATCTATTTCCCTACATTTTATGTCTTCCACAATAAATACTGATGCAAAATACTCGTTTAGTATCTCCCCCATACTTCCTGTGCTAGGAAAAATATTCTGTTATGTTGGATGTCTGAAAAGCCCCCGGGTCTGTTGGGTTCTTGTAAGCTCGTCATGGAGAATATCCTTTTGGACTTTCTCACTAGTATGGTGCACCAAAAAGCAAAGACTTATATAAGATATGGCAACCCTTTTTAGATTACCCCGATACAGGCTTATCTGCCACTCTACAAAAGGGCTTTTACATAGCCATGACAATATTGTCTACTGAATCTAATATGAAGAATTATGAACATATGAATGTGTAATGCTCTCGAAGAACGAGAACTATCGTTTTGTTATGCTGAGCCATATTATTTATTTATTGTTTATTGTTTATTTTTTGTTTTTCTTTTGTCCATTTAGAGACTTTAACTTGTTTTGTATGTACATGCAATTGGGTGTAATATTGTTCAGTTATTTGAGTTGTTTTTTTTGTTATTGGTTTAATATAATAACAAAAACCTCATTTTCAATAAAAATGTTTGTTAAAAAATTAAAATGCCAGAATTGTTAGAATAGAGTCCCAAAGGACTCTCATTAGAGAGCGTACTCATGGTGGTTGACCCTGAGGGTCACCACACCCCAGTGACAGGGTGAGGTTGAGAGAGTATCCCCTTCATAGTAACCTCAGTCAGTGTGGGGAATTGAACCTGCGCTGGTGGCCTCCCTCTACATCACAAACCAACCATCCAGCCAACTGAGTGGGAGACTGTGTAAATGCTACAGACAGAATCAGTCACAGACAAAGGGCAAGAGAAACTTTCATGACCAGGACAAAGGTACATTTGAGATAATCGTCATGGTAACGGCTGAGGATAAAAATGTTCTTTGCTAGAAATTGTATTTTATAATGAGTCAAGTTTTTGGAAGCTGTCTTTGGCTGAATACAATAAGGTGAGTCAAATGAAATAACCAGAATGACTATTTGTGGTTGAATACCGATAGCCATAAAATAAGTCCATGTTTTTGATTGGTCTGTGGAAAGCATGCTGACTGTTCCATGAATTTATACATCAGATGAAATATATTGTTAGGAGAGTCCGTCCCCATGGGAAATGCCTTCTGAACACATGGTGGGAGAAACCCGGGGTATGAAGTGTCTGAGAATCGTCTGCTCGGTAACAGGAACCTTGGGGGTTGAATGACTGAAAGATCTTGTAACATGGAGCTGAGAAAACCATCAGATCACCCCCGAACGTATTGAATGTTGGAGCATGTTTGAAGGACTGAATGGCCTCATGATGGATTTTAATTGTGTGTGATTTGAAAAACGTACATCCCTACTTCATCCTTTTACATGTTACACACTGGGGCACAGCCGTTTTCCTGAAACTGGGAATAAGTTGGAACATTATCTGGAACATTCCATAATTGGCATTCTCCAGAATATTTTATAACTGTGTGTGTGTGTGGGGGGGGGGGGGGCATTAGAAAAGCAAGAGAGAAAGAGAGGGATGGTGCTGTATGCAGTAGTGAGAGTGGAGGAGCATGAGCCTTGTTCGCGGGTAGGTGCTATAACAGATATACAGTGAGTGTGAGGGAGCAGAGACAATACGGTGACCCTTATCCTGACAGAGCAGGGAAGGTTATTGATGCTTGTCCTGTTTTGCTGGACATTTCCTCAGACCGCACACTGCACTGAGCTGGGTGAGGAGTTCAGACCATGCTCGTTGGGTCTGGTGGTGTGATCCCTCTGGGAAGAGAATGGTCCCCCTCTGTACTAGCCCATCCACCAGGACCTCCGTGCCCCTGTTGACAAACTGTGGTGTAATTTCCCCTTAGCTGCTATGCTCGGGGCAAACTGTGCAGGGCAGGTCTGAACTGAGAAAGCACAACCATGTACCCATTGGCTTTTTAAAGATGGCACAAGTGTCAGGGATCACAGAATATCCGGGGCATTCCGGCAATGGTGAGTATCTCCAGTCTTGATGGGTTGGAGAATTGGGCTGGCATTGTATGAGAGGGACACTATGGAGTGGGGTGATAATGAGACGAGTTTGGTAAGATAGCACCAGGAAACTAGTTCGGCCTCGTGCAGACAACCCCTCTGTCACACTTAATTAAAATATCACTGCGACAGTTTTTTGTTAGATTCAGCCCAGTGAGACGAAGACTCTGCTGTCCTCACTCGCAGTTACAAAGCTGCAGAACAAATTCTCATCCAAAACTCTCCATCGCCTGAACTCACAGCAATATCCCTTTTACTCATAATTCTTCGAAATACTGACCCGTGTTGCATTATACTATCGAAATGTATTCATTTCAGCAATCTGAAACCTGTGAACATATCCTTCCATGACATTTTATCTCAGTCTCTACACCGCACCACCCCCCCCCCCCCCGCATCCTATCTCCACCCCAAAACACAGTCATTTACAGTCATATTGCACGAGACTGCCAGTATGACTAGTCATTTGGCCTAGCTGGTCCATGGCAACCAAAACGTACATCCAGACTCACCCCATTTCCCTGCCCTTGTTCTGTATCCCTTTAATCCTTTCCTATCTGTTTATTTGTCCAATTGCCTTTTCAATGTTGTTATTGTACCCACCTCAATCACTTCCACTGACAGCTCAGTCCATATGCGTACCACACTCTATGTAAAAAGGTTGCCCCTCAGTTTCATTTTTATATTTTTTATCCTTTTCAAACATTAATGGATGTCCTCTAGTCATCGATTCACCAAACTTGAGAAAAAGGTTTGAAGTATTCACCCCATGCACGCCTCTCATGATTTTATAAGGGCTACACTTTTATAAGAACCCTCTCGGTTTCCTAAGCTGTAAAGAAATAAGTTCTAACCTGTCCAACCTCTGCCTATAACTTGGAGCTTTTAGCCCAGGAAACATCTTTGGAAATTTGTTCTGCATACTTTCTAGTTCAATAATATTCTATCTAGAGCAAGATGAACAAAACTGAACTCAATACTCCAACTGCAGCCTTACCAACATCCTGTACAATTGCAGCATAATGGCCCAACTTCTATACTCAATGTGTTGATGAAGGCCAATGTGCCAATAGCCTTCTTCACTGTCCTGTGTATCTGTGACTCAAATTTCAGACAACAGTGCACCTGATCTCCAACGTCCTTTTGTTCCACTACACTTCCTAAGGCACTATCATTCATCATTAAACTCCTACCTGGATTTGACTTTCCAAAATGCAAGACGCCACACTTATCTAAATTAAACTCCATTTGCTATTTCTCAGCCCACTTCCTCAGCTGATCAAGGTACTGCTGTAATTTCTGATAACGTTCCTCACTGTAAATGATGCCTCCTAATTTAGTGTCATCTGCAAACCTACTAACGTTGCGTTGTGCACTCTGGTCCAAATCATTGGTATAGAGAACAAACAGCAATGGGCCCAGGACCGACCACTAAGGCACTAGTTACAGGCCTCCAGTCCGACAAGCATACCTCCACCATCGTCATTTGTTTCAGAACATTAAGCCAATTGTGTCACCAATTTGCCAGTTTACATTGGAGTCCATGTGATCTAACCTTCTAGAGCGGCCTACCATGTGGAACCTTATCAAAGGCCTTACTGAAATCCATGTAGACTATGGCCACCATCTTTCCTCGTCAACCTTCCAAGTCACTTCCTCAAAAATCTCGATCAAAATTTGTCAGGCATGATCTGCCACGCACAAAGCTATGCTGACTGCTCCAAGTCAAACTCTGTCTTCCCAAATGCATCCATATCTTATATCTCCGAACCTTCTCAAGTGGTTTCCAGAAACAGAAGTGAAGCTTACTGGTCTATATTTCCCAGGCTTTTCTTTGCAGCCCTTCTGAATAAGGGCACTACATTTGCTACTGCCCAGTCTTCCGAGACCTTGCCCCTGAACTACCTTCTCTCGCCTTGTGCAGTGCTCTTAGGTATATCTGGTCAGGACCAAGACATTTATCTGACTTTATGCATTCTAATATGTCCAACAACACCTCTACTGTGATATTGACTGTACCAAGATATCGCAACTAACCTCTCACAGGTCGCAGGTCTTCATGTCTTTCTTCATGATAAACACAGAGGGGAAATTGAGGACCTCACCCATCTCTTGAGGTTTTACACATGCATGCCTATTTTGGATTGTAAGGCGTCCTATCTCTCTCTAGTTGTTCTTTTTCTTTACTATACTGAATTTGGATTCACCTTAATCTGCTCAGCCAAGGCTATCCCATACCCCATTTTAGCCCTGCTGATTTCCTTCTTCAGTAAACTCCTGTAACCCATGTGTACCTCCAGAGATTCCCTTGGAACCAGCTGCCTGTACCTGAGCGACACCTCCTTTCTTTCTGGTCAGAGCCTCAATATCTCTTGTCATCCAGGGTTCTCTCTTCCAGCCTCACTTTCTCTTCACCCTAACAGGAACATGCAGACCTTGAACTCGAGCAATCTCACTTTGAAGACCTCCCACTTGCCCTGGATCCTTTTATCTGGAAATACACTACTCCAATCAAGCCCTGCAATCCCCTGTCGAATTTCAACAAATTTCGCCTTGCCCCAATTTAGAACTTGAATCTGTGGGCCAATTTTTTTTCCCTACCATACCGATTTTAACATGAATACATCGCTGGTCACTTTTCCCAAAATTCTCCCCCACTTTACCTCCGTCACCTATCCTGCCCTATTTCCCAACAGTAGGTCGAGTTTGTCCCTTCCCGAGTAGGACCCTTTATATGCTGCTTGTGGAAACTTTCCTGAACACACTTAACAAATTATGTTCCATCTAAGTTCTTAACCCTCTGGAAGTCCCAGTCTATGTTAGGATAATTAAAATCACCTATTATGACAACCCTATTGCTCCTGCAAGTCTCGCCAGTCTTCCTGCATATTTGTTCTTCTAATTCCCATTGATTATTTGAAGGCTTATAGTGCAACCACTATAACGTTACCAACCCCTCTTATTGTTTACAAAATCTCATTGGATATTGTCTCAGTTATTTCATCTTTTAGTACTAGAGTGATACGCGCCTTAATCAGAACTATTGGTATTTAAATTGTTTCCATTTGCATCTCTTCCTCGCAGTGAATTTCACATTCGCAGCAGCCCTTGTCAAAGCACAGTGGAGATATGGAGCTGGAAATGGATGGGAGCTGCACATCCTGTCAGTCCCAACATTGGTTGCAAGTTTCCCCACACTGAGCTACGATCTAACACAGTGTTACCGAACAATGCAACAATCTGGGTTTATATATGAATGAACCAGTGCGGACTGCACAGCCCCCCACGCTGGACATTTCGCCCATTATAGATCCAGCATTGGTGTGGGTTGCACTGAGTTTCACTCTGCACATTGCTGGGTTGCATTCAGCAGTACACTAGCCGGATCTACACAGTGCTCCATCCTGAATATGTAATGGTTATGTGAGTTGGATTGTGAATGTGAGAGAACTAAACATCCGGCTTTGCCTTTATTTTTGTTTTAATTCTTGTGATTGGACTCTTCAAATCCTGACTCATCCAGTTAGACCCGACCATCTGGATGAGTCATGGTAACTGTTGTTACAGCATCTGAGTGTGCAACATGACCAACAATGGAGCAGAGGCTGCAGAGAGGGGAAGCTCTGTAAAATGGAATGAGGGAATCACAATCAGATCAGCCGTGGTCTTAGTGAATGTTGGGGCAGGATTGAATGGACCACTGATGCAACTTATCATATTTTTCTGTTTGTTCCAAGCAAACTCCCCTTCTCTCCCAGTGACCCATACTGGTGGGGAGTGAGTCACCTCCTCCTGTTCCTGCGTAACAGGATCCTCGGGCCTCACTAGCCTCCAGATTTCCCTGTGCCCCAGTTTCAAGCAGTTGAATAACTGGCTCCTGTTCCTGTGTCCCAGCCTCGAACAGTTGAGTGACTGTCTCCTCTCCCTGTGCCCCAGTTTCAAGCAGTTGAATGACTCCCTCCTGATCCCAAGTTTGTGAAAGTACATGTCCTCCTCCTGCTCCTGAGTAACAGGCTCCAATAGCTCTGTGCTCACCTGCTGCTCCTGTGGAATGGAGGTGAGGGACTGAATGGACCTCTTCACATTCTTTACAGCTTTTTCTTGACTAAAGGCCATTCCCCTGTTTCTGTAAAGCACCATCAAAATCTGAATGATGTATTTTTGTATTTGACACTCTGTGATTGAGCAAACAAGCCGATTAGCAAAATTAAGAAGCTGAATAGCCTCTTCCTGTTCCTGT
This sequence comes from Chiloscyllium punctatum, assembly GCF_047496795.1. NCBI lineage: Eukaryota > Metazoa > Chordata > Chondrichthyes > Orectolobiformes > Hemiscylliidae > Chiloscyllium > Chiloscyllium punctatum. The sequence goes on along the minus strand of NC_092771.1, from coordinate 45,590,345 downwards.
GTTATACACTGAAGAGTCAATAGACTCTCAGAGATGTACAGCACGGAAAAAGATCGTTCGGACTGGTCATCCATACCGCCAAATATCCTAAATTTATCTCGTCTCCCTTGCCAGCAATTGGCTCATCTCCCCCTAAACACTTCCCATGCATGTATCCATCCAAATGTCTTTTAAATGGTGTAACTATACCTGCCTCCACCACCTCTTCTGTCTGTTCAATCCATATACACAGCAGTCTCTGTGTGAAAATGTTGTCCCTTATGTCCCTTTTTAAATCATTCTCCTCTCACCTTAAACTTTTGTCTTCTAATTTTGGACTCGTCTATCCTGGGAAGACATGGACTGTTTACGTTATCTATGCCCCTCATGATTTTATAAACCCCTTTAAGGATCCCCCCCCCCCAGCCTCAACACTTGAAAATAGCCCCAGCCTATTAAAACTCTCCCTGTAACTCTAACCCTCCAACACCTGCAACATTCTTTTAAATCTCTTCTGCACCCTTTCAAGTTTGACAACATCTTTCCGACAGTAGAGAGACCAGAATTAAAGACAATATTACAAAAGTGGCCAAACCAATGTCCTGTACAGATTTAACATGTCATGCAAATGCTTCGACTCAAAGGACGCACCAATAAAGGGAAGATCACCAAATGCCTTCATCACTGCGCTGTTTTACCTGTGACAGCGCTTTCAAGGAACGGAGAATCTGTACCACGAGGCTGGCTTTACTGCCTCACAGGGCAGTGACCTGGGTTTAATTCCATCCTTGAATGACTGGCTGTAAGGTGTTTGTACATTCTCCCCGTGTCTGTGTGAGTTTCCTCCGGGTGCTATGTTTTACTCCAACTGTATAAAGATATACAGATAAGGGTAGATTGGCCATGCTAAATTGCGCACCATATTCAGGGATGTGTAGGGTAGGTGGATTAGCCATGGGAAATGCAGGCTCAGAGGGATAGGGCAGGTGTTTGTCCAGTGGGATACTGTTTAGAGGTTCGGTGTGGCCTCGATGGGCCGAAAAGCCTGTTTCCTCACTGCAGGGATTCGATAATTTCAATGGAGTTCTCCTTCACTGGCAGCTTTCGACAGGGCACTACCTGTAAGTCTTACCTTGATTTGTCTTGCCAAAATGCAAAACCTCATATGTAACTAAAATATAGTTACTCCTCTGCCACTCCTCGGTTCACCTAAAAAGGTCCCATTATCGTCTGAGAGATCATTCTTCACTATCGACTACACCACCAAATTTGGAATTATCTACAACCTTACTGACCATACTTCATATACTCAAATGTAAATCATTTGTATCAGTGACAAAAGGCAGTGAACCCCCTATTGATCTTTGCGGCACGACACTGGTCACAGGTCTCCAAGTTTAATGAACAAATGTCCACTGTCACGCCCTGTCTCTAATATTCAAGAAAATTTCGGATCTAAATGGCGAGTTCTCCCTGGATCCGAGGAGGTCTAACCTTGCTAACCAGGCTACCATGTAGAACATTTTGGTAATCTGACTGAATTCCATAAAGACAACATCTACTGGCCTGTCTTCATCAATCATCTTCATCACTTCCTCAAAAGATTACACCGAGTCTGTGAGACGTGATCTCCAATGTACAAAGCCCTCTTCAGTCCTTGTCTTTTCAAATGCATTTACATCCTTTACCACAAAATCCCCTCCAACAATTTAGTCACCATTGACGTCAGGCTCAGCGATCTATGGTTACCTGTTTTTTTTTCCTTACTTTTTAAATAATGACACTATGTTAGCTGCCCTCCAGTCTTTTGACACCTCACCTGTGGAAATCAATGATACAAATATACCAGCAAAATGCTGACCAATTTCTTTCCTAGCTTCTCACAAACATTTGGGATACAACTGATCAGGTCCCAGGGATTAGTTCACCTTCATGTGTTTGAAAATGTCAAACACCTCCTTGTATTATAGACACCTTTCAATATTTCACTGTATATTTATTCATTCCCTCGCTCTTGTAACCTCCTCCTCATTTAATACTGAGGAGAAATTTTTGTTTCATCTCCCTCCAATCTCGGGTGGTTCCACACATAGGTCGTCTTACTGATCTTTAAGGGGCCCTGTTCTCCCCCTAGTTAATCTTTTACCATTAAAGGATTTGTACAATTTCTTCAATGCCTCGCTAACCCTATTTCTAAAGCCATCTCATGTCCACATTTCTCTGGCCTGAATTCCCCGTTGACTATACACTTATTGCCCTTATACTCCTCTCGGGATTCACTTAATCTCAGCTCTGTTTACCTGACATATGCCTCCTTCCTTACCTTGACCATAACATCAATATATCTAGCCATCCAGCACTCCCTACACCCACCAGACTTGCCCCTCTTGCTAATAGGAACACGATGGCTCTGAACTCTCTGAAACCATGTTTTGATGGCCTTGCATTTTCCAACCATCCCTTTACCTGTGAATAGGGTATTCCAATCAGCCTTTCACAGGGCTCGCCTAACACTTTCAAAATTGGCCTTGTTCAAAGTTAGAACTTTAATGTTTACATCAGGTCTTTCCTATTCCACAACTAATTTAAAACTAATATTTATGCGAAACAGACTTGAAAGTTAAATCAACACTTCCTGCCCCTCCATAATGTGCTCGAAAGTCTGACTAGGCTCCACCTGTCCCTCTGTAATAGACTCAAGAGGCTTAATGACCTCCTCCAGTTCTTCTAAACACACTCGAGAGACTGCATGGCCTCCTCCTGTCCCTGTTTAACAGATCCGAGACACAGTAATCCGTGGATTACTAGCAGCCGTTAAACTGTATCTGATGGAGGTCCATCCTTTCTCAGATACAGAAACACAGACAACACAATGTACTCCAGGTGCCCTCTCAGTTACACTTTATGCAGCTGCAGCAACACATCTCTTTGTCCTGAATGATTCTGTTGACAAAATGTGCCAATATTCCAGCTTTACAAATTTTCAAGTAGCAACAGGCTAATATGGGCTGATTGGTCTTCTCTTCTCCCTCTGTAAGAGGCCCATTGGGAGAGAATTTCTTCGGCGTGTTCCTGAGCAGCAGTATCAATGCTCTATCTCAAGGTTATGAAAGGATTTGATAACAGGACATTAAAACCAGGAGTGGCCGCACACTGGTAAATAAGCACGGTACTTTGTGTTCAGGTATCAAGAAACTTGCCCACCCCCCCCCCTTTTTTATGCAGCCGATCTGTTATTTTATAACTGCCTCCTTTCATAAACAGAATGGAACATACATAGACCCCTGCAGTGTCCTGTTAATACTCTCATATACAAGGAAAAAAATATATAAAATATTGAAAGATTTATGGTCCATCCCTCAGCAACCCTCATCCATTGCATCCAGTATTTGAACTGGTTAACTGAGCCTATTTGTTCAGGGACTGCGATTAATGCCAATCTCCATGGATTCTAATTATCCCAGTGGAGGGTTTCAATCTTTTAATGATAAATGAGCTCCGTTCAATGTGTCAACCCATAACATCAGTGGAGCATCACCGACAGCACTGACAGGGATCAGCAGAACCAGAGAGAAGGGGAGGGGAAATCAGAATCTGAGAACATTAGACTGAAATATTCCAACAATGGAGCAGAATCTGAGAACATTAGACAGGAATATTCCAACAATAGACAGGAGCTTAGCCGATTATGTTTGGTATCTTTCTGCATTTGATTGGTTGTCATTATCATTGCGGATCTATTACGCTCTTCTCATTATTCAATACTTTTATTATCCCTTCCTGGCTATCGTTGGTGTTCCTGGTGAGTGTCACTATACAGATTTTGTTTTCTATAAACCAGTTATGACTGTATTATTGTTATTTCATATCGTCTACACTTCCTGCCACTATTATTGTTCCAATCCAATCCAATCTCTCAATCTAGATATTCACTCTACAGACCACTGCTAACTGCATCAATGAAGGTGTTCAATAACTGTCTCGCTCTCTGCTCTGACAGTGTTACTCACTGATCTCTATGTTGAATTATTCAGTTTCAGGGGAGAATCGTATCATTGCCTTTGCTGTTAAGAGCATGGAGTTCACTGTCTACTGTTCTGGTTACAAACTCTACTAACCTGCCACTGTTTCCATCCCATCCCTGGCCAACTTACCAAATATTGATTGGAAGCTCTTTAGATCAAGTAGATTGGATGGGGCGGTGTTTGTGCAGTGTGTCCAGGAAGCTTTTCTAACGCAGTATGTAGATTGTCCAACCAGAGGGGAGGCCATATTGGATTTGGTACTCGGGAATGAACCGGGACAAGTGGTGGGCTTGTTAGTGGGTGAACATTTTGGTGATGGTGACCACAATTCTGTGACTTTCACCTTGGTTATGGAGAGAGATAGGTGCGCACAACAAGGAAGTTTTTACAATTGGGGGAAGGGAAATTACGATGCTGTAAGACAGGATTTGAGGAGCATACGTTGGGAGCATAGGCTGTCAGGGAAGGATGTGGTGGAAATGTGGAACTTTTTCAAGGAGCAGATACGACGTGTACCGATCAGGCAGGAAAGAAATGGTCGTGTGAGGGAGCCTTGGTTGACGAGGGAGCTTGAATGTCTAGTAAAGAGGAAGAAGGAGGCTGACATAAGGTTGAGGAAACAGAGTTCAGACAGAGCAGTGGAGGGATACAGGATAGCCAGAAGGGAACTGAAGAAAGGGATTAGGAGAGCTAAGAGAGGGCATGATAAATCCTTGGCGGATAGGATCAAGGATAACCCCAAGGCATTCTGTGCGTATGTGAGAAACCTGAGAATGACGAGAACGAGGGTAGGTCCGATCAAGGACAGTGGTGGGAGACTGTGTATTGAGTCGGAAGAGATAGGAGAGGTCTTGAACAAGTACTTCTCTTCAGTATTTCCGAACGAGAGGGACCATATTGTTGAAGAGGAGAGTGTGAAACGGACTGATAAGCTCGAAGAGATACCTGTTAGGAAGGAAGATGTGTTGGACATTTTGAACAACTTGAGGATAGACAAGTCCCCCGGGCCTGACGGGATATATCCTAGGATTATGTGGGAAGCAAGAGAGGAAATTGCAGTACCGTTGGCAATGATCTTCTCGTCTTCACTGGCAACGGGGGTGGTACCAGGGGACTGGAGAGTAGCGAATGTTGTGCCCCTGTTCAAAAAAGGGAATAGGGATAACCCCGGGAATTACAGGCCAGTTAGTCTTACTTCTGTGGTAGGCAAAGTAATGGAAAGGGTACTGAGGGATAGGATTTCCGAGTATCTGGAAAGACACTGCTTGATTAGGGACAGCCAGCACGGATTTGTGAAGGGTAGGTCTTGCCTTACAAGTCTTATTGAATTTTTCGAGGAGGTGACCAAGCATGTGGATGAGGGTAGAGCAGTGGATGTAGTGTACATGGATTTTAGTAAGGCATTTGATAAGCTTCCCCATGGTAGGCTTATGCGGAAAGTCAGGAGGCATGGGATAGTGGGAAATTTGGCCAATTGGATAGAAAACTGGCTAACCTGTCGAAGTCAGAGAGTGGTGGTTGATGGTAAATATTCAGCATGGAGCCCAGTTACAAGTGGAGTTCCGCAGGGATCAGTTCTGGGTCCTCTGCTGTTTGTAATTTTTATTAATCACTTAGATGAGGGAGTCGAAGGGTGGGTCAGTAAATTTGCAGATGATCCAAAGATAGGTGGAGTTGTGGACAGTGAGGAGGGCTGTTGTCGGCTGCAGAGGGACTTAGATATGATGCAGAGCTGGGCTGAGGAGTGGCAGATGGAGTTCAACCCTGCCAAGTGTGAGGTTGTCCATTTTGGAAGAACAAATAAGAATGCGGAATACAGGGTTAATGGTAGGGTTCTTGGTCAGGTGGAGGAACAGAGGGATCTTGGGGTCTATGTACATAGATCTTTGAAGGTTGCCACTCATGTGGATAGAGTTTGTAAGAAGGCCTATGGAGTATTATATTTCATTAGCAATGGGATTGAATTCAAGAGTCGTGAAGTGATGTTGCAGCTGTACAGGATTTTGGTTAGGCCACAGTTGGAGTACTGTGTGTAGTTCTGGTCGCCTCACTTTAGGAAAGATGTGGAAGCTTTGGAGAGGGTGCAGAGAAGATTTACCAGGATGTTGCCTGGAATGGAGAGTAGGTCGTACGAGGATAGGTTGAGAGTTCTCGGCCTTTTCTCGTTGGAACGGTGAAGGATGAGGGGTGACTTGATAGAGGTTTATAAGATGATCAGAGGAATAGATAGAGTAGACAGTCAGAAACTTTTTCCCCGGGTACAACAGAGTGTTACAAGGGGACATAAATTTAAGGTGAAGGGTGGGAGGTATAGGGGAGATGTCAGGGGTGGGTTCTTTACCCAGACAGTGGTGGGGGCATGGAATGCGCTGCCCGTGGGAGTGGTAGAGTCAGAATCATTGGCGACCTTTAAGCGGCATTTGGATAGGTACATGGATGGGTGCTTAATCTAGGATAGAAGTTCGGCACAACATCGTGGGCCGAAGGGCCTGTTCTGTGCTGTATTGTTCTATGTTCTATGTTCTATGTTCTATGTTCTAATATCTGCAGCTGAAGCAGACAAGTCACAACTGTGGGAGATCCATTTGACAATGAGCTGATTCTTGACACCATTCCCTGACATTTCTAACTTGAATATTCACTACTCCAGAATATATCTCACTGGTTATTCCATCTGCTGTTTGAACCTTGAGCTATGAAGTACAGGCTTAATGAAGCCAATAATCTGCTGCTGATGCTCCCGGCTTCAAACCTGCCGAAACAAATCTGATTCGAACTCACACCAAACTCCCATCCATCTGTCATTCATGTGCATGAAGATGTATATTGCTGTTGTGTCTGGCAATGCCTTTATTTTAACATTCTCAAACACTTTATCTTATCTGTCCATGAAACTTCCCTCGTTCTCTCTATTGATAAACAAAAAGCCTGCCAGCTGTTTAAAATTGTTTTCTCCATGTGCGTTCCTTCTCAAGCAATGAGTTTCACATTCAACCACGCCTATCGCGCAAACTCTCTCAGTCTCTGATGAACACACAGAGAGAGCAAACATTCCCAAAATAGGCAGTATTCTGATGCGAGTATAGTTAGCATATGTTAGTAAAGTTTGCAATACTCTCCAGATAGTGCAGTTCACTGAGCAACACACTGGCATGGTGTGCACAGCTCTCAATGCTGGGCTGTCATCTTGTCCCAGTTTATGTTTGGTTGTGGTGTTCTGTGAAGCAGATTCAGAATTTGATGTAACAAACCATTTCCGCTGATCTGACAATGCCTGTATTCAATGTTCTCATTCTTGTAATTTTACTCACGAAGATCTCACTTCTGCAGTTAGTCCCACTGCCCTGTCTTTTTCCCCATATTTCCACAACATCTTTTCAGTTAAATAACTGCCTGTTTCTGTCTTTAATGTGAATCTCTCTGTCCCTTTGTATCTTTCCCTGGCCTTGGGTTTTGTCTCCCTAGAGTATCGAGTGCTGGCATTGTGCAGTTCTGAAATAATGAAATGGCCTGTGTCAGGCTGTTGTTCACTTCCCGGTGTGTCCCATGTGATGGTTCATGGACAGGTGTTTTTCAGAAGTTATGAGACACATCCTTGTAACTTGGTCTGTACCTGTGGCTGTCCCTCTCAGGTGACCTTGCGATCAGTAACACGAGGAAGACCACTGAGTAAAGGACCAGGCATCTAAATTGCTTGACAATGCTGTCACTTATTAAATAAAAGGTTATTTTCTCCTTATTTTTAGTAAGAGATCTTAAAGGCCAAACTTCCTACTGAAAACGGCTCAAGTAAATAACTTACGGGGGTTTTAGGGTTTTTAATAAATAGTAGTAACAATGGCCAGCTCGCATAGACCAGGCTTTCTAGGTTTCTTTTCATTGCAGCAATAACAATCACCAGGTGCTTGGGGTCCCAGAACGGGTGTAAGTTTTAGTAAATTATCCCAAGCTGCTATTCTCTCTGGAAGCTCACTTGATGCTCTTTCCTCCTGGATTGGAGAACTGTATGCAAGAATGCATGTTTGAATGTTCCTTTTTGCCAAGGGGTGTGTTTAGGTGATTGTAGTATATTGGAACAGTTCATTTGTAGAAGGCACTGTATCCATTATTGTGTTATGGTTTCCAATAGTTAAGTTAGTCTAAATTCCTTTTCATTGTGTATGGATTTTGATTAGAGTGTTTAAATACATTGTGTTTTGCTTAATGGTGAGTGGTTTGATGAGTACCATCACATCTGGCACACCCACTGCACATCTTCCTTTAAAATAAGAAAAGGTTCGCATCCAAACTACCTCCTTAAACTAGTTTGAGTCAGTCTGGTTGGTCTTTAGCAAACTCGGGACTCTTGGCTGGTCCTAAATCGATAATACTAAAGTGGGTTTAGAATTACAATCCCTACTGTGTGTAAACACGCCAATCTACCCAACAAGTCCACACCGACCCTCCGAGGAGTAACCTACCAAGACCCATTCCTCTACCCTATTCTTACACATTTACCCCGACTAAGGCACCCAACACACACATCCCTGAAAACTACAAACAATTTAGCATGGCCAATTCACCTGACAAGCACACTTTTGGATTGTGAGAGGAAACTAGAGAATCCAGAATAAGCTCATGCAAACACTGGAGAGTATGCACTGGGAGGCTATTGGCTTCAAAGGTCGCGTATGGTAGTTGTTAGTGTCTTTGGTTCTGGATGTTGAATTCGGTTGGTTTAAACAGTGTGTTGAGTATAAAGACAATTTCATTCACTAAGAGTTCTCTGGGTGTGGAAGAAGTAAAGTTAGGGGTTTTACCAAAGGTAATGAAGGGAAGCTGTAGGAATTGGCAGACAAGCTGGAGTTGGAATTGTGTTTGTGCGAAAATGAGAGATAATTACAGCTATAGCTCGGCAATTACATTTGGTGGAAAAACCATCAGAATCTTTGGAAATGGCTAGAATTCAATTTCAAATGAGGCACCTTGAATATGAGAAGGAATTGAAACTCTTTGAATAATGATGAAAAGTAGAAATAAAAGTAAAGGAAATGAAGACGAAAGAGAGAAAAAGAGAGAAGAAAAGCAGAGAGTTTCAACTTCAAAAGTTAGTAATTAGAGAGGAAAGTTGACATAGAAGGTGGAGATGAAGGCAGACAGTCGGCTGGATAAGGAGGATAGTGAGGATGAGCAACCCTATATAGCCAATGGTCTGATGGGGATCTGTTTAAATACATCCAGGTATTATCTAAATTTGATGAGAATGATGGAGGGAGCCTTTTTAATATCATTTCAGAAAGTGGCTAAACAAATGCAGTTGCCAGAGAACATGTGGATTTAGTTGATTCAAACAAAGCTGATAGGCATTTGCATCCCTACCAGAGGAGGTATCTGCTGAGTATGAGGAGGTAAAGAAAGCCATCTGAAGTGCATATGAGCTTGTGCCAGAAGCTGACAGACAGTGTTTCAGGAATCTAAAATAGCATGCCTGGATAAAAGCACGTTATGTTTGAAAGGATCAAACAAATTTTGAAAGGTGGGGAAGGGTATTATAACAGAGCAAACCTATGACCCTTAGAGAGATTCTTATTTTCGAGAAGTTTAACAATTTACTTCCTGCAGTCATGAGAACTCATGTGGAAGAGCAGAGAGTAACAATGGGAAGGTTAAAAGCTAAAATGGCTGATGAGGATGATTGAGTTCAGAAATCAAAGTTTGGTTTCTGTGAGAGATTGAGAAGAATGTGTGAGATTTTCTTAGAACATATCCCTGTGATAGTAAGGTTTACTGGCATAGGCCAGGAGTAGCAGGTAAAGAGGTTACAGCATTCAGAGGTAAAGAAGGATGTAATTCTTTTATGCTGAGACATAAGGAGCTATGTCATTCAGAAGGACTATTGGAGAGATGAGAAGTGCTCCATTATGTAACGTGTGATTGGAGTGTCCAGTGGAAACATCAACAGATTTATTCCACAATGGGGAAGGAGGCCTTTAGCTTGGTGTTGGCGTTACAATGTTTCAGCATTTACATTGCAAATAACGTATCTGAGACAAATCATTTTCACTGATCGTGACCCCTTAAAGTTTTTTGGAGAAGTTTTGGGATACCAGTCTGTGTCGACTGAGCTTATTATTTCCGCCATTCAATATGAAATTATACATATGACAGGGTTAGAAAACCTAAGTTTTGACACGTTGTGGAAACTTGAGTGAAGAAAGACAAAGGCATTCTGTGGCAGGAGTAAAATGACTGAAATTTAATCTCGTTGTGAACATTTGTATGCTCAGAGTCAATGTAATATATATGTATTGCAGTCAATAGACAATAGAAATTGGTGCAGGAGTAGGCCATTCTGCCCTTTGAGCCAGCACCACCATTCAATATGATCATGGCTGATCATTCCTAATCAGTATCCTCTTCCTGCCTTATCTCCATAACCCTTGATTCCACTCTCTTTGAGAGCTCTATCAAACTCTTCTTAAATGAATCCAGAGACTGGGCCTCCACTGCCCGCTGGGGCAGAGCATTCCAATCAGCCACCACTCTCTGGGTGAAGAAGTTTCTCCTCATCTCTATCCAAAATGGTCTACCCCGTATTTTTAAGCTGTGCCCTCTGATTCGGCACTCACCCATCAGCGGAAACATGTTTCCTGCTGCCAGAGTGTCCAATCCTTTCATAATCTTATATGTCTCAATCAGATCCCCTCTTAGTCTTCTAAACTCAAGGGTATACAAGCCCAGTCACTTCAGTCTTTCAGTGTAAGGTAATCCCGCCATTCCTGCCAGTCTACTCATAGAGGAAGATTAGGAGGTCTAAAATGAATCCCTTTTTGTTTATTGATGGATCCTTTTATTAAAGGTGGAGTTGTGAGTATACTATCACTATAAAAAGGTTATTTTATCTTTTGATTTTTTTTGAAGAGAGGTTATAAAGACTGAGGTGCAGAACTGCTGTCTGAAAACAGTTTAAGTAAATAATTGAGAAAGCCTCTAGGTTTTATTAAAACATTGGTAACAATGGAAGGGCAGCGGCCAGCTCTCCCAGACCAGGTTTTCTCGGTTTGCTTTTAGCTGCAGCATTCAGAAGCTGTTGGGGATCCCGGAAAGGGTTGGAAGTTTCAATACATGATCCCCAGCTGCTTTTCTCTCTGAGATCTCTGTTGATATTGATTACTCTTCGATCGGAAAACTGCATGTAAGGATCTGTATTTGAATATATCTTTGTGCCAAGCAGTGTATACCAAGAAGGTACGGTATCTCTTGTTTGTGTAAGTGTTCAAACATATAAGCTATTTCAAAGTGTTCTTTTCTTTAATTGTATTTTAACTAAAGCATTTGAATCGATTATATTTTGCTTTATGTCGAGTGGTTTGACCAGTCACAACATATCTGGAACGCAAACTTCACATCTATTTTTTAAATAAGGAAAGGTTTGGGTCTAAGCGACCTTCGTAAAATATTTTCCAGGGATCTGGTCTGGTCCACAACACTTATACATGAGGACTTTCTGACTGACTCTTATTGAAAATTTCGTGGAGGGGTTGGGGATGGTTTGCTGGAGCTTGTGCTGTGAGCTGCCTGAGACATTCAGGGAGTCATGAGGATTTACTGACCCATCTTTGGATGGAGCCTGGGGACTGTAGTTACAGCACCTGGGTCTGTAACATGAGCAACAAATGGAGCAAAGGTTACAGAGCGGGGAAACTCTGAAAACATAGAGTTAGTGTATGTGTGGAAAGGGATCTGTTGGACCCAACCGAATTTTCCATTAACAGCCTCGCAAGCTGCATTTAATCCAGGAGCAGAGTGTGAGGGGACACTGATTGAACAAGGAGCTGGTCACAGAGCAGTGTCACCTCCTTTAACGCGTCCTGCAGCTTCACCCCGGGGAAAGGACGGTGCTGCCAGTGGCTGTTCGGGTCATAGTTTCATTCAGCTTCTATCTTCTGGAACTTTCCAAACAGGACTGGGTGACATAGCCATCATCTCCCAGTATGTTGCCATCAATGTGACCATTCGGTGATGGAGGATATCTATGGTGGATTAGGTAAATACATCGTTTCCCCCACAGCAGGGAGCTGCCGGGTGTATCCAGTATAATGGGATTCCTGATGGGGTACATGGCATCTGCAGAGTACCCATGTCAATGGGGAGAGGTAGAGGAACTGAAGGAGCTCTCTCTCTGTTAATGTTACCGTGTGTCCATGCACAGTACACTATGTTGGTGAATACCTCTGTCCTGACAGCAGCCACAGTTCCTTCATTCACAAGCAGACAGCATTACCATCGTCTTCGGGTCACCATGTAGAAAGGAATGAATGTATCTTGGATAAAGGCCGTCCCCTTAATACATGTTTGAAAACAGCATCCCCATCACCAACCAAACACTACAAAACATTCCATGTGTACGGAGAGCAATAGGGTCACTTGGAGTGTCTGGGAGCAGACGATCAGGGATGGAGCAAAACCTCCCATGTCTGAACGGGGCTGAGTGAACCCCCCAGTACACAGTATCATTAATCCCTGTAATCCCTCTCCATTTCAGTAACATACTGCCTTCCATTATTCCTGTAAATGAAATGACAGATTATATCATGTTATATTGCAGCTGCCAAATTATTCTCCATTGCCCTTACCTCTCTGTATCTATCTGTAGACCCTCCACCCTCTCTTGATAACTTAATCTCTTGCTTATCACAGCAACATGACCAAACTCAGTATCTCTATACCTGTTCCATCCTCCTGAACGTTGATATAGATTGTAAATAGTGGAGGACCCAGCACTGGTCACTGTGTGACTCCACTGGTGATGTTCTGTCAAACTGATTAAGACTGATTTATCCAGAGCGCCTGCTTCCTGTTTGATACACAGTCCTCTCCCATTACTGTGTAACACAGTCGTAAAGCTGAATATGAATGAGGAGAATCAGTCAGGAATCCAACCCGTCGAATCTGCTCCGCCATGGAATACAATCATGGCTGATGTCATCGCCGCCTCTGTTCCACATCCCTGCTATCTCTCAATCGTCAAACTCTCGTCTCTTGTTGGCGATTGCGGCTGATGAAAAAAATATCCACTCCACATCTACACTTCCAATTATATTTCGCATCTTACAGACCTCAATGAGCTCTGCTATCGTTGTTATAAAATTGAGAGTATAGGCCCGAACTGCTCAATTTCTCTTCATAAGACAAACACTTCAAATATGGAATCATTCTAATGAAGCTCTTCTGAACTGCCTCCAATGGAAATATCTCATTCTGCAGGACACCCAAACTGTACTCCAGTTGCAGCCTCACTAATGCCTTGCATAGCAACAGTAACACTCTGTACCTTTCTACTCTATCCTTTTACAAATAAACAATGAAGTTATGCTTACATTTCTCAGTATTTGAAGTACCCGCAACCAGGTTTTCTGTGATATGCAAGCAGGCACCCAGATCCCTCTGCACTTAAGCACTTTGAAGTTTCTCTCCATTTGGATAATAATTTGCCTTTTTAGTAGGCTGGTCAACTTGAATAACCCCATATGTATCCACTTTAATTTTCATTGCCAAATGTTTGCCCATTCACCCAATCTATTCATATAGTTTTTAATTCTCTTGCATCATCATTCCCAAGTAATTTCCCACCAATGTTAGTGTCATCTGAAAATGTAGCTATAGTGTTTTCTATCCGGTCAACCGAGTAATAATATCGATCCCAAATGGTTGAGGCATGAGAACTAAAATCTATGGCTTCCAACAAATTGCATTTTCCAATAAAAAATGATACATTTAATTCATCTGACTGCATTTTGTTAGTTAACCAAGCCTCCATCCAAGCTCATAAATTAGTCCTGAACTGATGCTGTCTGATCTTACCACTCACTCTTTGGAGAAGCGACATATCCGATGCCTTCATGAAGACCAGATATATTCCATCTCCAGGATTCCCACTATCCACCTTGTTTGTCACATCTTTAAATAACTCAACAAAACACTTCAATCATGGTTTATCTTTTGTAAAACCATGTTGAGTCCGATGGATTGTGGTTTACGTTTGCAAATGTCCTCAACAATGGATTCTAATAATTTGCCTTAAATTACAATACTTTATTGTTGCATTTTACTCCCTAATGTATTCAGTTATTATAAGTTCTGCCCTTTCTAAAACCTTTACGTTTTCTTTGAATTCCTGTTTGATTGGCAAAAGGGTTTTAAGAGATGTGCTCCAATTGCTGAATAAGCGGGATGTGTGCCTGACTGGACTCATCATCCTGCTGGTGTACAAAATCGATGGGATGAAGTCTTTCTGGCGTTCCCATGTTGTCATCTCCAAGGCCAGATTGACCACCTCCTGTTGATGCGTTAGAGGGGTGGGGGATTATGGAATCTTCCCGTTACTGTGTAACATTTTGAGTGTCTGATGTGTCTTCTCATATTTCTCCATAATCGGTGGAGATACTGAACGGTCTCCTCATGTATCCCAGAGATGGGACGAAGGGAGCGATTGGTCTTCTCTTGTTCCCATACAACAGACATGTGTCTGAATTACCTCCTCCTTTCTCATGAAAAAGTCTCAGATAGTTTTTATCCTAACACATTTCCCTTGCAACTGACTCGGTGGGTCTGAATGGCCTCCTGTTATCCCAGTGTAACAATTTCCAGTCACTGTGTGACCATTTCTAGTTCCTATGTTACGGACTTGAGGAGGCTGAATGGACTGATCCTGTTGCTGTGTAACAGGATACTGGTGCAGCATGGCCTACTCTGGGTCCAGTGTTATAGATTCGAGGGGCTGATTGGCCTCCTCCTGTAAATATACATCAGGCTCGAGGGGCTGAACAGCCTTGTCCTATTCTGGTGTAACAGGTTCGAAGGCCTGAATATCCTCCTGTTGTTCCTGTGTAACAGGCTGGAGAACGGAATGGATTCCCACAATATCTGTGTAATTCTCATCAGTTGTTGACTCCTTCCTGTCATCTATGTTGAAATAAGATCATCCTTTATTTTTGTAAACTCAAATGGCTATTGGATCAACCTAATCATCCTTTCGTTATAAGCTAGCACCTTCATTGCAGGAATCAGCTGAGGGAACCATCTCTGAGCTGCTTCCAAGATAACAACATCATTTCTTCATTGAAGAGACTAAATCTGTACACACTACTCCAGATGTGATCGCACTAAGAACCTGTTCAGCAGCAGCAATGCTTTACCATCCTGCTGTAAGGTTCCCACCCAGGTTAGAGCAGTCTCAGCTCTCTGGGGGAATATGGAGCATTTATGAACGATCATTGTCCTTCTCTACCCCACTAGCGTAACGGGAGATCTGAAGAAAATGTCACAATGATGCTTAAGAAGATCATAAATGATGTGGCGAGATGATCTCTACCATTAATCTCCCCAAATCCCACATCGCTCAGATTCTCCAGAATCTAGTAAGGTGGAGTGCAAAAACAGCAAGGAGAAGGAAACATTGATGGGAGTTATATATCAAAGTGAAAGCTGCAATACAAATGCTAAACATGTTTAAAAACGGGAAATTAGATATACACATTTGCGGGTACTGCAGTAATAACGTACTGTTTACATTATATCTAAACTGTGTTAACCCAACTGAATGCTAATGCTGAGAAAAATGGATTTCATGAGCATGTGTAAGATAGCTGGCATTAACATTTTGTTGAGCACAGAACTAAAAATCAGGTTATTTAGAAATTGGTGTTGGATGATCAGAAAAGCTAATTGGAAACTTTGCTGTAAAGGACGTTTTGGGAACAGTGACCACAATGCATTGGTTTTCTTTTATGCTGTTTGAGTACACGGTAGTTTTTGTTTTATTTGAAGTAACTGTCATAAATCTGAATCATGCAAGCCCTGAAGTTGTGAGGAGAAATTGGGGACTGCAGCTGCTCGAGATCAGAGTCGAAGAGTGTGGTGCTGGAAGATCAGAGTCGAAGAGTGTGGTGCTGGAAAAGCACAGTCAGTCAGCGTACTAGGAGCAGGAGAATTGACGTTTTGGGCATAAGCCCTTCATCAGGAATGAGGCTTATGATGAAGGGGGCTGAGAGATAAATGAGAAGGGGGTGTGGCAGGAGGGAGGTAGCTTGGAATGCGATAGGTAGATGAAGGTGGGGTTGAAAGTGATAGGTGATGAAGGGAGACAGAACGCCTCATCTACTACATCCATTAAAGCCAGTGTGGTCTTCTCTACATTGGTAAGGCAGGTGGATCATTTGAGAGAACATATCTGGGATAGCCACATTGACCAACTCCACCGCCTTCTGGCTGAACACTTTAACTCCCCTTTCCACTCTGCCAAGGACGTGAGAGTCCTGGGCCTCCTCCATCGCCAAACCCTAATCACCCGAAGCATGGATGAAGAAAGGGTCCTCTTCTACCGTAGGACCCTCCAACCACAGGGGATTAATGTAGGTTTCACCCGTTTCCCCATTTACCCTAACTCCACCTTATCCCAGTACAATCTTCCATCTCAGCATCCTCCTCCCTTTTGAACGTTCCTATGTGTTCATCTTCCTTCTGATCAATCTGGTCCACCCGCCTCTCCGACCTAACCCTTTCAGCCTCACCTTCAACTATCTATTAGATCACAGGAATCAGCTTAGAAAAATGCCAAGTACTGTAGTAAGCCAATGGATTCGGAGAAATATAGGACCCAGCAACGATGACCAAGAAAAGAAAATCAAAAAGCGAAAAAGCATACAAACAAAAGAAAAACATAAAGACTGCTAAAAAAAAGTACATCAGTGTATGAAACAAAAATAAAAACAAGGTCAAATATGGAACAGTGGGTGTGCGGACAGAATAATTTATTGAAGACAACAGAGAAATCGCAGGGAAAAGAAACAGTTTCTTTGTGTCTATCTTCAAGGCAGAATATCCAGAAATTCTCCCAGAAATACCAAGTGACCATGGTACGTGTGTAAGTAAAACCTAAGATCATTCTTATCAGTGTTGAGGTCATGTTTTAAAAGGAAGCTGGATTGAGTATTTATAAATCTGACAGATCAGATGTACTTCATACAAGAATTTCAGAGGAAGCAGCAATAGACGTATTGATTGCATCGTAGATTATCACGTTGTTTTCCAATACATTCCCGAAAGATATTTAGCCAATCTGGATAAGGCAAAGGTTACAAATATTATCCAACAGTTTAAGAAAGAATGAAAATGGAGAGTGGTGAAATACAGACCAGTAACTTGTCATCCACGGTCGGGTGTCTGTTGGGCTCGATTATAAAGAACGTGTTACTGGATATATAGAAGGTAATCGGAAAACTGGAGAGGATGATAATGCATCGATGGAACGAAAACCATAAGTGGCAAACATTTTTTGCAATGGTTTGAAGATGATTCTTGTGGACGTAGGCAATGAGGAGCGAATGGATAACGTATAGTTGGATATTCAAGAGGATCTTTTTTAAGAACTCACCCACTAACATCGTAAGAAAAGTTAAAGTGAAAGAATTGGGAAGAATTGGGCGGCACAGTGGCACAGTGGTTAGCACTGCTACCTCACAGCGCCAGAGACGCGGGTTCAACTCCCGCCTCAGGTGACTGACTGTGTGGAGTTTGCACATTCTTCCCTTGTCTGTGTGGGTTTCCTCCGGATGCTCCGGTTTTCTCCCACAGTTCAAAGATGTGCAGGTCAGGTGAATTGGCCATGCTAAATTGCCCGTAGTGTTAGGTTCGTAGTAAATGTAGGGGTATGGGTGGGTTGCGTTTCGGCGGGTCGGTGTGGACTTGTTGGGCCGAAGGGCCTGTTTCCACACTGTAATCTAAACACAAGCAAATAGGAAACGAAAATTAGGTTTACATTCATGTGAATGTAATTGAAATATAGAAGATGCCATGCGCCAGCTGCACAGTGTTGCTGAGACAAAACTGAGAGTATTGTGTACAGTTTGGAGTCCCAATCTAAGATAGAATATACTACAGACGAACTGCAAAAGCTATTCTCCAGTTTAATTCCTAAAATGGCAAGATTTTCTGATGTGGAAACTCAGCCTGTGATCTCGAGTTTCAAAAGATGAGAGGTGATTTTACTGAAACTTAGAAACATAGAGGGGAGAGAATAACCGAGGGACATGGAGAAGTGCAAGCAGGAGAGATGAGGGAGAATCCCATGACATTCTACAAGGAGAAGTAGAACAGAATAATCAGCAACAGTTAGTGTCCATTAGAAACCAAAGGGGCAACCAGTGTGTCAACCTGGAGAACATTGATAGATTGTTACATGTAAACATCACAGCTGTTTTACTTGGGAGAAGGAGGATGCAGGTACTGGACTGCAGAAGATGGACTGGAAAGCTCTTGAAAAGAGATTGATGTAAAAGACGAGCGGCGGTTTGAGCCTTTGTCTGGTATAAAATTGGACCAATCTGCAGGTTTGGATACTGTTGAGTCAAGGAAGGAAAGACGCTGACTGGAAATTTTAATTAGAATCTGACAATAGGGGAGGTGCCAGAGGACTGGAGAACAGCTATTATGATTGCACTTCACAGTAAGGGTGGTAGAGAAAGACCAGGAAACTCGAGACGAGCGAGTATTAAATCACTGTTCGGGAAACTACTGGAGAAAATAGAGAAGGAGAAAATTGAACTCCAATCAGAATGGCGAGGCTTGATCAGGGATAATCATCATGACTTTATCAGAGTGAAGTCACACTAATGGAGGTGATTCAATTAGGTTGAGGAGGTCGCTTATTTAGTTTTGATGCAATGCCTTTGACAAAGTTCCGCATGGGAAACTGAAAAAAATAAAGTAAAATCTCAGACTATCAAGGATAACTTGAAAAGTGACAGCGAAAATTGTCTTAGTGTCAGGAGGCAGAGGGTGGTGGGAGAAGGCTGTTTGTGTGACTGGAGACCAGTGTCCCCTGGTGTACCACAGGGATCAGTGCTGTGTCCCTTATTGTTTGTAGCATTCATAAATGGTATCGATGTGAATCTGGAGGGGGAGTGGGTGGATGGGTGGGAGTTGTGATCAGTAAATTTGTGTTTGACACAAAGATTGGCCGGGTGGTTGGTAGTGAGGAGGAAGTTCTGATTTTGCAGGAAAATACAAGTGGAATGATCAGATGGGCAGATCAATGGCAGATGGAATGCGATCCTGATAAATATGAGGTGATGTACTTTGGAAGGAGGAACCAGACATGGGGTGTACACAATGATTGGCAGCACACTAGGGTGCTCAGAGGGTGTTTCTCCACACATCCCTGAATGTGACTGAACAGGGTAATGGACTAGTTAAGAATTGAACCTTGGGTGGAGCGTTTATTAATCATGGAGAAGATTATAAGTGCTATACAGGGCTTGGTTTAGTCCATGATGGAGTACTGTATGTCGGTCTGGGACCCTCATTACAGGAAGGATGTGATTGTACTGGAGGGTGTTGCAGCGGAGATTCACCAGGATGTTCTCTGGGATGGAGCATATCAGCTATGGAGAGAAGCTGGATAATCTCGGGTTGTTTACTTTTGACAGAGAGGCTGAGGGGGATGTGATTCAGAAGGATACGTTAACAATTTTCATCGACAGGGTGGACAGACAGCAACTGTTCCTTTTAGACAGAGGGTCAAGAACAAGGGAGCACACTTTTAAAGTGAAGGGATTGAGGTTCACAGAGGATTTAAAGATGACTTTTTCTTCACCCGGAGGGTGTTGGGGTCTGGAAAGTAAATTCTGAGAGGGGAGTTATCAAGGTTAACCTCTCAACTGTTAAAAGTACTTGGACAAGCACTTGGAAGTGTCATAACATTCCAGGCTATGAGCCTTTTGTCAGAAAGTGGGACTAATATAGATCGTGCTGTATTTCTGTTGGCACAGAGACTATGCTCCTGTGAGTGTATGATGTGGAAGGTCAATGATTGAGCAGCTTAACACAAGAATTGATGGGTTTCTGAAGATAATGTTCACAAAGGCTATAAGAGTGAACTGTTATAGCTTGTCAAATTATGTCAATGTGAGAAGTATGAAAAAAAGTGCAGGTTTTTTCCAGTTTGAAACTAGAGAATGGAGAATGGGAAACAGGGAA
The DNA here is from genome assembly GCF_047496795.1 of Chiloscyllium punctatum. Classification (NCBI taxonomy): domain Eukaryota; kingdom Metazoa; phylum Chordata; class Chondrichthyes; order Orectolobiformes; family Hemiscylliidae; genus Chiloscyllium; species Chiloscyllium punctatum. The sequence continues at coordinate 45,570,324 of NC_092771.1, read as the reverse complement.
ATGGCAAAACTATGAATCCACTACTTCAGTTCTGTCTTCACAGAACTTTCTGACAATACCAGGAAAACCAGGTCTGGCGTGGAAAACGAAATAGTACATGGACCATAGAACATAGTAAGTAAATCGTTTGGGAGAAATGATTGGGACTGAAAATAATGGTCATAGTCAACACTAACATAGATTTATGAAATGGGAATTATGTTTCAGAAACAGTCTGGGAGACAAGTGAAAGAGAAGCAATGGATGAAAAACATGTGGATTTTCAGAAAGATTTTGGTAAAGCTCCAAGCCTAGTTTGCAAAATCAAATCTTCGTGGATTGGGGTGAATATTTGGCCATGCTTCTAGAATGGGACAGCTGGCAGGAAACAGTGAATAGAAATAAACAGACACGTGAAGCAACAGCCTGGCATTGTATTTAAGGTATGATTCTGTGAGTATGACTATATCCCTGACACCCCATCACCTTCCCCGGATATCTCCTCTCTCACCAGCAGGACAGGCAAAGCAGAAGTGGTGGCACCGTGGGATACAGTTTGAAGGGAATTGTTCTGGGAGTCCTCAACAGTGACTCTGTATCCCATGAACTCTCATGGCGTTAGTTTACACATGGGAAAGGAAACCTCCTGCTGATTACCATGTACCAGCCTCTTCCAACTGATGAGTCAGTACTCCTCCAAGCTGACCAATACTTGGAGGAAGCACGGAGGGTGGCAAAGGCACAAAATGTACTCTGGGTTAGGGACGTCAATGTCCACAAAAAGAGTGGTTCAGCAGCAGCATTACTGATTGAGCTGGTTGGGTCCGAAAGGATATAACTTCTCGACTCGGTCTGCGTCAGGTGGTGAAGGAACCATCAAGAAGGAAAGGCCATATTTGACTGCAGCCTTACTAATCTGCCAGCTGCAGAATTATCTGTCCATGACAGTATCGGGTAAGAGTGACCACTGAATAGTCGTTGTGGAGATAAAGTCACACTTGCATATTGAGAATAACCTCCACCATTTTAGGTGGCACTGCCACCATGCTAAATAGGACAGACTTTGAACAGATCTAGCAGCTCAAGTCTGGGTTTCGATAATATGTTGTGGGTCATCAATAGCAGCAGAATTGTACTCCCGCACAACCTCATGGCCTGACAGATCCCCCTCACAACAATTACCATCAAGCCAGAGGATCAACCTTGATTCAATGGAGTGTGCAGGAGGGCAGGAGCAGCACTGGGAATACCTGAAAATGAAGTGTCTGCCTGATGAAGTCACCAACCATGACTACCTGCGTGCCAAACAGCATAAGCAGTTCGTCACAGACAGGGCTAAGTGATCCCACAAGCAACGGTGCAGATCTCAGCTCTGCAGTCCTTCTACTTCTAGTTGAGAATAGTTACGGACAATTAAACAAGTCATCGGAGTAGGAGATTCCACAAGTATCCCCATCCTTAATTATGGAAAAGCCCAGCACTTCAGTGCAAAAGATAACGTTCACGCATTCGCAACAATCTTCAGTCACTAGTGCTGAGTGGATTATCCATCTTGGCCTCCTCCAGTGGTCCTCAACAATTCAGTTACCAGTCATCAGCCAATTTGATTCACTCCACGCGATATCCATATTCAGTTGGAGACACTGGATACCCCAGAGGGTACATACCCTGACAACATTCTGGCAATAGTACTGAAAAGTTGTTCTCCAGACCTTGTCACTGCCCTCACCAAGCTGTTCTAATGTTACAACATTTCCCCGATTACGTCGAAAATTACCCCAAGTATCTCCTGTATATAAAAAGCAGAACAAATCCAATCCGGCCAATACCACCGCATCGGTCTACTCTCGATCATCAGTAAAGTGGTGGAAGGTCTCAGTGCTTTTAAGCAACACTTGCTCAGCAAAAACCTGGTCAATGTCGCCCAGTTTGGGCTCCACCAGGGCCACTCAGCTGCGGACCTCATTACCTTGGTTCAAACATGGACAACAGAGCTGAATTACTGTGTTGGGGTGAGAGTGACAGCCCTTTAAATCAAGGCTGCCTTCGCCCAAGTGTGGTATCAAGGGGCTTTAGCAACACTGGAATCAATGGGTATCAGGGGCAAACACACTGCTGGTTAGAATCATACCTGACACGTAGGAAGATGGTCATGGTTGATAAAGGTCAGTCAACTCAGCTCCAGGACAAGTCTGTAGGAGTCCCTCTCGCAGTGGCCTCGGCCCAAACATCTTCAGGGCTGCTTGATCAATGACCTTGCCTCTATTATAAAGTCAGAAGTGGAGATGTTTGCCAATGATTGCATAATGTTCAGCAATGGTTGTTGCTCCTCAGATACAGAAGCAGTCCATGTTCAAATACAACAAGATCTGGACAGTATCCAGGCTGACAAGTGGCAAGTAATATTCACGTCACACAAATGCCAGACCGTGAACATCACCACTAAAATACAATCTAAACACTGCCCTTGGCATTCAATGGTGTTACTGTAACTGAATCCACAGTGGACTGCAGCGGTTCAACAAGGCAGCTCACCACCACCTTCTCAAGGGGCAACCAGAGACATGAAATAAATGCTGGCCCAGCCAGTCACACCCAGATTCAGGATATTAATATTATTTTTAAAAAGATAATAGAGGAATGTTGCTGGGATATCACAGAGATCGATGCTCAGGTCCCAACTGTTCACAATACCCATTAAATATTTGGTTGCAGGAATCAAATACAATATATCCCAACCTGCTGATAGAACTAAAGGATGTTGGATTGCGAGTGGGTGAGGAGGTTGTAAAAAAGCTTCAAGGTGACTAAGACAAGTGGAGTGAATGGGCAAATACGTGGCAGATGGAGAGCAAGGTGGGTTGAGGTGACAGTTTGCCCTTTGGTGGGAACAAGAGATTGGCAGCTTTTCGTTTGAAAAGGGATTGTTTGAAATATGTTGATCTGAAAAGCGACGTATGGGCCTTTTTGTTGTTTCCTTCTGCGCAGCCTCTGAGGTCCCTGCAGCGCAGTGAGGTCTGAACCTACAAGGCAATACTGGGAATGGCATTCACACGCTGCCCAGTGTACATAGACCTACCAAGTGGGGAGCTGTAACATTGCAAATGATCTGGATCTCTCTGCAGACCAGTCCCTGAAAGCAATATTGCAGGAGCAAGAACCAGATAGGATGATCAATGATGTGCTGACCTTCATTTCAGGGGGGATTTGAGTCCAGGAGTAAGCGTGTCTTACCGCAGCTGTAGAGGGATTTGGTGAGACCCTATCTCAAACACTGTGCAGTATTCTGCAGATTTGGTCTCAGTACATAATAAAGGACAAACCTGACATTGAGAGAGAGCAGTGAAGAATGACCAGACCGATCTTTGTGATGACAGGCTTGTTGTGGGAGCAGCGTTTGGGGCGACTGGGCCTGTATTCCATGGGGTTTAGGAAAATGGGTGGAGATCTCAGTGAGATATATAAAGCTCTGACAGGGTGAGACGGATTGGAAGCAGGGATAATAATTCCCCTGGCTGTGGTGTCTAAAACAAGGGTCCACAGTATTAGGCACAGAAAGACCATTCTGCAATGAGATGACAATAAATGTCTGCACTCAGCGACTGGTGAACGTGGGGAATGCACTCGAAGCTGGAAGCCAAGACACTGAATATCAATAAGGATTTAGAGACAGTAAAGGAATGGTGGGAGAGAAGGAGAACGATATGGAAATAAAGGACCAGGTATCATTATATCGAATTGGGTAGCAAACTCGACAGACCAAATGGACTACTGCACTTCTTACTTTATAGCTTCCCAAGGTTAATCACAAGCTCTCAGATGTTCGGAAGGAGGTCTCTGCAGGGTCAACAGGACTGTGTTTCTCATTCCCTTTTTTCGATACCGAGGCTGGGACCTGGTGTCCTGTCTGGTTTTATCCTTTAGATCTCGGACCAGTTTGATACAATAGAATGTCTTGTTTGGCGGATTCTGAGAGCATTGCAAAGTTTATCACATGTCTGTGTGTCTGCAGTCACGTTTAGGCCAGACCAGGAAAGCACGGGAGATTCACTTCCTGATGGGACATTTGTGAAGCAAATTGGGGTGTACAATCGACATTGGCTTGAAGGTCACTATTTACGGACACCAGATTTTGCATCTTAATATTTTGTCAATTGTCTTTAACTTACACCAGCTGCCAGAGCATTAGCCTGGTCTGGATTATTAATCCAGTGACCTTTCCACAGCAGCACCATCTCTACATGGGGACCTATCTGAAATCACACTGAGCAGGTTATTTCTGTGCTGCTTGGTAACTCTGTCAAAAAGAACTCCCACGAATTTGACTGTCGAGGTGGGTCTGAGAGGGAGGTAACTGGCCAGATTGTAATTATAATCCTCTTAGGAACTGGACATAGTTGAGTAATTTTCCACATTGCCAGGGACATGTCAGAGTTAGAGCTGGAATGAAACAGCTTCCCCAGGGACACGGCTTGTTGTGCAGCACAAGTCTGCAGTCCTATTACAGGAATGGGGTCAGGGACCATAGCCTTTTTCGTACGTACTATGTTCAGCTGTTTTTCATGTCACGTACAGCAAAATGAATTGGTTGAAGACTGGCAGCTGTGATTCTGTGGGTATCATGGCGAGGGTGAGGTGGATCATCAACTCAACACTTCTGGCTGAGGTTGGTGCAGTTACCACATCCTGGTCTTTTACACTGATGTGCAGAGCTGTTCGATTACTGAGGATGGGGATATTTGTGGAGCCCTTTGCTCCAGTCATTTGTTTAATCATCCATCACCATTTATGTCACAATGTGACAGGATTGCGGAGCTTCGATCAGATCTGTTGGTCAAATGTGATAGCTTTAATGGGTTCACGTCAGGTTTAGGTTCACGTGGTTCTGACCCAGTCATGTTCACCCACAGTCATTACTGAAACATAGATCATATTGATGGTAATGGCAGACTGAGCAAATTATTCGAGGCTAAAAGTTACAGGTTGTGGTTGAATGCTGTTTTGCTTCTGCTGCTGTAGTCTACAGCACTACATAAATACGCAGTTTTGAGCTGCAATATCTGCAATGCAATTCTGCTGTCTGTCCCTTAGTTCACATCGAGACCCATTCACCCATCAGTCATGTACTCAGTGACCTACTCTGGTTTCTGATGTGGTAACACTTCCATTTTCATATTCTCATTCTGCTGAGGGTCTCTTCCCGGGTCATGCTTTCAATCTGACACATTCTGCAAAACCAATTAACTGATTTTAATTCAATTGTTTAATTCATCTGAATCTTTTTCCTTGAGTAATACCATTTTCTGTGTTTAAAGTGAATGCGTTTCCTCTGTTTCTCTCCCTGACCATGATTAAGAGCTCTGCAATGTCAGTGATGCCAGCCTTATGTAGTTTCCGAGCCAATGAATTCTCTGGATTCCCAATCATCTTCACCACATTGTATGTTTCCTCTTTTGGTTTGATGCCTTATTACTCATGGTTGCCTTGTCCTGTCATGAGTATGTTACATCACCTTTGGGAGAATTTCTGATATCCTCCGAAATATCCCCAGAATTTCCTGTTTTTGCTGTTCCATGGTCTGCCCAGCTCGGCTCCCCTTCCAATTAACTCTGGCCAGCTCCTCCCACATGTCATTGTAGTTACATTGTTCAATTATAATCACATTACATCAAGAAGAGACCAATAGATACAAACCGACAGAAGGAGCTTTGAGAGAGAGGACGTAAAGAATAATTGGTAAATTTCTTCATTAGATACAAAGAGAGAAAGAGCGAGACAACATCGATGAGGAAATATGAAAAATGAGAAAACTAGATCATCGAAAGAAGTAGATGCACATCCCTCACTGTTTTGGCAATTCCGGTGTGCTGTGGTCCTTTGTACAGTGCATGTACAACAGAGCAATATGTTCAAATGCTGAGTCTGATGCCAGAATTTTTATCTCCAATAATATGACAGACACTAGCTTTGGAAAGCTTCCAACAGGCCAATATATTGAATTCTGGTAGAAAGGGGATGAACTGAAATAAGTTGGGACACCAGAAGCAAGGATTTATAACACATCCTGATAAGAATGAGAGATTGGAGTGGAGAATTCCAGAAAAACAGGGAACGTTGAGGGAAGGGGAACATATCATTTTAGATGAGAATCAAATGATGTTTTAATGTTTTATAAATTTTATACATCATATGCATCACTTTTTGTTAACTGTGTCTCCGTTGTTCATTTAGAATGTGTTGTGCACATATGAAAAATGTTACTTATCTGCACACACACATTATTTAAACAGTGTATATAAAATCATTTTTCCGCCATTGAATTGGTCCTGTTGTTGTGTTACCCGGATACACGAACACCAACTGGCCACCAAAAGACATGACCCATTATCACTATGTTCCATACATACAGGCAAAGAAGGGCACAACTTTGATTGGGACAATGCACACACATACTAAGACACGCAAGGACATTCTTAGAGGAATGGCATTCTGACCAGAAGTCCATCAATAAACTCATCAATTTAGATCCTATCTACCTTCTCTTGTGAAACAAGAGAACTGGAAATGACATCACCCATCTTAAGAACCCAAGACCTATAAATAGAGAGGCGTAACATACCACCAGCACTTCAGCAGAGACTCTCACTGATGATGTTACCTAGTCATAGTGTCTAATCGTCAGAAAACAAACCTTCAAGCACAGCGAGCTAACTTGCATACATACAAACTGTTATTTTTCTTTTATTAGTGGAATTTGGGAGTTCTTTGCCACTCATGTATTAACAGATTACGAGGTGAGGTGAGCTTTTTAGGTTTGTGGTTTTAATTAACAGAAGTGCTCGACATAGATGTCTCCACAGTTTGGGGCCCCGCTGTAAGGGATTTGGACAGATTTGAACAGATTTCAGGTACAAAATGTCCCAGCAAATTCCAACACGTTGCAATTAGTGACCTAGATCTTCAAATAAAACCGGTCGGAAAATCTGTTTAATGTTGTTTACTGGTGGTTGTTTAAATTAAAAGTGAGGGAAACGGCTTTTAACATTACTAAAGAGGTTCCCAAATTTGCCAAGAAAGTTTAGAAAGACAAAAGGAGGACATTTTTTAGAATTACCAAATAGTTTGGAATTGGGTTTAACCAGGGACAAAAGGAAAGCTGAATTTGTAATGGAGTTGGTAAAGCACTTTGATGTATTAGAGAAATTTAAATTGCAAATATGGCAACTGAAGTTAGAAGATAAAGAAAGAGACGGAAACAGAGAGAGAAAAAAAGTGAAGGAGAGGAAAAAGAAAGCGAGAGAGAATTTGAGATTCAGAAGTTGGGATTTAGACAAGAAAGTTAAATTAACAGGATTGAGATGAAGGGAGAACGTCGGGGTGTATTCAATTATGTTAGTGCCTTGCCATATTTCGGTGAGAAAAATGTCAAAACCTTTTTTATTTCATTTGAAAAAAAATGACTCAGCAGATGACGTGTCCAGTGAACTTGGGGGTAATGCTAGTTCAGACTAAGCTGGTGGGCACAGCTAGTGAGGTATTGGCAGCGCTGTCAGATGAGGGGTCAAGAGATTATCAAAATGTTAAATTGGTTATTTTGATTGGTTATGAATTGGTACCAGAAGCATATAGACAGAGGTTCATAAAAATAGAGACGGAACCAGGTCAGACTTATGTTAAGTTTGAAAGAATTAACTACAGTCATTCTGATAGATGGGTGCTGGACTTAAAAATAGATAAGACCTGTGAGGCTCGAAGGGAGATTATTATGCTGAAGAAGTTGAAAGACTCACTTCCAGAGATGGTAAAAATTCATGTGCACGAACAGAAAGTTCAAGAAGCGAGAAGCACGGCAGAAATGGCAGGGAAATATGCATTGGTGCATGAGATGAAATTTAGCTTCCAGGAGAATTTTCATGCTATGAGGGATAGAAATTGTGAGAAGGGAAGTTCACACATTACAAAGCAAACAGTAGCGCACAATAGTTTACCACAGGTGAAGAAAAAAGCCCAAAGGGATTGAAAGGTGGTGAAAGGCCTCAGGTGTTCTCAGTACAAGGGAGTGGAACACATAAAATGACAGTGCTGATGGTTTAAGAAGGGCACTGGGAAAAGGAGTTTTCATTGAAGTAAGCTGGGACACACTGTGATGGTCGTTGAAGGAAGGAACTTTGGGAAAGATGCGGTAGAAGAGGCTAAGCCAGTGGCATTAGTGAAACTGGTAAAGGAGACCCCAAGTTGAGCTGAGGAGCTGCAGGAGAGTGCACAGCCGAGGCAAGGGCTGGGTATGGAGTCGGTACCTGATCTCTGAAAGAATTCACCTCTGTAGATAAAGTTTACTCAGAAAGATCAGGAGGAGAAGGACAAGAAGTTATAATTTTGTGAGATATGGGATCTGCTCAGTCTCTAATAGTTGAGAAGTGAGGCGCTGGAAAAGCACAAAAGATCTGGCAGCATCCAAAAAGCAGAACAATCGAATATCAGGCAGAAACCGATTGTCAGGAATGGCGTGGGGGGACAATGGGGCTAAAAGATAAATACAAGGGTAGTAGCTGGGCTGGTGGGAGGGTCACTGGGAAGGCGATAAAAAGATGTAGGTGGGTGTAATAGTGATATGTCGGTTTGGATGGTGGAGTCGGTAGGTGGGAAGGAAGCTGGCCAGTTAGGGCGGTTCAAGAGGGCAGTGCTAGGTTGAATGCTTCAATCTGGCAGAGGTTGGGGGAGTGGAGATTTGGAATTTGGTGAAGTCAACGTTGATGATGGTTCTAGTTTGAGGGTTCTAGTTGTCCTACCACCTATCCACAACACCCTCCTCTCCGACCTATAACCATCACACCCCACCTGCGTCTACCTATCGCCTTCCAAGCTATCTTACACCCAGCTCCACTCCCACTCTCCTATTTATTTCTCGGCCCCCTTCCCCCTCCCTTACCCCACCTCCCACTTTCCTGATGAAGAATTTATGCCTGAAATGTCAACTCTTCTGCCCCTCAGATGCTGCCTGGTTGGCTATGCTTTTCCAGCCCCACTCTTTTCAACTCTCACCTCCAGCATCTGCAGCCCTCACTTTCTCTCGGCCTCTAATAGTGAGAGATGAAAGTATTTTCACTCTTTCTGACATATTAATCAAGATCGTAACAATTTGTGGAATGGGGTTAGAAATTAAGTATTCCCTTGTGTAACATCAGGATGGAATGCCAAATCAAAGTTGGGGAAGTAACAGTGACAGTGAGTAACAGAGTGTCATTTCCAGGAATACAGTTTATTCTTGTGAACGATTTAACAGGATCCAAGGTGGGAGTGGCACCCCTTGTATTGGAGAAGGCAAAAGGAAAACTAGGGAATTGGGGAGTTAAAAGAAAAATACCCAGGGTTTTTCCAGACTGTATAGTAACAAGATTCCACTGTCATAAGTTAGAGCAGGAAGGAAAACCGTAATAAAAAGCCAAAGGATTTGATGTGCAGTGAACTGACGCCCTGTTTGATGTCACGGTGCAGGAAAAACCTGAACAGGCAGAGGGTCAGGCAGAGGTGTTTAGTCCAGAAAGGCTAATGGACTTATAACAGATATATACACACACATACACACACACATACACATGCGCACACACAGAAAAGGAATCAGAATATATTGTCGAACGTTATTAACTTAAAGATAGAATGCTAAAATTAAAATGGAGACCCCGATAGGTTAGTGCAGAAGGGAAATGGGCCGAAGTGCACCAGATTGTTTTAGAGGTAGCGTACAGTGTTACGGGTAGCACATACACTAACGACAGGGGGTCACATTGGTGTACAGAAGACTCAGGTTAAGGTACAGAGGCATTTCTAGTGGCCTGTAATGCACACGGACGTGGTTATTTTTTGACGTACATGTCAAACATTCTGAATGGTAGGTACGTCCCAGGCAGTAATAAAGCCAGCACCTTTGTTACCAATTCCTGCATTTGAAGAACATTTCACGGAGGTTATGATGAGTTGTGTAGCTCCCCTATCTAAAATAAAAGTGGAAACTAATATTTGCTAGCCATAATGGATGTTTTTACGAGATTTCCAGAGGCAATTCTATTATGGAGCGTTAAGGTAAAAAGGGAGGTGGAGGAGTTGGTAGCTTTCTTTACTCACTGTGGGCTCCGCAGAGAGATTCAGTCAGACCAAGGTCTCATTTTACCGCTCAGCTATTTAAGGAAGTCATGGATAGCTTAGGCATACAGCAGTTTAAATCAAGGGCGTTCCATCCTGAATCCCAGGGAGCCTTGGAAAGTTAGCATCAGACGCTGAAGACCATATTAACAGTGTACTGTCAGGATTACCGGAATGATTGGTGTCTCATTGAATTGTTTGCCATTAGACAAAAATTATTTGCCCCAAATAAATCTACTCAGTTTACTTCCTTTGAGTTAATATTTGAAGTGAGAGGTCCTTTGAAATTAATTGAATATAAATTGACAGGACTGAAGTCAGAGAGCACACACTCGGATTATGTGTGTGAGGTGAGGGAGAGATTAGATGGAGTAGGTGAGTTCGCTAAACAGCACCTGAAGGGCACAGCATAGAATGACGCACGTGGCAGATAAAAACACTGAACTTTTGACGATTTCCTGTGGGGATGACGTATTAGTATTGTCACCAGTGATAGGAATTCCATTCAAAGCCAGGTTTAGTGACTCAGGAACAGAGTTATGGTCAGATGAACAAATTGTGTAGTTTATCTGTATGATGAAGTGACCTTTAGCAAGTGATTGAAAGCTCACACATTACAGTTGACAGAGCATGTTGAACGATTACAAGAAGCAATCTTGGTAATAAACTTAAAGAAAACAGAATTCGAGAAGGCAGAGGTGACGTTCTTGGGACATTACATTGGACATGGAAGGTTGACCCCATGGAACACAAAAACGAAGGGCTTTGAGGAATTTCCACAACCATCCTCGAAGAAAGAGGTGCTTCGATTTTTGGAACTGATTGGATTCTATCGGACGTTTGTTCCAAACTTCAGCAGCGTATGGGCACCACTGATGGACTTAGTAAAGAAGAACACAGAATTGTGCTGGACAGAACAATGCCAGGAGGCATTTGAGAATTTTAAAGCAGGATTAATCACCACACCAGTTTTAGCTACACCAAATATTTCGAAACCCTTTGAAAATTGTGTTTGATGCTCGGGATATCGGGGTCGGAGCTGTATTGATACAGAAAGAGGATGATGGAATTGAATGGCTAATTGGCTACTTGTCGAAAAAACACAATATCCACCAGAAAAAAATGCAAAATCTCCATTATTGAAAAAGAATGATTATGTTCCACACTGGCCTGACAATAGTTTAATGTGTATATGACAAACAAATTGTCAGAGATGGTTGTGGACAACGACAAATCTCTCGCATTTTTTGGAATATTTAAAGACCAGAATATGAGACTATTTCATTGGAGTCTTACCTTACCGACTTTAAACTCACAAATTGTACATGGCGTGGCTCCTACAATGTGATAGCAGATGGGTTTTCGCGGATTTAAAGGAAAGCAGTGGAGATAAGATTTGACTTATTCCAGTGTTGTATTGGTGTGCAGTGTTAATATGAATGATATAACTGAGATTAATACTTTTGTATTTCATATAATTGGGATGAAGAATTAGAGGAAAAGAAATGTAGCCATCTTTTCATTCTGCTTGTTCATTTTATTTTCGGAAGCAGGAAGATGTTATGAAGCCAAAAACATGTATGGACACTTTAAGACAGATCGGGTTTTGTTGAATAGAAACTAAAGCCACAGATGCCACCTAAAGGTCACACTGTTCCACATGTCACCATTAGCTGAGAAATGGATACCTGAGTTTTGGTTGCTGTTTTGACAGCCATCCAAACACAACCAAAGAGGTTAAATAATGCTTAGGATACCAGAAACCAACAGAATTTGAATATTATTGTTTGTACAGCTGGACAGCAATCAAATTATGAGAATTATTATATCATGGGGAGTACATAAACCCAGCATTTTGAACACTGGAGGGAGAGCTGCTGCCATCCAACAGCAGAGGAACTGCTGTAGAGCAGGAGTGCTAACTGACCATCCCAACCACTCTCTATTAAAAATACATGTTCATGTAAACATAGAACATAGAACATAGAACAATACAGCACAGAACAGGCCCTTCAGATCACGATGTTGTGCCGAACTTCTATCTGAGATTAAGCACCCATCCATGTACCAATCCAAATGCCGCTTAAAGGTCGCCAATGATTCTGACTCTACCACTCCCACGGGCAGCGCATTCCATGCCCCCACCACTCTCTGGGTAAAGAACCCACCCCTGACATCTCCCCTATATCTTCCACCCTTCACCTTAAATTTATGTCCCCTTGTAACAGTCTGTTGTACCCGGGGAAAAAGTTTCTGACTGTCTACTCTATCTATTCCTCTGATCATCTTATAAACCTCTATCAAGTCACCCCTCATCCTTCGCCGTTCCAATGAGAAAAGGCCGAGAACTCTCAACCTATCCTCGTACGACCTACTCTCCATTCCAGGCAACATCCTGGTAAATCTTCTCTGCACCCTCTCCAAAGCTTCCACATCTTTCCTAAAGTGAGGCGACCAGAACTGCACACAGTACTCCAACTGTGGCCTAACCAAAATCCTGTACAGCTGCAACATCACCTCACGACTCTTGAATTCAATCCCTCTGCTAATGAATGATAATACTCCAAAGGCCTTCTTACAAACTCTATCCACCTGAGTGGCAACCTTCAAAGATCTATGTACATAGACCCCAAGATCCCTCTGTTCCTCCACCTGACCAAGAACCCTACCATTAACCCTGTATTCCGCATTCTTATTTGTTCTTCCAAAATGGACAACCTCACACTTGGCAGGGTTGAACTCCATCTGCTACTCCTCAGCCCAGCTCTGCTTCATATCTAAGTCCCTCTGCAGCCGACAACAGCCCTCCTCACTGTCCACAACTCCACCTATCTTTGTATCATCTGCAAATTTACTGACCCACCCTTTGACTCCCTCATCTAAGTCATTAATAAAAATTACAAACAGCAGAGGACCCAGAACAGATCCCTGCGGAACTCCACTTGTAACTGGACTCCATGCTGAATATTTACCATCTACCACCACTCTCTGACTTCGACCGGTTAGCCAGTTTTCTATCCAATTGGCCAAATTTCGCTCTATCCCATGCCTCCTGACTTTCCGCATAAGCCTACCATGGGGAAGCTTATCAAATGCCTTACTAAAATCCATGTACACTACATCCACTGCTCTACCCTCATCCACATGCTTGGTCACCTCCTCGAAGAATTCAATAAGACTTGTAAGGCAAGACCTACCCTTCACAAATCTGTGCTGGCTGTCCCTAATCAAGCAGTGTCTTTCCAGATACTCGTCAATCCTATCCCTCAGTACCCATTCCATTACTTTGCCTACCACAGAAGTAAGACTAACTGGCCTGTAATTCCCGGGGTTATCCCTATTCCCTCTTTTGAACAGGGGCACAACATTCGCTACTCTCCAGTCCCCTGGTACCACCCCCGTTGCCAGTGAAGACGAGAAGATCATTGCCAACGGTACCGCAATTTCCTCTCTTGCTTCCCACATAATCCTAGGATATATCCCGTCAGGCCCGGGGGACTTGTCTATCCTCAAGTTGTTCAAAATGTCCAACACATCTTCCTTCCTAACAGGTATCTCTTCTAGCTTATCAGTCCGTATCACACTCTCCTCTTCAACAATACGGTCCCTCTCGTTCGTAAATACTGAAGAGAAGTACTTGTTCAAGACCTCTCCTATCTCTTCCGACTCAATGCACAGTCTCCCACCACTGTCCTTGATCGGACCTACCCTCGTTCTCGTCATTCTCAGGTTTCTCACATACGCATAGAATGCCTTGGGGTTATCCTTGATCCTATCCGCCAAGGATTTATCATGCCCTCTCTTAGCTCTCCTAATCCCTTTCTTCAGGTCCCTTCTGGCTATCCTGTATCCCTCCACTGCTCTGTCTGAACCCTGTTTCCCCAACCTTCTGTAAGCCTCCTTCTTCCTCTTTACTAGACATTCAACCTCCCTCGTCAACCAAGGCTCCCTCACACGACCATTTCTTTCCTGCCTGATAGGTACATACATATCAAGGACACGTCGTATCTGCTCCTTGAAAAAGTTCCACATTTCCACCACATCCTTCCCTGACAGCCTATGCTCCCAACGTATGCTCTTCAAATCCTGTCTTACAGCATCGTAATTTCCCTTCCCCCAATTGTAAAAACTTCCTTGTTGTGCGCACCTATCTCTCTCCATAACCAAGGTGAAAGTCACAGAATTGTGGTCACCATCACCAAAATGTTCACCCACTAACAAGCCCACCACTTGTCCCGGTTCATTACCGATTACCAAATCCAATATGGCCTCCCCTCTGGTTGGACAATCTACATACTGCGTTAGAAAAGCTTCCTGGACACACTGCACAAACACCGCCCCATCCAATCTACTTGATCTAAAGAGCTTCCAATCAATATTTGGGAAGTTGAAGTCGCCCATGACTACGACCCTGTGGCTTCTGCACCTTTCCAAAATCTGTTTCCCAATCTGTTTCTCCACATCTCTGCTGCATTTGGGGGTCTATAATAAACACCCAACAAGGTGACTGCACCTTTCGTATTTCTGACTTCAGCCCATACTACCTCCAGAGGCAGATCCCCCTCAAACTTCCTTTCTGCAGCCGTTATACCATTTCTAATTAGCAATGCCACCCCCCCTCCTTTTTTACCACCCTCCCTAATCTTACTGAAACATCTGTAACCAGGAACCTCCAACAGCCATTCCTGTCCCTCATCTATCCATGTTTCCGTGATGGCCATAACATCCCAGGTACCGATCCACGCCTTAAGTTCACCGACCTTATTTCTGATACTCCTTGCATTGAAGTATAAACCTACTTGCAATAGAAAAAACATGACCTAGGGAGATCAGCAGCTGGAAGAGTGAACACAGCGGGGAAGATGGAGACTGTAGGGTCTTGAGATTTTAATGTTTCATATGTGGGTTGTTGGAAAAGCATATTTTTACAGAGTTGGACTCAGATAGTAAGTGGCTATGAAAAGAGGGGCTTGTATTTGCGAATACTTGTTGTTTAGTGTTCACTATTAAAGTTAAGAAACTAACTTCATAATTTTTGTTTAAATAGTGGAATGTAGGAGATCTGTGTCGCTCTTATTTTAACAGATTACAAGGTGAGGCGAGCTCTTCTGGGTGTTTGGGTTTAATTAACAGAGGGGTTCGAGTCCACCTTGTAAATGTCCATCCACGCTAACCCCATTTCCCTGCAGTTGGCCCATATGCTTCCAGTCCTTTCCTATCCACATTTTTATCAAAATGTTTTTGAAATGTTGTTAATGTACCCCCCTCAACCATATCTGCTGGCAACTCATCCACGTACAAGCCCTCTGTATAAAGAAGTGGCCCCTCAGGTTCCCTTTTATTCCTTCCCCTTTAACCTTGAACCGATCCCCTCTAATCCTCGATTCTCTACACCTTGGAAAAAGACTGAGAGCATTAACCCTATCCATACCCCTCGTGATTTTATACAGCTCTATAAGGACTCCCTCAGTCTCTTACACGCTAAAGAAAAGGTCCTAGCTTGTCCAATCTCTCCCTGTAACTCAGACCATTGGGTCCTGGCAATGTCCTTGGAAATTTCTTTTGCACTCTTTATAATTTAATAACATCCTCCCCATAACAAGGTGACAAAACTGAACACAATACTCCAAGTGCAGCCTTACCAAAGTCCTGTGTAACTGCACCATAAATTCCCGACTTCTATCCTCAATATCCTGCCTGATGAAGGCCAATGTGGCAAAAAGTCTTCTTCACTGCCCTGTCTACCTGTGACTCAACTCTTAGAGAACCGTGCACCTGAACACCAAAGTCCCTCCACCCACTGCACCCTTAAGACCCTCCCATTCACCATGAAACTCCTCCCTTGATTTGAGTTTCCAAAATGCAAGACCTCACGCTTCTATATTAAATTCCATTTGCCATTTCTCGGCCCATTTCCCACCTGATTAAGGTCCTGATGCAATTTCTGATAAACTTCCTCACTGATTATGCTCCCAATTACTTTAATGTCATCTGCAAACTTACTAATCATACCGTGTACATTCTCAACCAAATCATAGATAACAAACAGCAATGGACCAAGCCTCCGGTCTCACAAACATCCTTCCACTAAACCCTTTGCTTCCCACCATCAAGCCAACTGTGAATCCAATTGGACAGTTCCCCCCGCATTCTACGAGATGTAACCTTCCTGAGCAGCCTGCCATGTGGAACCTTATCAAAGGCCTTACTGAAATCCATCGAGACTACGTCTATCACTCTGCCCTCATCAAACGTCCTGGTAACTTCATCAAAGGACTCTAAGAAATTTGGGAAGCATGATCTCCCACTCACAAGTCTATGCTGACTGCTCCGAATCAAACCCTGTGTAAGTAATGGGTGCAGACAATGGTACGCTGTCCTTCATTGTAAGATGATCCGAGTACATAAGTAAAGCCATCTTCCTGCTGTTGTAGAGACTTGCTGAGAGAGCATTTGGGGCACTCGGAACAGATTTGATCACCTTTGTAAGGAATGATTCCCTTACCAAAGACACGGGTAATGGTAACATGAGGATAGAGTGAATAAGCTGAGTGTTTAATCTGTAGAGCTGTGAGAGACGAAGAAATGGTGATGCTGAAACACGAGGAGTGACAGCGATCTCTTATTTCCAAAAGAGACATTGACAGAGACAGAAATTCCATACTTTACTCAGGATTTATTGGTTTGATTTATTTTCACGTGTATCTCAGTACAGGGAAACACTTTGCTTATGAGCAGTGGAGGAAGATCATAGTAAGCATGACCAGACAGATCATAGGGTGGAAATAAACTTGGACAGAGTAAGGCACACAGGTTACACTGAACAGGACATGCACTAGACAAGGTCAACATGAACAAGATCAGCATTATTTCAACTTCGAGAGTCCATTCATCAGTCTAACGTGACTTTCCTAATTAACTCTCCCCATGTTATAGTGCAGTCGGCGAGTGAACCCTGTATTGATCGTCAGGTTGCTCACAATCCCCAACAGCAGCAACAATACCTTCCGTATGAAACAGGTAGCCATTCCCACCAGCTTCCGACCTACATAGAGAACACCAGGCCGTCTTTGTGGAGATGGAAGATGCCTTCTTGAGATTTCACACAAGACATATGGCTTCCCTGCCCAACTCTAGAAAACCATGTTAATGTCCCACATGTGTATCATAAACAACGGAGCCAAGAGAAGCAACGTGGAACAGTCTGTCTGTGCAGCCTCTGCCCCACTTGTTCATCATCTTCGTGCATCAATTAGGAGACACTTAAGACTGCCGATGCGGGAGATCAGCGAAGAGCATCAATTGCTGATAAAGCACAGCGGGTCAGGCAGCATCCGAGGACCAGGAGAATCGACATTTCAGGAATAAGACATTCATCAGGAATCAGCAAAAATTACCTCATTCTGCCCCCGTGTAAGTGCATTGAGGTGGGAATGGCCTCCTGCTGTTCCTGTGTAAGTGACTCAAGGGAGAGATTGGCTTCAACCTCGTCCGATTGGACAGGGCCAAGGGCCTGACTGGTTAACCCTGGTTCCTGTTTGACAGCTCATTGTACTGACTAGTGTGACAATGTTGCAGCTTTAAGAGGTTATTTTGTCCTGGTTTATTTTATGAGAGAGATTGAACGATTGTTGCCAAGCTGGCTACTTAAGACCACTTGAGTAACAGCTAGGGAGGCCTTAGGTTAATTTTAATGCAACCTGAATGGGTGCGGCCAGCTCTCACAGATTAGGATCTCTGGGTTTTGGTTTCTCAGTAACATTAGAAACTATTGGGTTCTCTACAGAGTTGAAAGCTTCAGTGAATGTCTCCTGGCTGCTACTCTCTCTGAAATCCCTCTTGATACTGTTTTTAATTCTTGGATTGGAGAAATGTTTGTGACAATCTGTGTCTGATTATTTCTTTTTGCCAAGGGGCTGTGTTTATGGGATTTTCCTATATTGGAACAGTTCATCAGTACTAGTTCCTAGATGTATTATTCTCTTAAGATATCCAATAGAATTGCGTTATTCTAAATTCCTCTTTCTTTGGTTTCATTTTCTCTTTCGTGTTTAAGTAGATGGTGTTTTGCTTCACACCGAGTAGTTTGACCAGTCACATTGCATCTGGAACAGACACTTTACATTTCCTTTAAAATAAGAAAACATTAGAATCTAGGCTACCGCCTTCAAATATTTTCGAGGGGCTCTGGTGAGCTCCATCACACTAGACTCCTTCTCTTCCTGAGTAATAGACGGGAGGCACTGAATGGGCTGTCCCTGTTCATCTCCAATAGTGTCAATGGGCTGAATTGCTTCCTCATATTCCTGTGAAACCAGCGTGAGGTGCTGAATGAACCCTTGTTTTGCTGTGGCAATGTGCAGTGCCAGGCAGTGGTGATACATGAATGTTACCGACACTTTAACAGAACAAGTCTCAATGGAGTCTGGATCCTGCTAGTTACAGACAAAGACCAGTTCAGGAGCTGACGGGGGACAAAATGTTCTGAACATTGTGGAATCTTCAGCGAAAATCCCCACTTCTGATCTTATGGTGGGGAAGGTGGGGGCGGGGAGACATTGATGAAGCAGCTGAAGATGTTTGTGAAGAGGAAGCTACCCTGAGGATCTCTCACAGAGGTGACCCAGGACTGAGATGATGAACATCTTCCTTTGATCCCAAACACTGGAGAGGTTACTCTGATTCCCATTAACTTCAGTTTTGTTAAGCTCCTTGATGTCAACAGAAGTTAACCACTGCCTTGATATCGGGGCCAGTCATTTTTACCTTAACCCTTGTCTCAACTTCTTTTGTTCACATCAATAAGCCATGATATAGGAGCAGCAAGTGTTTTCTTCAAACAGGTGGGATTGAATGTCAGGATTTCTCTCCTCAAGGGTGTTCGGGGAGCTAGATGACTGAACGTATTTGAAGATGAGGTAGATGGAAATTGACCTGTCAGAGAGTTGAGGGCTATGAAGAATTGGATATGAAAGAGGATTTGACGCGAAGAGCAGATCAGCCATGATCTTAAAGAAGGGCAAGGCAGGCTTGGGGGGGTGAACAACATTCCCCTGTTTCTGATGTTCTCTAATTCTGTTACTGGAAAGTTAGTGGGTGTTATTTTCATGAATGTTCTGTTATTGAATGTTGCCGAAAGGGAGACCAGAGGATTTTATGAGCCATCCCTGACTGAGGTATGGTGGCTGTATTCACACTGAATCTGAGTGTACAACATGACCAACAAATGAAGCACAAGTTGCAGAGAGGGGAAGCTCTGTGAAGAGAGATGAGGGGCCTCTTTCATACCCAGCCTGGGTTTTCCAATTACATTCCCAATTCACTTCAAACCGTGTGGGACAGTACAGAGGGGGCAGAAATGTCTCCTGTGTTTCTGCGCAACAGGTTATAGGAGTAAGTAACCTCTAACTGCTCCTGTCTAGCAGGTTTGAGGGGCTGAATGGAACACAGGAACATGGGACTGAGGAGCAGGATTCGGTCATTAGATACTTTGAGCCTTCTCCACCAGGCACTAAAATTGTAGCCGATCAGGTTGTTGTCTCAGCCCCACTTCCCTGTCTATATCCCATTATGCATGACTCACTTCTCTGTCAAATATTTAACTAACGCAGCTTTCAATCAATGTGAACATTGATTGTGAACACGATGTGAACACGATAACCTTCCACTGAAAAGAATTCCGACTTGAAAAGTCCTTTCAGAATTATTCGTCATCCATCTTATAGAATCAGAGAGTCATGCAGAATGGAAACAGATCCATTAGTCCAATCTGTTCTCTCCGATCAGATATCAAATCTGATTTCGTCCCATTTGCCAGCATTTGGCCAATATTCCTCCTGTGATTGTACCCGCCTTGACCACTTCGTCTGACTGCACTTTCTGTACACACACCACTCTCTGTATGAAATATTTATCTTCAGCTCCCTTCTAAATGATTCGCCCTCTCCCCTCCAACCTATTCTGTCTTGTTCTGGACTCCCCTATCCTGGGATCAGAACATGGCTGTTCAGAATATCCATGCCCCTGATGATTTTATAAACCTCTATAATGTTGCCTCTCAACCTCTGACACTCCAGGCGGAAACACCTCAACGTAATCAGCCTCTCCCTATAGCTCAAACCTCCAGTCCTGGAACATATGGGTAAGTCATTTCTGCAGAAAACAGAGTTTCACGCAGTATTCTTAAAGTGGACTCACCAACATCCTGTACAGATGTAACATACCACCACAACTCCTATACTCAATGCTCTGACTGATTAAGGCAAATGTGCCAAATGTGTTCAGCACCACTCTGTCTACCTGCGACTCACTGCTACAGGTAATCATGTACATAAACATCAGAAAGTTAACATGATGGTAGTGACAGCAGATAGGAGGACCAGTGATACATTGATCATTATTGAGATTAGATTGTGTTGGGAACATGAGCTCAACATGTCACGAAGTGAAATCAAATCAATGGGTTCAGGGTGGTTAATATACAAAATAACAGATAGCCCGGAGTGAGTTACAGACTGGAATCTAATCAAGGGGGTTCAGGGCTGTTTATATACAGAATGACAGATAGCCCAGAGTGAGTTACAGCCTGGAATCTAATTGAGGGTTTCAGGGTGCGTTATATACAGAATAACAGATAGCCCAGAGTGAGTTACAGCCTGGAATCTAATCGAGGGGTTCAGGGTGGTTTATTTACAGAATAACAGATAGCCTGGAATGTGTTACAGGTTGGAACCCAATCGAGGGGTTTAGTATGGTTTATTTACAGAATAACTGATGCCATGGAGTGAGTTACAGTCTGGAATCTAATCGAGGAGTTCAGGGTGGTTTATATACAGAATAACAGATAGCCTAGAGTGTGTTACAGATTGGAAACTAATCGAGGGATTTAGAATGGTTTATGTCAAGAATAACAGATACCCTGGAGTGAGTTACAGCCTGGAATCTAATCGAGGGGGTCAGGGAGTTTTAGATACAGAATAAAAGATAGCTCGGAGTGAGTTACAGCCTGGAATCTAATTGAGGGATATGTTAACCTTTTTATGTGAAATAACTTGTAATTGGGAGTGAGTCACAAAGTGTACTATTGGCCAACTGGTTTCAAATCTTGACTCACGCAAACATAATGCAGTCACAAACTACACAACTTTACTGACTCCCAAGTTTCCTTGTTTGAAGACTATCCTCCTCTGTTTTCCCCTTTCACTGAAAGTATTAATATACCTTTAATACTGCACTGCCATTCTGGTTACAGTGCCACCTATCTCTCACTCTTTCATTTATCTTCAATCCTGTTGAAAGATACTTAAACTAACAGATGCACAAAGTTCCAGAAAGAGTTTTGTTCAATTGCAGGTACATTATTTTCTTTTATTTGTAGACAACACACAATTTGAACCCACAGAAGGTCAGTGTGGGATTTGAGAAACCCTTCACTTTGGGATAACGCCTCGCCAGGCATTATTCTGATCCAACGCTGCAAATCTACAAGTCAGTGACTGAGCTCTATCAGGTTTTGTATATTATGTTTCTCTCATATATTAGGAGCTTGGAAAGTAAGGCAGACCTTACTGGAATGTCACATTGTCTCTCCACATTCACTGTAAACAGGTTCTGGGATTTACATTTTAACCACCTTCAAAGAGCTGTCTCCATTTCCTATCTCTGCTGGCATCAATGAATGGAAATTGCTTTTGACACATTGCCCCCTCTTCCTTGCTGAAAGTATTCCTGACACAAATCAGTCAGGCAGACATTTTAGATTTGTCCACAGCAACCATTTTATATCAGCAAAACGACGACATTGAGTGTGTAAATAAGGAAAAGCAAGAGAGACTGGCAACATCAATACAGTTTGAAAATATATAAAACATTGAACATGCACACAGAATCACAGACACACAGAATCACACACACAGGGATACAGACACCTTCCAGAAGCTGTCTCCATTTCCTATCTTGCAAGAGAATTCATGTTATGATGATGCGTTCATGCAGGGCAGTAAAGAGTTTTGGATACTTTCCCCATTGTGACAGAAATTCAGCCCAATGTGAAACTTTGAGATATATAACAGAACAGAAATGAACCAACAGCTTTGTGTGTTCTTGCTTCCAATGTAACATTTGACCATTTAGTTTATCTTGTTTTCAGTCTAACATCCAACAAGGATCATTTCACAGATCCAATAACAGATCCCCAGGAGTGAGTTCCAGACTGGAATCTAATTGAGGGGTTTAGGGTTTACATACAGCATAAGAGATACCCAGGAGTGAGGGACAGACTGGAATCTAATCGAGGGGTTCAGGGTGGTTTACATACAGAATAACAGATGACAAGTAGTGAGTCACAAAATCACGGAGTCATACAGTGATAGAGATGTACTGCATGGAAACAGACCCTTTGGTCCAACCCGTCCATGCCGACCAGATATCCTAACCTACTCTAGACTCTTTTTTAAGCACTTGGACCATCTCCCTCCAAAACTTTCCCATTCACATACTCATCGAGGTGCATTTTAAATGTTGCAATTGTACGACCCTCCACCACTTCCTCTGACAGTTCATTCCATTCATGTACCACCCTCTGAGTGAACAAGTTGCCCCTTAGGTCTCTTTCATATCTTTCCCCTCTCACACTAAACCTCTGCCCTCTAGTTCTGGACCCCCCTACACCGAGTAAAAGACTTTGTCTATTTCTCCTATCCATGCCCGTCATGATTTTATAAACCTTGATAAGGTCACCCCTCAGCCTCTGATGCTCCAGGGAAAACAGCCCCAGCCTATTCAGCCTCTCCCTGTGGCTCAAATCCTCTAACCCTGGAAACCTCCTTGTAAATCTTTTCTGAACCCTTTCAAATTTCACAACATCCTTCCGATAGGAGGGAGACCAGAATTGCATGCCATATTCCAACAGTGGCCTAACCCATGTCCAGTCCAGCCACAACATGACCTCTCAATGCCTATACTCAAAACTCTGACCAATAAAGGAAAGCATACCAAACGCTGCCTTCATTATCTTATCCACCTGCCACTCTACTCTCTCGGAGCTACGAACCTGCACTTCAAAGTCTCTTTGTTCAGCCACTCTCCCACGGACCTGACCATTAAGTGTATAAATCCTGCTCAAATTTGCTTTCCCAAAATGCTGCCCCTCGTGTTTATCGAAGTGGAATAGAATTGAAGGTTTTGGGGTGTTTTTGAAACATGCCAGTCACGCATAGATGGAAGTGAGTTACACGTTGGAATCTAATCGAGAGGTTTCCGGGTGATTCATATAATCCCGACAGTGGGGAAACAAGCCCTTCAGCCCAACAAGACCACACTGACCCACAGAAGAATAACCCATCCTGATCCATTTCCCCACATTTACCCCTGACTAATGCAACTCACATACACATCCCTGAACACTGTGAACATTTTTAACAGCTTTGGATTGAATGGTTAATATACAGAATAACAGATACCCAGGAGTGTGATACAGACTGGAATCTAATCAAACGATTGAAGAGGCTAATGTACAGAGTCCCTTAAAATTGGAAGTCAGTTACAGATTGGAATTTTATCAAGGGGATTCAGGACGATTATGTGTACAATAACAGATACCCCAGAGTGAGTTACAGACTGGAATCTAATGAATGGTTTCAGGGTGGTTTATATGCAGAATAACAGGCAGCCCGGAGTGAGTTATCGAGTCATAGAATCATAGAGATGTACAGCATGGAAACAGACCCTTCGGTCCAACCTGTCAATGCCGACCAGACATCCCAACCCAATCTAGTTCCACCTGGCAGCACCTGGCCAATGTCCCTCCAAACCCTTCTTATTCATATACTCATCCAAATTCCTCTTAAATGTTGCAATTGTCCCAGCCTCCACCACTTGCTCTAGCAGATCACTCCATAAACGTACCACTTTCCACGTGAAAACGTTGTCCCTTAGGTCTCTTTCATATCTTTCCCCTCTCAAACTAAACCTATGCCCTCGAGTTCTGGACTCCCTTACACCAGCGTAAACCTCGATAAGTTCACCCCTCAGCCTCTGACACTCCAGGGAAAACAGCCCCAGACTGTTCAGCCTTTCCCTGTAGCTCAAATCCTCCAACCCTGGCAACATCCTTGTAAATCTTTTCTGAACCCTTTCAAGTTTCACAACATCTTTCCGATAGGAAGGAGACCACAATTGCAAGCAATATTCCAAGAGTGACCTAACCAATGTCCTGTATAGCCGCAACATGACCTCCCAACTCCTGTCGTCGGTACTCTGACCAATAAAGGAAAGCATACAAAATGCCTTCTTCACTATCCTATCTCCCCGTGACTCCACTGGCAAGGAACTATGAACCTGCGCTCCAAGGTCTCTTTGTTCAGCAACACACCCTAGGACCTTACCATTAAGTGTATAAGTCCTGCTAAGATTTTCTTTCCCAAAATCCAGCACCTCGCATTTATCTGAATTAAACTCCATCTGTCACTTCTCAGCCCATTGGCCCATCTGGTCCAGATCCTGTTGTAATCTGAGGAAACCCTCTTCGCTGTCCACTACACCTCCAATTTTGGTGTCATCTGCAAACTTACTAACTGTACCTCTTATGCTCGCATCCAAATCATTTATATAAATGACAAAAAGTAGAGGGCCCAACTCTGATCCTTGTGAAACTCCACTGGTCACAGGCCTCCAGACTGAAAAACAACTCTCCACCACCACCCTCTGTCTTCTACCTTTGAGCCAGTTCTGTATCTAAATGGCTATTTCTCCCTGTATTCCAAGAGATCTAACCTGCTAATCAGTCTCCCATGGGGAACCTTGTCGAACGCCTTACTGAAGTTCATATAGATCACATCTACTGCTCTGCCCTCATCAATCTTCTTTGTTACTTCTTCAAAAACTCTATCAAGTTTGTGAGACATGATCTCCCACGCACAAAGCCATGTTGACTATCCCGACTCAGTCCTTGCCTTTCCAAATACATGTACATCCTGTCCCTGAGGATTCCCTCCAACAACTTGCCCACCACCGAGGTCAGGCTGACCGGTCTATAGTTCCCTGGCTTGACTTTACCGCCCTTCTTAAACAGTGGCACCACGTTTGCCAACCTCCAGTCTTCTGGCACCTCCCCGTGACTATCGATGATACAAATATCTCAGCAAGAGGCCAATCAAACAGTTCTGTAGCTTCCCACAGAGTTCTCAGGTACACCTAATCAGGTCCTGGGGATTTATCCACCTTTAAGTATTTCAAGACATCCAGCACTTCCTCCTCTGCATATCTGCAACATTTTGCAAGATGTCACCATCGATTTCCCTACAGTCTCCATCTTCCATATCCTTTTCCACAGTAAATACTGATGCAAAATATTCATTTAATATCTCACCCATTTTCTGTGGCTCCACACAAAGGCCGCCTTGCTGATCTTTGAGGGGCCCTATTCTCTCTCTAGTTACCCTTTGTCCTTAATATATTTGTAAAAACACTTTGGATTCTCCTTAATTCTATTTTCCAAAGCTATCTCATGTCCGCGTTTTGACCTCCTGAGTTCCCTCTTAAGTATACTCCAATTTCCTTTATACTGTTCTAATGATTCACTCGATCTATCCTGTCTATACCTGACACATGCTTCCTTCTTTTTCTGAACGAAACCCTCAATTTCTTTAGTCAGCCAGCATTCCCAATAACTAACAGCCTTCCCTTTCAACCCTGACAGGAAGTTACAGCCTGGAATCTAATCGCCGGGCTCAGGGTGGTTTATAACCAGAATAACAGATAGCCCGGTGTGAGTTACAGCCTAGAATCGAATCGAGGTGTTCATGGTGGTTATATACAGAATAACAGATAGCCCGGAGTGGGTTACAGCCTGGAATCGATTCGAGGTGTTCATGGTGGTTATATACAGAATAACAGATAGCCCGGAGTGGGTTACAGCCTGGAATCGATTCGAGGTGTTCATGGTGGTTATATACAGAATAACAGATAGCCCGGAGTGGGTTACAGCCTGGAACCGATTCGAGGTGTTCATGGTGGTTATATACAGAATAACAGACAACCTGAAGTGAGTTACAGCCTGGAATATAATCATGGGGTTCAGGGTGGTTAATATACAGAGCAGCAGACATCCCTGTGTGATTTACAGCCTACAATCTAATCGCGGGTTTCAGGGTGGTTTATATCCAGAATAACAGATATTCTGGGGTGTGTTACAGCCTGGAATCTAATTGAGTGGTTCAGGGTGGTTTATCTGCAGAATAACAGATACCCCGGACTGAGTTACAGCCTGGAATCTAATTGAGGGGTTCAGGATGGTTTATATACTGAATAACAGAGAGCCCAGAGTGAGTTACAACCTGCAATCTAATCGAGGGGTTCAGGGCGGGTTATATACAGAATTCCGGATAGCCCAGAATGAGTTACGGCCTGGATTCTAATCGAGGGATCAAGAATTTTAGTATACAGAATAACAGATAGCCGGGATGTGTTACTGCCTGGAATCTTATCAATGTCTGTTCACTTTAAGATAGGACGGATTTTGCTGAATCGAAAGTACAGCCACAGATGCCAGCTAAAGGTCAGACTGTTCCAAATGTAACAATTAGCTGGGAAATGGAAGCCTGAGTTTTTGGTTGCTGTTTTGACAGCAGTTCAAAAGCAATCAAAGACTTTAAATAATGCTCAGAATATCTGAAGCCAATAGAATTTGAATATTATTGTTCGTACACCTGGAAATCAATCAAATTATGAGAATTATTATATCATGTGGCGTATATAAATCCAGCGTTTTGAACACTAGAGGGAGAGCCACTGCCATCCAACAGCAGAGTAACTGCTGTCGAGCAGGAGTGCTAACTGACCATCTCAAACATTCTCTATCAAAGACACATGTTCATGTAAAACATACTTGCATTTTTAAAAAATATGACCACGTGAGATCAGCAGCTGAAAGAGTGAACACAGCGGCGAAGATAGAGACTGTGTGGTTTTCAGATTGTAACGTTTAATATGTGGGTTGTTAGAACAGCATATTTTTACAGAGTTGGAATCAGATAGTAAGTAGCAAAGAAAAGAGGGGCTTGTATTTGCGAATAGTTTTTGTTTAGTGTTCACTATTAAAGTTAAGAAACTAACTTGCTATTTTTTGTTTAAATAGTGGAATGTAGGAGATCTGTATCACTCGTATGTTAACAGATTACGATGTGAGGCGAGCTTTTCTGGGTGTTTGGTTTTAATTAACAAAGGAGTTCGACTCCACCTTGTAAATGTCCATTCACACTAACCCCATTTCCCTGAAGTTGGCCCATATCCTTCTCGTCCTTTCCTATCCACATATTTATCCAAATGCTTTTGAAATGTTGTTAATGTACCCCCCTCAACCACATCTGCTGGCAGCTCATCCACGTACCAGCCATTTATGTAAATAAGTGGTCCCTCAGGTTCCCTTTTATTCCTTCCCCTTTAACCTTAAACTGGTCCCGTCTCGTCCTCGATTCTCTAAACTTTGAAAAAGACTGAGAGCATTAACCCTATCCGTACCCCTCGTGATTTTATATAGCCCTATAAGGACTTCCTTAGTCTCCTAAACTCTAAAGAAAAGGTCCTAGCTTGTCCAACCTCTCCCTATAACTCAGACCATTGGGTCCTGGCAATGTCCTTGTAAATTTCTTTTGCACTCTTTCTAATTAAATAACATCCTCCCCATAACAAGGTGACAAAGCTGAACACAATACTCCAAGTGCGGCCTTACAAAGTCCTCTGTAACTGCAACATAAATTCCCAACTTCTATCCTCAATATCCTGCCTGATGAAGGCCAATGTGCCAAATTTCCAATTTCTATCCTCAATATCCTGCCTGATGAAGGACAATGTTCCATAAGCCTTCTTCACTGCCCTGTCTACCTGTGACTCCACTCTCAGAGAACCGTGCACCTGAATTCCAAGGTCTCTCTGCCCATTACACCCCTTAAGGCCCGCCCATTCACCATGAAACTCCTGCCTTGATTTGAGATTCCAAACTGCAAGACCTCACACATCTATATTAAATTCCATTTGCCATTTCTCAGCCCAGTTGCCCACCTGATTAAAGTCCTGCTGCAATTTCTGATAAACTTCCTCACTGATCATGCTGCCACTTATTTTAGTGTAATCTGCAAACTTACTATTCATACCTTGTACATTCTCAACCAAATCATAGATAACAAACAGCTCTGGACCCAACCTCCAGTCTGACAAGTATCCTTCCATTCATCCCTCTGCTTCCTATCAACAACCCAACTGTGTATCCAATTGGCCAGTTCCCCCAGCATTCTACGTGATGGAACCTTCCAGAGCATCCTGCCATGTGGAACCTTCTCAAAGGCCTTACTAAAATCCATAGAGACTACGTTAACCGCTCTGCCCTCATCAACATTCTTGATCACTTCATCAAAGCACTCTAAGAAATTTGGGAAGCATGATCTCCCACTCACAAGTCTATGCTGACTGCTCCGAATCAAACCCTGTGTAAGTAATGGGTGCAGTCAATGGTATGCTGTCCTTCATTGTAAGATGATTCGAGTACATAAGTAAAGCCATCTTCCTGCTGTTGTAGAGCCTTGCTGAGAGAGCATTTGAGGCACTCTGGACAGATTTTTTCTCCTTTGGTAGGAATGATCTCCTTACCACAGACACGGGTGATGGTAACATGAGGATAGAGTGAAGAAGCTGAGTGTTTAATCTGTAGAGCTGTGAGAGATGAAGAAATGGTGATGCTGAAACACGAGGAGTGGCAGCGATCACTTATTTCCAAAAGAGACATTGATAGGGAGAGAAATTCCATACTTTACCCAGGATTGATTGGTTTGATTTATTGTCACGTGTACCTCAGTACAGGGAAACACTTTATTTATGAGCAGTGGAGATTGATCACAGTAAACATGGTCAGACAGATCATAGGGTGGAAATAGACTTGGACAGAGTAAGGCACACAGGTTACACTGCACAGGACATGCACTAGACAAGATCAACATGAACAAGATCAGCATTATTTGAACTTAGAGAGTCCATTCATCAGTCTATCGTGACTTTCCTAATAGTTTATGTGCCTAAATTAACTCTCCCCATGTTATTGTGCAGTCGGTGAGTGAATCCTGTACTGAACATCAGGTTATTCACAATCCCCAACAGCAGCCACAATACCTTCCATCGGAAACAGGTATCCATTCCCACCAGCTTCCACCCTGCATAAAGAACACCAGGCCGTCTTTGTGGAGATGGAAGATGCCTTCTTGAGACTTCACACAAGACATACGGCTTCCCTGCCCACCTCTAGAAAACCATGTTAAAGTCCCACATGTGTATCATAAGCAACAGAGCCAAGAGGAACAACGTGGAGCAATCTGTCTGTGCAGCCTCTGCCCCACTTGTTCATCACGTTAGAGCATCAATTAGGAGACCCTTAAGACTGCCGATGCTGGAGATCAGAGTCGAGCGTTGATTGCTGGAAAAGCACAGCTGGTCAGGCAGCATCCGAGAAGCAGGAGAATCGATGTTTCGGGCATAAGACATTGATCAGGAATCAGCATCAATTACCTCATTCTGCCCCTGTGTAAGTGCATTGAGGTGGGAATGGCCTCCTACTGTTCCTGTATAAGTGACTCAAGGGACTGACTGGCTTCTTCCACGTCCGATTGGATAGGGCCAAGGGCCCTGACTGGGTTACCCCTGGTTCCTGTTTAACAGCTAGATGTGCTGACAAGTGTGACAATGTTGCAGCTTAAAGAGGTTATTTTTATCCTGGTTTCTTTTAAGAGAGAGATTGAACGATCGTTTCCAAGCTGGATAGTTAAGACCACTTGAGTAAACATTTATTGAGGCCTTAGGTTTATTTTAATGCAGCCTGAATGGGTGTGGCCAGCTCTCACAGATTAGGATCTCTGGGTTTTGGTTTCTCAGTAACATCAAAAACTATAGTGGTCTCCTAAGAGTTGGAAGCCTCAGGGAATGTCTCCTGGCTGCTATTCTATCTGAATTTTCTCTTGATGCTGTTTTCAATTCCTGAATTTTCCTTTTTGCTAAAGGCTGTGTTTATGGGAATTTCTTATGTTGGACTAGTTTATTAGTAATAGCTCCTAGATCGATTATTCTGTTTAGTTGCCCAATCCAATTACGTTCTTCTAAATTCCTCTTTCTTTGGTTTTATTTTATCTTCCGTGTTTAAATAAATGGTGTTTACTTCACACCGAGTATTTTGACCAGTCACATTGCATCTGCGACAGACACTTTATATTTCCTTTAAAATAAGAAAACATTAGAGTCTAGGCTACCGCCTTCAAATATTTTCGAGGGGCTCTGGTGTGGCCCATCACACTAGACTCCTCCTCTTCCTGAGTGATAGGCTGGAGGCACTGAATCGGCTGTCCTTGTTCTTCTCCAAAAGTTTCAATGGACTAAATGGCTTCCTCATATTCCTGTGAAAACAGCGTGAGGTGGTGAATGAACTCTTGTTTTACTGTGGCAATGTGCAGTGTCAGGAAGTGCTGTTACATGAATGTTGTGGACATTTTAACATCACACGCCTCAATGGAGTCAGGGTCTTGTTGCACATGGACACAGACCAGTTCAGGAGCTGACGGGGGACAAAATGTTCTGAACATTGTGGAATCTTCAGTGACCATCCCCACTTCTGATCTTATGGTGGGGAGGGTGGGGGCGGGGATACATTGATGAAGCAGCTGAAGATGTTTGTGAAGAGGAAGCTACCCTGAGGATCTCCCACAGAGGTGACCCAGGACTGAGATGGTGAACATCTTCCTTTGTGCCACGTTTGACCCCAAACACTGGAGAGGTTACTCTGATTCCGATTAAGTCCAGTTTTGTTAAGCTCCTTTATGTCAATAAAAGTCAACCCCAGCCGTGATATTGGGGCCAGTCATTTTTATCTGAACTCTTGAGTCAACCTCTTTTGTTCATAACAACAGGCCATGGTATAGGAACAGCACGTGTTTTCTTCAAACAAATGGTATTGAATGTCAGGGTTTCTCTTCTCAATAAAGTTAGGGAGCAAGACGACTGAAAGTGTTTGAAAAGGAGGTAGATGGATATTGACCTGTCAGAGAGGTGAGGGCGATGAAGAATTGGGTATTGAAGAGGATTTCAGACCAAGAGCAGATCAGTTACGATCTTAGTGAAGGGCAAGGCAGGTTTGGGGAGTGAATGACCTGCCCCTGTTTCTGATGTTCTCCCATTCTCTTATTGGAAAGTTAGTGGGTGTTATTTTCATGGAAGTTCTGTTATTGAATGTTGCAGTCAGGGAGACCAGAGGATTTTGTGAGCCATCTCTGGGTGAGGTATGGGGGCTGTATTCTCAGTGAATTTGGGTCTACAACATGACCAACAAATGAATCACAAGTTGCAGAGAGGGGAAGCTCTGTAAATAGAGTTGAGGGGCCTCTTTCATACCCAGCCTGGGCTTCCCAATTACATTTCCCAAATCACCTGAAACCGTGTGGGACAGTCATGAAGGGTCGAATGGTCTCCTCTGTTTCTGTGCACCAGGTTATAGGAGTAAGTAGCCTCCAACTGCTCCTGTCTAGTAGGTTTGACGGGCTGAATGGAACACAGGAACATGGGACTGAGGAGCAGGAGTGAGTCATTAGATGCGTTGAGCCTTCTCCACCAGGCACTAAGATTGTGGCTGATTAGGTTGTGGACTCAGCCTCACTTTCCTGTCTGTGTCCCATTATCTGTGACTCACTTCTCTGTCAAATATTTACCGAACGCAGCTTTCAATCAACATGAACATCAAGGCACGATAAACTTCCAGCGAAGAGAATTATGACTTGAAAGGTCCTTTCAGAAATTTTTGTCATCCCTCTTCTCGACTCAGAGAGTCATGCAGAACGGAAACAGACCCATTAGTCCAATCTGTTCACTCCGATCAGATACCAAATCTGATCCAGTCCCATTTGCCAGCATTTGGTCAATATCCCTCCTCTCAGATACTTTTTAAATGTGCGATTGTAACCGCCTTCAGCACTTCCTCTGACAGCACTTTCTGTCCACACACCACTCTCTGTGTGAAACATTTATCTTCATGTCCCTTCTAAATCAATCCTCCTCACCATCAACCTATGTCCTCTTGTTTTGGAACCCCCTATCCTGGTGGAGCAGAGTGTGTTAAACACTTTCTTAACCCCACTATCTATTTGAGATGCAAATTTTAAAGAATTAAACCTGACGGCCTAGGTTTTCTGTACTACAGCACTGCCAAAGGCCCAGCTTTTAATTGTTTAGATCCTGTTTTATGTTTGATTTACCAAATCCAATGCCTCGCATTAATTCAAACTAAACTCCATCTGCCACCCCTCAGCCCAGTGTGTGATATTACTGCCACCTCCCCCTAGCATCACTCGACAATACCCACAAAGCTGTAACATTATTCTCCTCTGGGTTTGTTCATCAGACTGTCCTGACATGCTGGGACATACCTCTGCAACAGGCAGGACACGAATCCAGGCGTTCTAGTCCAGAGCTAGGAACACTACCACACAAGTTCAGGAATTGGAATCAAATCCAGAGCTCTGGCTCAGAGACAGGGACACTACCCAATTCATCTACCATACTCAGATTTTGGGTCATATTTTAGTGCCCATTTTCAGTTCGGTGTGGATGATTATAATCAGGTTGCCATTACTGAATTACAAAAAACACTTTGTATTATTAAAAAAATGCAAGATATTTGTCTCAACTGTAGGATATTGAGTCTATATGCTATGCTATCGAAATTAACTATGACCATCTTTAATTGCTATTATCTGAAGTCTGCAATATTTAGGAAAGAAATCCTGCAGCCACACTCTGCCCAATGAAGGGTCTCAAATAGATATTTATTACTGAACACCAGAGACGAAGGAAGAGCTTAATTTCTGGTCCCAAACCACCGATCACTCTTACCCACCTCTAACGTGCGACTGCCCTCTTCCTAAAACCATGAAGTGACACCAGGCCGCTGATTATTGCCCAGTCTCTCCTCCCCACTGACTGTATCTGCAATCTGTCCCTCCTCCCCATAACCACACAAGGCAAACCAAGCTCAGGGTCTTTGTGAAAATCAAGGCTGGAGTGTGCAGGCCTCCTGGAGAGGAATGGGCATTTTAAAATTGAAGGAGGAGGGGGAGGTGGCAGTAATATCACACACTGGGCTGAGGGGTGGCAGATGGAGTTTAGTTTGGATTAATGCGAGGCATTGGATTTGGTAAATCAAAGAACAGCAGGACCTATACAATTAAAAGCAGGGCCTTTGGCAATGTTGTAGAACAGAAACCTAGGCCGTCAGATTTAATTCTTTAAAATTTGCATCTCATATAGATAGCGTGGTGAAGAAGGTGTTGATCACATTTGTCTTCATTGATCAGATCTTTGAGTATCGGAATTGGGACGTCATGTTGTGCATGTACAAGTTTTGGTGAGACCTCTACTGGAATACTGTGTCCAGTCTGGTCACCCTGCCCGCTCATTCCATAGGCACACCACCCTCTGGGTGAAAAAGCTGCCCCTTAGGTCACTTTTAAATGTTTCCCCTCTCACCTTAAGCTGATGTCCGCTGGTTTTGGTCTCCCCGTACCCTAAGAAAATACCTTGACTATTCACTTTGATATTACTGACCTTGATATTATTAAGCTGGAGAGGATTCAGAAGAGATTAACCTAGATGTTGCTGGGAAAGGAGGGATTGAGCTAGGCTGGGTTTTTTTTCACTGAAGAATATGAGATTAAGCAGTAACTTTACAGAGGTTTATAAAATAATGGGGGGTACAGAGAAGCTGAAGGGAGGGCTGATGTCTTTTCCCTAAAGTTGGGGATTCAAAACTGAGGGATATTTTAAGGTTCGAGGAAAAAGATTTACAAAAGTCATGAGAGGTAAATATTTTAGACAGAGTCTGGCTTGTGTGTGGAATGAACTTCCAGAGGAAGTGGTGAAAGCAGGTACAGTTACAACATTTAAAGGACATTTAGATCAGTCCATGGATAAGACATCAGTTTGGATGGTGCTGTGAGCAGCTGCCCTCTCCCTCCCCCTCTCTGAATGAATCCCTGTTGGTTTTCACCCTCTGCCAATGCCTGTGCAGTGGCGTGTGGAGGCCAGCAGAGGGTGGCATTGTATCACTTTAAGCACCACAGAGACTGTCAGACCTGCCCCACACAGAGACACACAGATACACACAGCAATTGTTAGGACACAACATTGAGCTCATCTGGTAATATAAACTAAACATAAAGAAATGCTCAATTGGCCTTGTAAACTGTTAAAAATATGAGTGACAGAGGACTCCCAAATTCCACTGTTGAAATAAAAACATCAATTTATTTTTTTAACTCTGAAACTGAACATTTTACATCAACTATTCACAACTCTGAGACCCCCTTTCTTTAACTGCTTATTACCCTACTCCAACTCTACAGTAATGTACTGTTTCAAAAAGACACTTATTAAAATTACATAAACGTAATTTCAAAACCACACAACAGCTGTTGTTTCATCTGACCTCACACCAAGATCCTTTTTTCCCATCTTTCCTGGGAAGACTGGCTCATGTTACAGGATGCTCTCGAAGTGTCTACATTTCAGCTTTCTGCAACCTGGGAACACATCCTTCCATGACACTGTCTCTCAGTTTCCCCCTCTCTGTCTATTTCCTAAACCCCTCCCATGTCATGATATTTAAACTGATTCCCCCGCCACCTCTCTGTGGCAGTGATGTTCACACCCACAGCACCCCCTTGTCATGGCAACAATGGAGACATGGAGCTGGAAATGGGTGAGAACTGTACATCCTGTCACTTCCAGCATGGGCTGCAAGTTTCCCCACACTGGGCAGGGATCTAACACAGTGTTACTGAGCAATGCACTGGGGTGGTGTACAGAGCTCTACATACTGGGAGGGTAACTGCTCCTGGGTTACAGATCAATGCACTGGGGTGGGGTACACAGTCCTACATGCTGGGAGGGTAACTGCTCCTGGGTTACAGATCAATGCACTGGGGTGGTGAACACAGTCCTACATGCTGGGAGGGTAACTGCTCCTGGGTTACAGATCAATGTGCTAGGGTGGGGTACACAGTCCTACATGCAGGGAGGGTAACTGCTCCTGGTTACAGATTAGTTCCCGTGCGATCACTGCACATCCTGCTGTGCTGGTCAGACTATCTGCGGTTTATAGATAATGCAATGATGTGGTCAGTGCAGCTCCCCGTGCTGGATGGATATGTCGCCTTTGCACAGTACACCATGTTGGTGGGGTGGATGGGGGGAAAGGTCATGGACAAGTCAAGGAATTCCTCAGAACGTTCTGTCCCCAACATTCTATAACTGACATTCGCCGGAATGTTCTGTCCCCGACATTCTATAACTGACATTCGCCGGAACGTTCTGTCCCTAACATTCTATAACTGACATTCCCCGGAATGTTCTGTCCCTGACATTCTATAACTGACATTCCCCGAAATGTTCCGTCCCTGAAATTCTATAACTGACATTCCTGGAATTTTCTGTCCCTAACATTCTATAACTGCCATTCCCTGGAACGATCTGTCCCTGACATTCTATAACTGACATTCCCCGGAACGTTCTGTCCCTGACATTCTGTAACTGACATTCCCCGGAATGTTCTGTCCCTGACATTGTTTGTGAACGGCCGGACGTCAGTGAATTGAAGAAACGATAAGATCCCGAGGGAAGAGATCCCGTTCCAGGGAGAAGGAGACACTGTTCCGAAGGCCCCTCAGGCAGTTAAAGGGCTGAATACGTTTTCCCTGCGTTTACATTTCTCCACGACACAGGATCGACCACAATTTAGACCAAAATACAGAAATTCCCAAACTCTGTTTGTCTTCAGGAAACTGGGAGGGAATCTTTCAGGACAGCAACGTTTCCACCCTCCGTATTAGGAAATGGGAAGGAGTGACCTGTGTTTGCTCTCGAGTGATCGAGTGTGTGGGAATGTTCGAGAAACCATCTGTCCTTATGGATGTGTCTCTGTGTGTTTGGGGAGGGAGGGTTTCTGGTGGTTTATGTCACATTTTTGTCAGTAATTCCGACCTTCCCATTTGTTATTCCAGGTCCAATTATTTTATTAAATCCCTGAATACAGGGACACATTTGAAAATCTCACTGGGTCCCCGATCAAACGGGTCCCATTGCCTCCAGGCTGATGGATAATGGATTTGTTTTCCTTCCTCACAGTTAACATCGTGACCATCTACGTCCTGCTTTATAAAGATTGTGGATTGTCTCCATGTGTCAGACGTTACCTGGGGGCCATGGCAGCGGCGGATCTCCTGGTCATTATCCTCGACCTGATCCTGAGACACATTCCCATTGTTTATCGGGAACAGTTTTATTTCCTGAGGGATTCCGTCCCCGTGTGTAATATCCACACCGTCCTGCTTTATGCAGCCACTGACTGCTCTGTCTGGTTCACCGTCACTTTCACCTTTGATCGGTTTGTGGCCATTTGTTGCCAGAAGCTGAAAAGTAAATATTGCAGTGAGAAAATGGCGGCTGTGGTTCTGGGAGCAGTGACTGTGCTGAGCTGTTTAAAGAACATTTTCTGGTATTTTATGCTCACGGCTCGGTATTTGCTGATGAACTTCCCCCGGTTTTGTTTCATAACACGCGCTGTTCTATCCTCCAGTGTCTGGGTCACAATCGAGTTCCTCCACCACATTCTAACCCCGTGTGTCCCATTTCTCCTGATTCTGCTGCTCAATGTTCTCACCGTCAGACACATTTTAGTGACCAGCAGAGCCCGCAGGAGACTCCGCGCTCACACCAATGGGGACGCTCAGTCTGACACTGAAATGAGAAACCGAAAAAAATCCATCATTTTACTGTTTGTGATCTCGGCCAATTTCATCCTGTTATGGTCAATGTTAATGCTTTTTTCTATATGGTACCGGATGTGGTGGATTGGGTATCGGTCTGTGAAAATCCATTTCTTTGTGCAGGAATTGGGCTTCATGCTGCAGCTCCTCAGTTGCTGCACAAACACCGCGATTTATGCCGTGACCCAGACTAAGTTCAGGCAGCAGCTGAAGACTGTGCTGAAATATCCCTTCACCCAAATCCATCCATCCATCAAATTCCATCATTAATCAATCCATCCGGGATTTTCTCTTTCCAGTTCAGTGTTTCAGAGATGGAGCAGCCATCGCTGTGGTAACAGACTGAGGGTTGCGCTGGGTTGTCCATCCTTATCCCCCAGGGGGGTTACAGGGAAACATTTCAATGTTTCTCACAACTCAGGGGCCAGTGAGAAAAGGCACCATCCCACTGACTGTATCCATCACTTCCATTTGTAACCAATAAAAATGTTGATTAAAGCGTGCCGAGCAGCAGAGTGACCGATGTTGTTGTGTGTCTTTGTGTTGGTGAAGCTGAGCTGGAGAGAGACAGTCTCAGCCCTAAGTCCATGTCCTCAGGGAAGGGGAGGGCACCGCACCCTGAGCTCAGGAGCTGGGTTTAACTCCCTCTGTCCCAACACTGCAGCCTGGCCTCCCCATTTCATCTTCCCCCAACTTTCTACTCAAATCTCTCCCTCTTTCTCACCACCCCTCCTCTTCACACTCCCTCTCTCCCCCTCTCTCTCACACACACACCCAACCCCGGTTTCTCCACCTGCCTCCACTCTTCCCTTTCCCCTCACCCTCACTCTCTCTGTCCTGCCGTCTCTGGCTCCCTCCAGCAGTTCCATCCATACCCCATTATCCCCTTCTCCTACCTCCCACATCTCCCACCCCCCACCACAGGCAGCCTCACGACCAATCACCACTCCACCCCCAGTCTCTGGGTAAGAGGAAGAGGGAAGGACCAGGAAAACAGATTGTGACTGAGAGAGGGAGGGAAGGAGAGAGATTCAGTCAGAGACAAACAGAGGGAGGTGGGGACAGAGAGAGACACTGATTGAGGGGGTCAAGAGTGAGAGGGTGGAGCGAGAGTGAAGGAGCGGGGGGAGAGAGAGGGGGCAAGGGAGAGATAGGGTGAGATACTGGAGGGCGAGATAGGGGAGGGAGGGAGGGGAGGGAGAGAGAGAGGGTGGGAGAGGGTGACAGAGGGGATGGGAGAGAGGGGGAGTGCGAGAGAGGGGAGAGTGGGAGGGAGAGGGCGAGAGAGGGCAGGGAGGGTGGGGAGGGCGAGAGAGGGGATGGGGAGAGGGGAGGGAGTGAGTGGAGGGAGAGAGAGGGAGGGATAGGAGGGAGGGAGGGGAGGGAGAGAGAGGGAGGGAGAGGGCGAGAGAATGGAAGGGAGAGAGGGGAGGGAGGAAGGGGAGAGAGAAAGAGGGAGGGAGAGGGCGAGAGAGGGGATAGGAGAGAGGGGAGGGCGAGAGAGGGGAGAGTGGAAGGGGGAGGACGAGGGGAGGGAAGGAGGGGAGGGCGGGTGGGGGGAGCATGATAGAGGAGGAAGGTGAGAGAGAGGAGGGCGAGAGAGGGGAGGGAAGGGAGGGGAGGGTGTGAGAGAGAGGAGGGCGAGAGAGGGGAGGGCGAGAGAGGGGAGGCCAAGAGAGAGGAGGGAACGGAGGGGAGGGCGAGACAGGGAGGACGGCGAGAAAGGGGGAGGGCAAGAAAGGGGGAGGGTGAGAGAGGTAGGTGCAAGAGCGGGGGGATGGTGGGAGGGGGTGTGCAAGAGAGGGGGAGCGAGGTGAAGGCGAGAGGGATGGAGAGGGCGAGAGAGGGGAGGGCGATAGAGGGGAGGGAGGGGAGGGCAAGAGAAGGGTGAGGGTGAGAGGGGGAGTGTGAGAGAGGGGGGATGGCGAGACAGGGGAGTGAAAGACGTGAGGGCGAGAGGAAAGGAGAGGGCGAGAGAGGGGAGGGCGAGAGAGCGGGGAGGGCGTGAGAGTTGAGGGAAGGAGGGGAGGGCGAGAGGAGGAGAGGGAGCAAGAGAGAGTAGGGAGGGAGGGGAGGGCGAGAGAAGGGTGAGAGTGAGAGGGGGAGGACGAGAGAGGAGGAGGGCGAGAGAGGAGGAGAGGGAGGGGAGGCGAGAGTGAGGGAGAGGGTGAGAGAGGGGAGTGAAGCGAGGGTGAGAGGAGGAGAGAGGGCGAGAGACAAGGGTGAGTGAGGGGAGGGAGAGGGTGGAGGGCAAGAGGGGGATGGAGGCAGGGGAGGGCGAGCGAAGGTGGGAAGGGAGGGTGAGAGAAAGGGAGAGGGTGAGAGAGGGGACGGAGGGAGGGGAGGGCGAGAGGAAAGGAGAGGTTGAGAAAGGTGAGGGAGCAGGAGTGAGGGGGAAGGCAAGAGATGGGGAGGGCGAGAGAGGGGGAGAGGGAGGCGAGGGCGAGAGGGAGGGAGAGTGCGAGAGAGGTGAGGGAGGGTGTGGAGTGCGAGAGAGGTGAGAGGGAGGGTGTGGAGGTCGAGGGAGGTGGAGAGGGAGGGGTGAGAGAGAGAGAAGAGAGGTAGAGAGAGGGGAAGACGAGAAAGGGGCAGTAGGGAGGGGAGCGCGAGAGAGAAGGAGAGTGTAAGAGGGGGGAGTGCGAGAGAGGAGGAGGGCGAGAGAGAGGAGGACCAGAGAGGGAAGTGCAAGAGAGAGGGGAGAACGAGTGAGGGGGACAGAGAGGGGGTACAGAGCGAGGGGGGACAGAGAGAGGGGGCAGAGAGGGAGGGGGACAGAAATAAGGGGGACAGAGAGAAGGGGGACAGAGAGAGGGGGGAACAGAGAGGGAGGGAGACAGAAAGAAGGGGGACAGAGAGAAGGGGGACAGAGAGAGGGGGGACAGAGAGAGGGTACAGAGCGAGGGGGGTCAGAGAGAGGGGGGACAGAGCGAGGGGGACACAGAGTGAAGGGGGCACAGAGCGAGGGGTGACAGAGCGAGGGGGGCACAGAGCGAGGGGGGCACAGAGCGAGGGGGGGACAGGACGAGTGGGGGACAAAGCGAGGGGGACAGAGAGAGGGGGGGTCATAGTGGGGGGGGACAGAGAGGGGGTGGACAGAGAGGGGGGTCAGAGAGAGGGGGTCAGAGAGAGAGGGGAACAGAGAGAGGGTGGACAGAGAGAGGGGGATAGAGAGAGGGGGGACAGAAAGAGGGGGGACAGAGGTGTACAGAGAAGACGGGGACAGAGGGGGGAGCAGAGAGGACGGAATAGAGAGGGGGGGACAGAGAGGTGGGGGCCAAAGAGGTAGGGACAGAGAGAGGGGTCAGAGAGAGGGGGGTCAGAGAGCAGGGGTCAGAGAGCGGGGGAAAGAGAGAGTGGGGTCGGAGAGAGTGGGATCAGAGAGAGTGGGGTCCGAGAGAGGGGGACAAAGAGAGGGGGACAGAGAGAGGGGGAACAAAGAGAATGCGGTCAGAGAGAGGGGGCTCAGAGAGAGTGGGGTCAGAGAGAGGGTGGACAGGGAGAGGGTGGACAGAGAGAGGGGGCAGAGAGAAGGGGACAAGATGATTAGGGATTTAGATAGGGTTGACCATGAGAACCTTTTTCCACGTATGGAGTCAGCTCTTACGAGGGGGCATAGCTTTAAATTAAGATGTGGTAGGTATAGGACAGATGTTAGGGGTAGATTCTTTACTCAGCGAGTCGTAAGTTCATGGAATGCCCTGCCAGTAGCAGTGGTGGACTCTCCCTCTTTATGGGCATTTAAACGGGCATTGGGTAGGCATATGGAGGATAGTGGGCTAGTGTAGGTTAGGTGGGCTTTGATCGGCGCAACATCGGGGGCCAAAGGGCCTGTACTGTGCTGTATTCTTCTATGTTCTATGTTCTATGGGACAGACAGCGCGGGAACAGAGAGGGGGGGTACACAGAGTTGGGGGACAGAGAGTTGGGGGTCAGAGAGTTGGGGAAAAGAGAGATGGGGACAGAGAGAGAGGGACGGGGGCGCAGAGAGAGAGGAACACAGAGAGGTGGGATAGAGAGAAAGAGGGCTGACAGAGAGATGGGGGGTCAGAGAGAGACGGACGGGGGGGCAGAGAAAGCGGGTCAGAGAGAGGGGGGATAGAGAGAAGGGGAACAGAGAGAAGGGGTCAGAGAGAGGGGGACAAAGAGAGGGGGATAGAGAGAGGGGGAACAGAGAGAAGGGGGACAGAGAGAGAGGGACAGAGAGAGAGGGGGACAGAGAGAGGGTCCACAGAGAGAGGGGACAGAGAGAGGGGGACGGGGGGCGGAGAGAGAGGGACAGTGAGGAGGGGACAGAGAAAAGGGTACAGTGAGGGGGGATAAAATAGGCGGGACAGAGAGGTGCACAGAGAGTGGGGGTACAGAGAATTGTGGACAGAGACAGGAGAGACATTGAGAGGGGGACAGAGGGGAGGAACAGAGAGGGGAAAAGAGGGGGGGGGCAGAGATGGAGTACAGAGAGAAAGGGACATAGAGAGGGGTGACGGTGAGAGGCGGGACAGAGGGGGGCAGAAGGGGGAAAGAGAGAGGGTAACAAAGAGGGGGTACAGAGAGTGGGGGACAGAGAGAGGGGTGACAGAGAAAGGGGGACTGAGAGGGGGGTACAGAGAGAGGGGGCAGAGAGTGGGGGGCAGAGAGACAGGGCACAGAGAGACGGGGACAGATAGCAGGGGGCTTGGGATGGAGATGGAGCGAGGGGTGGACAGAGAGAGGGTGTCAGAGAGTTGGGACAGAGATAGGGGGACAGAGCGAGGGGGTCAGAGAGGGGAGAACAGAGAGAGGGGGCAGATAGAGACGGGGCAGAGAGAGAGGTGGAACAGAGCGAGGGGGGCAGAGACGGGGGGACAGAGTCAGGGGACAGAGAGAGGGGACAGAGACA
This sequence comes from Chiloscyllium punctatum, assembly GCF_047496795.1. Taxonomy (NCBI): domain Eukaryota; kingdom Metazoa; phylum Chordata; class Chondrichthyes; order Orectolobiformes; family Hemiscylliidae; genus Chiloscyllium; species Chiloscyllium punctatum. Next base: position 45,528,486 of record NC_092771.1, on the reverse strand, counting down.
TGGGGGGATAGAGAGAGGGGGGACAGAGAGAGGGGCGACAGAGCAAGGGGGGGCAGAGAGAGTGGGGTCAGAGAGAGGGGGTTAGAGAGAGGGGGGCAGAGAGAGGGGCCAGAGAGCGCGGTAACAAACAGAGGGCGGACAGACAGAGGGGGGACGGGGGGGACAGAGAGAAGGGGGACAGAGAGGGGAGACAGAGAGGGAGGGGACAGAGGGGGGGCAGAGAAGAGGGGGACAGAGAGGGGGACAGAGAGGGGCGTACAGAGAGGGGGAGAGAGGTGGGGACGGGGGTGACAGAGAGGGGGGTACAGAGAGGGGGACAGAGAGGGGGGCACAGAGAGGGGGGACAGAGAGAGGGGGACAGAGAGGGGGGGGAGAGAGAGAGGGGGGACAGAGAGAGTGGGAGGACAGAGAGAGTGGGGACAGAGAGAGGGGGGACAGAGAGAGGGGGGACAGAGAGGGGGGTACAGAGAGGGGGGACAGAGAGAGGGGGACAGAGACAGGGGGACAGAGAGAGAGGGGGGACAGAGAGAGTGGGGGGACAGAGAGAGTGGGGGAGGGAGAGAGGGGGGACAGAGAGGGAGAGGACAGAGGGGGTCAGAGAAGAGGGGGACGGGGGGACAGAGAGGGGGTACAGAGAAGGGGGACTGAGAGAAGGGGACAGAGAGAGGGGGACAGAGAGAGTGGGGTCCGAGACAGGGGACAGAGAGAGGGGGACAGAGAGAGGGGGGACAGAGAGTGTGGGGTCAGAGAGAGTGGGGTCAGAGAGAGGGTGGACAGGGAGAGGGTGGACAGAGAGAGGGTGGACAGACAGAGGGGGCAGAGAGAAGGGGACAGAGAGAGGGGGTGCAGAGAGTTGGGGGACAGAGAGAGGCGGGATAGAGAGATGGAGGGACAGAGAGAGAGGGACGTGGGGGCAGAGAGAGCGGGACAGAGAAAAGGGGGACAAAGAGAGGGCGGTCAGAGAGAGAGCGGGCAGACAGAGGGGGCAGAGAGGGGGTGCAGAGAGAGGTGGACAGAGAGAGAGGTGGACAGAGAGAGGGGGGTCAGCGAGAGGGGGGACAGAGTTACACAGGGACAGAGAGGGGGGCAGAGAGAGTGGGGACAGAGAGAGAAGGGATAGAGAGAGTGGGGACAGAGAGAGTGGGGACAGAGAGAGTGGGGACAGAGAGAGGGGGACAGAGAGAGAGGTGGACAGAGAGTGAGGTGGAGAGAGAGAGAGGTGGACAGAGAGAGTGGGGACAGAGAGTGGGGGACAGAGAGAGTGGGGACAGAGAGAGAAGGGACAGAGACAGGGGGACAGAGAGAGTGGGGACAGAGAGAGGGGGCAGAGAGAGTGGGGACAGAGAGAGAAGCGACAGAGAGAGGGGACAGAGAGAGTGGGGACAGAGAGAGAAGGGATAGAGAGAGTGGGGACAGAGAGAGTGGCGACAGAGAGAGTGGGGACAGAGAGAGAGGGACAGAGAGAGAGGTGGACAGAGAGTGAGGTGGACAGAGAGAGAGATGGACAGAGTGGAGACAAAGAGAGGGGACTGATGGAGACAGGGAAAGAGAGTGAGGGACAGAGAGAGTGGGGACAGAGAGCAGGGGACAGCGAGCAGGGAACAGAGAGAAGGGAAAAGAGAGAAGGGGACAGAGAGAAGGGGACAGAGAGAGGGAGGGCAGAGAGGAGGGGGGCAGAGAGAAGGGGGCAGAGAGCAGAGGGGAAGTGAGCAGCGGTGTCAGAGAGAGGGGGGACAGAGAGAGCGAGGGACTGAGAGAGGGGGAAATAGAGAGGGGGACAGAGAGCGGTGGGACAGAGAGAGGGGCAGAGAGAGGGGGGACAGACATAGTGGAACAGAGTGCCGTGGGGACAGAGTGAAGAGGATCGAGAGAGGGGGGACAAAGTGAGAGGGGACAGAGTGAGGGGGGACGGCGAGGGGTGAGCGAGCGAGAGGGGACAGAGAGACAGGGGGACAGGGAGGGTGGTCACAGCAAGGGAGAAGAGAGGGGGTTAGAGAGAGGGGGCAGAGAGGGGGGTGATAGAGAGTCAGGAGACAGGGAGGGGAGGAGAGAGACGGGGGACAGGGAGGGGGGGACAGATAGAGGGGGCGGGGGCAGAGAGTGAGGGGGACAGTGAGAGAGGGATAGAGAGAGAGGGGCAGGGAGAGTGAACAGAGAGAGGTGGCAGAGCGAGTTGGTTGGACAGAGAGAGGGTGACAGAGAGAAGGGGACACACTTAGTGGGACAGAAAAAGGTGGCCTGAGAGAGGGGGTGCAGAGAGAGGGGGGACAGAGAGAGGGGGGGGCAGCGAGAGGGGGGACAGAGAGACAGGGTACAGAGAGACGGGGACAGAGGGACAGGGCCAAACAGAGAGTGGAGCAGTGAGACGTGGACAGAGAGAGTTTGGACAGAGAGAGGGGGACACAGAGTGAGGGGACAGAAAGAGGGGGTAGAGAGAGAAGGGGTCAGAGAGGGGGACAGATGGAGGTTACAGAGAGTCTGGGGACAGAGAGAGGGGGACTGAGAGATGGGGGACAGAGAGATGGGGGACAGAGAGATGGGGGACAGAGAGAGTGGGGACACGGAGAGGGGGGACAGGGAGAGGGGGGACAGAGAGAGTGGGGACAGAGAGGTGGGAACAGAAAGAGGGGGACAGAGAGAGCGGAACAGAGAGGGGGGAACAGAGAGATGAGGGACAAAGAGAGGAGGTCATTGGGGGGCAGAGAGAGGGTTTCAGGAGTGGGCAGAGAGAGTGTCACAGAGAGAGGGGCAGAGAGAGGGGGACAGAGAGAGCGGGGCAGGGGGGTCAGAGAGAGGGTGGCAGAGTGAGGAGGCAGAGAGAGGGCGGGCAGAGAGACGGGCGGGGGGGCAGAGAGTGGGTGCAGAGTGAGGTGGACAGAGAGAGAGGTGGACAGAGAGAGGGGGGGCGTCAGAGAGAGACGGGACAGAGTGAGTCAGGGACAGAGAGAGGGGGCAGAGTGAGTGGGGACAGAGAGAGAAGGGACAGAGAGAGGGGGACAGTGAGAGGGGTACAGAGAGAGTGGGGACAGAGAGAGTGGGGTCAGAGAGAGACGACAGAGAGAGGGGGACAGAGAGAGGGGTACAGAGAGAGTGGGGACAGAGAGAGGAGGACAGAGCGAGTGGGGACAGAGAGAGAAGGGGACAGAGAGAGGGGTGATAGAGAGAGTCGGGACAGAGGGAGGGGGACAGAAAGAGGAGGCCAGAGAGAATGGGTACAGAGAGACAGGGTACAGAGAGACGGGGACAGAGGGACAGTGCCAAAGAGAGAGTGGGGCAGTTAGAGATGGACAAAGACAGTGGGGACAGAGAGAGGGGGACAGAGAGAGAGGGGATATAAAGAGGGGGTAGAGAGAGAAGGGGGAACAGAGAGGGGGACAGATGGAGGGGGACAGAGAGAGTGGAGACAGAGAGGGGGGGACAGAGAGAGTGGGGACAGAGAGATGGGGGAAAGAGAGAGTGGGGACAGAGTGGGGACAGGGAGAGGGGGACAGAGAGAGGAGGGACAGAGAGTGTGGGGACAGAGGGGGGGACAGAGAGAGGAGGACAGAGAGAGGGGGACATAAAGAGGGGGACAGAGAGAGGGAAACAGAGAGGGGGGAGCAGAGAGATGAGTGACAAAGAGAGGAGGTCATGGGGGCAGAGAGAAGGTTTCGGGGGGGGCAGAGAGAGGGTCACAGAGAGAGGGGCAGAGAGAGAAGAACAGAGAGAGGGTGGCAGAGAGAGGGGAACACAGAGAGGGTGGCAGAGAGAGGGTGCAGAGAGAGGGAGGGCAGAGAAAGGGGGGCAGAGAGGGGGGCAAAGAGAGGGAGGCAGGGAGGGGGCAGGGGTGCAGAGAGAGTGGTGGCAGAGAGAGGGGGCAGAGAGAGGGCGGGCAGAGAGAGGGTGGGCAGAGAGAGGGGGCAGAGAGGGGGTGCAGAGAGAGGTGGACAGAGAGAGAGGTGGACAGAGAGAGGGGGGATCAGAGAGAGGGGGGCAGAGTTACACAGAGACAGAGAGAGGGGGCAGAGAGAGTGGGGACAGAGAGATGGGGACAGAGAGAGTGGGGACAGAGAGAGTGGGGACAGAGAGAGGGGGACAGAGAGAGAGGTGGACAGAGAGTGAGGTGGACAGAGAGAGAGGTGGACAGAGAGAGTGGGGACAGAGAGTGGGGACAGAGAGAGAAGGGACAGAGAGAGGGGGACAGAGAGATTGGGGACAGAGAGAGGGGGACAGAGAGAGTGGGGACAGAGAGAGTGGGGACAGAGAGAGTGGGGACAGAGAGAGTGGGGACAGAGAGAGTGGGGACAGAGAGAGGGGGACAGAGAGAGAGGTGGACAGAGAGTGAGGTGGACAGAGAGAGAGGTGGACAGAGAGAGTGGGGACAGAGAGAGGGGGCAGATGGAGACAAGGACAGAGAGTGAGGGACAGAGAGAGTGGGGACAGAGAGAAGGGGACAGAGAGCAGGGAACAGAGAGAAGGGAACAGAGAGAAGGGGACTGAGAGAAGGGGACAGAGAGAAGGGGACAGAGAGAGGGGGTAGAGAGAGAAGGGGTCAGAGAGGGGGACAGATGGAGGGGGACAGAGAGACTGGGGACAGGGAGAGGGGCACTGAGAGATGGGTGACAGGGAGATGGGGGACAGAGAGATGGGGGACAGAGAGAGTGGGACAGAGAGAGTGGGGACAGGGAGAGGGGGGACAGGGAGAGGGGGACAGAGAGAGTGGGGACAGAGAGGTGGGAACAGAAAGAGGGGGACAGAGAGAGGGGGACATAAAGAGGGGGACAGACAGAGGGGAACAGAGAGGAGGGGAACAGAGAGATGAGTGACAAAGAGAGGAGGTCATTGGGGGGCAGAGAGAGGGTTTCAGGGAGGGGCAGAGAGAGGGTCACAGAGAGAGGTGCAGAGAGAGGGGGATACAGAGAGTGGAGCAGAGAGAGGGGGCAGAGAGAGGGAGGGCAGTGAGAGGGGGGCAGGGGGAGCAGAGAGGGGGTGGCAGAGAGAGGGGGCAGAGAGAGGGCGGGCAGAGAGAGGGCGGGCAGAGAGAGGGGGCAGAGAGGGTGTGCAGAGTGAGGTGGACAGAGAGAGAGGTGGACAGAGACGGGGGGGAGTGCGTCAGAGAGAGGCGGGACAGAGTGAGACAGGGACAGAGAGAGGGGGCAGAGTGAGTGGGGACAGAGAGAGAAGGGACAGAGAGAGGGGGACAGTGAGAGACGACAGAGAGAGGAGGACAGAGAGAGAGGTGGACAGAGAGATGGGGGACAGAGAGACGGGGGAGAATGAGAGGAGGCACAGAGAGAGAAGGGGACAGAGAGAGGAGAACAGAGAGATTGGGGACAGAAAGAGGGGGGACAGAGAGAGAAGGGGACACTGAGAGGTGGACAGAGAGAGTGGGGGCAGAAATTGTGGGACAGAGAGAGGGGGGACAGAGAGAGGAAGACAGAGACAGTGGGACAGAGAGAGGGGGGCAAAGATCAGGAGACAGAGAGTCTGGGGACAGAGAGAGGAGGACAGAGAACAGGAATATAGAGAGAGGGACAAAGAGAGGGGCGACAGACAGAGGGGCGACAGAGAGTGGGGGACCGAGAGGGGGGACGGGGGGAATAGTGAAAGGGGGCAGAGATGAAGGAGGGGCAGAGAAAGGTCGACAGAGAGAGGGGGACAGAGAGAGGGTTTCGGAGCGAGGGGGTGGACGGGCTGACAGAGAGAGGGAAAGTCAGAGAATGGGGGAAGCGGCGGCAGCGAGGGGGGGACAGAGAGGGGGGGACAGAGAAAGGTCGACAGAGAGAGGGGGACAGTGCGAGGGCGGTCAGTGAGAGGGGGGACAGAGAGAGGGTGATAGAAAGAGGGGGGTCAGAGAGACAGGGGTCAGAGAGAGAGGGTCAGAGAGTGGGGGACAGAGAGAGGGGGACAGAGAGTGGGGACAGAGAGGAGGGCACAGAGAGGAGGGGACAGAGAGAGGGGTGACAGAGAGAGGGGGGGCGAGAGAGGGGTACAGAAAGAGGGGGACAGAGACAGCGGAACAGAGAGAGGGGAATATTGAAAGGGGGACAGAGAGAGAGGATGGTCAGAAACTGGGGGACAGAGAGAGGGGGGCAGAGAGAGAGGGACAGCAAGAGGGGAAAAGAGAAATGGGGAAAGAGAGAGAGGACGAGCAGAGATAGGGGGACAGAGAGGAGGGGACAGAGAGGAGGGTGACAGAGAGAGGGGTGACAGAGAAAGGGCTGACAGAGAGAGGGGTGACAGAGAGAGGGGGCAGAGAGAGGGGGGCAGTGAGAGGGGAGCAAAGAGAATGGGGCAGAGTGAGGGGGGAAGAAAGAGGTGGACGGTGGGGGGACAGCGAGTGGGGGGACAGAGAGGGGGATAGTGAAAGGGGGACAGAGATAGAGGAGGAGCAGAGATAGCGGGACATAGAGAGGGGGACAGAGCGAGGGGTGGACACAGAGAGAGAGTGGGGTGTCAGAGTGAGGGGGTCAGAGACAGGGGGTCAGAGAGAGGTGGACAGCGAGTGGGGGACAGCGAGAGGAGGGCAGAGTGAGCGATGGACAGAGAGGGGGTGGACGGGCGGACAGAGGGAGGAATGGTCAGAAACTGGGGGACAGAGAGGGGGGGAAAGAGAGTGGGACAGCGAGAGGGGGGATGGGGTAGAGTGAAAGGGGGACAGAGAGAGAGGAGGAGCACAGATAGGGGGACAGAGAGAGGGGGTCAGAGTGAGGTGGTCAGAGAGAGGGGATCAGAGAGTGGGGGACAGCGAGAGGGGGACAGCGAGAGGAGGACAGAGTGAGCGGGAGAGAGTGAGGGGGTCAGAGAGAGGGGGTCAGAGACAAGGGGACATAGAGCGGATGAGAGAGAGAAAGGGACAGAGAGCGACAGAGAGAGGGGGAAATAAAGAGGGGGACAGAGAGAGGGGAACAGAGAGGGGGAACAGAGAGATGAGTGCCAAAGAGAGGAGGTCATGGGGGGCAGAGAGAGGGTTTCAGGGAGGGGCAGTGAGAGGGTCACAGAGAGAGGTGCAGAGAGAGGGGGCAAAGAGAGGGAGGGCAGAGAGAGGGGGGCAGAGAGGAGGGGCAAAGAGAGGGAGGCAGAGAGAGGGGGCAGGGGTGCAGAGAGAGGAGGGAGAGAGAGAGAGGGGGGCAGAGAGGGGGGAACAGAGAGAGGGGGGACAGAGAGGGGGGACAGTGTGGGGGGACGGCGGGGACAGAGAGGGTGGAAAAAGAGGGGGGCAGAGAGATTGGGGACAGAGAGATAGGGGACAGATAGATAGGGGACAGAGAGAGGGGGCACAGAGAGAGCAGAACAGAGAGATGGGGACAGAGAGATGGGGACAGAAAGATGGGGACAGAGAGATGTGGGGGACAGAGAGAGAGGGGACAGAGAGATAGGAACAGAGAGAGTGGGGGATAGAGAGAGAGGGGACAGAGAGAGTCGGGACAGAGAGAGAAGGGACAGAGAGAGAGGGACAGAGAGAGAGGTGGACAGAGTGTGAGTGGACAGAGAGACGGGGACGGAGAGAGGGGGCAGAGGGAGACAGGGACAGAGAGTGAGGGACAGAGTGAGGGGAATCAAGAGAGGGGGGACAGAGTGCGGGGGGACAGAGTGAAGGGCGACGGCGAAGGGTGAGCGAGCGAGAGGGGACAGAGAGACAGGGGGACAGGGCGGGTGGTCAGAGCAAGGGAGCAGAGACGGGGGGAAAGAGAGAGGCGGCAGAGAGGGGGATGATAGAGAGTCAGGGGACAGACTTAGTGGGACAGAAAAAGGTGGGCAGAGAGAGAGGGGGCAGAGAGAGGGGGGACAGAGAGAGGGGGGACAGAGAGACAGGGTACAGAGAGACGGGGACAGAGGGCCAGGGCCAAAGAGAGAGTGGAGCAGTCAGAGATGGACAGAGAGAGTGGGGACAGAGAGAGGGGAACAGAGAGAGAGGGGACAGAAAGATGGGGTAGAGAGAGAGAAGGGGGACAGTGAGGGGGGACAGATGGAGGGGAACAGAGAGACTGGGGACAGAGAGAGGGGGGACAGAGAGAGTGAGGACAGAGAGATGGGGGACAGAGAGAGTGGGGACAGAGAGAGTGGGGACAGGGAGAGGGGGGACAGAGAGAAAGGGGACAGAGAGGGGGGTAGAGAGAGAAGGGGGACAGAGAGAGGGCGGATAGAGAGAGGGGTGACAGAGAGAGGGGGACAGAAAGAGGGGGACAGAGAGAGGGGTGATAGAGAGAGGGGGGACAGAGGGAGGGGGACAGAAAGAGTGGGACAGAGAGACTCGGGACAGAGAGACAGGGTACAGAGAGACGGGGACAGAGGGATAGGGCCAAAGTGAGAGTGGGGCAGTGAGAGATGGCCAGAGAGAGTGGGGATAGAGAGAGAGGGACAGAGAGCGAGGGGACTTAAAGAGGGGGTAGAGAGAGAAGCGGGACAGAGAGGGGGACAGATGGAGGCGGACAGAGAGAGTGGGGACAGAGAGATGTGGGACAGAAAGAGTGGGGACAGAGAGATGTGGGACAGCAAGAGAGGGACAGAGAGAGGGGGGACAGAGAGAGGGGGCAGAGGGAGGGGGACAGAAAGAGGGGGACAGAGAGAGGGGGACAGAGAGAGGAGGGACAGAGAGAGTGGGGACAGAGAGGGGGGAACAGAGAGAGGGGAACAGAGAGGGGGGAATAGAGAGATGAGTGCCAAAGAGAGGAGGTCATGGGGGGCAGAGAGAGGGTTTCAGGGAGGGGCAGAGAGAGGGTTACAGAGAGAGGGGCAGAGAGAGGGGAACACAGAGAGGGTGGCAGAGAGAGGGGGCAGAGAGAGGGAGGGCACAGAGAGGGGGCAGAGAGGGGGGGCAAAGAGAGGGAGGCAGAGAGAGGGGGGCAGGGGTGCAGAGAGAGGGGTGGCAGAGAGAGAGGGGCAGAGAGAGATCGGGCAGAGAGAGGGCGGGCGGGCAGAGAGAGGGGGCAGAGAGGGGGTGCAGAGAGAGGTGGACAGAGAGAGGGGGGTCAGAGAGAGGCGGGACAGAGTTAGACAGGGACAGAGAGAGGTGGCAGAGAGAGTGGGGACAGAGAGAGAAGGGACAGAGAGAGGGGGACAGTGAGAGGGGGACAGAGAGAGTTGGGACAGAGAGAGTGGGGACAGAGAGAGGGGGACAGAGAGAGTGGCAACAGAGAGAGAAGGGACAGAGAGAGAGGGACAGTGAGAGGGGGACAGAGAGAGTGGGGTCAGAGAGTGAGGTGGACAGAGAGAGAAGTGGACAGAGAGAGAAGGGACAGAGAGAGACGGACAGTGAGAGGGGGACAGAGAGATTGGGGACAGAGAGAGTGGGGACAGAGAGAGTGGGGACAGAGAGAGGGGGACAGAGAGTGGGGAACAGAGAGAGGGGGGACAAAGAGAGTGGGGACAGAGAGTGAGTTGGACAGAGAGAGAGGTGGACAGAGAGAGAAGGTACAGAGAGAGGGGGACAGTGAGAGGGGGACAGAGAGAGTGGGGACAGAGAGAGTAGGGACAGAGAGAGTGGGGACAGAGAGAGGGGAACAGAGAGAGAGGTGGACAGAGAGTGAGGTGGACAGAGAGAGAGGTGGACAGAGAGAGTGGGGACAGAGAGAGGGGGCAGATGGAGACAGGGACAGAGAGTGAGGGACAGAGAGAGTAGGGACAGAGAGCAGGGGACAGAGAGCAGGGGACAGAGAGAAGGGGACAGAGAGAGGGAGGGCAGACAGAGGGGGAAATAGAGAGGGGGACAGAGAGCGGTGGGACAGAGAGAGAGGCAGAGAGAGTGGGGACATAACTAGGGGAACAGTGTACCGTGGGGACAGAGTGAGGGGGATCGAGAGAGGGGGGACAGAGTGAGAGGGGACAGAGTGAGGGGGGACGGCGTGGGGTGAGCGAGCGAGAGGGGACAGGGAGACAGGGGGACAGGGAGGGTGGTCAGAGCAAGGGAGAAGAGAGGGGGTTAGAGAGAGGGGGCAGAGAGGGGGGTGATAGAGAGTCAGGAGACAGGGAGGGGAGGAGAGAGACAGGGGGACAGGGAGGGGGGGACAGATAGAGGGGGCGGGGGCAGAGAGAGACGGGGACAGTGAGAGAGGGATAGAGAGAGAGGGGCAGGGAGAGTGAACAGAGAGAGGTGGCAGAGCAAGTTGGGTGAACAGAGAGAGAGTGACAGAGAGAAGGGGACAGACGTAGTGGGACAGAAAAAGGTGGCCAGAGAGAGTGGGGCAGAGAGAGGGGGGACAGAGAGAGGCGGGGGGCAGAGAGAGGGGACAGAAAGAGGCGGTAGAGAGAGAAGGGGTCAGAGAGGGGGACAGATGGAGTGGGACAGAGAGAATGGGGACAGAGAGAGGGTGACTGAGAGAGAGGGGACAGAAAGAGGGGGTAGAGAGAGAAGGGGACAGAGAGGGGGACAGATGGAGGGGGACAGAGAGAGAGGGGCAGGGGGGCAGGGAGAGACGGGGAAAGAGAGAGGGCGGGCAGAGAGATGTCGGGCAGAGAGAGGGGGCAGAGAGGGGGTGCAGAGAGAGGTGGACAGAGGTGGCGGGGTGCAGAGAGAGAGAGGGACAGTGAGAGAGGGACAGTGAGAGGGGAACAGAGGGGGACAGAAAGATGCAACAGTGAGACAGTGGGACAGGAAGGGTGGACAGAGCGAGGGGGCAGAGATCGGGTGGGACAGAGAGAGGGATGACAGAGAGAAGGGGACAGACTTAGGGGGACAGAGAGACGTGAGGACGGGGGCAGAGAGGGGAGACATAGAGGTGGGGACAGAGAGAGTGGGAGACAGAGGGGGACAGGGAGAGGGCGGACAGAGAGAGGGAGACAGAGAGATGGGGGATAGAGAGCGCAGGGACAGAGAGAGTGCGGACAGAGAGTGGGGAGACAGAGAGACGGGAGTCCGAGAGACGGGGACAGAGAGATGGGGACAGAGAGAGGGAGGACAGAGAGTGGAGGGGACAGAGAGAGTGCGGACAGAGAGAGAGGGGCAGAGAGAGGGGACAGAAAGAGGGGACAGAAAGAGGGTGCAGAAAGAGGGGGCAGAAAGAGGGGACAGAAAGGTGGGTCAGAGATGTGGGGCAGACAGGGGGGCAGAGAGAGAGGGGTAGAGAGAGGGGGATATAGAGAGGAGAGACAGAGAGGGGGACAGAGAAACGGGGGACTGAGAGCGCGGGATCAGAGAGATGGGGATAGAGAGACGGGGGACAGAGAGAGGGGTGCAGAGAGGGGGCAGAGAGAGGGGGGACAGAGAGAGATTGACAGAGAGAGGAGGGACAGAGAGGGGGACAGAGAGAGGGTGGATATAGAGCGCGAGAACATAGAGATGGGGATATAGAAAAGGGGGCAGAGAGAGAGGGGGACAGAGAGCGGGGGACAGAGAGCGGGGGACAGAGAGGAGGGGGACAGAGAGGAGCTAAACAGATAGAGGGGGACAGAGTGAGGGGGTTAGAGAGAGGGGGGCAGAGAGAGGGGGAAATAGAGAGGGGTAAATAGAGAGGGGGGCAGTGAGGGGGGTCAGAGGAGGGGGCAGAGTGGAGGTGACAGCGGGAGGGACAGAGAGCGGGGACAGAGAGCGGGGGAAAGAGAGCAGGGTGACAGAGAGGGGGGCAGAGAGAGGGGGACAGAGTGAGGTGTGCAGAGAGAAGGGGCAGAGAGAGGGGGCAGAGAGAGGGGGAAATAGGGAGGGAGAAATAGAGAGGGGGAAATAGAGAGGGGGACAGAAAGATGGGGGACAGAGAGGGGGGAACAGAGAGGGGGGACAGAGAGAGGGGAACAGAGAGAGAAGGGACAGAGAGAGAAGGGACAGAGAGAGGAGGAGAGAGAGAGCAGGAATAGAGAGAGGGACAAAGAGAGGGGCGACAGAAAGAGGGGCGACAGAGAAGGGGGGCAGAGAACGGGGGACAGAGAGAGGAGGACAGAGAGAGCGGGACAGAGCGAGAAGGGAGAGAGAGAGAGGAGGAGAGAGAGAGCAGGAATAGAGAGAGGGACAAAGAGAGGGGCGACTGAAAGAGGGGAGACAGAGTGGGGGGGACAGAGAGCGGGGGACAGAGAGAGGGGGACAGAGACAGAAGGAATAGTGAGAGGGGGACAGAGAGAGAGGCGAAAGTGAGATGGGAACTGGGGGGACAGACATAGAAGGGACAGAGATAGGGTTACAGAGGGGTTGGTACAGTGGGGGGGGGTGCGTGGGGTGGACAGAGAGGGGGGGAAAGAGAGGGGGTACAGAGAGTGGGGGACAGAGAGGGGGGGCAGAGAGAGGGGGACAGAGAGTGGGGGCGGAGGGGCAGAGAGAGGGGGCAGAGAGAGGGGGGAAATTGAAAGGTGGACAGAAGGGGGACAAGAGTGACTGGGACAGAGAGTGGGGGAAGGAGAGAGTGGGGACAGAGAGGGGGGACAGAGATGGGGGAGAGAGACGGCTGACAGAGGAAGGGGGTCATAGGGGGCTGAGAGGGGTGTTCAGGGAGAGGGGGGACAGAAAGAGGGGGTCAGAGAGAGAGGGGTCAGAGAGAGGGGGGTCAGAGAGAGAGGGGACAGAGAGAGAGGGTACAGAGAGAAGGGGACAGAAAGAGGGGACGGGGGCAGAGAGAAGGGGACAGAGGGGGGAGAGACAGAGGGGTGACAGAGAGTGGGGTACAGGGAGAGGAGGACAGAGAGAGGTGGACGGAGAGAGGGGGGGACAGAGAGAGAGGCAGAGAGAGGGGCAGAGAGAGGGCGACAGAAAGAGGGGCACAGTGAGAGAAGGGACAGAGGGAGAAGGGACAGAGAGAGAAGGGACAGAGAGCAGGAATAGAGAGGGACAAATAGAGGGGCGACAGAAATAGGGGCGACAGAGAGGGGGGACAGAGAGCAGGGGACAGAAGAGAGGGGACAGAGAGAGGAGGACAGAGAGAGGAGGACAGAGAGAGCAGGAATAGTGAGAGGGGGACAGAGAGAGGGGCGACAGAGTGAGGGGAACAGGGGGGACAGAGAGAGAAGGGACAGAGATATGGGGACAGAGTGGGTGGTACAGTGGGGGGGGCGGGGGGACAGAGAGGGAGTGACAGAGAGTGGGTGGACAGAGAGATGTGGGACAGAGAGAGGGGGTCAGAGAGATGGGGACAGAGAAACGGGGTCACGGGGAGCAGAGAGAGTGAGCACAGAATGAGGGACAGCGAGAGGGGACAGAGAGAGGGAGGAGAGAGGGGGGGACGGGGGGCGACAGAAAGAGGGGAACAGAAAGAGGAGGGACGGAGGACAGAGGGGTGGAACATAGGGTGAGTACAGAGAGGGGGGACAGAGAGGGTGGGGACAGAGATGGGGACAGAGAGACAGGGGACAGAGAGACGGGACACAGAGAGACGGGGGTCATGGGGAGCAGAGAGAGTGGGCAGAGAGTGAGGGAGAGTGAGGGGGGACAGAGAGAGGAGGACAGAGAGAGGGGGAACAGAGAGAAGGGGACAGAGAGAAGGGGGACAGACAGAAGTGGGCAAGGGGTGCAGAGAGGGGGGCACAGAGCAAGGGGGGACAGAGAGTCGGGGAACACCGAGAGGGGGACACCAAGAGGGGGAAAGAGAGAGGTGGGCAGAGAGAGGAGGCCAGTGAGAGGGGGGAAGAGAGAGAGCGCGGACAGAGAGAGGGCAGAGAGAGACGGGGGCAGAAAGAGAGGAACAGAATTAGGCGGGACAAGCGGGACAGAGAGAGGGTGACAGAGAGATGGACAGAGAGAGAGAGCGCGGAGAAAGAGGGCGGAGAGAGAGAGTGCGGACAGAGAGAGGGAGACAGAGAGATGGGGACAGAGAGATGGGGACAGAGAGAGAGTGCGGACAGAGTGGGGGGCAGAAAGAGGGGAACAAAAAGGGGGGACATAGGGGGGTAGAGAGCAGGGCACAGAGTGGGGGCGACAGAGTGTGGGGGACAGAGGGGGGTAGAGAGAGGGGGACAGAGAGGGGGAAACAGAGAGACAGGGACAGAGAGTGGGGGACAGAGAAAGTGGGGACAGAGCGAGGGAGGTCAGAAAGAGGGGGACAGAGATGGGGACAGAGAGTGGTCATAGGGGTTCAGGAAGAGGGAGGACACAGAGAGGGGGGAACAGAGAGGAATTGGGGGACAGAGAGGAGGGGGCCAGAGAGCAGAGGGACAGACTGAGTGGGCGACAGAGCGAGGAGGTGACAGAGCGAGGGGGAGACTGAGAGACAGGGGACAGAGAGAGTGGGACAGAGAGAGGATCAGAGAGGGGGGCAGAGAGAGGGGGGACAGAGAGAGGGAGACAGAGAGGGGGGCGGGACAGAGAGACGGGGTACAGAGAGAGGGGCAGAGAGAGGGGGAACAGAGAGAGGGGGACAGAGAGTGGGGGACAGAGAGAGGGGCAGAGAGAGGGGAAACAGAGAGAGGGGGACAGAGAGTGGGGGACAGAGAGAGGGAGACGGGGGGGCAGAGAGAAGGGGGACAGAGAGGGGTGTACCGAGAGAGTGGGGACAGAGAGAGAGAGGGAGAACAGAGAGAGGGGGGGACAGAGAGAGGGGCAGGAGAGTGAGAGGGGCGACAGAAGGGGGAGAAGAGAGGTGGATGGGGGGACAGGGAGAGAGTGACAGAGAGAGGGGCAGTCAAAGATTGAGGACAGAGAGAGTGGGACGGGGGGGTGGGGAATAAGAGGGAGGTAGCAAAGAGAGGGGGGTCAGAGAGAGAGGGACAGAGAGAGTGGGAGACAGAGAGAGGGGACAGAGAGAGCGGAACAGAGAGAGGGAGACTGGGGGGACAGGGGGGACATAAAGAGGGGGACCAAGAGAGGGAGACAGAGGGGGGGGGGACAGAGAGAGGGGCAGGAGAGAGAGAGGGGGGACAGAAGGGGGAGAAGAGAGAGGGGGACGGGGGGACAGGGAGAGAGTGACAGAGAGAGGGACAGTCAAAGATTGAGGACAGAGAGAGTGGGGGACAGAGAGAGGGGACAGAGAGAGCGGAACAGAGAGATGGAGACTGGGGGAACAGAAAGTGTGGGGCCAAGAGAGGGAGACAGAGAGAGAGGGGGACAGAGAGAAGGGGAGAGAGAGGGGGGCAGATAGAGGGGGGAACAGAGAGGAAGGGGGAACAGAGAGGAAGGGGGACAGAGAGGAGGGGAGCTGAGAGCAGGGGGACAGAGCGAGGTGGGGGCCAAGCGAGAGGGGGTAGAGAGGGGTGAAAAGAGATAGTGGGGGAAAGAGAGGGAGGGAATAGTGTGGTGTGGGGGAGAGAGATGGGAGAGAAAAGGGGACAAAAAGGGGCAGAGATAGGGGAGGTAAAGTGGGGGAGTGAGATTGGGGGAGAGAGTGGGGAGCAATTAAGAGAGAGGGAAGTGAGAGGGTGAGAGAGGGAGGGGGAGAAAGAGGGTGGAGATGGGGGAAAAAAGAGGAGGAGAGAGAAAGAGGGAGAGGGAGAGAGGGGAGTGAGATGGCGGTGAGAGTGGGGGAAGATATTGGGGAGAGATTGGGGAAAGACAGCGGGGAGAGAGGGGAGAGTAAGAGGGGGAGAGAGGGAGGGAGTGAGAGAGGGAGGGTAAGAGAGGGGAGAGATTTAGGTGACAGAGTGGGGGAGAGAGTTAGTAAAGAGATAGAGGGGAGAAAGAGATTGAGGTGTAGAGAGAGGGAGTGAGCGGGGTGGAGAGAGAGGGTAGAGAGAGAGTGATGGAGGCGTTTCGAGAGAGAGGGGGAGAGAGAGGGGGGGAGAGGGGGAGAGAGAGAGGGGAGTGAGTGAGAGAGAGAGAGGGGAGTGAGTGGGGGTGTGACAGGGGAGTGAGTGGGGGTGAGAGAGGGGAGAGTGAGAGGGAGGGAGGGAGAAAGGGAGGGAGTGAGAGACGGAGGGAGAGTTAGGTGACAGAGTAAGGGGAGGGAGCTAGTGAAGCGAGAGAGATGGAGAGAAAGGGGTAGAGAGAGGAGGTGAGAAAGAGAGGGGAGGGTTAGGGGAGAGAGAGAAAAAGGCAAGAGAGAGGGTGAGACGGGGGACAGAGGGGGCGAGACAAAGGGTGTGAAAGAGGGGGACAAGAGAGAGCGGGCGAGAGAGAGGGGGTCGAGAGAGGGTGCAGAGAGTGGGGGTGAGAGAGGGAGGCGAGAGAGGGGGAGAGAGGGGGTAGAGAGGGGGAGAGAGTGTTTGGGAGGGTGGGGGAGAGAGAGGTTGGCGTAACGGGAGAGAGAGGGGGGAGGGAGATGGGTGAGACAGAGGGTGTGAGAGAGGGTGTAAGAGAGGGGGTGAGAGAGGGGGAGAGAGTGAGGTTGAGAGAGAGAGCACGCGAGAGTGGGGCGAGCGAGAGGGGTGAGAGAGAGGGGGTGAGAGAGAAGGGGAGAGAGAGGGTGAGAGCGAGGGGGTGAGAGAGAGGGGGTGAGAGAGAGCGGACGGGGGAATAGTGGGGGTTGGGGGAGAGAGAGGGGGCAGAAAAAGGGGGGAGAGAAAGGGGAGACAAAGATAGTGAGTGAAATTGGGGGATAGAGTGGGGAGAGAGTGGGAGGGAGAGAGGGGAGAGTGAGTGGGTGAGAGACGGAGGAGGAGAGAGAGGAGAGAGAGGAGAAAGAGAGAGGGGAGAAAGCTGTGGATGAGAGTGGGGGAAGAGGTTATGGGAGAGTGTGGGAAAAGACAGTGTCGGAGAGAGGAGAGAGTGAGAGGGGGAGAGTGGGTGGAAGTGATAGAGGGAGACGAGAGATTTAGGTGACAGAGTGGGGAGAGAGTTAGTGAACAGAGAGGGGGGAGAGAGATTGAGGGGTACAGAGAGGGGGTGAGCGGGATAGTGAGAGAGGGTAGAGAGCGGGGTGAGAGAGGGGTGTAGAGAGAGGGGGGAGAGTGGGGGGAGAGGAGGGGAAGAGTGGGGGACAGAGACTACAGTGAGTGATAGGGTGAGAGACGGAAGGATGGAGAGTGGAAGGGAGTGAGAGAGGGAGGGAGAGGGAGGTGACAGAGTGAAAAGAGAGAGAGAGGGCAGAGTGAGGGGTTGAGAGAGAAGGGCTAGAGAGGGAGGGCGAAAGAGGGGAGGGAGAGGAGGCAAGGGAGAGGGGAGAGAAGAAGAGAGAGAGAGGCGAGAGAGAGAGGAGGCAAGGGGGGAGAGAGAGGGAGGGGGAGAGGGGGGTGTGGGGAGAGTGGGTGGAGATAGATAGAGAATCATGGGGAGAGAGAGGGTAGAGAGATAGGCAATAGAGAGAGGGAGTAGAGAGAGGGGGCAGAGAGCGGAGCGATAAAAAGGGGGATGAGAGAGGGTGGAAAGTGAGGGGGAGAGTGAGGGGGAGAGTGAGGGGGAGAGTGAGGGGGTGAGAGAGATAGGTAAAGAGAGGGAGAGAGGGGGTTGATAAAGCGGGGTGATGGAGTGGGGGTGAGAGAGCGGGGGTGAGAGAGCGGGGGGGTTAGAGAGCGGGGGTGAGGGAGCGGGGTTGAGGGAGCGGGGGTGAGGGAGCGGGGATAGAGAGTCTGGGGAGAGAGAGAGGGCGAGAGGGGGAGAGAGGGTGGAGACAATGGGGTGGAGAGAGTGGGGTGGAGAGAGTGGGGTGGAGAGAGGGGGGAGATAGAAGTGGAGAGAGAGGGTGGGAGGGAGGGGGAGAGAGAAGTGGTAGAGCGAGACGGTAGAGAGACAGGAGAGGGGGGAGTGAGACAGGAGAGTGGGGGAAGAGGAGGAGAGAGGGGGGTGGGAGAGGGAGACAGAGGAGGACAGAATGGGGGTGAGGGAGGGGGAGAAAGAGCGGGAAGAGCGAGGGAGAGAGGGGGGAGGGAGAGAGAGGGGGAGAGAGGGAGGAGAGAGAGGGGGAGAGAGGGGGAAGAGGGGGGAGAGTGGGTATAGAGGGGGAGAGAGGGGAGAGAGAGCGGGGAAGAAAGGGGGAGAGGGGGGAAGAGGGGGGAGAGAGGGGGGAGAGAGGGGGGAGAGAGGGGGGGAGAGAGGGGGGGAGATATGGGGAGAGAGGGGGGAGAGACGGGGAGAGAGAGAGGAGAGGTAGTTGGGAGAGAGAGGAAGAGAAATAGAGGACAGTGAGTGGGGAGAGAGTGACGAGAGAGTATGGAGCTAGAAAGGGGGCGAGGGAGGAAATTATGGGGAGAGAGATGGGGAAAGAGTCGGGGAGAGAGACGGGAAGAGAGGTGGGGAGAAAGAGGCAAGGAGAGAGAGGTGGGGAGAGAGAGACAGAAGAGAGACGGGGAGGGGGAGAGGGGGCGAGAGGAGGGGAGAGAATGGGTGGAGACAGAGGGGAAGGTAGTGGGCGTGGGATGGGGAGAGAGGGGGAGGGGGTTAGAGAGGGGGGAGAGAGGGCGAGTGAGGGGAGAGAGAGATGGATGGAGAGTGATGGTGGAGAGAGATGGGTGGAGAGAGATGGGTGGAGAGAGAGGGTGAGGGAGAGGGGGCGAGAGATAGCGAGGGGATGAGAGTGATGGGCAACAGAGATGAGGCAAGAGAGGGCAAGAGAGAGGTCGAGAGAGGGGGAGAGAGAGTGGGGGAGAGAGGGGGAGGGGGAGAGAGTTGGGTAGGGGGGAGAGAGGGCGGTAGAGAAGGGGGAGGGGGTCAGAGAGAGGGGAGAGAGGGGGTGAGAGAGAGAGGCGAGAGAGAGGAGGCTAGAGAGGGGAGAGAAAGGGGACAGAAGGGGTGAGAAAGGGGGAGAGAAAGAAGGAGAGAGAGTTTGGGGACAGAGAGGAGGGGAGAGGGGGAGAGAGAGAGAGGGTGAGAGAGAGTGAGTGCAGAGAGAGTGGGGGCAGAGAGATTGGGGGGAAAACTGGGGGTGAGACTGGGGGAGAGAGAGAGTGTGGGGAGAGTGGGGAGACAGAATGGGGGGACAGAGTGGGGAGACAGAGTGGGGGGACAGAGTTTGGAGAGAGTGGGGGGAGAGTGGGGGGAGAGAGTGGGGGAGGGAGAGTGTTAGGGAGGGAGGGAGAAAGAGGTAGCGAGTTAGGTGACAGAGTGGGGGAGGGAGTTAGTGAAGAGAGAGGGGAGAGAGAGAGGGGGTAGTGGGGGGGTGAGAGAAAAGTGTAGGGAGAGGGGTTGAGAGAGAGACGGTAGAGAGAGGGGAGAGAGAGGGGGAGAAAGAGGAGGAGAGAGGGGGGCAAGAGAGATTGGGAGAGAGGAGGGGAGAGATGGTGAGAGAGAGGGCGAGAGAGGGGTGTGCAGAGAGGGTGGAGCGAGAACGAGTCATGGAGAGAGGGGGAAGAGAGAGGAGGTAGACCGAGATAGATACTGGGGAAGACAGATGGGGAGAGAGAAGGGGAGAGAGGGGGAGAGAGGGGGAGAGTGGGTGTGAGCGAGGGGAGAGAGAGAGTGTGAGGTAGAGAGAGGGTGAGAGAGAGAGGTGTAGAGAGAGGGGTTGAGAGAGACAGACGGTAGGGAGAGAGGGGAGAGAGGTAGGGGAGTGAGAGAGAGAGTCGTGGAGAGAGGGGGAAGAGAGAGGCGGTAGAGCGAGATAGAGACTGGGGAAGAGAGATAGGGAGAGGGGAGAGGTGGGAGAGAGGAGAGAGGGTGAAGAGAGAGGGGGAGAGAGGGGGAGAAAGAGAGGGGGTGGAGGGAAGGAAGTGGAGAGGGGGAGTGTGAGTGTGAGGGGGAGAGAGAGGGGAGTGAGTGGGGGAAATAGAGGATCGTGAGTGACAGGGTGAGAGAGAGAGGGAGGAAGAGAGGGAGGGAGTGAGAGAGGGAGGCAGAGTGAGGTGACAGAGTGAGGGGAGAGAGAGAAGACAGAGAGAGGTGCAGAGAGAAAGGGGCGAGAGAGGGAGGGTGAAAGACTGGATGGAGATGAGGCAAGGGAGAAGGGGCAAGGGAGAGGAGAAAGAGTCAAAGAGAGAGGGGGAGAGAGACAGGTGCCAGAGAGGGAGCAAGGGAGGGGGAGAGAGAGGGGAGAGGGGAGCGGGGGGAGAGAGAGATGGGGAGATAGAGAGGCAGTAGAGAGTGAGAGGGGGAGAGGCGGGCAGAGATCGGGCGAGAAAGAGGGGGAAGAGAAATGGGGAGAGTGAGGGGGAGAGTGAGGAATGTGAGAGAGCGGAGGTGAGAGAGCAGGGGAGAGTGAGGGGTTGAGAGAGAAGGGGAGAGTGAGGGGGTGAGAGAGAAGGGGAGAGTGAGGGGGTGAGAGAGAAGGGGAGAGTGAGGGGGTGAGAGAGAGGGGGAGACAGACTGGGAGAAAGAGGGGGAGAGAGGGGGGAGAGAGAGGTGGAGAGAGACAGGGAGAGAGGGGGAGAGAGGAGTGAGAGAGCGAGAAGGGGGAGAGAGGGGGAGAAAGGGGGAGAGGAGAGGGGAGAGAGACGGGGAGAGTAGGGTAGATTGGGGAGAGAGTAGAGTAGAGGAGGGAGAGAATGGGAGAGGGGGAGAGTGGGGTAGAGAGGCGGGAGAGACACGGGAGAGAGAGGGTATAGACAATGGGATGTCGAGAGAGTGGGTCAAGTGAGGGTGGCCAAGTGAGGGAACTGAGGGAGGGGGTCAAGAGAGGGGGTTTGAGAGAGGGGAAAAGAGAGGGAGAGAGGGGATCAAGAGAGGGGGAAAGAGAGGGGGGAGAGAGGGGATCGAGTGAGAGAGAGGTTGAGGGTGGGGGAGAGAGAAGGGGTTCAAGTGAGGCGGTTCGAGTGAATGGATCGTGAGGTGGGGTCGAAAGAGGCGGGTCGTGAGAGGGTGTTGAGAGATTGTGTAAAGTGAGGGGGTTTGAAAGAGGGGAGGTCGAGAGAGGGGTGTCAAGAGAGAGAGGGATGTCAAGTGAGAGGGAGAGAGAGGGGGAGAGGGAGGGGGAGAGAAAGGGGGAGAGAGGGGAGGAGAGAGACGGGGAGAGCGACGAGGGTGAGAGAGGGAGAGACAGGATTAGTGAGAGGGGGAGGGGGAGGAAGGGGAGAGGGAGTATGGAGAGAGGGGAACTGAAAGGTGGTGAGTGAGGAGAGAGAGTGCGTTCTGAGAGGGGGAAGAGAGAAGGGGAGAGACGGGTGAGAGAGGGTTTCGAGAGAAGGGGAGTCGAGAGACGGAGTGGAGTGAGGGGATCGAGTGAGGGGGTCGAGTGAGGGGGTTGAGAGAAGGGGGAGGGGGAGGGATGGGGAGAGAGGGATGAGAGAGAGGGAGTCGAGAGAGAGGGTTGAGAGAGGGGGAAGAGGGAGGAGGGGGAAAGGGGGTGGAGGGGGATAGAGGGTTTGGGAGAGCGAGAGGGAGTCGAGAGAGAGGGTGTTGAGAGAGAGGGTCGAGTGAGGGGTTTGAGAGGGGGAGAGATGGGGAGTGGGGGGAGAGAGAGTGGGGAGAGAGGGGATGGAGAAAGGTGGGTCGAGAGAGAAGGGTTGAGAGCGCGGGGTCGAGAGAGGGAGTCGAGAGAGTGGGTCGAGTGAACGGGTCAAGTGAGGGGGTCGAGAGAGTGGATCGAGAAAATGGGGGAGAGAGAGGGAGAGAGGGGTGAGAGAGAGGGGTGAGGTGGGAAGAGAGAGAGGAAAGAGAGGGGGTCGAGAGAAGGGATCGAGAGAGGGAGGTCGAGAGAGGGAGGTCAATAGAGGGGGTCGAGAGAGGGTGTGACAGAGGGTGTCACAGAGAGGGTGAGAGAGGGAGTAAGAGAGGGGTGAGAGAGGGGTGAGAGAGAGGTGTGAGAGAGGGGTGAGAGAATGGGGTAAGGCGGGGAGAGAGAGTGGAGAAAGTGGGGAGAGAGGGCGGAGAGAGAGAGGGGCAGAGAGAGGGGAGAAAGTGATAGAGAAGGGAGAGAGAGTAAAGGGAGAAAGAGGGAGAGAGCGAGGTGTAAGCAAGAGAGACGGGCGAGAGATGGGGCGAGCGAGAAAGAGAGAGAGTGAGTGAGGGGACGGAATGCGAGAGAGAGTCTGGGAGATCGAGAGAGCGAGAACGATAAGGGGATGTGAGAGAGAAAGAGAAAGAGAGTAAGATTGAAAGAGGGGAGAGCGAAATAGGGAGAGATACAGGGCGTGCCAGTGAGAGAGGGACATGAGGGAGAGGCACGCGAGGGAGAGAGAGAGGTGCAAGTGTGAGTGAGTGAGGGGACGAAAATAGGAGACAGACTGAGAGATCGAGAGAGAGCATGATAAGGGACAAGAGAGAGAAAGAGAAAGAGAGTAAGATCGAAAGAGGGGGAGAGCGAGCTAGGGAGAGATACAGGGTGAGCCAGAGAGAGAGGGATGTGAGGGAGAGGCACGCGAGGGAGAGAGAGAGAGTTCGGTGAGAGACAGGGATGAGGTGGAGAGTGAGTGAGGGGGTTGGAGCAAGAGTGAGTGAGAGGGTGAGAGAGAGAGAATGAGTGAGGGGAAGAGATTTGGAGAGAGAGGGTGAGGGGGGTGAGAGAGAGAATGAGAGTGGGTGGGTGAGAGAGGGGATAGAGAAAAAGAGACAGAAAGTCAGAGAGAGATGTCTCAGGGAGGACGAGTCCAGCAGAGGTGAAAGCAGGTCCCTCACAAGATGATGTGAATGAAGCCTAGAATGTCGCTGTTCCTTACCCAGCTCTGTGTCTATGTCCTGTCTTCCAGGTCTGAATACAGAAGGTCACTAACCCCTCCCTGTGCTGTTTACTGTGAGTGATCTTAGCGGCTGCAGGATTTACTGAAGGCTCCAGACCTCCCTCTCCATCTCTCTCTGGCTGACCAAGCGTCTTTGATGTGGTTATGGACGAGACAAGAGTTAGGAATTCGGCTGAGACAGGAACAGCCTGATGACCTACAGGAGACAGAGAAACAGACAGAATGGGAAATTAGACTGATGCAGTCAGGGTTACACATGGAGAATGGCCCTGAGTCCCACAGAAACCTGGAAAATCCCAGTCTCCATCCCTGGCCTGTGCAGTTGCTTCTCTCTGGAGTGAGGAATTCCATTGGCTCAGGATCTGGAGTAGCTGCAAGAGTGAGAGACACTGACAGAGGCAGCAATTAGACCCACACAGTGAGGGATACCACATGGAGAGAGACTAAGTGATATCACCAGAGTGCAGGAATGTATCAGGATCACACAATGGTCATGATGAAAGGGTTGGGATTCATGGTGCACGGGGATCAGTACTCAGAGAAAAGTGAGCTACGAGTGGGACAGGTGGTGGCCTCGTGCTATTCTCACCCGACTGTTCATCCAAACCTTAATACCAGAGTGCAGTATAACCCATCTAACTGCCTCATATCCTTTCAGGAAGGAAATCTGTTATGGGCAGCAGGTCTGGCCTACATATGAATCCCGACCCAGAGCAATGGGGTTGACTCTCAACTGCCCCCTGAAATTATCCAGCAAGACACTCAGCTCAAGGGCAGCTCGGGGTGGACATGCGATGCTGGCCAGCCAGAGACAGCAACATCCCATGAGTGAATTAAACACAACACTGTTGGGAGCAGTGTCCTGGTCAATCATGTCGGTAAGCTTATGGGCAGGACTTTAAACTGACAGAGAGGATGCAGGGCCAGGGTTCAGGTGAAAGGACCTTTCCAAATCCAAAGAGAAAATGGCAATGTAGCTGAAGACAAGCAGAAAGGAACAGGAAGAGACAGAGTTTACCTGAAACTGTACATCAGTGAATTGGACTGTGACAAGAAATTGTGGAAAGAGTCAATCGTAATGTTCTTTTTTTGTACTGGATAATGTCTCTGCAATAAGGTGGATGGACTGTGGCACAGAGATAAATGAGATTTAGTGGTGACAGGGTGAACAAAAGGTGGAACATGAATATTCGATTGTACACCTCCTTGAGGGGTGTCAGGGAGTGCAGGATGGGTAACCCTGACAGTAATGGGTAACAAAGGCATTACAGAGAAAGCATTTGGCCTCAGATGATGAAGCTGAATCAGCCTGAATGCAGATAATGGGATACACGTGTCAAAGACACAAGCAGGAGAACAGTTTAGAGGCTGCCTAACAGCATTTCAATGCTCAACCCTGTTACACACTCCAATGAATTCCTGTGAAATACAAAGGCACAGTGATAATTCTGGGAGACTTCAGTCTTTGTATAATCTGGGACAGTCACATCGGCAAAAGTGATGTTCTCCGAACTCCTCTTTGAATGTTTGTGTCAGTGTTTCTTTGAATAAGACGTTGTGCAAATAGCCAGGGATGTGACTATCTCAGATTGACCGTTGGGTGATGACACTGAGGGAAGGAGTATTGTCACACTGAGATATCCTCTGGGAAATTGTAGTGTAGTGGAATTCACTGAGATGATGGATTGTTAAAGTGACTATAAAGCACACACTGCAATCACAACCAAAGCCATTGACATGTGTTTGAGAGGAGAACTGACCAAGGTAAACAGGGGAAACAGTGAAGTGTATGGCTGGTAATGGACAGTGGAAAGCATCAACAGTCATAGAGATGTACAGCACAGAAACAAATCATCCATGCCACCAACATATCCTATCATAATCTCGTTTTATTTGCCAGCACTTGGCCCAAATCCCTCTCAACTTTTCCTGTTCGTATACCCATCCAAATGCCTTTTAAATGCAGTAATTGTACCAGTCTCCACCACTTCATCTGGCAGTTAATTCCATACACGCAACACCCTCCACATCAAAACGTTGTCCCTTACGTTCCTTTTATATCTTTCCCCTCTCACCCTCAACCTGGGCCCTCCAGTTCTGGACTACCCCATCCCAGGGAAAAGAACATGTCTGTTATACATATCGATTCCTCTCATGGTTTTATAAACCTCCATATGGGTGCCCCTCAACCTCAGACATTCTAGGGAAAACAGGCCCAGCCCATTTCACCTCTCCCTGTAGCTCACATCCTCCAATCCTGTCAGCGTCTTTGTATTTCTTTTCTGAACCCTTTCGATTTATACAACATCCTGCCGATAGGGAGGAGACAAGAATTGTGCACAATATTCCATAAGTGACTTATCCAATGTCCTGTACAGCCACAACATGACCTCCTAACTCCTCTACTCAATGCACTGATCAGTAAACACAAGCATACCAAACACCTTCTTCACTATCCTATCGACCCACAATTCTCCTTTCAAGGAACAATGAACCTGCACTCCAAGGTCTCTTTGTTCAGAAACATGCCCTGGGACATTAACATTAAGTGTATCAGTCCTGCGAAGATTTTTGCTTTTCCAAAATGCAGCACCTCCCATTTATCTAAATGAAGCTCCATCTCCCACTCCTCAGCCCATTGGCCCATCAGTTCACCATCCCGTTGAAATGTGAAGTAACATTCTTCACTGTCCACTACACCTCCAATTTTGGTGTCATCTGCAAACTTACTAACTATACCTGCTGTGTTCACATTCAAATCATTTATATAATTAATGGAAAGTAGTGGACGCAGCACCGATCCTTGTGGCACTCCACTGGTCACAGGTCTCCAGTCTGAAAAAAACACCCCCCACAACCACCCACTGTCTTCTACCTTCGTGCCAGTTCTGTATCCACACAATCAGGTAAGAGCAGACTGACCCCACTCAGTCAATGTTACCCACCCAGGGAAGAGCAGACTGAACCAACTCTTGTCAATGTAACACACCCAGGCAGGAGCAAACTGACCCCACTCTGTCAATGTAACACACGCAGGGAAGACCAGACTGTCCCCACTCTGTCAATGTCACGCAATCAGGTAAGAGCAGACTGACCCCACTCAGTCAATGTTACCCACCCAGGGAAGAACAGACTGACCCCACACTGTCAGTGTATCCCACCCAGGGAAGAACAGACTGACCCCACTCTGTCAATGTTACCCACCCAGGGAAGAGCAGACTGACACCACTCTTGTCAATGTAACACACCAAGGAAAGAGCAGACTGACCACACTTCGTCAATGTTACACCCCCAGGGAAGAGCAGACTGACACCACTCTGTCAATGTAACACACCCAGGGAACAGCAGACTGACCCCACTCTGTCAATGTAACACACCCAAGGATGAGCAGAATGACCCCACTCTGTCAATGTAACACACCCAGTAAAGAACAGACTGACCCCACTCTGCCAATGTAACTCACACAGGGAAGAGCAGACTGACTCCACTCCATCAATGTAACCCATCCAGGGAAGAACAGACTGACCCCACACTGTCAGTGTATCCCACCCGTGGAAGAGCAGACTGAACCCACTCTGTCATTGTGACACAATGAGGGAAGAGCAGACTGACCCCACTCTGTCAATGTTACCCACCCAGGGAAGAGCAGACTGACCCCACTCTTGTCAATGTAACTCACCCAGGCAGGAGCAGAGAGACCCCACTCTGTCAATGGATCACACACAGGGAAGAGCAGACTCACACCACTCTGTCAATGTAACACACCCAGGGAAGAGCAGACTGACCCCACTCTGTCAAATGTAACACACCCAGGGTAGTGCTGACTGAACCCACTTTGTCTATGTAACTCACCCAGGGAAGAGCAGACTGACCCCACTCTGTCAATGTAACACACCCATGGAAGAGCAGACTGACCCCACTATGTCAATGAAACACACCCAGGGAAGAGCAGACTGACCCCACACTGTCAATGGAACAAAGCCAGGGAAGAGCAGACTGACCCCACTCTGTCAATGTAACAGACCCAAGGAAGAGCAGACTGACCTCTCTCTGTCAATATAACTCACCCAGGCAGGAGCAGACTGACACCACTCTGTCAATGTAACACACCCAGGGAAGAGCAGACTGACCCCACTCTTGTCAATGTAACACACCCAGGGAAGAGCAGACTGACACCACTCTGTCAATGTAACACACCCAGGAAAGAGCAGACTGACCCCACTCTGTCAATGTAACACACCCAGGGATGAGCAGAATGACCCCACTCTGTCAATGTAACACACCCATGGAAGAGCAGACTGACCCCACTCTGTCAATGTAACCCACCCAGGGAGGAGCAGACTGATTTCAATCTGTCAATGTCACCCACCCAGGAATGACCAGACTGACACCCACTATGTCAATGAAACACACCCAGGGAAGAGCAGACTGACCCCACACTGTCAATGGAACAAAGCCAGGGAAGAGCAGACAGACCCCACTCTGTCAATGTAACAGACCCAAGGAAGAGCAGACTGACCTCTCTCTGTCAATATAACTCACCCAGGCAGGAGCAGACTGACACCACTCTGTCAATGTAACACACCCAGGGAAGAGCAGACTGACACCACTCTGTCAATGTAACACACCCAGGAAAGAGCAGACTGACCCCACTCTGTCAATGTAACACACCCAGGGATGAGCAGAATGACCCCACTCTGTCAATGTAACACACCCAGTAAAGAACAGACTGACCCCACTCTGCCAATGTAACTCACACAGGGAAGAGCAGACTGACTCCACTCTATCAATGTAACCCATCCAGGGAAGAACAGACTGACACCACACTGTCAGTGTATCCCACCCATGGAAGAGCAGACTGAATCCACTCTGTCAATGTTACCCACCTAGGGAAGAGCAGACTGTCCCCACTCTGTCAATGTAACACACCCAGGGAAGAGCAGACTGAACCCACTCTGTCATTGTGACACAATGAGGGAAGAGCAGACTGACCCCACTCTGTCAATGTTACCCACCCAGGGAAGAGCAGACTGACCCCACTGTTGTCAATGTAACTCACCCAGGCAGGAGCAGAGAGACCCCACTCTGTCAATGGATCACACACAGGGAAGAGCAGACTCACACCACTCTGTCAATGTAACACACCCAGGGAAGAGCAGACTGACCCCACTCTGTCAAATGTAACACCCCCAGTGTAGTGCTGACTGAACCCACTTTGTCTATGTAACTCACCCAGGGAAGAGCAGACTGACCCAACTCTGTCAATGTAACACACCCATGGAAGAGCAGACTGACACCCACTCTGTCAATGAAACACACCCAGGGAAGAGCAGACTGACCCCACTCTGTCAATGGAACAAAGCCAGGGAAGAGCAGACTGACCCCACTCTGTCAATGTAACAGACCCAAGGAAGAGCAGACTGACCTCTCTCTGTCAATGTAACTCACCCAGGCAGGAGCAGACTGACACCACTCTGTCAATGTAACACACCCAGGGAAGAGCAGACTGACCCCACTCTTGTCAATGTAACACACCCAGGGAAGAGCAGACTGACACCACTCTGTCAATGTAACACACCCAGGAAAGAGCAGACTGACCCCACTCTGTCAATGTAACACACCCAGGGTAGTGCTGACTGACCCCACTTTGTCAATGTAACTCACCCAGGGAAGAGTAGACTGACTCCATTTTGTCAATGTAACACTGCCATGGAAGAGCAGACTGACCCCACTCTGTCAATGTAACCCACCCAGGGAAGAGCAGACTGACCCCACTCTGTCAATGTACCATACCCATGGAAGATCAGACTAACCCCACTCTGTCAATGTAACCCACCCAGGGAAGAGCAGACTGACCCCACTCTGTCAATGTAACCCACCCAGGAAAGAGCAGACTGAACCCACTCTGTCAATGTCACCCACCCAGGAATGACCAGACTGACACCAACTCTGTCAATGTAACACACCC
Source organism: Chiloscyllium punctatum (assembly GCF_047496795.1). Classification (NCBI taxonomy): domain Eukaryota; kingdom Metazoa; phylum Chordata; class Chondrichthyes; order Orectolobiformes; family Hemiscylliidae; genus Chiloscyllium; species Chiloscyllium punctatum. Next base: position 45,500,207 of record NC_092771.1, on the reverse strand, counting down.
AGGGAAGAGCAGACTGACCCAACTCTGTCAATGGAACAAAGCCAGGGAAGAGCAGACTGACCCCACTCTGTCAATGTAACACATCCAACGAAGAGCAGACTCACCTCTCTGTCAATGTAACACACTCAGGGATGGGTAGACTGACCCCACTCTGTTAATGTAATCCACCCAGGGAAGAGCAGACCGACCCCACTCTGTCAATGTAACACACCCAGGGAAGAGCAGACTGACCCCACTCTGTCAATGTAACACATCCAGGGAATAGCAGACTGACCCCACTCTGTCAATGTAACACACACAGGAAAGAGCAGACTGACCCCACTCTGTCAATCTAACACACCCAGGGAAGAGCAGACGGGCCCCACTCTGTCAATGTATCCCACAAAGGGAAGAGCACACTGACCCCCCTCTGTCAAGGTAACACTCCCACGGGAGAGCAGACTGACCCCACTCTGTCAATGTAACACATCCAGTGAAGAGCAGACTGCCCCCACTCTGTCAATGTAACACTTCCAGGGAAGAGTAGACTGACCCCAAACTGACAATGTCACTCACCCATGAGAGAGCAGACTGACTCCACACTGTCAATGTAAGACACCCAGGGAAGAGCAGACTGACCCCACTCTGTCAATGTAAGACACCCAGGGAAGAGCAGACTGACCCCACTCTGTCAATGTTACACACACAGGGAAGAGCAGACTGACCCATTCTGTCAATGTAACACAATCAGGGAAGAGCAGACTGTCCGCACTCTGTCACTGTGACACAATCAGGGAAGAGCAGACTGTCCGCACTCTGTCAATGTAATACAACCAGCGAAGAGCTGACTGATCCCACTCTGTCAATGTCACCCACCCAGGAATGACCAGATTGACACCCACTCAGTCAATCTTACCCACCAAGGGAAGAGCAGACTGACCCCACTCTGTCAATGTTACACACACAGGGAAGAGCAGACTGACCCATTCTGTCAATGTAACACAATCAGGGAAGAGCAGACCTTCCGCACTCTGTCAATGTTAGACACTCAGGGAAGAGCAGACTGACGCCACTCTGTCAATGTAATACAACCAGCGAAGAGCTGACTGATCCCACTCTGTCAATGTCACCCACCCAGGAATGACCAGACTGACACCCACTCAGTCAATGTTACCCACCAAGGGAAGAGCAGACTGACCCGACTCTGTCAATGTAACACACCCAGGCAGGAGCAGACTGATCCCACTCTGACAATGTAACACACGCAGGGAAGAGCAGACTGTCCCCACTCTGTCAATGTAACACACTCAGGGATGGGTAGACTGACCCCACTCAGTCAATGTTACCCACCCAGGGAAGAGCAGACTGAACCAACTCTTGTCAATGTAACACACCCAGGCAGGAGCAGACTGACCCCACTCTGTCAATGTAACACACGCAGGGAAGACCAGACTGTCCCCACTCTGTCAATGTCACGCAATCAGGTAAGAGCAGACTGACCCCACTCAGTCAATGTTACCCACCCAGGGAAGAGCAGACTGAACCCACTCTTGTCAATGTAACACACCCAGGCAGGAGCAGACTGACCCCACTCTGTCAATGTAACACACCCGGGGTAATGCTGACTGACCCCACTTTGTCAATGTAACTCACCCAGGGAAGAGCAGACTGACTCCATTTTTTCAATGTACCTCTGCCATGGAAGGGCAGACTGACCCCACTCTGTCAATGTAACCCACCCAGGGAAGAGCAGACTGACCCCACTCTGTCAAGGTAACATACCCAGGGAAGAGCAGACAGACACCACTCAGTCAATGTACCATACCCATGGAAGAGCAGACTAACCCCACTCTGTCAATGTAACCCACCCAGGGAAGAGCAGACAGACCACACTCTGCAAATGTAAATCACCCAGGGAAGAGCAGACTGACACGGACTCTGTCAATGTAACACACCCTGGGAAGATCAGACGGACCCCAATCTGTCAATGTTACATACCCAGGGAAGAGCAGACGGACCCCACTCTGTCAATGTAACATACCCAGGGAAGAGCAGACTAACCCCACTCTTTTAATATATCCCACCCAGGGAAGAGCAGTCTGACCCCACTCTGTCAATGTAACACACCCAGGGAAGAGCAGACTAACCCCACTCTGTCAATATAACCCACCCAGGGAAGAGCAGACTGACCCCAGTCTGTCAATGTAACCCACCCAGGGAAGAGCAGACTGAAACCACTCTGTCAATGTCACCCACCCAGGAATGACCAGACTGACACCAACTCTGTCAGTGTAACACACCCAGGGAAGAGCAGACTGACCCCACTCTGTCAATGGAATACATCCAAGGAAGAGCAGACTCACCTCTCTGTCAATGTAACACACCCAGGGATGGGTAGACTGACCCCACTCTGTCAATGTAATCCACCCAGGGAAGAGCAGACTGACCCCACTCTGTCAATCTAACACACCCAGGGAAGAGCAGACTGACCCCACTCTGTCAATGTAACACATCCAGGGAAGAGCAGAATAACCCCACTCTGTCAATGTAACACATCCAGGGAAGAGCAGACTAACCCCACTCTGTCAATGTAACACACCCGGGGAAATGCTGACTGACCCCACTTTGTCAATGTATCCCACCCAGGGAAGAGCAGACGGACCCCACTCTGTCAATGTAACCCACCCAGGGAATAGCAGACTGACCCCACTCTGTCAATGTAACACTCCCAGGGAAGATCACACTGACCCAACTCTGTCAATGGAACAAAGCCAGGGAAGAGCAGACTGAGCCCACTCTGTCAATGTAACACACTGAGGGAAGAGCAGACTGACCCCACTCTGTCAATGTAAGACACCCAGGGAAGAGCAGACTAACCCCACTCTGTCAATGTAACACACCCAGGGAAGAGCAGGCTGATCCCACTCTGTCAATGTAACACACCCGGGGAAATGCTGACTGACCCTACTTTGTCCATGTATCCCACCCAGGGAAGAGCAGAAGGACCCCACTCTGTCAATGTAACACACTGAGGGAAGAGCAGACTGACGCCACTCTGTCAAGGTAACACACCCAGGGAAGAGCAGACTGAACCCACTCTGTCAATGTAACACACCCAGGGAAGAGCAGACAGACCCCACTCTGTCAATGTAACACACCGAGGGAAGAGCAGACAGACCACACTCTGCAAATGTAAATCACCCAGGGAAGAGCAGACTGACACGGACTCTGTCAATGTAACACACCCTGGGAAGATCAGACGGACCCCAATCTGTCAATGTTACATACCCAGGGAAGAGCAGACGGACCCCACTCTGTCAATGTAACATACGCAGGGAAGAGCAGACTAACCCCACTCTTTTAATATATCCCACCCAGGGAAGAGCAGTCTGACCCCACTCTGTCAATGTAACACACCCAGGGAAGAGCAGACTAACCCCACTCTGTCAATATAACACACCCAGGGAAGAGCAGACTGACCCCACTCTGTCAATGTAACATACCCAGGGAAGAGCAGACTGAACCCACTCTGACAAACTAACTCACACAGTCAAGAGCAGATGACCCAAGAGATGATCTGGTGGCCGGGTCAATCCAGGTGTTAGGGTCTGGAACACATTGTGTGAGAGCGGGATAAACCGGAATATTCCAGGAGTTATTGTCTGGAACGCAGTGCTTGAGATAGTGGGATAGGTCGTATTAATCTAGGGGTTAGAGTCTGGAATACAGTGCCTGAGAATATGGGATCGGCCGGATTAATCCAGAGGTTCGGGTCTGGAATTCAGTGTCTGAGAGTGTGGGGACACTGGGTCTAACCAAGGGTTAGGATCTGGAACACAGTGTCTTAGCGTGAGGGATAGGCCGGATTAATCCAGGTGTTAAAGTCTGGGACACAGCGTTAGAGAGTGTGGGATAGGCTGGATTAATGCAGGAATTAGGGTCTGGAACACGGTGTCTGAGAGCGTGGGATAGGCCGGATTAATCCAGTGGTTAGGGCCTGGAACACAGTGTCTGAGAGCGTGGGATAGGCCAGATTAATCCAGGGGTTCGGGTCTGTAACACAGTGTCTGAGACTGTGCCGGAGATCGGACTAATCCAGGGATTAGGGTCTGGAATACAGTGTCTGAGAGTGTGGGGAGAGCGGGTCAATCCAGGGGTTAGGATCTGGAATACATTGTGTGAGAGTGGGATAAACCGGAATATTCCAGGAGTTAGGGTCTGGAACGCAGTGCTTGACAGAATGGGATAGGTCAGAATAATCCAAAGGTTAGAGTCTGGAATACAGTGCCTGAGAGTATGGGATAGGCCGGATTAATCCAGAGTTTAGGGTCTGGAATTCAGTGTCTAAGTTTGTGGGGACACCAGGTCTATCCAGGGGTTAGAGTCTGGAATACAGCGTTTTAGCGTGAGGGACAGGCCGGATTAATACAGGTGTTAAAGTCTGGGACACAGCGTTTGAGAGTATAGGATAGGCCGGATTAATCGAGCGGTTTCGGTCTGGAATACAGTGACTGCGGGAGTAGGATAGGCCGGATTAATCCAGGCGTTAGGCTCTGGTACAAAGAACCAGAAAGTGTAGGGAAGGCCGATCCAATCCCGGGGTTAGAGACTGGTATAAAGTATCTGGGAGTGTGGGATAGGCCGGATTAATCCAGGAATTAAGGTCTGGAACACAGTGTCTGAGAGTGTGGGATAGGCCGGATTAATCCAGGGGTTAGGGTCTGGAACACAGTTTCTGAGAGTGTGGGATAGGCCGGAATATTCCAGGGGTTAGGTTCTGGAACGCAGTGTCTGAGAGTGTAGGACAGGCCCGCTCTATCCAGGGGTTGGGATTTGAAACACAATTTCTGAGAGTGTGGGATCGGTCGGATTAATCCAGGTGTTAAGGTCTGCGACACAGTGTTTGAGAGTGTGGGATAGTTTGGATTAATGCAGGAGTTAGGGTCTGGTACACAGTATCTGAGAGTGTAGGTAGGCCAGGTCAATCCAGAGGTTAGGGTCTGGAACACAGTGTCTGAGAGTGTGGGATAGGCCGGATTAATCCAGCAGTGTGGGTCTGGAATGCAGTGTCTGCAGGAGTAGGATAGGCCGGATTAATCCAGGGGTTCGGGTCTGGTACATAGTATCTGGGATTGTGGGATAGGCCGGAATAATCCAGGCTTTAGTGTCGGAATACAGTGCCTGAGAGAGTGGGATAGGCCGGATTAATCCAGGGGTTAGTGTCTGGAACACAGTGCCTGAGTGAGTGCGATAGGCCGGATTAATCCAGTGGTTAGGGTCTGGAACACATTGTCTGACAGTGTCGGATAGGCCAGATTAATCTAGGACGTAGGTTCTGTAATGCGGTGTCTGTGAGTGTGGCTGTGCCGGATTAATCCAATGGTTCGGGTTGAGAAGACAGTGCCTGAGAGAGTGGGATAGGTTGGATTAATCCAGGGTTTAGGGTCTGGAACACAGTGCCAGAGAATGTGGGGTTGGCCGGATTAATCCAGTGGTTAGGGTCTGGAATACAGTGTCTGAGAGAGTGGGATAGGCTGGATTAATCCAGGGGTTAGGGTCTGGAACACAGTGCCTGAGAGTGTGGGGTTGGCCGGATTAATCCAGGGGTTAGGGTCTGGAACACAGTGACTGACAGAGTGGGATAGGCCGGATTAATCCAGGGGTTAGGGTCTGGAACACACTGCCTGAGAGTGTGGGGTTGGCCAGATTAATCCAGAGTTTAGGGTCTGGAATTCAGTGTCTAAGTTTGTGGGGACACCAGGTCTATCCAGGGGTTAGAGTCTGGAATACAGCGTTTTAGCGTGAGGGACAGGCCGGATTAATACAGGTGTTAAAGTCTGGGACACAGCGTTTGAGAGTATAGGATAGGCCGGATTAATCGAGCGGTTTCGGTCTGGAATACAGTGACTGCGGGAGTAGGATAGGCCGGATTAATCCAGGCGTTAGGCTCTGGTACAAAGAACCAGATAGTGTAGGGAAGGCCGATTCAATCCCGGGGTTAGAGACTGGTATAAAGTATCTGGGAGTGTGGGATAGGCCGGATTAATCCAGGAATTAAGGTCTGGAACACAGTGTCTGAGAGTGTGGGATAGGCCGGATTAATCCAGGGGTTAGGTTCTGGAACGCAGTGTCTGAGAGTGTAGGACAGGCCCGCTCTATCCAGGGGTTGGGATTTGAAACACAATTTCTGAGAGTGTGGGATCGGTCGGATTAATTCAGGTGTTAAGGTCTGCGACACAGTGTTTGAGAGTGTGGGATAGTTTGGATTAATGCAGGAGTTAGTGACTGGTACACAGTATCTGAGAGTGTAGGTAGGCCAGGTCAATCCAGAGGTTAGGGTCTGGAACACAGTGTCTGAGAGTGTGGGATAGGCCGGATTAATCCAGCAGTGTGGGTCTGGAATGCAGTGTCTGCAGGAGTAGGATAGGCCGGATTAATCCAGGGGTTCGGGTCTGGTACATAGTATCTGGGATTGTGGGATAGGCCGGAATAATCCAGGCCTTAGTGTCGGAATACAGTGCCTGAGAGAGTGGGATAGGCCGGATTAATCCAGGGGTTAGTGTCTGGAACACAGTGCCTGAGTGAGTGCGATAGGCCGGATTAATCCAGTGGTTAGGGTCTGGAACACATTGTCTGACAGTGTCGGATAGGCCAGATTAATCCAGGACGTAGGTTCTGTAATGCGGTGTCTGCGAGTGTGGCTGTGCCGGATTAATCCAATGGTTCGGGTTGAGAAGACAGTGCCTGAGAGAGTGGGATAGGTTGGATTAATCCAGGGTTTAGGGTCTGGAACACAGTGCCAGAGAATGTGGGGTTGGCCGGATTAATCCAGTGGTTAGGGTCTGGAATACAGTGTCTGACAGAGTGGGATAGGCTGCATTAATCCAGGGGTTAGTGTCTGGAACACAGTGCCTGAGTGAGTGGGATAGGCCGGATTAATCCAGTGGTTAGGGTCTGGAACACATTGTCTGACAGTGTCGGATAGGCCAGATTAATCCAGGACGTAGGTTCTGTAATGCGGTGTCTGCGAGTGTGGCTGTGCCGGATTAATCCAATGGTTCGGGTTGAGAAGACAGTGCCTGAGAGAGTGGGATAGGTTGGATTAATCCAGGGTTTAGGGTCTGGAACACAGTGCCAGAGAATGTGGGGTTGGCCGGATTAATCCAGTGGTTAGGGTCTGGAATACAGTGTCTGACAGAGTGGGATAGGCTGCATTAATCCAGGGGTTAGGGTCTGGAACACAGTGCCTGAGAGTGTGGGGTTGGCCGGATTAATCCAGGGGTTAGGGTCTGGAACACAGTGACTGAGAGAGTGGGATAGGCCGGATTAATCCAGGGGTTAGGGTCTGGAACACACTGCCTGAGAGTGTGGGGTTGGCCAGATTAATCCAGTGGTTAGGGTCTGGAACTGTGAGAAACAAAGCTCACAGACTTCAATAATTGCAGTCCGAGACAAAATCTGAATCAGTCGTGTCCTTTATTTTACTCCAGCAAGAGGGTGTGATGTCCAGTGTCTATAAGGCAAGGGACATACACACCCCAAATTCAATTCATACACAATATTTATATAATTTGGTTTCTTTTGTTTTACATTGCTCCTCCCCTGTTTACATCTTCCACTTCCCTAAGACCGGCCCCCATTACTCCAGTTTATCTCTTGCCTTATCCGGCCTTGTCTGTGACGATATGCTTATTCCTGGCCTCACAAGACCGTTTGACCTCATCCTGCTGTAGGTCATTGTTAGGCATATTCTTTCTTCATCATTATCTACTCCCTCGATCTGTACCTTCCCCTGATCCTTATTACCCTTTTAATTGGGGTTTGTTCCTGTGTTTCTGTAAAAGTGGGAAACAGATGTTTATACCTACTGTTTGGACAGGCGTATCTAGTTTAACTTCCTCCCCTCACAACATTTTATCTATTCGCCTGTAATATCTACCATTGTTTGCAGTCACGTTTCATTCTTGCATACAATTTTAGCTAATACAAAACCAATTATGTATTTCCTCCACATATTTCCATTCTTGTTGACTCAGCTCTTGGCTAAAACAATTACATACTGATATGAGTTCATTAATTTTGTATAAGTAAATGGAATTGCAGAAGTAACACTAGTTTTCCCACATCCCAAAATTTCCCCTTTTTCCTTAATTACCATTTGTTATCTTCTGCAATTTTTCTTTTAAGCATCGCCCCCGAAATTCACAAGCATCATTCTGGATATTTCATCCATCTTGGTCCCACTCATCCCCTCATTATTTAGTCGATAAAGTTCCTCTGCCTGATTCCCTTTTAGGGGCATCTGTTTCATTAAGGCTGTCTCAATCAGTCTTTGGGTGAGTCCTCGTATACAGGGTATGATACAACAGCCAGTGGCTACCAATACCCCGACTACTACTATCAGGGAAGTAAGGATGGAAACCACCATCCCCTTCCATTTTCCAAACCATGATTCAAGCCATCCTGTGAGAGATGTGTCTACTCCTGAATTCTCAGCCAGTTCCTCTGCTAAGGTAGTCAATCCCCTTAAGGCCCGAATGATTGAAAAATCAAGTGCAGTTTTATTAGGAATAAAGGTGCACCAGCTTCCTCCTAACATCACACACACACCCTTTTCCCGCTAAAATCATATCAAGGGCCATTCTGTTTTCCCATGCCATCCTACTTGTCACATCAAGCTGGTCTGATATTCCTTTAACCACATCTCTTGTATAATTTAGAAATCACCGTTGATTATAGAAAATGTAATTTATCCAATCTACATTTGTATTAATTGTTACCCACCAGAAGAGAGCTGACTCAAAGCCTGCTGCAATCTGGGTACGAGCCTTGAAATCGTCAGGTAGCCCCCCCCCCCCCCCCCCCACCCTCCCAGGGACTCCTACAGAATCGAGATAAATCCTGTCATCGAAAGAAATGTCTAACAGTAATCTCTTACTCATTCCCTTTTTCCCTCCTATCTTTTCCTTCTCAAATGCCAGGGTAAATGGAATTGCCAATTGTAGAATTGCACATATCCCTTTCCAATGGGTCACTATATTTTGAGGGTAGGTCTCCATGTTTTGCCTCCACAGTCCCACCACAGATCCGCTTGGGGAACCTTCAGTGCTGAGTAGTTCTCTCCCTTCTCCGTTTCGGTAACATCCTTAATCTCTGTACATAATTTCAGCTCCCCCCAAGTCTCCAGACCGACTTGTACCTCGTCGACGCACACACCACGTTTGATTTCCGACTGTGGCTGGAAACATGGGGGGGTGGGGATTTTGAGTCTTTCTTCTGCAAGGGAGGGAATATCAGAGATAGGGAGGTACAATTCCTATCATTCCACGCAGTCTCATCCTGGTACACGGCTATCATACATTCCATGCCCTTCCTGTCTGCCTTCCACCCGAGCGGAAAGGGAACCACCTGGGCCACTGGCCCACCGGAGGCACATGCATAACAATTGGTCTTGTTCAGACGTTTTACAGTATACTTTACCCATTCAACCCAGGCATTTGCATCCCCATACCCAGTTTCTATTTTGATGGTCTGTTTTAAGTCTTTTCCCTGTGTAATTTTTACTACTTTAGGGTCATTGGGAGGGGTGACCCAGTCGTTCTGCCCGTTTTCACTGTCCTACACTAATTCAAAAACAACAGCCCAAGAAATCCTTCCCATTTGCTTTCATTTATATCCCAAATGTTTGATTTAATTGTATCTCATCGGTGCCCCCCCCACCCCCAGAATTGCTCTGTGCCATGTGGTTTTCTTCATCGTTAAGTATATTGGGTTACACTTTTTATCGGGACAATCGCGAGCTGGTCGGAAGGGGGCCTGGTGTACTGTGACGAGACCATTATACCAAGTACCATCCCCAAAGCCATCCCCATAGAACTTAAGATGTATCTCTGAGCTGTGGTACTGTCTCTGATTATCTCCATCCCCACAATTTAAGCTGCATGCATCAGCGACTATTACTTGTGGATTATCAGACTGAGGAACTGTTAATAATACATATAAATATGATATTTGACAAAATCCCAATACTAAGAGAGCTAGCATCATAACTCTAAGCATCTCCAGCATTCTAAATATGATGGGAAAGCACAAAACGACTTAATATACAATCTTACAGAAATAATCCCACGCTCGCGTCACCACTGTATAATCAGTTACTCAAAGTCTCTTCAGTCCGAGTTTCAGCGGGTCTTCCATTGATTCGGCTGTCCAGACTTCTTCCTCAACTGGAGATTCCACTGGCCCTTTGATCCAAGTGTAGTTAGCCCAGCCTTTCCCCACCGTCCATATTGCCGTTTCGGTCCTCAAAACAGCCTGGTACGGCTCTTCCCAGTCCAGCTGCAATTTAGTCTCTGTCCATGATTTTACTAAGACCCAATCTCCCGGCCGGATGGGATGAACGGTGAATTCAAGGGGTGGAGTCTGTGCCAATAAACTCTGTTTCCTGAGGAAAAACAAAGAGGAGGACAAGCCCAGTATATACTTCTTTAAGAACAAGTCTTTAGTTTCGGGAATTGGCAATTCCTCATTCGTTCCCAGATAAGGTAATCCAAATAAGATTTCAAAGGGGGATAGTCCCAACTATTTCCTTGGGGCTGTTCGTATTCGCAAGAGAGTTATAGGTAAACATTTGGTCCAAGGGAGTCTGGTTCCTATTATCAATTTAGAGAGCTGTCATTTGAGTGTTTGGTTCATTCTCTCAATCCTTCCCGATGATGGCGGGTGCCACGGAGTATGGAACTCCCAGGAAATTCCCAACCCTTTCGTTACCCCCTGTAACACTTTAGAGGTAAAATGAGTTCCTTGGTCGGAATCTATACAGTTCACGAGCCCATATCGGGGAATTATGTTCTCTAATATTGTTTTAGATACCCCACTCGCAGTGGCAGTAGCTAGGGGGTATGCCTCAACCCAAACAGATAGATGATCTACTATGACCAACATATATTTTAGTCTGCCTACACTGGGGAGTTCAGTATAATCTACTTGGATACTCTGGAAGGGTCTCAATCCTGGGTCTCTTCCTCCTGGGGTCTGTTTTCTCAAGACTTTCTGATTTACCTTTCTGCATACTATACATCCCTCACATATTTGTATATATTCCTTTACATCCATATTCCCTAAGAACTAAATCACACATTGCTTGTACTCCCCAATGGCTGCCTCGATGTAGGACAGCCATAATCTCTCGCATCATCATTTTATTTAACATTTCCCTTCCATCAGGTAACCTCCAATGCCCTTCTGCTGTTTTTACAGCCCCTAAATCTCTCAATTATTTTTCCTCTCTTTCAGTAAATATAGGAGCTTTCCAAGGATCTAGGACAGTAGGTATTAGGGAATGGATCAACACTCCGTGTGGGTTCAGGGCTGCTTCCCTCGCCACTTCATCAGCTAATCTATTCCCGCTAACTTCAGGTTCATTTCCTTTCTGATGACCATTTACATGCAGTCCCGCCATTTCTCGTGGGAGTGATAGGGACTCCAAGACCCGTTTAATCAACTCCTCATGTACTAATTCCTTTCCTCGGCTATTGATCAGTCCTCTTTCCTGCCATATCTTTCCGAAAGTGCCAACACCAAATACATATTTAGAGTCAGTGAATACTGTTCCCTCTTTATTTTCTAATGTCCTAAGGGCTCTTTCCAATGCATAGAGTTCGCAGGTCTGAGATAACCACCCATTTGGCAACCTTCCTGCCTCTACCACACTACCTTCCATCGCATCTACGACTGCATACCCATTATGTCTTTTCCCTTCAGTCACCCGGGATGATCCGTCTATAAAATGTCGGGCTCCTGCATGAATTGGAACATCTCTCAGGTCCATGTGGACCTGAGTTTCGTATTCTATAATGTCAAGGCAATCGTGCCCTGGATTCTGAGGAGATTCTCCTTCCCCTTTCCAAAGAAAGGCAGCTGGATTTAAACAATTGTCCGTGACCAACACTAGGTCATCCTTTTCTATTAATATTGCCTCATATTTCAGAATCTGCGAGTCTGTCAACCATCGCCCAGCTTTTTGGTTTAGGATCGTTCTCACTTGGTGTGGGGTACTTACTATTAGGGCTCCCCCAAATGTAAGTTTTCTGCTTTCCCCCACCAACAGTGCAGTCGCAGCCACGGCCTGCACACACTCAGGCCACCCCCGGGATACTGGATCCAATAGCTTCGAAAGATATGCTACTGGCTGTCTCATTCCTCCCCACCTCTGGGTTAATACTCCCAAAGCCGCTTCCTTATCTACAGTAACAAAAAGGTGGAAAGGTTTATCTGGGGAAGGTAAGGCTGACACGGGGGCATGGATCAGATCTCTTTTGAGTTTCTCAACTCGTTCTTTTTCCTCATCATCCCAACTTAGACATTTTGGTTCCCCCTCTAATAGTTTGAGATATAATTTCTTAGTCTCCTGAGCATAGGAATCAATCCACAATCTGCAATATCCCGTTAGACCCATAAATGTACGAAATTTCCGTTTAGTGCTGGGCAGTGGTATCCCCACTATTCCCTCTATCCGTTCCGGGCCTTTCTTTCGCTTTCCCTCACTAACTAAATGTCCCAAGTATTTCACTTCTTGCTCCACATATTGTAGTTTGCTGTTAGATACTCGCAGTCCTTGCTGACCCAGGGAATTCAATAATTTGTTCGTGGCTTCTACTACTCCCTGGTAACATTCCTCCTGAAAGTCTGTTGGGGAGGGTGTTGCGGGAATGGACAAGTAACACTTGTACAAGGGAAAAAGATAAAAAGAAAATGATGAAATATTGTTGTTTAGTATGGACCAAAGAACCAATCCTTCATCCTACTGTCTTCTGACCAAAGTATGGTTCGGACGAGGATTGGGTCTGTCAGTATTTAGATTTGTATGTGAATGAAAAACAACCTTTTAGTCAAGAAGAGGCAGACTATGTGTCCTGTTGGAAGGGCAGTTTGGGAATGATGGTAGTAAAGACAAGGTACTTTCCCCTCTTCCCCACCCAGTCCCTGAGATCCTCTTGGCTGTTTGCCCCCCGCCCACGTACCATAAAATCAGATTAGGTGAAAATGGGGGAGGAGGAGAGACAGACAGACGGGGACAGGGAACGGATGACCCACAAGAGGAGGATGAAGGGGCGGTGGACAGGAATGTTGTTGTTCCTGAACCTTAATCCTCAGCAAAAGAAAGGAAAGCTACAGTAGATGTAGAGGAGGCCTCCGGAGGATCTAAATCAAAGCCTAAGGGGGGATAACAAAAAAAAGGGAAGAACGTGAAGAGTTATCTCCTTTGGGAGGTACCATTAGGGGACAAAGAGTTTGGGTTTGGAAGTGACCCCCCCCGCCTCACCAGTGGGGAGGTCAGAACATTTAAAAAAGAAATGAAGGTCCTGGCTGAGGATCCGGTAGGGTTGTCTGAACAAATTGATCAATTCTTGGGGCCCAGTCTGTATACGTGGGCTGAGTTAATGTCTGTTTTGAATATACTATTTACTGGGGAAGAAAGGGGACTTATACGGGGAGCAAAATGTACTTTTGAAAGTACATTTTGTGACAAAGGCATGGCCAGACATACAGAGAAAGATACAGAAGATAGAAGGGTGGAGTGAAAAGCCATTAGATGAATTGTTAAGAAAGGCACAGAAAGTGTTTGTAAAGAGAGAGGATGAGAGACAAAAACAGAAGGTGAAAATGATGGTAGCTACGGTTGATGAGGTAGTTAAGAAAAGAATGGAACCAATCGTGAGCAACCGAAGCGGTGGGTGGCAGCATGTAGGATAGAGAGGAAGGGGGAAAGGGAGAGAGAGAGGGAGAGGACAAGGGGGAGTATTTGATAGAGGGTTCGAGTGACAGGGGCAGAGATGGAAGGCTCCACAGGCAGGATGCTATTATTGCGGAAAGATAGGGCACTTTAAGCGGGAATGTCCGGCTCTGAATAGGCAAGAGAGGGCAATTCCGCTTATGAATTTGGATGAAGAATAGGGATGTCAGGGGTTCCTGCCCTCGGGGGCCCACCAGGAACCCTTGATAAACCTAAAGGTGGGACCCTATAGGGAAGAGGTAGTCTTCCTAGTAGATATGGGGGCAGCACGGTCATCGCTGAATTTTAAACCAAAGAAAGTAGGAATGTCAACACGGTCAATTACTGTTTTTGGGGTAAAAGGGGAGGGATTTACTGTTCCAGTATTTGAACCTATGATGATAGAAGGTCCTAAGGATAGGGTCACAGGGGAACTGTTGTATATCCCTGATATAGGAAGTAACTTACTACGGAGAGATTTAATTATCCTCTTAGGACTGGGGATTGGAATTCAGGAAAAAGAATTAGTTGTACAAATGGTAATGTTGACAGAGGATGTGGAGAGAGAGATAGACCCTACTGTATGGGCTAGAGAAGGGAATCGTGGAAAATTACAGATCCCACCCCTTGAAGTAAATTTAAAAAGGAAAGGGGACGTTGTCTGTGAGCGACAATATCCCATTTCCATAGAAGGTAAACGAGTAATTGAAGCCAGTAATTGAAGGATTGATTAGAGAAGGACTGTTGGAGCCATGTATGTCTCCTTATAATACCCCAATTCTACCAGTGCGGAAATCCGATGGAACTTATCGATTTGTGCAGGATTTGAGAACATTAAATCAAATAGTACAGATCAGGCAGCCAGTGGTGCCAAACCCCGATACCTTATTAAGTGAGATCCCTCTTGACCACAAATGATTTAATGTGATAGGTTTAAAGGATGCCTTTTGGGCTTGTCCCTTGGTAGAGGAAGGTAGGAATTTGTTTGCCTTTGAGTGGGAAGACCCTAAGACAGGACAGAAACAGCAATACCGGTGGGCCGTGCTCCCCCAGGGGTTTACACAATCCCTGAATTTATTTAGACAGATGTCAGAACAAATATTATTGAAATTTAGCAGCCCCAAGGGGACTACCCTGTTGCAGTATGTAGACGACCTCTTAGTAACAGGAAAAAGAAGAGAAAGAGTAGTAGAAGCCACGAACACATTATTGAATTTCCTGGGTCAGCAGGGACTGCGAGTATCTAAAAACAAAATACAATATGTGGAGCAAGAAGTGAAATACTTGGGACATTTAGTTAGTGAGGGAAAACGAAAGATAAGCCCGGAACGGATAGAGGGAATAGTGGGGATGCCACTGCCCAGCACTAAAAGGGAGTCACGCAGATTTTTAGGTCTAACGGGTTATTGCAGATTGTGGATTGATTCCTATGCTCAGAGGACTAAGACATTATATCTCAAACTATTAGAGGAGGAACCAAAATGTCTAAGTTGGGATGATGAGGAAAAAGAACGAGTTGGGGAACTCAAAAGAGATCTGATCCATGCCCCCGTGTTAGCCTTACCTTCCCTAAATAAACCTTTCCACCTCTTTGTTACTGTAGATAAGGAAGCGGCTTTGGGAGTATTAACCCAGAGGTGGGGAGGAATGAGACAACCAGTAGCATATTTTTCGAAGCTACTGGATCCAGTATCCTGGGGGTGGCCTGAGTGTGTGCAGGCCGTGGCTGCCACTGCACTGTTGTTGGGGGAAAGCAGAAAGCTTACATTTGGGGGAGCCCTAATAGTAAGCACCCCACACCAACTGACAACAATCCTAAACCAAAAAGCTGGGCGATGGTTGACAGACTAGCGGATTCTGAATTATGAGGCAATATTAATAGAAAAGGATGATCTAGTGTTGGTCACTGACAATTGTTTAAATCCAGCTGCCTTTCTTTGGAAAGGGGAAGGAGACTCTACTCAGAATCCAGGGCACGGCTGCCTTGACATTATAGAATACCAAACTAAGGTCCACATGGACCTGAGAGATTTTCCGCTTCATGCACGAGCCCGACATTTCATAGACGGATCATCCCGGGTGACTGAAGGGAAAAGACATAATAGGTATGCAGTCGTAGATGGGATGGAAGGTAGTGTGGTGGAGGCAGGAAGGTTGCCAAATAGGTGGTCAGCTCAGACCGGCGAACTCTATGCATTGGAAAGAGCCCTTAGGGCGTTAGAAAATAAAGAGGGAACAGTATTCACTGACTCTAAATATGTATTTGGTGTTGGCACTTTTGGAAAGATATGGCAGGAAAGAGGACTGATCAATAGCCGAGGGAAGGAATTAGTACATGAGGAATTGATTAAACGGGTCTTGGAGTCCCTATTACTCCCCCGAGAAATAGCGGGAGTGCATGTAAATGGTCATCAGAAAGGAAATGAACCTGAAGTTAGGGGAAATAGTTTAGCCGATGCAGTGGCTAAGGAAGCAGCCCTGAACCCACAAGAAGTGGTGATACATTCCCTAATACCTACTGTCCCAGGTCCTCGGGAAGCTCCTATATTTACTGAAAGAGAGGAAAAAGAATTGAGAGATTTAGGGGCTGTAAAACAGCAGAAGGGCATTGGAGGTTACCCGATGGAGGGGAAATGTTAAACAAAATGATGATGCGAGAGATTATGGCTGTCCTACATCGAGGCAGCCATTGGGGAGTACAAGCAATGTGTGATTTAGTTCTTAGGGAATATGGATGTAAAGGAATATATACAATTGCTCAACAATTATGTGAGGGATGTATAGTATGCAGAAAGGTAAATCAGAAAGTTTTGAGAAAACAGACCCCAGGAGGAAGTGACCCGGGATTGAGACCCATCCAGAGTATGCAAGTAGATTATACTGAACTACCCAGAGTAGGAAGACTAAAATATTTGCTGGTTATAGTAGATCATCTATCTGGTTGAGTTGAAGCATACTACCGAGCTACTGCCACTGCGAATGGGGTGTCTAAAACAATATTAGAACACATAATTCCCCGATATGGGCTAGTGAACCGTATAGATTCTGACCAAGGAACTCATTTTACCTATAAAGTGTTTCGGGGGTAACGAAAGGGTTGGGAATTTCCTGGGAGCTCCATCCTCCATGGCACCCGCCATCATCGGGAAAGGTTGAGAGAATGAACCGAACACTCAAATGACAGCTCTCTAAATTGATAATAGAAACCAGACTCCCTTGGACCAAATGTTTCCCTATAGCTCTCTTGTGAGTACGAACAGCCCCAAAGAAAGATTTGGGACTATCCCCCTATGAAATCTTATTTGGATTACCTTACCTGGGAATGAATGGAGAATTGCCAATTCCCGAAACAAAAGACTTGTTTTTAAAGAAGTATATACTGGGCTTGTCCTCCTGTTAGTCTTTCCTCAGGAAACAGGGGTTATTGGCACAGACTCCACCCCTTCAATTCACCGTATATCCCACCCAGCCGGGAGATTGGGTCTTAGTAAAATCATGGACAGAGACTAAATTGCAGCCGGACTGGGAAGGGCCATATCAGGCTGTTTTGACGACCGAAACGGCAATAAGGACGGTGGGGAAAGGCTGGACTCACTACACTTGGATCAAAGGGCCAGTGGAATCTCCAGTTGAGGAAGAAGTCTGGACAGTCGGATCAATGGAAGACCCAGTGAAACTCGGACTGAAGAGACTTTGAGTAACTGATTATACAGTGGTGACGCGAGCGTGGGATTATTTCTGTAAGATTGTATATTAAGTCGTTTTGTGCTTCCCCATCATGTTTAGACTGCTGGAGATGCTTAGAGTTTTGATGCTAGCTCTCTTAGTATTGGGATTTTGTCAAATATCATTTTCATATGTATAATTAACAGTTCCTCAGTATGATAATCCACAAGTAATAGTCGCTGATGCATGCAGCTTAAATTGTGGGGATGTAGATAATAAGAGACACTACCACAGCTCAGAGTTATATCTTAATCCTATGGGGATGGCTTTGGGGATAGTACTTGGTATAATGGTCTCGTCACATTACACTGGGCCCACTTCCGACCAGCTCGTGATTGTCCCGATAAAAAGTGTAACCCAATATACTTAACGATGAAGAAAACCAAATGGCACAGAGCAATTCTGGCGGGGGGAGGGGGGGCACCAATGAGATACAATTAAATGAAACATTTGGGATAGAAATGAAAGCAAATGGGAACGATTTCTTGGGCTGTTGTTTTTGAATTACTGTAGGACAGGGAAAACGGGCAGAACGACTGGGTCACCCCTCCCAATGACCCTAAAGGAGTAAAAATTACACAGGGAAAGGACTTAAAACAGACCATCAAAATAGAAACTGGGTATGGGGATGCAAATGCCTGGGTTGAATGGGTAAAGTATACTGTAAAAAGTCTGAACAAGACCAATTGTTATGCATGTGCCTCCGGTGGGCCAGTGGCCCAGGGGGTTCCCTTTCCACTCGGGTGGAAGGGAGACAGGAAGGGCATGGAATGTATGATAGCCCTGTATCAGGATGAAACTGCATGGGAATGATAGGAACTGTACCTCCCTATCTCTGATGTTCCCTCCCTCAGAGAAGAAAGATGCCAACCCCCCCCCCCCCCACCCCCCCCCCACCCCCCACGTTTCCAGCCGCAGACAGAAATCACACGTTGTGTGTGCGTAGACGAGTTACAAATCTGTCTGGAGACTTGGGCGGAGCTGAAATTATGTACAGAGATTAAGGATGTTACCGAAACGGAGAAGGGAGGGAACTACTCAGCACTGAAGGTTCCCTGAGCGGATCTGTGGTGGGACTGTGGAGGCAAAATACTGAGACCCACCCTCCCTCCGGATTGGAGAGGGATATGTGCAATTGTACAATTGGCAATTCCATTTACCCTGGCATTTGAGAAGGAAAAGATAGGAGGGAAAAAGGGAAGGAGTAAGAGATCACTGTTAGACACTTCTTTGGATGACAGGATTTATCTCGATTGTGGAGGAGTCCCTGTGGGGGGGGGGGGGGGGTGTTAACTGATGAGTTCAAGGCTCGTACCCAGATTGCAGCAGGCTTTGAGTCAGCTCTCTTCTCGTGGGTAACAATTAATAAAAATGTAGATTGGGTAAGTTACATTTTCTATAATCAACAGCGATTTATAAATTATACAAGAGATGCAGTTAAAGGAATATCAGAACGGCTTGATGTGACACGTAGGATGGCATCGGATAACAGAATGGCCATTAATATGATTCTAGCGGGGAAAGGGTGTGTGTGTGTGTGATGTTAGGAGGAAGCTGGTGCACCTTTATTCCTAATAAAACTGCACTTGATTTTTCAATCATTCGGGCCTTAAGGGGATTGACTACCTTAGCAGAGGAACTGGCTGAGAATTCAGGAGTAGACACATCTCTCACAGGATGGCTTGAATCATGGTTTGGAAAATGGAAGGGGGTGGTGGTTTCCATCCTTAATTCCCTGATAGTAGTAGCCGGGGTATTGGTGGCCACTGGCTGTTGTATCATACCCTGTATACGAGGACTCACCCAAAGACTGATTGAGACAGCCTTAATGAAACAGATGCCCCTAAAAGGGAATCAGGCAGAGGAACTTTATTGACTAAATAATGATGGGATGAGTGAGACCAAGATGGATGAAATCTCCGGAATGATGCTTGCGAATTTCGGCGGCGATGCTTAAAAGAAAAATTGCAGAAGATAACAAATGGTAATTAAAGAAAAAGGGGAAATTGTGGGATGTGGGAAAACTAGTGTTACTTCTGCAATTCCATTTACTTGTACAAGGCAAATGAACTCACACCAGTGTGTAATTGTTTTAGCCAAGAGCTGAGTCAACAAGAATGGAAATATGTGGAGGAAATACATAATTGTATTAGCTGAAATTGTATGCAAGAATGAAATGTGACCGCAAAACAATGGTAGATATTACAGATATTACAGATAAGATGCTGTGAGGGGAGGAAGTTAAGCTAGATGCGCCTGTACAAATAGTAGGTATAAACGTCTTTTCCCACTTTTACAGAAACACAGGAACAAGCCCCAATTAAAAGGGCCATAGGGATCAGAACGGCCTCGGGAAAGGCACAGATGTAGGGAGTAGATAATGATGAAGAAAGAATATGCCTAACAATGACCTACAGCAGGATGAGGTCAAATGGCCTTGTGAGGCCAGGAATAAGCATTTTGTCACAGACAAGGCCGGATAAGGCAAGAGATAAACAGGAGTAATGGGGGCCGGTCTTAGGGAAGTGGAAGATGTAAACAGGGGAGGAGCAATGTAAAACAAAAGAAACTAAATTATATAAATATTGTGTATGAATTGAATTTGGGGTGTGTATGTCCCTTGCCTTACAGACACTGGACATCATACCCTCTTGCTGGAGTAAAATAAAGGACACTACTCATTCAGATTTTGTCTCGGACTGCAATTATTGAAGTCTGTGAGCCTTGTTTCTCATAGTTCCAGATCCTAACCACTGGATTAATCCGGCCTACCCCACACTATCAGACACTGTGTTCCAGACCCTTACCCCTGGAGTAATCTGGCCTATCCCACACTCTCAGGCACTCTGTTCCAGACCCTAATTCCTGTATTAATCCGGTTTATCCCACTGTCTCAGACTCAGTTTTCCAGACCCTAACCCCTGGATTAATCCGGCCCATCCCACTCTCTCAGGCACTGTGTTCCAGACCCTAATCCCCGGATTAATCCGGCCTCCCGCACACTCTCGGATACTGTGTTACAGACCCGAACCCCTGGATTGACTGGGCCTATCCCACGCTCTCAGACACTGTGTTCCAGACCCTATCCCCTGGATTAATACGGCCTATCCCACACTCTCAGACACTGTGTTCTAGAACCTAACCCCTGGATTAATCCGGCCTACCCCACACTTTCTGACACTGTGTTCCAGACCCTAACCCCTGGATTAATCCGGCCTCCCCCACACACTCTGTCCCTGTGTTCCAGACACTAACCACTGGATTAATCCAGCCTCTCCCACACTCTCAGACACTGTATTCCTGACACTAAACCCTGGACTTTTCCAGATTATCCCACACCGTCAGACACTGTTCCAGACCCTAACCCCTGGATTAATCCGGCCTATCTCACAACCTCAGGCACTGTGTTCCAGACCCTAATCCCTGGATTTTTATGGCCTATCCCTCACTCTCAGACACGATGTTCCAGACCCTAAACCCTGGATTTTTCCAGCCTATCCCACACTCTTTGACACTGCATTCCAGACCCTAACCATTGAATTGAACCGGACTACCCCACACTCTCAGACACTGTGTTCCAGACCCTAGCCCCTGGATTAACACGGCCTATCCCACATTTAACAGAAGTTTGGGCCTGACCCTAACCCCTGAATTAATCCGGCCTATCCAACACTCTCAGACACTGTGTTCCAGACCCTAAACCCTGGATTTTTCCAGCCTGTCCCACACTCTTTGACACTGCATTCCAGACCCTAACCATTGAATTGAACCGGACAACCCCACACTCTCAGACACTGTGTTCCAGACCCTAGCCCCTGGATTAACACGGTCTATCCCACATTTAACAGCAGTTTGGGCCTGACCCTAACCCCTGAATGAATCCGGCCTATCCCACACTCTCAGACACTGTGTTCCAGACCCTAATGCCTGGATTAATCCGGCCTATCCCACACTCACATACTGTTCCAGACCCTTACCCCTGGATTAATCCGGTCTATCCCATAAACTCAATGTATTCCAGATCCTAACGCCTGGATTGACCCGGCCACCCAAAACTCTCTGACACTGTGTTCCAGACCCTAACCTATGGATTAATCCGGCCAATACACACTCTCAGGTTCTGTGTTCCAGACACTAATTCCTGGAGTAATCCGTCCTAACCCACACTCTCAGACACTTTGTTCCAGACCCGAATCCCTGGATTAATCTGGGCCATCCCACACTCTCAGACATTGCGTTCCTGACCCTAACCCCTGGATTATTCCGGCCTCCCCCAGACTCTCAGGCACTGTGCTCGAGACCCTAAACGTAGGATTAATCCGGCCCATTCCACACTCTGAGCCACTGTGATGCAGACCCTAACCCCTGGATTAATCAGACCTATCCCAGTCTCAGGAACTGTGTTCCAGACACTAACTATTGGATTGACCTGGCCTATCCCACAGTCTCAGGGACTGTGTTCCAGACGCTAACCCCTGGATTGATCCGACCTATCCCACACTCTCAAGCACTGCGTTCCAGACCCTAACTCCTGGAATATTCCGGCCAATCTCACACTCACACAATGCGTTCCAGACACTCACCATTGGATGGTCCTGGCCTATCCCACACTCTCAGGCACTGTCTTCCAGACCCTAATCCCTGCATTAATCCTGCCTGTCCCACATTCCCAGACACTTTGTTCCAGACTCTAACCCTGGAATTGAATCGGCCTTCCCCACACTTTCTGGCACTTTGTACCAGTCCCGAACACCTGGATTAATCCGGCCTATCCTACTCCCACAGACACTGTATCCCGGACCCAAATCGCTGGATTAATCCGGCCTATCCCATAATCTCTGACATTGTGTTCAAGACCCTAACCACTGGATTAATCCAGCGTATCCCACACTCTCAGACACTGTGTTCCTGACCTTAAACCCTGGATTTTTGCAGACTATCCCACACTTTCAGTCACTTTGTTCCAGACCCTAACCCTGGATCTTTTCCAGCCTATCCCACACTCCCAGACACTTTGTTCCAGACCCTAACCACTGGATTAATCAGGCCTATCGCACTCTCTCAGACACTGTTTTCCAGACACTAAACCCTGGATCTTTTCAGCCTATCCCACTCTCTCAGAGACTGTATTCCTGACCCTAAACCCTGGACTTTTCCAGACTATCCCACACCATCAGACACTGTCTTCCAGACTCTAACCACTGGATTGATCGGGCCTATCCCACACTCCCAGACACTTTGTTCCTGACTCTAACCCCGGGATTGAATCGGCCTTCCCCACACTTTCTGGCACTTTTTACCAGTCCCTAACATCTGGATTAATCCGGACTACCCCACACTCTCAGATACATTGTTCCAGACCTGAACCCCTGTATTAATCTGGCCTATACCACACTCTCAGACACAGTGTTCCAGACACTAGGCCCAGGATTAATCCGGCCACCCCCACACTCTCAGGCCCTGTGTTCAAGAGCCTAATCCCTGGATTAATCCGGCCTTTCCCACTTGCTCAGACACTGTGTTCCAGACCCTAACGATTGAATTGACCCGGACTACCCCAGACTCTTAGACACTTTGTTCCAGACCCTAAACCCTGGATTAATCCGGCCTATCCCACACTCTCAGGCACAGTATTCCAGACACTGACCCCTGGATTAATCAGACCTTTCCCACTCTCTCAAGCACTGCATTCCAGACCCTAACTCCTGGAATATTCCGGCCTATCTCACACTCACACATTGCGTTCCAGATGCTCACACCTGGATTAATCCGGCCTATCCCACACTCTCAGACACTGTGTTCCAGACACTAAACCCAGGATTAATCTGGCCTCTCCCACACTCTCAGGCCCTGTGTTCCAGACTCGAATGCCTGGATCAATCCGGCCTATTCCACACTCTAACGCACTGTGTTCCAGACCCAAATTCCTGGATTGACCCGGCCACCCTAAACTCTCTGACACTTTGTTCCAATCCCTAACCCATGGATTAATCCGGCCAATACACAGTCTCAGGCACTGTGTTCCAGACACTAACCATTGGATTGATCCGGCATATTCCACACTCTCAGACACTTTGTTCCAGACCCTAACCCCTGGATTATACTGGCCTCCTCACACTCTCATGCACTTTGTTCAAGACCTTAAACCCTGGATTAATCCGGCCTCTCTCACACTCTCAGACACTGTGTTCCACACCCTAATGCCTGGATTAATCCAGCCTATCACACACTCCCAGACACTTCGTTCCAGACTTTAGCCCCGGGATTGAATCGGCCTTCCCCACACTTTCCAGCACTTTGTACCAGACTCTAACACCTGGTTTAATCCGGCCTATCCTACTCCTGCAGACACTGTATTCCAGACCCAAACTGCTTGAATAATCCGGCCTATCCCACACTTTTAGGCATTGTGTTCCAGACCCTAACCCCTGGATTAATCCGGCCTATCACACACTCTCAGACACTGCGTTCCAGACCCTAACCCCTGGATTAACCCGGCATCCATCACACTCTCAGACGCTGTGTTTCAGAACCTAACCCCTGGATTATTCCGGCCTCCCCCAGACTCTCAGGTCCTGTATTCGAGCCCCAAACCCAGGATTAATCCGGCCCATTCCACACTCTCAGGCACTGTGTTCCAGACCCTAACCCCTGGATTAATCTGGCCAATCCCACACTCTCAGACAATGTGTTCCAGACCCTAACACCTGGATTATTCCGGCCTCCCCACTCTCTCAGACACTGTGTTCCAGACCCTAATGCCTGGATTAATCTGGCCTATCCCACACTCTCAGACAATGTGTTCCAGACCCTAACCCCTTGATTACTCCGGCCTCCCCACACTCTCTGACACTGTGTTCCAGACTCTAAGGCCTGGATTAATCCGGCCTATCACATAGTCTCAGACACTTTGTTCCAGACTCTAACTCCTGCATTAATCCAGCCTATCCCACACTCTCAAATGCAGTGTTCCAGACCTTAACACCTGGAATAATCTGGCCTATCCCTCACGCTCAGACATTGTGTTCCAGACCCTAACCTCTGGATTGACCCGGCCTATCTCACACTCTCGGGCACTGTGTTCCAGACCCTAACCCCTGGATTAATCCGGTGTCCTCACACTCTCAGACACTGTGTTCGAGACCCTAACTCCTGGATTAATCCGGCCTATCCCACAATCTCAGGCACTGTATTCCAGACACTTACCCCTGGATTAATCCGACCTATCCCACTCTCTCTTGCACTGCGTTCCAGACCGTAACTCCTGGAATGTTCTGGTATATCCCACACTCAAACACTGTGTTCCAGACCTGAACCATTGGATTGACCCGGCCACCCCAAACTCTCTGACACTGTGTTCCAGACCCTAATTCCTGGAGTAATTCGGCCTAGCCCACACTCTCAGAAACTGTTTTCCAGACCATAACCCCTGGATTGACCTGGCCTATCCCACACTCTCAGATACGGTGTTCCAGACCCTAACTCCTGCATTAATCCAGCCTATCCCACACTCATAAATGCTGTATTCCAGACACTTATCACCTGGATTAATCCAACCTATCCCACTCTCTCAGACACTGTGTTCCAGACCGTAACCCCTGGATTAATTTTGCCTACTCCACACTTTCAGACACTGTGTTCCAGACCGTAACCCCTGGATTAATTTTGCCTACTCCACACTTTCAGACACTGTGTTCCAGACCCTAACCCCTGGATTGACCCGGCATCCATCACACTCTCAGACACTGTGTTTCAGACCCTAACCCCTGGATTATTCCGGCCTCCCCCAGACTCTCAGGCACTGTGTTCGAGACCCTAAACTCAGGATTAATCCGGCCCATTCCAAACTCTGAGGCACTGTGATGCAGACCCTAACCCCTGGATTAATCCGGCCTATCCCAGACTCTCAGGGACTGTGTTCCAGACACTAACCATTGAATTGATCTGGCCTATTCCACACTCTCACACACTGTGCTCCAGACACTAAATCCTGGATTATTCCGGCCACCCCACACTCTCAGGCACTTTGTTCCAGACCCTAACCCCTGGATTAATCCGACCTATCCCACTCCCTCAAGCAATGCATTCCAGACACTAACTCCTGGAATAATCCGGCCTATCACACACTCCCAGACACTTTGTTCCAGACTCTAGCCCCGGGATTGAATTGGCCTTCCCCACAGTTTCCAGCATTTTGTACCAGACCCTAACCCCTGGATTAATCCGGCCTATCCGACTCCCACAGACACTGTATTCAAGAACCAAACCGCTGGAATAATTACGCCTATCCCACACTCTCAGGCATTGTGTTCCAGAACCTAACCGCTGCATTGAACCAGCCTCCCCACACTCTCAGACACTGTATTCCAGACCCTAACCCCTGGATAGAAATGGCCTATCCCACACTCTCAGACATTGTATTACACACACTAACCCCTGGATTAATCCAGCCTATCCTACACTCTCATCACTGTGTTCCAGACCCTAAACCCTGGGTTAATCCGGCCTAACCCACACTCTCAGACACTGTGTTCCAGACCCTAACTCCTGCATTAATCCAGCCTATCCCACATTCTCAAATGCTGTGTTCCAGTCCTTAAAACTGGATTAATCTGGCCACTCACTCATGCTCAGACATTGTGTTCCAGACCCTAACCCATGGATTGACCCGGCCACCCCAAAGTCTCTGACACAGTGTTCCAGCCCCTAACCCCTGGATTAATTTGGCCTATTCCACACTCTCAGACACTGCGTTCCAGACCCTAACCCCTTGATTATTCGGCCCTCCTCCAGACTCTCAGGCACTGTGTTTGCGACCCTAAGGCCAGGATTAATGCAGCCTACCCCACACTCTCACACACTGTGCTCCAGACCCTAACCCCTGGATTATTCCGGCCTCCCCACACTCTCATGCACTTTGTTCTGGACCCTAACCCCTGGTTTAATCGGGGCTCTCTCACACTCTCAGACACTGTGTTCCAGACCCTAATGCCTGGATTAATCAGGCCTATCCCACACTCCCAGACACTTTGTCCCAGACTCTAGCCCCGGGATTGAATCGGCCTTCCCCACACTTTCCGGCACTTTGTACCAGACCCTAACCCCTGGATTAATACGGCCGATCCCACATTCTCAAACGCTGTGTTCCAGACCCTAACCCCTGGATTAATCCGGTGTCCCCACACGCTCAGACACTGTGTTCGAGACCCTAACCCCTGGATTAATCCGAACTATCCCACACTCTCAAGCACTGCGTTCCAGACCCTAACTCCTGGAATATTCTGGCCTATCCCACCGACGGAAAATTGTGTTCCAGACCCGAATCACTGGATTGACCCAGCCTACCCCACACTCTCAGACACTATGTTCCAGCCACTAAATCCTGGATTATTCTTTCCTCTGCACACTCTCAGGCACTGTGTTCCAGACCCTAACCCCTGGATTTATCCGACCAATACACACTCTTAGGCTCTGTTCCGGACCCTAATTCCTGGAGTAATCTGGCCTAACCCACTCTCTCAGGCACTTTGTTCCAGACCCTAACGCCTGGATTAATCCGACCTATCACACACTCTCTGACACTGCATTCCAGACCCTAACCCCTGGATTGACTCGGCCTATCCCACACTCTCAGACACTGTGTTTCAGATACTAACCCCTGGATTAATCTGGCCTCCCCCAGATTCTCAGACACTGTGTTCGAGACCCTAACCCCAGGATTAATCCAGGCTATTCTACTCCCGCAGACACTGTATTCCAGACCCAAACCGTTGGATTAAATGCGGCCTATCCCACACTCTCAGATGTTGTGTTCCAGACCTTAACACCTGGATTAATCCGGCATATCCCTCACACTCAGACATTGTGTTCCAGATCCAAACTACTGGATTGACCCGGCCACCCCAAACTCTCTGACACTGTGTTCCAGACACTAACCCCTGGACTAATCCGACCTATCACACACTCTCAAACACTGCGTTCCAGACTCGAACCTCTGGATTGACCCGGCCTCCATCATACTCTCAGACACTGTGTTTCAGACCCTAACCCCTGGAATGACCCGGCATCCTTCACACTCTCAGACACTGTGTTTCAGAACCTAACCCCTGGATTATTCCGGCCTCCCCAAGACTCTCAGGCACTGTGTTTGAGACCCTAAACCCAGGATTATTCCGGCCTATCCCACACTCTCAGGCACTATGTTCCAGACCCTCACCCCTGGATTAATCCAATGTCCCCACACTCTCAGACACTGTATTCCAGACCATAACCTCTGGATTAATCTGGCCTATCCCACACTCTCGGGCACTATGTTCCAGACCCTCACCCCTGGATTAATCTGATGTCCCCACACTCTCTGACACTGTGTTCCAGACCCTAACACCTGGATTGACCCAGCCACCCCAAACCCTCTGACCCTGTGTTCCAGTCCCTAACCCATGGAGGAATCCGGCCTGTCCCACACTCTATGACACTGTGTTCCAGACCCTAACCCCAGGATTAATCTGGCCTACTCCACACTCTCAGACACTTTGTTCCAGACCCTAACTCCTGCATTAATCCAGCCTATCCCACACTTATAAATGCGGTGTTCCAGACCTTAACACCTGGAATAATCTGGCCTATCCCTCATGCTCAGACATTGTGTTCCAGACCCTAACCCCTGGACTAATTCAGCCTATCCCACACTCTCTGACACTGTGTTCCAGACCCTAACCCCTGGATTAATCCGCTGTCCCCACACTCTCAGACAGTGTTCCAGACACTAACCTCTGGATTAATCCGGCCTATCCCACACTCTCAGGCACTGTATTCCAGACACTTACCCCTGGATTAATCCGACCTATCCCACACTCTCAAGCACTGTGTTCCCGACCCTAACTCCTAGAATATTCCGGCCTATCACTCACTCACACACTGTGTTCCAGATCCGAACCACTGGATTGAACCAGCCACCCCAAACTCTCTGACACTGTGTCAAGTCCCTAACCCATGGATTAATCGGCCATTACACACTCTCAGGCTCTGTTTTCCAGACACAAATTCCTGGAGTAATTCGGCCTATCCCACACTCTCTGACACTGTGTTCCAGACCCTAACCTCTGGATTAATCTGACCTATCACACAGTCTCTGACACTGCGTTCCAGACCCTTACCTCTGGATTGACCCGGCCTCCAGCACACTATCAGACACTGTGTTCCAGACCCTCACCCCTAGATTATTCCGGCCTCCCCCAGAGTCTCAGGCACTGTGTTCCAGACCCTAACCTCTGGATTAATCCGACCTATCACACAGTCTCTGACACTGCATTCCAGACCCTTACCTCTGGATTGACCCGGCCTCCAGCACACTATCAGACACTGTGTTCTAGACCCTCACCCCTAGATTATTCCGGCCTCCCCCAGAGTCTCAGGCACTGTGTTCGAGACCCTAAACCCAGGATTAATCTGACCCATTCCACAATCTGAGGCACTGTGATGCAGACCCAAACCCCTGGATTAATCCGACCTATCCCACTCTCTCAAGCACTGCGTTCCAGACCCTAACTCCTGGAATATTCTGGCCGATCCCACACTCTCAGGCTCTGTATTCCAGACCCTAATTTCTGGAGTAATCTGGCCTATCCCACACTCTCAGACACTTTGTTCCAGACCCGAACACCTGGATAAATCTGGCCTATTCTACTCCCGCAGACACTGTATTACAGATCTAAACTGCTGGAATAATCCGGCCTATCCCACTCTCAGACACTGTGTTCCAGCCCGTAACTCCTGGATTATTCTGGCCTTTCCCACACTCCCAAACACTGTGTTCCAGACATTATCCCTGGAATAATCCAGCCTATCCCACATTCTCAAACACTGTGTTCCAGACCTTAACACTGGATTAATCCGGCCTATCCCACTCTCTCAGACACTGTGTTCCAGCCCGTAACCCCTGGATTAATCTGACCTTTCCCACACTCTCAAACACTGTGTTCCAGACCTTAACACTGGAATAATCCGGCCTATCCCACATTCTCAAACACTGTGTTCCAGACCCTAACCCATGGATTATTCCGGCCTACCCTACACTCTCAGACACTGAGTTCCAGACCCTAAAATCTGGATTAATCCGGCCTAACCCACTCTCTCAGACACGGTGTTCCAGACCCTAACCCCTGGATTAATCCGGCCTACCCCACAGTCTCAGACACTGAGTTCCAGACCCTAAAACCTGGATTAATCCGGCCTATCACACACTCTCAGGCACTGTGTTCCAGACCCTAACACCTGGATTATTCCGGCCTACCCCACACTCTCAGGCACTGTGTTCCAGACTCTAAACCCTGGATTAATCCGGCCTACCCCATACTCTCAGACACTGAGTTTCAGACCCTAACACCTGGATTATTCCGGCCTCCGCACACTCTCAGGCACGTTGTTCCAGACCCTAACCCCTGGATTAATCTGGCTGATCCCTCACGCTCAGACATTTTGTTCCAGACCCTAACCCTGGGATTGACCCGGTGTCCCCACACTCTCAGACACTGTATTCTAGACACTTACTCCTGGATTATTCCGGCCTATCCCACACTCTCAAGCACAGCATTCCAGACCCTAACTCCTGGATTATTCCAGCCTATCCCACACTCACACACTGTGTTCCAGACCCTAATCCCTGGATTGACCCGGCCACCCCAAATTCTCTGACACTGTTTTCCAGTCCCTAACCCATGGATTGACCCGGCCTATCCCACACTCTCAGGCACTGTGTTCCAGACCCTAACCCCTGGATTAATCCGGCCTATCCCACAGTCTCAGGCACTGTTTCCAGAACAAAACCCCTGGATTAGTCCGACCTACCACACACTGTCCAACACTGCGTTCCAGACCCTAACAAGTGGATTGACCCGGCCTCAATCACACTCTCAGACACTGTATTCCAGACCCTAACCCCTGGATTAATCCAGCCTATCCCACACTCTGAGGCACTGTGATGCAGACCCTAACTCCCGGATTAATCCAGCCTATCCCAGAGTCTCAGGGACTGTGTTCCAGACACTAACAATTGGATTGACCTGGCCTATCCCACACTCTCATGCACTTTGTTCCAGACCCGAACCCCTGAATTAATCCGGCCTAACCCACTCTCTCAGACACTGTGTTCCAGACCCTAACACATGGATTATTCCGGCCTACCCCACACTCTCAGACACTGAGTTCCAGACCCTAAAACCTGGATTAATCCGGCCTATCACACACTCTCAGGCACTGTGTTCCAGACCCTAACAGCTGGATTATTCCGGCCTACCTCACACTCTCAGGCACTGTATTCCAGACCCTAACCCCTGCATTAATCCGGCCTACACCATACTCTCAGACACTGAGTTCCAGACCCTAAAACCTGGATTATTCCGGCGTACCCCACACTCTCAGGCACTGTGTTCCAGACCCTAACCCCTGGATTAATCGGGCCTACCCCATACTCTCAGACACTGAGTTCCAGACCAGAACACCTGGATTATTCCGGCCTCCGCAAACTCTCAGGCACTTTGTTCCAGACCCTAACCCCTGGATTAATCTGGCTGATCCCTCACGCTCAGACATTTTATTCCAGACCCTAACCCTGGGATTGACCCGGTGTCCCCACACTCTCAGACACTGTATTCTAGACACTTACTCCTGGATTATTCCGGCCTATCCCACACTCTCAAGCACAGCATTCCAGACCCTAACTCCTGGATTATTCCAGCCTATCCCACACTCACACACTGTGTTCCAGACCCTAATCCCTGGATTGACCCGGCCACCGCAAATTCTCTGACACTGTTTTCCAGTCCCTAACCCATGGATTGACCCGGCCTATCCCACACTCTCAGGCACTGTGTTCCAGACCCTAACCCCTGGATTAATCCGGCCTAACCCACAGTCTCAGGCACTGTTTCCAGACCAAAACCCCTGGATTAGTCCGACCTATCACACACTGTCCGACACTGCGTTCCAGACCCTAACAAGTGGATTGACCCGGCCTCAATCACACTCTCAGACACTGTATTCCAGACCCTAACCCCTGGATTAATCCAGCCTATCCCACACTCTGAGGCACTGTGATGCAGACCCTAACTCCCGGATTAATCCAGCCTATCCCAGAGTCTCAGGGACTATGTTCCAGACACTAACAATTGGATTGACCTGGCCTCTCCCACACTCTCATGCACTTTGTTCCAGACCCGAACCCCTGGATTAATCCGGCCTAACCCACTCTCTCGGACACTGTGTTCCAGACCCTAACCCATGGATTATTCCGGCCTACCCCACACTCTCAGACACTGAGTTCCAGACCCTAAAACCTGGATTAATCCGGCCTATCACACACTCTCAGGCACTGTGTTCCAGACCCTAACACCTGGATTAATCGGGCCTACCCCACACTCTCAGGCACTGTGTTCCAGACCCTAACCCCTGCATTAATCCGGCTTACCCCATACTCTCAGACACTGAGTTCCAGACCCTAACACCTGGATTATTCCGGCCTCCGCACACTCTCAGGCACTTTGTTCCAGACCCTAACCCCTGGATTAATCTGGCTGATCCCTCACGCTCAGACATTTTGTTCCAGTTCCTAACCCTGGGATTGAGCCGATGTCCCCACACTCTCAGACACTGTATTCTAGACACTTACTCCTGGATTATTCCGGCCTATCCCACACTCTCAAGCACTGCATTCCAGACCCTAACTCCTGGATTATTCCAGCCTATCCCACACTCACACACTGTGTTCCAGACCCTAATCCCTGGATTGACCCGGCCACCCCAAATTCTCTGACACTGTTTTCCAGTCCCTAACCCATGGATTGACCTGACCTATCCCACACTCTCAGGCACTGTGTTCCAGACCCTAACCCCTGGATTAAGCCGGCCTATCCCACACTCTCAGGCACTGTTTCGAGACCATAACCCCTGGATTAGTCCGACCTATCACACACTGTCCGACACTGCGTTCCAGACCCTAACAAGTGAATTGACCCGGCCTCAATCACACTCTCAGACACTGTATTCCAGACCCTAACTCCTGGAATAATCCAGCCTATCCCACACTCTGAGGCACTGTGATGCAGACCCTAACTCCCGGATTAATCCAGCCTATCCCAGAGTCTCAGGGACTGTGTTCCAGACACTAACAATTGGATTGACCTGGCCTATCCCACACTCTCATGCACTTTGTTCCAGACCCGAACCCCTGGATTAATCCGGCCTAACACACTCTCTCAGACACCGTGTTCCAGACCCTAACCCATGGATTATTCCGGCCTACCCCACACTCTCAGACACTGAGTTCCAGACCCTAAAACCTGGATTATTCCGGCCTACCCCACACTCTCAGGCACTGTGTTCCAGACCCTAACCCCTGAATTAATCCGGCCTAACCCATACTCTCAGACACTGAGTTCCAGACCCTAACACCTGGATTATTCCGGCCTCCGCAAACTCTCAGGCACTTTGTTCCAGACCCTAACCCCTGGATTAATCTGGCTGATCCCTCACGCTCAGACATTTTGTTCCAGACCCTAACCCTGGGATTGACCCGGTGTCCCAACACTCTCAGACACTGTATTCTAGACACTTACTCCTGGATTATTCCGGCCTATCCCACACTCTCAAGCACAGCATTCCAGACCCTAACTCCTGGATTATTCCAGCCTATCCCACACTCACACACTGTGTTCCAGACCCTAATCCCTGGATTGACCCGGCCACCCCAAATTCTCTGACACTGTTTTCCAGTCCCTAACCCATGGATTGACCCGGCCTATCCCACACTCTCAGGCACTGTGTTCCAGACCCTAACCCCTGGATTAATCCGGCCTATCCCACACTCTCAGGCACTGTTTCCAGACCATAACCCCTGGATTAGTCCGACCTATCACACACTGTCCGACACTGCGTTCCAGACCCAAACAAGTGGATTGACCCGGCCTCAATCACACTCTCAGACACTGTATTCCAGACCCTAACCCCGGGATTAATCCAGCCTATCCCACACTCTGAGGCACTGTGATGCAGACCCTAACTCCCGGATTAATCCAGCCTATCCCAGAGTCTCAGGGACTGTGTTCCAACACTAACAATTGGATTGACCTGGCCTATCCCACACTCTCAGGCACTGCGTTCCAGACCCGAACCCCTGGATTAATCCGGCCTATCTCACACTCTCAGGCACTGTTTCCAGACCATAACCCCTG
Source organism: Chiloscyllium punctatum (assembly GCF_047496795.1). Classification (NCBI taxonomy): domain Eukaryota; kingdom Metazoa; phylum Chordata; class Chondrichthyes; order Orectolobiformes; family Hemiscylliidae; genus Chiloscyllium; species Chiloscyllium punctatum. The sequence continues at coordinate 45,466,502 of NC_092771.1, read as the reverse complement.
GATTAGTCCGACCTATCACACACTGTCCGACACTGCGTTCCAGACCCAAACAAGTGGATTGACCCGGCCTCAATCACACTCTCAGACACTGTATTCCAGACCCTAACCCCGGGATTAATCCAGTTTATCCCACACTCTGAGGCACTGTGATGCAGACCCTAACTCCCGGATTAATCCAGCCTATCCCAGAGTCTCAGGGACTGTGTTCCAGACACTAACAATTGGATTGACCTGGCCTATCCCACACTCTCATGCACTTTGTTCCAGACCCGAACCCCTGGATTAATCCGGCCTATCCCACACTCTCAGACACTGTATTCCAGACCCTCACCACTGGATTAATCCAGCCTATCCCACACTCTCAGGCACTCTATTCCAGATAGTTACCCTGGGATTTTTCCAAGCTATCCCAATCTCTCAAGCAATGCATTCCATACCCTAACTCTTGGAATATTCCAGCCTATCCCACACTCACACACTGTATTCCAGACCCTAACCCCTGGATTAATTTGGTCTATCCCATAAACTCAGACAATGTATTACAAACCTTAACCCCTGGATTGACCCGGCCACCCCAAATTCTCTGACACTGTGTTCCAGTCCCTAACCCCTGGATTGACCCGGCCACCCCAAACTCTCTGACACTGTGTTCCAGACCCTAACTCCTGGAATATTCCGGCCTATCGCACACTCACAAACTGTGTTCCAGACCCTAACCCCTGGATTGACCCAGCCACCCCAAACTCTCTGACACTGTGTTTCCAGTCCCTAACCCATGGATTAATCCGGCCAAGACACACTCTCAGCACTGTGTTCCAGACCCTAACCCCTGAATTAGTCTGGCCTTTCCCACACTTTCAGACATTGCGTTCCAGACCCTAACCCTGGGATTGACCCGGTGTCCCCACACTCTCAGACACTGTATTCTAGACACTTACTCCTGGATTATTCCGGCCTATCCCACACTCACACACTGTGTTCCAGACCCTAATCCCTGGATTGACCCGGCCACTTCTGGATTACTCCAGCCTATCCCACAGTCTCAGGGACTGTGTTCCAGACACTAACCATTGGATTGACCCGACCTATCCCACACTCTCAGACACTGACTTCCAGACACTAAATCCTGGATTATCCCGGCCTCCCCACACTCTCAGGCACTTTGTACCAGACCGTAACCCCTTGATTAATCCAGTCTATCCCACGCTCTCAGACACTCTGTTCCAGACCCTCATGCCTGGATTAATCCGGCCTATCCCACACTCCCTCACACTTTGTTCCAGACTCTAACCCTGGGAATGAATCAACCTTCCCCACACTTTCCGGCACTTTGTACCAGACCCTAACCCCTGGATTGACCCGGCCTCCCCACACTCTCACACACTGTATTCCAGACCCTAATCCCTGGATTAATCCGACCTATCCCACGCTCTCAGGCACTCTATTCCAGATACTTACCCCGGGATTAGTCCAACCTATCCCACTCTCTCAAGCACTGCATTCCAGACCCTAACTCCTGGAATATTCCGGCCTATCCCACACTCACACACTGTATTCCAGACCCTAACCCCTGGATTAATCCAGTCTATCCCATAAACTCAGACAATGTATTACAAACCTTAACCCCTGGATTGACCTTACCTCCCTACACTCTCATACACTGTATTCCAGATCCTAACCCCTGAATTAATCCGACCTATCCCACACTCTCAGGCACTGTATTCCAGACACTTGCCTCTAGATTAATCCAACATATCCCACTCTCTCAAGCACTGTGTTCCAGACCCTAACTCCTGAAATATTCCAGCCTATCCCACAATCTCACACACTGTGTTCCAGACCCGAACCACGGGATTAATCCGGTCTATCCCATAAACCTAGACATTTTATTCCAGACCATAACACCTGGATTGACCGGGCCACCAGGTCATTTGTGGGCGGCACGGTGGCACAGTGGCACAGTGGTTAGCACTGCTGCCTCACAGCGCCAGAGATCCGGGTTCAATTCCCGCCTCAGGCGACTAACTGTGTGGAGTTAGCACGTTCTCCCCGTGTCTGCGTGGGTTTCGTCCGGGTGCTCCGGTTTCCTCCCACAGTCCAAACATGTGCAGGTCAGGTGAATTGGCCATGCTAAATTGCCTGTAGTGTTACGTAAGGGGTAAACGTAGGGGTATGGGTGGGTTGCGCTTCGGCGGGGCGGTGTGGACTTGTTGGGCCGAAGGGCCTGTTTCCACACTGTAAGTAATCTAATCTAATCTAATCTAATCTGTTGGGTCATCTGCTCTTGCCTGTGGGAGTTAGTATGTCACAGTGCTGTCAGTCTGCTCTTGTTTGGTTGGGTTACATTGACAGAGTGAAGGTCAGTACACTCCTCCATGGGTGTATTGCATTCCGAGAGAGGGGTCAAACCACACTTCCAAGGTTGAGATACATTGAGAGAGTGGGGTCAGTCTGCTCTTCCCTGGGTGTGTTACATTGACAGAGTGGGGTCAGTCTGCTCTTCCCTGGGTGTGTTATATTGACAGAGTGGGGTCAGTCTACTCTTCCCTGGGTGTGTTACATTGAAAGAGTGGGGTCAATCTGCACTTCTCTGGGTGTGTTACATTGACAGAGTGGGGCCAGTCTGCTCTTCACTGGGTGTGTGACATTGACAGAGTGGGGTCAGTCTGCTCTTCCCTGGGTGTGTTACATTGACAGAGTGGGGTCAGCCTGCTCTTCACAGGGTGTGTTACATTGACAGAGTGGGGTCAGTCTACTCTTCCCTGGGTGTGTTACATTGACAGAGTGGGGTCAGTCTTCTCTTCACTGGGTGTGTTACATTGACATGGTGGGGTCAGTCTGCTCTTCACTGGGTGTGTTACATTGACAGAGTGGGGTCAGTCTGCTCTTCACTGGGTGTGTTACATTGACAGAGTGGGGTCAGTCTGCTCTTCCCTGGGTGTGTTACATTGACAGAGTGGGGTCAGTCTGCTCTTCACTGGGTGTGTTACATTGACAGAGTTTGGTCAGTCTGCTCTTCACTGGGTGTGTTACATTGACAGAGTGGGGTCAGTCTGCTCTTCACTGGGTGTGTTACATTGACAGAGTGAGGTCAGTCTGCACTTCCCTGGTTGTGTTACATTGGCAGAGTGGGGTCAGTCTGCTCTTCCCTGGGTTGGTTAAATTGACAGAGTAGGGTCAGGCTGCTCTTCCCTGCGTGTGTAACATTTACAGAGTGGGGTCAGTCTGCTCTTCACTGGGTGTGTTACATTGACAGAGTGAGGTCAGTCTGCTCTTCCCTCGGTGTGTTACATTGACAGAGTGTGGTCAGTCTGCGCTTGATTCTGTTAGTAATTTCGCAGAGTGAGGTCAGTCTGCTCTTCCCTGAGAGGGTTTCATTGACAGAGTGGGGTCAGCCTGATCTTCCCTGGGTGTGTTACATTGACAGTGTGGGGTCAGTCTACCATTCCCTGGGTGTGTTACGCTGACAGAGTGGAGAAAGTCTGCTCTTGCCTGTGTATGATTGTTTGACAGAGCGGGGTCAGCCTGCGCTTGCCTGTGTGAGTAATTTTGCAGAGTGAGGTCAGTCTTCTCTTCCTTTGGTGTGTTACATTGACAGAGTGAGGTCAGTCTTCTCTTCCTTCGGTGTGTTACATTGACAGAGTGAGGTCAGTCTGTTCTACCCTGGGTGTGTTACATTGACAGAGTGGGGTAAGTCAACTCTTGCATGGGTGTGTTACATTGACAGAGTGAGGTCAGTCTGCTCTTCCCTGTGTGAGTTACATTTAAAGAGTCGGCTCACTCTGCTCTTCCCTGTGTGTGTTACATTGACAGTGTGGGGTCATTCTGCATGTCCTTGCGTGTGTTACATTGACAGAGTGGGGTCAGTCTGCTCTACCCTGGTTGTGTTACATTGACAGAGTGGGGTCAGTCTGCTCTTCCCTTGGTGTGTTACATTGACAGAGTGAGGTCAGTCTGCACTTCCCTGGTTGTGTTACATTGACAGAGACGGTCAGTCTGCTCTTCCCTGGGTGAGTTACATTGACAGAGTTGGGTCAGCCTACACTTCCCTGGTTGTGTTACATTGACAGAGTGGGGTCAATCTGCTCTTCCCTGGGTGAGTTACTTTGACAGAGTGGGGTCAGTCTGCACTTCACTGGGTGTGTTACATTGACAGAGTGGGGTCAGTCTGCACGTCCCTGGTTGTGTTACATTGACAGAGTGGGGTCTGACTGCTCTTCCCCGTGTGTGTTACATTGACAGGGTGGGGTCAGTCTGCACTTCCCTGGTTGTGTTACATTGACATGTTGGGGTCAGTCTGCTCTTCCCTGGGTGAGTTACTTTGACTGAGTGGGGTCAGTCTGCACTTCACTGGGTGTGTTTCATTGACAGAGTGGGGTCTGACTGCTCTTCCCTGGGTGTGTTACATTGACAGAGTGGGGTCAGACTGCTCTTCCCTGGGTGTGTTACATTGACAGAGAGGGGTCACTCGGCTCTTCACTGGTTGTGTTACATTGACAGAGTGGGGTCAGTCTGCTCTTCTCTGGGTGTGTTACATTGTCAGAGTGGGGTTAGTCTGCTCTTCCCTGGGTGTGTTACATTGACTGAGTGTGGTCAGTCTGCTCTTCCCTGGGTGAGTTACATTGACAGAGTCGGGTCAGTCTGCTCTTCCCTGTGTCTGTTACACTGACAGAGTGGTGTCAGTCTGCTCTTCCCTGCGTGTGTTACATTGAGAGAGTGGGGTCAGTCTGCTCTTTCCTGGGTGTGTTACAATGACAGAGTGGGGTCAGTCTGCTCTTCCCTGGGTGGGTGACATTGACAGAGTCGGGTCAGCCTGCTCTTCCCTGTGTGTGTTACATTGACAGAATGTGGTCAGTCTGTCTTTCCTGGGTGAGTTACATTGACAGACTGGTGTCATTCTGCTCTTCCCTGGCTGTGGTACATTGGCAGAGTGAGGTCAGTCTGCTCTTCACTGGGTGTGCTACATTGACAGAGTGCGGTAAGTCTGCTCTTCCCTTGGTGTGTTACATTGACAGAGTGAGGTCAGTCTGCACTTCCCTGGTTGTGTTACATTGACAGAGACGGTCAGTCTGCTCTTCCCCGGGTGAGTTACATTGACAGAGTTGGGTCAGTCTGCACTTCCCTGGTTGTGTTATATTGACAGAGTGGGGTCAATCTGCTCTTCCCTGGGTGAGTTACTTTGACAGAGTGGGGTCAGTCTGCACTTCACTGGGTGTGTTACATTGACAGAGTGGGGTCAGTCTGCACTTCCCTGGTGGTGTTACATTGACAGAGTGGGGTCTGACTGCTCTTCCCCGTGTGTGTTACATTGACAGGGTGGGGTCAGTCTGCACTTCCCTGGTTGTGTTACATTGACAGAGTGGGGTCACTCTGCTCTTCCCTGGGTGAGTTACATTGACAGAGTGCGGTCAGTCTGCTCTTCACTGGGTGTCTTGCATTAACAGAGTGGTGTCACTCTGCTCTTCCCTGGGTGAGTTTCATTGACAGAGTCAGGTCTGACTGCTTCTCCCTGGGTGTGTTGCATTGACAGAATGTGGTCAGTCTGTCTTCCCTGGGTGAGTTACATTGACAGACTGGGGTCATTCTGCTGTTCCCTAGCTGTGGTACTTTGACAGAGTGAGGACAGTCTGCTCTTCACTGGGTGTGTTACTTTGACAGAGTGGGGTCAGTCTGCTCTTCCCTGGGTGTGTTACATTGACAGAGTGAGGTCAGTCTGCACTTCCCTGGTTGTGTTACATTGACATAGTGGGGTCAGTCTGCTCTTACCTGGGTGAGTTACTTTGACAGAGTGGGGTCAGTCTGCACTTCACTGGGTGTGTTACATTGACAGAGTGGGGTCAGTCTGGACTTCCCTGGTTGTGTTACATTGACAATATGGGGTCAGTCTGCTCTTCCCTGGGTGAGTTACATTGACAGAATGGGGTCTGACTGCTCTTCCCTGGGTGTGTTACATTGACAGAGTCGGGTCACTCGGCTCTTCCCTGGTTGTGTAATATTGATAGAGTGCGGTCAGTCTGCTCTTTTCTGGGTGTGTTACATTGACAGAGTGGGGTCAGTCTGCTCTTCCCTGGGTGGGTGACATTGACAGAGTGGGATTAGTCTGCTCTTCACTCGGTGTGTTACATTGACAGAGTGAAGTCAGTCTGCACTTCCCTGGTTGTGTTACATTGACAGAGTGGGGTCAGTCTGCTCTTCCCTGCGTGTGTTACATTGACAGAATGGGGTCAGTCTGCTCTTCCCTGGGTGGGTGACATTGACAGAGTGGGATCAGTCTGCTCTTCACTCGGTGTGTTACATTGACAGAGTGGGGTCATTCTGCTTGTCCTTGCGTGTGTTACCTTGACAGAGAGGGGTCAGTCTGCTCTTCCCTGCGTGAGTTACATTGACAGAGTGGGGTCAGTCTGCTCTTCACTGGGTGCGTTGCATTAACAGAGTGAGGTCAGTCTGCTCTTGCCTGTGTGTGTTACATTGACAGTGTGGGGTCAGTCTGCTCTTCCCTGGGTGTGTTACATTGACAGAGTGATGTCAGTCTGCACTTCCCTGGTTGTGTTACATTGACAGAGTGGGGTCAGTCTGTTCTTCCCTGGGTGAGTTACATTGACAGAGTGCAGTCAGTCTGCTCTTCACTGGGTGTCTTGCATTAACAGAGAGGGGTCAGTCTGCTCTTCCCTGGGTGAGTTACATTGACAGAGTGCGGTCAGTCTGCTCTTCACTGGGTGTCTTGCATTAACAGAGTGGTGTCACTCTGCTCTTCCCTGGGTGAGTTTCATTGACAGAGTCAGGTCTGACTGCTCCTCCCTGGGTGTGTTGCATTGACAGAATGTGGTCAGTCTGTCTTCCCTGGGTGAGTTACATTGACAGACTGGGGTCATTCTGCTCTTCCCTAGCTGTGGTACTTTGACAGAGTGAGGTCAGTCTGCTCTTCACTGGGTGTGTTACTTTGACAGAGTGGGGTCAGTCTGCTCTTCCCTGGGTGTGTTACATTGACAGAGTGAGGTCAGTCTGCACTTCCCTGGTTGTGTTACATTGACATAGTGGGGTCAGTCTGCTCTTACCTGGGTGAGTTACATTGACAGAGTGGGGTCAGTCTGCACTTAACTGGGTGTGTTACATTGACAGAGTGTGGTCAGTCTGCTCTACCCTGGTTGTGTTACATTGACAGAGTGGGGTCAGTCTGCTCTTTCCTGCGTGGGTTACATTGACAATTTGGTGTCACTCTGCTCTTCCCTGACTGTGTTACATTGACAGAGTGGGGTCTGTCTGCCATTCCCTGGGTGTGTTACATTGACAGAGTCGGGTCAGCCTGCTCTTACCTGTGTGTGTTACATTGACAGAATGTGGTCAGTCTGTCTTTCCTGGGTGAGTTACATTGACAGACTGGTGTCATTCTGCTCTTCCCTGGCAGTGGTACATTGGCAGAGTGAGGTCAGTCTGCTCTTCACTGGGTGTGCTACATTGACAGAGTGCGGTAAGTCTGCTCTTCCCTTGGTGTGTTACATTGACAGAGTGAGGTCAGTCTGCACTTCCCTGGTTGTGTTACATTGACAGAGACGGTCAGTCTGCTCTTCCCTGGGTGAGTTACATTGACAGAGTTGGGTCAGTCTGCACTTCCCTGGTTGTGTTACATTGACAGAGTGGGGTCAATCTGCTCTTCCCTGGGTGAGTTACTTTGACTGAGTGGGGTCAGTCTGCACTTCACTGGGTGTGTTACATTGAAGAGTGGGGTCAGTCTGCACTTCCCTGGTGGTGTTACATTGACAGAGTGGGGTCTGACTGCTCTTCCCCGTGTGTGTTACATTGACAGAGTGGGGTCAGTCTGCACTTCCCTGGTTGTGTTACATTGACATAGTGGGGGCAGGCTGCTCTTCCCTGGGTGTGTTACATTGACAGAGTGGGGTCAGACTGCTCTTCCCTGGGTGTGTTACATTGACAGAGAAGGGTCACTCGGCTCTTCACTGGTTGTGTTACATTGACAGAGTGGGGTCAGTCTGCTCTTCTCTGGGTGTGTTACATTGTCAGAGTGGGGTTAGTCTGCTCTTCCCTGGGTGTGTTACATTGACTGAGTGTGGTCAGTCTGCTCTTCCCTGGGTGAGTTACATTGACAGAGTCGGGTCAGTCTGCTCTTCCCTGTGTCTGTTACACTGACAGAGTGGTGTCAGTCAGCTCTTCCCTGCGTGTGTTACATTGAGAGAGTGGGGTCAGTCTGCTCTTTCCTGGGTGTGTTACAATGACAGAGTGGGGTCAGTCTGCTCTTCCCTGGGTGGGTGACATTGACAGAGCGGGGTCAGTCTGCTCTTGCCTGTGTGAGTAATTTTGCAGAGTGATGTCAGTCTTCTCTTCCATCGGTGTTTTTCATTGACAGAGTGAGGTCAGTCTGTTCTACCCTGTGTGTGTAATATTGACAGAGTGGGGTAAGTCTACTCTGGCATGGGTGTGTTACATTGACAGAGTGGGGTCAGTCTTCTCTTGCTTATTTGAGATAATTGATAGACTGAGGTCAGTCTGCTCTTCCCTGAATGTGTGACATTGACAAAGTGGGGTCAGTCTGCTCTTCCTTGGGTGTGTTACATTGACAGAGTGGGATCCGTCTGCCCTTCCCTGGGTTGGTTACATTGACAGAGTGGGGTCAGTCTGCTCTCCCTGTGTGTGTTACATTGGCAGAGTGGAGTCATTCTGCTTGTCCTTGCGTGTGTCAGATTGACAGAGTGGGGCCAGTCTGCTCTTCCCTCGGTGTGTTCCACTGACAGAGTGGGCTCAGTCTGCTCTTCACTGGGTGTGTTACATTGACAGAGTGGGGTCAGTCTGCTCTGGACAGGGTGAGTTACATTGACATAGTGGTGTCAGTATGCTCTTCCCTGTGTGTGTTACATTGACAGTGTGGGTTCAGTCTACCCTTCCCTGGGTGTGTTACGCTGACAGAGTGGAGTCAGTCTGCTCTTGCCTGTGCATGTTTGTTTGACAGAGCGAGGTCAGTCTGCGCTTGCCTGTGTGAGTAATTTTGCAGAGTGAAGTCAGTCTTCTATTCCTTCGGTGTGTTACATTGATAGAGTGAGGTCAGTCTGTTCTACACTGGGTGTGTTACATTGACAGAGTGGGGAAAGTCTACTCTTGCATGGGTGTGTTACATTGACAGAGTGGGGTCAGTCTACTCTTGCCTGTTTGAGTTACATTGATAGACTGACTTCAGTCTGCTCTTCCCTGAGTGTGTGACATTGACAAAGTGGGGTCAGTCTGTTCTTCCTTGGGTGTGTTACATTGACAAAGTGGGGTCATTCTGCTTGTCCTTGCGTGTGTTACATTGACAGAGTGGGGTCAGTCTGCTCTTACATGGGTGTGTTACACTAACAGAGTGGGGTCAGTCTGCTCTTTCCTGGGTGGGTTACATTGACAGAGTGGGGTCACTCTGCTCTTCCCTGAGTGTGTTACATTGACAGAGAGTGGTCTGTCTGCTCTTCCCTGGGTGAATTACATTGACAGACTGGGGTCATTCTGCTCTTCCCTGGCTGTGGTACATTGACAGAGTGAGGTCAGTCTGCACTTCCCTGGTTGTGTTACATTGACAGAGTGGGGTAAGTCTGCTCTTCCCTGCGTGAGTTACTTTGACAGAGTGGGGTCAGTCTGCACTTCACTGGGTGTGTTACATTGACAGAGTGGGGTCAGTCTGGACTTCCCTGGTTGTGTTACATTGACAATATGGGGTCAGTCTGCTCTTCCCTGGGTGAGTTACATTGACAGAATGGGGTCTGACTGCTCTTCCCTGGGTGTGTTACATTGACAGAGTCGGGTCACTCGGCTCTTCCCTGGTTGTGTAATATTGATAGAGTGCGGTCAGTCTGCTCTTCTCTGGGTGTGTTACATTGACAGAGTGGGGTCAGTCTGCTCTTCCCTGGGTGGGTGACATTGACAGAGTGGGATCAGTCTGCTCTTCACTCGGTGTGTTACATTGACAGAGTGAAGTCAGTCTGCACTTCCCTGGTTGTGTTACATTGACAGAGTGGGGTCAGTCTGCTCTTCCCTGGGTGGGTGACATTGACAGAGTGGGATCAGTCTGCTCTTCACTCGGTGTGTTACATTGACAGAGTGTGGTCAGTCTGCTCTTCCCTGGGTGTGTTACCTTGACAGAGAGGGGTCAGTCTGCTCTTCCCTGCGTGAGTTACATTGACAGAGTGGGGTCAGTCTGCTCTTCACTGGGTGTGTTGCATTAACAGAGTGAGGTCAGTCTGCTCTTGCCTGTGTGTGTTACATTGACAGTGTGGGGTCAGTCTGCTCTTCCCTGGGTGTGTTACATTGACAGAGTGATGTCAGTCTGCACTTCCCTGGTTGTGTTACATTGACAGAGTGGGGTCAGTCTGTTCTTCCCTGGGTGAGTTACATTGACAGAGTGCGGTCAGTCTGCTCTTCACTGGGTGTCTTGCATTAACAGAGAGGGGTCAGTCTGCTCTTCCCTGGGTGAGTTACATTGACAGAGTGCGGTCAGTCTGCTCTTCACTGGGTGTCTTGCATTAACAGAGTGGTGTCACTCTGCTCTTCCCTGGGTGAGTTTCATTGACAGAGTCAGGTCTGACTGATCCTCCCTGGGTGTGTTGCATTGACAGAATGTGGTCAGTCTGTCTTCCCTGGGTGAGTTACATTGACAGACTGGGGTCATTCTGCTCTTCCCTAGCTGTGGTACTTTGACAGAGTGAGGTCAGTCTGCTCTTCACTGGGTGTGTTACTTTGACAGAGTGGGGTCAGTCTGCTCTTCCCTGGGTGTGTTACATTGACAGAGTGAGGTCAGTCTGCACTTCCCTGGTTGTGTTACATTGACATAGTGGGGTCAGTCTGCTCTTACCTGGGTGAGTTACATTGACAGAGTGGGGTCAGTCTGCACTTAACTGGGTGTGTTACATTGACAGAGTGTGGTCAGTCTGCACTTCACTGGTTGTGTTTCATTGACAAAATGGGGTCAGTCTGCTCTTCCCTGTGTGAGTTACATTGACAGAGTGGGGTCTGACTGCTCTTCCCTGGGTGTGTTACATTGACAGTGTGAGGTCAGTCTGCAGTTCCCTGGTTGTGTTAAATTGACAGAGTGGGATCAGTCTGCTCTTCCGTGGGTGTGTTACAGTGACAGAGAGGGGTCAGTCTGCTCTTCACTCGGTGTGTGACATTGACAGAGTGGGATCAGTCTGATCTTCCCTGGGTGTGTTACATTGACAGAGTGGGGTCAGTCTGCACTTCACTGGGTGTGTTACATTGACAGAGTGGGGTCAGTCTGCACTTCACTGGTTGTGTTACATTGACAAAATTGAGTCAGTCTGCTCTTCCCTGTTTGAGTTACATTGACAGAGTGGGGTCAGTCTACACTTAACTGGGTGTGTTACATTGACAGAGTGTGGTCAGTCTGCTCTTCCGTGGGTGTGTTACAGTGACAGAGAGGGGTCAGTCTGCTCTTCACTCGGTGTGTGACATTGACAGAGTGGGATCAGTCTGATCTTCCCTGGGTGTGTTACATTGACAGTGTGAGGTCAGTCTGCACTTCCCTGGTTGTGTTACATTGACAGAGTGGGATCAGTCTGCTCTTCCGTGGGTGTGTTACAGTGACAGAGAGGGGTCAGTCTGCTCTTCACTCGGTGTGTTACATTGACAGAGTGGGGTCAGTCTGCTCTTCTCTGGGTGGGTTACGTTGACAGAGTGGGATCAGTCTGCTCTTCCCTGAGTGTGTTACATTGACAGAGTCGGGTCAGTCTGCTCTTCCCTGGGCGTGTTACATTGACAGAATGTGGTCAGTCTGTCTTCCCTGGGTGAGTTACATTGACAGACTGGGATCAGTCTGCTCTTCCCTGGGTGTGTTACAGTGACAGAGAGGGGTCAGTCTGCTCTTCACTCGGTGTGTTACATTGACAGAGTGGGATCAGTCTGCTCTTCCCTGGGTGTGTTACAGTGACAGAGAGGGGTCAGTCTGCTCTGCCCTGGGTGTGTTACATTGACAGAGTGGGGTCAGTCCGCACTTCCCTGGTTGTGTTACATTGACAGAGGGGGGTCATTCTGCTCTTCCCTTCGTGATTTACATTGACAGAATGGGGTCATTCTGCTCTTCCCTGGGTGTGTTACATTGACAGAGTGAGGTCAGTCTGCACTTCGCTGGTTATGTTACATTGACAGAGGGGGGTCAGTCTGCTCTTCCCTGCGTGAGTTACATTTACAGAGTGGGTTCACTCGGCTCTTCCCTGGTTGTCTTATATTGATAGAGTGGGGTCAGTCTGCTCTTCTCTGGGTGTGTTACATTGACAGAGTGGGGTCAGCCTGCTCATCCCTGGATGTGCTACATTGACAGAGTGAGGTCAGTCTGCTCTTCACTGGGTGTGCTACATTGACTGAGTGGGGTCATTCTGCACTTCCCTGGTTGTGTTACATTGACAGAGTGGGGTCAGTCTGCACTTCACTAGGTGTGTTACATTGACAGAGTGGGGTCAGCCTGCTCATCCCTGGATGTGCTACATTGACAGAGTGGGATCAGTCTGCTCTTCCCTGGGTGTGTTACAGTGACAGAGAGGGGTCAGTCTGCTCTTCACTCGGTGTGTTACATTGACAGAGTGGGATCAGTCTGCTCTTCCCTGGGTGTGTTACAGTGACAGAGAGGGGTCAGTCTGCTCTTCCCTGGGTGTGTTACATTGACAGAGTGAGGTCAGTCTGCACTTCCCTGGTTGTGTTACATTGACATAGTGGGGTCAGTCTGCTCTTACCTGGGTGAGTTACATTGACAGAGTGGGGTCAGTCTGCACTTAACTGGGTGTGTTACATTGACAGAGTGTGGTCAGTCTGCACTTTACTGGTTGTGTTTCATTGACAAAATGGGGTCAGTCTGCTCTTCCCTGTGTGAGTTACATTGACAGAGTGGGGTCTGACTGCTCTTCCCTGGGTGTGTTACATTGACAATGTGAGGTCAGTCTGCACTTCCCTGGTTGTGTTAAATTGACAGAGTGGGATCAGTCTGCTCTTCCGTGGGTGTGTTACAGTGACAGAGAGGGGTCAGTCTGCTCTTCACTCGGTGTGTGACATTGACAGAGTGGGATCAGTCTGATCTTCCCTGGGTGTGTTACATTGACAGAGTGGGGTCAGTCTGCACTTCACTGGGTGTGTTACATTGACAGAGTGGGGTCAGTCTGCACTTCACTGGTTGCGTTACATTGACAAAATTGAGTCAGTCTGCTCTTCCCTGTTTGAGTTACATTGACAGAGTGGGGTCTGACTGCTCTTCCCTGGGTGTGTTACATTGACAGTGTGAGGTCAGTCTGCACTTCCCTGGTTGTGTTACATTGACAGAGTGGGATCAGTCTGCTCTTCCGTGGGTGTGTTACAGTGACAGAGAGGGGTCAGTCTGCTCTTCACTCGGTGTGTTACATTGACAGAATGTGGTCAGTCTGTCTTCCCTGGGTGAGTTACATTGACAGACTGGGATCAGTCTGCTCTTCCCTGGGTGTGTTACAGTGACAGAGAGGGGTCAGTCTGCTCTTCACTCGGTGTGTTACATTGACAGAGTGGGATCAGTCTGCTCTTCCCTGGGTGTGTTACAGTGACAGAGAGGGGTCAGTCTGCTCTGCCCTGGGTGTGTTACATTGACAGAGTGGGGTCAGTCCGCACTTCCCTGGTTGTGTTACATTGACAGAGGGGGGTCATTCTGCTCTTCCCTTCGTGATTTACATTGACAGAATGGGGTCATTCTGCTCTTCCCTGGGTGTGTTACATTGACAGAGTGAGGTCAGTCTGCACTTCGCTGGTTATGTTACATTGACAGAGGGGGTTCAGTCTGCTCTTCCCTGCGTGAGTTACATTTACAGAGTGGGTTCACTCGGCTTTTCCCTGGTTGTCTTATATTGATAGAGTGGGGTCAGTCTGCTCTTCTCTGAGTGTGTTACATTGACAGAGTGGGGTCAGCCTGCTCATCCCTGGATGTGCTACATTGACAGAGTGAGGTCAGTCTGCTCTTCACTGGGTGTGCTACATTGACTGAGTGGGGTCATTCTGCACTTCCCTGGTTGTGTTACATTGACAGAGTGGGGTCAGTCTGCACTTCACTAGGTGTGTTACATTGACAGAGTGGGGTCAGCCTGCTCATCCCTGGATGTGCTACATTGACAGAGTGGGATCAGTCTGCTCTTCCCTGGGTGTGTTACAGTGACAGAGAGGGGTCAGTCTGCTCTTCACTCAGTGTGTTACATTGACAGAGTGGGATCAGTCTGCTCTTCCCTGGGTGTGTTACAGTGACAGAGAGGGGTCAGTCTGCTCTTTCCTGGGTGTGTTACACTGACAGAGTGGGGTCAGTCTGCACTTCACTGGGTGTTTTACATTGACAGAGTGGGGTCAGTCTGCACTTCACTGGGTGTGTTACATTGAAAGCGTGGGGTCTGACTGCTCTTCCCTGGGTGTGTTACATTGACAGAGTGGGGTCATTCTGCTCTTCCCTGGATATGTTACATTGACAGAGTGAGGTCAGTCTGCACTTCCCTGGTTGTGTTATATTGACAGAGTGGGGTCAGTCTGCTCATCCCTGAGTGTGTTACACTGACAGAGTGGGGTCTGCCTGCTCTTCCCTGGGTGTGTTACATTGACAGAGTGGGGTCAGTCTGCTCTTCCCTGGGTGTGTTACATTGACAGAATGTGGTCAGTCTGTCTTCCCTGGGTCAGTTACATTGACAGACTGGGGTCATTCTGCTCTTCCCTAGGTGTGGTACATTGACAGAGTGAGGTCAGTCTGCTCTTCGCTGGGTGTGTTACATTGACAGTTTCGGGTCAGTCTGCACTTCCCTGGTTGTGTTACATTGACATGGTGAGGTCAGTCTGCTCTTCCCTGGGTGAGTTACATTGACAGAGTGAGGTCAGTCTGCACTTCCCTGGTTGTATTACATTGACAGAGTGGGATCAGTCTGCTCTTCCCTCGGTGTGTTACATTGACAGAGTGGGGTCAGTCCACACTTCATTGGTTGTGTTACATGGACAAAATGGGGTCAGTCTGCTCTTCCCTCGGTGAGTAACATTGACAGAGTGGGGTCTGACTGCCATTCCCGGGTATGTTACATTGACACAGTGAGGTCAGTCTGCACTTCCCTGGTTGTGTTACATTGACAGAGGGGGGTCAGTCTGCTCTTCCCTGCGTGAGTTACATTGACAGAGGGGGGTCTGACCGCTCTTCACTGGGTGTGTTACATTTACAGAGTGGGGTCACTCGTCTCTTCCCTGGTTGTGTTATATTGATAGAGTGGGGTCAGTCTGCTCTTCTCTGGGTGTGTTACATTGACAGAGTGGGGTCAGCCTGCTCATCCCTGGGTGTGTTACATTGGCAGAGTGGGGTCAGTCTGCTCATCCCTGGGTGTGTTACATTGACAGAATGGGGTCAGTCTGCTCTTCCCTGGGTGGGTGACATTGACATAGTGGGATCAGTCTGCTCTTCACTCGGTGTGTTACATTGACAGAGTCGGGACAGTCTGCTCTTCCCTGGGTGTGTTACATTGACAGAATGTGGTCTGTCTGTCTTCCCTGGGTGAGTTACATTGACAGACTGGGGTCATTCTGCTCTTCCCTAGCTGTGGTACATTGACAGAGTGAGGTCAGTCTGCTCTTCACTGGGAGTGCTACTTTGACAGCTTGGGGTCCGTCTGCTCTACCCTGGGTGTGTTACATTGACAGATTGAGGTCAGTCTGCACTTCCCTGGTTGTGTTACATTGACATAGTGGGGTCAGTCTGCTCTTCCCTGGGTGAGTTACTTTGACAGAGTGGGGTCTGACTGCTCTTCCCTGGGTGTGTTACATTGACAGAGTGAGGTCAGTCTGCACTTCCCTGGTTGTGTTACATTGACAAAATGGGGTCAGTCTGCTCTTCCCTAGGTGTGTTACAGTGACAGAGAGGGGTCAGTCTGCTCTTCACTCGGTGTGTTACATTGACAGAGAGGGGTCAGTCTGCTCTTCTCTGGATGGGTTACGTTGACAGAGTGGGATCAGTCTGCTCTTCCCTGGGTGTGTTACATTGACAGAGTGGGGTCAGTCCGCACTTCCCTGGTTGTGTTACATTGACAGAGGGGGGTCAGTCTGCTCTTCCCTTCGTGAGTTACATTGACAGAATGGGGTTATTCTGCTCTTCCCTGATTGTATTACATTGACAGAGGGGGGTCAGTTTGCTCTTCCCTGCGTGAGTTACATTGACAGAGTGGGGTCAGACCGCTCTTCACTGGGTGTGTTACATTTACAGAGTGGGGTTACTCGGCTCTTCCCTGGTTGTCTTATATTGATAGAGTGGGGTCAGTCTGCTCTTCTCTGGGTGTGTTTCATTGACAGAGTGGGGTCAGCCTGCTCATCCCTGGATGTGCTACATTGACAGAGTGAGGTCAGTTTGCTCTTCACTGGGTGTGCTACATTGACTGAGTGGGGTCATTCTGCACTTCCCTGGTTGTGTTACATTGACAGAGTGGGGTCAGTCTGCACTTCACTGGGTGTGTTACATTGACAGAGTGGGGTCAGCCTGCTCATCCCTGGATGTGCTACATTGACAGAGTGAGGTCAGTCTGCTCTTCCCTGGGTGTGTTACACTGACAGAGTGGGGTCAGTCTGCACTTCACTGGGTGTTTTACATTGACAGAGTGGGGTCAGTCGGCACTTCACTGGGTGTGTTACATTGAAAGCGTGGGGTCTGACTGCTCTTCCCTGGGTGTGTTACATTGACAGAGTGGGGTCATTCTGCTCTTCCCTGGATATGTTACATTGAGAGAGTGAGGTCAGTCTGCACTTCCCTGGTTGTGTTATATTGACAGAGTGGGGTCAGTCTGCTCTTCCCTGAGTGTGTTACACTGACAGAGTGGGGTCTATCTGCTCTTCCCTGGGTGTGTTTCATTGACAGGGTCGGGTCAGTCTGCTCTTCCCTGGGTGTGTTACATTGACAGAATGTGGTCAGTCTGTCTTCCCTGGGTGAGTTACATTGACAGACTGGGGTCATTCTGCTCTTCCCTAGCTGTGGTACATTGACCGAGTGAGGTCAGTCTGCTCTTCACTGGGTGTGCTACTTTGACAGAGTGGGGTCAGTCTGCTCTTCGCTGGGTGTGTTACATTGACAGATTCGGGTCAGTCTGCTCTTCCCTGGGTTGGTTACATTGACAGACTGTGGTCAGTCTGCTCTTCCCTCGGTGGGTTAAATTGACAGTGTGAGGTCAGTCTGCTCTCCCCGGGTGTGTTACATTGACAGATTAGGGTCAGTCTGCTCTTCCCTGGGTGGGTTACATTGACAGATTGGGGTCAGTCTGCTCTTCCCTGGGTGTGTTACATTGACAGCGTGGGATCTGTCTGCTCTTCCATGGGTGAGTTACATTGACAGGTTTGAGACAGTCTGCGCTTGTCTGTGAGAGTTACATTGACAGAGTGGGGTCAGTCTGCTCTTCCCTGGGTGTGTTACCTTGACAGAGAGGGGTCAGTCTGTTCTTCCCTGCGTGAGTTACATTGACAGAGTGGGGTCAGTCTGCTCTTCACTGGGTGTGTTGCATTAACAGAGTTAGGTCAGTCTGCTCTTGCCTGTGTGTGTTACATTGACAGTGTGGGGTCAGTCTGCTCTTCCATGGGTGTGTTACATTGACAGAGTGATGTCAGTCTGCACTTCCCTGGTTGTGTTACATTGACAGAGTGGGGTCAGTCTGTTCTTCCCTGGGTGAGTTACATTGACAGAGTGCGGTCAGTCTGCTCTTCACTGGGTGTCTTGCATTAACAGAGAGGGGTCAGTCTGCTCTTCCCTGGGTGAGTTACATTGACAGAGTGCGGTCAGTCTGCTCTTCACTGGGTGTCTTGCATTAACAGAGTAGTGTCACTCTGCTCTTCCCTGGGTGAGTTTCATTGAAAGAGTCAGGTCTGACTGCTCCTCCCTGGGTGTGTTGCATTGACAGAAAGTGGTCAGTCTGTCTTCCCTGGGTGAGTTACATTGACAGACTGGGGTCATTCTGCTCTTCCCTAGCTGTGGTACTTTGACAGAGTGAGGTCAGTCTGCTCTTCACTGGGTGTGTTACTTTGACAGAGTGGGGTCAGTCTGCTCTTCCCTGGGTTTGTTACATTGACAGAGTGAGGTTAGTCTGCACTTCCCTGGTTGTGTTACATTGACATAGTGGGGTCAGTCTGCTCTTACCTGGGTGAGTTACATTGACAGAGTGGGGTCAGTCTACACTTAACTGGGTGTGTTACATTGACAGAGTGTGGTCAGTCTGCACTTCACTGGTTGTGTTTCATTGACAAAATGGGGTCAGTCTGCTCTTCCCTGTGTGAGTTACATTGACAGAGTGGGGTCTGACTGCTCTTCCCTGGGTGTGTTACATTGACAGTGTGAGGTCAGTCTGCACTTCCCTGGTTGTGTTAAATTGACAGAGTGGGATCAGTCTGCTCTTCCGTGGGTGTGTTACAGTGACAGAGAGGGGTCAGTCTGCTCTTCACTCGGTGTGTGACATTGACAGAGTGGGATCAGTCTGATCTTCCCTGGGTGTGTTACATTGACAGAGTGGGGTCAGTCTGCACTTCACTGGGTGTGTTACATTGACAGAGTGGGGTCAGTCTGCACTTCACTGGTTGTGTTACATTGACAAAATTGAGTCAGTCTGCTCTTCCCTGTTTGAGTTACATTGACAGAGTGGGGTCTGACTGCTCTTCCCTGGGTGTGTTACATTGACAGTGTGAGGTCAGCCTGCACTTCCCTGGTTGTGTTACATTGACAGAGTGGGATCAGTCTGCTCTTCCGTGGGTGTGTTACAGTGACAGAGAGGGGTCAGTCTGCTCTTCACTCGGTGTGTTACATTGACAGAGTGGGGTCAGTCTGCTCTTCTCTGGGTGGGTTACGTTGACAGAGTGGGATCAGTCTGCTCTTCCCTGGGTGTGTTACATTGACAGAGTCGGGTCAGTCTGCTCTTCCCTGGGTGTGTTACATTGACAGAATGTGGTCAGTCTGCCTTCCCTGGGTGAGTTACATTGACAGACTGGGATCAGTCTGCTCTTCCCTGGGTGTGTTACAGTGACAGAGAGGGGTCAGTCTGCTCTTCACTCGGTGTGTTACATTGACAGAGTGGGATCAGTCTGCTCTTCCCTGGGTGTGTTACAGTGACAGAGAGGGGTCAGTCTGCTCTGCCCTGGGTGTGTTACATTGACAGAGTGGGGTCAGTCCGCACTTCCCTGGTTGTGTTACATTGACAGAGGGGGGTCATTCTGCTCTTCCCTTCGTGATTTACATTGACAGAATGGGGTCATTCTGCTCTTCCCTGGGTGTGTTACATTGACAGAGTGAGGTCAGTCTGCACTTCGCTGGTTGTGTTACATTGACAGAGGGGGGTCAGTCTGCTCTTCCCTGCGTGAGTTACATTGACAGAGTGGGGTCAGACCGCTCTTCACTGGGTGTGTTACATTTACAGAGTGGGGTCACTCGGCTCTTCCCTGGTTGTCTTATATTGATAGAGTGGGGTCAGTCTGCTCTTCTCTGGGTGTGTTACATTGACAGAGTGGGGTCAGCGTGCTCATCCCTGGATGTGCTACATTGACAGAGTGAGGTCAGTCTGCTCTTCACTGGGTGTGCTACATTGACTGAGTGGGGTCATTCTGCACTTCCCTGGTTGTGTTACATTGACAGAGTGGGGTCAGTCTGCACTTCACTGGGTGTGTTACATTGACAGAGTGGGGTCAGCCTGCTCATCCCTGGATGTGCTCCATTGACAAAGTGGGATCAGTCTGCTCTTCCCTGGGTGTGTTATAGTGACAGAGAGGGGTCAGTCTGCTCTTCACTCGGTGTGTTGCATTGACAGAGTGGGATCAGTCTGCTCTTCCCTGGGTGTGTTCCAGTGACAGAGAGGGGTCAGTCTGCTCTTCCCTGGGTGTGTTACACTGACAGAGTGGGGTCAGTCTGCACTTCACTGGGTGTTTTACATTGACAGAGTGGGGTCAGTCTGCACTTCACTGGGTGTGTTACATTGAAAGCGTGGGGTCTGACTGCTCTTCCCTGGGTGTGTTACATTGACAGAGTGGTGTCATTCTGCTCTTCCCTGGATATGTTACATTGACAGAGTGAGGTCAGTCTGCACTTACCTGGTTGTGTTATATTGACAGAGTGGGGTCAGTCTGCTCTTCCCTGAGTGTGTTACACTGACAGAGTGGGGTCTGTCTGCTCTTCCCTGGGTGTGTTACATTGACAGAGTCGGGTCAGTCTGCTCTTCCCTGGGTGTGTTACAGTGACAGAGAGGGGTCAGTCTGCTCTTCACTCGGTGTGTTACATTGACAGAGTGGGATCAGTCTGCTCTTCCCTGGGTGTGTTCCAGTGACAGAGAGGGGTCAGTCTGCTCTTCCCTGGGTGTGTTACACTGACAGAGTGGGGTCAGTCTGCACTTCACTGGGTGTTTTACATTGACAGAGTGGGGTCAGTCTGCACTTCACTGGGTGTGTTACATTGAAAGCGTGGGGTCAGTCTGCTCTTCCCTGGGTGTGTTACATTGACAGATTGAGGTCAGTCTGCACTTCCCTGGTTGTGTTACATTGACATAGTGGGGTCAGTCTGCTCTTCCCTGGGTGAGTTACTTTGACAGAGTGAGGTCAGTCTGCACTTCCCTGGTTGTGTTACATTGACAAAATGGGGTCAGTCTGCTCTTCCCTAGGTGTGTTACAGTGACAGAGAGGGGTCAGTCTGCTCTTCACTCGGTGTGTTACATTGACAGAGTGGGGTCAGTCTGCTCTTCTCTGGGTGGGTTACGTTGACAGAGTGGGATCAGTCTGCTCTTCCCTGGGTGTGTTACATTGACAGAGTGGGGTCAGTCCGCACTTCCCTGGTTGTGTTACATTGACAGAGGGGGGTCAGTCTGCTCTTCCCTTCGTGAGTTACATTGACAGAATGGGGTAATTCTGCTCTTCCCTGATTGTATTACATTGACAGAGGGGGGTCAGTTTGCTCTTCCCTGCGTGAGTTACATTGACAGAGTGGGGTCAGACCGATCTTCACTGGGTGTTTTACATTTACAGAGTGGGGTTACTCGGCTCTTCCCTGGTTGTCGTATATTGATAGAGTGGGGTCAGTCTGCTCTTCTCTGGGTGTGTTTCATTGACAGAGTGGGGTCAGCCTGCTCATCCCTGGATGTGCTACATTGACAGAGTGAGGTCAGTTTGCTCTTCACTGGGTGTGCTACATTGACTGAGTGGGGTCATTCTGCACTTCCCTGGTTGTGTTACATTGACAGAGTGGGGTCAGTCTGCACTTCACTGGGTGTGTTACATTGACAGAGTGGGGTCAGCCTGCTCATCCCTGGATGTGCTACATTGACAGAGTGAGGTCAGTCTGCTCTTCCCTGGGTGTGTTACACTGACAGAGTGGGGTCAGTCTGCACTTCACTGGGTGTTTTACATTGACAGAGTGGGGTCAGTCTGCACTTCACTGGGTGTGTTACATTGAAAGCGTGGGGTCTGACTGCTCTTCCCTGGGTGTGTTACATTGACAGAGTGGGGTCATTCTGCTCTTCCCTGGATATGTTACATTGAGAGAGTGAGGTCAGTCTGCACTTCCCTGGTTGTGTTATATTGACAGAGTGGGGTCAGTCTGCTCTTCCCTGAGTGTGTTACACTGACAGAGTAGGGTCTATCTGTTCTTCCCTCGGTGTGTTTCATTGACAGAGTCGGGTCAGTCTGCTCTTCCCTGGGTGTGTTACATTGACAGAATGTGGTCAGTCTGTCTTCCCTGGGTGAGTTACATTGACAGACTGGGGTCATTCTGCTCTTCCCTAGCTGTGGTACATTGACAGAGTGAGGTCAGTCTGCTCTTCACTGGGTGTGCTACTTTGACAGAGTGGGGTCAGTCTGCTCTTCGCTGGGTGTGTTACATTGACAGATTCGGGTCATTCTGCTCTTCCCTGGGTGGGTTACATTGACAGACTGAGGTCAGTCTGCTCTTCCCTGGGTGGGTTACATTGACAGACTGAGGTCAGTCTGCTCTTCCCTAGGTGGGTTAAATTGACAGAGTGAGGTCAGTCTGCTCTCCCCGGGTGTGTTACATTGACAGATTAGGGTCAGTCTGCTCTTCCCTGGGTGGGTTACATTGACAGATTGGGGTCAGTCTGCTCTTCCCTGGGTGTGTTACATTGACAGCGTGGGGTCAGTCTGCTCTTCACTGGGTGTGTTGCATTAACAGAGTTAGGTCAGTCTGCTCTTGCCTGTGCGTGTTACATTGACAGTGTGGGGTCAGTCTGCTCTTCCCTGGGTGTGTTACATTGACAGAGTGATGTCAGTCTGCACTTCCCTGGTTGTGTTACATTGACAGAGTGGGGTCAGTCTGTTCTTCCCTGGGTGAGTTACATTGACAGAGTGGGGTCTGACTGCTCTTCCCTGGGTGTGTTACATTGACAGTGTGAGGTCAGTCTGCACTTCCCTGGTTGTGTTAAATTGACAGAGTGGGATCAGTCTGCTCTTCCGTGGGTGTGTTACAGTGACAGAGAGGGGTCAGTCTGCTCTTCACTCGGTGTGTGACATTGACAGAGTGGGATCAGTCTGATCTTCCCTGGGTGTGTTACATTGACAGAGTGGGGTCAGTCTGCACTTCACTGGGTGTGTTACATTGACAGAGTGGGGTCAGCCTGCTCATCCCTGGATGTGCTCCATTGACAAAGTGGGATCAGTCTGCTCTTCCCTGGGTGTGTTATAGTGACAGAGAGGGGTCAGTCTGCTCTTCACTCGGTGTGTTGCATTGACAGAGTGGGATCAGTCTGCTCTTCCCTGGGTGTGTTCCAGTGACAGAGAGGGGTCAGTCTGCTCTTCCCTGGGTGTGTTACACTGACAGAGTGGGGTCAGTCTGCACTTCACTGGGTGTTTTACATTGACAGAGTGGGGTCAGTCTGCACTTCACTGGGTGTGTTACATTGAAAGCGTGGGGTCTGACTGCTCTTCCCTGGGTGTGTTACATTGACAGAGTGGTGTCATTCTGCTCTTCCCTGGATATGTTACATTGACAGAGTGAGGTCAGTCTGCACTTACCTGGTTGTGTTATATTGACAGAGTGGGGTCAGTCTGCTCTTCCCTGAGTGTGTTACACTGACAGAGTGGGGTCTGTCTGCTCTTCCCTGGGTGTGTTACATTGACAGAGTCGGGTCAGTCTGCTCTTCCCTGGGTGTGTTACAGTGACAGAGAGGGGTCAGTCTGCTCTTCACTCGGTGTGTTACATTGACAGAGTGGGATCAGTCTGCTCTTCCCTGGGTGTGTTCCAGTGACAGAGAGGGGTCAGTCTGCTCTTCCCTGGGTGTGTTACACTGACAGAGTGGGGTCAGTCTGCACTTCACTGGGTGTTTTACATTGACAGAGTGGGGTCAGTCTGCACTTCACTGGGTGTGTTACATTGAAAGCGTGGGGTCAGTCTGCTCTTCCCTGGGTGTGTTACATTGACAGATTGAGGTCAGTCTGCACTTCCCTGGTTGTGTTACATTGACATAGTGGGGTCAGTCTGCTCTTCCCTGGGTGAGTTACTTTGACAGAGTGAGGTCAGTCTGCACTTCCCTGGTTGTGTTACATTGACAAAATGGGGTCAGTCTGCTCTTCCCTAGGTGTGTTACAGTGACAGAGAGGGGTCAGTCTGCTCTTCACTCGGTGTGTTACATTGACAGAGTGGGGTCAGTCTGCTCTTCTCTGGGTGGGTTACGTTGACAGAGTGGGATCAGTCTGCTCTTCCCTGGGTGTGTTACATTGACAGAGTGGGGTCAGTCCGCACTTCCCTGGTTGTGTTACATTGACAGAGGGGGGTCAGTCTGCTCTTCCCTTCGTGAGTTACATTGACAGAATGGGGTAATTCTGCTCTTCCCTGATTGTATTACATTGACAGAGGGGGGTCAGTTTGCTCTTCCCTGCGTGAGTTACATTGACAGAGTGGGGTCAGACCGATCTTCACTGGGTGTTTTACATTTACAGAGTGGGGTTACTCGGCTCTTCCCTGGTTGTCGTATATTGATAGAGTGGGGTCAGTCTGCTCTTCTCTGGGTGTGTTTCATTGACAGAGTGGGGTCAGCCTGCTCATCCCTGGATGTGCTACATTGACAGAGTGAGGTCAGTTTGCTCTTCACTGGGTGTGCTACATTGACTGAGTGGGGTCATTCTGCACTTCCCTGGTTGTGTTACATTGACAGAGTGGGGTCAGTCTGCACTTCACTGGGTGTGTTACATTGACAGAGTGGGGTCAGCCTGCTCATCCCTGGATGTGCTACATTGACAGAGTGAGGTCAGTCTGCTCTTCCCTGGGTGTGTTACACTGACAGAGTGGGGTCAGTCTGCACTTCACTGGGTGTTTTACATTGACAGAGTGGGGTCAGTCTGCACTTCACTGGGTGTGTTACATTGAAAGCGTGGGGTCTGACTGCTCTTCCCTGGGTGTGTTACATTGACAGAGTGGGGTCATTCTGCTCTTCCCTGGATATGTTACATTGAGAGAGTGAGGTCAGTCTGCACTTCCCTGGTTGTGTTATATTGACAGAGTGGGGTCAGTCTGCTCTTCCCTGAGTGTGTTACACTGACAGAGTAGGGTCTATCTGTTCTTCCCTCGGTGTGTTTCATTGACAGAGTCGGGTCAGTCTGCTCTTCCCTGGGTGTGTTACATTGACAGAATGTGGTCAGTCTGTCTTCCCTGGGTGAGTTACATTGACAGACTGGGGTCATTCTGCTCTTCCCTAGCTGTGGTACATTGACAGAGTGAGGTCAGTCTGCTCTTCACTGGGTGTGCTACTTTGACAGAGTGGGGTCAGTCTGCTCTTCGCTGGGTGTGTTACATTGACAGATTCGGGTCATTCTGCTCTTCCCTGGGTGGGTTACATTGACAGACTGAGGTCAGTCTGCTCTTCCCTGGGTGGGTTACATTGACAGACTGAGGTCAGTCTGCTCTTCCCTAGGTGGGTTAAATTGACAGAGTGAGGTCAGTCTGCTCTCCCCGGGTGTGTTACATTGACAGATTAGGGTCAGTCTGCTCTTCCCTGGGTGGGTTACATTGACAGATTGGGGTCAGTCTGCTCTTCCCTGGGTGTGTTACATTGACAGCGTGGGGTCAGTCTGCTCTTCACTGGGTGTGTTGCATTAACAGAGTTAGGTCAGTCTGCTCTTGCCTGTGCGTGTTACATTGACAGTGTGGGGTCAGTCTGCTCTTCCCTGGGTGTGTTACATTGACAGAGTGATGTCAGTCTGCACTTCCCTGGTTGTGTTACATTGACAGAGTGGGGTCAGTCTGTTCTTCCCTGGGTGAGTTACATTGACAGAGTGGGGTCTGACTGCTCTTCCCTGGGTGTGTTACATTGACAGTGTGAGGTCAGTCTGCACTTCCCTGGTTGTGTTAAATTGACAGAGTGGGATCAGTCTGCTCTTCCGTGGGTGTGTTACAGTGACAGAGAGGGGTCAGTCTGCTCTTCACTCGGTGTGTGACATTGACAGAGTGGGATCAGTCTGATCTTCCCTGGGTGTGTTACATTGACAGAGTGGGGTCAGTCTGCACTTCACTGGGTGTGTTACATTGACAGAGTGGGGTCAGTCTGCACTTCACTGGTTGTGTTACATTGACAAAATTGAGTCAGTCTGCTCTTCCCTGTTTGAGTTACATTGACAGAGTGGGGTCTGACTGCTCTTCCCTGGGTGTGTTACATTGACAGTGTGAGGTCAGCCTGCACTTCCCTGGTTGTGTTACATTGACAGAGTGGGATCAGTCTGCTCTTCCGTGGGTGTGTTACAGTGACAGAGAGGGGTCAGTCTGCTCTTCACTCGGTGTGTTACATTGACAGAGTGGGGTCAGTCTGCTCTTCTCTGGGTGGGTTACGTTGACAGAGTGGGATCAGTCTGCTCTTCCCTGGGTGTGTTACATTGACAGAGTCGGGTCAGTCTGCTCTTCCCTGGGTGTGTTACATTGACAGAATGTGGTCAGTCTGCCTTCCCTGGGTGAGTTACATTGACAGACTGGGATCAGTCTGCTCTTCCCTGGGTGTGTTACAGTGACAGAGAGGGGTCAGTCTGCTCTTCACTCGGTGTGTTACATTGACAGAGTGGGATCAGTCTGCTCTTCCCTGGGTGTGTTACAGTGACAGAGAGGGGTCAGTCTGCTCTGCCCTGGGTGTGTTACATTGACAGAGTGGGGTCAGTCCGCACTTCCCTGGTTGTGTTACATTGACAGAGGGGGGTCATTCTGCTCTTCCCTTCGTGATTTACATTGACAGAATGGGGTCATTCTGCTCTTCCCTGGGTGTGTTACATTGACAGAGTGAGGTCAGTCTGCACTTCGCTGGTTGTGTTACATTGACAGAGGGGGGTCAGTCTGCTCTTCCCTGCGTGAGTTACATTGACAGAGTGGGGTCAGACCGCTCTTCACTGGGTGTGTTACATTTACAGAGTGGGGTCACTCGGCTCTTCCCTGGTTGTCTTATATTGATAGAGTGGGGTCAGTCTGCTCTTCTCTGGGTGTGTTACATTGACAGAGTGGGGTCAGCGTGCTCATCCCTGGATGTGCTACATTGACAGAGTGAGGTCAGTCTGCTCTTCACTGGGTGTGCTACATTGACTGAGTGGGGTCATTCTGCACTTCCCTGGTTGTGTTACATTGACAGAGTGGGGTCAGTCTGCACTTCACTGGGTGTGTTACATTGACAGAGTGGGGTCAGCCTGCTCATCCCTGGATGTGCTCCATTGACAAAGTGGGATCAGTCTGCTCTTCCCTGGGTGTGTTATAGTGACAGAGAGGGGTCAGTCTGCTCTTCACTCGGTGTGTTGCATTGACAGAGTGGGATCAGTCTGCTCTTCCCTGGGTGTGTTCCAGTGACAGAGAGGGGTCAGTCTGCTCTTCCCTGGGTGTGTTACACTGACAGAGTGGGGTCAGTCTGCACTTCACTGGGTGTTTTACATTGACAGAGTGGGGTCAGTCTGCACTTCACTGGGTGTGTTACATTGAAAGCGTGGGGTCTGACTGCTCTTCCCTGGGTGTGTTACATTGACAGAGTGGTGTCATTCTGCTCTTCCCTGGATATGTTACATTGACAGAGTGAGGTCAGTCTGCACTTACCTGGTTGTGTTATATTGACAGAGTGGGGTCAGTCTGCTCTTCCCTGAGTGTGTTACACTGACAGAGTGGGGTCTGTCTGCTCTTCCCTGGGTGTGTTACATTGACAGAGTCGGGTCAGTCTGCTCTTCCCTGGGTGTGTTACAGTGACAGAGAGGGGTCAGTCTGCTCTTCACTCGGTGTGTTACATTGACAGAGTGGGATCAGTCTGCTCTTCCCTGGGTGTGTTCCAGTGACAGAGAGGGGTCAGTCTGCTCTTCCCTGGGTGTGTTACACTGACAGAGTGGGGTCAGTCTGCACTTCACTGGGTGTTTTACATTGACAGAGTGGGGTCAGTCTGCACTTCACTGGGTGTGTTACATTGAAAGCGTGGGGTCAGTCTGCTCTTCCCTGGGTGTGTTACATTGACAGATTGAGGTCAGTCTGCACTTCCCTGGTTGTGTTACATTGACATAGTGGGGTCAGTCTGCTCTTCCCTGGGTGAGTTACTTTGACAGAGTGAGGTCAGTCTGCACTTCCCTGGTTGTGTTACATTGACAAAATGGGGTCAGTCTGCTCTTCCCTAGGTGTGTTACAGTGACAGAGAGGGGTCAGTCTGCTCTTCACTCGGTGTGTTACATTGACAGAGTGGGGTCAGTCTGCTCTTCTCTGGGTGGGTTACGTTGACAGAGTGGGATCAGTCTGCTCTTCCCTGGGTGTGTTACATTGACAGAGTGGGGTCAGTCCGCACTTCCCTGGTTGTGTTACATTGACAGAGGGGGGTCAGTCTGCTCTTCCCTTCGTGAGTTACATTGACAGAATGGGGTAATTCTGCTCTTCCCTGATTGTATTACATTGACAGAGGGGGGTCAGTTTGCTCTTCCCTGCGTGAGTTACATTGACAGAGTGGGGTCAGACCGATCTTCACTGGGTGTTTTACATTTACAGAGTGGGGTTACTCGGCTCTTCCCTGGTTGTCGTATATTGATAGAGTGGGGTCAGTCTGCTCTTCTCTGGGTGTGTTTCATTGACAGAGTGGGGTCAGCCTGCTCATCCCTGGATGTGCTACATTGACAGAGTGAGGTCAGTTTGCTCTTCACTGGGTGTGCTACATTGACTGAGTGGGGTCATTCTGCACTTCCCTGGTTGTGTTACATTGACAGAGTGGGGTCAGTCTGCACTTCACTGGGTGTGTTACATTGACAGAGTGGGGTCAGCCTGCTCATCCCTGGATGTGCTACATTGACAGAGTGAGGTCAGTCTGCTCTTCCCTGGGTGTGTTACACTGACAGAGTGGGGTCAGTCTGCACTTCACTGGGTGTTTTACATTGACAGAGTGGGGTCATTCTGCTCTTCCCTGGATATGTTACATTGAGAGAGTGAGGTCAGTCTGCACTTCCCTGGTTGTGTTATATTGACAGAGTGGGGTCAGTCTGCTCTTCCCTGAGTGTGTTACACTGACAGAGTAGGGTCTATCTGTTCTTCCCTGGGTGTGTTTCATTGACAGAGTCGGGTCAGTCTGCTCTTCCCTGGGTGTGTTACATTGACAGAATGTGGTCAGTCTGTCTTCCCTGGGTGAGTTACATTGACAGACTGGGGTCATT
Source organism: Chiloscyllium punctatum (assembly GCF_047496795.1). Classification (NCBI taxonomy): domain Eukaryota; kingdom Metazoa; phylum Chordata; class Chondrichthyes; order Orectolobiformes; family Hemiscylliidae; genus Chiloscyllium; species Chiloscyllium punctatum. The sequence goes on along the minus strand of NC_092771.1, from coordinate 45,437,894 downwards.
CTGCTCTTCCCTAGCTGTGGTACATTGACAGAGTGAGGTCAGTCTGCTCTTCACTGGGTGTGCTACTTTGACAGAGTGGGGTCAGTCTGCTCTTCGCTGGGTGTGTTACATTGACAGATTCGGGTCATTCTGCTCTTCCCTGGGTGGGTTACATTGACAGACTGAGGTCAGTCTGCTCTTCCCTGGGTGGGTTACATTGACAGACTGAGGTCAGTCTGCTCTTCCCTAGGTGGGTTAAATTGACAGAGTGAGGTCAGTCTGCTCTCCCCGGGTGTGTTACATTGACAGATTAGGGTCAGTCTGCTCTTCCCTGGGTGGGTTACATTGACAGATTGGGGTCAGTCTGCTCTTCCCTGGGTGTGTTACATTGACAGCGTGGGGTCAGTCTGCTCTTCACTGGGTGTGTTGCATTAACAGAGTTAGGTCAGTCTGCTCTTGCCTGTGCGTGTTACATTGACAGTGTGGGGTCAGTCTGCTCTTCCCTGGGTGTGTTACATTGACAGAGTGATGTCAGTCTGCACTTCCCTGGTTGTGTTACATTGACAGAGTGGGGCCAGTCTGTTCTTCCCTGGGTGAGTTACATTGACAGAGTGCGGTCAGTCTGCTCTTCACTGGGTGTCTTGCATTAACAGAGAGGGGTCAGTCTGCTCTTCCCTGGGTGAGTTACATTGACAGAGTGCGGTCCGTCTGCTCTTCACTGGGTGTCTTGCATTAACAGAGTGGTGTCACTCTGCTCTTCCCTGGGTGAGTTTCATTGACAGAGTCAGGTCTGACTGCTCCTCCCTGGGTGTGTTGCATTGACAGAATGTGGTCAGTCTGTCTTCCCTGGCTGAGTTACATTGACAGACTGGGGTCATTCTGCTCTTCCCTAGCTGTGGTACTTTGACAGAGTGAGGTCAGTCTGCTCTTCACTGGGTGTGTTACTTTGACAGAGTGGGGTCAGTCTGCTCTTCCCTGGGTGTGTTACATTGACAGAGTGAGGTTAGTCTGCACTTCCCTGGTTGTGTTACATTGACATAGTGGGGTCAGTCTGCTCTTACCTGGGTGAGTTACATTGACAGAGTGGGGTCAGTCTGCACTTAACTGGGTGTGTTACATTGACAGAGTGTGGTCAGTCTGCACTTCACTGGTTGTGTTTCATTGACAAAATGGGGTCAGTCTGCTCTTCCCTGTGTGAGTTACATTGACAGAGTGGGGTCTGACTGCTCTTCCCTGGGTGTGTTACATTGACAGTGTGAGGTCAGTCTGCACTTCCCTGGTTGTGTTACATTGACAGAGTGGGATCAGTCTGCTCTTCCGTGGGTGTGTTACAGTGACAGAGAGGGGTCAGTCTGCTCTTCACTCGGTGTGTTACATTGACAGAGTGGGGTCAGTCTGCTCTTCTCTGGCTGTGTTACGTTGACAGAGTGGGATCAGTCTGCTCTTCCCTGGGTGTGTTACATTGACAGAGTCGGGTCAGTCTGCTCTTCCCTGGGTGTGTTACATTGACAGAATGTGGTCAGTCCGCCTTCCCTGGGTGAGTTACATTGACAGACTGGGATCAGTCTGCTCTTCCCTGGGTGTGTTACAGTGACAGAGAGGGGTCAGTCTGCTCTTCACTCGGTGTGTTACATTGACAGAGTGGGATCAGTCTGCTCTTCCCTGGGTGTGTTACAGTGACAGAGAGGGGTCAGTCTGCTCTGCCCTGGGTGTGTTACATTGACAGAGTGGGGTCAGTCCGCACTTCCCTGGTTGTGTTACATTGACAGAGGGGGGTCATTCTGCTCTTCCCTGGGATTGTTACATTGACAGAGTGAGGTCAGTCTGCACTTCGCTGGTTGTGTTACATTGACAGAGGGGGGTCAGTCTGCTCTTCCCTGCGTGAGTTACATTGACAGAGTGGGGTCAGACCGCTCTTCACTGGGTGTGTTACATTTACAGAGTGGGGTCACTCGGCTCTTCCCTGGTTGTCTTATATTGATAGAGTGGGGTCAGTCTGCTCTTCTCTGGGTGTGTTACATTGACAGAGTGGGGTCAGCCTGCTCATCCCTGGATGTGCTACATTGACAGAGTGGGATCAGTCTGCTCTTCCCTGGGTGTGTTACAGTGACAGAGAGGGGTCAGTCTGCTCTTCACTCGGTGTGTTACATTGACAGAGTGGGATCAGTATGCTCTTCCCTGGGTGTGTTACAGTGACAGAGAGGGGTCAGTCTGCTCTTCCCTGGGTGTGTTACACTGACAGAGTGGGGTCAGTCTGCACTTCACTGGGTGTTTTACATTGACAGAGTGGGGTCAGTCTGCACTTCACTGGGTGTGTTACATTGAAAGCGTGGGGTCTGACTGCTCTTCCCTGGGTGTGTTACATTGACAGAGTGGGGTCATTCTGCTCTTCCCTGGATATGTTACATTGACAGAGTGAGGTCAGTCTGCACTTCCCTGGTTGTGTCATATTGACAGAGTGGGGTCAGTCTGCTCTTCCGTGAGTGTGTTACACTGACAGAGTGGGGTCTGTCTGCTTTTCCCTGGGTGTGTTACATTGACAGAGTCGGGTCAGTCTGCTCTTCCCTGGGTGTGTTACATTGACAGAATGTGGTCAGTCTGTCTTCCCTGGGTCAGTTACATTGACAGACTGGGGTCATTCTGCTCTTCCCTAGCTGTGGTACATTGACAGAGTGAGGTCAGTCTGCTCTTCACTGGGTGTGCAACTTTGACAGAGTGGGGTCAGGCTGCTCTTCGCTGGGTGTGTTACATTGACAGATTCGGGTCAGTCTGCACATCCCCGGTTGTGTTACATTGACATAGTGAGGTCAGTCTGCTCTTCCCTGTGTGTGTTACATTGATAGAGTGAGGTCAGTCTGCACTTCACTGGGTGTGTTACATTGACAAAATGGGGTCAGTCTGCTCATCCCTGGGTGAGTTACATTGACAGAGTGGGTTCTGACTGCTCTTTCCTGGGTGTGTTACTTTGACAGAGTGAGGTCAGTCTGCACTTCCCTGGTTGTATTACATTGACAGAGTGGGATCAGTCTGCTCTTCCCTCGGTGTGGTACAGTGACAGAGAGGGGTCAGTCTGCTCTTCACTCGGTGTGTTACATTGACAGAGTGGGGCCAGTCTGCTCATCCCTGGATGTGCTACATTGACAGAGAGAGGTCAGTCTGCTCTTCACTGGGTGTGCTACATTGACTGAGTGGGGTCATTCTGCACTTCCCTGGTTGTGTTACATTGACAGAGTGGGGTCAGTCTGCACTTCCCTGGTTGTGTTACATTGACAGAGTGGGGTCAGCCTGCTCATCCCTGGATGTGCTACATTGACAGAGTGAGGTCAGTCTGCTCTTCACTGGGTGTGTTACAGTGACAGAGAGGGGTCATTCTGCACTTCCCTGGTTGTGTTACATTGACAGAGTGGGGTCAGTCTGCACTTCACTGGGTGTGTTACATTGACAGAGTGGGGTCAGCCTGCTCATCCCTGGATGTGCTACATTGACAGAGTGGGATCAGTCTGCTCTTCCCTGGGTGTGATACAGTGACAGAGAGGGGTCAGTCTGCTCTTCACTCGGTGTGTTACATTGACAGAGGGGGATCAGTATGCTCTTCCCTGGGTGTGTTACTGTGACAGAGAGGGGTCAGTCTGCTCTTCCCTGGGTGTGTTACATTGACATAGTGGGGTCAGTCTGCTCTTCGCTGGGTGAGTTACTTTGACAGAGTGGGGTCAGTCTGCTCTTCCCTGGGCGAGTTACATTGACAGAGTAGGGTCTGACTGCTCTTCCCTGGGTGTGTTACATTGACAGAGTGAGGTCAGTCTGCACTTCCCTGGTTGTGTTACATTGACAGAGTGGGATCCGTCTGCTCTTCCGTGGGTGTGTTACAGTGACAGAGATGGGTCAGTCTGCTCTTCACTCGGTGTGTTACATTGACAGAGTGGGGTCAGTCTGCTCTTCTCTGGGTGGGTTACGTTGACAGAGTGGTATCAGTCTGCTCTTCCCTGGGTGTGTTACATTGACAGAGTGGGGTCAGTCCGCACTTCCCTGGTTGTGTTACATTGACAGAGGGGGGTCAGTCTGCTCTTCCCTTCGTGAGTTACATTGACAGAATGGGGTTATTCTGCTCTTCCCTTTGTGTGTTACATTGACAGAGTGAGGTCAGTCTGCACTTCGCTGGTTGTGTTACATTGACAGAGGGGGGTCAGTCTGCTCTTCCCTGCGTGAGTTACATTGACAGAGTGGGGTCAGACCGCTCTTCACTGGGTGTGTTACATTTACAGAGTGGGTTCACTCGGCTCTTCCCTGGTTGTCTTCTATTGATAGAGTGGGGTCAGTCTGCCCTTCTCTGGGTGTGTTACATTGACAGAGTGGGGTCAGCCTGCTCATCCCTGGACGTGCTACATTGACAGAGTGAGGTCAGTCTGCTCTTCACTGGGTGTGCTACATTGACTGAGTGGGGTCATTCTGCACTTCCCTGGTTGTGTTACACTGACAGAGTGGGGTCAGCCTGCTCATCCCTGGATGTGCTACATTGACAGAGTGAGGTCAGTCTGCTCTTCCCTGGGTGTGTTACACTGACAGAGTGGGGTCAGTCTGCCCTTCACTGGGTGTTTTACATTGACAGAGTGGGGTCAGTCTGCACTTCACTGGGTGTGTTACATTGAAAGCGTGGGGTCTGACTGCTCTTCCCTGGGTGTGTTACATTGACAGAGTGGGGTCATTCTGCTCTTCCCTGGATATGTTACATTGACAGAGTGAGGTCAGTCTGCACTTCCCTGGTTGTGTTATATTGACAGAGTGGGGTCAGTCTGCTCTTCCCTGAGTGTGTTACACTGACAGAATGTGGTCAGTCTGTCTTCCCTGGGTGAGTTACATTGACAGACTGGGGTCATTCTGCTCTTCCCTAGCTGTGGTACATTGACAGAGTGAGGTCAGTCTGCTCTTCACTGGGTGTGCTACTTTGACAGAGTGGGGTCAGTCTGCTCTTCGCTGGGTGTGTTACATTGACAGATTCGGGTCAGTCTGCACTTCCCTGGTTGTGTTACATTGACATAGTGAGGTCAGTCTGCTCTTCCCTGGGTGAGTTACTGTGACAGAGTGGGGTCAGTCTGCACTTCACTGGGTGTGTTACATTGACAAAATGGGGTCAGTCTGCTCATCCCTGGGTGAGTTACATTGACAGAGTGGGTTCTGACTGCTCTTTCCTGGGTGTGTTACATTGACAGAGTGAGGTCAGTCTGCACTTCCCTGGTTGTATTACATTGACAGAGTGGGATCAGTCTGCTCTTCCCTCGGTGTGTTACAGTGACAGAGAGGGGTCAGTCTGCTCTTCGTTCGGTGAGTAACATTGACAGAGTGGGGTCTGACTGCCATTCCCGGGTGTGTTACATTGACAGAGGGGGGTCAGTCTGCTCTTCACTGGGTGTGTTACATTTACAGAGTGGGGTCACTCGTCTCTTCCCTGGTTGTGTTATATTGATAGAGTGGGGTCAGTCTGCTCTTCTCTGGGTGTGTTACATTGACAGAGTGGGGTCAGCCTGCTCATCCCTGGGTGTGTTACATTGACAGAGTGGGGTCAGTCTGCTCATCCCTGGGTGTGTTACATTGACAGAATGGGGTCAGTCTGCTCTTCCCTGGGTGGGTGACATTGACAGAGTGGGATCAGTCTGCTCTTCCCTGGGTGTGTTTCATTGACAGAGTCGGGTCAGTCTGCTCTTCCTGGGTGTGTTACATTGACAGAATGTGGTCAGTCTGTCTTCCCTGGGTGAGTTACATTGACAGACTGGGGTCATTCTGCTCTTCCCTAGCTGTGGTACATTGACAGAGTGAGGTCAGTCTGCTCTTTACTGGGTGTGCTACTTTGACAGCTTGCGGTCAGTCTGCTCTTCCCTGGGTGTGTTACATTGACAGATTGAGGTCAGTCTGCACTTCCCTGGGTGTGTTACATTGACAGAGTGGGGTCAGTCTGCTCTTCTCTGGGTGGGTTACGTTGACAGAGTATGATCATTCTGCTCTTCCCTGAATGTGTTACAGTGACAGAGAGGGGTCAGTCTGCTCTGCCCTGGGTGTGTTACATTGACAGAGTGGGGTCAGTCCGCACTTCATTGGTTGTGTTACATGGACAAAATGGGGTCAGTCTGCTCTTCCCTCGGTGAGTAACATTGACAGAGTGGGGTCTGACTGCTCTTCCCGGGTGTGTTACATTGACAGAATAAGGTCAGTCTGCACTTCCCTGGTTGTGTTACATTGACAGAGGGGGGTCAGTCTGCTCTTCCTTGCGTGAGTTACATTGACAGAGTGGGGTCTGACCGCTCTTCACTGGGTGTGTTACATTTACAGAGTGGGGTCACTCGTCTCTTCCCTGGTTGTGTTATATTGATAGAGTGGGCTCAGTCTGCTCTTCTCTGGGTGTGTTACATTGACAGAGTGGGGTCAGCCTGCTCATCCCTGGGTGTGTTACATTGACAGAGTGGGGTCAGTCTGCTCATCCCTGGCTGTGTTACATTGACAGAATGGGGTCAGTCTGCTCTTCCCTGGGTGGGTGACATTGACAGAGTGGGATCAGTCTGCTCTTCACTCGGTGTGTTACATTGACAGAGTCGGGACAGTCTGCTCTTCCCTGGGTGTGTTACATTGACAGAATGTGTTCAGTCTGTCTTCCCTTGGTGAGTTACATTGACAGACTGGGGTCATTCTGCTCTTCCCTAGCTGTGGTACATTGACAGAGTGAGGTCAGTCTGCTCTTCACTGGGAGTGCTACTTTGACAGCTTGGGGTCAGTCTGCTCTTCCCTGGGTGTGTTACATTGACAGATTGAGGTCAGTCTGCACTTCCCTGGTTGTGTTACATTGACATAGTGGGGTCAGTCTGCTCTTACCTGGGTGAGTTACTTTGACAGAGTGGGGTCAGTCTGCTCTTCCCTGGGTGAGTTACATTGACAGAGTGGGGTCTGACTGCTCTTCCCTGGGTGTGTTACATTGACAGAGTGAGGTCAGTCTGCACTTCCCTGGTTGTGTTACATTGACAGAGTGGGATCAGTCTGCTCTTCCGTGGGTGTGTTACAGTGACAGAGAGGGGTCAGTCTGCTCTTCACTCGGTGTGTTACATTGACAGAGTGGGGTCAGTCTGCTCTTCTCTGGGTGGGTTACGTTGACAGAGTGGGGTCAGTCCGCACTTCCCTGGTTGTGTTACATTGACAGAGGGGTGTCAGTCTGCTCTTCCCTTCGTGAGTTACATTGACAGAATGGGGTTATTCTGCTCTTCCCTTGGTGTGTTACATTGACAGAGTGAGGTCAGTCTGCACTTCGCTGGTTGTGTTACATTGACAGAGGGGGGTCAGTCTGCTCTTCCCTGCGTGAGTTACATTGACAGAGTGGGGTCAGACCGCTCTTCACTGGGTGTGTTACATTTACAGAGTGGGTTCACTCGGCTCTTCCCTGGTTGTCTTCTATTGATAGAGTGGGGTCAGTCTGCCCTTCTCTGGGTGTGTTACATTGACAGAGTGGGGTCAGCCTGCTCATCCCTGGACGTGCTACATTGACAGAGTGAGGTCAGTCTGCTCTTCACTGGGTGTGCTACATTGACTGAGTGGGGTCATTCTGCACTTCCCTGGTTGTGTTACATTGACAGAGTGGGGTCAGTCTGCACTTCACTGGGTGTGTTACATTGACAGAGTGGGGTCAGCCTGCTCATCCCTGGATGTGCTACATTGACAGAGTGAGGTCAGTCTGCTCTTCCCTGGGTGTGTTACACTGACAGAGTGGGGTCAGTCTGCCCTTCACTGGGTGTTTTACATTGACAGAGTGGGGTCAGTCTGCACTTCACTGGGTGTGTTACATTGAAAGCGTGGGGTCTGACTGCTCTTCCCTGGGTGTGTTACATTGACAGAGTGGGGTCATTCTGCTCTTCCCTGGATATGTTACATTGACAGAGTGAGGTCAGTCTGCACTTCCCTGGTTGTGTTATATTGACAGAGTGGGGTCAGTCTGCTCTTCCCTGGGTGTGTTACACTGACAGAGTGGGGTCTATCTGCTCTTCCCTGGGTGTGTTTCATTGACAGAGTCGGGTCAGTCTGCTCTTCCCTGGGTGTGTTACATTGACAGAATGTGGTCAGTCAGTCTTCCCTGGGTGAGTTACATTGACAGACTGGGGTCATTCTGCTCTTCCCTAGCTGTGGTACATTGACATAGTGAGGTCAGTCTGCTCTTCACTGGGTGTGCTACTTTGACAGAGTGGGGTCAGTCTGCTCTTCGCTGGGTGTGTTACATTGACAGATTCGGGTCAGTCTGCACTTCCCTGGTTGTGTTACATTGACATAGTGAGGTCAGTCTGCTCTTCCCTGTGTATGTTAATTTGACAGAGTGAGGTCAGTCTGCACTTCCCTGGTTGTATTACATTGACAGAGTGGGATCAGTCTGCTCTTCCCTGCGTGAGTTACATTGACAGAGTGGGGTCTGACCGCTCTTCACTGGGTGTGTTACATTTACAGAGTGGGGTCACTCGTCTTTCCCTGGTTGTGTTATATTGATAGAGTGGGGTCAGTCTGCACTTCACTGGGTGTGTTACATTGACAAAATGGGGTCAGTCTGCTCATCCCTGGGTGAGTTACGTTGACAGAGTGGGTTCTGACTGCTCTTTCCTGGGTGTGTTACATTGACAGAGTGAGGTCAGTCTGCACTTCCCTGGTTGTATTACATTGACAGAGTGGGATCAGTCTGCTCTTCCCTCGGTGTGTTACAGTGACAGAGAGGGGTCAGTCTGCTCTTCACTCGGTGTGTTACATTGACAGAGTGGGGTCAGTCTGCTCTTCTCTGGGTGGTTTACGTTGACAGAGTGGGATCAGACTGCTCTTCCCTGGGTGTGTTACAGTGACAGAGAGGGGTCAGTCTGCTCTGCCCTGGGTGCGTTACATTGACAGAGTGGGGTCAGTCCGCACTTCATTGGTTGTGTTACGTGGACAAAATGGGGTCAGTCTGCTCTTCCCTCGGTGAGTAACATTGACAGATTGGGGTCTGACTGCCATTCCCGGGTGTGTTACATTGACAGAGTGAGGTCAGTCTGCACTTCCCTGGTTGTGTTACATTGACAGAGGTGGGTCAGTCTGCTCTTCCCTGCGTGAGTTACATTGACAGAGTGGGGTCTGACCGCTCTTCACTGGGTATGTTACATTTACAGAGTGGGGTCACTCGTCTCTTCCCTGGTTGTGTTATATTGATAGATTGGGGTCAGTCTGCTCTTCTCTGGGTGTGTTACATTGACAGAGTGGGGTCAGCCTGCTCATCCCTGGGTGTGTTACATTGACTGAGTGGGGTCAGTCTGCTCATCCCTGGGTGTGTTACATTGACAGAATGGGGTCAGTCTGCTCTTCCCTGGGTGGGTGACATTGACAGTGTGGGATCAGTCGGCTCTTCACTCGGTGTGTTACATTGACAGAGTGGGGTCAGTCTGCACTTCACTGGTTGTGTTACTTTGACAAAATGGGGTCAGTCTGCTCATCCCTGGGTGAGTTACATTGACAGACTGGGGTCATTCTGCTCTTCCCTAGCTGTGGTACATTGACAGAGTGACGTCAGTCTGCTCGTCACTGGGTGTGCTACTATGACAGCTTGGGGTCAGTCTGCTCTTCCCTGGGTGTGTTACATTGACAGATTGAGGTCAGTCTGCACTTCCCTGGGTGTGTTACATTGACAGAGTGGGGTCAGTCTGCTCTTCTCTGGGTGGGTTACGTTGACAGAGTATGATCATTCTGCTCTTCCCTGAGTGTGTTACAGTGACAGAGAGAGGTCAGTCTGCTCTGCCCTGGGTGTGTTACATTGACAGAGTGGGGTCAGTCCGCACTTCATTGGTTGTGTTACATGGACAAAATGGGGTCAGTCTGCTCTTCCCTCGGTGAGTAACATTGACAGAGTGGGGTCTGACTGCTCTTCCCGGGTGTGTTACATTGACAGAGTGAGGTCAGTCTGCACTTCGTTGGTTGTGTTACATTGACAGAGGGGGGTCAGTCTGCTCTTCCTTGCGTGAGTTACATTGACAGAGTGGGGTCAGACCGCTCTTCACTGGGTGTGTTACATTTACAGAGTGGGTTCACTCGGCTCTTCCCTGGTTGTCTTCTATTGATAGAGTGGGGTCAGTCTGCCCTTCTCTGGGTGTGTTACATTGACAGAGTGAGGTCAGTCTGCTCTTCACTGGGTGTGCTACATTGACTGAGTGGGGTCATTCTGCATTTCCCTGGTTGTGTTACATTGACAGAGTGGGGTCAGTCTGCACTTCACTGGGTGTGTTACATTGACAGAGTGGGGTCAGCCTGCTCATCTCTGGATGTGCTACATTGACAGAGTGAGGTCAGTCTGCTCTTCCCTGGGTGAGTTACACTGACAGAGTGGGGTCAGTCTGCCCTTCACTGGGTGTTTTACATTGACAGAGTGGGGTCAGTCTGCACTTCACTGGGTGTGTTACATTGAAAGCGTGGGGTCTGACTGCTCTTCCCTGGGTGTGTTACATTGACAGAGTGGGGTCATTCTGCTCTTCCCTGGATATGTTACATTGACAGAGTGAGGTCAGTCTGCACTTCCCTGGTTGTGTTATATTGACAGAGTGGGGTCAGTCTGCTCTTCCCTGAGTGTGTTACACTGACAGAGTGGGGTCTATCTGCTCTTCCCTGGGTGTGTTTCATTGACAGAGTCGCGTCAGTCTGCTCTTCCCTGGGTGTGTTACATTGACAGAATGTGGTCAGTCTGTCTTCCCTGGGTGAGTTACATTGACAGACTGGGGTCATTCTGCTCTTCCCTAGCTGTGGTACATTGACATAGTGAGGTCAGTCTGCTCTTCACTGGGTGTGCTACTTTGACAGAGTGGTGTCAGTCTGCTCTTCGCTGGGTGTGTTACATTGACAGATTCGGGTCAGTCTGCACTTCCCTGGTTGTGTTACATTGACATAGTGGGGTCAGTCTGCTCTTCCCTGTGTGTGTTACATTGACAGAGTGAGGTCAGTCTGCACTTCCCTGGTTGTATTACATTGACAGAGTGGGATCAGTCTGCTCTTCCGTGGGTGTGTTACAGTGACAGAGAGGGGTCAGTCTGCTCTTCACTCGGTGTGTTACATTGACAGAGTGGGGTCAGTCTGCTCTTCTCTGGGTGGGTTACGTTGACAGAGTGGGGTCAGTCCGCACTTCCCTGGTTGTGTTACATTGACAGAGGGGGGTCAGTCTGCTCTTCCCTTCGTGAGTTACATTGACAGAATGGGGTTATTCTGCTCTTCCCTTGGTGTGTTACATTGACAGAGTGAGGTCAGTCTGCACTTCGCTGGTTGTGTTACATTGACAGAGGGGGGTCAGTCTGCCCTTCTCTGGGTGTGTTACATTGACAGAGTGGGGTCAGCCTGCTCATCCCTGGACGTGCTACATTGACAGAGTGAGGTCAGTCTGCTCTTCACTGGGTGTGCTACATTGACTGAGTGGGGTCATTCTGCACTTCCCTGGTTGTGTTACATTGACAGAGTGGGGTCAGTCTGCACTTCACTGGGTGTGTTACATTGACAGAGTGGGGTCAGCCTGCTCATCCCTGGATGTGCTACATTGACAGAGTGAGGTCAGTCTGCTCTTCCCTGGGTGTGTTACACTGACAGAGTGGGGTCAGTCTGCCCTTCACTGGGTGTTTTACATTGACAGAGTGGGGTCAGTCTGCACTTCACTGGGTGTGTTACATTGAAAGCGTGGGGTCTGACTGCTCTTCCCTGGGTGTGTTACATTGACAGAGTGGGGTCATTCTGCTCTTCCCTGGATATGTTACATTGACAGAGTGAGGTCAGTCTGCACTTCCCTGGTTGTGTTATATTGACAGAGTGGGGTCAGTCTGCTCTTCCCTGAGTGTGTTACACTGACAGAGTGGGGTCTATCTGCTCTTCCCTGGGTGTGTTTCATTGACAGAGTCGCGTCAGTCTGCTCTTCCCTGGGTGTGTTACATTGACAGAATGTGGTCAGTCTGTCTTCCCTGGGTGAGTTACATTGACAGACTGGGGTCATTCTGCTCTTCCCTAGCTGTGGTACATTGACATAGTGAGGTCAGTCTGCTCTTCACTGGGTGTGCTACTTTGACAGAGTGGGGTCAGTCTGCTCTTCGCTGGGTGTGTTACATTGACAGATTCGGGTCAGTCTGCACTTCCCTGGTTGTGTTACATTGACATAGTGAGGTCAGTCTGCTCTTCCCTGTGTGTGTTACATTGACAGAGTGAGGTCAGTCTGCACATCCCTGGTTGTATTACATTGATAAAGTGGGATCAGTCTGCAATTCCCTGCGTGAGTTACATTGACAGAGTGGGGTCTGACCGCTCTTCACTGGGTGTGTTACATTTACAGAGTCGGGTCACTCGTCTCTTCCCTGGTTGTGTTATATTGATAGAGTGGGGTCAGTCTGCACTTCACTGGGTGTGTTACATTGACAAAATGGGGTCAGTCTGCTCATCCCTGGGTGAGTTACATTGACAGAGTGGGTTCTGACTGCTCTTTCCTGGGTGTGTTACATTGACAGAGTGAGGTCAGTCTGCACTTCCCTGGTTGTATTACATTGACAGAGTGGGATCAGTCTGCTCTTCCCTCGGTGTGTTACAGTGACAGAGAGGGGTCAGTCTGCTCTTCACTCGGTGTGTTACATTGACAGAGTGGGGTCAGTCTGCTCTTCTCTGGGTGGTTTACGTTGACAGAGTGGGATCAGACTGCTCTTCCCTGGGTGTGTTACAGTGACAGAGAGGGGTCAGTCTGCTCTGACCTGGGTGTGTTACATTGACAGAGTGGGGTCAGTCCGCACTTCATTGGTTGTGTTACATGGACAAAATGGGGTCAGTCTGCTCTTCCCTCGGTGAGTAACATTGACAGAGTGGGGTCTGACTGCTCTTCCCGGGTGTGTTACATTGACAGAGTGAGGTCAGTCTGCACTTCGTTGGTTGTGTTACATTGACAGAGGGGGGTCAGTCTGCTCTTCCTTGCGTGAGTTACATTGACAGAGTGGGGTCTGACCGCTCTTCACTGGGTGTGTTACATTTACAGAGTGGGGTCACTCGTCTCTTCCCTGGTTGTGTTATATTGATAGAGTGGGGTCAGCCTGCTCATCCCTGGGTGTGTTACATTGACAGAGTGGGGTCAGTCTGCTCATCCCTGGCTGTGTTACATTGACAGAATGGGGTCAGTCTGCTCTTCCCTGGGTGGGTGACATTGACAGAGTGGGATCAGTCTGCTCTTCACTCGGTGTGTTACATTGACAGAGTCGGGACAGTCTGCTCTTCCCTGGGTGTGTTACATTGACAGAATGTGGTCAGTCTGTCTTCCCTGGGTGAGTTACATTGACAGACTGGGGTCATTCTGCTCTTCCCTAGCTGTGGTACATTGACAGAGTGAGGTCAGACTGCTCTTCACTGGGTGTGCTACTTTGACAGCTTGGGGTCAGTCTGCTCTTCCCTGGGTGTGTTACATTGACAGATTGAGGTCAGTCTGCACTTCCCTGGTTGAGTTACATTGACATAGTGGGGTCAGTCTGCTCTTCTCTGGGTGAGTTATTTTGACAGAGTGGGGTCAGTCTGCACTTCACTGGGTGTGTTACATTGACAGAGTGGGGTCAGTCTGCACTTCACTGGTTGTATTACATTTACAAGATGGGGTCAGTGTGCTCTTCCCTGTGTGAGTTACATTGACAGAGTGGGGTCTGACTTCTCTTCCCTGGGTGTGTTACATTGACAGAGTGAGGTCAGTCTGCACTTCCCTGGTTGTGTTACATTGACAGAGTGGGATCAGTCTGCTCTTCCGTGGGTGTGTTACAGTGACAGAGAGGGGTCAGTCTGCTCTTCACTCGATGTGTTACATTGACAGAGTGGGGTCAGTCTGCTCTTCTCTGGGTGGGTTACGTTGACAGAGTGGGATCAGTCTGCTCTTCCCTGGGTGTGTTACAGTGACAGAGAGGGGTCAGTCGGCTCTGCCCTGGATATGTTACATTCACAGAGTCGGGTCAGTCTGCTCTTCCCTGGGTGTGTTACATTGACAGAATGTGGTCAGTCTGTCTTCCCTGGGTGAGTCACATTGACAGACTGGGGTCATTCTGCTCTTCCCTAGCTGTGGTACATTGACAGAGCGAGGTCAGTCTGCTCTTCACTGGGTGTGCTAATTTGACATAGTGGGGTCAGTCTGCTCTTCCCTGGGTGAGTTACTGTGACAGAGTGGGGTCAGTCTGCACTTTACTGGGTGTGTTACATTGACAGAGTGGGGTCAGTCTGCTCTTCCCTTGTTGTGTTACATTGACAGAGTGGGATCAGTCTGCTCTTCCGTGGGTGTGTTACAGTGACAGAGTGGGGTCTGACTGCTCTTCCCTGGGTGTGTTACATTGACAGAGTTGGATCAGTCTGCTCTTCACTCGGTGGGTTACATTGACAGAATGGGGTCAGTCTGCTCTTCCCTTGGTGGGTGACATTGACAGAGTGGGATCATTCTGCTCTTCACTCGGTGTGTAACATTGACAGAGTGGGGTCAGTCTGCTCTTCTCTGGGTGGGTTACGTTGACAGAGTGGGGTCAGTCTGCTCTTCCCTGGGTGTGTTACAGTGTCAGAGAGGGGTCAGTCTACTCTGCCCTGGGTGAGTTACATTGACAGAGTGGGGTCAGTGTGCTCTTCACTGGGTGTGTTGCATTAACAGAGTGGGGTCAGTCTCCTCTTCCCTGGGTGTGTTACATTTACAGTGTGGGGTCAGTCTGCTAATCCCTGGGTGTGTTACATTGACAGAGTGATGTCAGTCTGCACTTCCCTCGTTGTGTTACTTTGACAGAGTGGGGTCAGTCTGCTCTTCCCTGGGTGAGTTACATTGACAGAGTGGGGTCAGTCTGCTCTTCACTCGGTGTGTTGCATTAACAGAGTGGGGTCAGTCTGCTCTTCCCTGGGTGTGTTACATTGACAGGGTGAGGTCAGTCTGCAGTAACTCTGGTTGTGTTACATTAACAGAGTGGGGTCAGTCTGCTCTTCCCTGGGTGATTTACATTTACAGAGTCGGGTCTGACTGCTCTTCCCTGGGTGGGTGACATTGACAGAGTGGCGTCAGTCTGCTCTTGCCTGTGTATGTTTGTTTGACAGAGCGGGGTCAGTCTGCGCTTGCCTGTGTGAGTAATTTTCCAGAGTGAGGTCAGTCTTCTCTTCCTTCGGTGTGTTACATTGACAGAGTGAGGTCAGTCTGTTCTACCCTGGGTGCGTAACATTGACAGAGTGGGGTAAGTCTGCTCTTGCATGGGTGTGTTACATTGACTGAGTGGGGTCAGTCTACTCTTGCATGGGTGTGTTACATTGACAGAGTGAGGTCAGTCTGATCTACCCTGGGTGTGTAACATTGACAGAGTGGGGTAAGTCTACTCTTGCATGGCTGTGTTACATCGACAGTGTGGGGCCTATGTGCTCTTCCCTGGGTGTGTTACATTGACCGAGTGGGGACTGTCTGCTCTTCCCTGGCATGGTACATTGACAGAGTGAGGTCAGTCTGCTCTTCACTGGGTGTGCTACATTGACAGAGTGGGGTCAGTCTGCACTTCACTGGGTGTGTTACATCGACAGAGTGGGGTCAGTCTGCTCTTCCCTGGGTGTTTTACATTGACAGAGTGAGGTCAGTCTGCACTTCCCTTGTTGTGTTACGTTGACAGAGTGGGGTCAGTCTGCACTTCCCTCGGTGAGTTACATTGACAGAGTGGGGTCTGACTGCTCTTCCCTGGGTATGTTACGTTGACAGAGTGGGGTCACTCGGCTCTTCCCTGGTTGTGTTATATTGACAGAGTGGGGTCAGTCTGCTCTTCTCTGGGTGTGTTACATTGACAGAATGGGGTAAGTCTGCTCTTCTCTCGGTGGGTGACATTGACAGAGTGGGATCAGTCTGTTCTTCATTCGGAGTGTTACATTGACAGAGTGGGGTCAGTCTGCTCTTCTCTGTGTGGGTTACATTGACAGAGTGGGGTCAGTCTGCTCTTCTCTGTATGTGTTACATTGAGAGAGTGATGTCAGTCTGCACTTCCCTGGTTGTTTTACATTGACAGAGTGGGGTCAGTCTGCTCTTCCCTGGGTGATTTACATTGACAGAGTGGGGTCAGTCTGCTCTTCACTGGGTGTGTTGCATTAACAGAGTGGTGTCAGTCTGCTCTTCCCTGGATGTGTTACATTGACAGAGTGAGGTCAGTCTGCACTAACTCTGGTTGTGTTACATTGATAGAGTGGGGTCAGTCAGCTCTTCCCTGGGTGAGTTTCATTGACAGAGTGGGGTCAGTCTGGTCTTGCCTGGGTGTGTTACATTGTCAGAGTGGGGTCAGTCTGCTCTTCCCTGGGTGAGTTTCATTGACAGAATGGGGTCAGTCTGCTCTTCCCTGGGTGAGTTACTTTAACAGAGTGGGGTCAGTCTGCACTTCACTGGGTGTGTTACATTGACAGAGTGGGGTCAGTCTGCACTTACCTGGTTGTGTTACATTGACAGAGTGGGGTCTGACTGCTCTTCCTTGGGTGTGTTACGTTGCCAGAGTGGAGTCACTCGGCTCTTCCCTGGTTGTGTTATATTGACAGAGTGGGGTCAGTCTGCTCTTCCCTGGGTGTGTTACATTTACAGTGTGGCGTCAGTCTGCTCTTCTCTGGGTGTGTTACATTGACAGCGTAGGGACAGTCTGCTGTTCCCTGGGTGTGTTACATTGACAGAGTGAGGTCAGTCTGCACTTCTCTTGTTGTGTTACGTTGACAGAGTGGGTCAGTCTGCTCTTCCCTGGGTGAGTTACATTGACAGGGTGGGGTCTGACTGCTCTTCTCTGGGTGTGTTACGTTGTCAGAGTGGGGTCACTCGGCTCTTCCCTGGTTGTGTTATATTGACAGAGTGGGGTCAGCCTGCTCTTCCCTGGGTGTGTTACATTTACAGTGTGGCGACAGTCTGCTCTACTCTGGGTGTGTTAAATTGACAGAGTGGGGTCAGTCTGCTCTTCCCTGGGTGTGTTACATTGACAGAATGGGGTCAGTCTGCTCTTCTCTGGGTGGGTGACATTGACAGAGTGGGATCAGTCTGTTCTTCACTCGGAGTGTTACATTGACAGAGTGAGGTCAGTCTGCTCTTCTCTGGGTGGGTAACATTGACAGAGTGGCGTCAGTCTGCTCTTCTCTGTGTGTGTTACATTGACAGTGTGGGGTCAGTCCGCTCTTCCCTGGGTCTGTTACATTGAGAGAGTGATGTCAGTCTGCACTTCCCTGGTTGTGTTACGTTGACAGAGTGGGGTCAGTCTGCTCTTCCCTGGGTGTGTTAGATTGACAGAGTGAGGTCAGTCTGCACTTCCCTTGTGGTGTTACATTAACAGAGTGGGGTCAGCCTGCTCTTCCCTGGGTGTGTTACATTGACAGAGTGAGGTCTGTCTGCACTAACTCTGGTTGTGTTACATTGACAGAGTGGTGTCAGTCTGCTCTTCCCTGGATGAGTTTCATTGACAGAGTGGGGTCAGTCTGCTCTTGCCTGTGTGTGTGACATTGACAGAGTGGGGTCAGTCTGCTCTTCCCTGTGTCTGTTACACTGACAGAGTGTGGTCAGACTGCTCTTCCCTGCGTGAGTTACCTTGACAGAGTTGGGTCAGTCTGCTCAACCCTGTGGCTGTTACACTGACAGAGTGGTGTCAGTCAGCTCTTCACTGGGTGTGTTGCATTAACAGAGTGGTGTCAGTCTGCTCTTCCCTGGATGTGTTACATTGACAGAGTGAGGTCAGTCTGCACTTCCCTTGTGGTGTTACATTAACAGAGTGGGGTCAGCCTGCTCTTCCCTGGGTGTGTTACATTGACAGAGTGAGGTCTGTCTGCACTAACTCTGGTTGTGTTACATTGACAGAGTGGTGTCAGTCTGCTCTTCCCTGGATGAGTTTCATTGACAGAGTGGGGTCAGTCTGCTCTTGCCTGTGTGTGTGACATTGACAGAGTGGGGTCAGTCTGCTCTTCCCTGTGTCTGTTACACTGACAGAGTGTGGTCAGACTGCTCTTCCCTGCGTGAGTTACCTTGACAGAGTTGGGTCAGTCTGCTCAACCCTGTGGCTGTTACACTGACAGAGTGGGGTCAGTCTGCTCTTTCCTTGGTGTGTTACAATGACAGAGTGAGGTCAGCCTGCACTTCCCTGGTTGAGTTACATTGACAGAGTGGGATCAGTCTGCTCTTCCCTGGGTGGGTGACATTGACAGAGGGGAGTCTGTCTGCTCTTGCCTGTGTATGTTTGTTTGACAGAGCGGGGTCAGTCTGCGATTGCCTGTGTGAGTAATTTTGCAGAGTGAGGTCAGTCTTCTCTTCCTTCGGTATGTTACATTGACAGAGTGGGGTCAGTCTACTCTTGCCTATTTGAGTTACATTGATAGAATGGGGTCAGTCTGCTCTTCCCTGTGTGTGTTACATTGACAGAGTGGGGTCCGTCTGCTCTTCCCTGGGTGTGTTACATTGACAGAGTGAGGTCAGTCTGCTCTTCGCTGCGTGTGTTTCATTGACAGAGTGGGGCCAGTCTGCTCTTCCCTGTGTGTGTTACATTGACAGAGTGGGGTCAGTCTGCTCTTCCCTGTGTCTGTTACTCTGACAGTGTGGGGTCAGTCTGCTCTTCCCTGCATGTGTTACATTGACAGAGTGGGGTCAGTCAGCTCTTCCCATGGTGTTTTACACTGAGAGAGTGGGGTCAGTCTCCTCTTCCCTGGGTGGGTTAAATTGACAGAGTGGGGTCAGTCTGCACTTCCTTGGGTGGGTTCCATTCACATAGTGGTGTCAGTCTGTTCTTCCCTGGGTGTGTTACATTGACAGAGTGGGATCAGTCTGCTCTTCCCTGCGTGTGTTACATTGACAGAGTGGGGTCAATCTGCTCTTCCCTGCGTGGGATACATAGGCAGAGTGGGTTCTGGCTGCTGTTCCTTGTGTGTGTAACATTGACAGAGTGGCGTCAGTCTGCTCTTCCCTGGGTGTGTAACATTGATAGAGTGGGGTCAGTCTGCTGTTCTCTGGTATTGTTACATTGACAGAATGGGGTCAGTCTGCTCTTCCTTGGGTTTGTTACTTTGACCGAGTGGAATCAGTCTACTCTTCCCAGGGGGTGTTACATTGACAGAGTGGGGTCATTCTGCTCTTCCCTGGGTGTGTAACATTGACAGATTGGGTCAGTCTGCTCTTCCCTGGGTGGGTTACATTGACAGACTGAGGTCAGTCTGCTCTTCCCTAGGTGGGTTAAATTGACAGAGTGAGGTCAGTCTGCTCTCCCCGGGTGTGTTACATTGACAGATTAGGGTCAGTCTGCTCTTCCCTGGGTGGGTTACATTGACAGATTGGGGTCAGTCTGCTCTTCCCTGGGTGTGTTACATTGACAGCGTGGGATCTGTCTGCTCTTCTCTGGGTGAGTTACATTGACAGGTTTGAGACAGTCTGCGCTTGGCTGTGAGAGTTACATTGACAGAGTGGGGTCAGTTTGCTCTTCCCTGGGTGTGTTACACTGACAGAGTGGGGTCAGTCTGCTCTTTCCTGGGTGGGTTACATTGACATAGTGGGGTCAGTCTGCTCTTCCCTGGGCATTTACATTCACAGAGTTAGGTCAGGCTTCTGTTCCCTGGGTGTGTTACATTGACAAGTGGGTTCAGTCTGCTCTTCCCTGGGTGTGTTACATTGAGAGAATGGGGTCGGTCTGCTCTTCCCTGCGTGTGTTTCATTGACAGAGTGGGATCAGCCTGCTCTTCCTTGGTTGTGTTACATTGACAGAGTGGGGTCCGTCTGCTCTTTCCAGGGTGTACTACAATGACATATTGGGGTCAGTCTAATCTTCACAGGTTGTGCTCATTGACAGAGTGGGGTCAGTAGGCTCTTCCCTGGGTGTGTTATATTGACAGAGTGAGGTCAGTCTGCTCTTCCCTGGTTCTGATACATTGACAGAGTGGGGTCCGTCTGCTCTTTCCAGGGTGTACTACAATGACATATTGGGGTCAGTCTAATCTTCACAGGTTGTGCTCATTGACAGAGTGGGGTCAGTAGGCTCTTCCCTGGGTGTGTTATATTGACAGAGTGAGGTCAGTCTGCTCTTCCCTGGTTCTGATACATTGACAGAGTGGGGTCCGTCTGCTCTTTCCAGGGTGTACTACAATGACATATTGGGGTCAGTCTAATCTTCACAGGTTGTGCTCATTGACAGAGTGGGGTCAGTAGGCTCTTCCCTGGGTGTGTTATATTGACAGAGTGGGGTCAGTCTGCTCTTCCCTGCGTGTGTTTCATTGACAGTGTGGGATCAGCCTGCTCTTCCTTGGTTGTGTTACATTGACAGAGTGGGGTCAGTCTGCTTTCCCTGGTTGGGTTTCATTGACAGAGTGGGGTCAGTCTGCTCTTCCCTGGGTTTATTATATTGACCGAGTGGGGTCAGTCTGCTCATCCCTGGGTGCGTTAAATTGACAGAGTGGGTTCAGTCTACTCTTCCCGGGTTGGTTACATTGACAGAGTGGGGTCAGTCTGCTCGTCCCTGGGTGGGTTACATTGACAGAGTTAGGTCAGTCTGCTCTTCCCTGGGCGTGTTACATTGACAAGTGGGTTCAGTCTGCTCTTCCCTGGGTGTGTTACATTGAGAGAATGGGGTCAGTCTGCTCTTCGATGGGTGTGTAACATTGATAGAGTGGGGTCAGTCTGCTCTTCCCTGGGTGGGTTACATTGACAGAGTGGGGTCAGTCTGCTCTTCCCTGGGTGGGTTACATTGACACAGTGGGTTTAGTCATCTCTTCCCTGGGTGTGTTACATTGACAGAGTGGGATCAGTCTGCTCTTCCCTGCGTGTGTTACATTGACAGAGTGGGGTCAATCTGCTCCTCCCTGCGTGGGATACATTGACAGAGTGGGTTCTGTCTGCTCTTCCTTGGGTGTGTAACATTGATAGAGTGGGGTCAGTCTGCTGTTCTCTGGGATTGTTACATTGACAGAATGGGGTCAGTTTGCTCTTCCCTGGGTTTGTTACTTTGACCGAGTGGGGTCAGTCTGCTCTTCCCAGGGGCTGTTACATTGACAGAGTGGGGTCATTCTGCTCTTCCCTGGGTGTGTAACATTGACAGATTGGGTCAGTCTGCTCTTCCCTGGGTGGGTTACATTGACAGACTGAGGTCAGTCTGCTCTTCCCTAGGTGGGTTAAATTGACAGAGTGAGGTCAGTCTGCTCTCCCCTGGGTGTGTTACATTGACAGATTAGGGTCAGTCTGCTCTTCCCTGGGTGGGTTACATTGACAGATTGGGGTCAGTCTGCTCTTCCCTGGGTGTGTTACACTGACAGGGTGGGGTCAGTCTGATCTACCCTGGGTGTGTTACACTGACAGAGTGGGGTCAGTCTGCTCTTTCCTGGGTGGGTTACATTGACAAGTGGGTTCAGTCTGCTCTTCCCTGGGTGTGTTACATTGAGAGAATGGGGTCAGTCTGCTCTTCCCTGGGTGTGTTACATTGACAGAGTGGGGTCAGTCTGCTCTTCCCTGGGTGTGTTATATTGACAGAGTGGACTCAGTGTTATCTTCCATGGGTGGGTTACATTGACAGAGTGGGGTCCGTCTGCTCTTCCCTGGGTGTGTTATTTTGACAGAGTGAGGTCTGTCTGCACTTCCCAGGGTGTACTACAATGACATAGAGGGGTCAGTCTAATCTTCCCAGGTGGTGCTCATTGACAGAGTGGGGTCAGTCGGCTCTTCCCTGGGTGTGTTATATTGACAGAGTGAGGTCAGTCTGCTCTTCCCTGGTTCTGATACATTGACAGAGTGGGGTCAGTCTGCTCTTCCCTGGGTGTGTTACATTGACAGAGTGGATTCAGTCGGCTCTTCCCTCGGTGTGTTATATTGACAGACTGAGGTCAGTCTGCTCTTCCCTGGGTGTGTTACATTGACAGAGTGGGATCAGTCTGCTCTTCCTTGGGTGGGTTACATAGACAGAGTGGTGTCCTTCTGCTCATCCCTGGGTGTGTTACATTGACAGAGTGGGGCAAGTCTGCTGTTTTCTGGTTGTGTTACATTGACAGAGTTGGGTCAGTCTGCTCTTACCTGGGTGGGTTACATTGAGAGTGAGGTCAGTCTACTCTTCCCTGGGTGTGTTACATTGACAGAGTGGGGTCAGTCTGCTCTTCTCTGGGTGGGTTACGTTGACAGAGTGGGATCAGTCTGCTCTTCCCTGGGTGTGTTACAGTGACAGAGAGGGGTCAGTCGGCTCTGCCCTGGATATGTTACATTCACAGAGTCGGGTCAGTCTGCTCTTCCCTGGGTGTGTTACATTGACAGAATGTGGTCAGTCTGTCTTCCCTGGGTGAGTCACATTGACAGACTGGGGTCATTCTGCTCTTCCCTAGCTGTGGTACATTGACAGAGCGAGGTCAGTCTGCTCTTCACTGGGTGTGCTAATTTGACATAGTGGGGTCAGTCTGCTCTTCCCTGGGTGAGTTACTGTGACAGAGTGGGGTCAGTCTGCACTTTACTGGGTGTGTTACATTGACAGAGTGGGGTCAGTCTGCTCTTCCCTTGTTGTGTTACATTGACAGAGTGGGATCAGTCTGCTCTTCCGTGGGTGTGTTACAGTGACAGAGTGGGGTCTGACTGCTCTTCCCTGGGTGTGTTACATTGACAGAGTTGGATCAGTCTGCTCTTCACTCGGTGTGTTACATTGACAGAATGGGGTCAGTCTGCTCTTCCCTTGGTGGGTGACATTGACAGAGTGGGCTCATTCTGCTCTTCACTCGGTGTGTAACATTGACAGAGTGGGGTCAGTCTGCTCTTCTCTGGGTGGGTTACGTTGACAGAGTGGGATCAGTCTGCTCTTCCCTGGGTGTGTTACAGTGTCAGAGAGGGGTCAGTCTACTCTGCCCTGGGTGAGTTACATTGACAGAGTGGGGTCAGTGTGCTCTTCACTGGGTGTGTTGCATTAACAGAGTGGGGTCAGTCTCCTCTTCCCTGGGTGTGTTACATTTACAGTGTGGGGTCAGTCTGCTAATCCCTGGGTGTGTTACATTGACAGAGTGATGTCAGTCTGCACTTCCCTCGTTGTGTTACTTTGACAGAGTGGGGTCAGTCTGCTCTTCCCTGGGTGAGTTACATTGACAGAGTGGGGTCAGTCTGCTCTTCACTCGGTGTGTTGCATTAACAGAGTGGGGTCAGTCTGCTCTTCCCTGGGTGTGTTACATTGACAGGGTGAGGTCAGTCTGCAGTAACTCTGGTTGTGTTACATTAACAGAGTGGGGTCAGTCTGCTCTTCCCTGGGTGATTTACATTTACAGAGTCGGGTCTGACTGCTCTTCCCTGGGTGGGTGACATTGACAGAGTGGCGTCAGTCTGCTCTTGCCTGTGTATGTTTGTTTGACAGAGCGGGGTCAGTCTGCGCTTGCCTGTGTGAGTAATTTTCCAGAGTGAGGTCAGTCTTCTCTTCCTTCGGTGTGTTACATTGACAGAGTGAGGTCAGTCTGTTCTACCCTGGGTGCGTAACATTGACAGAGTGGGGTAAGTCTGCTCTTGCATGGGTGTGTTACATTGACTGAGTGGGGTCAGTCTACTCTTGCATTGGTGTGTTACATTGACAGAGTGAGGTCAGTCTGATCTACCCTGGGTGTGTAACATTGACAGAGTGGGGTAAGTCTACTCTTGCATGGCTGTGTTACATCGACAGAGTGGGGCCTATGTGCTCTTCCCTGGGTGTGTTACATTGACCGAGTGGGGACTGTCTGCTCTTCCCTGGCATGGTACATTGACAGAGTGAGGTCAGTCTGCTCTTCACTGGGTGTGCTACATTGACAGAGTGGGGTCAGTCTGCACTTCACTGGGTGTGTTACATCGACAGAGTGGGGTCAGTCTGCTCTTCCCTGGGTGTTTTACATTGACAGAGTGAGGTCAGTCTGCACTTCCCTTGTTGTGTTACGTTGACAGAGTGGGGTCAGTCTGCACTTCCATCGGTGAGTTACATTGACAGAGTGGGGTCTGACTGCTCTTCCCTGGGTATGTTACGTTGACAGAGTGGGGTCACTCGGCTCTTCCCTGGTTGTGTTATATTGACAGAGTGGGGTCAGTCTGCTCTTCTCTGGGTGTGTTACATTGACAGAATGGGGTAAGTCTGCTCTTCTCTCGGTGGGTGACATTGACAGAGTGGGATCAGTCTGTTCTTCACTCGGAGTGTTACATTGAAAGAGTGGGGTCAGTCTGCTCTTCTCTGTGTGGGTTACATTGACAGAGTGGGGTCAGTCTGCTCTTCTCTGTATGTGTTACATTGAGAGAGTGATGTCAGTCTGCACTTCCCTGGTTGTTTTACATTGACAGAGTGGGGTCAGTCTGCTCTTCCCTGGGTGATTTACATTGACAGAGTGGGGTCAGTCTGCTCTTCACTGGGTGTGTTGCATTAACAGAGTGGTGTCAGTCTGCTCTTCCCTGGATGTGTTACATTGACAGAGTGAGGTCAGTCTGCACTAACTCTGGTTGTGTTACATTGATAGAGTGGGGTCTGACTGCTCTTCCTTGGGTGTGTTACGTTGCCAGAGTGGAGTCACTCGGCTCTTCCCTGGTTGTGTTATATTGACAGAGTGGGGTCAGTCTGCTCTTCCCTGGGTGTGTTACATTTACAGTGTGGCGTCAGTCTGCTCTTCTCTGGGTGTGTTACATTGACAGCGTAGGGACAGTCTGCTGTTCCCTGGGTGTGTTACATTGACAGAGTGAGGTCAGTCTGCACTTCTCTTGTTGTGTTACGTTGACAGAGTGGGTCAGTCTGCTCTTCCCTGGGTGAGTTACATTGACAGGGTGGGGTCTGACTGCTCTTCTCTGGGTGTGTTACGTTGTCAGAGTGGGGTCACTCGGCTCTTCCCTGGTTGTGTTATATTGACAGAGTGGGGTCAGTCTGCTCTTCCCTGGGTGTGTTACATTTACAGTGTGGCGACAGTCTGCTCTACTCTGGGTGTGTTAAATTGACAGAGTGGGGTCAGTCTGCTCTTCCCTGGGTGTGTTACATTGACAGAATGGGGTCAGTCTGCTCTTCTCTGGGTGGGTGACATTGACAGAGTGGGATCAGTCTGTTCTTCACTCGGAGTGTTACATTGACAGAGTGAGGTCAGTCTGCTCTTCTCTGGGTGGGTAACATTGACAGAGTGGCGTCAGTCTGCTCTTCTCTGTGTGTGTTACATTGACAGTGTGGGGTCAGTCCGCTCTTCCCTGGGTCTGTTACATTGAGAGAGTGATGTCAGTCTGCACTTCCCTGGTTGTGTTACGTTGACAGAGTGGGGTCAGTCTGCTCTTCCCTGGGTGTGTTAGATTGACAGAGTGAGGTCAGTCTGCACTTCCCTTGTGGTGTTACATTAACAGAGTGGGGTCAGCCTGCTCTTCCCTGGGTGTGTTACATTGACAGAGTGAGGTCTGTCTGCACTAACTCTGGTTGTGTTACATTGACAGAGTGGTGTCAGTCTGCTCTTCCCTGGATGAGTTTCATTGACAGAGTGGGGTCAGTCTGCTCTTGCCTGTGTGTGTGACATTGACAGAGTGGGGTCAGTCTGCTCTTCCCTGTGTCTGTTACACTGACAGAGTGTGGTCAGACTGCTCTTCCCTGCGTGAGTTACCTTGACAGAGTTGGGTCAGTCTGCTCAACCCTGTGGCTGTTACACTGACAGAGTGGTGTCAGTCAGCTCTTCACTGGGTGTGTTGCATTAACAGAGTGGTGTCAGTCTGCTCTTCCCTGGATGTGTTACATTGACAGAGTGAGGTCAGTCTGCACTTCCCTTGTGGTGTTACATTAACAGAGTGGGGTCAGCCTGCTCTTCCCTGGGTGTGTTACATTGACAGAGTGAGGTCTGTCTGCACTAACTCTGGTTGTGTTACATTGACAGAGTGGTGTCAGTCTGCTCTTCCCTGGATGAGTTTCATTGACAGAGTGGGGTCAGTCTGCTCTTGCCTGTGTGTGTGACATTGACAGAGTGGGGTCAGTCTGCTCTTCCCTGTGTCTGTTACACTGACAGAGTGTGGTCAGACTGCTCTTCCCTGCGTGAGTTACCTTGACAGAGTTGGGTCAGTCTGCTCAACCCTGTGGCTGTTACACTGACAGAGTGGTGTCAGTCTGCTCTTTCCTTGGTGTGTTACAATGACAGAGTGAGGTCAGCCTGCACTTCCCTGGTTGAGTTACATTGACAGAGTGGGATCAGTCTGCTCTTCCCTGGGTGGGTGACATTGACAGAGGGGAGTCTGTCTGCTCTTGCCTGTGTATGTTTGTTTGACAGAGCGGGGTCAGTCTGCGATTGCCTGTGTGAGTAATTTTGCAGAGTGAGGTCAGTCTTCTCTTCCTTCGGTATGTTACATTGACAGAGTGGGGTCAGTCTACTCTTGCCTATTTGAGTTACATTGATAGAATGGGGTCAGTCTGCTCTTCCCTGTGTGTGTTACATTGACAGAGTGGGGTCCGTCTGCTCTTCCCTGGGTGTGTTACATTGACAGAGTGAGGTCAGTCTGCTCTTCGCTGCGTGTGTTTCATTGACAGAGTGGGGCCAGTCTGCTCTTCCCTGTGTGTGTTACATTGACAGAGTGGGGTCAGTCTGCTCTTCCCTGTGTCTGTTACTCTGACAGTGTGGGGTCAGTCTGCTCTTCCCTGCATGTGTTACATTGACAGAGTGGGGTCAGTCAGCTCTTCCCATGGTGTTTTACACTGAGAGAGTGGGGTCAGTCTCCTCTTCCCTGGGTGGGTTAAATTGACAGAGTGGGGTCAGTCTGCACTTCCTTGGGTGGGTTCCATTCACATAGTGGTGTCAGTCTGTTCTTCCCTGGGTGTGTTACATTGACAGAGTGGGATCAGTCTGCTCTTCCCTGCGTGTGTTACATTGACAGAGTGGGGTCAATCTGCTCTTCCCTGCGTGGGATACATAGGCAGAGTGGGTTCTGGCTGCTCTTCCTTGTGTGTGTAACATTGACAGAGTGGGGTCAGTCTGCTCTTCCCTGGGTGATTTACATTGACAGAGTGGGGTCAGTCTGCTCTTCACTGGGTGTGTTGCATTAACAGAGTGGTGTCAATCTGCTCTTCCCTGGATGTGTTACATTGACAGAGTGAGGTCAGCCTGCACTAACTCTGGTTGTGTTACATTGATAGAGTGGGGTCAGTCAGCTCTTCCCTGGGTGAGTTTCATTGACAGAGTGGGGTCAGTCTGGTCTTGCCTGGGTGTGTTACATTGTCAGAGTGGGGTCAGTCTGCTCTTCCCTGGGTGAGTTTCATTGACAGAATGGGGTCAGTCTGCTCTTCCCTGGGTGAGTTACTTTAACAGAGTGGGGTCAGTCTGCACTTCACTGGGTGTGTTACATTGACAGAGTGGGGTCAGTCTGCACTTACCTGGTTGTGTTACATTGACAGAGTGGGGTCTGACTGCTCTTCCTTGGGTGTGTTACGTTGCCAGAGTGGAGTCACTCGGCTCTTCCCTGGTTGTGTTATATTGACAGAGTGGGGTCAGTCTGCTCTTCCCTGGGTGTGTTACATTTACAGTGTGGCGTCAGTCTGCTCTTCTCTGGGTGTGTTACATTGACAGCGTAGGGACAGTCTGCTGTTCCCTGGGTGTGTTACATTGACAGAGTGAGGTCAGTCTGCACTTCTCTTGTTGTGTTACGTTGACAGAGTGGGTCAGTCTGCTCTTCCCTGGGTGAGTTACATTGACAGGGTGGGGTCTGACTGCTCTTCTCTGGGTGTGTTACGTTGTCAGAGTGGGGTCACTCGGCTCTTCCCTGGTTGTGTTATATTGACAGAGTGGGGTCAGTCTGCTCTTCCCTGGGTGTGTTACATTTACAGTGTGGCGACAGTCTGCTCTACTCTGGGTGTGTTAAATTGACAGAGTGGGGTCAGTCTGCTCTTCCCTGGGTGTGTTACATTGACAGAATGGGGTCAGTCTGCTCTTCTCTGGGTGGGTGACATTGACAGAGTGGGATCAGTCTGTTCTTCACTCGGAGTGTTACATTGACAGAGTGAGGTCAGTCTGCTCTTCTCTGGGTGGGTAACATTGACAGAGTGGCGTCAGTCTGCTCTTCTCTGTGTGTGTTACATTGACAGTGTGGGGTCAGTCCGCTCTTCCCTGGGTCTGTTACATTGAGAGAGTGATGTCAGTCTGCACTTCCCTGGTTGTGTTACGTTGACAGAGTGGGGTCAGTCTGCTCTTCCCTGGGTGTGTTAGATTGACAGAGTGAGGTCAGTCTGCACTTCCCTTGTGGTGTTACATTAACAGAGTGGGGTCAGCCTGCTCTTCCCTGGGTGTGTTACATTGACAGAGTGAGGTCTGTCTGCACTAACTCTGGTTGTGTTACATTGACAGAGTGGTGTCAGTCTGCTCTTCCCTGGATGAGTTTCATTGACAGAGTGGGGTCAGTCTGCTCTTGCCTGTGTGTGTGACATTGACAGAGTGGGGTCAGTCTGCTCTTCCCTGTGTCTGTTACACTGACAGAGTGTGGTCAGACTGCTCTTCCCTGCGTGAGTTACCTTGACAGAGTTGGGTCAGTCTGCTCAACCCTGTGGCTGTTACACTGACAGAGTGGTGTCAGTCAGCTCTTCACTGGGTGTGTTGCATTAACAGAGTGGTGTCAGTCTGCTCTTCCCTGGATGTGTTACATTGACAGAGTGAGGTCAGTCTGCACTTCCCTTGTGGTGTTACATTAACAGAGTGGGGTCAGCCTGCTCTTCCCTGGGTGTGTTACATTGACAGAGTGAGGTCTGTCTGCACTAACTCTGGTTGTGTTACATTGACAGAGTGGTGTCAGTCTGCTCTTCCCTGGATGAGTTTCATTGACAGAGTGGGGTCAGTCTGCTCTTGCCTGTGTGTGTGACATTGACAGAGTGGGGTCAGTCTGCTCTTCCCTGTGTCTGTTACACTGACAGAGTGTGGTCAGACTGCTCTTCCCTGCGTGAGTTACCTTGACAGAGTTGGGTCAGTCTGCTCAACCCTGTGGCTGTTACACTGACAGAGTGGGGTCAGTCTGCTCTTTCCTTGGTGTGTTACAATGACAGAGTGAGGTCAGCCTGCACTTCCCTGGTTGAGTTACATTGACAGAGTGGGATCAGTCTGCTCTTCCCTGGGTGGGTGACATTGACAGAGGGGAGTCTGTCTGCTCTTGCCTGTGTATGTTTGTTTGACAGAGCGGGGTCAGTCTGCGATTGCCTGTGTGAGTAATTTTGCAGAGTGAGGTCAGTCTTCTCTTCCTTCGGTATGTTACATTGACAGAGTGGGGTCAGTCTACTCTTGCCTATTTGAGTTACATTGATAGAATGGGGTCAGTCTGCTCTTCCCTGTGTGTGTTACATTGACAGAGTGGGGTCCGTCTGCTCTTCCCTGGGTGTGTTACATTGACAGAGTGAGGTCAGTCTGCTCTTCGCTGCGTGTGTTTCATTGACAGAGTGGGGCCAGTCTGCTCTTCCCTGTGTGTGTTACATTGACAGAGTGGGGTCAGTCTGCTCTTCCCTGTGTCTGTTACTCTGACAGTGTGGGGTCAGTCTGCTCTTCCCTGCATGTGTTACATTGACAGAGTGGGGTCAGTCAGCTCTTCCCATGGTGTTTTACACTGAGAGAGTGGGGTCAGTCTCCTCTTCCCTGGGTGGGTTAAATTGACAGAGTGGGGTCAGTCTGCACTTCCTTGGGTGGGTTCCATTCACATAGTGGTGTCAGTCTGTTCTTCCCTGGGTGTGTTACATTGACAGAGTGGGATCAGTCTGCTCTTCCCTGCGTGTGTTACATTGACAGAGTGGGGTCAATCTGCTCTTCCCTGCGTGGGATACATAGGCAGAGTGGGTTCTGGCTGCTGTTCCTTGTGTGTGTAACATTGACAGAGTGGCGTCAGTCTGCTCTTCCCTGGGTGTGTAACATTGATAGAGTGGGGTCAGTCTGCTGTTCTCTGGTATTGTTACATTGACAGAATGGGGTCAGTCTGCTCTTCCTTGGGTTTGTTACTTTGACCGAGTGGAATCAGTCTACTCTTCCCAGGGGGTGTTACATTGACAGAGTGGGGTCATTCTGCTCTTCCCTGGGTGTGTAACATTGACAGATTGGGTCAGTCTGCTCTTCCCTGGGTGGGTTACATTGACAGACTGAGGTCAGTCTGCTCTTCCCTAGGTGGGTTAAATTGACAGAGTGAGGTCAGTCTGCTCTCCCCGGGTGTGTTACATTGACAGATTAGGGTCAGTCTGCTCTTCCCTGGGTGGGTTACATTGACAGATTGGGGTCAGTCTGCTCTTCCCTGGGTGTGTTACATTGACAGCGTGGGATCTGTCTGCTCTTCTCTGGGTGAGTTACATTGACAGGTTTGAGACAGTCTGCGCTTGGCTGTGAGAGTTACATTGACAGAGTGGGGTCAGTTTGCTCTTCCCTGGGTGTGTTACACTGACAGAGTGGGGTCAGTCTGCTCTTTCCTGGGTGGGTTACATTGACATAGTGGGGTCAGTCTGCTCTTCCCTGGGCATTTACATTCACAGAGTTAGGTCAGGCTTCTGTTCCCTGGGTGTGTTACATTGACAAGTGGGTTCAGTCTGCTCTTCCCTGGGTGTGTTACATTGAGAGAATGGGGTCGGTCTGCTCTTCCCTGCGTGTGTTTCATTGACAGAGTGGGATCAGCCTGCTCTTCCTTGGTTGTGATACATTGACAGAGTGGGGTCCGTCTGCTCTTTCCAGGGTGTACTACAATGACATATTGGGGTCAGTCTAATCTTCACAGGTTGTGCTCATTGACAGAGTGGGGTCAGTAGGCTCTTCCCTGGGTGTGTTATATTGACAGAGTGAGGTCAGTCTGCTCTTCCCTGGTTCTGATACATTGACAGAGTGGGGTCCGTCTGCTCTTTCCAGGGTGTACTACAATGACATATTGGGGTCAGTCTAATCTTCACAGGTTGTGCTCATTGACAGAGTGGGGTCAGTAGGCTCTTCCCTGGGTGTGTTATATTGACAGAGTGGGGTCAGTCTGCTCTTCCCTGCGTGTGTTTCATTGACAGTGTGGGATCAGCCTGCTCTTCCTTGGTTGTGTTACATTGACAGAGTGGGGTCAGTCTGCTTTCCCTGGTTGGGTTTCATTGACAGAGTGGGGTCAGTCTGCTCTTCCCTGGGTTTATTATATTGACCGAGTGGGGTCAGTCTGCTCATCCCTGGGTGCGTTAAATTGACAGAGTGGGTTCAGTCTACTCTTCCCGGGTTGGTTACATTGACAGAGTGGGGTCAGTCTGCTCGTCCCTGGGTGGGTTACATTGACAGAGTTAGGTCAGTCTGCTCTTCCCTGGGCGTGTTACATTGACAAGTGGGTTCAGTCTGCTCTTCCCTGGGTGTGTTACATTGAGAGAATGGGGTCAGTCTGCTCTTCGATGGGTGTGTAACATTGATAGAGTGGGGTCAGTCTGCTCTTCCCTGGGTGGGTTACATTGACAGAGTGGGGTCAGTCTGCTCTTCCCTGGGTGGGTTACATTGACACAGTGGGTTTAGTCATCTCTTCCCTGGGTGTGTTACATTGACAGAGTGGGATCAGTCTGCTCTTCCCTGCGTGTGTTACATTGACAGAGTGGGGTCAATCTGCTCCTCCCTGCGTGGGATACATTGACAGAGTGGGTTCTGTCTGCTCTTCCTTGGGTGTGTAACATTGATAGAGTGGGGTCAGTCTGCTGTTCTCTGGGATTGTTACATTGACAGAATGGGGTCAGTTTGCTCTTCCCTGGGTTTGTTACTTTGACCGAGTGGGGTCAGTCTGCTCTTCCCAGGGGCTGTTACATTGACAGAGTGGGGTCATTCTGCTCTTCCCTGGGTGTGTAACATTGACAGATTGGGTCAGTCTGCTCTTCCCTGGGTGGGTTACATTGACAGACTGAGGTCAGTCTGCTCTTCCCTAGGTGGGTTAAATTGACAGAGTGAGGTCAGTCTGCTCTCCCCTGGGTGTGTTACATTGACAGATTAGGGTCAGTCTGCTCTTCCCTGGGTGGGTTACATTGACAGATTGGGGTCAGTCTGCTCTTCCCTGGGTGTGTTACACTGACAGGGTGGGGTCAGTCTGATCTACCCTGGGTGTGTTACACTGACAGAGTGGGGTCAGTCTGCTCTTTCCTGGGTGGGTTACATTGACAAGTGGGTTCAGTCTGCTCTTCCCTGGGTGTGTTACATTGAGAGAATGGGGTCAGTCTGCTCTTCCCTGGGTGTGTTACATTGACAGAGTGGGGTCAGTCTGCTCTTCCCTGGGTGTGTTATATTGACAGAGTGGACTCAGTGTTATCTTCCATGGGTGGGTTACATTGACAGAGTGGGGTCCGTCTGCTCTTCCCTGGGTGTGTTATTTTGACAGAGTGAGGTCTGTCTGCACTTCCCAGGGTGTACTACAATGACATAGAGGGGTCAGTCTAATCTTCCCAGGTGGTGCTCATTGACAGAGTGGGGTCAGTCGGCTCTTCCCTGGGTGTGTTATATTGACAGAGTGAGGTCAGTCTGCTCTTCCCTGGTTCTGATACATTGACAGAGTGGGGTCAGTCTGCTCTTCCCTGGGTGTGTTACATTGACAGAGTGGATTCAGTCGGCTCTTCCCTCGGTGTGTTATATTGACAGACTGAGGTCAGTCTGCTCTTCCCTGGGTGTGTTACATTGAGAGAGTGGGATCAGTCTGCTCTTCCTTGGGTGGGTTACATAGACAGAGTGGTGTCCTTCTGCTCATCCCTGGGTGTGTTACATTGACAGAGTGGGGCAAGTCTGCTGTTTTCTGGTTGTGTTACATTGACAGAGTTGGGTCAGTCTGCTCTTACCTGGGTGGGTTACATTGAGAGTGAGGTCAGTCTACTCTTCCCTGGGTGTGTTACATTGACAGACTGGTGTCGGTCTGCTCTTCTCTGGGTGGGTTACAGTGACAGATTGGGGTCAGTCTGCTCTTCCCTGGGTGTGTTACATTGAGAGAGTGGGGTCAGCCGCTCTTCCCTGGGTGTGTTACATTGACAGAGTGGGGTCAGTCTGCTCTTCCCTGGGTGTGTTACATGACAGGGTGGGGTCAGTCTGCTCTTCCCTCGTTGTGTTACAGTGACAGTGTGGGGGAAGTCAGCTCTTCCCTGGGTGTGTTACATTGACAGAGTTGGATCAGTCTGCTCTTCCCTGGGTGTGTTACATTGACAGAGTGGTATCAGTCTGCTCTTGTCTGGGTGGGTTACATTGACAGAGTGGGGTCAGTCAGCTCTTCCCTGAGTGGGTTACATTGACAGAGTGGGGTCAGTCTGATCTTCCCTCGGTGTGTTACAGTGACAGGGTGGGGTCAGTCTGCTCGACATTGGGTGGGTTAAGTTGTGAGTGAGGGCAGTCTGCTCTTCCCTTGGTGTGTAAATTGACAGAGTGGGGTCAGTCAGCTCTTCCCAGGGTGTGTTACATTGACACAGTGGGTTTAGTAATCTCTTCCCTGAGTGTGTTACATTGACAGAGTGGGATCAGTCTGCTCTTCCCTGCGTGTGTTACATTGATAGAGTGGGGTCAATCTGCTCTTCCCTGCGTGGGATACATTGACAGAGTGGGATCTGTCTGCTCTTCCTTGGGTGTGTAACATTGACAGAGTGGCGTCAGTCTGCTCTTCCCTGGGTGTGTAACATTGATAGAGTGGGGTCAGTCTGTTGTTCTCTGGTATTGTTACATTGACAGAATGGGGTCAGTCTGCTCTTCCCTGGGTTTGTTACTTTGACCGAGTGGGGTCAGTCTCCTATTCCCAGGGGGTGTTACATTGACAGTGTGGGGCCATTCTGCTCTTCCCTGGGTGTGTAACATTGACAGATTGGGTCAGTCTGCTCTTCCCTGGGTGGGTTACATTGACAGACTGAGGTCAGTCTGCTCTTCCCGAGGTGGTTTAAATTGACAGAGTGAGGTCAGTCTGCTCTCCCCTGGGTGTGTTACATTGACAGATTAGGCTCAGTCTGCTCTTCCCTGGGTGGGTTACATTGAGAGAATGGGGTCAGTCTGCTCTTCCCTGGGTGTGTTACATTGACAGCGTGGGATCAGTCTGCTCTTCCCTGGGTGAGTTACATTGACAGGTTTAATACAGTCTGCGCTTGACTGTGAGAGTTACATTGACAGAATGGGGTCAGTCTGCTCTTCCCTGGGTGTGTTACACTGACAGAGTGGGGTCAGTCTGATCTACCCTGGGTGTGTTACACTGACAGAGTGGGGTCAGTCTGCTCTTTCCTGGGTGGGTTACATTGACATAGTGGGGTCAGTCTGCTCTTCCCTGGGCATTTACATTCACAGAGTTAGGTCAGTCTGCTCTTCCCTGGGTGTGTTACATTGACAAGTGGGTTCAGTCTGCTCTTCCCTGGGTGTGTTACATTGAGAGAATGGGGTCAGTCTGCTCTTCCCTGCGTGTGTTTCATTGACAGAGTGGGATCAGCCTGCTCTTCCTTGGTTGTGTTACATTGACAGAGTGGGGTCAGTCTGCTCTTCCCAGGGTGTACTACAATGACATATTGGGGTCAGTCTAATCTTCACAGGTTGTGCTCATTGACAGAGTGGGGTCAGTAGGCTCTTCCCTGGGTGTGTTATATTGACAGAGTGAGGTCAGTCTGCTCTTCCCAGGTTCTGATACATTTACAGAGTGGGGTCAGTCTGCTCTTCCCTGCGTGTGTTTCATTGACAGTGTGGGATCAGCCTGCTCTTCCTTGGTTGTGTTACATTGACAGAGTGGGGTCAGTCTGCTCTTCCCTGGGTGTATTATATTGACAGAATGGGGTCAGTCTGCTCTTCCCTGGGTGCGTTAAATTGACAGAGTGGGTTCAGTCTACTCTTCCCGGGTTGGTTACATTGACAGAGTGGGGTCAGTCTGCTCGTCCCAGGGTGGGTTACATTGACAGAGTGGGGTCAGTCTGCTCTTCCCTGGGTGGGTTACATTGACACAGTGGGTTTAGTCATCTCTTCCCTGGGTGTGTTACATTGACAGTGTGGGTTCAGTCTGCTCTTCCCTGCGTGTGTTACATTGACAGAGTGGGGTCAATCTGCTCTTCGATGGGTGTGTAACATTGATAGAGTGGGGTCAGTCTGCTCTCTCCTGGGTGGGTTACATTGACAGAGTGGGGTCAGTCTGCTCTTCCCGGGTGTGTTACATTGACAGAGTGAGGTCAGTCTGCACTTCCCTGGTTGTGTTACATTGACAGAGGGGGGTCAGTCTGCTCTTCCCTGCGTGAGTTACATTGACAGAGTGGGGTCTGACCGCTCTTCACTGGGTGTGTTACATTTACAGAGTGGGGTCACTCGGCTCTTCCCTGGTTGTGTTCTATTGATAGAGTGGGGTCAGTCTGCTCTTCTCTGGGTGTGTTACATTGACAGAGTGGGGTCAGCCTGCTCATCCCTGGGTGTGTTACATTGACAGAGTGGGGTCAGTCTGCTCATCCCTGGGTGTGTTACATTGACAGAATGGGGTCAGTCTTCTCTTCCCTGGGTGGGTGACGTTGACAGAGTGGGATCAGTCTGCTCTTCCCTGCGTGAGTTACATTGACAGAGTGGGGTCTGACCGCTCTTCACTGGGTGTGTTACATTTACAGAGTGGGGTCACTCGGCTCTTCCCTGGTTGTGTTCTATTGATAGAGTGGGGTCAGTCTGCTCTTCTCTGGGTGTGTTACAATGACAGAGTCAGGTCAGTCTGCTCTTCCCTGGGTGTGTTACATTGACAGAATGTGGTCAGTCTGTCTTCCCTGGGTGAGTTACATTGACAGACTGGGGTCATTCTGCTCTTCCCTAGCTGTGGTACATTGACAGAGTGAGGTCAGTCTGCTCTTCACTGGGAGTGCTACTTTGACAGCTTGGGGTCAGTCTGCTCTTCCCTGGGTGTGTTACATTGGCAGATTTAGTTCAGTGTGCACTTCCCTGGTTGTGTTACATTGACATAGTGGGGTCAGTCTGCTCTTCCCTGGGTGAGTTACTTTGACAGAGTGGGGTCAGTCTGCACTTCACTGGTTGTGTTACATTGACAAAATGGGGTCAGTCTGCTCTGCCCTGGGTGTGCTACATTGACTGAGTGGGGTCAGTCCGCACTTCCCTGGTTGTCTTTCATTGACTTAGTGGGGTCAGTCTGCTCTTCTCTGGTGGGTTACGTTGAGAGAGTGGGATCGGTCTGCTCTTCCCTGGTTGTTTTACAGTGACAGAGAGGGGTCAGTCTGCTCTGCCCTGGGTGTGCTACATTGACTGAGTGGGGTAAGTCTGCACTTCCCTGGTTGTGTTAGATTGACCGAGACGGGTCAGTCTGCTCTTCCCTGGGTGATTTACTTTGACAGAGTGGGGTCAGTCTGCAATTCACTGGGTGTGTTACATTGACAGAGTGGGGTCAGTCTGCACTTCACTGGGTGTGTTACATTGACAGCGTGGGGTCTGACCGCTCTTCCCTGGGTGTGTTACATTGACAGAGTGGGGACTGTCTGCTCTTCCCTGGGTGTGTTACATTGACAGAGTCGGGTCAGTCTGCTCTTCCCTGGGTGTGTTACATTGACAGATTCGGGTCAGTCTGCTCTTCCCTGGGTGTGTTGCATTGACAGAATGTGGTCAGTCTGTCTTCCCTGGGTGAGTTACATTGACAGACTGGGGTCATTCTTCTCTTCCCTAGCTGTGGTACATTGACAGAGTGAGGTCAGTCTGCTCTTCACTGGGTGTGCTACTTTGACAGAATGGGGTCAATCTGCTCTTCCCTGGGTGTGTTACATTGACAGATTTAGGTCAGTCTGCACTTCCCTGGTTGTGTTACATTGAATAGTGGGGTCAGTCTGCTCTACCCTGGGTGAGTTACTGTGACAGAGTGGTGTCAGTCTGCACTTCACTGGGTGTGTTACATTGACAGAGTGGGGTCAGTCTGCACTTCACTGGTTGTGTTACATTGACAAAATGGGGTCAGTCTGCTCATCCCTGGGTGAGTTACATTGACAGAGTGGTGTCTGACTGCTCTTCCCTGGGTGTGTTACATTGACAGAGTGAGGTCAGTCTGCACTTCCCTGGTTGTGTTACATTGACAGAGTGGGATCAGTCTCCTCTTCCCTGGGTGTGTTACAGTGACAGAGAGGGGTCAGTCTGCTCTTCTCTCGGTGTGTTACATTGACAGAGTGGGGTCAGTCTGCTCTTCTCTGGGTGGGTTACGTTGACAGAGTGGGATCAGTCTGCTCTTCCCTGGGTGTGTTACAGTGACAGAGAGGGGTCAGTCTGCTCTGCCCTGGGTGTGTTACATTGACAGAGTGGGGTCAGTCCTCACTTCACTGGTTGTGTTACATTGACAAAATGGGGTCAGTCTGCTCTTCCCTCGGTGAGTAACATTGACAGAGTGGTGTCTGACTGCTCTTCCCGGGTGTGTTACATTGACAGAGTGAGGTCAGTCTGCACTTCCCTGGTTGTGTTACATTGACAGAGGGGGGTCAGTCTGCTCTTCCCTGCGTGAGTTACATTGACAGAGTGCGGTCTGACCGCTCTTCACTGGGTGTGTTACATTGACAGAGTGGGGTCACTCGTCTCTTCCCTGGTTGTGTTATATTGATAGAGTGGGGTCAGTCTGCTCTTCTCTAGGTGTGTTACATTGACAGAATGGGGTCAGTCTGCTCATCCCTTGGTGTGTTACATTGACAGAATGGGGTCAGTCTGCTCTTCCGTGGGTGGGTGACATTGACAGAGTGGGATCAGTCTGCTCATCATTCGGTGTGTTACATTTACAGAGTGGGGTCAGTCTGCTCTTCTCTGGGTGGGTTACGTTGACAGAGTGGGGTCAGTCTGCTCTTCCCTGGGTGTGTTACAGTGACAGAGAGGGGTCAGTCTACTCTGCCCTGGGTGAGTTACATTGACAGAGTGGTGTCAGTGTGCTCTTCACTGGGTGTGTTGCATTAACAGAGTGGGGTCAGTCTCCTCTTCCCTGGGTGTGTTACATTGACAGTGTGGGGTCAGTCTGCTAATCCCTGGGTGTGTTACATTGACAGAGTGATGTCAGTCTGCACTTCCCTCGTTGTGTTACTTTGACAGAGTGGGGTCAGTCTGCTCTTCCCTGGGTGAGTTACATTGACAGAGTGGGGTCAGTCTGCTCTTCACTCGGTGTGTTGCATTAACAGAGTGGGGTCAGTCTGCTCTTCCCTGAGTGTGTTACATTGACAGAGTGAGGTCAGTCTGCAGTAACTCTGGTTGTGTGATATTGACAGAGTGTGGTCAGTCTGCTCATCCCTGGGTGATTTACATTTACAGAGTCGGGTCTGACTGCTCTACCCTGGGTGTGTTACATTGATAGAGTGGGGTCAGTCTGCTCTTCCCTGGGTGGGTGACATTGACAGAGTGGCGTCAGTCTGCTCTTGCCTGTGTATGTTTGTTTGACAGAGCCGGGTCAGTCTGCGCTTGCCTGTGTG
This sequence comes from Chiloscyllium punctatum, assembly GCF_047496795.1. Taxonomy (NCBI): domain Eukaryota; kingdom Metazoa; phylum Chordata; class Chondrichthyes; order Orectolobiformes; family Hemiscylliidae; genus Chiloscyllium; species Chiloscyllium punctatum. Next base: position 45,399,627 of record NC_092771.1, on the reverse strand, counting down.
AGTAATTTTGCAGAGTGAGGTCAGTCTTCTCTTCCTTCGGTGTGTTACATTGACAGAGTGAGGTCAGTCTGTTCTACCCTGGGTGCGTAACATTGACAGAGTGGGGTAAGTCTGCTCTTGCATGGGTGTATTACATTGACAGAGTGAGGTCAGTCTGATCTACCCTGGGTGTGTAACATTGACAGAGTGGGGTAAGTCTACTCTTGCATGGGTGTGTTACATTGACAGAGTGGGGTCTATGTGCTCTTCCCTGGGTGTGTTACATTGACCGAGTGGGGACTGTCTGCTCTTCCCTGGCATGGTACATTGACAGAGTGAGGTCAGTCTGCTCTTCACTGGGTGTGCTACATTGACAGAGTGGGGTCAGTCTGCACTTCACTGGGTGTGTTACATTGACAGAGTGGGGTCAGTCTGCACTTACCTGGTTTTGTTACATTGACAGAGTGGAGTCTGACTGCTCTTCCCTGGGTGTGTTACATTGACAGAGTGGGGTCAGTCTGCTCTTCCCTGGGTGTTTTACATTGACAGAGTGAGGTCAGTCTGCACTTCCCTTGTTGTGTTACGTTGACAGAGTGGGGTCAGTCTGCTCTTCCCTGGGTGAGTTACATTGACAGAGTGGGGTCTGACTGCTCTTCCCTGGGTATGTTACGTTGACAGAGTGGGGTCACTCGGCTCTTCCCTGGTTGTGTTATATTGACAGAGTGGGGTCAGTCTGCTCTTCTCTGGGTGTGTTACATTGACAGTGTGGGGTCAGTCTGCTCTTCTCTGGGTGTGTTAAATTGACAGAGTGGGGTCAGTCTGCTCTTCCCTGGGTGTGTTACATTGACAGAATGGGGTAATTCTGCTCTTCTATCGGTGGGTGACATTGACAGAGTGGGATCAGTCTGTTCTTCACTCGGAGTGTTACATTGACAGAGTGGGGTCAGTCTGCTCTTCTCTGGGTGGGTTACATTGACAGAGTGGGGTCAGTCTGCTCTTCTCTGTGTGTGTTACATTGAGAGTTTGATGTCAGTCTGCACTTCCCTGGTTGTGTTACATTGACAGAGTGGGGTCAGTCTGCTCTTGCATGGGTGTGTAACATTGACAGAGTGAGGTCAGTCTGATCTACCCTGGGTGTGTAACATTGACAGAGTGGGGTAAGTCTACTCTTGCATGGGTATGTTACATTGACAGAGTGGGGTCTATGTGCTCTTCCCTGGGTGTGTTACATTGACCGAGTGGGGACTGTCTGCTCTTCCCTGGCATGGTACATTGACAGAGTGAGGTCAGTTTGCTCTTCACTGGGTGTGCTACATTGACAGAGTGGGGTCAGTCTGCACTTCACTGGGTGTGTTACATTGACAGAGTGGGGTCAGTCTGTACTTACCTGGTTGTGTTACATTGACAGAGTGGAGTCTGACTGCTCTTCCCTGGGTGTGTTACATTGACAGAGTGGGGTCAGTCTGCTCTTCCCTGGGTGTTTTACATTGACAGAGTGATGTCAGTCTGCACTTCCCTTGTTGTGTTACGTTGACAGAGTGGGGTCAGTCTGCTCTTCCCTGGGTGAGTTACATTGACAGAGTGGGGTCTGACTGCTCTTCCCTGGGTATGTTACGTTGACAGAGTGGGGTCACCCGGCTCTTCCCTGGTTGTGTTATATTGACAGAGTGGGGTCAGTCTGCTCTTCTCTGGGTGTGTTACATTGACAGTGTGGGGTCAGTCTGCTCTTCTCTGGGTGTGTTAAATTGACAGAGTGGGGTCAGTCTGCTCTTCCCTGGGTGTGTTACATTGACAGAATGGGGTAAGTCTGCTCTTCTATCGGTGGGTGACATTGACAGAGTGGGATCAGTCTGTTCTTCACTCGGAGTGTTACATTGACAGAGTGGGGTCAGTCTGCTCTTCTCTGGGTGGGTTACATTGACAGAGTGGGGTCAGTCTGCTCTTCTCTGTGTGTGTTACATTGAGAGAGTGATGTCAGTCTGCACTTCCCTGGTTGTGTTACATTGACAGAGTGGGGTCAGTCTGCTCTTCCCTGGGTGATTTACATTGACAGAGTGGGGTCAGTCTGCTCTTCACTGGGTGTGTTGCATTAACAGAGTGGTGTCAGTCTGCTCTTCCCTGGATGTGTTACATTGACAGAGTGAGTTCAGTCTGCACTCCCTGGTTGTGTTACATGAACAGAGTGGGGTCAGCCTGCTCTTCCCTGGGTGTGTTACATTGACAGAGTGAGGTCAGTCTGCACTAACTCTGGTTGTGTTACATTGACAGAGTGGGGTCAGTCTGCTCTTCCCTGGGTGAGTTTCTTTGACAGAGTGGGGTCAGTCTGCTCTTGCCTGGGTGTGTTACATTGTCAGAGTGGTCAGTCTGCTCTTCCCTGGGTGAGTTTCATTGACAGAATGGGGTCAGTCTGCTCTTCCCTGGGTGAGTTACTTTAACAGAGTGGGGTCAGTCTGCACTTCACTGGGTGTGTTACATTGACAGAGTGGGGTCAGTCTGCACTTACCTGGTTGTGTTACATTGACAGAGTGGGGTCTGACTGCTCTTCCTTGGGTGTGTTACGTTGTCAGAGTGGAGTCACTCGGCTCTTCCCTGGTTGTGTTATATTGACAGAGTGGGGTCAGTCTGCTCTTCCCTGGGTGTGTTACATTTACAGTGTGGCGTCAGTCTGCTCTTCTCTGGGTGTGTTACATTGACAGAGTGGGGACAGTCTGCTCTTCCCTGGGTGTGTTACATTGACAGAGTGAGGTCAGTCTGCACTTCCCTTGTTGTGTTACGTTGACAGAGTGGGTCAGTCTGCTCTTCCCTGGGTGAGTTACATTGACAGAGTGGGGTCTGACTGCTCTTCCCTGGGTGTGTTACGTTGTCAGAGTGGGGTCACTCGGCTCTTCCCTGGTTGTGTTATATTGACAGAGTGGGGTCAGTCTGCTCTTCCCTGCGTGTGTTACATTTACAGTGTGGCGTCAGTCTGCTCTACTCGGTGTGTTAAATTGACAGAGTGGGGTCAGTCTGCTCTTCCCTGGGTGTGTTACATTGACAGAATGGGGTCAGTCTGCTCTTCTCTGGGTGGGTGACATTGACAGAGTGGGATCAGTCTGTTCTTCACTCGGAGTGTTACATTGACAGAGTGGCGTCAGTCTGCTCTTCTCTGTGTGTGTTACATTGACAGAGTGGGGTCAGTCTGCTCTTCCCTGGGTGTGTTAGATTGACAGAGTGGTGTCAGTCTGCTCTTCCCTGGGTGTGTTATATTGACAGACTGAGGTCAGTCATCTCTTCCCTGGGTGTGTTACATTGACAGAGTGAGGTCAGTCTGCTCTTCCCTGCGTGTGTTTCATTGACAGAGTGGGGCCAGTCTGCTCTTCTCTGGGTGTGTTACATTTACAGAGTGGGGTCAGTCTGCTCTTCCCTGTGTGTGTTACATTGACAGAGTGGGGTCAGTCTGCTCTTCCCTGTGTCTGTTACCCTGACAGTGTGGGGTCAGTCTGCTCTTCCCTGCATGTGTTACATTGACAGAGTGGGGTCAGTCAGCTCTTCCCATGGTGTTTTACACTGAGAGAGTGGGGTCAGTCTCCTCTTCCATGGGTGGGTTAAATTGACAGAGTGGGGTCAGTCTGCACTTCCCTGGGTGGGTTCCATTTACATAGTGGTGTCAGTCTGTTCTTCCCTGGGTGAGTTACATTGACAGAGAGGGGTCAGCCTGTTTTTCCCTGGGACTGTTACATTGACAGAGTGGTGTCAGTCTGCTGCTCCCTGTGTGTGTAACATTGACAGAGTGGCGTCAGTCTGCTCTTCCCTGGGTGTGTTACATTGATAGAGTGGGGTAAGTCTGCTCTTTTCTGGGTGTGTTACATTGACAGAGTGTGGTCAGTCAGCTGGTCCCAGGGTGTTTTACACTGAGAGAGTGGTGTTAGACTGCTCTTCCCTGGGTGGGATAAATTGACAGAGTGGAGTCAGTCTGCTCTTCCCAGAATGTGTTACATTGACAGAGATGGGTCATTCTGCTCTTAACTGGGTGTGTAGATTTGATAGATTGGTGTCAGTCTGCTGTTCCCTGGGTGTGTTACATTGACAGAGTGGGGTCAGTCTGCTCTTCCCTGGGTGTGTTACATTGACAGAGTGGGGTCAGTCTGCCCTTCCCTGGGTGTGTTACATTGACATAGCGGGGTCAGTCTGCCCGTCACTGGGTGTGCTACATTGACAGAGTGCGGTCAGTCTACTCTTCCCTGCGTTTGTTACTTTGACAGAGTGGGATCAGTCTGCTCTTGTCTGGGTGGGTTACATTGACAGAATGGGGTCAGTCTGCTCTTCACTGGGTGTTTTACATTGACAGAGTGAGGTCAGACTAATCTTCACTGGGTGGGTTACATTGACAGAGTGGGGTCAGTCTGCTCTTCCCTGGGTGTGTTACATTGACAGAGTGGGGTCAGTCTGCTCTTCCCTGGGTGTGTTACATTGACAGAGTGGGGTCAGTCTGCTCTTCCCTGGGTGTGTTACATTGACAGAGTGGGGTCAGTCTGCTCTTCCCTGGGTGTGTTACATTGACAGAGTGAGGTCAGTCTGCTCTTCCATGAGTGTGTTACATTGACAGAGTGGGGCCAGTCTGTTCTTACCTGGGTGTGTTACATTGACAGAGTGGGGTCAGTCTGCTCTTCCCTGAGTGGGTTGCATTAACAGAGTGGGGTCAGTCTGCTCTTCCCTGAGTGTGTTCCATTGAGAGACTGGGGTCAGTCTGCTATTCCCTGGGTGGGTTACATTGTCAGAGTGGGGTCAGCTGCTCTTCCCTGGGTGTATTATATTGACAGAGTGAGGTCAGCCTGCTCTTCCCTGGGTGCGTTAAATTGACAGAGTGGTGTCAGTCTGCTCTTCCCTGGTTGGTTACATTGACAGAGTGGGGTCAGTCTGCTCGTCCCTGGGTGGGTTACATTGACAGAGTGGGGTCAGTCATCTCTTCCCTGGGTGTGTTACATTGACACAGTGGGTTTAGTCATCTCTTCCCTGGGTGTGTTACATTGACAGAGTGGGATCAGTCTGCTCTTCCCTGCGTGGGTTACATTGACAGAGTGGGGTCAATCTGCTCTTCCCTGCGTGGGATACATAGGCAGAGTGGGTTCTGGCTGCTCTTCCTTGTGTGTGTAACATTGACAGAGTGGCGTCAGTCTGCTCTTCCCTGGGTGTGTAACATTGATAGAGTGGGGTCAGTCTGCTGTTCTCTGGGATTGTTACATTGACAGAATGGGGTCAGTCTGCTCTTCCTTGGGTTTGTTACTTTGACCGAGTGGAATCAGTCTGTTCTTCCCAGGGGGTGTTACATTGACAGAGTGGGGTCATTCTGCTCTTCCATGGGTGTGTAACATTGACAGATTGGGTCAGTCTGCTCTTCCCTGGGTGGGTTACATTGACAGACTGAGGTCAGTCTGCTCTTCCCTAGGTGGGTTAAATTGACAGAGTGAGGTCAGTCTGCTCTCCCCGGGTGTGTTACATTGACAGATTAGGGTCAGTCTGCTCTTCCCTGGGTGGGTTACATTGACAGTGTGGGGTCAGTCTGCTCTTCCCTCGGTGTGTTACACTGACAGAGTGGGGTCAGTCTGCTCTTTCCTGGGTGGGTTACATTGACATAGTGGGGTCAGTCTGCTCTTCCCTGGGCATTTACATTCACAGAGTTTGGTCAGTCTGCTCTTCCCTGGGTGTGTTACATTGACAAGTGGGTTCAGTCTGCTCTTCCCTGGGTGTGTTACATTGAGAGAATGGTGTCAGTCTGCTCTTCCCTGCGTGTGTTTCATTGACAGAGTGGGATCAGCCTGCTCTTCCTTGGTTGTGTTACATTGACAGAGTGGGGTCAGTCTGCTCTTCCCAGGGTGTACTACAATGACATATTGGGGTCAGTCTAATCTTCCGAGGTTGTGCTCATTGACAGAGTGGGGTCAGTAGGCTCTTCCCTGGGTGTGTTATATTGACAGAGTGAGGTCAGTCTGCTCTTCCCTGGTTCTGATACATTGACAGAGTGGGGTCAGTCTGCTCTTCCCTGCGTGTGTTTCATTGACAGAGTGGGATCAGCCTGCTCTTCCTTGGTTGTGTAACATTGACAGAGTGGGGTCAGTCTGCTTTCACTGGTTGGGTTTCATTGACAGAGTGGTGTCAGTCTGCTCTTCCCTGGGTGTATTATATTGACAGAGTGGGGTCAGTCTGCTCTTCCCTGGTTGCGTCAAATTGACAGAGTGGGTTCAGTCTACTCTTCCTGGGTTGGTTCCATTGACAGAGTGGGGTCAGTCTGCTCGTCCCTGGGTGGGTTACATTGACAGAGTGGGATCAGTCTGCTCTTCCCTGGGTGGGTTACATTGACACAGTGGGTTTAGTCATCTCTTCCCTGGGTGTGTTACATTGACAGAGTGGGTTCAGTCTGCTCTTCCCTGCATGTGTTACATTGACAGAGTGGGGTCAATCTGCTCCTCCCTGCGTGGGATACATTGACAGAGTGGGTTCTGTCTGCTCTTCCTTGGGTGTGTAACATTGACAGAGTGGCGTCAGTCTGCTCTCCGATGGGTGTGTAACATTGATAGAGTGGGGTCAGTCTGCTCTCCCCTGGGTGGGTTACATTGACAGAGTGGGGTCAGTCTGCTCTTCACTGGGTGGGTTACATTGACACAGTGGGTTTAGTCATCTCTTCCCTGGGTGTGTTACATTGACAGAGTGGGATCAGTCTGCTCTTCCGTGCGTGTGTTACATTGACAGAGTGGGGTCAATCTGCTCCTCCCTGCGTGGGATACATTGACAGAGTGGGTTCTGTCTGCTCTCCCTTGGGTGTGTAACATTGATAGAGTGGGGTCAGTCTGCTGTTCTCTGGGATTGTTACATTGACAGAATGGGGTCAGTCTGCTCTTCCCTGGGTTTGTTACTTTGACCGAGTGGGGTCAGTCTGCTCTTCCCAGGGGGTGTTACATTGACAGAGTGGGGTCATTCTGCTCTTCCCTGGGTGTGTAACATTGACAGATTGGGTCAGTCTGCTCTTCCCTGGGTGGGTTACATTGACAGACTGAGGTCAATCTGCTCTTCCCTAGGTGGGTTAAATTGACAGAGTGAGGTCAGTCTGATCTACCCTGTGTGTGTTACACTGACAGAGTGGGGTCAGTCTGCTCTTCCCAGGGGGTGTTACATTGACAGAGTGGGGTCATTCTGCTCTTCCCTGGGTGTGTATCATTGACAGATTGGGTCAGTCTGCTCTTCCCTGGGTGGGTTACATTGACAGACTGAGGTCAGTCTGCTCTTCCCTAGGTGGGTTAAATTGACAGAGTGAGGTCAGTCTGATCTACCCTGGGTGTGTTACACTGACAGAGTGGGGTCAGTCTGCTCTTTCCTGGGTGGGTTACATTGACATAGTGGGGTCAGTCTGCTCTTCCCTGGGCATTTACATTCACAGAGTTAGGTCAGTCTGCTCTTCCCTGGGTGTGTTACATTGACAAGTGGGTTCAGTCTGCTCTTCCCTGGGTGTGTTACATTGAGAGAATGGGGTCAGTCTGCTCTTCCCTGGGTGTGTTACATTGACAGAGTGGGATCAGTCTGCTCTTCCCTGGGTGTGTTACATTGACAAGTGGGTTCAGTCTGCTCTTCCCTGGGTGTGTTACATTGAGAGAGTGGCGTCAGTCTGCTCTTCGATGGGTGTGTAACATTGATAGAGTGGGGTCAGTCTGCTCTTCCCTGGGTGGGTTACATTGACAGAGTGGGGTCAGTCTGCTCTTCCCTGGGTGGGTTACATTGACACAGTGGGTTTAGTCATCTCTTCCCTGGGTGTGTAACATTGATAGAGTGGGGTCAGTCTGCTGTTCTCTGGGATTGTTACATTGACAGAATGGGGTCAGTTTGCTCTTCCCTGGGTTTGTTACTTTGACCGAGTGGGGTCAGTCTGCTCTTCCCAGGGGCTGTTACATTGACAGAGTGGGGTCATTCTGCTCTTCCCTGGGTGTGTAACATTGACAGATTGGGTCAGTCTGCTCTTCCCTGGGTGGGTTACATTGACAGACTGAGGTCAGTCTGCTCTTCCCTAGGTGGGTTAAATTGACAGAGTGAGGTCAGTCTGCTCTCCCCTGGGTGTGTTACATTGACAGATTAGGGTCAGTCTGCTCTTCCCTGGGTGGGTTACATTGACAGATTGGGGTCAGTCTGCTCTTCCCTGGGTGTGTTACACTGACAGAGTGGGGTCAGTCTGATCTACCCTGGGTGTGTTACACTGACAGAGTGGGGTCAGTCTGCTCTTTCCTGGGTGGGTTACATTGACAAGTGGGTTCAGTCTGCTCTTCCCTGGGTGTGTTACATTGAGAGAATGGGGTCAGTCTGCTCTTCCTTGTGTGTGTTACATTGACAGAGTGGGGTCAGTCTGCTCTTCCCTGGGTGTGTTATATTGACAGAGTGGACTCAGTGTTATCTTCCATGGGTGTGTTACATTGACAGAGTGGGGTCCGTCTGCTCTTCCCTGGGTGTGTTATTTTGACAGAGTGAGGTCTGTCTGCACTTCCCAGAGTGTACTACAATGACATAGAGGGGTCAGTCTAATCTTCCCAGGTGGTGCTCATTGACAGAGTGGGGTCAGTCGGCTCTTCCCTGGGTGTGTTATATTGACAGAGTGAGGTCAGTCTGCTCTTCCCTGGTTCTGATACATTGACAGAGTGGGGTCAGTCTGCTCTTCCCTGGGTGTGTTACATTGACAGAGTGGATTCAGTCGGCTCTTCCCTGGGTGTGTTATATTGACAGACTGAGGTCAGTCTGCTCTTCCCTGGGTGTGTTACATTGACAGAGTGGGATCAGTCTGCTCTTCCCTGCGTGGGTTACATAGACAGAGTGGTGTCCTTCTGCTCATCCCTGGGTGTGTTACATTGACAGAGTGTGGCAAGTCTGCTGTTTTCTGGTTGTGTTACATTGACAGAGTTGGGTCAGTCTGCTCTTACCTGGGTGGGTTACATTGAGAGTGAGGTCAGTCTATTCTTCCCTGGGTGTGTTACATTGACAGACTGGTGTCGGTCTGCTCTTCCCTGGGTGGGTTACAGTGACAGATTGGGGTCAGTCTGCTCTTCCCTGGGTGTGTTACATTGAGAGAGTGGGGTCAGCCGCTCTTCCCTGGGTGTGTTACATTGACAGAGTGGGGTCAGTCTGCTCTTCCCTGGGTGTGTTACATGACAGGGTGGGGTCAGTCTGCTCTTCCCTCGTTGTGTTACAGTGACAGTGTGGGGGAAGTCAGCTCTTCCCTGGGTGTGTTACATTGACAGAGTTGGATCAGTCTGCTCTTCCCTGGGTGTGTTACATTGACAGAGTGGTATCAGTCTGCTCTTGTCTGGGTGGGTTACATTGACAGAGTGGGGTCAGTCAGCTCTTCCCTGAGTGGGTTACATTGACAGAGTGGGGTCAGTCTGATCTTCCCTCGGTGTGTTACAGTGACAGGGTGGGGTCAGTCTGCTCGACATTGGGTGGGTTAAGTTGTGAGTGAGGGCAGTCTGCTCTTCCCTTGGTGTGTAAATTGACAGAGTGGGGTCAGTCAGCTCTTCCCAGGGTGTGTTACATTGACACAGTGGGTTTAGTCATCTCTTCCCTGAGTGTGTTACATTGACAGAGTGGGATCAGTCTGCTCTTCCCTGCGTGGGTTACATTGACAGAGTGGGGTCAATCTGCTCTTCCCTGCGTGGGATAAATTGACAGAGTGGGATCTGTCTGCTCTTCCTTGGGTGTGTAACATTGACAGAGTGGCGTCAGTCTGCTCTTCCCTGGGTGTGTAACATTGATAGAGTGGGGTCAGTCTGTTGTTCTCTGGTATTGTTACATTGACAGAATGGGGTCAGTCTGCTCTTCCCTGGGTTTGTTACTTTGACCGAGTGGGGTCAGTCTCCTATTCCCAGGGGGTGTTACATTGACAGTGTGGGGCCATTCTGCTCTTCCCTGGGTGTGTAACATTGACAGATTGGGTCAGTCTGCTCTTCCCTGGGTGGGTTACATTGACAGACTGAGGTCAGTCTGCTCTTCCCGAGGTGGTTTAAATTGACAGAGTGAGGTCAGTCTGCTCTCCCCTGGGTGTGTTACATTGACAGATTAGGCTCAGTCTGCTCTTCCCTGGGTGGGTTACATTGACAGATTGGGGTCAGTCTGCTCTTCCCTGGGTGTGTTACATTGACAGCGTGGGATCAGTCTGCTCTTCCCTGGGTGAGTTACATTGACAGGTTTAATACAGTCTGCACTTGACTGTGAGAGTTACATTGACAGAGTGGGGTCAGTCTGCTCTTCCCTGGGTGTGTTACACTGACAGAGTGGGGTCAGTCTGATCTACCCTGGGTGTGTTACACTGACAGAGTGGGGTCAGTCTGCTCTTTCCTGGGTGGTTTACATTGACATAGTGGGGTCAGTCTGCTCTTCCCTGGGCATTTACATTCACAGAGTTTGGTCAGTCTGCTCTTCCCTGGGTGTGTTACATTGACAAGTGGGTTCAGTCTGCTCTTCCCTGTGTGTGTTACATTGAGAGAATGAGGTCAGTCTGCTCTTCCCTGCGTGTGTTTCATTGACAAAGTGGGATCAGCCTGCTCTTCCTTGGTTGTGTTACATTAACAGAGTGGGGTCAGTCTGCTCTTCCCAGGGTGTACTACAATGACATATTGGGGTCAGTCTAATCTTCCCAGGTTGTGCTCATTGACAGAGTGGGGTCAGTAGGCTCTTCCCTGGTTGTGTTATATTGACAGAGTGAGGTCAGTCTGCTCTTCCCTGGTTCTGATACATTGACAGAGTGGGGTCAGTCTGCTCTTCCCTGCGTGTGTTTCATTGACAGTGTGGGATCAGCCTGCTCTTCCTTGGTTGTGTTACATTGACAGAGTGGGGTCAGTCTGCTTTCCCTGGTTGGGTTTCATAGACAGAGTGGGGTCAGTCTGCTCTTCCCTGGGTGTATTATATTGACAGAGTGGGGTCAGTCTGCTCTTCCCTGGGTGCGTTAAATTGACAGAGTGGGTTCAGTCTACTCTTCCCGGGTTGGTTACATTGACAGAGTGGGGTCAGTCTGCTCGTCCCTGGGTGGGTTACATTGACAGAGTGGGGTCAGTCTGCTCTTCCCTGGGTGGGTTACATTGACACAGTGGGTTTAGTCATCTCTTCCCTGGGTGTGTTACATTGACAGAGTGGGTTCAGTCTGCTCTTCCCTGCGTGTGTTACATTGACAGAGTGGGGTCAATCTGCTCCTCCCTGCGTGGGATACATTGACAGAGTGGGTTCTGTCTGCTCTTCCTTGGGTGTGTAACATTGACAGAGTGGCGTCAGTCTGCTCTTCGATGGGTGTGTAACATTGATAGAGTGGGGTCAGTCTGCTCTCCCCTGGGTGGGTTACATTGACAGAGTGGGGTCAGTCTGCTCTTCCCGGGTGTGTTACATTGACAGAGTGAGGTCAGTCTGCACTTCCCTGGTTGTGTTACATTGACAGAGGGGGGTCAGTCTGCTCTTCCCTGCGTGAGTTACATTGACAGAGTGGGGTCTGACCGCTCTTCACTGGGTGTGTTACATTTACAGAGTGGGGTCACTCGGCTCTTCCCTGGTTGTGTTATATTGATAGAGTGGGGTCAGTCTGCTCTTCTCTGGGTGTGTTACATTGACAGAGTGGGGTCAGCCTGCTCATCCCTGGGTGTGTTACATTGACAGAGTGGGGTCAGTCTGCTCATCCCTGGGTGTGTTACATTGACAGAATGGGGTCAGTCTGCTCTTCCCTGGGTGGGTGACGTTGACAGAGTGGGATCAGTCTGCTCTTCACTCGGTGTGTTACATTGACAGAGTCGGGTCAGTCTGCTCTTCCCTGGGTGTGTTACATTGACAGAATGTGAGAAGTCTGTCTTCCCTGGGTGAGTTACATTGACAGACTGGGGTCATTCTGCTCTTCTCTAGCTGTGGTACATTGACAGTGTGAGGTCAGTCTGCTCTTCACTGGGTGTGCTACTTTGACAGCTTGGGGTCAGTCTGCTCTTCCCTGGGTGTGTTACATTGGCAGATTTAGTTCAGTGTGCACTTCCCTGGTTGTGTTACATTGACATAGTGGGGTCAGTCTGCTCTTCCCTGCGTGTGTTTCATTGACAGGGTGGGGTCAGTCTGCACTTCACTGGGTGTGTTACATTGACAGAGTGGGGTTAGTCTGCACTTCACTGGTTGTGTTACATTGACAAAATGGGGTCAGTCTGCTCTGCCCTGGGTGTGCTACATTGACTGAGTGGGGTCAGTCCGCACTGCCCTGTTTGTCTTTCATTGACTTAGTGGGGTCAGTCTGCTCTTCTCTGGGGGGTTACGTTGACAGAGTGGGATCGGTCTGCTCTTCCCTGGTTGTTTTACAGTGACAGAGAGGGGTCAGTCTGCTCTGCCCTGGGTGTGCTACATTGACAGAGTGGGGTCAGTCTGCACTTCACTGGGTGTGTTACATTGACAGAGTGGGGTCAGTCTGCACTTCACTGGGTGTGTTACATTGACAGCGTGGGGTCTGACCGATCTTCCCTGGGTGTGTTACATTGACAGAGTGGGGACTGTCTGCTCTTCCCTGGGTGTGTTACATTGACAGAGTCGGGTCAGTCTGCTCTTCCCTGGGTGTGTTGCATTGACAGAATGTGGTCAGTCTGTCTTCCCTGGGTGAGTTACATTGACAGACTGGGGTCATTCTTCTCTTCCCTAGCTGTGGTACATTGACAGAGTGAGGTCAGTCTGCTCTTCACTGGGTGTGCTACTTTGACAGAATGGGGTCAATCTGCTCTTCCCTGGGTGTGTTACATTGACAGATTTAGGTCAGTCTGCACTTCCCTGGTTGTGTTACATTGAATAGTGGGGTCAGTCTGCTCTACCCTGGGTGAGTTACTGTGACAGAGTGGTGTCAGTCTGCACTTCACTGGGTGTGTTACATTGACAGAGTGGGGTCAGTCTACACTTCACTGGTTGTGTTACATTGACAAAATGGGGTCAGTCTGCTCATCCCTGGGTGAGTTACATTGACAGAGTGGTGTCTGACTGCTCTTCCCTGGGTGTGTTACATTGACAGAGTGAGGTCAGTCTGCACTTCCCTGGTTGTGTTACATTGACAGAGTGGGATCAGTCTGCTCTTCTCTGGGTGGGTTACGTTGACAGAGTGGGGTCAGTCTGCTCTTCTCTGGGTGGGTTACGTTGACAGAGTGGGATCAGTCTGCTCTTCCCTGGGTGTGTTACAGTGACAGAGAGGGGTCTGTCTGCTCTGCCCTGAGTGTGTTACATTGACAGAGTGGGGTCAGTCCGCACTTCACTGGTTGTGTTACATTGACAAAATGGGGTCAGTCTGCTCTTCCCTCGGTGAGTAACATTGACAGAGTGAGGTCAGTCTGCACTTCCCTGGTTGTGTTACATTGACAGAGGGGGGTCAGTCTGCTCTTCCCTACGTGAGTTACATTGACAGAGTGGGGTCTGACCGCTCTTCACTGGGTGTGTTACATTGACAGAGTGGGGTCACTCGTCTCTTCCCTGGTTGTGTTATATTGATAGAGTGGGGTCAGTCTGCTCTTCTCTGGGTGTGTTACATTGACAGAGTGGGGTCAGCCTGCTCAACCCTGGGTGTGTTACATTTACAGAGTGGGGTCAGTCTGCTCATCCCTGGGTGTGTTACATTGACAGAATGGGGTCAGTCTGCTCTTCCCTGGGTGGGTGACATTGACAGAGTGGGAACAGTCTGCTCTTCCCGGGTGTGTTACATTGACAGAGTGAGGTCAGTCTGCACTTCCCTGGTTGTGTTACATTGACAGAGGGGGGTCAGTCTGCTCTTCCCTGCGTGAGTTACATTGACAGAGTGGGGTCTGACCGCTCTTCACTGGGTGTGTTACATTTACAGAGTGGGGTCACTCGGCTCTTCCCTGGTTGTGTTATATTGATAGAGTGGGGTCAGTCTGCTCTTCTCTGGGTGTGTTACATTGACAGAGTGGGGTCAGCCTGCTCATCCCTGGGTGTGTTACATTCACAGAGTGGGGTCAGTCTGCTCATCCCTGGGTGTGTTACATTGACAGAATGGGGTCAGTCTGCTCTTCCCTGGGTGTGTGACGTTGACAGAGTGGGATCAGTCTGCTCTTCACTCGGTGTGTTACATTGACAGAGTCGGGTCAGTCTGCTCTTCCCTGGGTGTGTTACATTGACAGAATGTGAGAAGTCTGTCTTCCCTGGGTGAGTTACATTGACAGACTGGGGTCATTCTGCTCTTCTCTAGCTGTGGTACATTGACAGTGTGAGGTCAGTCTGCTCTTCACTGGGTGTGCTACTTTGACAGCTTGGGGTCAGTCTGCTCTTCCCTGGGTGTGTTACATTGGCAGATTTAGTTCAGTGTGCACTTCCCTGGTTGTGTTACATTGACATAGTGGGGTCAGTCTGCTCTTCCCTGCGTGTGTTTCATTGACAGGGTGGGGTCAGTCTGCACTTCACTGGGTGTGTTACATTGACAGAGTGGGGTTAGTCTGCACTTCACTGGTTGTGTTACATTGACAAAATGGGATCAGTCTGCTCTGCCCTGGGTGTGCTACATTGACTGAGTGGGGTCAGTCCGCACTGCCCTGTTTGTCTTTCATTGACTTAGTGGGGTCAGTCTGCTCTTCTCTGGGGGGTTACGTTGACAGAGTGGGATCGGTCTGCTCTTCCCTGGTTGTTTTACAGTGACAGAGAGGGGTCAGTCTGCTCTGCCCTGGGTGTGCTACATTGACAGAGTGGGGTCAGTCTGCACTTCACTGGGTGTGTTACATTGACAGAGTGGGGTCAGTCTGCACTTCACTGGGTGTGTTACATTGACAGCGTGGGGTCTGACCGATCTTCCCTGGGTGTGTTACATTGACAGAGTGGGGACTGTCTGCTCTTCCCTGGGTGTGTTACATTGACAGAGTCGGGTCAGTCTGCTCTTCCCTGGGTGTGTTGCATTGACAGAATGTGGTCAGTCTGTCTTCCCTGGGTGAGTTACATTGACAGACTGGGGTCATTCTTCTCTTCCCTAGCTGTGGTACATTGACAGAGTGAGGTCAGTCTGCTCTTCACTGGGTGTGCTACTTTGACAGAATGGGGTCAATCTGCTCTTCCCTGGGTGTGTTACATTGACAGATTTAGGTCAGTCTGCACTTCCCTGGTTGTGTTACATTGAATAGTGGGGTCAGTCTGCTCTACCCTGGGTGAGTTACTGTGACAGAGTGGGGTCAGTCTGCTCTTCACTGGGTGGGTTACATTGACAGAGTGGGATCAGTCTGCTCTTCCCTGGGTGGGTTACATTGACACAGTGGGTTTAGTCATCTCTTCCCTGGGTGTGTTACATTGACAGAGTGGGTTCAGTCTGCTCTTCCCTGCATGTGTTACATTGACAGAGTGGGGTCAATCTGCTCCTCCCTGCGTGGGATACATTGACAGAGTGGGTTCTGTCTGCTCTTCCTTGGGTGTGTAACATTGACAGAGTGGCGTCAGTCTGCTCTCCGATGGGTGTGTAACATTGATAGAGTGGGGTCAGTCTGCTCTCCCCTGGGTGGGTTACATTGACAGAGTGGGGTCAGTCTGCTCTTCACTGGGTGGGTTACATTGACACAGTGGGTTTAGTCATCTCTTCCCTGGGTGTGTTACATTGACAGAGTGGGGTCAGTCTGCTCTTCCCGGGTGTGTTACATTGACAGAGTGATGTCAGTCTGCACTTCCCTGGTTGTGTTACATTGACAGAGGGGGGTCAGTCTGCTCTTCCCTGCGTGAGGTACATTGACAGAGTGGGGTCTGACCGCTCTTCACTGGGTGTGTTACATTTACAGAGTGGGGTCACTCGACTCTTCCCTGGTTGTGTTATATTGATAGAGTGGGGTCAGTCTGCTCTTCTCTGGGTGTGTTACATTGACAGAGTGGGGTCAGTCTGCACTTCACTGGTTGTGTTACATTGACAAAATGGGGTCAGTCTGCTCATCCCTGGGTGAGTTACATTGACAGAGTGGTGTCTGACTGCTCTTCCCTGGGTGTGTTACATTGACAGAGTGAGGTCAGTCTGCACTTCCCTGGTTGTGTTACATTGACAGAGTGGG
Organism: Chiloscyllium punctatum; assembly: GCF_047496795.1. Taxonomy (NCBI): domain Eukaryota; kingdom Metazoa; phylum Chordata; class Chondrichthyes; order Orectolobiformes; family Hemiscylliidae; genus Chiloscyllium; species Chiloscyllium punctatum. Next base: position 45,383,617 of record NC_092771.1, on the reverse strand, counting down.
ATCAGTCTGCTCTTCTCTGGGTGGGTTACGTTGACAGAGTGGGGTCAGTCTGCTCTTCTCTGGGTGGGTTACGTTGACAGAGTGGGATCAGTCTGCTCTTCCCTGGGTGTGTTACAGTGACAGAGAGGGGTCTGTCTGCTCTGCCCTGAGTGTGTTACATTGACAGAGTGGGGTCAGTCCGCACCTCACTGGTTGTGTTACATTGACAAAATGGGGTCAGTCTGCTCTTCCCTCGGTGAGTAACATTGACAGAGTGAGGTCAGTCTGCACTTCCCTGGTTGTGTTACATTGACAGAGGGGGGTCAGTCTGCTCTTCCCTACGTGAGTTACATTGACAGAGTGGGGTCTGACCGCTCTTCACTGGGTGTGTTACATTGACAGAGTGGGGTCACTCGTCTCTTCCCTGGTTGTGTTATATTGATAGAGTGGGGTCAGTCTGCTCTTCTCTGGGTGTGTTACATTGACAGAGTGGGGTCAGCCTGCTCAACCCTGGGTGTGTTACATTTACAGAGTGGGGTCAGTCTGCTCATCCCTGGGTGTGTTACATTGACAGAATGGGGTCAGTCTGCTCTTCCCTGGGTGGGTGACATTGACAGAGTGGGATCAGTCTGCTCTTCACTCGGTGTGTTACATTGACAGAGTGGGGTCAGTCTGCTCTTCTCTGTGTGGGTTACGTTGACAGAGTGGGGTCAGTCTGCTCTTCCCTGGGTGTGTTACAGTGACAGAGTGGGGTCAGTCTACTCTGCCCTGGGTGAGTTACATTGACAGAGTGGGGTCAGTGTGCTCTTCACTGGGTGTGTTGCATTAACAGAGTGGGGTCAGTCTCCTCTTCCCTGGGTGTGTTACATTGACTGTGTGGGGTCAGTCTGCTAATCCCTGGGTGTGTTACATTGACAGAGTGATGTCAGTCTGCACTTCCCTGGTTGTCTTATATTGATAGAGTGGGGTCAGTCGGCTCTTCCCTGGGTGAGTTACATTGACAGAGTGGGGTCAGTCTGCTCATCCCTGGGTGTGTTACATTGACAGAATGGGGTCAGTCTGCTCTTCCCTGAGTGGGTGACATTGACAGAGTGGGATCAGTCTGCTCTTCACTCGGTGTGTTACATTGACAGAGTGGGGTCAGTCTGCTCTTCTCTGGGTGGGTTACGTTGACAGAGTGGGGTCAGTCTGCTCTTCCCTCGGTGTGTTACACTGACAGAGTGGGGTCAGTCTGCTCTTTCCTGGGTGGGTTACATTGACATAGTGGGGTCAGTCTGCTCTTCCCTGGGCATTTACATTCACAGAGTTTGGTCAGTCTGCTCTTCCCTGGGTGTGTTACATTGACAAGTGGGTTCAGTCTGCTCTTCCCTGGGTGTGTTACATTGAGAGAATGGGGTCAGTCTGCTCTTCCCTGCGTGTGTTTCATTGACAGAGTGGGATCAGCCTGCTCTTCCTTGGTTGTGTTACATTGACAGAGTGGGGTCAGTCTGCTCTTCCCAGGGTGTACTACAATGACATATTGGGGTCAGTCTAATCTTCCCAGGTTGTGCTCATTGACAGAGTGGGGTCAGTAGGCTATTCACTGGGTGTGTTATATTGACAGAGTGAGGTCAGTCTGCTCTTCCCTGGTTCTGATACATTGACAGAGTGGGGTCAGTCTGCTCTTCCCTGCGTGTGTTTCATTGACAGAGTGGGATCAGCCTGCTCTTCCTTGGTTGTGTAACATTGACAGAGTGGGGTCAGTCTGCTTTCACTGGTTGGGTTTCATTGACAGAGTGGTGTCAGTCTGCTCTTCCCTGGGTGTATTATATTGACAGAGTGGGGTCAGTCTGCTCTTCCCTGGGTGCGTTAAATTGACAGAGTGGGTTCAGTCTACTCTTCCTGAGTTGGTTCCATTGACAGAGTGGGGTCAGTCTGCTCGTCCCTGGGTGGGTTACATTGACAGAGTGGGATCAGTCTGCTCTTCCCTGGGTGGGTTACATTGACACAGTGGGTTTAGTCATCTCTTCCCTGGGTGTGTTACATTGACAGAGTGGGTTCAGTCTGCTCTTCCCTGCATGTGTTACATTGACAGAGTGGGGTCAATCTGCTCCTCCCTGCGTGGGATACATTGACAGAGTGGGTTCTGTCTGCTCTTCCTTGGGTGTGTAACATTGACAGAGTGGCGTCAGTCTGCTCTCCGATGGGTGTGTAACATTGATAGAGTGGGGTCAGTCTGCTCTCCCCTGGGTGGGTTACATTGACAGAGTGGGGTCAGTCTGCTCTTCACTGGGTGGGTTACATTGACACAGTGGGTTTAGTCATCTCTTCCCTGGGTGTGTTACATTGACAGAGTGGGATCAGTCTGCTCTTCCGTGCGTGTGTTACATTGACAGAGTGGGGTCAATCTGCTCCTCCCTGCGTGGGATACATTGATAGAGTGGGTTCTGTCTGCTCTTCCTTGGGTGTGTAACATTGATAGAGTGGGGTCAGTCTGCTGTTCTCTGGGATTGTTACATTGACAGAATGGGGTCAGTCTGCTCTTCCCTGGGTTTGTTACTTTGACCGAGTGGGGTCAGTCTGCTCTTCCCAGGGGGTGTTACATTGACAGAGTGGGGTCATTCTGCTCTTCCCTGGGTGTGTAACATTGACAGATTGGGTCAGTCTGCTCTTCCCTGGGTGGGTTACATTGACAGACTGAGGTCAATCTGCTCTTCCCTAGGTGGGTTAAATTGACAGAGTGAGGTCAGTCTGATCTACCCTGTGTGTGTTACACTGACAGAGTGGGGTCAGTCTGCTCTTCCCAGGGGGTGTTACATTGACAGAGTGAGGTCATTCTGCTCTTCCCTGGGTGTGTAACATTGACAGATTGGGTCAGTCTGCTCTTCCCTGGGTGGGTTACATTGACAGACTGAGGTCAGTCTGCTCTTCCCTAGGTGGGTTAAATTGACAGAGTGAGGTCAGTCTGATCTACCCTGGGTGTGTTACACTGACAGAGTGGGGTCAGTCTGCTCTTTCCTGGGTGGGTTACATTGACATAGTGGGGTCAGTCTGCTCTTCCCTGGGCATTTACATTCACAGAGTTAGGTCAGTCTGCTCTTCCCTGGGTGTGTTACATTGACAAGTGGGTTCAGTCTGCTCTTCCCTGGGTGTGTTACATTGAGAGAATGGGGTCAGTCTGCTCTTCCCTGGGTGTGTTACATTGACAGAGTGGGATCAGTCTGCTCTTCCCTGGGTGTGTTATATTGACAGAGTGGCGTCAGTCTGCTCTTCGATGGGTGTGTAACATTGATAGAGTGGGGTCAGTCTGCTCTTCCCTGGGTGGGTTACATTGACAGAGTGGGGTCAGTCTGCTCTTCCCTGGGTGGGTTACATTGACACAGTGGGTTTAGTCATCTCTTCCCTGGGTGTGTAACATTGATAGAGTGGGGTCAGTCTGCTGTTCTCTGGGATTGTTACATTGACAGAATGGGGTCAGTTTGCTCTTCCCTGGGTTTGTTACTTTGACCGAGTGGGGTCAGTCTGCTCTTCCCAGGGGCTGTTACATTGACAGAGTGGGGTCATTCTGCTCTTCCCTGGGTGTGTAACATTGACAGATTGGGTCAGTCTGCTCTTCCCTGGGTGGGTTACATTGACAGACTGAGGTCAGTCTGCTCTTCCCTAGGTGGGTTAAATTGACAGAGTGAGGTCAGTCTGCTCTCCCCTGGGTGTGTTACATTGACAGATTAGGGTCAGTCTGCTCTTCCCTGGGTGGGTTACATTGACAGATTGGGGTCAGTCTGCTCTTCCCTGTGTGTGTTACACTGACAGAGTGGGGTTTTTCTGATCTACCCTGGGTGTGTTACACTGACAGAGTGGGGTCAGTCTGCTCTTTCCTGGGTGGGTTACATTGACAAGTGGGTTCAGTCTGCTCTTCCCTGGGTGTGTTACATTGAGAGAATGGGGTCAGTCTGCTCTTCCTTGTGTGTGTTACATTGACAGAGTGGGATCAGTCTGCTCTTCCCTGGGTGTGTTATATTGACAGAGTGGACTCAGTGTTATCTTCCATGGGTGGGTTACATTGACAGAGTGGGGTCCGTCTGCTCTTCCCTGGGTGTGTTATTTTGACAGAGTGAGGTCTGTCTGCACTTCCCAGGGTGTACTACAATGACATAGAGGGGTCAGTCTAATCTTCCCAGGTGGTGCTCATTGACAGAGTGGGGTCAGTCGGCTCTTCCCTGGGTGTGTTATATTGACAGAGTGAGGTCAGTCTGCTCTTCCCTGGTTCTGATACATTGACAGAGTGGGGTCAGTCTGCTCTTCCCTGGGTGTGTTACATTGACAGAGTGGATTCAGTCGGCTCTTCCCTGGGTGTGTTATATTGACAGACTGAGGTCAGTCTGCTCTTCCCTGGGTGTGTTACATTGACAGAGTGGGATCAGTCTGCTCTTCCCTGCGTGGGTTACATAGACAGAGTGGTGTCCTTCTGCTCATCCCTGGGTGTGTTACATTGACAGAGTGGGGCAAGTCTGCTGTTTTCTGGTTGTGTTACATTGACAGAGTTGGGTCAGTCTGCTCTTACCTGGGTGGGTTACATTGAGAGTGAGGTCAGTCTACTCTTCCCTGGGTGTGTTACATTGACAGACTGGTGTCGGTCTGCTCTTCCCTGGGTGGGTTACAGTGACAGATTGGGGTCAGTCTGCTCTTCCCTGGGTGTGTTACATTGAGAGAGTGGGGTCAGCCGCTCTTCCCTGGGTGTGTTACATTGACAGAGTGGGGTCAGTCTGCTCTTCCCTGGGTGTGTTACATGACAGGGTGGGGTCAGTCTGCTCTTCCCTCGTTGTGTTACAGTGACAGTGTGGGGGAAGTCAGCTCTTCCCTGGGTGTGTTACATTGACAGAGTTGGATCAGTCTGCTCTTCCCTGGGTGTGTTACATTGACAGAGTGGTATCAGTCTGCTCTTGTCTGGGTGGGTTACATTGACAGAGTGGGGTCAGTCAGCTCTTCCCTGAGTGGGTTACATTGACAGAGTGGGGTCAGTCTGATCTTCCCTCGGTGTGTTACAGTGACAGGGTGGGGTCAGTCTGCTCGACATTGGGTGGGTTAAGTTGTGAGTGAGGGCAGTCTGCTCTTCCCTTGGTGTGTAAATTGACAGAGTGGGGTCAGTCAGCTCTTCCCAGGGTGTGTTACATTGACACAGTGGGTTTAGTCATCTCTTCCCTGAGTGTGTTACATTGACAGAGTGGGATCAGTCTGCTCTTCCCTGGGTGTGTTACATTGACAGAGTGGGGTCAATCTGCTCTTCCCTGCGTGGGATACATTGACAGAGTGGGATCTGTCTGCTCTTCCTTGGGTGTGTAACATTGACAGAGTGGCGTCAGTCTGCTCTTCCCTGGGTGTGTAACATTGATAGAGTGGGGTCAGTCTGTTGTTCTCTGGGATTGTTACATTGACAGAATGGGGTCAGTCTGCTCTTCCCTGGGTTTGTTACTTTGACCGAGTGGGGTCAGTCTCCTATTCCCAGGGGGTGTTACATTGACAGTGTGGGGCCATTCTGCTCTTCCCTGGGTGTGTAACATTGACAGATTGGGTCAGTCTGCTCTTCCCTGGGTGGGTTACATTGACAGACTGAGGTCAGTCTGCTCTTCCCGAGGTGGTTTAAATTGACAGAGTGAGGTCAGTCTGCTCTCCCCTGGGTGTGTTACATTGACAGATTAGGCTCAGTCTGCTCTTCCCTGGGTGGGTTACATTGACAGATTGGGGTCAGTCTGCTCTTCCCTGGGTGTGTTACATTGACAGCGTGGGATCAGTCTGCTCTTCCCTGGGTGAGTTACATTGACAGGTTTAATACAGTCTGCACTTGACTGTGAGAGTTACATTGACAGAGTGGGGTCAGTCTGCTCTTCCCTGGGTGTGTTACACTGACAGAGTGGGGTCAGTCTGATCTACCCTGGGTGTGTTACACTGACAGAGTGGGGTCAGTCTGCTCTTTCCTGGGTGGGTTACATTGACATAGTGGGGTCAGTCTGCTCTTCCCTGGGCATTTACATTCACAGAGTTAGGTCAGTCTGCTCTTCCCTGGGTGTGTTACATTGACAAGTGGGTTCAGTCTGCTCTTCCCTGTGTGTGTTACATTGAGAGAATGGGGTCAGTCTGCTCTTCCCTGCGTGTGTTTCATTGACAAAGTGGGATCAGCCTGCTCTTCCTTGGTTGTGTTACATTGACAGAGTGGGGTCAGTCTGCTCTTCCCAGGGTGTACTACAATGACATATTGGGGTCAGTCTAATCTTCCCAGGTTGTGCTCATTGACAGAGTGGGGTCAGTAGGCTCTTCCCTGGTTGTGTTATATTGACAGAGTGAGGTCAGTCTGCTCTTCCCTGGTTCTGATACATTGACAGAGTGGGGTCAGTCTGCTCTTCCCTGCGTGTGTTTCATTGACAGTGTGGGATCAGCCTGCTCTTCCTTGGTTGTGTTACATTGACAGAGTGGGGTCAGTCTGCTTTCCCTGGTTGGGTTTCATAGACAGAGTGGGGTCAGTCTGCTCTTCCCTGGGTGTATTATATTGACAGAGTGGGGTCAGTCTGCTCTTCCCTGGGTGCGTTAAATTGACAGAGTGGGTTCAGTCTACTCTTCCCGGGTTGGTTCCATTGACAGAGTGGGGTCAGTCTGCTCGTCCCTGGGTGGGTTACATTGACAGAGTGGGGTCAGTCTGCTCTTCCCTGGGTGGGTTACATTGACACAGTGGGTTTAGTCATCTCTTCCCTGGGTGTGTTACATTGACAGAGTGGGTTCAGTCTGCTCTTCCCTGCGTGTGTTACATTGACAGAGTGGGGTCAATCTGCTCCTCCCTGCGTGGGATACATTGACAGAGTGGGTTCTGTCTGCTCTTCCTTGGGTGTGTAACATTGACAGAGTGGCGTCAGTCTGCTCTTCGATGGGTGTGTAACATTGATAGAGTGGGGTCAGTCTGCTCTCCCCTGGGTGGGTTACATTGACAGAGTGGGGTCAGTCTGCTCTTCCCGGGTGTGTTACATTGACAGAGTGAGGTCAGTCTGCACTTCCCTGGTTGTGTTACATTGACAGAGGGGGGTCAGTCTGCTCTTCCCTGCGTGAGTTACATTGACAGAGTGGGGTCTGACCGCTCTTCACTGGGTGTGTTACATTTACAGAGTGGGGTCACTCGACTCTTCCCTGGTTGTGTTATATTGATAGAGTGGGGTCAGTCTGCTCTTCTCTGGGTGTGTTACATTGACAGAGTGGGGTCAGCCTGCTCATCCCTGGGTGTGTTACATTGACAGAGTGGGGTCAGTCTGCTCATCCCTGGGTGTGTTACATTGACAGAATGGGGTCAGTCTGCTCTTCCCTGGGTGGGTGACGTTGACAGAGTGGGATCAGTCTGCTCTTCACTCGGTGTGTTACATTGACAGAGTCGGGTCAGTCTGCTCTTCCCTGGGTGTGTTACATTGACAGAATGTGAGAAGTCTGTCTTCCCTGGGTGAGTTACATTGACAGACTGGGGTCATTCTGCTCTTCTCTAGCTGTGGTACATTGACAGTGTGAGGTCAGTCTGCTCTTCACTGGGTGTGCTACTTTGACAGCTTGGGGTCAGTCTGCTCTTCCCTGGGTGTGTTACATTGGCAGATTTAGTTCAGTGTGCACTTCCCTGGTTGTGTTACATTGACATAGTGGGGTCAGTCTGCTCTTCCCTGCGTGTGTTTCATTGACAGGGTGGGGTCAGTCTGTACTTCACTGGGTGTGTTACATTGACAGAGTGGGGTTAGTCTGCACTTCACTGGTTGTGTTACATTGACAAAATGGGGTCAGTCTGCTCTGCCCTGGGTGTGCTACATTGACTGAGTGGGGTCAGTCCGCACTGCCCTGGTTGTCTTTCATTGACTTAGTGGGGTCAGTCTGCTCTTCTCTGGGGGGTTACGTTGACAGAGTGGGATCGGTCTGCTCTTCCCTGGTTGTTTTACAGTGACAGAGAGGGGTCAGTCTGCTCTGCCCTGGGTGTGCTACATTGACAGAGTGGGGTCAGTCTGCACTTCACTGGGTGTGTTACATTGACAGAGTGGGGTCAGTCTGCACTTCACTGGGTGTGTTACATTGACAGCGTGGGGTCTGACCGCTCTTCCCTGGGTGTGTTACATTGACAGAGTGGGGACTGTCTGCTCTTCCCTGGGTGTGTTACATTGACAGATTCGGGTCAGTCTGCTCTTCCCTGGGTGTGTTGCATTGACAGAATGTGGTCAGTCTGTCTTCCCTGGGTGAGTTACATTGACAGACTGGGGTCATTCTTCTCTTCCCTAGCTGTGGTACATTGACAGAGTGAGGTCAGTCTGCTCTTCACTGGGTGTGCTACTTTGACAGAATGGGGTCAATCTGCTCTTCCCTGGGTGTGTTACATTGACAGATTTAGGTCAGTCTGCACTTCCCTGGTTGTGTTACATTGAATAGTGGGGTCAGTCTGCTCTACCCTGGGTGAGTTGCTGTGACAGAGTGGTGTCAGTCTGCACTTCACTGGGTGTGTTACATTGACAGAGTGGGGTCAGTCTGCACTTCACTGGTTGTGTTACATTGACAAAATGGGGTCAGTCTGCTCATCCCTGGGTGAGTTACATTGACAGAGTGGTGTCTGACTGCTCTTCCCTGGGTGTGTTACATTGACAGAGTGAGGTCAGTCTGCACTTCCCTGGTTGTGTTACATTGACAGAGTGGGATCAGTCTGCTCTACCGTGGGTGTGTTACAGTGACAGAGAGGGGTCAGTCTGCTCTTCTCTCGGTGTGTTACATTGACAGAGTGGGGTCAGTCTGCTCTTCTCTGGGTGGGTTACGTTGACAGAGTGGGATCAGTCTGCTCTTCCCTGGGTGTGTTACAGTGACAGAGAGGGGTCTGTCTGCTCTGCCCTGAGTGTGTTACATTGACAGAGTGGGGTCAGTCCGCACTTCACTGGTTGTGTTACATTGACAAAATGGGGTCAGTCTGCTCTTCCCTCGGTGAGTAACATTGACAGAGTGAGGTCAGTCTGCACTTCCCTGGTTGTGTTACATTGACAGAGGGGGGTCAGTCTGTTCTTCCCTGCGTGAGTTACATTGACAGAGTGGGGTCTGACCGCTCTTCACTGGGTGTGTTACATTGACAGAGTGGGGTCACTCGTCTCTTCCCTGGTTGTGTTACATTGACAGAGTGGGATCAGTCTGCTCTTCCCTGCGTGAGTTACATTGACAGAGTGGGGTCTGACCGCTCTTCACTGGGTGTGTTACATTGACAGAGTGGGGTCACTCGACTCTTCCCTGGTTGTGTTATATTGATAGAGTGGGGTCAGTCTGCACTTCCCTGGTTGTGTTACATTGACAGAGGGGGGTCAGTCTGCTCTTCCCTGCGTGAGTTACATTGACAGAGTGGGGTCTGACCGCTCTTCACTGGGTGTGTTACATTGACAGAGTGGGGTCACTCGACTCTTCCCTGGTTGTGTTATATTGATAGAGTGGGGTCAGTTTGCTCTTCTCTGGGTGTGTTACATTGACAGAGTGGGGTCAGCCTGCTCATCCCTGGGTGTGTTACATTGACAGAGTGGGGTCAGTCTGCTCATCCCTGGGTGTGTTACATTGACAGAATGGGGTCAGTCTGCTCTTCCCTGGGTGGGTGACGTTGACAGAGTGGGATCAGTCTGCTCTTCACTCGGTGTGTTACATTGACAGAGTCGGGTCAGTCTGCTCTTCCCTGGGTGTGTTACATAGACAGAATGTGAGAAGTCTGTCTTCCCTGGGTGAGTTACATTGACAGACTGGGGTCATTCTGCTCTTCTCTAGCTGTGGTACATTGACAGTGTGAGGTCAGTCTGCTCTTCACTGGGTGTGCTACTTTGACAGCTTGGGGTCAGTCTGCTCTTCCCTGGGTGTGTTACATTGGCAGATTTAGTTCAGTGTGCACTTCCCTGGTTGTGTTACATTGACATAGTGGGGTCAGTCTGCTCTTCCCTGCGTGTGTTTCATTGACAGGGTGGGGTCAGTCTGCACTTCACTGGGTGTGTTACATTGACAGAGTGGGGTTAGTCTGCACTTCACTGGTTGTGTTACATTGACAAAATGGGGTCAGTCTGCTCTGCCCTGGGTGTGCTACATTGACTGAGTGGGGTCAGTCCGCACTGCCCTGGTTGTCTTTCATTGACTTAGTGGGGTCAGTCTGCTCTTCTCTGGGGGGTTACGTTGACAGAGTGGGATCGGTCTGCTCTTCCCTGGTTGTTTTACAGTGACAGAGAGGGGTCAGTCTGCTCTGCCCTGGGTGTACTACATTGACAGAGTGGGGTCAGTCTGCACTTCACTGGGTGTGTTACATTGACAGAGTGGGGTCAGTCTGCACTTCACTGGGTGTGTTACATTGACAGCGTGGGGTCTGACCGCTCTTCCCTGGGTGTGTTACATTGACAGAGTGGGGACTGTCTGCTCTTCCCTGGGTGTGTTACATTGACAGATTCGGGTCAGTCTGCTCTTCCCTGGGTGTGTTGCATTGACAGAATGTGGTCAGTCTGTCTTCCCTGGGTGAGTTACATTGACAGACTGGGGTCATTCTTCTCTTCCCTAGCTGTGGTACATTGACAGAGTGAGGTCAGTCTGCTCTTCACTGGGTGTGCTACTTTGACAGAATGGGGTCAATCTGCTCTTCCCTGGGTGTGTTACATTGACAGATTTAGGTCAGTCTGCACTTCCCTGGTTGTGTTACATTGAATAGTGGGGTCAGTCTGCTCTACCCTGGGTGAGTTGCTGTGACAGAGTGGTGTCAGTCTGCACTTCACTGGGTGTGTTACATTGACAGAGTGGGGTCAGTCTGCACTTCACTGGTTGTGTTACATTGACAAAATGGGGTCAGTCTGCTCATCCCTGGGTGAGTTACATTGACAGAGTGGTGTCTGACTGCTCTTCCCTGGGTGTGTTACATTGACAGAGTGAGGTCAGTCTGCACTTCCCTGGTTGTGTTACATTGACAGAGTGGGATCAGTCTGCTCTACCGTGGGTGTGTTACAGTGACAGAGAGGGGTCAGTCTGCTCTTCTCTCGGTGTGTTACATTGACAGAGTGGGGTCAGTCTGCTCTTCTCTGGGTGGGTTACGTTGACAGAGTGGGATCAGTCTGCTCTTCCCTGGGTGTGTTACAGTGACAGAGAGGGGTCTGTCTGCTCTGCCCTGGGTGTGTTACATTGACAGAGTGGGGTCAGTCCGCACTTCACTGGTTGTGTTACATTGACAAAATGGGGTCAGTCTGCTCTTCCCTTGGTGAGTAACATTGACAGAGTGAGGTCAGTCTGCACTTCCCTGGTTGTGTTACATTGACAGAGGGGGGTCAGTCTGCTCTTCCCTGCGTGAGTTACATTGACAGAGTGGGGTCTGACCGCTCTTCACTGGGTGTGTTACATTGACAGAGTGGGGTCACTCGTCTCTTCCCTGGTTGTGTTACATTGACAGAGTGGGATCAGTCTGCTCTTCCCTGGGTGTGTTACATTGACAGAGTGGGGTCAATCTGCTCTTCCCTGCGTGGGATACATTGACAGAGTGGGATCTGTCTGCTCTTCCTTGGGTGTGTAACATTGACAGAGTGGCGTCAGTCTGCTCTTCCCTGGGTGTGTAACATTGATAGAGTGGGGTCAGTCTGTTGTTCTCTGGGATTGTTACATTGACAGAATGGGGTCAGTCTGCTCTTCCCCGGGTTTGTTACTTTGACCGAGTGGGGTCAGTCTCCTATTCCCAGGGGGTGTTACATTGACAGTGTGGGGCCATTCTGCTCTTCCCTGGGTGTGTAACATTGACAGATTGGGTCAGTCTGCTCTTCCCTGGGTGGGTTACATTGACAGACTGAGGTCAGTCTGCTCTTCCCGAGGTGGTTTAAATTGACAGAGTGAGGTCAGTCTGCTCTCCCCTGGGTGTGTTACATTGACAGATTAGGCTCAGTCTGCTCTTCCCTGGGTGGGTTACATTGACAGATTGGGGTCAGTCAGCTCTTCCCTGGGTGTGTTACATTGACAGCGTGGGATCAGTCTGCTCTTCCCTGGGTGAGTTACATTGACAGGTTTAATACAGTCTGCACTTGACTGTGAGAGTTACATTGACAGAGTGGGGTCAGTCTGCTCTTCCCTGGGTGTGTTACACTGACAGAGTGGGGTCAGTCTGATCTACCCTGGGTGTGTTACACTGACAGAGTGGGGTTAGTCTGCACTTCACTGGTTGTGTTACATTGACAAAATGGGGTCAGTCTGCTCTGCCCTGGGTGTGCTACATTGACTGAGTGGGGTCAGTCCGCACTGCCCTGGTTGTCTTTCATTGACTTAGTGGGGTCAGTCTGCTCTTCTCTGGGGGGTTACGTTGACAGAGTGGGATCGGTCTGCTCTTCCCTGGTTGTTTTACAGTGACAGAGAGGGGTCAGTCTGCTCTGCCCTGGGTGTGCTACATTGACAGAGTGGGGTCAGTCTGCACTTCACTGGGTGTGTTACATTGACAGAGTGGGGTCAGTCTGCACTTCACTGGGTGTGTTACATTGACAGCGTGGGGTCTGACCGCTCTTCCCTGGGTGTGTTACATTGACAGAGTGGGGACTGTCTGCTCTTCCCTGGGTGTGTTACATTGACAGATTCGGGTCAGTCTGCTCTTCCCTGGGTGTGTTGCATTGACAGAATGTGGTCAGTCTGTCTTCCCTGGGTGAGTTACATTGACAGACTGGGGTCATTCTTCTCTTCCCTAGCTGTGGTACATTGACAGAGTGAGGTCAGTCTGCTCTTCACTGGGTGTGCTACTTTGACAGAATGGGGTCAATCTGCTCTTCCCTGGGTGTGTTACATTGACAGATTTAGGTCAGTCTGCACTTCCCTGGTTGTGTTACATTGAATAGTGGGGTCAGTCTGCTCTACCCTGGGTGAGTTGCTGTGACAGAGTGGTGTCAGTCTGCACTTCACTGGGTGTGTTACATTGACAGAGTGGGGTCAGTCTGCACTTCACTGGTTGTGTTACATTGACAAAATGGGGTCAGTCTGCTCATCCCTGGGTGAGTTACATTGACAGAGTGGTGTCTGACTGCTCTTCCCTGGGTGTGTTACATTGACAGAGTGAGGTCAGTCTGCACTTCCCTGGTTGTGTTACATTGACAGAGTGGGATCAGTCTGCTCTACCGTGGGTGTGTTACAGTGACAGAGAGGGGTCAGTCTGCTCTTCTCTCGGTGTGTTACATTGACAGAGTGGGGTCAGTCTGCTCTTCTCTGGGTGGGTTACGTTGACAGAGTGGGATCAGTCTGCTCTTCCCTGGGTGTGTTACAGTGACAGAGAGGGGTCTGTCTGCTCTGCCCTGGGTGTGTTACATTGACAGAGTGGGGTCAGTCCGCACTTCACTGGTTGTGTTACATTGACAAAATGGGGTCAGTCTGCTCTTCCCTCGGTGAGTAACATTGACAGAGTGAGGTCAGTCTGCACTTCCCTGGTTGTGTTACATTGACAGAGGGGGGTCAGTCTGCTCTTCCCTGCGTGAGTTACATTGACAGAGTGGGGTCTGACCGCTCTTCACTGGGTGTGTTACATTGACAGAGTGGGGTCACTCGTCTCTTCCCTGGTTGTGTTACATTGACAGAGTGGGATCAGTCTGCTCTTCCCTGGGTGTGTTACATTGACAGAGTGGGGTCAATCTGCTCTTCCCTGCGTGGGATACATTGACAGAGTGGGATCTGTCTGCTCTTCCTTGGGTGTGTAACATTGACAGAGTGGCGTCAGTCTGCTCTTCCCTGGGTGTGTAACATTGATAGAGTGGGGTCAGTCTGTTGTTCTCTGGGATTGTTACATTGACAGAATGGGGTCAGTCTGCTCTTCCCTGGGTTTGTTACTTTGACCGAGTGGGGTCAGTCTCCTATTCCCAGGGGGTGTTACATTGACAGTGTGGGGCCATTCTGCTCTTCCCTGGGTGTGTAACATTGACAGATTGGGTCAGTCTGCTCTTCCCTGGGTGGGTTACATTGACAGACTGAGGTCAGTCTGCTCTTCCCGAGGTGGTTTAAATTGACAGAGTGAGGTCAGTCTGCTCTCCCCTGGGTGTGTTACATTGACAGATTAGGCTCAGTCTGCTCTTCCCTGGGTGGGTTACATTGACAGATTGGGGTCAGTCTGCTCTTCCCTGGGTGTGTTACATTGACAGCGTGGGATCAGTCTGCTCTTCCCTGGGTGAGTTACATTGACAGGTTTAATACAGTCTGCACTTGACTGTGAGAGTTACATTGACAGAGTGGGGTCAGTCTGCTCTTCCCTGGGTGTGTTACACTGACAGAGTGGGGTCAGTCTGATCTACCCTGGGTGTGTTACACTGACAGAGTGGGGTCAGTCTGCTCTTTCCTGGGTGTGTTACATTGACATAGTGGGGTCAGTCTGCTCTTCCCTGGGCATTTACATTCACAGAGTTAGGTCAGTCTGCTCTTCCCTGGGTGTGTTACATTGACAAGTGGGTTCAGTCTGCTCTTCCCTGTGTGTGTTACATTGAGAGAATGGGGTCAGTCTGCTCTTCCCTGCGTGTGTTTCATTGACAAAGTGGGATCAGCCTGCTCTTCCTTGGTTGTGTTACATTGACAGAGTGGGGTCAGTCTGCTCTTCCCAGGGTGTACTACAATGACATATTGGGGTCAGTCTAATCTTCCCAGGTTGTGCTCATTGACAGAGTGGGGTCAGTAGGCTCTTCCCTGGTTGTGTTATATTGACAGAGTGAGGTCAGTCTGCTCTTCCCTGGTTCTGATACATTGACAGAGTGGGGTCAGTCTGCTCTTCCCTGCGTGTGTTTCATTGACAGTGTGGGATCAGCCTGCTCTTCCTTGGTTGTGTTACATTGACAGAGTGGGGTCAGTCTGCTTTCCCTGGTTGGGTTTCATAGACAGAGTGGGGTCAGTCTGCTCTTCCCTGGGTGTATTATATTGACAGAGTGGGGTCAGTCTGCTCTTCCCTGGGTGCGTTAAATTGACAGAGTGGGTTCAGTCTACTCTTCCCGGGTTGGTTACATTGACAGAGTGGGGTCAGTCTGCTCGTCCCTGGGTGGGTTACATTGACAGAGTGGGGTCAGTCTGCTCTTCCCTGGGTGGGTTACATTGACACAGTGGGTTTAGTCATCTCTTCCCTGGGTGTGTTACATTGACAGAGTGGGTTCAGTCTGCTCTTCCCTGCGTGTGTTACATTGACAGAGTGGGGTCAATCTGCTCCTCCCTGCGTGGGATACATTGACAGAGTGGGTTCTGTCTGCTCTTCCTTGGGTGTGTAACATTGACAGAGTGGCGTCAGTCTGCTCTTCGATGGGTGTGTAACATTGATAGAGTGGGGTCAGTCTGCTCTCCCCTGGGTGGGTTACATTGACAGAGTGGGGTCAGTCTGCTCTTCCCGGGTGTGTTACATTGACAGAGTGAGGTCAGTCTGCACTTCCCTGGTTGTGTTACATTGACAGAGGGGGGTCAGTCTGCTCTTCCCTGCGTGAGTTACATTGACAGAGTGGGGTCTGACCGCTCTTCACTGGGTGTGTTACATTTACAGAGTGGGGTCACTCGGCTCTTCCCTGGTTGTGTTATATTGATAGAGTGGGGTCAGTCTGCTCTTCTCTGGGTGTGTTACATTGACAGAGTGGGGTCAGCCTGCTCATCCCTGGGTGTGTTACATTGACAGAGTGGGGTCAGTCTGCTCATCCCTGGGTGTGTTACATTGACAGAATGGGGTCAGTCTGCTCTTCCCTGGGTGGGTGACGTTGACAGAGTGGGATCAGTCTGCTCTTCACTCGGTGTGTTACATTGACAGAGTCGGGTCAGTCTGCTCTTCCCTGGGTGTGTTACATTGACAGAATGTGAGAAGTCTGTCTTCCCTGGGTGAGTTACATTGACAGACTGGGGTCATTCTGCTCTTCTCTAGCTGTGGTACATTGACAGTGTGAGGTCAGTCTGCTCTTCACTGGGTGTGCTACTTTGACAGCTTGGGGTCAGTCTGCTCTTCCCTGGGTGTGTTACATTGGCAGATTTAGTTCAGTGTGCACTTCCCTGGTTGTGTTACATTGACATAGTGGGGTCAGTCTGCTCTTCCCTGCGTGTGTTTCATTGACAGGGTGGGGTCAGTCTGCACTTCACTGGGTGTGTTACATTGACAGAGTGGGGTTAGTCTGCACTTCACTGGTTGTGTTACATTGACAAAATGGGGTCAGTCTGCTCTGCCCTGGGTGTGCTACATTGACTGAGTGGGGTCAGTCCGCACTGCCCTGGTTGTCTTTCATTGACTTAGTGGGGTCAGTCTGCTCTTCTCTGGGGGGTTACGTTGACAGAGTGGGATCTGTCTGCTCTTCCTTGGGTGTGTAACATTGACAGAGTGGCGTCAGTCTGCTCTTCCCTGGGTGTGTAACATTGATAGAGTGGGGTCAGTCTGTTGTTCTCTGGGATTGTTACATTGACAGAATGGGGTCAGTCTGCTCTTCCCCGGGTTTGTTACTTTGACCGAGTGGGGTCAGTCTCCTATTCCCAGGGGGTGTTACATTGACAGTGTGGGGCCATTCTGCTCTTCCCTGGGTGTGTAACATTGACAGATTGGGTCAGTCTGCTCTTCCCTGGGTGGGTTACATTGACAGACTGAGGTCAGTCTGCTCTTCCCGAGGTGGTTTAAATTGACAGAGTGAGGTCAGTCTGCTCTCCCCTGGGTGTGTTACATTGACAGATTAGGCTCAGTCTGCTCTTCCCTGGGTGGGTTACATTGACAGATTGGGGTCAGTCTGCTCTTCCCTGGGTGTGTTACATTGACAGCGTGGGATCAGTCTGCTCTTCCCTGGGTGAGTTACATTGACAGGTTTAATACAGTCTGCACTTGACTGTGAGAGTTACATTGACAGAGTGGGGTCAGTCTGCTCTTCCCTGGGTGTGTTACACTGACAGAGTGGGGTCAGTCTGATCTACCCTGGGTGTGTTACACTGACAGAGTGGGGTCAGTCTGCTCTTTCCTGGGTGTGTTACATTGACATAGTGGGGTCAGTCTGCTCTTCCCTGGGCATTTACATTCACAGAGTTAGGTCAGTCTGCTCTTCCCTGGGTGTGTTACATTGACAAGTGGGTTCAGTCTGCTCTTCCCTGTGTGTGTTACATTGAGAGAATGGGGTCAGTCTGCTCTTCCCTGCGTGTGTTTCATTGACAAAGTGGGATCAGCCTGCTCTTCCTTGGTTGTGTTACATTGACAGAGTGGGGTCAGTCTGCTCTTCCCAGGGTGTACTACAATGACATATTGGGGTCAGTCTAATCTTCCCAGGTTGTGCTCATTGACAGAGTGGGGTCAGTAGGCTCTTCCCTGGTTGTGTTATATTGACAGAGTGAGGTCAGTCTGCTCTTCCCTGGTTCTGATACATTGACAGAGTGGGGTCAGTCTGCTCTTCCCTGCGTGTGTTTCATTGACAGTGTGGGATCAGCCTGCTCTTCCTTGGTTGTGTTACATTGACAGAGTGGGGTCAGTCTGCTTTCCCTGGTTGGGTTTCATAGACAGAGTGGGGTCAGTCTGCTCTTCCCTGGGTGTATTATATTGACAGAGTGGGGTCAGTCTGCTCTTCCCTGGGTGCGTTAAATTGACAGAGTGGGTTCAGTCTACTCTTCCCGGGTTGGTTACATTGACAGAGTGGGGTCAGTCTGCTCGTCCCTGGGTGGGTTACATTGACAGAGTGGGGTCAGTCTGCTCTTCCCTGGGTGGGTTACATTGACACAGTGGGTTTAGTCATCTCTTCCCTGGGTGTGTTACATTGACAGAGTGGGTTCAGTCTGCTCTTCCCTGCGTGTGTTACATTGACAGAGTGGGGTCAATCTGCTCCTCCCTGCGTGGGATACATTGACAGAGTGGGTTCTGTCTGCTCTTCCTTGGGTGTGTAACATTGACAGAGTGGCGTCAGTCTGCTCTTCGATGGGTGTGTAACATTGATAGAGTGGGGTCAGTCTGCTCTCCCCTGGGTGGGTTACATTGACAGAGTGGGGTCAGTCTGCTCTTCCCGGGTGTGTTACATTGACAGAGTGAGGTCAGTCTGCACTTCCCTGGTTGTGTTACATTGACAGAGGGGGGTCAGTCTGCTCTTCCCTGCGTGAGTTACATTGACAGAGTGGGGTCTGACCGCTCTTCACTGGGTGTGTTACATTTACAGAGTGGGGTCACTCGGCTCTTCCCTGGTTGTGTTATATTGATAGAGTGGGGTCAGTCTGCTCTTCTCTGGGTGTGTTACATTGACAGAGTGGGGTCAGCCTGCTCATCCCTGGGTGTGTTACATTGACAGAGTGGGGTCAGTCTGCTCATCCCTGGGTGTGTTACATTGACAGAATGGGGTCAGTCTGCTCTTCCCTGGGTGGGTGACGTTGACAGAGTGGGATCAGTCTGCTCTTCACTCGGTGTGTTACATTGACAGAGTCGGGTCAGTCTGCTCTTCCCTGGGTGTGTTACATTGACAGAATGTGAGAAGTCTGTCTTCCCTGGGTGAGTTACATTGACAGACTGGGGTCATTCTGCTCTTCTCTAGCTGTGGTACATTGACAGTGTGAGGTCAGTCTGCTCTTCACTGGGTGTGCTACTTTGACAGCTTGGGGTCAGTCTGCTCTTCCCTGGGTGTGTTACATTGGCAGATTTAGTTCAGTGTGCACTTCCCTGGTTGTGTTACATTGACATAGTGGGGTCAGTCTGCTCTTCCCTGCGTGTGTTTCATTGACAGGGTGGGGTCAGTCTGCACTTCACTGGGTGTGTTACATTGACAGAGTGGG
The DNA here is from genome assembly GCF_047496795.1 of Chiloscyllium punctatum. Classification (NCBI taxonomy): domain Eukaryota; kingdom Metazoa; phylum Chordata; class Chondrichthyes; order Orectolobiformes; family Hemiscylliidae; genus Chiloscyllium; species Chiloscyllium punctatum. The sequence goes on along the minus strand of NC_092771.1, from coordinate 45,364,924 downwards.
GTTAGTCTGCACTTCACTGGTTGTGTTACATTGACAAAATGGGGTCAGTCTGCTCTGCCCTGGGTGTGCTACATTGACTGAGTGGGGTCAGTCCGCACTGCCCTGGTTGTCTTTCATTGACTTAGTGGGGTCAGTCTGCTCTTCTCTGGGGGGTTACGTTGACAGAGTGGGATCGGTCTGCTCTTCCCTGGTTGTTTTACAGTGACAGAGAGGGGTCAGTCTGCTCTGCCCTGGGTGTGCTACATTGACAGAGTGGGGTCAGTCTGCACTTCACTGGGTGTGTTACATTGACAGAGTGGGGTCAGTCTGCACTTCACTGGGTGTGTTACATTGACAGCGTGGGGTCTGACCGCTCTTCCCTGGGTGTGTTACATTGACAGAGTGGGGACTGTCTGCTCTTCCCTGGGAGTGTTACATTGACAGAGTCGGGTCAGTCTGCTCTTCCCTGGGTGTGTTGCATTGACAGAATGTGGTCAGTCTGTCTTCCCTGGGTGAGTTACATTGACAGACTGGGGTCATTCTTCTCTTCCCTAGCTGTGGTACATTGACAGAGTGAGGTCAGTCTGCTCTTCACTGGGTGTGCTACTTTGACAGAATGGGGTCAATCTGCTCTTCCCTGGGTGTGTTACATTGACAGATTTAGGTCAGTCTGCACTTCCCTGGTTGTGTTACATTGAATAGTGGGGTCAGTCTGCTCTACCCTGGGTGAGTTGCTGTGACAGAGTGGTGTCAGTCTGCACTTCACTGGGTGTGTTACATTGACAGAGTGGGGTCAGTCTGCACTTCACTGGTTGTGTTACATTGACAAAATGGGGTCAGTCTGCTCATCCCTGGGTGAGTTACATTGACAGAGTGGTGTCTGACTGCTCTTCCCTGGGTGTGTTACATTGACAGAGTGAGGTCAGTCTGCACTTCCCTGGTTGTGTTACATTGACAGAGTGGGATCAGTCTGCTCTACCGTGGGTGTGTTACAGTGACAGAGAGGGGTCAGTCTGCTCTTCTCTCGGTGTGTTACATTGACAGAGTGGGGTCAGTCTGCTCTTCTCTGGGTGGGTTACGTTGACAGAGTGGGATCAGTCTGCTCTTCCCTGGGTGTGTTACAGTGACAGAGAGGGGTCTGTCTGCTCTGCCCTGGGTGTGTTACATTGACAGAGTGGGGTCAGTCCGCACTTCACTGGTTGTGTTACATTGACAAAATGGGGTCAGTCTGCTCTTCCCTCGGTGAGTAACATTGACAGAGTGAGGTCAGTCTGCACTTCCCTGGTTGTGTTACATTGACAGAGGGGGGTCAGTCTGCTCTTCCCTGCGTGAGTTACATTGACAGAGTGGAGTCTGACCGCTCTTCACTGGGTGTGTTACATTGACAGAGTGGGGTCACTCGTCTCTTCCCTGGTTGTGTTATATTGATAGAGTGGGGTCAGTCTGCTCTTCTCTGGGTGTGTTACATTGACAGAGTGGGGTCAGCCTGCTCAACCCTGGGTGTGTTACATTTACAGAGTGGGGTCAGTCTGCTCATCCCTGGGTGTGTTACATTGACAGAATGGGGTCAGTCTGCTCTTCCCTGGGTGGGGGACATTGACAGAGTGGGATCAGTCTGCTCTTCACTCGGTGTGTTACATTGACAGAGTGGGGTCAGTCTGCTCTTCTCTGGGTGGGTTACGTTGACAGAGTGGGGTCAGTCTGCTCTTCCCTGGGTGTGTTACAGTGACAGAGAGGGGTCAGTCTACTCTGCCCTGGGTGAGTTACATTGACAGAGTGGGGTCAGTGTGCTCTTCACTGGGTGTGTTGCATTAACAGTGTGGGGTCAGTCTCCTCTTCCCTGGGTGTGTTACATTGACTGTGTGGGGTCAGTCTGCTAATCCCTGGGTGTGTTACATTGACAGAGTGATGTCAGTCTGCACTTCCCTCGTTGTGTTACTTTGACAGAGTGGGGTCAGTCGGCTCTTCCCTGGGTGAGTTACATTGACAGAGTGGGGTCAGTCTGCTCATCCCTGGGTGTGTTACATTGACAGAATGGGGTCAGTCTGCTCTTCCCTGAGTGGGTGACATTGACAGAGTGGGATCAGTCTGCTCTTCCCTGGGTGGGGGACATTGACAGAGTGGGATCAGTCTGCTCTTCACTCGGTGTGTTACATTGACAGAGTGGGGTCAGTCTGCTCTTCTCTGGGTGGGTTACGTTGACAGAGTGGGGTCAGTCTGCTCTTCCCTGGGTGTGTTACAGTGACAGAGAGGGGTCAGTCTACTCTGCCCTGGGTGAGTTACATTGACAGAGTGGGGTCAGTGTGCTCTTCACTGGGTGTGTTGCATTAACAGTGTGGGGTCAGTCTCCTCTTCCCTGGGTGTGTTACATTGACTGTGTGGGGTCAGTCTGCTAATCCCTGGGTGTGTTACATTGACAGAGTGATGTCAGTCTGCACTTCCCTCGTTGTGTTACTTTGACAGAGTGGGGTCAGTCGGCTCTTCCCTGGGTGAGTTACATTGACAGAGTGGGGTCAGTCTGCTCATCCCTGGGTGTGTTACATTGACAGAATGGGGTCAGTCTGCTCTTCCCTGAGTGGGTGACATTGACAGAGTGGGATCAGTCTGCTCTTCACTCGGTGTGTTACATTGAAAAAGTGGGGTCAGTCTGCTCTTCTCTGGGTGGGTTACGTTGACAGAGTGGGGTCAGTCTGCTCTTCCCTGGGTGTGTTACAGTGACAGAGAGGGGTCAGTCTACTCTGCCCTGGGTGAGTTACATTGACAGAGTGGGGTCAGTGTGCTCTTCACTGGGTGTGTTGCATTAACAGAGTGGGGTCAGTCTCCTCTTCCCTGGGTGTGTTACATTGACAGTGTGGGGTCAGTCTGCTAATCCCTGGGTGTGTTACATTGACAGAGTGATGTCAGTCTGGACTTCCCTCGTTGTGTTACTTTGACAGAGTGGGGTCAGTCTGCTCTTCCCTGGGTGAGTTACATTGACAGAGTGGGGTCAGTCTGCTCTTCACTCGGTGTGTTGCATTAACAGAGTGGGGTCAGTCTGCTCTTCCCTGGGTGTGTTACATTGACAGAGTGAGGTCAGTCTGCAGTAACTCTGGTTGTGTTACATTGACAGAGTGGGGTCAGTCTGCTCTTCCCTGGGTGATTTACATTTACAGAGTCGGGTCTGACTGCTCTTCCCTGGGTGTGTTACATTGATAGAGTGGGGTCAGTCTGCTCTTCCCTGGGTGGGTGACATTGACAGAGTGGCGTCAGTCTGCTCTTGCCTGTGTATGTTTGTTTGACAGAGCGGGGTCAGTCTGCGCTTGCGTGTGTGAGTAATTTTGCAGAGTGAGGTCAGTCTTCTCTTCCTTCGGGGTGTTACATTGACAGAGTGAGGTCAGTCTGTTCTACCCTGGGTGCGTAACATTGACAGAGTGGGGTAAGTCTGCTCTTGCATGGGTGTGTTACATTGACAGAGTGGGGTCAGTCTACTCTTGCATGGGTGTGTTACATTGACAGAGTGAGGTCAGTCTGATCTACCCTGGGTGTGTAACATTGACAGAGTGGGGTAAGTCTACTCTTGCATGGGTGTGTTACATTGACAGAGTGGGGTCTATGTGCTCTTCCCTGGGTGTGTTACATTGACCGAGTGGGGACTGTCTGCTCTTCCCTGGCATGGTACATTGACAGAGTGAGGTCAGTCTGCTCTTCACTGGGTGTGTTACATTGACAGAGTGGGGTCAGTCTGCACTTACCTGGTTGTGTTACATTGACAGAGTTGAGTCTGACTGCACTTCCCTGGGTGTGTTACATTGACAGAGTGGGGTCAGTCTGCTATTCCCTGGGTGTTTTACATTGACTGAGTGAGGTCAGTCTGCACTTCCCTTGTTGTGTTACGTTGACAGAGTGGGGTCAGTCTGCTCTTCCCTGTGTGAGTTACATTGATAGAGTGGGGTCTGACTGCTCTTCGCTGGGTATGTTACGTTGACAGAGTGGGGTCACTCGGCTCTTCCCTGGTTGTGTTATATTGACAGAGTGGGGTCAGTCTGCTCTTCTCTGGGTGTGTTACATTGACAGTGTGGGGTCAGTCTGCTCTTCTCTGGGTGTGTTAAATTGACAGAGTGGGGTCAGTCTGCTCTTCCCTGGGTGTGTTACATTGACAGAATGGGGTAAGTCTGCTCTTCTCTCGGTGGGTGACATTGACAGAGTGGGATCAGTCTGTTCTACACTCGGAGTGTTACATTGACAGAGTGGGGTCAGTCTGCTCTTCTCTGGGTGGGTAACATTGACAGAGTGGGGTCAGTCTGCTCTTCTCTGTGTGTGTTACATTGAGAGAGTGATGTCAGTCTGCACTTCCCTGGTTGTGTTACATTGACAGAGTGGGGTCAGTCTGCTCTTCCCTGGGTGATTTACATTGACAAAGTGGGGTCAGTCTGCTCTTCACTGGGTGTGTTGCATTAACAGAGTGGTGTCAGTCTGCTCTTCCCTGGATGTGTTACATTGACAGAGTGAGTTCAGTCTGCACTTCCCTGGTTGTGTTACATGAACAGAGTGGGGTCAGCCTGCTCTTCCCTGGTTGAGTTTTATTGACAGAGTGGGGTCAGTCTGCTCTTGCCTGGGTGTGTTACATTGTCAGAGTGGGGTCAGTCTGCTCATCCCTGGGTGAGTTTCATTGACAGAATGGGGTCAGTCTGCTCTTCCCTGGGTGAGTTACTTTAACAGAGTGGGGTCAGTCTGCACTTCACTGGGTGTGTTACATTGACAGAGTGGGGTCAGTCTGCACTTACGTGGTTGTGTTACATTGACAGAGTGGGGTCTGATTGCTCTTCCTTGGGTGTGTTACGTTGCCAGAGTGGAGTCACTCGGCTCTTCCCTGGTTGTGTTATATTGACAGAGTGGGGTCAGTCTGCTCTTCCCTGGGTGTGTTACATTTACAGTGTGGCGTCAGTCTGCTCTTCTCTGGGTGTGTTACATTGACAGAGTGGGGACAGTCTGCTCTTCCCAGGGTGTGTTACATTGACAGAGTGAGGTCAGTCTGCACTTCCCTTGTTGTGTTACGTTTACAGAGTGGGTCAGTCTGCTCTTCCCTGGGTGAGTTACATTGACAGAGTGGGGTCTGACTGCTCTTCCCTGGGTGTGTTACGTTGTCAGAGTGGGGTCACTCGGCTCTTCCCTGGTTGTGTTATATTGACAGAGTGGGGTCAGTCTGCTCTTCCCTGGGTGTGTTACATTTACAGTGTGGCGTCAGTCTGCTCTACTCTGGGTGTGTTAAATTGACAGAGTGGGGTCAGTCTGCTCATCCCTGGGTGTGTTACATTGACAGAATGGGGTCAGTCTGCTCTTCTCTGGGTGGGTGACATTGACAGAGTGGGATCAGTCTGTTCTTCACTCGGAGTGTTACATTGACAGAGTGAGGTCAGTCTGCTCTTCTCTGGGTGGGTAACATTGACAGAGTGGCGTCAGTCTGCTCTTCTCTGTGTATGTTACATTGACAGTGTGGGGTCAGTCCGCTCTTCCCTGGGTCTGTTACATTGAGAGAGTGATGTCAGTCTGCACTTCCCTGGTTGTGTTACGTTGACAGAGTGGGGTCAGTCAGCTCTTACCTGGGTGAGTTAGATTGACAGAGTGGTGTCAGTCTGCTCTTCACTGGGTGTGTTGCATTAACAGAGTGGTGTCAGTCTGCTCTTCCCTGGATGTGTTACATTGACAGAGTGAGGTCAGTCTGCACTTCCCTTGTGGTGTTACATTAACAGAGTGGGGTCAGCCTGCTCTTCCCTGGGTGTGTTACATTGACAGAGTGATGTCTGTCTGCACTAACTCTGGTTGTGTTACATTGACAGAGTGGTGTCAGTCTGCTCTTCCCTGGATGAGTTTCATTGACAGAGTGGGGTCAGTCTGCTCTTGCCTGTGTGTGTTACATTGACAGAGTGGGGTCAGTCTGCTCTTCCCTGTGTCTGTTTCACTGACAGAGTGTGGTCTGACTGCTCTTCCCTGCGTGAGTTACCTTGACAGAGTTGGGTCAGTCTGCTCAACCCTGTGGCTGTTACACTGACAGAGTGGGGTCAGTCTGCTCTTTCCTTGGTGTGTTACAATGACAGAGTGAGGTCAGCCTGCACTTCCCTGGTTGAGTTACATTGACAGAGTGGGGTCAGTCTGCTCTTCCCTGGGTGGGTGACATTGACAGAGGGGAGTCTGTCTGCTCTTGCCTGTGTATGTTTGTTTGACAGAGCGGGGTCAGTCTGCGATTGCCTGCGTGAGTAATTTTGCAGAGTGAGGTCAGTCTTCTCTTCCTTCGGTATGTTACATTGACAGAGTGGGGTCAGTCTACTCTTGCCTATTTGAGTTACATTGATAGAATGGGGTCAGTCTGCTCTTCCCTGTGTGTGTTACTTTGACAGAGTGGGGAACGTCTGCTCTTCCCTGGGTGTGTTACATTGACAGAGTGGGGTCAGTCTGCCCTTCCCTGGGTGTGTTAGATTGACAGAGTGGGGTCAGTCTGCTCTTCCCTGGGTGTGTTATATTGACAGACTGAGGTCAGTCATCTCTTCCCTGGGTGTGTTACATTGACAGAGTGAGGTCAGTCTGCTCTTCCCTGCGTGTGTTTCATTGACAGAGTGGGGCCAGTCTGCTCTTCTCTGGGTGTGTTACATTTACAGAGTGGGTTCAGTCTGCTCTTCCCTCTGTGTGCTACATTGACAGAGTGCGGTCAGTCTACTCTTCCCTGCGTTTGTTACTTTGACAGAGTGGGATCAGTCTGCTCTTGTCTGGGTGGGTTACATTGACAGAATGGGGTCAGTCTGCTCTTCACTGGGTGTTTTACATTGACAGAGTGAGGTCAGACTAATCTTCACTGGGTGGGTTACATTGACAGAGTGGGGTCAGTCTGCTCTTCCCTGGGTGTGTTACATTGACAGAGTGAGGTCAGTCTGCTCTTCCATGAGTGTGTTACATTGACAGAGTGGGGCCAGTCTGTTCTTACCTGGGTGTGTTACATTGACAGAGTGGGGTCAGTCTGCTCTTCCCTGAGTGGGTTACATTAACAGAGTGGGGTCAGTCTGCTCTTCCCTGAGTGTGTTACATTGAGAGACTAGGGTCAGTCTGCTCTTCCCTGGGTGTGTTATATTGATAGAGTAGAGTCAGTGTTATCTTCCATGGGTGTGTTACATTGACAGAGTGGGGTCAGTCTGCTCTTCCCTGGGCATGTTACATTGACAGATTGGTGTCAGACTGCTCTTCCCTTGGTGTGGTACACTGACAGAGTGGGGTCAGTCTGCTCTTCCCTGGGTGTATTACATTGACTGTGTAGGGTCTGTCTGCTCTTCCCTGGGCGTGTTACATTAACAGAGTGCCGTTAGTCTCCTCATCCCTAGGTGTGTCACATTGACTGAGTGGGATCACTCTGCTCTTCCCTGGGTGTGTTACATTGAGAGAGTGGGCTCAGTCTCCTCTACCCTGGGTGTGTTACATTGACAGAGTGCGGTCAATCTGCTCATCTCTGGGTGGGTTACTCTGACAGAGTGGGGTCAGTCTGCTCTTCCCTGGGTGGGTTACATGAACTGATTGGTGTCAGTCTGCTCTTCCCTGTGTGTGTTACATTTACAGAGTGGTGTCAGTCTGCTCTTCCCTGGGTGTTTTACATTGCCAGAGTGAGGTCAGTCTGCTCTTCCCTGCGTGGGTTACATTGACAGAGTGGAGTCAGTCTGCTCTTCCCTGCGTATATTACATTGACAGAGTGGGGTCAGTCTGCTCTTCCCTGTGTGTGTTATATTGACAGAGTGGTGTCAGTCTGCTCTTCCCTGTGTGTGTTACATTTACAGAGTGGTGTCAGTCTGCTCTTCCCTGGGTGTTTTACATTGCCAGAGTGAGGTCAGTCTGCTCTTCCCTGCGTGGGTTACATTGACAGAGTGGAGTCAGTCTGCTCCTCCCTGCGTATATTACATTGACAGAGTGGGGTCAGTCTGCTCTTCCCTGTGTGTGTTATATGGACAGAGTGGGGTCAGTCTGCTCTTCTCTGGGTGGGTTACATTGACAGAGTGGTGTAAATCTGCTCTTCCCTGGGTGTGTTACATTGACAGAGGAGTGTCAGTCTGCTTTTCCCTCGGTGTGATACATTGACAGATTGAGTTCAGTTTGCTCTTCCCTAGGTGGGTTATATTGACAGAGTGAGGTCAGTCTGCTCTTCCCTGGGTGTGTTACATTGACAGAGTGTGGTCAGTCTGCTCTTGCGTGGGTGTGTTACATTGACAGCGTGGGGTCAGTCCGCTCCTCCCTGGGGGTGTTACATTGACCGAGTGGTGTCAGTTGGCTCTTCCCTGGGTGTGCTACATTGACAGATTGGGGTCAGTCTACTCTTCCCTGGGTGTGTTACATTGACAGATTGAGTTCAGTTTGCTCTTCCCTAGGTGGGTTACATTGACAGAGTGTGGTCAGTCTGCTCTTGCGTGGGTGTGTTACATTGACAGCGTGGGGCCAGTCCGCTCCTCCCTGGGGGTGTTACATTGACCGAGTGGTGTCAGTTGGCTCTTCCCTGGGTGTGTAACATTGACAGTATGGGGTCAGTCTGCTCCTCCTTGGGGTTGTTACATTGAGAGAGTGAGGCCAGTCTGCTCGTCCCTGGGTGTGTTACATTGACAGAATGTGGTCAGTCTGCTCTTCCCTGGGTTTGTTACTTTGACCGAGTGGGGTCAGTCTGCTCTTCCGAGGGAGTGTTACATTGACAGAGTGGGGTCATTCTGCTCTTCCCTGGGTGTGTAACATTGACAGATTGGGTCTGTCTGCTCTTCCCTGGGCGTGTTACATTAACAGAGTGCCGTTAGTCTCCTCATCCCTAGGTGTGTCACATTGACTGAGTGGGATCACTCTGCTCTTCCCTGGGTGTGTTACATTGAGAGAGTGGGCTCAGTCTCCTCTACCCTGGGTGTGTTACATTGACAGAGTGCGGTCAATCTGCTCATCTCTGGGTGGGTTACTCTGACAGAGTGGGGTCAGTCTGCTCTTCCCTGGGTGGGTTACATGAACTGATTGGTGTCAGTCTGCTCTTCCCTGTGTGTGTTACATTTACAGAGTGGTGTCAGTCTGCTCTTCCCTGGGTGTTTTACATTGCCAGAGTGAGGTCAGTCTGCTCTTCCCTGCGTGGGTTACATTGACAGAGTGGAGTCAGTCTGCTCTTCCCTGCGTATATTACATTGACAGAGTGGGGTCAGTCTGCTCTTCCCTGTGTGTGTTATATTGACAGAGTGGTGTCAGTCTGCTCTTCCCTGTGTGTGTTACATTTACAGAGTGGTGTCAGTCTGCTCTTCCCTGGGTGTTTTACATTGCCAGAGTGAGGTCAGTCTGCTCTTCCCTGCGTGGGTTACATTGACAGAGTGGAGTCAGTCTGCTCCTCCCTGCGTATATTACATTGACAGAGTGGGGTCAGTCTGCTCTTCCCTGTGTGTGTTATATTGACAGAGTGGGGTCAGTCTGCTCTTCTCTGGGTGGGTTACATTGACAGAGTGGTGTAAATCTGCTCTTCCCTGGGTGTGTTACATTGACAGAGGAGTGTCAGTCTGCTTTTCCCTCGGTGTGATACATTGACAGATTGAGTTCAGTTTGCTCTTCCCTAGGTGGGTTACATTGACAGAGTGAGGTCAGTCTGCTCTTCCCTGGGTGTGTTACATTGACAGAGTGTGGTCAGTCTGCTCTTGCGTGGGTGTGTTACATTGACAGCGTGGGGTCAGTCCGCTCCTCCCTGGGGGTGTTACATTGACCGAGTGGTGACAGTTGGCTCTTCCCTGGGTGTGCTACATTGACAGATTGGGGTCAGTCTACTCTTCCCTGGGTGTGTTACATTGACAGATTGAGTTCAGTTTGCTCTTCCCTAGGTGGGTTACATTGACAGAGTGTGGTCAGTCTGCTCTTGCGTGGGTGTGTTACATTGACAGCGTGGGGCCAGTCCGCTCCTCCCTGGGTGTGTTACATTGACCGAGTGGTGTCAGTTGGCTCTTCCCTGGGTGTGTAACATTGACAGTATGGGGTCAGTCTGCTCCTCCTTGGGGTTGTTACATTGACAGAGTGAGGTCAGTCTGCTCGTCCCTGGGTGTGTTACATTGACAGAATGTGGTCAGTCTGCTCTTCCCTGGGTTTGTTACTTTGACCGAGTGGGGTCAGTCTGCTCTTCCGAGGGAGTGTTACATTGACAGAGTGGGGTCATTCTGCTCTTCCCTGGGTGTGTAACATTGACAGATTGGGTCAGTCTGCTCTTCCCTGTGTGGGTTACATTGACAGACTGAGGTCAGTCTGGTCTTCCCTAGGTGGGTTAAATTGACAGAGTGAGGTCAGCCTGCACTTCCCTGGTTGAGTTACATTGACAGAGTGGGGTCAGTCTGCTCTTCCCTGGGTGGGTGACATTGACAGAGGGGAGTCTGTCTGCTCTTGCCTGTGTATGTTTGTTTGACAGAGCGGGGTCAGTCTGCGATTGCCTGCGTGAGTAATTTTGCAGAGTGAGGTCAGTCTTCTCTTCCTTCGGTATGTTACATTGACAGAGTGGGGTCAGTCTACTCTTGCCTATTTGAGTTACATTGATAGAATGGGGTCAGTCTGCTCTTCCCTGTGTGTGTTACTTTGACAGAGTGGGGAACGTCTGCTCTTCCCTGGGTGTGTTACATTGACAGAGTGGGGTCAGTCTGCCCTTCCCTGGGTGTGTTAGATTGACAGAGTGGGGTCAGTCTGCTCTTCCCTGGGTGTGTTATATTGACAGACTGAGGTCAGTCATCTCTTCCCTGGGTGTGTTACATTGACAGAGTGAGGTCAGTCTGCTATTCCCTGCGTGTGTTTCATTGACAGAGTGGGGCCAGTCTGCTCTTCTCTGGGTGTGTTACATTTACAGAGTGGGTTCAGTCTGCTCTTCCCTGTGTGTGCTACATTGACAGAGTGCGGTCAGTCTACTCTTCCCTGCGTTTGTTACTTTGACAGAGTGGGATCAGTCTGCTCTTGTCTGGGTGGGTTACATTGACAGAATGGGGTCAGTCTGCTCTTCACTGGGTGTTTTACATTGACAGAGTGAGGTCAGACTAATCTTCACTGGGTGGGTTACATTGACAGAGTGGGGTCAGTCTGCTCTTCCCTGGGTGTGTTACATTGACAGAGTGAGGTCAGTCTGCTCTTCCATGAGTGTGTTACATTGACAGAGTGGGGCCAGTCTGTTCTTACCTGGGTGTGTTACATTGACAGAGTGGGGTCAGTCTGCTCTTCCCTGAGTGGGTTACATTAACAGAGTGGGGTCAGTCTGCTCTTCCCTGAGTGTGTTACATTGAGAGACTGGGGTCAATCTGCTATTCCCTGGGTGGGTTACATTGTCAGAGTGGGGTCAGCTGCTCTTCCCTGGGTGTGTTACATTGACAGAGTGGGGTCAGTCTGCTCTTCCCTGGTTGGTTACATTGACAGAGTGGGGTCAGTCTGCTCTTCCCTGGGTGTTTTACATTGACAGAGTGGGGTCAGTCTGCTCTTCCCTGGGTGTGATACATTGACAGAATGGGGTCAGTCTGCTCGTCCCTGAGTGGGTAACATTGACAGAGTGGGGTCAGTCTGCTATTCCCTGGGTGGGTTACATTGACAGAGTGGGGTCCGTCTGCTCTTCCCTGGGTGTGTTACAGTGACAGAGTGGGGACAGTCTGCTCTTCCCTGGGGGTGTTACATTGACAGAGAGGTGTCAGTCGGCTCTTCCCTGGGTGTGTTACATTGACAGTGTGGGGTCAGTCTGCTCCTCCTTGGGGGTGTTACATTGACAGAGTGAGGTCAGTCTGCTCGTCCCTGGGTGTGTAACATTGACAGAATGGGGTCATTCTGCTCTTCCCTGGGTGTGTAACATTGACACAGTGGTGTCAGTCTGCTCTTCCCTGGGTGTGTTATATTGACAGAGTGGAGTCAATGTTATTCTTCCATGGGTGTGTTACATTAACAGTGTGGTGTCAGTCTGCTCTTCCCTGGGTTTGTTACATTGACAGAGTGGGGTCAGTCATCTCTTCCCTGGGTTTGTTACATTGACAGATTGTGGTCAGTCTGCTCTTCCCTGGGTGTGTTATATTGATAGAGTAGAGTCAGTGTTATCTTCCATGGGTGTGTTACATTGACAGAGTGGGGTCAGTCTGCTCTTCCCTGGGCATGTTACATTGACAGATTGGTGTCAGACTGCTCTTCCCTTGGTGTGGTACACTGACAGAGTGGGGTCAGTCTGCTCTTCCCTGGGTGTATTACATTGACTGTGTAGGGTCTGTCTGCTCTTCCCTGGGCGTGTTACATTAACAGAGTGCCGTTAGTCTCCTCATCCCTAGGTGTGTCACATTGACTGAGTGGGATCACTCTGCTCTTCCCTGGGTGTGTTACATTGAGAGAGTGGGCTCAGTCTCCTCTACCCTGGGTGTGTTACATTGACAGAGTGCGGTCAATCTGCTCATCTCTGGGTGGGTTACTCTGACAGAGTGGGGTCAGTCTGCTCTTCCCTGGGTGGGTTACATGAACTGATTGGTGTCAGTCTGCTCTTCCCTGTGTGTGTTACATTTACAGAGTGGTGTCAGTCTGCTCTTCCCTGGGTGTTTTACATTGCCAGAGTGAGGTCAGTCTGCTCTTCCCTGCGTGGGTTACATTGACAGAGTGGAGTCAGTCTGCTCTTCCCTGCGTATATTACATTGACAGAATGGGGTCATTCTGCTCTTCCCTGGGTATATTACATTGACAGAATGGGGTCATTCTCCTCTTCCCTGGGTGTGTAACATTGACACAGTGGTGTCAGTCTGCCATTGACAGAGGAGTGTCAGTCTGCTCTACCCTGGGTGTGATACATTGACAGAGTGGGGAAAGTCTGCTCTTCCCTGGGGGTGTTACATTGACAGAGAGGTGTCAGTCGGCTCTTCCCTGGGTGTGTTACTTTGACAGTGTGGGGTCAGTCTGCTCCTCCTTGGGGGTGTTACATTGACAGAGTGAGGTCAGTCTGCTCGTCCCTGGGTGTGTAACATTGACAGAATGGGGTCATTCTGCTCTTCCCTGCGTGGGTTACATTGACAGAGTGGAGTCAGTCTGCTCTTCCCTGCGTATATTACATTGACAGAGTGGGGTCAGTCTGCTCTTCCCTGTGTGTGTTATATTGACAGAGTGGGGTCAGTCTGCTCTTCTCTGGGTGGGTTACATTGACAGAGTGGTGTAAATCTGCTCTTCCCTGGGTGGGTTACATTAACTGAGTGGTGTCAGTCTGCTCTTCCCTGTGTGTGTTACATTTACAGAGTGGTTTCAGTCTGCTCTTCCCTGGGTGTTTTACATTGCCAGAGTGAGGTCAGTCTGCTCTTCCCTGCGTGGGTTACATTGACAGAGTGGAGTCAGTCTGCTCCTCCCTGCGTATATTACATTGACAGAGTGGGGTCAGTCTGCTCTTCCCTGTGTGTGTTATATTGACAGAGTGGGGTCAGTCTGCTCTTCTCTGGGTGGGTTACATTGACAGAGTGGTGTAAATCTGCTCTTCCCTGGGTGTGTTACATTGACAGAGGAGTGTCAGTCTGCTTTTCCCTCGGTGTGATACATTGACAGATTGAGTTCAGTTTGCTCTTCCCTAGGTGGGTTACATTGACAGAGTGAGGTCAGTCTGCTCTTCCCTGGGTGTGTTACATTGACAGAGTGTGGTCAGTCTGCTCTTGCGTGGGTGTGTTACATTGACAGCGTGGGGTCAGTCCGCTCCTCTCTGGGGGTGTTACATTGACCGAGTGGTGTCAGTTGGCTCTTCCCTGGGTGTGCTACATTGACAGATTGGGGTCAGTCTACTCTTCCCTGGGTGTGTTACATTGACAGATTGAGTTCAGTTTGCTCTTCCCTAGGTGGGTTACATTGACAGAGTGTGGTCAGTCTGCTCTTGCGTGGGTGTGTTACATTGACAGCGTGGGGTCAGTCCGCTCCTCCCTGGGGGTGTTACATTGACCGAGTGGTGTCAGTTGGCTCTTCCCTGGGTGTGTAACATTGACAGTATGGGGTCAGTCTGCTCCTCCTTGGGGTTGTTACATTGACAGAGTGAGGTCAGTCTGCTCGTCCCTGGGTGTGTTACATTGACAGAATGTGGTCAGTCTGCTCTTCCCTGGGTTTGTTACTTTGACCGAGTGGGGTCAGTCTGCTCTTCCGAGGGAGTGTTACATTGACAGAGTGGGGTCATTCTGCTCTTCCCTGGGTGTGTAACATTGACAGATTGGGTCAGTCTGCTCTTCCCTGTGTGGGTTACATTGACAGACTGAGGTCAGTCTGCTCTTCCCTAGGTGGGTTAAATTGACAGAGTGAGGTCAGTCTGCTCTCCCCTGGGTGTGTTACATTGACAGAGTGGATTTATTCTGCTCTTCCCTGGGTGTGTAACATTGACAGATTGGGCCAGTCTGCTCTTTCCTGGGTCTGTTACATTGACAGAGTGGGGTCAGTCTGCTCTTCCCTGGGTGTGTTACATTGACAGAGTGGATTCAGTCGGCTCTTCCCTGGGTGTGTTATATTGACAGACTGAGGTCAGTCTGCTCTTCCCTGGGTGTGTTACATGGACAGAGTGGGATCAGTCTGCTCTTCCCTGGGTGTGTTACATTGACAGAGTAGGGTCAGTCTGCTCTTCCCTGGGTGTGTTACATTGACAGAGTGGGGCCAGTCTGCTGTTTCCGGGTTGTGTTACATTGACAGAGTTGGGTCAGTCTGCTCTTCCCTTTGTGGGTTACATTGAGAGTGAGGTCAGTCTACTCTTCCCTGGGTGTGTAACATTGACAGACTGATGTCGGTATGCTCTTCCCTGGGTGTTTTACATTGACAGAATGGGGTCAGTCTGCTCTTCCCTGGGTGTGTTACATTGACAGAGTGGTTTCATGTCTGCTCTTCCCTGGGTGTTTTACATTGACAGAGTGGGGTCAGACTGCTCTTCCCTGGGTGTGATACATTGACAGAATGGGGTCAGTCTGCTCGTCCCTGTGTGGTTAACATTGACAGAGTGGGGTCAGTCTGCTATTCCCTGGGTGGGTTACATTGACAGAGTGGGGTCCGTCTGCTCTTCCCTGGGTGTGTTACATTGACAGAGTGGGGTCAGTCTGCTCTTCCCTGGGTGTGTTATATTGACAGAGTGGAGTCAATTTTATTCTTCCATGGGTGTGTTACATTAACAGTGTGGGGTCAGTCTGCTCTTCCCTGGGTTTGTTACATTGACAGAGTGGGGTCTGTCTGCTCTTCCCTGGGTGTGTTATATTGACAGAGTAGAGTCAGTGTTATCTTCCATGGGTGTGTTACATTGACAGCGTGGGGCCAGTCCGCTCCTCCCTGGGTGTGTTACATTGACCGAGTGGTGTCAGTTGGCTCTTCCCTGGGTGTGTAACATTGACAGTATGGGGTCAGTCTGCTCCTCCTTGGGGTTGTTACATTGACAGAGTGAGGTCAGTCTGCTCGTCCCTGGGTGTGTTACATTGACAGAATGTGGTCAGTCTGCTCTTCCCTGGGTTTGTTACTTTGACCGAGTGGGGTCAGTCTGCTCTTCCGAGGGAGTGTTACATTGACAGAGTGGGGTCATTCTGCTCTTCCCTGGGTGTGTAACATTGACAGATTGGGTCAGTCTGCTCTTCCCTGTGTGGGTTACATTGACAGACTGAGGTCAGTCTGCTCTTCCCTAGGTGGGTTAAATTGACAGAGTGAGGTCAGCCTGCACTTCCCTGGTTGAGTTACATTGACAGAGTGGGGTCAGTCTGCTCTTCCCTGGGTGGGTGACATTGACAGAGGGGAGTCTGTCTGCTCTTGCCTGTGTATGTTTGTTTGACAGAGCGGGGTCAGTCTGCGATTGCCTGCGTGAGTAATTTTGCAGAGTGAGGTCAGTCTTCTCTTCCTTCGGTATGTTACATTGACAGAGTGGGGTCAGTCTACTCTTGCCTATTTGAGTTACATTGATAGAATGGGGTCAGTCTGCTCTTCCCTGTGTGTGTTACTTTGACAGAGTGGGGAACGTCTGCTCTTCCCTGGGTGTGTTACATTGACAGAGTGGGGTCAGTCTGCCCTTCCCTGGGTGTGTTAGATTGACAGAGTGGGGTCAGTCTGCTCTTCCCTGGGTGTGTTATATTGACAGACTGAGGTCAGTCATCTCTTCCCTGGGTGTGTTACATTGACAGAGTGAGGTCAGTCTGCTATTCCCTGCGTGTGTTTCATTGACAGAGTGGGGCCAGTCTGCTCTTCTCTGGGTGTGTTACATTTACAGAGTGGGTTCAGTCTGCTCTTCCCTGTGTGTGCTACATTGACAGAGTGCGGTCAGTCTACTCTTCCCTGCGTTTGTTACTTTGACAGAGTGGGATCAGTCTGCTCTTGTCTGGGTGGGTTACATTGACAGAATGGGGTCAGTCTGCTCTTCACTGGGTGTTTTACATTGACAGAGTGAGGTCAGACTAATCTTCACTGGGTGGGTTACATTGACAGAGTGGGGTCAGTCTGCTCTTCCCTGGGTGTGTTACATTGACAGAGTGAGGTCAGTCTGCTCTTCCATGAGTGTGTTACATTGACAGAGTGGGGCCAGTCTGTTCTTACCCGGGTGTGTTACATTGACAGAGTGGGGTCAGTCTGCTCTTCCCTGAGTGGGTTACATTAACAGAGTGGGGTCAGTCTGCTCTTCCCTGAGTGTGTTACATTGAGAGACTGGGGTCAATCTGCTATTCCCTGGGTGGGTTACATTGTCAGAGTGGGGTCAGCTGCTCTTCCCTGGGTGTGTTACATTGACAGAGTGGGGTCAGTCTGCTCTTCCCTGGTTGGTTACATTGACAGAGTGGGGTCAGTCTGCTCTTCCCTGGGTGTTTTACATTGACAGAGTGGGGTCAGTCTGCTCTTCCCTGGGTGTGATACATTGACAGAATGGGGTCAGTCTGCTCGTCCCTGAGTGGGTAACATTGACAGAGTGGGGTCAGTCTGCTATTCCCTGGGTGGGTTACATTGACAGAGTGGGGTCCGTCTGCTCTTCCCTGGGTGTGTTACAGTGACAGAGTGGGGACAGTCTGCTCTTCCCTGGGGGTGTTACATTGACAGAGAGGTGTCAGTCGGCTCTTCCCTGGGTGTGTTACATTGACAGTGTGGGGTCAGTCTGCTCCTCCTTGGGGGTGTTACATTGACAGAGTGAGGTCAGTCTGCTCGTCCCTGGGTGTGTAACATTGACAGAATGGGGTCATTCTGCTCTTCCCTGGGTGTGTAACATTGACACAGTGGTGTCAGTCTGCTCTTCCCTGGGTGTGTTATATTGACAGAGTGGAGTCAATGTTATTCTTCCATGGGTGTGTTACATTAACAGTGTGGTGTCAGTCTGCTCTTCCCTGGGTTTGTTACATTGACAGAGTGGGGTCAGTCATCTCTTCCCTGGGTTTGTTACATTGACAGATTGTGGTCAGTCTGCTCTTCCCTGGGTGTGTTATATTGATAGAGTAGAGTCAGTGTTATCTTCCATGGGTGTGTTACATTGACAGAGTGGGGTCAGTCTGCTCTTCCCTGGGCATGTTACATTGACAGATTGGTGTCAGACTGCTCTTCCCTTGGTGTGGTACACTGACAGAGTGGGGTCAGTCTGCTCTTCCCTGGGTGTATTACATTGACTGTGTAGGGTCTGTCTGCTCTTCCCTGGGCGTGTTACATTAACAGAGTGCCGTTAGTCTCCTCATCCCTAGGTGTGTCACATTGACTGAGTGGGATCACTCTGCTCTTCCCTGGGTGTGTTACATTGAGAGAGTGGGCTCAGTCTCCTCTACCCTGGGTGTGTTACATTGACAGAGTGCGGTCAATCTGCTCATCTCTGGGTGGGTTACTCTGACAGAGTGGGGTCAGTCTGCTCTTCCCTGGGTGGGTTACATGAACTGATTGGTGTCAGTCTGCTCTTCCCTGTGTGTGTTACATTTACAGAGTGGTGTCAGTCTGCTCTTCCCTGGGTGTTTTACATTGCCAGAGTGAGGTCAGTCTGCTCTTCCCTGCGTGGGTTACATTGACAGAGTGGAGTCAGTCTGCTCTTCCCTGCGTATATTACATTGACAGAATGGGGTCATTCTGCTCTTCCCTGGGTATATTACATTGACAGAATGGGGTCATTCTCCTCTTCCCTGGGTGTGTAACATTGACACAGTGGTGTCAGTCTGCCATTGACAGAGGAGTGTCAGTCTGCTCTACCCTGGGTGTGATACATTGACAGAGTGGGGAAAGTCTGCTCTTCCCTGGGGGTGTTACATTGACAGAGAGGTGTCAGTCGGCTCTTCCCTGGGTGTGTTACTTTGACAGTGTGGGGTCAGTCTGCTCCTCCTTGGGGGTGTTACATTGACAGAGTGAGGTCAGTCTGCTCGTCCCTGGGTGTGTAACATTGACAGAATGGGGTCATTCTGCTCTTCCCTGCGTGGGTTACATTGACAGAGTGGAGTCAGTCTGCTCTTCCCTGCGTATATTACATTGACAGAGTGGGGTCAGTCTGCTCTTCCCTGTGTGTGTTATATTGACAGAGTGGGGTCAGTCTGCTCTTCTCTGGGTGGGTTACATTGACAGAGTGGTGTAAATCTGCTCTTCCCTGGGTGGGTTACATTAACTGAGTGGTGTCAGTCTGCTCTTCCCTGTGTGTGTTACATTTACAGAGTGGTTTCAGTCTGCTCTTCCCTGGGTGTTTTACATTGCCAGAGTGAGGTCAGTCTGCTCTTCCCTGCGTGGGTTACATTGACAGAGTGGAGTCAGTCTGCTCCTCCCTGCGTATATTACATTGACAGAGTGGGGTCAGTCTGCTCTTCCCTGTGTGTGTTATATTGACAGAGTGGGGTCAGTCTGCTCTTCTCTGGGTGGGTTACATTGACAGAGTGGTGTAAATCTGCTCTTCCCTGGGTGTGTTACATTGACAGAGGAGTGTCAGTCTGCTTTTCCCTCGGTGTGATACATTGACAGATTGAGTTCAGTTTGCTCTTCCCTAGGTGGGTTACATTGACAGAGTGAGGTCAGTCTGCTCTTCCCTGGGTGTGTTACATTGACAGAGTGTGGTCAGTCTGCTCTTGCGTGGGTGTGTTACATTGACAGCGTGGGGTCAGTCCGCTCCTCTCTGGGGGTGTTACATTGACCGAGTGGTGTCAGTTGGCTCTTCCCTGGGTGTGCTACATTGACAGATTGGGGTCAGTCTACTCTTCCCTGGGTGTGTTACATTGACAGATTGAGTTCAGTTTGCTCTTCCCTAGGTGGGTTACATTGACAGAGTGTGGTCAGTCTGCTCTTGCGTGGGTGTGTTACATTGACAGCGTGGGGTCAGTCCGCTCCTCCCTGGGGGTGTTACATTGACCGAGTGGTGTCAGTTGGCTCTTCCCTGGGTGTGTAACATTGACAGTATGGGGTCAGTCTGCTCCTCCTTGGGGTTGTTACATTGACAGAGTGAGGTCAGTCTGCTCGTCCCTGGGTGTGTTACATTGACAGAATGTGGTCAGTCTGCTCTTCCCTGGGTTTGTTACTTTGACCGAGTGGGGTCAGTCTGCTCTTCCGAGGGAGTGTTACATTGACAGAGTGGGGTCATTCTGCTCTTCCCTGGGTGTGTAACATTGACAGATTGGGTCAGTCTGCTCTTCCCTGTGTGGGTTACATTGACAGACTGAGGTCAGTCTGCTCTTCCCTAGGTGGGTTAAATTGACAGAGTGAGGTCAGTCTGCTCTCCCCTGGGTGTGTTACATTGACAGAGTGGATTTATTCTGCTCTTCCCTGGGTGTGTAACATTGACAGATTGGGCCAGTCTGCTCTTTCCTGGGTCTGTTACATTGACAGAGTGGGGTCAGTCTGCTCTTCCCTGGGTGTGTTACATTGACAGAGTGGATTCAGTCGGCTCTTCCCTGGGTGTGTTATATTGACAGACTGAGGTCAGTCTGCTCTTCCCTGGGTGTGTTACATGGACAGAGTGGGATCAGTCTGCTCTTCCCTGGGTGTGTTACATTGACAGAGTAGGGTCAGTCTGCTCTTCCCTGGGTGTGTTACATTGACAGAGTGGGGCCAGTCTGCTGTTTCCGGGTTGTGTTACATTGACAGAGTTGGGTCAGTCTGCTCTTCCCTTTGTGGGTTACATTGAGAGTGAGGTCAGTCTACTCTTCCCTGGGTGTGTAACATTGACAGACTGATGTCGGTATGCTCTTCCCTGGGTGTTTTACATTGACAGAATGGGGTCAGTCTGCTCTTCCCTGGGTGTGTTACATTGACAGAGTGGTTTCATGTCTGCTCTTCCCTGGGTGTTTTACATTGACAGAGTGGGGTCAGACTGCTCTTCCCTGGGTGTGATACATTGACAGAATGGGGTCAGTCTGCTCGTCCCTGTGTGGTTAACATTGACAGAGTGGGGTCAGTCTGCTATTCCCTGGGTGGGTTACATTGACAGAGTGGGGTCCGTCTGCTCTTCCCTGGGTGTGTTACATTGACAGAGTGGGGTCAGTCTGCTCTTCCCTGGGTGTGTTATATTGACAGAGTGGAGTCAATTTTATTCTTCCATGGGTGTGTTACATTAACAGTGTGGGGTCAGTCTGCTCTTCCCTGGGTTTGTTACATTGACAGAGTGGGGTCTGTCTGCTCTTCCCTGGGTGTGTTATATTGACAGAGTAGAGTCAGTGTTATCTTCCATGGGTGTGTTACATTGACAGAGTGGGGTCAGTCTGCTCTTCCCTGGGCATGTTACATTGACGGATTGGTGTCAGACTGCTCTTCCCTTGGTGTGGTACACTGACAGAGTGGGGTCAGTCTGCTCTTCCCTGGGTGTATTACATTGACTGTGTAGGGTCTGTCTGCTCTTCCCTGGGTGTGTTACATTAACAGAGTGCCGTTAGTCTGTTCATCCCTGGGTGTGTTACTCTGACAGTTTGGGGTCAGTCTGCTCTTCCCTGGGTGGGTTACATTAACTGAGTGGTGTCAGTCTGCTCTTCCCTGTGTGTGTTACATTTACAGAGTGGGGTCACTCTGCTCTTCCCTGGGTGTGTTACATTGCCAGAGTGAGGTCAGTCTGCTCTTCCCTGCGTGGGTTACATTGACAGAGTGGGTTCAGTCTGATCTTCCCTCGGTGTGTCACATTGACTGAGTGGGATCACTCTGCTCTTCCCTGGGTGTGTTACATTGAGAGAGTGGGCTCAGTCAGCTTTACCCTGGGTGTGTTACATTGACAGAGTGGGGTCAATCTGCTCATCTCTGGGTGGGTTAATCTGACAGAGTGGGGTCAGTCTGCTCTTCCCTGGGTGGGTTACATTAACTAAGTGGTGTCAGTCTGCTCTTCCCTGTGTGTGTTACATTTACAGAGTGGAGTCAGTCTGCTCTTCCCTGGGTGTGTTACATTGCCAGAGAGAGGTCAGTCTGCTCTTCCCTGCGTGGGTTACATTGATTGAGTGGAGTCAGTCTGCTCTTCCCTGCGTATATTACCTTGACAGAGTGGGGTCAGTCTGCCCTTCCCTGGGTGTGTTACATTGAGAGAGTGGGCTCAGTCTGCTCTTCCCTGGGTGTGTTACATTGACACAGTGGGGTCAATCTGCTCTTCTCTGGGTGGGTTACATTGACAGAGTGGTGTAAATCTGCTCTTCCCTGGGTGTGTTACATTGACAGAGGAGTGTCAGTCTGCTCTACCCTGGGTGTGATACATTGACAGAGTGGGGTCAGTCTGCTGTTACCTTGGTGTGTAATATTCACAGAATCTGGTCAGTCTGCTCTTCACTGGGTGTGTTATATTGACAGAGTGGAGTCAGTGTTATCTTCCATGGGTGTGTTACATTGACAGAGTGGGGTCAGTCTGCTCTTCCCTGTGTGTGTTATATTGACAGAGTGGGGTCAGTCTGCTCCTCTCTGAATGGGTTACATTGACAGAGTGGTGTAAATCTGCTCTTCCCTGGGTGTGTTACTTTGACAGAGTTGGGTCCGTCTGCTGTTCCCTTGGTGTGTTATATTGACAGAGTGGGGTCAGTCTGCTCTTCCCAGGATGTGTTACATTGACAGACTGAGGTCAGTTTGCTCTTCCCTAGGTGGTTTACATTGGCAGAGTGAGGTCAGTCTGCTCTTCCCTGGGTGTGTTACATTGACAGAGTGGGGTCAGTCTGCTCTTGCGTGGATGTGTTACATTGACAGTGTGGGGTCAGTCTGCTCCTCCTGGGGGTGTTACATTGACCGAGTCGTGTCAGTTGGCTCTTCCCTGGGTGTGTAACATTGACAGTGTGGGGTCAGTCTGCTGTTCCCTTGGTGTGTAATATTGACAGAGTATGGTCAGTCGGTTCTTCACTGGGTGTGATATATTGACAGAGTGGAGTCAGTGTTATCTTCCATGGGTGTGTTACATTGACAGAGTGGGGTCAGTCTGCTCTTGCGTGGGTGTGTTATATTGACAGAGTGGGGTCAGTCTGCTCTTTCCTGTGTGTGTTATATTGACAGAGTGGGGTCAGTCTGCTCTTCTCTGGGTGGGTTACATTGACAGAGTGGTGTAAATCTGCTCTTCCCTGGGTGTGTTACATTGACAGAGGAGTGTCAGTCTGCTCTTCCCTGGGTGTGATACATTGACAGAGTTGGGTCAGTCTGCTGTTCGGTTGATGTGTAATATTGACAGATTGAGGTCAGGCTGCTCTTCCCTGGGTGTGCTACATTGACAGATTGGGGTCAGTCTGCTCTTCCCTGGGTGTGTTACATTGACAGAGTGGGGTCAGTCTGCTCTTCCCTGGGTGTGTTACATTGACAGTGTGGGGTCAGTCTGCTCCTCCCTGGGGGTGTTACATTGACCGAGTGGAGTCAGTCGGCTCTTCTCTGGGTGTGTTACAATGACAGTGTGGGGTCAGTCTGCTCCTCCTTGGGGGTGTTACATTGACAGAGTGAGGTCAGTCTGCTCTTCCCTGGGTGTGTTACATTGGCAGAATGGGGTCATTCTGCTCTTCCCTGGGTGTGTATCATTGACAGATTGGGTCAGTCTGTTCTTCCCTGGGTCGGTTACATTGACAGACTGAGGTCAGTCTGCTCTTCCCTAGGTGGGTGACATTGACAGAGTGAGGTCAGTCTGCTCTTCCCTGGGTGTGTTACATTGACAGATTGGGGTCAGTCTGCTCTTGCGTGGGTGTGTTACATTGACAGTGTGGGGTCAGGCTGCTCCTCCCTGGGGGTGTTACATTGACCGAGTCGTGTCAGTTGGCTCTTCCCTCTGTGTGTAACATTGACAGTGTGGGGTCCGTCTGCTCCTCCTTGGGGGTGTTACATTGACAGAGTGAGGTCAGTCTGCTCGTCCCTGGGTGTGTTACATTGACAGAATGGGGTCAGTCTGCTCTTCCTGGGTTTGTTACTTTGACCGAGTGGGGTCAGTCTGCTCTCCCCAGGGTGTGTTACATTGACAGAGTGGGGTCATTCTGCTCTTCCCTGAGTGTGTAACATTGACAGATTGGGTCAGTCTGCTCTTCCCTGGGTGGGTTACATTGACAGACTGAGGTCAGTCTGCTCTTCTCTAGGTGGGTTAAATTGACAGAGTGAGGTCAGTCTGCTCTCCCCTAGGTGTGTTACATTGACAGAGTGGGGTCATTCTGCTCTTCCCTGGGTGTGTAACATTGACAGATTGGGTCAGTCTGCTCTTCCCTGGGTGGGTTACATTGACAGACTGAGGTCAGTCTGCTCTTCCCTGGGTGTGTTACACTGACAGATTAGGGTCAGTCTGCTCTTCCCTGGGTGGGTTACATTGACAGAGTGAGGTCAGTCTGCTCTCCCCTGCTTGTGTTACATTGACAGAGTGGGGTCATTCTGCTCTTCCCTGGGTGTGTAACATTGACAGATTGGGTCAGTCTGCTCTTCCCTGGGTGGGTTACATTGACAGACTGAGGTCAGTCTGCTCTTCCCTGGGTGTGTTACACTGACAGATTAGGGTCACTCTGCTCTTCCCTGGTTGGGTTACGTTGACAGCGTGGGACCAGTCTGCTCTTCCCTGGGTGAGTTACATTGACAGGTTTGAGACAGTCTGCGCTTGACTGTGAGAGTTACATTGTCAGTGTGGGGTCAGTCTGATCTTCCCTAGGTGTGTCACATTGACTGAGTGGGATCACTCTGCTCTTCCGTGGGTGTGTTACATTGACAGAGTGGAGTCAGTCTGCTCTTCGCTGTGTATATTACATTGACAGAGTGGGGTCAGTCTGCTCTTCCCTGGGTGTGTTACATTGACAGAGTGGGGTCAATCTGCTCTTCTCTGTGTGGGTTACATTGACAGATTGGTGTAAATCTGCTCTTCCCTGGGTGTGTTACATTGACAGAGGAGTGTCAGTCTGCTCTACCCTGGGTGTGATACATTGACAGAGTGGGGTCAGTCTGCTGTTACCTTGGTGTGTAATATTGACAGAATCTGGTCAGTCTGCTCTTCACTGGGTGTGTTATATTGACAGAGTGGAGTCAGTGTTATCTTCCATGGGTGTGTTACATTGACAGAGTGGGGTCAGTCTGCTCTTCCCTGTGTGTGTTATATTGACAGAGTGGGGTCAGTCTGCTCCTCTCTGAATGGGTTACATTGACAGAGTGGTGTAAATCTGCTCTTCCCTGGGTGTGTTACTTTGACAGAGTTGGGTCCGTCTTCTGTTCCCTTGGTGTGTTATATTGACAGAGTGGGGTCAGTCTGCTCTCCCCGGGATGTGTTACATTGACAGACTGAGGTCAGTTTGCTATTCCCTCGGTGGTTTACATTGACAGAGTGAGGTCAGTCTGCTCTTCCCTGGGTGTGTTACATTGACAGAGTGGGGTCAGTCTGCTCTTGCGTGGGTGTGTTACATTGACAGTGTGGGGTCAGTCTGCTCCTCCTGGGGGTGTTACATTGACCGAGTCGGTTCAGTTGGCTCTTCCCTGGGTGTGTAACATTGACAGTGTGGGGTCAGTCTGCTGTTCCCTTGGTGTGTAATATTGACAGAGTATGGTCAGTCAGTTCTTCACTGGGTGTGATATATTGACAGAGTGGAGTCAGTGTTATCTTCCATGGGTGTGTTACATTGACAGAGTGGGGTCAGTCTGCTCTTGCGTGGGTGTGTTATATTGACAGAGTGGGGTCAGTCTGCTCTTCCCTGTGTGTGTTATATTGACAGAGTGGGGTCAGTCTGCTCTTCTCTGGGTGGGTTACATTGACAGAGTGGTGTAAATCTGCTCTTCCCTGGGTGTGTTACATTGACAGAGGAGTGTCAGTCTGCTCTTCCCTGGGTGTGATACATTGGCAGAGTTGGGTCAGTCTGCTGTTCGGTTGGTGTGTTATATTGACAGATTGGTGTCAGGCTGCTCTTCCCTGGGTGTGCTACATTGACAGATTGGGGTCAGTCTGCTCTTGCGTGGGTGTGTTACATTGACAGTGTGGGGTCAGGCTGCTCCTCCCTGGGGGTGTTACATTGACCGAGTCGTGTCAGTTGGCTCTTCCCTCTGTGTGTAACATTGACAGTGTGGGGTCCGTCTGCTCCTCCTTGGGGGTGTTACATTGACAGAGTGAGGTCAGTCTGCTCGTCCCTGGATGTGTTACATTGACAGAATGGGGTCAGTCTGCTCTTCCTGGGTTTGTTACTTTGACCGAGTGGGGTCAGTCTGCTCTTCCCAGGGTGTGTTACATTGACAGAGTGGGGTCATTCTGCTCTTCCCTGGGTGTGTAACATTGACAGATTGGGTCAGTCTGCTCTTCCCTGGGTGGGTTACATTGACAGACTGAGGTCAGTCTGCTCTTCTCTAGGTGGGTTAAATTGACAGAGTGAGGTCAGTCTGCTCTCCCCTGGGTGTGTTACATTGACAGAGTGGGGTCATTCTGCTCTTCCCTGGGTGTGTAACATTGACAGATTGGGTCAGTCTGCTCTTCCCTGGGTGGGTTACATTGACAGACTGAGGTCAGTCTGCTCTTCCCTGGGTGTGTTACACTGACAGATTAGGGTCAGTCTGCTCTTCCCTGGGTGGGTTACATTGACAGAGTGAGGTCAGTCTGCTCTCCCCTGCTTGTGTTACATTGACAGAGTGGGGTCATTCTGCTCTTCCCTGGGTGTGTAACATTGACAGATTGGGTCAGTCTGCTCTTCCCTGGGTGGGTTACATTGACAGACTGAGGTCAGTCTGCTCTTCCCTGGGTGTGTTACACTGACAGATTAGGGTCACTCTGCTCTTCCCTGGTTGGGTTACGTTGACAGCGTGGGATCAGTCTGCTCTTCCCTGGGTGAGTTACATTGACAGGTTTGAGACAGTCTGCGCTTGACTGTGAGAGTTACATTGTCAGTGTGGGGTCAGTCTGATCTTCCCTAGGTGTGTCACATTGACTGAGTGGGATCACTCTGCTCTTCCCTGGGTGTGTTACATTGACAGAGTGGAGTCAGTCTGCTCTTCGCTGTGTATATTACATTGACAGAGTGGGGTCAGTCTGCTCTTCTCTGGGTGGGTTACATTGACAGAGTGGTGTAAATCTGCTCTTCCCTGGGTGTGTTACATTGACAGAGGAGTGTCAGTCTGCTCT
The DNA here is from genome assembly GCF_047496795.1 of Chiloscyllium punctatum. Lineage (NCBI taxonomy): Eukaryota > Metazoa > Chordata > Chondrichthyes > Orectolobiformes > Hemiscylliidae > Chiloscyllium > Chiloscyllium punctatum. The sequence goes on along the minus strand of NC_092771.1, from coordinate 45,338,529 downwards.
TCCCTGGGTGTGATACATTGACAGAGTTGGGTCAGTCTGCTGTTCGGTTGATGTGTAATATTGACAGATTGAGGTCAGGCTGCTCTTCCCTGGGTGTGCTACATTGACAGATTGGGGTCAGTCTGCTCTTCCCTGGGTGTGTTACATTGACAGAGTGGGGTCAGTCTGCTCTTCCCTGGGTGTGTTACATTGACAGTGTGGGGTCAGTCTGCTCCTCCCTGGGGGTGTTACATTGACCGAGTGGAGTCAGTCGGCTCTTCTCTGGGTGTGTTACAATGACAGTGTGGGGTCAGTCTGCTCCTCCTTGGGGGTGTTACATTGACAGAGTGAGGTCAGTCTGCTCTTCCCTGGGTGTGTTACATTGGCAGAATGGGGTCATTCTGCTCTTCCCTGGGTGTGTATCATTGACAGATTGGGTCAGTCTGTTCTTCCCTGGGTCGGTTACATTGACAGACTGAGGTCAGTCTGCTCTTCCCTAGGTGGGTGACATTGACAGAGTGAGGTCAGTCTGCTCTTCCCTGGGTGTGTTACATTGACAGATTGGGGTCAGTCTGCTCTTGCGTGGGTGTGTTACATTGACAGTGTGGGGTCAGGCTGCTCCTCCCTGGGGGTGTTACATTGACCGAGTCGTGTCAGTTGGCTCTTCCCTCTGTGTGTAACATTGACAGTGTGGGGTCCGTCTGCTCCTCCTTGGGGGTGTTACATTGACAGAGTGAGGTCAGTCTGCTCGTCCCTGGGTGTGTTACATTGACAGAATGGGGTCAGTCTGCTCTTCCTGGGTTTGTTACTTTGACCGAGTGGGGTCAGTCTGCTCTCCCCAGGGTGTGTTACATTGACAGAGTGGGGTCATTCTGCTCTTCCCTGAGTGTGTAACATTGACAGATTGGGTCAGTCTGCTCTTCCCTGGGTGGGTTACATTGACAGACTGAGGTCAGTCTGCTCTTCTCTAGGTGGGTTAAATTGACAGAGTGAGGTCAGTCTGCTCTCCCCTAGGTGTGTTACATTGACAGAGTGGGGTCATTCTGCTCTTCCCTGGGTGTGTAACATTGACAGATTGGGTCAGTCTGCTCTTCCCTGGGTGGGTTACATTGACAGACTGAGGTCAGTCTGCTCTTCCCTGGGTGTGTTACACTGACAGATTAGGGTCAGTCTGCTCTTCCCTGGGTGGGTTACATTGACAGAGTGAGGTCAGTCTGCTCTCCCCTGCTTGTGTTACATTGACAGAGTGGGGTCATTCTGCTCTTCCCTGGGTGTGTAACATTGACAGATTGGGTCAGTCTGCTCTTCCCTGGGTGGGTTACATTGACAGACTGAGGTCAGTCTGCTCTTCCCTGGGTGTGTTACACTGACAGATTAGGGTCACTCTGCTCTTCCCTGGTTGGGTTACGTTGACAGCGTGGGATCAGTCTGCTCTTCCCTGGGTGAGTTACATTGACAGGTTTGAGACAGTCTGCGCTTGACTGTGAGAGTTACATTGTCAGTGTGGGGTCAGTCTGATCTTCCCTAGGTGTGTCACATTGACTGAGTGGGATCACTCTGCTCTTCCGTGGGTGTGTTACATTGACAGAGTGGAGTCAGTCTGCTCTTCGCTGTGTATATTACATTGACAGAGTGGGGTCAGTCTGCTCTTCCCTGGGTGTGTTACATTGACAGAGTGGGGTCAATCTGCTCTTCTCTGTGTGGGTTACATTGACAGATTGGTGTAAATCTGCTCTTCCCTGGGTGTGTTACATTGACAGAGGAGTGTCAGTCTGCTCTACCCTGGGTGTGATACATTGACAGAGTGGGGTCAGTCTGCTGTTACCTTGGTGTGTAATATTGACAGAATCTGGTCAGTCTGCTCTTCACTGGGTGTGTTATATTGACAGAGTGGAGTCAGTGTTATCTTCCATGGGTGTGTTACATTGACAGAGTGGGGTCAGTCTGCTCTTCCCTGTGTGTGTTATATTGACAGAGTGGGGTCAGTCTGCTCCTCTCTGGGTGGGTTACATTGACAGAGTGGTGTAAATCTGCTCTTCCCTGGGTGTGTTACTTTGACAGAGTTGGGTCCGTCTTCTGTTCCCTTGGTGTGTTATATTGACAGAGTGGGGTCAGTCTGCTCTCCCCGGGATGTGTTACATTGACAGACTGAGGTCAGTTTGCTATTCCCTCGGTGGTTTACATTGACAGAGTGAGGTCAGTCTGCTCTTCCCTGGGTGTGTTACATTGACAGAGTGGGGTCAGTCTGCTCTTGCGTGGGTGTGTTACATTGACAGTGTGGGGTCAGTCTGCTCCTCCTGGGGGTGTTACATTGACCGAGTCGGTTCAGTTGGCTCTTCCCTGGGTGTGTAACATTGACAGTGTGGGGTCAGTCTGCTGTTCCCTTGGTGTGTAATATTGACAGAGTATGGTCAGTCAGTTCTTCACTGGGTGTGATATATTGACAGAGTGGAGTCAGTGTTATCTTCCATGGGTGTGTTACATTGACAGAGTGGGGTCAGTCTGCTCTTGCGTGGGTGTGTTATATTGACAGAGTGGGGTCAGTCTGCTCTTCCCTGTGTGTGTTATATTGACAGAGTGGGGTCAGTCTGCTCTTCTCTGGGTGGGTTACATTGACAGAGTGGTGTAAATCTGCTCTTCCCTGGGTGTGTTACATTGACAGAGGAGTGTCAGTCTGCTCTTCCCTGGGTGTGATACATTGGCAGAGTTAGGTCAGTCTGCTGTTCGGTTGGTGTGTTATATTGACAGATTGGTGTCAGGCTGCTCTTCCCTGGGTGTGCTACATTGACAGATTGGGGTCAGTCTGCTCTTGCGTGGGTGTGTTACATTGACAGTGTGGGGTCAGGCTGCTCCTCCCTGGGGGTGTTACATTGACCGAGTCGTGTCAGTTGGCTCTTCCCTCTGTGTGTAACATTGACAGTGTGGGGTCCGTCTGCTCCTCCTTGGGGGTGTTACATTGACAGAGTGAGGTCAGTCTGCTCGTCCCTGGATGTGTTACATTGACAGAATGGGGTCAGTCTGCTCTTCCTGGGTTTGTTACTTTGACCGAGTGGGGTCAGTCTGCTCTTCCCAGGGTGTGTTACATTGACAGAGTGGGGTCATTCTGCTCTTCCCTGGGTGTGTAACATTGACAGATTGGGTCAGTCTGCTCTTCCCTGGGTGGGTTACATTGACAGACTGAGGTCAGTCTGCTCTTCTCTAGGTGGGTTAAATTGACAGAGTGAGGTCAGTCTGCTCTCCCCTGGGTGTGTTACATTGACAGAGTGGGGTCATTCTGCTCTTCCCTGGGTGTGTAACATTGACAGATTGGGTCAGTCTGCTCTTCCCTGGGTGGGTTACATTGACAGACTGAGGTCAGTCTGCTCTTCCCTGGGTGTGTTACACTGACAGATTAGGGTCAGTCTGCTCTTCCCTGGGTGGGTTACATTGACAGAGTGAGGTCAGTCTGCTCTCCCCTGCTTGTGTTACATTGACAGAGTGGGGTCATTCTGCTCTTCCCTGGGTGTGTAACATTGACAGATTGGGTCAGTCTGCTCTTCCCTGGGTGGGTTACATTGACAGACTGAGGTCAGTCTGCTCTTCCCTGGGTGTGTTACACTGACAGATTAGGGTCACTCTGCTCTTCCCTGGTTGGGTTACGTTGACAGCGTGGGATCAGTCTGCTCTTCCCTGGGTGAGTTACATTGACAGGTTTGAGACAGTCTGCGCTTGACTGTGAGAGTTACATTGTCAGTGTGGGGTCAGTCTGATCTTCCCTAGGTGTGTCACATTGACTGAGTGGGATCACTCTGCTCTTCCCTGGGTGTGTTACATTGACAGAGTGGAGTCAGTCTGCTCTTCGCTGTGTATATTACATTGACAGAGTGGGGTCAGTCTGCCCTTCCTTGGGTGTGTTACATTGAGAGAGTGGGCTCAGTCTGCTCTTCCCTGGGTGTGTTACATTGACAGAGTGGGGTCAATCTGCTCTTCTCTGGGTGGGTTACATTGACAGAGTGGTGTAAATCTGCTCTTCCCTGGGTGTGTTACATTGACAGAGGAGTGTCAGTCTGCTCTACCCTGGGTGTGATACATTGACAGAGTGGGGTCAGTCTGCTGTTACCTTGGTGTGTAATATTCACAGAATCTGGTCAGTCTGCTCTTCACTGGGTGTGTTATATTGACAGAGTGGAGTCAGTGTTATCTTCCATGGGTGTGTTACATTGACAGAGTGGGGTCAGTCTGCTCTTCCCTGTGTGTGTTATATTGACAGAGTGGGGTCAGTCTGCTCCTCTCTGGGTGGGTTACATTGACAGAGTGGTGTAAATCTGCTCTTCCCTGGGTGTGTTACTTTGACAGAGTTGGGTCCGTCTGCTGTTCCCTTGGTGTGTTATATTGACAGAGTGGGGTCAGTCTGCTCTTCCCGGGATGTGTTACATTGACAGACTGAGGTCAGTTTGCTATTCCCTCGGTGGTTTACATTGACAGAGTGAGGTCAGTCTGCTCTTCCCTGGGTGTGTTACATTGACAGAGTGGGGTCAGTCTGCTCTTGCGTGGGTGTGTTACATTGACAGTGTGGGGTCAGTCTGCTCCTCCTGGGGGTGTTACATTGACCGAGTCGGTTCAGTTGGCTCTTCCCTGGGTGTGTAACATTGACAGTGTGGGGTCAGTCTGCTGTTCCCTTGGTGTGTAATATTGACAGAGTATGGTAGGTCAGTTCTTCACTGGGTGTGATATATTGACAGAGTGGAGTCAGTGTTTTCTTCCATGGGTGTGTTACATTGACAGAGTGGGGTCAGTCTGCTCTTGCGTGGGTGTGTTATATTGACAGAGTGGGGTCAGTCTGCTCTTCCCTGTGTGTGTTATATTGACAGAGTGGGGTCAGTCTGCTCTTCTCTGGGTGGGTTACATTGACAGAGTGGTGTAAATCTGCTCTTCCCTGGGTGTGTTACATTGACAGAGGAGTGTCAGTCTGCTCTTCCCTGGGTGTGATACATTGACAGAGTTGGGTCAGTCTGCTGTTCGGTTGGTGTGTTATATTGACAGATTGAGGTCAGGCTGCTCTTCCCTGGGTGTGCTACATTGACAGATTGGGGTCAGTCTGCTCTTCCCTGGGTGTGTTACATTGACAGAGTGGTCTCAGTCTGCTCTTCCCTGGGTGTGTTACATTGACAGAGTGGGATCAGTCTGCTCTTCCCTGGGTGTGTTACATTGACAGTGTGGGGTCCGTCTGCTCCTCCTTGGGGGTGTTACATTGACAGAGTGAGGTCAGTCTGCTCGTCCCTGGGTGTGTTATATTGAGAGAATGGGGTCAGTCTGCTCTTCCTGGGTTTGTTACTTTGACCGAGTGGGGTCAGTCTGCTCTTCCCAGGGTGTGTTACATTGACAGAGTGGGGTCATTCTGCTCTTCCCTGGGTGTGTAACATTGACAGATTGGGTCAGTCTGCTCTTCCCTGGGTGGGTTACATTGACAGACTGAGGTCAGTCTGCTCTTCTCTAGGTGGGTTAAATTGACAGAGTGAGGTCAGTCTGCTCTTCCCTGGGTGTGTAACATTGACAGATTAGGGTCAGTCTGCTCTTCCCTGGGTGGGTTACATTGACAGAGTGAGGTCAGTCTGCTCTCCCCTGCTTGTGTTACATTGACAGAGTGGGGTCATTCTGCTCTTCCCTGGGTGTGTAACATTGACAGATTGGGTCAGTCTGCTCTTCCCTGGGTGGGTTACATTGACAGACTGAGGTCAGTCTGCTCTTCCCTGGGTGTGTTACACTGACAGATTAGGGTCACTCTGCTCTTCCCTGGTTGGGTTACGTTGACAGCGTGGGATCAGTCTGCTCTTCCCTGGGTGAGTTACATTGACAGGTTTGAGACAGTCTGCGCTTGACTGTGAGAGTTACATTGTCAGTGTGGGGTCAGTCTGATCTTCCCTAGGTGTGTCACATTGACTGAGTGGGATCACTCTGCTCTTCCCTGGGTGTGTTACATTGACAGAGTGGAGTCAGTCTGCTCTTCGCTGTGTATATTACATTGACAGATTGGGGTCAGTCTGCCCTTCCTTGGGTGTGTTACATTGAGAGAGTGGGCTCAGTCTGCTCTTCCCTGGGTGTGTTACATTGACAGAGTGGGGTCAATCTGCTCTTCTCTGGGTGGGTTACATTGACAGAGTGGTGTAAATCTGCTCTTCCCTGGGTGTGTTACATTGACAGAGGAGTGTCAGTCTGCTCTACCCTGGGTGTGATACATTGACAGAGTGGGGTCAGTCTGCTGTTACCTTGGTGTGTAATATTCACAGAATCTGGTCAGTCTGCTCTTCACTGGGTGTGTTATATTGACAGAGTGGAGTCAGTGTTATCTTCCATGGGTGTGTTACATTGACAGAGTGGGGTCAGTCTGCTCTTCCCTGTGTGTGTTATATTGACAGAGTGGGGTCAGTCTGCTCCTCTCTGGGTGGGTTACATTGACAGAGTGGTGTAAATCTGCTCTTCCCTGGGTGTGTTACTTTGACAGAGTTGGGTCCGTCTGCTGTTCCCTTGGTGTGTTATATTGACAGAGTGGGGTCAGTCTGCTCTTCCCGGGATGTGTTACATTGACAGACTGAGGTCAGTTTGCTATTCCCTCGGTGGTTTACATTGACAGAGTGAGGTCAGTCTGCTCTTCCCTGGGTGTGTTACATTGACAGAGTGGGGTCAGTCTGCTCTTGCGTGGGTGTGTTACATTGACAGTGTGGGGTCAGTCTGCTCCTCCTGGGGGTGTTACATTGACCGAGTCGGTTCAGTTGGCTCTTCCCTGGGTGTGTAACATTGACTATGTGGGGTCAGTCTGCTGTTCCCTTGGTGTGTAATATTGACAGAGTATGGTCAGTCAGTTCTTCACTGGGTGTGATATATTGACAGAGTGGAGTCAGTGTTATCTTCCATGGGTGTGTTACATTGACAGAGTGGGGTCAGTCTGCTCTTGCGTGGGTGTGTTATATTGACAGAGTGGGGTCAGTCTGCTCTTCCCTGTGTGTGTTATATTGACAGAGTGGGGTCAGTCTGCTCTTCTCTGGGTGGGTTACATTGACAGAGTGGTGTAAATCTGCTCTTCCCTGGGTGTGTTACATTGACAGAGGAGTGTCAGTCTGCTCTTCCCTGGGTGTGATACATTGACAGAGTTGGGTCAGTCTGCTGTTCGGTTGGTGTGTTATATTGACAGATTGGTGTCAGGCTGCTCTTCCCTGGGTGTGCTACATTGACAGATTGGGGTCAGTCTGCTCTTCCCTGGGTGTGTTACATTGACAGAGTGGGGTCAGTCTGCTCTTCCCTGGGTGTGTTACATTGACAGAGTGGGGTCAGTCTGCTCTTGCGTGTGTGTGTTACATTGACAGTGTGGGGTCAGTCTGCTCCTCCCTGGGGGTGTTACATTGACAGAGTGGTGTCAGTCGGCTTTTCCCTGGGTGTGTTACATTGACAGTGTGGGGTCAGTCTGCTCCTCCTTTGGGGTGATACATTGACAGTGTGAGGTCAGTCTGCTCTTCCCTGGGTGTGTTACATTGACAGAATGTGGTCATTCTGCTCTTCCCTGGGTGTGTATCATTGACAGATTGGGTCAGTCTGCTCTTCCCTGGGTCGGTTACATTGACAGGCTGAGGTCAGTCTGCTCTTCCCTAGGTGGGTGACATTGACAGAGTGAGGTCAGTCTGCTCTTCCCTGGGTGTGTTACATTGACAGAGTGGGGTCAGTCTGCTCTTGCGTGGGTGTGTTACATTGAAAGTGTGGGGTCAGGCTGCTCCTCCCTGGGGGTGTTACATTGACCGAGTCGTGTCAGTTGGCTCTTCCCTCTGTGTGTAACATTGACAGTGTGGGGTCCGTCTGCTCCTCCTTGGGGGTGTTACATTGACAGAGTGAGGTCAGTCTGCTCGTCCCTGGGTGTGTTACATTGACAGAATGGGGTCAGTCTGCTCTTCCTGGGTTTGTTACTTTGACCGAGTGGGGTCAGTCTGCTCTTCCCAGGGTGTGTTACATTGACAGAGTGGGGTCATTCTGCTCTTCCCTGGGTGTGTAACATTGACAGATTGGGTCAGTCTGCTCCTCCCTGGGTGGGTTACATTGACAGACTGAGGTCAGTCTGCTCTTCTCTAGGTGGGTTAAATTGACAGAGTGAGGTCAGTCTGCTCTCCCCTGGGTGTGTTACATTGACAGAGTGGGGTCATTCTGCTCTTCCCTGGGTGTGTAACATTGACAGATTGGGTCAGTCTGCTCTTCCCTGGGTGGGTTACATTACAGACTGAGGTCAGTCTGCTCTTCCCTGGGTGTGTTACACTGACAGATTAGGGTCAGTCTGCTCTTCCCTGGGTGGGTTACATTGACAGAGTGAGGTCAGTCTGCTCTCCCCTGCGTGTGTTCCATTGACAGAGTGGGGTCATTCTGCTCTTCCCTGGGTGTGTAACATTGACAGATTGGGTCAGTCTGCTCTTCCCTGGGTGGGTTACATTGACAGACTGAGGTCAGTCTGCTCTTCCCTGGGTGTGTTACACTGATAGATTAGGGTCAGTCTGCTCTTCCCTGGTTGGGTTACGTTGACAGCGTGGGATCAGTCTGCTCTTCCCTGGGTGAGTTACATTGACAGGTTTGAGACAGTCTGCGCTTGACTGTGAGAGTTACATTGTCAGTGTGGGGTAAGTCTGATCTTCCCTAGGTGTGTCACATTGACTGAGTGGGATCACTCTGCTCTTCCCTGGGTGTGTTACATTGACAGAGTGGAGTCAGTCTGCTCTTCGCTGTGTATATTACATTGACAGAGTGGGGTCAGTCTGCTCTTCCCTGGGTGTGTTACATTGAGAGAGTGGGCTCAGTCTGCTCTACCCTGGGTGTGTTACATTGACAGAGTGGGGTCAATCTGCTCTTTTCTGGGTGGGTTACATTGACAGAGTGGTGTGAATCTGCTCTTCCCTGGATGTGTTACATTGACAGAGGAGTGTCAGTCTGCTCTTCCCTGGGTGTGATACATTGACAGAGTGGGGTCAGTCTGCTGTTCCCTTGGTGTGTAATATTGACAGAGTATAGTCAGTCGGTTCTTCAGTGGATGTGATATATTGACAGAGTGGAGTCAGTGTTATCTTCCATGGGTGTGTTACATTGACAGAGTGGGGTCAGTCTGCTCTTCCTTCTGTGTGTTATATTGACAGAGTGGGGTCAGTCTGCTCTTCTCTGGGTGGGTTACATTGACAGAGTGGTGTAAATCTGCTCTTCCCTGGGTGTGTTACATTGACAGAGGAGTGTCAGTCTGCTCTTCCCTGGGTGTGATTCATTGACAGTTGGGTCAGTCTGCTGTTCCGTTGGTGTGTTATATTGACAGGGTGGGGTCAGGCTGCTCTTCCCTGATTGTGTGCTACATTGACAGATTGGGGTCAGTCTGCTCTTCCCTGGGTGTATTACATTGACAGACTGAGGTCAGTTTGCTCTTCCCTAGGTGGGTGACATTGACAGAGTGAGGTCAGTCTGCTCTTCCCTGGGAGTGTTACATTGACAGAGTGGGGTCAGTCTGCTCCTCCCTGGGGGTGTTACATTGACAGAGTGGTGTCAGTCGGCTCTTCCCTGGGTGTGTTAAATTGACAGTGTGGGGTCAGTCTGCTCCTCCTTGGGGCTGTTACATTGACAGAGTGAGGTCAGTCTGCTCGTCCCTGGGTGTGTTACATTGACAGAATGGGGTCATTCTGCTCTTCCCTGGGTGTGTAACAAAGACAGATTGGGTCAGTCTGCTCTTCCCTGGGTGGGTTCCATTGACAGAGTGGGGTCATTCTGCTCTTCCCTGAGTGTGTAACATTGACAGATTAGGGTCAGTCTGCTCTTCCCTGGGTGGGTTACATTGACAGTTTGGGGTTCGTCTGCTCTTCCCTGGGTTTGTTACTTTGACCGAGTGGGGTCAGTCTGCTCTTCCCTGGGTGTGTTACATTGACAGTGTGGGGTCAGTCTGCTCCTCCCTGGGGGTGTTACATTGACAGAGTGGTGTCAGTCGGCTCTTCCCTGGGTGTGTTACATTGACAGTGTGGGGTCAGTCTGTTCCTCCTTGGGGGTGTTACATTGACAGAGTGAGGTCAGTCCGCTCGTCCCTGGGTGTGTAACATTGACAGATTGGGTCAGTCTGCTCTTCCCTGGGTGGGTTACATTGACAGGCTGAGGTCAGTCTGCTCTTCCCTAGGTGGGTTAAATTGACGAAGTGAGGTCAGTCTGCTCTCCCCTGGGTGTGTTACATTGACAGAGTGGGGTTATTCTGCTCTTCCCTGGGTGTGTAACATTGACAGATTGCGTCAGTCTGCTCTTCCCTGCGTGGGTTACATTGACAGACTGAGGTCAGTCTGCTCTTCCCTGGGTGTGTTACACTGACAGATTAGGGTCAGTCTGCTCTTCCCTGGGTGGGTTACATTGACAGAGTGAGGTCAGTCTGCTCTCCCCTGCGTGTGTTACATTGACAGAGTGGGGTCATTCTGCTCTTCCCTGGGTGTGTAACATTGACAGATTGGGTCAGTCTGCTCTTCCCTGGGTGGGTTACATTGACAGACTGAGGTCAGTCTGCTCTTCCCTGGGTGTGTTACACTGACAGATTAGGGTCAGTCTGCTCTTCTTGGTTGGGTTACGTTGACAGCGTGGGATCAGTCTGCTCTTCCCTGGGTGAGTTACATTGACAGGTTTGAGACAGTCTGCGCTTGACTGTGAGAGTTACATTGTCAGTGTGGGGTCAGTCTGATCTTCCCTAGGTGTGTCACATTGACTGAGTGGGATCACTCTGTTCTTCCCTGGGTGTGTTACATTGACAGAGTGGAGTCAGTCTGCTCTTCCCTGGGTGTGTTACATTGACAGAGTGGGGTCAGTCTGCTCTTGCGTGGGTGTGTTACATTGACAGTGTGGGGTCAGTCTGCTCCTCCCTGGGGGTGTTACATTGACAGAGTGGTGTCAGTCGGCTCTTCCCTGGGTGTGTTACATTGACAGTGTGAGGTCAGTCTGCTCCTCCTTGGGGGTGTTACATTGACAGAGTGAGGTCAGTCTGCTCGTCCCTGGGTGTGTTACATTGACAGAATGGGGTCATTCTGCTCTTCCCTGGGTGTGTAACATTGACAGATTTGGTCAGTCTGCTCTTCCCTGGGTGGGTTACATTGACAGACTGAGGTCAGTCTGCCCTTCCCTGGGTGTGATACATTGACAGAGTGGGGTCAGTCTGCTCTTGCGTGGGTGTGTTACATTGACAGTGTGGGGTCAGTCTGCTCCTCCCTGTGGGTGTTACATTGACAGAGTGGTGTCAGTCGGCTCTTCCCTGGGTGTGTTATATTGACAGTGTGGGGTCAGTCTGTTCCTCCTTGGGGCTGTTACATTGACAGAGTGAGGTCAGTCTGCTCGTCCCTGGGTGTGTTACATTGACAGTGTGGGGTCAGTCTGCTCCTCCTTGGGGGTGTTACATTGACAGAGTGAGGTCAGTCTGCTCGTCCCTGGGTGTGTTACATTGACAGAGTGGGGTCAGTCTGCTCTTGCGTGGGTGTGTTACATTGACAGTGTGGGGTCAGTCTGCTCCTCCCTGGGGGTGTTACATTGACAGAGTGGTGTCAGTCGGCTCTTCCCTGGGTGTGTTACATTGACAGTGTGGGGTCAGTCTGTTTCTCCTTGTGGGTGTTACATTGACAGAGTGAGGTCAGTCTGCTCGTCCCTGGGTGTGTTACATTGACAGATTAGGGTCAGTCTGCTCTTCCCTGGGTGCGTTACATTGACAGTTTGGGGTCAGTCTGCTCTTCCCTGGGTGTGTTACATTTTCAGAGTGGGATAAGTCTGCTGTTCCCTGGTTGGGTTACGTTCACAGCGTGTTTTCAGTCTGCGCTTCCCCGGGTGAGTTACATTGTCAGGTTTGAGACAGTCTGCGCTTGACTGTGAGAGTTACATTGACAGAATGGGGTCAGTCTGCTCTTCCCTGGGTGTGTTACACTGACAGAGTGGGGTCAGTCTGATCTACCCTGGGTGTGTTACATTGACAGACTGAGGTCAGTTTGCTCTTCCCTAGGTGGGTGAAATTGACAGAGTGAGGTCAGTCTGCTCTTCCCTGGGTGTGTTACATTGACAGAGTGGTGTAAATCTGCTCTTCCCTGTGTGTGTTACATTGACAGAGGAGTGTCAGTCTGCTCTTCCCTGGGTGTGATACATTGACAGAGTTGGGTCAGTCTGCTCTTCCGTGGGTGTGTTACATTGACAGACTGAGGTCAGTTTGCTCTTCCCTAGGTGGGTGACATTGACAGAGTGAGGTCAGTCTGCTCTTCCCTGAGTGTGTTACATTGACAGAGTGGGGTCAGGCTGCTCTTCCCTGGGTGTGCTACATTGTTAGATTGGGGTCAGTCTGCTCTTCCCTGGGTGTGTTACATTGACAGACTGAGGTCAGTTTGCTCTTCCCTAGGTGGGTGACATTGACAGAGTGAGGTCAGTCTGCTCTTCCCTGGATGTGTTACATTGACAGAGTGGGGTCAGTCTGCTCCTCCCTGGGGGTGTTACATTGACAGAGTGGTGTCAGTCGGCTCTTCCCTGGGTGTGTTACATTGACAGTGTGGGGTCAGTCTGCTCCTCCTTGGGGGTGTTACATTGACAGAGTGAGGTCAGTCTGCTCTTCCCTGGGTGTGTTACATTGGCAGTGTGGGGTCATTCTGCTCTTCCCTGGGTGTGTAACATTGACAGATTGGGTCAGTCTGCTCTTCCCTGGGTGGGTTACATTGACAGAGTGGGGTCAGTCTGCTCTTGCGTGGGTGTGTCACATTGACAGTGTGGCGTCTGTCTGCTCCTCCCTGGGGGTGTTACATTGACAGAGTGGTGTCAGTCGGCTCTTCCCTGGGTGTGTTACATTGGCAGTGTGGGGTCAGTCTGTTCCTCCTTGGGGGTGTTACATTGACAGAGTGAGGTCAGTCTGCTTGTCCCTGGGTGTGTTACATTGACAGATTAGGGTCAGTCTGCTCTTCCCTGGGTGGGTTACATTGACAGTTTGGGGTCAGTCTGCTCTTCCCGGGGTGTCTTACATTGACAGAGTGGGGTAAGTCTGCTGTTCCCTGGTTGGGTTACGTTCACAGCGTGGGTTCAGTCTGCGCTTCCCCGGGTGAGTTACATTGACAGGTTTGAGACAGTCTGCGCTTGACTGTGAGAGTTACATTGACAGAATGGGGTCAGTATGCTCTTCCGTGGTTGTGTTACACTGACAGAGTGGGGTCAGTCTGATCTACCCTGGGTGTGTTACACTGACAGAGTGGGGTCAGTCTGCTCTTTCCTGGGTGGGTTACATTGACACAGAGTTGTCAGTCTGCTCTTCCCTGTGCATTTACATTCACAGAGTAGGGTCAGTCTGCTCTTCCCTGGGTCTGTTACTTTGACAGGTGGGTTCAGTCTGCTATTCCCTGGGTGTGTTACATTGAGAGAATGGGGTCAGTCTGCTCTTCCCTGGGTGTGTAATATTGACAGAGTGAACTCAGTATTATCATCCATGGGTGGGTTACATTGACAGAGTGGGGTCCATCTGCTCTTCCCTGGGTATGTTATTTTGACAGAGTGAGGTCTGTCTGCACTTCCCAGGGTGTACTACAATGACATAGTGGGGTCAGTCTAATCTTCCCTGGGTGTGCTCATTGACAGAGTGGGGTCAGTCGGCTCTTCCCTGAGTGTGTTACATTGACAGAGTGGGGTCAGTCTGCTCTTTCCTGGGTGGGTTACATAGACAGAGTTGTGTCCTTCTGCTCTTTTTTGGGTGTGTTACATTGACAGAGTGGGGCCAGTCTGCTCTTTCATGGGTCTGTTAAATTGACAGAGTGGGGTCAGTCTGCTCTTCCCTGGGTGTGCTACATTGACAGAGTGGATTCAGTCGGACTTCCCTGGGTGAGTTATATTGACAGACTGAGGTCAGTCTTCTCTTCCCTGGGTGTGTTACATTGAAAGAGTGGGATCAGTCTGCTCTTCCCTGGGTGTGTTAAATTGACAGAGGAGTGTCAGTCTGCTTTTCCCTGGGTGTGATACATTGACAGAGCGGGGTCAGTCTGCTCTTCCTTGGAAGTGTTACATTGACAGAGTGGGGTCAGTCTGCTCTTGCGTGGGTGTGTTACATTGACAGTGTGAGGTCAGTCTGCTCCTCCTTGGGGGTGTTACATTGACAGAGTGAGGTCAGTCTGCTCCTCCCTGGGTGTGTTACATTGACAGAATGGGGTCAGTCTGCTCTTCCCTGGGTTTTTTACTTTGACCGAGTGGGGTCCGTCTGCTCTTCCCTGGGTGTGTAACATTGACAGATTGGGTCAGTCTGCTCTTCCCTGGGTGGGTTACATTGACAGACTGAGGTCAGTCTGCTCTTCCCTGGGTGTGTTACACTGACAGATTAGGGTCAGTCTGCTCTTCCCTGGTTGGGTTACGTTGACAGCGTGGGATCAGTCTGCTCTTCCCTGGGTGAGTTACATTGACAGGTTTGAGACAGTCTGCGCTTGACTGTGAGAGTTACATTGTCAGTGTGGGGTCAGTCTGATCTTCCCTAGGTGTGTCACATTGACTGAGTGGGATCACTCTGCTCTTCCCTGGGTGTGTTACATTGACAGAGTGGAGTCAGTCTGCTCTTCCCTGTGTATATTACATTGACAGAGTGGAGTCAGTCTGCTCTTCCCTGGGTGTGTTATATTGAGAGAGTGGGCTCAGTCTGCTCTACCCTGGGTGTGTTACACTGACAGAGTGTGGTCAATCTGCTCTTTTCTGGGTGGGTTACATTGACAGAGTGGTGTAAATCTGCTCTTCCCTGGGTGTGTTACATTGACAGAGGAGTGTCAGTCTGCTCTTCCCTGGGTGTGATACATTGACAGAGTGGGGTCAGTCTGCTGTGCCCTTGGTGTGTAATATTGAGAGAGTATGGTCAGTCGGTTCTTCCCTGTGTGTGTTATATAGACAGAGTGGGGTCAGTCTGCTCTTCTCTGGGTGGGTTACATTGACAGAGTGGTGTAAATCTGCTCTTCCCTGGGTGTGTTACATTGACAGAGGAGTGTCAGTCTGCTCTTCCCTGGGTGTGATAAATTGACAGAGTTGGGTCAGTCTGCTGTTCCGTTGGTGTATTATATTGACAGAGTGGGGTCAGGCTGCTCTTCCCTGGGTGTGCTACATTGACAGATTGGGGTCAGTCTGCTCTTCGCTGGGTGTGTTACATTGACAGACTGAGGTCAGTTTGCTCTTCCCTAGGTGGGTGACATTGACAGAGTGAGGTCAGTCTGCTCTTCCCTGGGTGTGTTACATTGACAGAGTGGGGTCAGTCTGCTCTTGCGTGGGTGTGTTACATTGACAGTGTGGGGTCAGTCTGCTCCTCCCTGGGGGTGTTACATTGACAGAGTGGTGTCAGTCGGCTCTTCCCTGGGTGTGTTACATTGACAGTGTGGGGTCAGTGTGCTCCTCCTTGGGGGTGTTACATTGACAGAGTGAGGTCAGTCTGCTCGTCCCTGGGTGTGTTACATTGACAGAATGGGGTCATTCTGCTCTTCCCTGGGTGTGTAACATTGACAGATTGGGTCAGTCTGCTCTTCCCTGGGTGGGTTACATTGACAGACTGAGGTCAGTCTGCTCTTCCCTGGGTGTGTTACATTGACAGAGTGGGGTCAGTCTGCTCTTGCGTGGGTGTGTTATATTGACAGTGTGGGGTCAGTCTGCTCCTCCCTGTGGGTGTTACATTGACAGAGTGGTGTCAGTCGGCTCTTCCCTGGGTGTGTTACATTGACAGTGTGTGGTCAGTCTGTTCCTCCTTGGGGGTGTTACATTGACAGAGTGAGGTCAGTCTGCTCGTTCCTGGGTGTGTTACATTGACAGTGTGGGGTCAGTCTGCTCCTCCTTGGGGGTGTTACATTGACAGAGTGAGGTCAGTCTGCTCCTCCCTGGGTGTGTTACATTGACAGAATGGGGTCAGTCTGCTCTTCCCTGGGTTTTTTACTTTGACCGAGTGGGGTCCGTCTGCTCTTCCCTGGGTGTGTAACATTGACAGATTGGGTCAGTCTGCTCTTCCCTGGGTGGGTTACATTGACAGACTGAGGTCAGTCTGCTCTTCCCTGGGTGTGTTACACTGACAGATTAGGGTCAGTCTGCTCTTCCCTGGTTGGGTTACGTTGACAGCGTGGGATCAGTCTGCTATTCCCTGGGTGAGTTACATTGACAGGTTTGAGACAGTCTGCGCTTGACTGTGAGAGTTACATTGTCAGTGTGGGGTCAGTCTGATCTTCCCTAGGTGTGTCACATTGACTGAGTGGGATCACTCTGCTCTTCCCTGGGTGTGTTACATTGACAGAGTGGAGTCAGTCTGCTCTTCCCTGTGTATATTACATTGACAGAGTGGGGTCAGTCTGCTCTTCCCTGGGTGTGTTATATTGAGAGAGTGGGCTCAGTGTGCTCTACCATGGGTGTGTTACATTGACAGAGTGTGGTCAATCTGCTCTTTTCTGGGTGGGTTACATTGACAGAGTGGTGTAAATCTGCTCTTCCCTGGGTGTGTTACATTGACAGAGGAGTGTCAGTCTGCTCTTCCCTGGGTGTGATAACTTGATAGAGTTGGGTCAGTCTGCTGTTCCGTTGGTGTATTATATTGACAGAGTGGGGTCAGGCTGCTCTTCCCTGGGTGTGCTACATTGACAGATTGGGGTCAGTCTGCTCTTCGCTGGGTGTGTTACATTGACAGCCTGAGTCAGTTTGCTCTTCCCTAGGTGGGTGACATTGACAGAGTGAGGTCAGTCTGCTCTTCCCTGGGTGTGTTACATTGACAGAGTGGGGTCAGTCTGCTCTTGCGTGGGTGTGTTACATTGACAGTGTGGGGTCAGTCTGCTCCTCCCTGGGGGTGTTACATTGACAGAGTGGTGTCAGTCGGCTCTTCCCTGGGTGTGTTACATTGACAGTGTGGGGTCAGTCTGCTCCTCCTTGGGGGTGTTACATTGACAGAGTGAGGTCAGTCTGCTCGTCCCTGGGTGTGTTACATTGACAGAATGGGGTCATTCTGCTCTTCCCTGGGTGTGTAACATTGACAGATTGGGTCAGTCTGCTCTTCCCTGGGTGGGTTACATTGACAGACTGAGGTCAGTCTGCTCTTCCCTGGGTGTGTTACATTGACAGAGTGGGGTCAGTCTGCTCTTCCCTGGGTGTGTTATATTGACAGTGTGGGGTCAGTCTGTTCCTCCTTGGGGGTGTTACATTGACAGAGTGAGGTCAGTCTGCTCGTTCCTGGGTGTGTTACATTGACAGTGTGGGGTCAGTCTGCTCCTCCTTGGGGGTGTTACATTGACAGAGTGAGGTCAGTCTGCTCCTCCCTGGGTGTGTTACATTGACAGAATGGGGTCAGTCTGCTCTTCCCTGGTTTTTTACTTTGACCGAGTGGGGTCCGTCTGCTCTTCCCTGGGTGTGTAACATTGACAGATTGGGTCAGTCTGCTCTTCCCTGGGTGGGTTACATTGACAGACTGAGGTCAGTCTGCTCTTCCCTGGGTGTGTTACACTGACAGATTAGGGTCAGTCTGCTCTTCCCTGGTTGGGTTACGTTGACAGCGTGGGATCAGTCTGCTATTCCCTGGGTGAGTTACATTGACAGGTTTGACACAGTCTGCGCTTGACTTTGAGAGTTACATTGTCAGTGTGGGGTCAGTCTGATCTTCCCTAGGTGTGTCACATTGACTGAGTGGGATCACTCTGCTCTTCCCTGGGTGTGTTACATTGACAGAGTGGAGTCAGTCTGCTCTTCCCTGGGTGTGTTATATTGAGAGAGTGGGCTCAGTCTGCTCTACCATGGGTGTGTTACATTGACAGAGTGTGGTCAATCTGCTCTTTTCTGGGTGGGTTACATTGACAGAGTGGTGTAAATCTGCTCTTCCCTGGGTGTGTTACATTGACAGAGGAGTGTCAGTCTGCTCTTCCCTGGGTGTGATAAATTGATAGAGTTGGGTCAGTCTGCTGTTCCGTTGGTGTATTATATTGACAGAGTGGGGTCAGGCTGCTCTTCCCTGGGTGTGCTACATTGACAGATTGGGGTCAGTCTGCTCTTCGCTGGGTGTGTTACATTGACAGACTGAGTCAGTTTGCTCTTCCCTAGGTGGGTGACATTGACAGAGTGAGGTCAGTCTGCTCTTCCCTGGGTGTGTTACATTGACAGAGTGGGGTCAGTCTGCTCTTGCGTGGGTGTGTTACATAGACAGTGTGGGGTCAGTCTGCTCCTCCCTGGGGGTGTTACATTGAAAGAGTGGTGTCAGTCGGCTCTTCCCTGGGTGTGTTACATTGACAGTGTGGGGTCAGTCTGCTCCTCCTTGGGGGTGTTACATTGACAGAGTGAGGTCAGTCTGCTCGTCCCTGGGTGTGTTACATTGACAGAATGGGGTCATTCTGCTCTACCCTGGGTGTGTAACATTGACAGATTGGGTCAGTCTGCTCTTCCCTGGGTGGGTTACATTGACAGATTGGGTCAGTCTGCTCTTCCCTGGGTGGGTTACATTGACAGAGTGGGGTCAGTCTGCTCTTGCCTGGGTGTGTTATATTGACAGTGTGGGGTCAGTCTGCTCCTCCCTGTGGGTGTTACATTGACAGAGTGGTGTCAGTCGGCTCTTCCCTGGGTGTGTTACATTGACAGTGTGTGGTCAGTCTGTTCCTCCTTGGGGGTGTTACATTGACAGAGTGAGGTCAGTCTGCTCTTCCCTGGGTGTGTTACATTGACAGTGTGGGGTCAGTCTGCTCCTCCTTGGGGGTGTTACATTGACAGAGTGAGGTCAGTCTGCTCGTCCCTGGGTGTGTTACATTGACAGAATGGGGTCATTCTGCTCTTCCCTGGGTGTGTAACATTGACAGATTGGGTCAGTCTGCTCTTCCCTGGGTGGGTTACATTGACAGACTGAGGTCAGTCTGCTCTTCCCTGAGTGTGTTACATTGACAGAGTGGGGTCAGTCTGCTCTTGCGTGGGTGTGTTACATTGACAGTGTGGGGTCAGTCTGCTCCTCCCTGTGGGTGATACATTGACAGAGTGGTGTCAGTCGGCTCTTCCCTGGGTGTGTTACATTGACAGTGTGGGGTTAGTCTGTTCCTCCTTGGGGGTGTTACATTGACAGAGTGAGGTCAGTCTGCTCGTCCCTGGGTGTGTTACATTGACAGATTAGGGTCAGTCTGCTCTTCCCTGGGTGGGTTACATTGACAGTTTGGGGTCAGTCTGCTCTTCCCTGGGTGTGTTACATTGACAGATTGGGGTAAGTCTGCTGTTCCCTGGTTGGGTTACGTTCAAAGCGTGGGTTCAGTCTGCGCTTCCCCGGGTGAGTTACATTGACAGGTTTGAGACAGTCTGCGCTTGACTGTGAGAGTTACATTGACAGAATGGGGTCAGTCTGCTCTTCCCTGGGTGTGTTACACTGACAGAGTGGGGTCAGTCTGATCTACCCTGGGTGTGTTACACTGACAGAGTGGGGTCAGTCTGCTCTTTCCTGGGTGGGTTACATTGACACAGAGCTGTCAGTCTGCTCTTCCCTGTGCATTTACATTCACAGAGTAGGGTCAGTCTGCTCTTCCCTGGGTCTGTTACTTTGACAAGTGGGTTCAGTCTGCTATTCCCTGGGTGTGTTACATTGAGAGAATGGGGTCAGTCTGCTCTTCCCTGGGTGTATTGCATTGACAGAGTGGGGTCAGTCTGCTCTTCCCTGGGTGTGTAATATTGACAGAGTGAACTCAGTGTTATCATCCATGGGTGGGTTACATTGACAGAGTGGGGTCTGTCTGCTCTTCCCTGGGTATGTTTCACTGACAGAGTGGGGTCCATCTGCTCTTCCCTGGGTGTGTTACATTGACAGAGTGGGATCTGTCTGCTCTTCCCTGGGTGTGTTAAATTGACAGAGGAGTGTCAGTCTGCTCTTCCCTGGGTGTGATAAATTGATAGAGTTGGGTCAGTCTGCTGTTCCGTTGGTGTATTATATTGACCGAGTGGGGTCAGGCTGCTCTTCCCTGGGTGTGCTACATTGACAGATTGGGGTCAGTCTGCTCTTCGCTGGGTGTGTTACATTGACAGACTGAGTCAGTTTGCTCTTCCCTAGGTGGGTGACATTGACAGAGTGAGGTCAGTCTGCTCTTCCCTGGGTGTGTTACATTGACAGAGTGGGGTCAGTCTGCTCTTGCGTGGGTGTGTTACATAGACAGTGTGGGGTCAGTCTGCTCCTCCCTGGGGGTGTTACATTGACAGAGTGGTGTCAGTCGGCTCTTCCCTGGGTGTGTTACATTGACAGTGTGGGGTCAGTCTGCTCCTCCTTGGGGGTGTTACATTGACAGAGTGAGGTCAGTCTGCTCGTCCCTGGGTGTGTTACATTGACAGAATGGGGTCATTCTGCTCTACCCTGGGTGTGTAACATTGACAGATTGGGTCAGTCTGCTCTTCCCTGGGTGGGTTACATTGACAGATTGGGTCAGTCTGCTCTTCCCTGGGTGGGTTACATTGACAGAGTGGGGTCAGTCTGCTCTTGCCTGGGTGTGTTATATTGACAGTGTGGGGTCAGTCTGCTCCTCCCTGTGGGTGTTACATTGACAGAGTGGTGTCAGTCGGCTCTTCCCTGGGTGTGTTACATTGACAGTGTGTGGTCAGTCTGTTCCTCCTTGGGGGTGTTACATTGACAGAGTGAGGTCAGTCTGCTCTTCCCTGGGTGTGTTACATTGACAGTGTGGGGTCAGTCTGCTCCTCCTTGGGGGTGTTACATTGACAGAGTGAGGTCAGTCTGCTCGTCCCTGGGTGTGTTACATTGACAGAATGGGGTCATTCTGCTCTTCCCTGGGTGTGTAACATTGACAGATTGGGTCAGTCTGCTCTTCCCTGGGTGGGTTACATTGACAGACTGAGGTCAGTCTGCTCTTCCCTGAGTGTGTTACATTGACAGAGTGGGGTCAGTCTGCTCTTGCGTGGGTGTGTTACATTGACAGTGTGGGGTCAGTCTGCTCCTCCCTGTGGGTGATACATTGACAGAGTGGTGTCAGTCGGCTCTTCCCTGGGTGTGTTACATTGACAGTGTGGGGTTAGTCTGTTCCTCCTTGGGGGTGTTACATTGACAGAGTGAGGTCAGTCTGCTCGTCCCTGGGTGTGTTACATTGACAGATTAGGGTCAGTCTGCTCTTCCCTGGGTGGGTTACATTGACAGTTTGGGGTCAGTCTGCTCTTCCCTGGGTGTGTTACATTGACAGATTGGGGTAAGTCTGCTGTTCCCTGGTTGGGTTACGTTCAAAGCGTGGGTTCAGTCTGCGCTTCCCCGGGTGAGTTACATTGACAGGTTTGAGACAGTCTGCGCTTGACTGTGAGAGTTACATTGACAGAATGGGGTCAGTCTGCTCTTCCCTGGGTGTGTTACACTGACAGAGTGGGGTCAGTCTGATCTTTCCTGGGTGGGTTACATTGACACAGAGCTGTCAGTCTGCTCTTCCCTGTGCATTTACATTCACAGAGTAGGGTCAGTCTGCTCTTCCCTGGGTCTGTTACTTTGACAAGTGGGTTCAGTCTGCTATTCCCTGGGTGTGTTACATTGAGAGAATGGGGTCAGTCTGCTCTTCCCTGGGTGTATTGCATTGACAGAGTGGGGTCAGTCTGCTCTTCCCTGGGTGTGTAATATTGACAGAGTGAACTCAGTGTTATCATCCATGGGTGGGTTACATTGACAGAGTGGGGTCTGTCTGCTCTTCCCTGGGTATGTTTCACTGACAGAGTGGGGTCCATCTGCTCTTCCCTGGGTGTGTTACATTGACAGAGTGGGATCTGTCTGCTCTTCCCTGGGTGTGTTAAATTGACAGAGGAGTGTCAGTCTGCTTTTCCCTTGGTGTGATACATTGACAGAGTTGGTTCAGTCTGCTCTTTCCTGGGTGGGTTACATAGACAGAGTTGTGTCCTTCTGCTCTTTTTTGGGTGTGTTACATTGACAGAGTGGGGCCAGTCTGCTCTTTCATGTGTCTGTTACATTGACAGAGTGGGGTCAGTCTGCTCTTTCCTGGGTGGGTTACATAGACAGAGTTGTGTCCTTCTGCTGTTTTTTGGGTGTGTTACATTGACAGAGTGGGGCCAGTCTGCTCTTTCATGTGTCTGTTACATTGACAGAGTGGGGTCAGTCTGCTCTTCCCTGGGTGTGTTACATTGACAGAGTGGATTCAGTCGGTCTTCTTTGGGTGAGTTATATTGACAGACTGAGGTCAGTCTGCTCTTCCCTGGGTGTGTTACATTGACAGAGTGGGATCTGTCTGCTCTTCCCTGGGTGTGTTAAATTGACAGAGGAGTGTCAGTCTGCTTTTCCCTGGGTGTGATACATTGACAGAGTTGGGTCAGTCTGCTGTTCCCTTGTTGTGTTATATTGACAGAGCGGGGTCAGTCTGCTCTTCCTTGGAAGTGTTACATTGACAGAGTGGGGTCAGTCTGCTCTTGCGTGGGTGTATTACATTGACAGTGTGAGGTCAGTCTGCTCCTCCTTGGGGGTGTTACATTGAGAGAGTGAGGTCAGTCTACTCGTCCCTGGGTGTGTTACATTGACAGAATGGGGCAAGTCTGCTCTTCCCTGGGTGTGTTACATTGACAGATTAGGATCAGTCTGCTCTTCCCTGGGTGGGTTACATTGACAGATTGGGGTAAGTCTGCTCTTCCCTGGGTGTGTTACATTTTCGGAGTGGGATAAGTCTGATGTTCCCTTGTTGGGTTACGTTCAAAGCGTGGGATCAGTCTGCTCTTCCATGGGTGAGTTACATTGACAGGTTCGAGACAGTCTACGCTTGACTGTGAGAGTTACATTGACAGAGTGGGGTCAGTGTGATCTTCCCTAGGTGTGTCACATTGACTGAGTGGGATCACTCTGCTCTTCCCTGGGTGTGTTACGTTGAAGAGTGGAGTCAGTCTGCTCTTCCCTGTGTATATTGCATTGACAGAGTGGGGTCAGTCTGCTCTTCCCTGGGTGTGTTACATTGAGAGAGTGGGCTCAGTCTGCTCTACCCTGGGTGTGTTGCATTGACAGAGTGGGGTCAATCTGCTCTTCTCTGGGTGGGTTACATTGACAGAGTGGTGTAAATCTGCTCTTCCCTGGGTGTGTTACATTGACAGAGGAGTGTCAGTCTGCTCTTCCCTGGTTGTGATACATTGACAGAGTGGGGTCAGTCTGCTGTTCCCTTGGTGTGTAATATTGACAGAGTCTGGTCAGTCTGCTCTTCACTGGGTGTGTTATATTGACAGAGTGGAGTCAGTGTTATCTTCCATGGGTGTGTTACATTGACAGAGTGGGGTCAGTCTGCTCTTCGCTGGGTGTGTTACATTGACAGAGTGGGGTCAGTCTGTTCATCCCTGTGTGTGTTATATTGACAGAGTGGGGTCAGTCTGCTCTTCTCTGGGTGGGTTACATTGACAGAGTGGTGTAAATCTGCTCTTCCCTGGGTGTGTTGCATTGGCAGAGGAGTGTCAGTCTGCTTTTCCCTTGGTGTGTTATATTGACAGAGTGGGGTCAGTCTGCTCTTCCCTGGAAGTGTTACATTGACAGATTGGGGTCAGTCTGCTCTTCCCTGGGTGTGTTACATTGACAGACTGAGGTCAGTTTGCTCTTCCCTAGGTGGGTTACATTGACAGGGTGAGGTCAGTCTGCTCTTCCCTGGGTGTGTTACATTGACAGAGTGGGGTCAGTCTGCTCTTGCGTGGGTGTGTTACATTGACAGTGTGGGGTCAGTCTGCTCCTCCCTGGGGGTGTTACATTGACCGAGTGGTGTCAGTTGGCTTTTCCCTGGGTGTGTTACATTGACAGTGTGGGGTCAGTCTGCTCCTCCTTCGTGGTGTTACATTGACAGAGTGAGGTCAGTCTGCTCGTCCCTGGGTGTGTTACATTGACAGAATGGGGTCAGTCTGCTCTTCCCTGGGTTTATTACTTTGACCGTTTGGGGTCAGTCTGCTCTTCCCAGGGAGTGTGACATTGACAGAGTGGGGTCATTCTGCTCTTCCCTGGGTGTGTAACATTGACAGATTGGGTCAGTCTGCTCTTCCCTGGGTGGGTTACATTTTCAGACTGAGGTCAGTCTGCTCTTCCCTTGGTGGGTTAAATTGACAGAGTGAGGTCAGTCTGCTCTCCCCTGGGTGTGTTACATTGACAGATTTGGGTCAGTCTGCTCTTCCCTGGGTGGGTTACATTAACAGATTGGGGTCAGTCTGCTCTTCCCTGGGTGTGTTACATTTTCAGAGTGGGATAAGTCTGCTGTTCCCTGGTTGGGTTACGTTGACAGCGTGGGGTCAGTCTGCTCTTCCCTGGGTGTGTTATATTGACTGAGTGGACTCAGTGTTATCTTCCATGGGTGGGTTACATTGACAGAGTGGGGTCTGTCTGCTCTTCCCTGGGTATGTTATATTGAGAGACTGAGGTCAGTCTGCTCTTCCCTGGGTGTGTTACATTGACAGAATGGGATCAGTCTGCTCTTCCCTGGGTGTGTTATTTTGACAGAGTGAGGTCTGTCTGCACTTCCCAGGGTGTACTACAATGACATAGTGGGGTCAGTCTAATCTTCCCTGGTTGTGCTCATTGTCAGAGTGGGGTCAGTCGGCTCTTCACTGGGTGTGTTATAGTGACAGAGTGAGGTTAGTCTGCTCTTCCCTGGGTGTGTTACATTGGCAGAGTGGGGTCAGTCTGCTCTTTCCTGGGTGGGTTACATAGACAGAGTGGTGTCCTTCTGCTCTTATTTGGGTGTGTTACATTGACAGAGTGGGGCCAGTCTGCTCTTTCCTGGGTCTGTTACATTGACAGAGTGGGGTCAGTCTGCTCTTCCCTGAGTGTGTTACATTGACCGAGTGGATTCAGTCGGCTCTTCCCTGGGTGTGTTATATTGAGAGACTGAGGTCAGTCTGCTCTTCCCTCGGTGTGTTACATTGACAGAGTGGGATCAGTCAACTCTTCCCTGGGTGTGTTACATTGACAGAGTGGGGTCAGTCTGCTCTTCCCTGGGTGTGTTACATTGACAGAGTGGGGCCAGTCTGCTGTTTCCTGGTTGCGTTACATTGACAGAGTTGGGTCAGTCTGCTCTTCCTTGTGTGGGTTACATTGAGAGTGAGGTCAGGCTACTCTTCCCTGGGTGTGTAACATAGACAGACTGGTGTCGGTATGCTCTTCCCTGGGTGTTTTACATTGACAGAGTGGGGTCAGTCTGCTCTTCCCTGGGTGTGATACATTGACAGAATGGGGTCAGTCTGCTCGTCCTTGTGTGGGTAACATTGACAGAGTGGGGTCAGTCTGCTATTCCCTGGGTGGGTTACATTGACAGAGTGGGGTCCGTCTGCTCTTCCCTGGGTGTGTTACATTGACAGAGTGGTGTCAGTCTGCTATTCGCTGGGTGTTTTACATTGACAGATTGGGGTCAGTCTGCTCTTCCCTGGGTGTGATACATTGACAGAATGGGGTCAGTCTGCTTGTCCCTGTGTGGGTAACATTGACAGAGTGGGGTCAGTCTGCTGCTCCCTGGGTGGGTTACATTGACAGAGTGGGGTCCGTCTGCTCTTCCCTGGGTGTGTTTCTTTGACAGAGTGGGGTCAGTCTGCTCTTCCCTGGGTGTGTTACATTGAAAGAGTTGGGTCAGTCTGTTCTTCCCTGGGTGTGTTACATTGACAGAGTGGGGTCAGTCTGCTCTTCCCTGGGTGGGTTACATTGACAGAGTGGTGTCAGTCTGCTATTCCCTGGGTGGGTTACATTAACTGAGTGGTGTCAGTCTGGTCTTCCCTGTGTGTGTTACATTGACACAGTGGGGTCAGTCTGCTCTTCCCTGGGTGTGTTATATTGACAGAGTGGAGTCAGTGTTATTCTTCCATGGGTGTGTTACATTAACAGAGTGGGTTCAGTCTTCTCTTCCCTCGGTGTGTTGCGGTGATGGTGTGGGGTCAGTCTGCTATTCCCTTTTGTGGGTTACATTCACTGAGTGGGGTCAGTCTGTTCTTCCCTAGGTGTGCTACATTGACAGAGTGGGGTCAGTCTGCTCTTCCCTGGGTGTGTTACATTGACACAGAGGGGTCAGTCTGCTCTTCCCTGGGTGTGTTTCAGTGACAGAGTGCGGTCAGTCTGCTCTTCCCTGTGTGTGTTGCATTGACAGAGTGCGGTCAGTCTGCTCTTCCCTGGGTGGGTTACATTGACAGAGTGGGGTCAGTCTGCTCTTCACTGGTTGGGTTACATTGACAGATTGGGGTATGTCTGCTATTCCCTGGGTGGGTTACATTGACAGAGTGGGGTCAGTCTGCTCCTCACTGGGTGTTCGACATTGACAGAGTGGGGTCAGTCTGCTCTTCCCTGGGTGGGTTAAATGGACAGAGTGGGGTCAGTCTGCTCTTCCCTTGGTGTGTTACATTGATAGAGTGGGGTCAGTCTGCTCTTCCCTGCGTGTGTTACAGTGACAGGGTGTTGTCAGTCTGCTCTTCCCTGGGTGTGTTACATTGAAAGATTTGGGTCAGTCTGGTCTTCCCTGGGTGTGTTACATTGACAGAGTGGGGTCAGTCTGCTCCTCACTGGGTGTGCGACATTGACAGTGTGGGGTCAGTCTGCTCTTCCCTTGGTGTGTTATATTGACAGAGTGGAGTCAGTGTTATCTTCCATGGGTGTGTTACATTGACAGAGTGGGGTCAGTCTGCTCTTCACTGGGTTTGATACATTGACAGATAGGGGTCAGTTTGCTCTTCCCTGGGTGTGTTTCACTGACAGAGTGGTGTCAGTCTGCTCTTCCCAGTGTGTGTTACATTTCCAGAGTGGGGTCAGTCTGCTCTTCCCTTGGTGTGTTATATTGACAGAGTGGAGTCAGTGTTATCTTCCATGGGTGTGTTACATTGACAGAGTGGGGTCAGTCTGCTCTTCCCTGGGTGTGTTACGTTGACAGAGTGAGGTCAGTCTTCTCTTCCCTGGGTGTGTTACATTGACAGAGTGGGGTCAGTCTGCTCTTCCCTGGGTGGGTTACATTGACAAAGTGGGGTCAGTCTGATATTCCCTGGGTGTGTCACTTTGACTGAGTGGGATCACTCTGCTCTTCCCTGGGTGTGTTACATTGACAGAGTGGGGTCAGTGTGCTGTTCCCTTGGTGTGTTATATTGACAGAGTGGTGTAAATCTGCTCTTCCCTGGGTGTGTTACATTGACAGAGTGGGGTCAGTCTGCTGTTCCCTTGGTGTGTTGTATTGACAGAGTGGAGTCAGTGTTATCTTCCATGGGTGTGTTACATTGAGAGAGTGTGCTCAGTCTGCTCTACCCTGGGTGTGTAACATTGACAGAGTGGGGTCAGTCTGCTCTTCTCTGGGGGGGTTACTTTGACAGAGTGGTGTAAATTTGCTCTTCCCTGGCTGTGTTACATTGACATGTGGGGTCATTCTGCTGTTCCCTTGGTGTGTTATATTGACAGAATGGGGTCAGTCTACTCTTCCCTGGGTGTGCTCATTGACAGAGTGGGGTCACTCTGCTCTTCCCTGGGTGTGTTACATTGACAGAGAGGGGTCAGTCTGCTCTTCCCTGGTTCTGATACATTGACAGAGTGGGGTCACTCTGCTCTTCCCTGGGTGTGTTACATTGACAGAGTGGGGTCATTCTGCTCTTCCCTGGTTCTGATACATTGACAGAGTGGGGTCAGTTTTCTCTTCCCTGGATGTGTTACATTGACAGAGTGGGTTAAGTCGGCTCTTCCCTGTGTCTGTTTCATTGACAGAGTGGGGTCAGTCTGTTCTTCCCTGGGTGTGTTACATTGACAGATTGGGGTCATTCTGCTCTTCCCTGGTTCTGCTACATTGACAGAGTGGGGTCAGCCAACTCTTCCCTCGGTGTGTTACATTGACAGAGTGGGGTCAGTCTGCTCTTCCCTGGGTGGGTTACATTGACAGAGTGGGGTCATTCTGCTCTTCCCTGGTTCTGATACATTGACAGAGTGGGGTCAGTCTGCTCTTCGCTGGGTGTGTTACATTGACAGAGTGGGGTCAGTCTGTTCTTCCCTGGTTGTGTTGCATTGACAGAGTGGGGTCAGCCAACTCTTCCCTCGGTGTGTTACATTGACAGAGTGGGGTCAGTCTGCTCTTCCCTGGGTGGGTTACATTGACAGAGTGGGGTCAGCCAACTCCTCCCTCGGTGTGTTACATTGACAGAGTGGGGTCAGTTTTCTCTTCCCTGGGTGTGTTACATTGACAGAGTGGGTTAAGTCGGCTCTTCCCTGTGTCTGTTTCATTGACAGAGTGGGGTCAGTCTTTTCTTCCCTGGGTGTGTTACATTGACATAGTGGTGTCAGTCTGCTCTTCCCTGGGTGTGTTACATTGAGAGTGAGGTCAGTCTGCTCTTCCCTGGGTGTGTTACGTTGACAGAGTGGGGCCAGTCTGCTGTTTCCTGGTTGTGTTACATTGACAGAGTTGGGTCAGTCTGCTCTTCCCTGTGTGGGTTACATTGAGAGTGAGGTCAGTCTACTCTTCCCTGGGTGTGTAACATAGACAGACTGGTGTCGGTTTGCTCTTCCCTGGGTGTTTTACATTGACAGAGTGGGGTCAGTCTGCTCTTCCCTGGGTGTGATACATTGACAGAATGGGGTCAGTCTGCTCTTCCCTGGGTGGGTTACATTGACAGAGTGGGGTCAGCCAACTCCTCCCTCGGTGTGTTACATTGACAGAGTGGGGTCAGTTTTCTCTTCCCTGGGTGTGTTACATTGACAGAGTGGGGTCAGTCTGTTCTTCCCTGGTTGTGTTGCATTGACAGAGTGGGGTCAGCCAACTCTTCCCTCGGTGTGTTACATTGACAGAGTGGGGTCAGTCTGCTCTTCCCTGGGTGGGTTACATTGACAGAGTGGGGTCAGCCAACTCCTCCCTCGGTGTGTTACATTGACAGAGTGGGGTCAGTTTTCTCTTCCCTGGGTGTGTTACATTGACAGAGTGGGTTAAGTCGGCTCTTCCCTGTGTCTGTTTCATTGACAGAGTGGGGTCAGTCTTTTCTTCCCTGGGTGTGTTACATTGACATAGTGGTGTCAGTCTGCTCTTCCCTGGGTGTGTTACATTGAGAGTGAGGTCAGTCTGCTCTTCCCTGGGTGTGTTACGTTGACAGAGTGGGGCCAGTCTGCTGTTTCCTGGTTGTGTTACATTGACAGAGTTGGGTCAGTCTGCTCTTCCCTGTGTGGGTTACATTGAGAGTGAGGTCAGTCTACTCTTCCCTGGGTGTGTAACATAGACAGACTGGTGTCGGTTTGCTCTTCCCTGGGTGTTTTACATTGACAGAGTGGGGTCAGTCTGCTCTTCCCTGGGTGTGATACATTGACAGAATGGGGTCAGTCTGCTCTTCCCTGGGTGGGTTACATTGACAGAGTGGGGTCAGCCAACTCCTCCCTCGGTGTGTTACATTGACAGAGTGGGGTCAGTTTTCTCTTCCCTGGGTGTGTTACATTGACAGAGTGGGTTAAGTCGGCTCTTCCCTGTGTCTGTTTCATTGACAGAGTGGGGTCAGTCTTTTCTTCCCTGGGTGTGTTACATTGACATAGTGGTGTCAGTCTGCTCTTCCCTGGGTGTGTTACATTGAGAGTGAGGTCAGTCTGCTCTTCCCTGGGTGTGTTACGTTGACAGAGTGGGGCCAGTCTGCTGTTTCCTGGTTGCGTTACATTGACAGAGTTGGGTCAGTCTGCTCTTCCCTGTGTGGGTTACATTGAGAGTGAGGTCAGTCTACTCTTCCCTGGGTGTGTAACATAGACAGACTGGTGTCGGTATGCTCTTCCCTGGGTGTTTTACATTGACAGAGTGGGGTCAGTCTGCTCTTCCCTGGGTGTGATACATTGACAGAATGGGGTCAGTCTGCTCGTCCTTGTGTGGGTAACATTGACAGAGTGGGGTCAGTCTGCTATTCCCTGGGTGGGTTACATTGACAGAGTGGGGTCCGTCTGCTCTTCCCTGGGTGTGTTACATTGACAGAGCGGTGTCAGTCTGCTATTCCCTGGGTGTGTTACATTGACAGATTGGGGTCAGTCTGCTCTTCCCTGGGTGTGATACATTGACAGAATGGGGTCAGTCTGCTTGTCCCTGTGTGGGTAACATTGACAGAGTGGGGTCAGTCTGCTGCTCCCTGGGTGGGTTACATTGACAGAGTGGGGTCCGTCTGCTCTTCCCTGGGTGTGTTTCTTTGACAGAGTGGGGTCAGTCTGCTCTTCCCTGGGTGTGTTACATTGAAAGAGTTGGGTCAGTCTGTTCTTCCCTGGGTGTGTTACATTGACAGAGTGGGGTCAGTCTGCTCTTCCCTGGGTGGGTTACATTGACAGAGTGGTGTCAGTCTGCTATTCCCTGGGTGGGTTACATTAACTGAGTGGTGTCAGTCTGGTCTTCCCTGTGTGTGTTACATTGACACAGTGGGGTCAGTCTGCTCTTCCCTGGGTGTGTTATATTGACAGAGTGGAGTCAGTGTTATTCTTCCATGGGTGTGTTACATTAATAGAGTGGGTTCAGTCTTCTCTTCCCTCGGTGTGTTGCGGTGATGGTGTGGGGTCAGTCTGCTATTCCCTTTTGTGGGTTACATTCACTGAGTGGGGTCAGTCTGTTCTTCCCTAGGTGTGCTACATTGACAGAGTGGGGTCAGTCTGCTCTTCCCTGTGTGTGTTGCATTGACAGAGTGCGGTCAGTCTGCTCTTCCCTGGGTGGGTTACATTGACAGAGTGGGGTCAGTCTGCTCTTCACTGGATGGGTTACATTGACAGATTGGGGTATGTCTGCTATTCCCTGGGTGGGTTACATTGACAGAGTGGGGTCAGTCTGCTCCTCACTGGGTGTGCGACATTTACAGAGTGGGGTCAGTCTGCTCTTCCCTGGGTTGGTTAAATTGACAGAGTGGGGTCAGTCTGCTCTTCCCTTGGTGTGTTACATTGATAGAGTGGGGTCAGTCTGCTCTTCCCTGCGTGTGTTACAGTGACAGGGTGTTGTCAGTCTGCTCTTCCCTGGGTGTGTTACATTGAAAGATTTGGGTCAGTCTGTTCTTCCCTGGGTGTGTTACATTGACAGAGTGGAGTCAGTGTTATCTTCCATGGGTGTGTTACATTGACAGAGTGGGGTCAGTCTGCTCTTCACTGGGTTTGATACATTGACAGATAGGGGTCAGTCTGCTCCTCACTGGGTGTGCGACATTGACAGAGTGGGGTCAGTCTGCTCTTCCCTGGGTGGGTTAAATGGACAGAGTGGGGTCAGTCTGCTCTTCCCTGGGTGGGTTACATTGACAGAGTGGTGTCAGTCTGCTATTCCCTGGGTGGGTTACATTAACTGAGTGGTGTCAGTCTGGTCTTCCCTGTGTGTGTTACATTGACACAGTGGGGTCAGTCTGCTCTTCCCTGGGTGTGTTATATTGACAGAGTGGAGTCAGTGTTATTCTTCCATGGGTGTGTTACATTAACAGAGTGGGTTCAGTCTTCTCTTCCCTCGGTGTGTTGCGGTGATGGTGTGGGGTCAGTCTGCTATTCCCTTTTGTGGGTTACATTCACTGAGTGGGGTCAGTCTGTTCTTCCCTAGGTGTGCTACATTGACAGAGTGGGGTCAGTCTGCTCTTCCCTGGGTGTGTTACATTGACACAGAGGGGTCAGTCTGCTCTTCCCTGGGTGTGTTTCAGTGACAGAGTGCGGTCAGTCTGCTCTTCCCTGTGTGTGTTGCATTGACAGAGTGCGGTCAGTCTGCTCTTCCCTGGGTGGGTTACATTGACAGAGTGGGGTCAGTCTGCTCTTCACTGGTTGGGTTACATTGACAGATTGGGGTATGTCTGCTATTCCCTGGGTGGGTTACATTGACAGAGTGGGGTCAGTCTGCTCCTCACTGGGTGTTCGACATTGACAGAGTGGGGTCAGTCTGCTCTTCCCTGGGTGGGTTAAATGGACAGAGTGGGGTCAGTCTGCTCTTCCCTTGGTGTGTTACATTGATAGAGTGGGGTCAGTCTGCTCTTCCCTGCGTGTGTTACAGTGACAGGGTGTTGTCAGTCTGCTCTTCCCTGGGTGTGTTACATTGAAAGATTTGGGTCAGTCTGGTCTTCCCTGGGTGTGTTACATTGACAGAGTGGGGTCAGTCTGCTCCTCACTGGGTGTGCGACATTGACAGTGTGGGGTCAGTCTGCTCTTCCCTTGGTGTGTTATATTGACAGAGTGGAGTCAGTGTTATCTTCCATGGGTGTGTTACATTGACAGAGTGGGGTCAGTCTGCTCTTCACTGGGTTTGATACATTGACAGATAGGGGTCAGTTTGCTCTTCCCTGGGTGTGTTTCACTGACAGAGTGGTGTCAGTCTGCTCTTCCCAGTGTGTGTTACATTTCCAGAGTGGGGTCAGTCTGCTCTTCCCTTGGTGTGTTATATTGACAGAGTGGAGTCAGTGTTATCTTCCATGGGTGTGTTACATTGACAGAGTGGGGTCAGTCTGCTCTTCCCTGGGTGTGTTACGTTGACAGAGTGAGGTCAGTCTTCTCTTCCCTGGGTGTGTTACATTGACAGAGTGGGGTCAGTCTGCTCTTCCCTGGGTGGGTTACATTGACAAAGTGGGGTCAGTCTGATATTCCCTGGGTGTGTCACTTTGACTGAGTGGGATCACTCTGCTCTTCCCTGGGTGTGTTACATTGACAGAGTGGGGTCAGTGTGCTGTTCCCTTGGTGTGTTATATTGACAGAGTGGTGTAAATCTGCTCTTCCCTGGGTGTGTTACATTGACAGAGTGGGGTCAGTCTGCTGTTCCCTTGGTGTGTTGTATTGACAGAGTGGAGTCAGTGTTATCTTCCATGGGTGTGTTACATTGAGAGAGTGTGCTCAGTCTGCTCTACCCTGGGTGTGTAACATTGACAGAGTGGGGTCAGTCTGCTCTTCTCTGGGGGGGTTACTTTGACAGAGTGGTGTAAATTTGCTCTTCCCTGGCTGTGTTACATTGACATGTGGGGTCATTCTGCTGTTCCCTTGGTGTGTTATATTGACAGAATGGGGTCAGTCTACTCTTCCCTGGGTGTGCTCATTGACAGAGTGGGGTCACTCTGCTCTTCCCTGGGTGTGTTACATTGACAGAGAGGGGTCAGTCTGCTCTTCCCTGGTTCTGATACATTGACAGAGTGGGGTCACTCTGCTCTTCCCTGGGTGTGTTACATTGACAGAGTGGGGTCATTCTGCTCTTCCCTGGTTCTGATACATTGACAGAGTGGGGTCAGTTTTCTCTTCCCTGGATGTGTTACATTGACAGAGTGGGTTAAGTCGGCTCTTCCCTGTGTCTGTTTCATTGACAGAGTGGGGTCAGTCTGTTCTTCCCTGGGTGTGTTACATTGACAGATTGGGGTCATTCTGCTCTTCCCTGGTTCTGCTACATTGACAGAGTGGGGTCAGCCAACTCTTCCCTCGGTGTGTTACATTGACAGAGTGGGGTCAGTCTGCTCTTCCCTGGGTGGGTTACATTGACAGAGTGGGGTCATTCTGCTCTTCCCTGGTTCTGATACATTGACAGAGTGGGGTCAGTCTGCTCTTCGCTGGGTGTGTTACATTGACAGAGTGGGGTCAGTCTGTTCTTCCCTGGTTGTGTTGCATTGACAGAGTGGGGTCAGCCAACTCTTCCCTCGGTGTGTTACATTGACAGAGTGGGGTCAGTCTGCTCTTCCCTGGGTGGGTTACATTGACAGAGTGGGGTCAGCCAACTCCTCCCTCGGTGTGTTACATTGACAGAGTGGGGTCAGTTTTCTCTTCCCTGGGTGTGTTACATTGACAGAGTGGGTTAAGTCGGCTCTTCCCTGTGTCTGTTTCATTGACAGAGTGGGGTCAGTCTTTTCTTCCCTGGGTGTGTTACATTGACATAGTGGTGTCAGTCTGCTCTTCCCTGGGTGTGTTACATTGAGAGTGAGGTCAGTCTGCTCTTCCCTGGGTGTGTTACGTTGACAGAGTGGGGCCAGTCTGCTGTTTCCTGGTTGTGTTACATTGACAGAGTTGGGTCAGTCTGCTCTTCCCTGTGTGGGTTACATTGAGAGTGAGGTCAGTCTACTCTTCCCTGGGTGTGTAACATAGACAGACTGGTGTCGGTTTGCTCTTCCCTGGGTGTTTTACATTGACAGAGTGGGGTCAGTCTGCTCTTCCCTGGGTGTGATACATTGACAGAATGGGGTCAGTCTGCTCTTCCCTGGGTGGGTTACATTGACAGAGTGGGGTCAGCCAACTCCTCCCTCGGTGTGTTACATTGACAGAGTGGGGTCAGTTTTCTCTTCCCTGGGTGTGTTACATTGACAGAGTGGGTTAAGTCGGCTCTTCCCTGTGTCTGTTTCATTGACAGAGTGGGGTCAGTCTTTTCTTCCCTGGGTGTGTTACATTGACATAGTGGTGTCAGTCTGCTCTTCCCTGGGTGTGTTACATTGAGAGTGAGGTCAGTCTGCTCTTCCCTGGGTGTGTTACGTTGACAGAGTGGGGCCAGTCTGCTGTTTCCTGGTTGCGTTACATTGACAGAGTTGGGTCAGTCTGCTCTTCCCTGTGTGGGTTACATTGAGAGTGAGGTCAGTCTACTCTTCCCTGGGTGTGTAACATAGACAGACTGGTGTCGGTATGCTCTTCCCTGGGTGTTTTACATTGACAGAGTGGGGTCAGTCTGCTCTTCCCTGGGTGTGATACATTGACAGAATGGGGTCAGTCTGCTCGTCCTTGTGTGGGTAACATTGACAGAGTGGGGTCAGTCTGCTATTCCCTGGGTGGGTTACATTGACAGAGTGGGGTCCGTCTGCTCTTCCCTGGGTGTGTTACATTGACAGAGCGGTGTCAGTCTGCTATTCCCTGGGTGTGTTACATTGACAGATTGGGGTCAGTCTGCTCTTCCCTGGGTGTGATACATTGACAGAATGGGGTCAGTCTGCTTGTCCCTGTGTGGGTAACATTGACAGAGTGGGGTCAGTCTGCTGCTCCCTGGGTGGGTTACATTGACAGAGTGGGGTCCGTCTGCTCTTCCCTGGGTGTGTTTCTTTGACAGAGTGGGGTCAGTCTGCTCTTCCCTGGGTGTGTTACATTGAAAGAGTTGGGTCAGTCTGTTCTTCCCTGGGTGTGTTACATTGACAGAGTGGGGTCAGTCTGCTCTTCCCTGGGTGGGTTACATTGACAGAGTGGTGTCAGTCTGCTATTCCCTGGGTGGGTTACATTAACTGAGTGGTGTCAGTCTGGTCTTCCCTGTGTGTGTTACATTGACACAGTGGGGTCAGTCTGCTCTTCCCTGGGTGTGTTATATTGACAGAGTGGAGTCAGTGTTATTCTTCCATGGGTGTGTTACATTAATAGAGTGGGTTCAGTCTTCTCTTCCCTCGGTGTGTTGCGGTGATGGTGTGGGGTCAGTCTGCTATTCCCTTTTGTGGGTTACATTCACTGAGTGGGGTCAGTCTGTTCTTCCCTAGGTGTGCTACATTGACAGAGTGGGGTCAGTCTGCTCTTCCCTGTGTGTGTTGCATTGACAGAGTGCGGTCAGTCTGCTCTTCCCTGGGTGGGTTACATTGACAGAGTGGGGTCAGTCTGCTCTTCACTGGATGGGTTACATTGACAGATTGGGGTATGTCTGCTATTCCCTGGGTGGGTTACATTGACAGAGTGGGGTCAGTCTGCTCCTCACTGGGTGTGCGACATTTACAGAGTGGGGTCAGTCTGCTCTTCCCTGGGTTGGTTAAATTGACAGAGTGGGGTCAGTCTGCTCTTCCCTTGGTGTGTTACATTGATAGAGTGGGGTCAGTCTGCTCTTCCCTGCGTGTGTTACAGTGACAGGGTGTTGTCAGTCTGCTCTTCCCTGGGTGTGTTACATTGAAAGATTTGGGTCAGTCTGTTCTTCCCTGGGTGTGTTACATTGACAGAGTGGAGTCAGTGTTATCTTCCATGGGTGTGTTACATTGACAGAGTGGGGTCAGTCTGCTCTTCACTGGGTTTGATACATTGACAGATAGGGGTCAGTCTGCTCCTCACTGGGTGTGCGACATTGACAGAGTGGGGTCAGTCTGCTCTTCCCTGGGTGGGTTAAATGGACAGAGTGGGGTCAGTCTGCTCTTCCCTGGGTGTGTTATATTGACAGAGTGGAGTCAGTGTTATCTTCCATGGGTGTGTTACATTGACAGAGTGGGGTCAGTCTGCTCTTCACTGGGTTTGATACATTGACAGATAGGGGTCAGTTTGCTCTTCACTGGGTGTGTAACACTGACAGAGTGGTGTCAGTCTGCTCTTCCCAGTGTGTGTTACATTTACAGAGTGGGGTCAGTCTGCTCTTCCCTTGGTGTGTTATATTGACAGAGTGGAGTCAGTGTTATCTTCCATGGGTGTGTTACATTGACAGAGTGGGGTCAGTCTGCTCTTCCCTGGGTGTGTTATATTGACAGAGTAGAGTCAGTCTGCTCTTCTCTGGGTGTGTTACGTTGACAGAGTGAGGTCAGTCTCCTCTTCCCTGGGTGTGTTACATTGACAGAGTGGGGTCAGTCTGCTCTTCCCTGGGTGGGTTACTTTGACAAAGTGGGGTCAGTCTGATCTTCCCTGGGTGTGTTACATTGACAGAGTGGGGTCAGTGTGCTGTTCCCTTGGTGTGTTATATTGACAGAGTGGTGTAAATCTGCTCTTCCCTGGGTGTGCTACATTGACAGAGTGGGGTCAGTCTGCTGTTCCCTTGGTGTGTTGTTTTGACAGAGTGGAGTCAGTGTTATCTTCCATGGGTTTGTTACATTGAGAGAGTGTGCTCAGTCTGCTCTACCCTGGGTGTGTAACATTGACAGAGTGGGGTCAGTCTGCTCTTCTCTGGGGGGGTTACTTTGACAGAGTGGTGTAAATTTGCTCTTCCCTGGCTTTGTTACATTGACAGTGTGGGTTCATTCTGCTGTTCCCTTGGTGTGTTATATTGACAGAATGGCGTCAGTCTACTCTTCCCTGGGTGTGCTCATTGACAGAGTGGGGTCACTCTGCTCTTCCCTGGGTGTGTTACATTGACAGAGAGGGGTCAGTCTGCTCTTCCCTGGTTCTGATACATTGACAGAGTGGGGTCACTCTGCTCTTCCCTGGGTGTGTTACATTGACAGAGTGGGGTCATTCTGCTCTTCCCTGGTTCTGATACATTGACAGAGTGGGGTCAGTTTTCTCTTCCCTGGGTGTGTTACATTGACAGAGTGGGTTAAGTCGGCTCTTCCCTGTGTCTGTTTCATTGACAGAGTGGGGTCAGTCTGTTCTTCCCTGGGTGTGTTACATTGACATAATGGCGTCAGCCTGCTCTTCCCTGGGTGTGTGACATTGACAGAGTGAGGTCAGTCTGTTCTTCCCTGGGTGTGTTACATTGAGAGTGAGGTCAGTCTGCTCTTCCCTGGGTGGTTTACATTGACAGAGTGGGGTCAGTCTGCTCTTCGCTGGGTGTGTTACATTGACAGAGTGGGGTCAGTCTGTTCTTCCCTGGTTGTGTTGCATTGACATAGTGGGGTCAGCCAACTCTTCCCTCGGTGTGTTACATTGACAGAGTGGGGTCAGTCTGCTCTTCCGTGGGTGGGTTACATTGACAGAGTGGGGTCAGCCAATTCCTCCCTCGGTGTGTTACATTGACAGAGTGGGGTCAGTTTTCTCTTCCCTGGGTGTGTTACATTTGACAGAGTGGTTTAAGTCGGCTCTTCCCTGTGTCTGTTTCATTGACAGAGTGGGGTCAGTCTGTTCTTCCCTGGGTGTGTTACATTGACATAGTGGTGTCAGTCTGCTCTTCCCTGGGTGTGTTACATTGAGAGTGAGGTCAGTCTGCTCTTCCCTGGGTGGTTGACATTGACAGAGTTGGGAAAGTCTGCTCTTCGCTTGGTGTGTTACATTGACAGAGTGGGGTCAGCCTGCTCTTCCCTGGGTGTGTGACATTGACAGAGTGAGGTCAGTCTGTTCTTCCCTGGGTGTGTTACATTGAGAGTGGGGTCAGTCTGCTCTTCCCTGGGTGGTTTACATTGACAGAGTGGGGTCATTCTGCTCTTCCCTGGTTCTGATACATTGACAGAGTGGGGTCAGTCTGCTCTTCGCTGGGTGTGTTACATTGACAGAGTGGGGTCAGTCTGTTCTTCCCTGGTTGTGTTGCATTGACATAGTGGGGTCAGCCAACTCTTCCCTCGGTGTGTTACATTGACAGAGTGGGGTCAGTCTGCTCTTCCGTGGGTGGGTTACATTGACAGAGTGGGGTCAGCCAATTCCTCCCTCGGTGTGTTACATTGACAGAGTGGGGTCAGTTTTCTCTTCCCTGGGTGTGTTACATTTGACAGAGTGGTTTAAGTCGGCTCTTCCCTGTGTCTGTTTCATTGACAGAGTGGGGTCAGTCTGTTCTTCCCTGGGTGTGTTACATTGACATAGTGGTGTCAGTCTGCTCTTCCCTGGGTGTGTTACATTGAGAGTGAGGTCAGTCTGCTCTTCCCTGGGTGGTTTACATTGACAGAGTTGGGAAAGTCTGCTCTTCGCTGGGTGTGTTACATTGACAGAGTGGGGTCAGTCTTTTCTTCCCTGGGTGTGTTACATTGACATAGTGGGGTCATTCTGCTCTTCCCTGGGTGTGTTGCATTGAGAGTGAGGTCAATCTGCTCTTCCCTGGGTGGTTTACATTGACAGAGTGGGGTCAGTCTGCTCTTCACTGGGTGGGTCAGGTGACGGTCTACCTCATTCATTGGGGCAGATGTCAAAGAGCATCTTTAACCGGCGAGGGATCGGGGGGAGTTGGAGCCGTTTAGTGAGAGAGTGCAGAAGGTAAGACAGCTCAGCTCAAAGTACAGCGCTTCATGCTGCCCCGATTAAAATATTGAAGATGGCAGAGGGGCAGATGAGCTGAGACAGGGTGGGAGCTGGGAGATATTGATGATGTGGAAGGACAGTGTGTACATCTGATCACATTCTGTCAGTCTGACTAATGGCAGCCATTCCTGGCACTGGATTCACTGAGGGGTGAAGGGTCAGTGAACAGAGCGGACTGTCCCTGTTATTCTGTTCCTGACTCTCCAGCTCCCGCTCTGTTAGTGACCTCTCAGTCTCCCGGGAAATGGGCTGTTTCCTAATTGTGCCAGATTCCTGGCCTTTATCCTTGGCCGAGCTGAGAGTTGATGGTCTGAGGAATATCATTCCCAAATGATTCCTGTCCAAGATAATAATGATTATTGTGTCTGTGTCTCCTCCATTAATCTGTAAACATCATTGCTCAGGGCTGGAGGGACATGGATTGATGACATTGAGGATGTTATGAACCAGACCAAACCAGACCAAACCTTAAGGAAATGGCCTAGACCCCTTTTCCTGATTTCCTGAAGGCAAGTGTAAGGCGTTACAATATGATTGGTCAAACTGCCAGGATTGACTCAAAACACACTTTACTCCACACTATCGTTGTAACACAAACATAAGGAAGAAAGATTGGACTAACCGAACTCGATTGGAAACCTTAACTAAATGAACATTATTTAACTATAAAGAGCAGTGTTCGGATATCGTAACATTCCATAAACCACACAATTCTGGTCTTTCTGCTATCGGGAGGATGGTGTGAAACAGGTAAAGATTTAGAAAAGATTTACAAGGATGTTTGCAGAGTCAGGATTTCTGATTGTTTTGAGGCTGGAGTTTATTTTATCCTTGTGTAGATTTGACACATTAATCCTCGCTCCCCACCACTACAGAAGCTGTTGGAACTGTTCAGTGTTTCCAGCGGCTTCTGTAATTATTTCAGGTTCCTGACGGGAGCAGTCTCTCACTTTTCGAACAAAACAAACCCATCCTTGTGCAGCAACCAATATTTCAATAAGAAATGGGAAGCAGCAGAGGGGAAAGCTTCCGAGATGCCGAGCAATGCTGCCCGGTTCCACACTGCAATTCACAGGAACCATCGCCAGGAAAAGCAAGGAGCAATCTGACAGATCCGGTTTACCACAGAATGAAAGATTTATTTCCTCGATTTATCCCAGTGCCTTACCTTTAAAATGCTGTTTACAAACCACAACACTGCAATGGCCGGGAATCGGACCCAGGTCAACTGCTTGGAAGGCAGCTCTGCTCCCCACTATCCCACCATCACCCTGCTAACAGCTCCCTCCCCATTCCCAAGCACACTTAACAAGGCCGTGATCATCACCAACTGGATTGGGGCTGAAATCTAAACAGACACATCCTCTGTATCTAACCCAGTGATGGAGCTATCCTGATTGAGTTTGATGTGAACAGGATGGGGGAAGTGGGGGATTTAATCAGTACCTAACACCGAGCTCAAAATGGCCTGGGAATTTGAAATGCTGCAGTGTAGAGGGAGATTTACTCTGTATCTGACCCCATTCTCTACCTGCCCTGGGGATTTAAATGGAGACAGTTTAATGGGAGCTTTACGTTGTCTGGAACCCTGTGCTCCCTCTGCCCTGGGAGTGTTTGCTGGGAACACTGTCTAACCTCTGTGATATGGATCCTATGAAGATTGATGGGCGACAGTGTAAATGGAATTGTCAGGGTCCAATTCCTTCACGTGGATGAGAGAAGGTGGGAAATAATGATACCAGTGGGACTGAAGGGTCAGCAACAGAATGAATACACCATTGGCTCAGAGATAGGAGACAGGATATAGGGTAATAAGGGTTTCAGACTGGAGGGAGCTACAGGCACATACAAGTTGGGAACTGTTTTCAGTAAAAGGCAATTGATCCCAGGTCACTGCAGAGTGTAAGAATCTGATGCCTTTCCCTCACTATCCCCCTCCAATCCCTGGGAATATCTGCTCCCACACCATGTTCCATCCCAACTGCTGACTGTGTTACATACATTAACACATTGGAGCTGGGCAGAGGTGCTTTTAACCCTGGGATCTTGCTGTGTAACTTGCCTCCAAAATGCTCTTGGTCCCCCTTTCAACTAATCTTTTCCCTCTTTTATCCCGAGGAACCTTTGTTTGGAAAGCTGCAACGTGAAGATCTAAAATGTTCGAGGCCAGGAAAGAACAACCTCCAGAGGGGGAGCACGGTACTGAGGCCTGAGGCCTGGTCGACAGGCTGCACCCCGTGGGGGCCCACGTGAGTTGTGTGTTTATTTACCCCGAGGTTTAATCTCCTCTGGGGGACCCTGGGTTTTAGGGGCCTCTGGGTAACTGGCTCCTGTCAGATTGTGGCCCTGTCATTTTTAAAACAGGTTTGAAGCCTGGGGTTAAAGTTTGTCAATCCCCAGGATCTGCGAGGTAGGACACTCTTAGGGTGGAATTAAAACCCAAATGGTGTGACCCTCTCGAAAGACTCCCTCTCTCACCTTTCTCTCTCACCCCTCTCTCTCACACACCTCTCTCTCACACACCCCTCTCTCACCCTCCCTCTCTCATCCCGTCCCTCTTCCCCCTCCCACTCTCATCCCTCCTCTCTCACACTCTCCCTATCTCACCCCTCTCTCACAACCCCTCCTGCTCTCACCAACGCTCTCTTGCACCCCCTATCTCTCTCACCCCCTTCTCTCTCACTGCCTCTCTCTCTCACACCCCCTTTCTCTCTCACCTTGTTATCTCTGTCTCCCTCACTCTCTCTCACCCCCTCTCTCTCCACCCTGCTCTCTCACTCTCACCCCTCCCTCTGTCATCCCTCACCCTCTCTCCCCTTTACACCCTCTCTCTCCCCCGCCCTCTCTCTCATCCCCTCCTATCTCTCGCTCCCTTTTTCTCTCTCTCATTCCCCTTCCCTCTCGCGCTCTGTCTCACACTCCCGCTCTCTTTCTCTCTGTATACCTCCTCTCTCGCACCCTCTTTCTCTCGTTCACCCCATTTCTCTATCTCTTTTGACCCCTTTCTTCCTCCCTCCTCCTTGCTCTCGCTCTGTCTCTCTCTAGCGCCCACTCTCTCATCCCATCTCCCTCACACCCCTCTAACTGTCTCATCTGTTCACTCGCTCTCTCTC
Source organism: Chiloscyllium punctatum (assembly GCF_047496795.1). NCBI lineage: Eukaryota > Metazoa > Chordata > Chondrichthyes > Orectolobiformes > Hemiscylliidae > Chiloscyllium > Chiloscyllium punctatum. The sequence goes on along the minus strand of NC_092771.1, from coordinate 45,296,766 downwards.
TCTGTCTCTCTCTCTCTCAACCCATCATTCACTGTCTATCTCACCCTCTTTCTCACCTCTTTAACTCTCTCTCTCGCGTCCCATCTCTCTCATCCCTCTTTATCTCGCTGTCCCCCTTTCTCTCTCACCCTTTCTTTATCTCTCCTCCTTTCTCTCAATCCCTCTCTCTCACCCCCTCTCTCTCCCACTCTCTCTCCAACCTCCTCTCTCTCACCCCCTCACATTCACTCTTTCTCTGACCTTCTCTCTCTCTCTCTTCCCCCTCTCTCTTTCTCCCCCTCTCTCCTTTTCTCAGACCTCTCTCCCTTTCTCACCCCTCTCTCCCTCACCCCTTTCTCTCTTACCCCCTCTCTCTCAACCCCTCTCTCTCACCCTCTCTCTCTCACACCCTCATCCCCCTCTCTCCCCCCTCATCCCCCCCTCTCCCCGCTCTCTCACCCCCTCTCTCCCCCTCTCCTCCATCTCTCCCCCTCTCTGCGCCATCTCTCTACCCCCTCTCTGTGCCCTCTCTCTGCCCCCAATCCCACCCCCTCTCCCCCTCCCTCCTCCTCCCTCGCCCCCTCTCTCTCGTCCTCTCTCCCCTCCTCTCTCGCCCCTCTGTCTCGCACCCCTCTCTCACCCCCTCTCTCTCTCACACATTCTCTCTCTCTGTCTCACTCTTCCGCTCGCTCTCTTCCTCTTGCCGTCTCTCTCTCACTCTCTCACCCTCTTCTCACGCTCTCTCTCTCTCCCTGCCTCACACCCTTGCTCTTGCCTCCCGCGCTCTCTTATCTCACGGTCTCTCTCGTTCGCTCTCTCGCTCGTGCTCTCTCTCTCTGTCGCTCATGCTCTCTCTGTCTGTCACTCTCACTCTTCCTCTATCTCTCTCTGTCTGTCGCTCTCTCTCTCTCCATCTCTCTCTCTCAGTCCTCCCCCTCACCTCCTTTCTCTTGCAACCCATCTTTCTCAACCCCTCTCTCTCCCGTCTCTCTCTAACCCTCTCTCTCTCACCCCCTCTTTCCCCAGTCTCTCTCTTAACCTCTCTCTCTCAAAACCTCTCTCACCCCCTCTCTCTAAACCTCTCTCTCTCCCCCCTCTCAACCCCCCTCTCTCAATTGCTCTCTCACCCCTCTCATTCTCACCCTCTCTCTCTCTCTTCCCCTCTGTCCCACCCTCTCTCTCTCACTCCCGTCGCTGTCTCTCTCAAACCCCCCTCTCTCTCACCCTCCCCTCTCTCATTCCCCATCTCTCACCAAACTCTCTCTCACCGTCACTCTGTCTCTCTCACCCACCTCTCTCTCTCTCAGCCCCCCACACCCCCTCTCACCCAGCTCTCTCTCACACACCTCTCTCTCTCCCACCCCCCCACACCCCCTCTATATCCCCCCACCTCCCTCACCCTCCCCCCACCCCCTCTCCCACGCCCATCCCCACACACCCCCTCACCCACCTAGCCCTCTCACACCCCCCTCTCTCAAACCCCTCTCTCTGTCACCCGTATCTTTCTCTCACCACTCTAACCCTCTTACCTTCTCTCCCCCTCTCTCCCCCCCCTCTCTCAGTTCTCTCTCTCATCCTCTCTCTCTCTCTCTCTCTCTCTCTCACACACACACTCCTCTCTCACGCTCTCCCTCTGTCATCCCGTCCCTCTCTCACACCTTCCCACTCTCACACCCTCCCTCGCTCCCTCCTCTCTCTCCCTCTCCCCCTCTCTCACCCCTCTCCCCCACTCTCACTCCTCTCTCTCACCCCCCTCTCTCTCACACCACTCTCTCTCTCACCCTCCCTCTCTCATCCCGTCCCACATTCCCCCCAACTCTCATCCCTCCTCTTTCACACTCTCCCTATCTCATCCCCTCTCTCTCTCAGCCCATCTCTCTCTCACCCCCTCTTTCCCCAGTCTCTCTCTTAACCTCTCTCTCTCAAAACCTCTCTCACCCCCTCTCTCTAAACCTCTCTCTCTCCCCCCTCTCAACCCCCCTCTCTCAATTGCTCTCTCACCCCTCTCATTCTCACCCTCTCTCTCTCTCTTCCCCTCTGTCCCACCCTCTCTCTCTCACTCCCGTCGCTGTCTCTCTCAAACCCCCCTCTCTCTCACCCTCCCCTCTCTCATTCCCCATCTCTCACCAAACTCTCTCTCACCGTCACTCTGTCTCTCTCACCCACCTCTCTCTCTCTCAGCCCCCCACACCCCCTCTCACCCAGCTCTCTCTCACACACCTCTCTCTCTCCCACCCCCCCACACCCCCTCTATATCCCCCCACCTCCCTCACCCTCCCCCACCCCCTCTCCCACGCCCATCCCCACACACCCCCTCACCCACCTAGCCCTCTCACACCCCCCTCTCTCAAACCCCTCTCTCTGTCACCCGTATCTTTCTCTCACCACTCTAACCCTCTTACCTTCTCTCCCCCTCTCTCCCCCCACTCTCTCAGTTCTCTCTCTCATCCTCTCTCTCTCTCTCTCTCTCTCTCACACACACTCCTCTCTCACGCTCTCCCTCTGTCATCCCGTCCCTCTCTCACACCTTCCCACTCTCACACCCTCCCTCGCTCCCTCCTCTCTCTCCCTCTCCCCCTCTCTCACCCCTCTCCCCCACTCTCACTCCTCTCTCTCACCCCCCTCTCTCTCACACCACTCTCTCTCTCACCCTCCCTCTCTCATCCCGTCCCACATTCCCCCCAACTCTCATCCCTCCTCTTTCACACTCTCCCTATCTCATCCCCTCTCTCTCTCAGCCCATCTCTCTCTCATCCCCTCTCACTCTCACCCACCCTCTCTTGCACCCCGTCTCTCAGCCCCCCTCTCTCACCCCCTCTCTCATTCCACTCTCTCTCCACCTTTCTATTACACCCTCTCTCTCACACCCTACTAACTCTCTCTCCCCCCTCTCAATCCCTCTCTCTCACCCCCTTCGTTCTCTCACCCCCTTCTCTCTCTCAACCCCTCTCTATCTCAACACCGCTCTCTCACCCCTCTCTCTCACCCCCTCTCTCTCTCACCCCCCCTCACCAATCCCTCGCTCAACACCCCCTCACTCTCTCATCCCCTCACTCTCTCACCCCCTCACTGACCCCTCTCTCTCACCCCTCTATTTCTCCCTCTTCCCCTCTCTCTCTCACCCCTCTCTTTCTCTCTCTTCCCCTCTCTCTCTCACCCCTCTCTTTCTCTCTCAACCCCCTCTCTCTCACCCCTCTCTCTCACCCCTCTCTCTCACCTTCTCTCTCACACCCTCTCTCTCACCCCACTCTCTCTCAACCCTCTCTCTCACTCCCTCTCTCTCTCACCGTCCCCCTCTCAACACTCCCTCTCTCAACACCCTTCAATCTCTCATCCCCTCACTCTCTCACCCACTCAGTCTCTCACCTCTCTCTCTCAAGCCCCCTCTCTCTCACACATCTATCTCCCTCTCACACCCCTCTCTCTCCCCTCTCTCTCCATCACCCCTCTCACTCCCACCCCAATCTCTTTCACATCCCCCTCTCTCTCACACACACACACTCACACACCCTCACTCTCTCTCCCCCTCCCTCTCTCCCACCATCTCTCTGCCTCTTTCTCATCCCCTCTCTCTCCTTCTCGCTCCCTCTCTCTCACCTACTCTCTCTCTCCCACCTCCTATCTGTCACTCACTCCCACCTCTCCCTCTCACCGCCCTCTCACCCAGCTCTCTCTCTCTCCCCCTCTATATCACCTCCTCTCTCTCTCACCCCTCTCTCTCGCACCCCTCTCTCACCCCCCTCTCTCTCACATTCTCTCTCTCTGTCTCACTCGTCCACTCGCTCTCTTCCTCTTGCGGTCTCTCTCTCACTTTCTCACCCTCTTCTCACGCTCTCTCTCTCTCAGTCCACCATATCTCTCTCACCTCTTCGCTCTCACTCTTGCTCTATCGTTCTCTCTGTCTGTCACTCTCTCACCCCTCACTCTCACTCCCTCTCTCTCTCACCCCCCCTCTCTCACCACCCCTTCTCTCGACACCCCTCAATCTCCCATCCCCTCACTGTCTCACGCCCCTCAGTCTCTCACCCCCCTCTCACTCAATCCCTCGCTCTCTCTCACATCCAACTCTCTCTCACCCCTCTCTCTCAACCCCCCTCTCTCTCCCCTCTCTCTTCCTCACCCCTCTCTCCCACCCCAATCTCTTTCACAACCCCTCTCTCTCACACACACTCTCACACATGCTCGCACTCTCACCCCCTCCCTCTCCCCCAAAATCTCTCTTCCTCTTTCTCATCCCGTTTCTCTCCTTCTCACTCCCTCTCTCTCACCCTCGCTCTCTCTCACCCCTTCTCTCCCACGCCTTCTCTGTCACTCACGCCCACCTCTCCCTCTCACCGCCCTCTCACCCAGCTCTCTCTCTCACCCCCCTCTCTCTCCCACCCACCCCTCTCAACCCTCTCTCTCTGTCTCTCAACCTTCTCTCTCTCACCCTCCAACCCCTCTCTCTCAACACAGCTCTGTCTCTCTCATCCCCTCACTATCTCATCCCCTCACTCTCTCGCACCCTCACTCTCTCACGCCCTCACACTCTCAACCCGTCTCTCTTTTACCCCCCCCCTCTCACTCCCCTCTCTCTCACTTCCCTTTCTCTCACCACACCCTCTCTCAACCCCCACACTCTCTCACCCCCTCAGTCTCTCACCCCCTCTCTCTCAACCCCTCCCTCTCTAACCCCCCCTCTTTCTCACCCCCTGTCTCTCACTCCCCCCTCTCTCACCACCCCCTCTCTCAACCCCCCTCACTCTCTCACCCCCTCAGTCTCTCACCCCCTCTCTCTCAACCCCTCGCTCTCTCTCACATTCAATACTCTCACCCCCTCTCTCTCCGTCACCCCTCTCTCTCCCACCCCAATCTCTTTCACAACCCCCTCTCTCTCACACACTCTCACACACCCTCGCACTCTCACCCCCTCCCTCTCTCCCAACATCTCTCTGCCTCTTTCTCTTCCCCTTTCTCTCCTTCCCACTCCCTCTCTCTCACCCCCGCTCACTCTCACCCCTCTCTCTCCCCCCCTTCTCTGTCACTCACTCCCACCCCTCCCTCTCACCGCCATCTCACCCAGGTCTCTCTCTCACACCCTCTGTCTCCCGCAACCCCCTGTCTTCAACCCTCTCACTCTCTCACCCCCCCTCTCTCTCACCCCCCAAACCCTCTCCTTCTCACCCCCCACCCCTCTCACTCTCAACCCCCCTCTCTCTCACTCCCCTCTCTCTCAACCCCTCTTTCCCACCCCTCGCTCTCTTAGCCCCTCTCTCGCACACCTCTCTCTCACTCCCTGTGTCTCTCCCCATGCCCTCTCGCAACCCCTCTCTCTGTCACCCCCTCTCAACCTTCCTCCCTCTCTCAGCCCCTCACCCCTCTCCCTTTCTCTCTTCCCCCGTGCTCTCTCTCTCTAACCCCTTCCCCCTCACCCTTCTCCTTCACATCCTCTGTCTCTTCCCCTCTCTCTCTCTCACCCCTCTCTTTCTCTCTCAACCCCTCTCTCACCACTCTCTCTCACACCCTCTCTCTCACCCTTCTGTCTCTCACACCCCTCTCTTTCTCTGTAAACCCCTCTCTCACCCCTCTCTCTCTCGCTCTCTCTCTCGCTCCCCCCCTCTCTCACTCGCCCTCTCTCTCTCCACCCCCTCTCTCTCACCCCCACTCCCTCATCCCTCTGTCTCACCCCTCTCTCTTCCCCCTGCTCTCTCCCCTCTCTCGCTCTTCCCTCTCTCACACTCCCCTCTCACTCGCCCTCCCCTCACTCGCTCTCCCTTCTCTCTCCCACACCTCCCTCTCTTCGACCCTCTCACTCTCTCACCCCTCTCTCTCTCACCCCCACCCCTCTCTCTCACTACCCACCCCTCTCACTCTCAACCCCCTCTCTCTCTCACCCCTCTCTCTCTCAACCCCTCTTTCTCACCCCTCGATCTCTCACCCCCTCTCTTGCACACCTCTCTCTCACTCCCTGTGTCTCTCACCACCCCTCTCTCACCACCACCTCTATCAACCCCCTCACTGTCTCATCCCCTCTCTCTCACCCCTCTCTCTGTCACCCCCTCTCACCCCTCCTCCCTCTCTTACCCCCTCACCCCACTGCCTTTTTTTCTTACCCTGCGCTCTCTCTCTCTAACCCCTCACCCTCTCACCCCTCTCGCTCACCCCCCCTCTGTTCACGTCTCTCTCTCACCCCTCTCTTCCTCTCTCAAACCCTGTCTCTCTCACCACTCTCTCTCTCTCCCCTGTCTCTCTCAGACCTCTCTTTACCTGTCAACCCCTCTCTCTCACCCCTCTCTCTCTCACTCCATCTCTCTCTCACCGCCCCTCTCACCACCCCCTCTCTCAACACACCTCAATCTCTCATCCCCTCACTCTCCGACCCCCTCAGTCTCTCAACCCACTCTCTCTCAACCCCTCTCTCTCTCACACATCCATCACTCTCTCACTCCCCTCTCTGTCTCCCCTCTCTCTCCGTCACCCCTCTCTCTCCCACCCCAATCTCTTTCACATCCCCCTCTCTCGCACACACTCTCACACACCCTCGCTCTCTCACCCCTCCCTCTCTCCCACCATCTCTCTCCCTCTCTCTCATCTCCTCTTTCTCTCTCACCCCCTCTCTCTCCCACCCCCTCTCTTCCATCCTTTCACTCTCTCACCACTCTCTCTCACCCCTCTCTCTCTCCCACCTCCCTCTCTCTCAACCCTCTGTCTCTCTCACCCCCTTCTCTCTCTCAACCCCCTCTCTCACCCCTCGCTCTCTCACGCCTCTCTGCCACACTCCCTCTCTCTAACTCCCTCTCTCTCTCACCACCCCCTCTCTCAAACCCCCTCATTCTCTGATCATCTCACTCTCTCACACCCTCACTCTCTCACCCCCTCTCTCTCGCTTCCTCTCTCTCACCCACCTCTCTCTCTCCACACTCTCTCTCTAACCACCCCCTCTCTCAAACCCCCTCATTCTCTCAACCCCTCACTCTCTCATCCCCTCACTCTCTCATCCCCTCACTCTCTCACGCCCTCAATCTCTCACGCCCTCTCTCTTTCTCAAACCCTCTCTCTCTCTCACACCAGCCTCTCTCACCCCTCTCTCTCATGCCCTCTCTCACCCTTTCGCTCTTACCCACGCTCTCTCTCTAACCCCTCGCCTCCACCCCTCTCTGTCACCCCCTCTCTCTCACACACTCTCTCAATCGCACCCTCTCCTTCTCACTCCACTCTCTCTGTTACTCCCTCCCCACTTTCTCTCTCTTCATCACCCATTGTCTCTCACCCCTCTCTCTCTCACCCCCTCGCACCCCCCTCACCACCTCACCCCCCTCCCTCTCTCACACCCGTTCTGTCTTTCTTACCCCTCGCTCTCTCTCTAACCCCTCCCCCTCTCGCTCACCCTTCTCTCTCACCCACTCTCTTTCTCACACCCTCTCCTACTCACGCCACTCTCTCTCCTACCCTCCACTTTCGCTCTCAATGACCCCTTCTCTCTCAACCCCTTCTTACCCCCACCCCCTCTCTCTCCCCCTCTCTGTCCCCCTCTCTCTCCCTCTCCATCTCCCTCTGTCTCTCACACCCCCTCTCTCTCCATCCCATCTCACTCTCTCACACCCACTCTCTCTCACACACACCCTCTCTCTCACCCCCACTCCCTCACCCCCTCTGTCTCACCCATCTCTCCCCCCTCCCGCTTCTCCCCTCTCTCGCCCTCCCCTCTCTCTCGCCCTCCCCTCTCTCTCACCCCTCTCTCTCTCACCCCCTCGCACCCCCCTCACCACCTCACCCCCTTCTCTCTCTCACACCCGTTCTCTCTTACCCCTCGCTCTCTCTCTCTAACCCCTCCCCCTCTCGCTCACCCTTCTCTCTCACCCTCTCTCTCTCTCTCACACCCTCTCCTACTCACGCTACTCTCTCTCCTACCCTCCACTTTCTCTCTCAATGACCCCTTCTCTCTCAACCCCTTCTTACCCCCAACCCCCTCTCTCTCCCCCTCTCTGCCCCCCTCTCTTTCCCTCTCCATCTCCCTCTGTCTCTCACCCCCCCTCTCTCTCCATCCCACCTCACTCTCTCACACCCACTCTCTCTCACACACCCCCTCTCTCTCACCCCCACTCCCTCACCCCCTCTGTCTCACCCATCTCTCTCCCCCCTCCCGCTCTCTCCCCTCTCTCGCTCCCCCTCTCTCGCCCTCCCCTCTCTCTCGCCCTCCCCTCTCTCTCGCCCTCCCCTCTCTCTCGCCCTCCCCACTCTCTCTCCCTCCCCTCTCTCGCCCTCCCCTCTTTCGCTCTCCCCTCTCACTCGCCCACCCCTCACTGGCTCTCCCCTCTCTCTCCCTGCCCCCTTTCGCTCTCCCTCCCCTCTCTGGCCATCCCATCTCTCTCCCTCCCCCTCACTCTCCTTCCCCTCTCTTGCCCTCCCCTCCTTCTCACTCTCCCTCCCCTCTCACTCTCCCTCCCCTCTTACTCTCCCACCCCCTCCACCCGCTCAGCCTCCCCTCTCTCTCCCACCCTCTCTCTCCCACGCTCTCTCCCCTCTTCTCTCTACCTCCCCCCTCACCTGTCTCACGCCCTCCTCTCCCCCTCCTCTCTCTCCTCCGTCCTCTCTCTTCCTTCATCTCTGACCCTCCTCTCTCCCCTCCTCTCTTTCCTCCTCTCTCCCCTCCTCTCTCCCCTCCTCTCTCTTCGCGCCTCTCTCTTCCCTCCTCTCTCCTCCTCTCTCTCCCACTCTCTCTCTCTCGTGCTCTCTCTCTCTCTCGCTCTCTCTTCCCTCTCTCTCTGCGCTCTCTCCCCTCTCTCTCCTTCCCCTCTTTCTCTCCCCGAACTTTCTCTCCCCCCACTCTCTCTCTGCCCACACCCTCTCCCCCTCTCTTCCCCCCTGTCTCACCCTCCCTCTCTCGCCCCTAACTCTCGCCACTCTCATTATCTCCTCCCCTGTCTCTCTCTCTCTCTCACTCTCACACTCTCACTCTCTCTTGCCCCTCTCTCTCTCCCTGCTCCATCACTCTCTCTCCACCTTCTCTCACTCTCGATCCCCCTCCCTCAGTATCTCTCTCTCTCTCCCCACTTCCCATCGTTTCTCTTTGACTGAATCTCTCTCCTTCCCTCCCTCTCTCTCTGACACACTCTGTCTCACTTGGTCTTCCCTCTCCCTCTGACCCAGAGTCTGAGGGTTTGTGGTGGAGAGGCTGCGTGTGGGGGGTGGGGGTGGGATGTGAGAGGTGGGAGGATTGAAAATTGGGTAGAGACGGAATTGTGGGAGGGAGACAGATTCGGCGGGGGGGGGGGGTGAGGGGGACAGGGAGGAGTGAAGCCAGGTGGAGAGATCGGGGTTGGGGGGGTGCAAGAGAGAGGGAGATGAGGGAGAGTAAAAGGGAGAGGTGGTGAGAAAGAGAGAGTGTGCAGAAAGAGAGAGGGAGAAAAGTGAGGAGGAAGAGTGGGGGAGAGGTAATGTGGAGGCCAGGTTGGAGTGGGAGGGACAGAGGGAGTTAAACCCAGCTCCTGAGCTCAGGGCGCGGTGCCCGTCCCCTTCCCTGAGGACCAGGACTTGGGGATGAGTCTGTCTCTCTCCAGCTCAGCTTCTCCAACACAAAGACACACAACAACATCGGTCACTCTGCTGCTCGGCACGCTTTAATCAACATTTTTATTGGTTACAAATGGAAGTGATGGATACAGTCAGTGGGATGGTGCCTTTTCTCACTGCCCAACCCCTCTCTGTCCCCTCTCTCTCTGCCCCCATCTCCCTCTGCCCTCTCTCTCTCTCTGCCCCCCTCTCTGCTCCCCCTCTCTCTCTGCCCCCCTCTCTCTCTGCCCCCTCTCTCTCTGCTTCCTCTCTCTCTGTCTCCCACTCTCTCTGTCGCCCCCTCTCGCTGTCCTCCCCTCTCTCTGTCCTCCCCCTCTCTCTGTCCCCCCTCTCTGTCCCCCCCTCTCTCTGTCCCCCCTCTCTCTGTCGCCCCCTCTCTCTGTCCTCCCCTCACTCTGCCCCCCCTCTCTGTCCCCACCCTCTCTGTACCCCTCTCTGCCCCGTCTCTCTGTCCCCGTCTCTCTGTGCCCCCCTCTTTGTCCCTTCCTACTCTGCCCCTCCCCTCTGTCCCCCCACTGTCCCACCTCTCTTCTGTTCCTCCTCTCTTTCTGTCCCCACTCTCTGTGCCTCATTTCTCTGTCCTCTACCTCCCGACCCCCGTCCCCCTCTCTCCCCCACTCTCTGCATCCCCCATTCTCTGTCCCCCTCTCTCTGACCCCTTCTCTCTTCCCCACTCTGTAAGCCTCTCTCTGCCCCCCACTCTCTTTCCCCCGCTATCTCCCCCACTCTCTGTGCCCCTGCTCTGAAGCTCTCTCTCTGACCCCTCTCTCTCTCTGTCCCCCTCTCTCTGTGTCCCCGTCTCTGTGACCCCCTCTCTGTGCCCCTCTCTCTGTCCCCCCCTCTCTCCCACCCGCCTCGATATCCCCCCTTTTTGTCCCCCACCTCTCTCTCTGTTCCCGTCTCTCTCAGTCCGGCCCTCTCTGTTCCCCCTATCTCTGTCGCCCTCTCTCTCCCACCGCCTCTCTCAGACCCCTTCTCTCTGTCCCCCCTCTCTCTGTCCACCCTCTCTCTGTCCCCTCTCTCTGTCCCCTCTCTCTGTCCCCCTCTCTCTGTCCCCCTCTCTCTGTCCCCTCTCTCTGTCCCCTCTATCTCTACCCCGTTCTCTGCCCTCCTCTCTGTCGCCCTCTCTCTGCTCCGTCTCTCTCTGCCCCCCTGTCTGACCGCCTCTCTCTCTCAGTCCCCCAATCTCTCCATCTCCCCACTCGTTGTCCCCCACTCTCTGTGCCCCTCTCTCTGTCGCCCTCTCTCACTGCCCCCCTCTCCCTTCCACCAACCTCTCTCTATCCCCCCTCTCTGTCCCCCCCCCTCTGCCCCCAGTCTCTCTGTCCCCCTCTATCTCCCCCACTCTCTGTGCCCCTCTCTCTGTCCCCCTCTCTCTGACCCCCTCTACCTCCCCCTCTTTTTGTCCTCGCTCTCTGTCCCCCTCTATCTCCCCCACTCTCTGTACTACTCTCTCTGTACCAATTGCTCTGACCCCCTCTATCTTTCCCACTCTCTGTGCCACTCTCTCTGTCCACCTCCCTTTGACCACCTCGATCTCCTCTTCTCTCTGTCCCCCTCCCTCTGTCCCCCTCTCTCTCCCACCGCCTCTCTCTCTGTCCCTCTCTCTCTGTCCCGTCTCTCTCTGTCCCCCCTCTCTCTCTGTCCCCCTCTCTCTCTCTGTCCCCCTCTCTCTGTCCCCCTTTATCTCTCCCACTCTCTGTGCCCCTGTATCTGTCCACTTCTCTCTGATCCCCTCTACCTACCCCTCTTTCTGACCCCCTCTATCTCCCCCACTCTCAGTAACCCCCTCTCTGTCCCACTCTCTGTGCCCCACACTCTGTGCCCCTCTCTCTGTGCACCTCTCTCTGTCCCCCTCTCTCTGTCCCCTCTCTCTGTCCCCCCTCTCTGTCCCCATCTCTCTGTCCACCACTCTCTGTCCCCCTCTCTATGTCCCCCACTAATCCCCCTCTCTCTGTCCCCCTCTCCTCTGTCACCCTCTCTCGCTGTCCCCCTCTATATCACCCTCTCTCTGTCCCCCTCTCTCTGACCCCCTTTAACTCCTCCACTCTCTGTCGAACACTCCCTGTCGCTCTCTCTCTGTCCACCCTCTCTCTGTCCCCCCACTCTCCGTTCCCACCTTCTCTCTGTCCCGCCCTTTCTCTGACCCCCCTATCTATGTTCCCCCCTCTCTCTGCCCCCCTCTCTGTCCCCCCCCTCTGTCCCCTCCCTCTGTCCCCCCGGTCCCCGCATCTGACTCCCCCTCTCTCTGTCCCCCTCTATCTACCTCACTCTCTGTGACCCACTCTCTGTCCCCCTCTCTCTGACACACTCTACCTCCCCCTCGCTCTGTCCCCTCTATCTCTACCCGGCTCTCTGCCCTCCTCTCTGTCGCCCTCTCTCTGCTCCGTCTCTCTCTGCCCCCCCTGTCTGACCCCCTCTCTCTCTCAGTCCCCCAATCTCTCCATCTCCCCACTCTTTGTCCCCCACTCTCTGTGCCTCTCTCTCTGTCGCCCTCTCTCTCTGCCCCCTCTCCCTTCCACCCACCTCTCTCTGTCCCCCCTCTCTGTCCCCCCCTCTCTGCCCCCCTGTCTCTCTGTCCCCTCTATCTCCCCCACTCTCTGTGCCCCTCTCTCTGTCCCCCTCTCTCTGACCCCCTCTACCTCCCCCTCTTTTTGTCCTCGCTCTCTGTCCCCCTCTATCTCCCCCACTCTCTGTACTACTCTCTCTGTACCATTTGCTCTGACCCCCTCTATCTTTCCCACTCTCTGTGCCTCTCTCTCAGTCCACCTCCCTTTGACCACCTCAATCTCCCCTTCTCTCTGTCCCCCTCTCTCTGTCCCCCTCTCTCTCCCACCGCCTCTCTCTCTGTCCCTCTCTCTCTGTCCCGTCTCTCTCTGTCCCCCCCCTCTCTGTCCCCCCTCTCTCACTCTGTCCCCTCTCTCTCTTTCCCCTCTATCTCTCCCACTCTCAGTAACCCCCTCTCTGTCCCACTCTCTGTGCCCCACACTCTGTGCCCCTCTCTCTGTGCACCTCTCTCTGTCCCCCTCTCTCTGTCCACCTCTCTCTGTCCCCCCTCTCTGTCCCCCACTCTCTGTCCCCCTCTCTATGTCCCCCACTAATCCCCCTCTCTGTCCCCCTCTCCTCTGTCACCCTCTCTCGCTGTCCCCCTCTATATCACCCTCTCTCTGTCCCGCTCTCTCTGACCCCCTTTAACTCCTCCACTCTCTGTCGAACACTCTCTATCGCTCTCTCTCTGTCCACCCTCTCTCTGTCCCCCCCACTCTGTTCCCACCTTCTATCTGTCCCGCCCTCTCTCTGACCCCCCTATCTATGTTCCCCCCTCTCTCTGTCCCCCCTCTCTGTCCCCTCCCTCTGTCCCCCCGGTCCCCGCCTCTCTCCACCTCTCTCTGTCCCCCTCTATCTCCCCCACTCTCTGTGACCCACTCTCTGTCCCCCTCTCTCTGACCCACTCTACCTCCCCCTCGCTCTGTCCCCCTCTATCTCCCCCAATCTGTCCCCCTCTCTCTGACCCCCTCTCTCTCCCCCACTCTGTACCCCTCTCTCTGTCCCCCACTCTCTGTCCCCCTCTATATCCCCCTCTCTCTGCCCCCCTCTCTCTGAGCCCTGCTATCTCCCCACTCTCTGCCCCCCCTCCCTTCCACCCGCCTCTCTCTCTGTCCCCCTCTGTCTCTGTTCCCCTCTCTCTCTGTCCCCCTCTCTCTCTGTCCTCCTCTATCTGTCACCGTCTCTCTGACTCCCTCTCTTTTCCCCACTCTGTAGCCCTCTCTCTGCTCCCCCAGTCTCTATTTCTCTCTCTGCCCCCTCTCTCTCAATACCCATCACTCTGTCCCCCTCTGTCTGGCCCCATCTCTCTCTGCCCCCATCTCTCTCTGCCCCCCTCTCTCTCTCTGCCCCGCTCTCTCTGTCCCGCTCTCTCTCTGTCCCCCCCTCTCTGTACCCACCTCTCTCTTCCCCCCTCTCTCTGTACCCACCTCTCTCTGTTCCCCCCGTCTTTGTCACCCCTCTCTCTGTCCCCCCTCTCTCTGTCCCCCCTCTGTCCCCCTCTCTCTGTCCCCTCCTCTCTCTGTCACCCCCTCTCTCACTCTCCCCCCCTCTCTGTCTGTCCCCTCTCTCTCTGTCGCCTCTCTCTCTGTCCCCCTTTATCTCCCCCACTCTGTGTGCCCCTCTCTCTGTCCCCCTCCCTCTGTCCCCCTCTACCTCCCCCTCTTATTGTCCCCCTCTTTTTGTCCCCCTTTATCTCCCTCACTCTCAGTACCCCCCTCTCTGTTCCCCTCTGTCTGTCCCCCTCTCTCTGTGCCCATCTCTCTCCCACACGCCTCGCTATCCCCCCTCTTTGTCCTCCTCTCTCTCTGTTCCCCTCTCTCTCAGTCCGGCTCTCTCTGTTACCCCTATCTCTGTAGCCTTCTCTCTCCCACCGCCTCTCTCGCTGTCCCACACTCTCTGTCCCTCTCTGTCTCTGTCCCCCTCCCTCTGTCCCCTCTATCTCTACCCAGCTCTCTGCCCCCCTCTCTGCCCCCTCTTTGACCCCTCTCTCTCTCTGTCCCCAACTCTCACCATCTCCACACTCTTTGTCCACCTGTCTCTGACCCCCTCTATCTCCCCCACTCTCTGTGCATTTCTCTCTGTCGCCCACTCTCTGCCCCCCTCTCCCTTCCACCCGACTCTCTCTTTCCCCTCTCTCTCTCTGTCCCCCTCTCTTTCTGTCCCCTCTCTCTGTGTCCTCCTCTCTCTCTGTCCACTCTCTTTCTGACCCCTTCTATCTCTGCCTCTCTCTGTGCACCTCTCTCTGTCGCCCTCTCTCTGACCCCCTCTATCTCCCCCACGCTATGTGCCCCTCTCTCTGTCGCCCTCTCTCTGTCCCCCCTCTCTGTCCCCGCCCTCTGTCCCCCTCGTCCTCTCCCTCTGTCACCCCCCCTGCCCCCCTCTCTCTCCCTATCCCCCTCTATATCCCCCACTCTCTGTGCACCTCTCTCTGTCCCCCTCTCTCTGACGCCCTCTATCTCCCCCTCTTTTTGTCCCCCTCTCTGTCCCCCTCTATCTCCCCCACTGTCTGGACCTCTCTCTCCGTACCCTTCACTCTGACCCCCTCTATCTCCCCTACTCTCTGTGCCCCTCTCTCTGTCCCCCTCTCTCTGACGCCCTCTACCTCCCCCTCTTTTTGTCCCCCTCTTTTTGTCCCCCTCTTTATCCCCCACTCTCAGTACCCCACTCTCTGCCCCCCTCCCTCTGACCTCCTCTACCTCCCCCTCTTTTTGTCCCCCTCATATTGTCCCCCTCTATCTCCCCCACTCTCAGTAACCCCCTCTATGTCCCTCTCTCTGTCCCCCCCATCTCTGTCCCCCCTCTCTGTCTTCCCCCTCTCCGTCCCCCATCCTCTGTACCCCCCTCTCTGTACGCCCCTCTCTGTCCCACTATATCTCCCCCACTCGCTTTGCCCCTCTCTCTGTCCCCCTCTCTGACCCCCTCTACCTTCCCCTCTTTTTGTCCCCCTCTCTGTCCCCCTCTATCTCCCCCACTCTCTGTGACCCACTCTCTGTTCCCCTCTCTCTGACCCACTCTACCTCCCCCTCTCTCTGTCCCCGTCTATCTCCCCCACTCTCTGTACCACTCTCTGTGTACCATTCGCTCTGACCCCCTCTATCTCTCTCATTCTCTGTGCCCCTCTCTCTGTCCCCCTCCCTTTGACCACATCTATCTCCCCCTTTATCTGTTCCCCCTATCTCTGTCCCCTTCTCTCTCCCACCAGCCTCTCTCGGACACCCTCTCTCCCCCACCGGCCTCTCTCTCTCTCTCTGTCCCCCCTCTCTCTCTGTACCCTCTCTCACTGTCCCCCTCTATCTCCCCCACTCTCTGTGGCCCTCTATCTGTCCCCCTCGCTCTGACCCACTCTACCTCCCCTTCTTTTTGTCCCCCTCTATCTCCCCCACTCTCTGTACCCCCCCTCTCTACCCCTTCCTCTGAACCCCTCTACGTCCCCCTCTTTTTGTCCCCCTCTTTTTGTCCCCGTCTATCTCCCCACTCTCAGTATCCCCTTCTCTGACCCCCTCACTCTCTCTGTCCCCCACTCTCTCCATCTCCCCACTCTTTGTCCCCCTCTCTCTATGCCCCTCTCTCTGTCCCCCACTCTCTGTCCCCCTCTCTCTCCCACCCGCCTCGCTATCCCCCCTCTTTGTCCCCCTCTCTCTCTGTCCCCCCCTCTCTCAGTCCGGCCTCTCTGTTCCCCCTATCTCTGTCCCCCTCTCTCTCTGTCCCCCCCTCTCTCAGTCCGGCCTCTCTGTTCCCCCTATCTCTGTCCCCCTCTCTCTCACACCCGCCTCTCTCAGACCCCCTCTCTCTCCCACCACAGCTCTCTCTGTCCCCCCTCTGTCCCGCCCTGTCCCCCCTCTCTGTCCCCCTCAATCTCCCCCTCCCTCTGACCCCCTCTACCTCCCCCCTTTTTTTCCCCCTCTATCTTCCCCACTCTCAGTACCCGGCGCTCTCTACCCCTCCCTCTGACCCCCTCTACCTCCCCCTCTTTTTGTCCCCCTCTATCTCCCCAACTCTTAGTACCCCACTATCTGTCCGTCTCCCTCTGACCATCTCTACCTCCCCCTCTTTTCCCCCATCTTTTTGTCCCCCTCTATCTCCCCGACTCTCAGTACCCCCCTCTCTGCCCCACTCTCTGTCCCCCCTCTCCGTGCTCCCCTCTCTGTCCCCCTCTCTCTGTCCCCCTCTGTCTTCCACCAACCTCGCTATCCCCCCTCTTTGCCCCCCCCCCTCTGTCCCGCGCTCTCTCAGTCCGGCTCTCTCTGTTCCCCCTATCTCTGTCGCTCTCTCTCTCCCACCCGCCTCTCTCAGACCCCTACTCTCACCCACCGCATCTCTCTCTGCCCCCTCTCTCTGACCCCCCCCCTCTCTGTCCACCGTCTCTCTGTACCCTCTCTCTGTCCCCCTCTCTCTGTCCCCCTCTCTCTGTCGCCTCTATCTCTACCCAGCTCTCTGCCCTCCTCTCTGTCGCCCTCTCTCTGCTCCATCTCTCTCTGCCCCCCTGTCTGACCCCCTCTCTCTCTCAGTCCCCCACTCTCTCCATCTCCCCACTCTTTGTCCCCCACTCTCTGTGCCTCTCTCTCTGTCCCCCTATCTCTGACCCCCTCTACCTCCCCCTCTTGTTGTCCTCCCTCTCTGTCCCCCTCTATCTCCCCCACTCTCAGTGCCCCTCTCTCTGTCCCCCTATCTCTGACCCCCTCTACCTTCCCCTCTTTTTGTCCTCCCTCTCTGTCCCCCTCTATCTCCCCCACTCTCTGTACCATTCGCTCTGACCTCCTCTATCTCCCACTCTCTGTGCCCCTCTCTCTGTCCCCCTCCCTTTGACCACCTCTATCTCCCCCTCTCTCTGTCCCCCCTTCTCTCTCTGCCCCCCCCCTCTGACCCCTCTCTCTCTGTTCCCCTCTCTTTGCCCCTCTCTCTGTCCCCCTCTCTCTCCCACCCGCCTCGCTATCCCCCCTCTTTGTCACCCTCTCTCTCTCTGTCCCCTTCTCTCTCAGTCCGGCCTCTCTGTTCCCCCTAACTCTGTCCCCCTCTCTCTCCCACCCGCCTCTCTCAGACCCCCTCTCTCTCCCACCACATCTCTCTCTGTCCCCCTCTCTCTGTCCCCCCCTCTCTCTGTCCACCCTGTCTCTGTTCCGCCTCTCTCTGTCCACTCTCTCTTTCGGCCTCTCTCTGTACTTCTCTCTCTGTCCCCTCTATCTCTCCCCCGCTCTCTGCCCCCCTCTCAGTCGCCCTGTCTCTGCTCCGTCTCTCTCTGCCCCCCTCTCTAACCCCCTCTCTCTCTCTGTCCCTCACTCTCTCCATCTCCCCACTCTTTGTCCCCCACTCTCTGGCCCCCTCTCTCTGACCCCCTCTATCTCCCCCACTCTCTGTGCTCCTCTCTCTGTCGCCCTCTCTCTGCCCACTCTCCATTCCACCCGCCTCTCTCTGTCCCCCCTCTCTCTCTTCCCCCTCTGTGTCCCCCTTCTGTCCCCACCTCTGTCCCCCACTCTGTCCCCCTCTCTCTACCCCTCCCTCTGACCCCCTCTACCTCCCCCTCTTTTTGTCCCCCTCTATCTCCCCCACTCTCAGTACCCCACTATCTGTCCTACTCCCTCTGACCATCTCTACCTCCCCCTCTTTTCCCCGCTCTTTTTGTCCCCCTCTATCTCCCCGACTCTCAGCACCCCCCTCTCTGTCCCACACTCTGTCCCCCCCTCTCCGTGCCCCCCTCTCCGTGCACCCCTCTCTGTGCCCCCCTTTCCGTGCCCCCCTCTCCGTGCCCCCCTCTCTGTCCCCCTCTCTCTGTTCCCCTCTCTCTGACCCCCTCTCTCTTCCACCCGCCTCGCTATCCCCCCTCTTTGCTCCCCCCCCTCTCTGTCCCCCTCTCTCTCAGTTCGGCTCTCTCTGTTCCCCCTATCTCTGTCGCCCTCTCTCTCCCACCCGCCTCTCTCAGGCCCCTTCTTTCACCCACCGCATCTCTCTCTGTCCCCCTCTCTCTGTCCCCCCCTCTCTCTGTCCACCCTCTCTCTGTCCCCACTCTCTGTCCCCCTCAATCTGTCCCTCTCTCTCTGTCCCGTCTATCTCTACCCAGCTCTCTGCCCTCCTCTCTGTCGCCCTCTCTCTGCTCTGTCTCTCTCTGCCCCTCTGTCTGACCCCCTCTCTCTCTCAGTACCCCACTCTATCCATCTCCCCACTCTTTGTCCCCCACTCTCTGTGCCCCTCTCTCTGTCGCACTCTCTCTCTGCCCCTTCTACCTTCCACCCACCTCTCTCTGTCCCCCCTCTCTTTCGCCCCTCTCTGCCACCGTCTCTCTCTGTCCCCCTCTATCTCCCCCACTCTCAGTACCCCCATCTCTTTACCCCTCCCTCTCACCCCCTCTACCTCCCCCTCTTTTTTCCCCCTCTTTTTGTCCCCCTCTATCTCCCCAACTCTCAGTAACCCTCTCTCTGTCCCACTCTCTGGGCCCCTCTCTCTGTGCATCTCTCTCTGTCCCCCTCTCTGTGTTCCCCCTCTCTGTCCGCCTCCCTCTGTCCCCCACTAATCCCTCTCTCTCTGTGCACCTCTCTCTATAGCCCTCTCTCTGTCCACCCTCTCTCAGTCCTCCCCACTCTCTGTTCCCACCTTCTCTCTATCCCGCCCTCTCTCTGACCCCTCTATCTATGTTCCCCCTCTCTCTGTCCCCCTTCCTCTGTCCCCCACTAATTCCTCTCTCTCTGTCCCCCTCTCCTCTGTCACTCTCTCTCGATGTCCCCCTCTATATCACCCTCTCTCTGTCCCCCTCTCTCTGACCCACTCTATCTCCTCCACTCTCTGTTGCCCACTCTCTATCGCCCTCTCTCTGTCCACCCTCTCTCTGTCCCCCCCCACTCACTGTTCCCACCTTCTCTCTATCCCGCCCTCTCTCTGACCCCTCTATCTATGTTCCCCCCTCTCTCTGTCCCCCTCTATCTCACCCACTCTCTGTGACCCACTCTCTGTCCCCCTCTCTCTGACCCACTCTACCTCCCCCTCTCTCTGTCCCCCTCTATCTCCCCCACTCTCTGTACCACTCTCTCTGTGCCATTCGCTCTGACCCCCTGTATCTCTCTCACTCTCTGTGCCCCTCTCGCTGTTCGCCTCCCTTTGACCACCTCTATCTCCCCCTCTCTCTGTCCCCCTCTCTCTCAGTCCGGCTCTATCTGATCACCCTATCTCGGACCCCCTCTCTCTCCCACCCGCCTCTCTCTCTCTCTGTCCCCCTCTATCTCCCCCACTCTCAGTACCCCCCTCTCTTTACCCCTCACTCTCACCCCCTCTACCTCCCCCTATTTCTATCCCCCTCTTTTTGTTCCCCTCTATCTCCCCAACTCTCAGTAACCCTCTCTCTGTCCCACTCTCTGTGCCCCTCTCTCTGTGCACCTCTCTCTGTCCCCCTCTCTCTGTTCCCCCTCTCTGTCCCCCTCCCTCGTCCCCCACTAATCCCTCTCTCTCTGTCCCCCTCTCCTCTGTCACCCTCTCTCGATGTCCCCCTCTATATCACCCTCTCTCTGTCCCCCTCTCTCTCACCCCCTCTATCTCCTCCACTCTCTGTTGCCCACTCTCTATCGCCCACTCTCTCTCCACCCTCTCTCTGTCCCCCCACTCTCTGTTCCCACCTTCTCTCTATCCCGCCCTCTCTCTGACCCCTCTATCTATGTTCCCCCCTCTCTCTGTCCCCTCGTCTCTGACCCCCCTCTCTTTCCCCTCCCTCTATCCCCCCATCCCCGCCTCTGACTCCCGCTCTCTCTGTCCCCCTCTATCTCCCCCACTCTCTGTGACCCACTCTCTGTCCCCCTCTCTCTGACCCACTCTACCTCCCCCTCTGTCTGTCCCCCTCTATCTCCCCCACTCTCTGTACCACTCTCTCTGTACCATTCGCTCTGACCCCCTCTATCTCTCTCACTCTCTGTGCCCCTCTCGCTGTTCGCCTCCCTTTGACCACCTCTATCTCCCCCTCTCTCTGTCCCCCTCTCTCCCAGTCCAGCTCTATCTGATCACCCTATCTCGTACCCCCTCTCTCTCCCACCCGCCTCTCTCTCTCTCTGTCCCCCTCTCTCTGTCCCCCCCTCTCTGTGCCCCCTATTTCTGCCCCCCTCTCTCGGTCACCCTCTCTCTGTCCCCTCTATCACTCCCCCGCTCTCTGACACCCCTCTCTGTCGCCCTGTCTCCGCTCCGTCTCTGCAACTCTCTCTGAACCCCTCTCTCTCTCTCTCTCTCTGTCCCCCACTCTCTCCATTCCCCCACTCTTTGTCCCCCTCTCTCTGACCCCCCTCTCTCTCCCCCACTCTGTACCCCTCTCTCTGTGACCCACTCTCTGTCCCCCTCTATATCCCCCTCTCTCTGTCCCCCTCTATATCCCCCTCTCTCTGTCCCCCTCTCACTAAGCCCTGCTATCTCCCCCACTCTCTGCCCGCCTCCCTTCCTCCCGCCTCTCTCTCTGTCCCCCTCTGTCTCTGTTCCCCTCTCTCTCTGTCCCCCTCTGTCTCTGTCCCCCTCTCTCTCTGTCCTCCTCTATCTGTCACCCTCTCTCTGACTCCCTCTCTTTTCCCCACTCTGTAGCCCTCTCTCTGTTCCCCCAGTCTCTTTTTCTCTCTCTGCCCCCTCTCTCTCAATACCCATCACTCTGTCCCCCTCTGTCTGCCCCCATCTCTCTCTGTCCCTCTCTCTGCCCCACTCTTTCTGCCCCGCTCTCTCTTCTCCGCTCTCTCCCTGTCCCTCCCTCTGTACCCACCTCTCTCTGTTCACACTCTCTTTGTCCCCCCCTCTCTCTGTCCCCCCTCTCTCTGTCCCCACTCTCTGTCCCCCCTCTCTCTCTGACCCTCCCTCTCTGTCTGTCCCTCTCTCTCTCTGTCCCCCTCTCTCTCCCCCTTTATCTGCCCCACTCTCTGTGCCCCTCTGTCTGTCCCCCTCCCTCTGACCCCCTCTACCTCCCCCTCTTATTGTCCCCCTCTTTTTGTCCCCCTTTATCTCCCCCACTCTCAGTACCCCCCTCTCTGTCCCCCTCTCTGTGACCCCCTCTCTGTGCCCCTCTCTCTGTGCCCCTCTCTCTCCAACCCGCCTCGCGATCCCCCCTCTTTATCCTCCTCTCTCTCTGTTCCCCTCTCTCTCCGTCCGGCTCTCTCTGTTCCCCCTATCTCTGTCGCCCTCTCTCTCCCACCACCTCGCTCTCTGTCCCCCTCTCTCTGTCCCTCTCTCTCTGTCCCCCTCTCTCTCTGTCCCGCTCTCTCTGTCCCCCTCTCTCTCAGTCCGGCTCTATCTTATCCCCCTCTCTCGGACCCCCTCTCTCTCTCACCCGCCTCTCTCTCTCTCTCTCTTTCCCCCTCTCTCTGTCCCCCCGCTCTGTGTCCTCTATCTCTGCCCGCTCTCTCTGTCACCTTCGCTCTGTTCCCTCTATCTCTCCCCTGCCCTCTGAAACCCCTCTCTGTCGCCCTGTCTCCGCTCCGTCTCTCTCTGCCCCTCTCTCTGACACCCCCCTCTCTCTCTGTCCCCCACACTCTCCATTTCCCCACTCTCTGTCTCCCTCTCTCTGACCACCTCTCTCTCCCCCACTCTGTACCCCTCTCTCTGTCCCCCACTCTCTGTCCCCCTCTATATCCCCCTCTCTCTCTCCCCCTCTCTCTGAGCCCTGCTATCTCCCCCACTCTCTGCCCCCCTCCCTTCCTCCCGCCTCTCTCTCTGTCCCCCTCTGTCTCTGTCCCCCTCTCACTCTGTCCTCCTCTATCTGTCACCCTCTCTCTGACTCCCTCTCTTTTCCCCACTCTGTAGCCCTCTCTCTGTTCCCCCAGTCTCTTTTTCTCTCTCTGGCCCCTCTCTCTCAATACCCATCACTCTGTCCCCCACTATCTGCCCCCATCTCTCTCTGTCCCTCTCTCTGCCCCGCTCTCTCTGCCCCTCCCTCTGTGCCCACCTCTCTCTTTCACCCCCTCTCTCTGTACCCACCTCTTTCTGTTCACCCCCTCTTTGTCCCCCCTCTCTTTGTCCCCCCTCTCTCTGTCCCCCTCTCTCTGTCCCCTCCTCTCTCTGTCCCACCCTCTCTCTCTGTCCCCCCCTCTGTCTGTCCCCTCTCTGTCTGTCCCCTCTCTCTCTGTCCCCCTTTATCTCCCCCACTCTCTGTGCTCCTCTCTCTGTCCCCCTCCCTCTGACCCCCTCTACCTCCCCCTCTTATTGTCCCCCACTTTTTGTCCCCCTTTATCTCCCCCACTCTCAGTACCCCACTCTCAGTACCCCCCTCTCTGTCCGCCTCTCTCTGTCCCCCTCTCTCTGTCCCCCTCTCCCTGTGCCCCTCTCTCTCCCACCCGCCTCGCTATCCCCCCTCTTTGTCCTCCTCTCTCTCTGTTCCACTCTCTCTGACCCCTCTATCTCTACCCAGCTCTCTGCCCCCTCTCTGCCTCCTATTTGACCCCCTCTCTCTCTCTGTCCCCCACTCTCACCATCTCCCCACTCTTTGTCTCCCTGTCTCTGATCCCCTCTATCTCCCCCACTCTCTGTGCCTCTCTCTCTGTCGCCCTCTCTCTGTGCCCCTCCCCCTTCCACCCGCCTCTCTCTTTCCCCTCTCTCTCTTTGTCCCCCTCTCTCTGTCCCCCTCTCTCTGTCCCCCTCTCTCTGCCTCCCTATCTCTCCCCACTCTGTCCCCCAGTCTCTGACCCCCTCTATCTCCCCCACTCTCTGTCCCCCTCTCTCTCTGTCCCCCTCTCTCTATGTCACCATCTCTCTTTGTCCCCCTCTCTCTCTGTCACCCTCTCTCTGTCGCCATTTATCTGCCCCCCATCTCACTGTCCCCCTCTGTGTCTGACCCCCTCTATCTCCCTGTCCCCCTCTATATCACCCTCTCTCTGTACCCTCTCTCTGACCCCCTCTATCTCCTCCACTCCCTGTGACCCTCTCTCTGTCGCCCTCTCTCTGTCCTCCACTCTCTGTCCCCGCCCTCTGTCCCCCCATCCCCTCCCTCTTTCATCCCACCGCCCCCTCTCTCACTCTGTCCCCCTCTATCTTCCCCACTCTCTGTGCACCTCTCTCTGTCCCCCCTCTCTGACCCCCTCTATCTCCCCCACTCTCAGTGTCCCTCTCTCTGTCGCCCTCTCTCTGTACCCCCCTTTCTGTTCCCGCCCTCTGTCCTCCCTGTCCCCTCCCTCTGTCACCCCCCTCTGCCCCCCTCTCTCTCTGTCCCCCTCTATCTCCCCCACTCTCTGTGCACCTCTCTCTGTCCCCCTCTCTCTGACGCCCTCTATCTACCCCTCTTTTTGTCATTCTCTCTGTCCCCTCTATCTCCCCCACTGTTTGCACCTCTGTCTCTGTACCCTTCGCTCTGACCCCCTCTATCCCCTCTACTCTCTGTGCCACTCTCTCTGTCCCCCTCTCCCTGACGCCCTTTACCTCCCCCTCTTTTTGTCCCCCTCATTTTGTCCCCCTCTATCTCCCCAACTCTCAGTAACCCCTCTACATCCCACTCTCTGTGCACCTCTCTCTGGTCACCTCTCTCTGTCCCCCTCTCTCTGTCCCCCGCTCTCTGTCCCCCCCTCTCTGTCCCCCTCCCTCTCCCCCCAACAAATCCCCCTCTCTCTGTCCCACTCTCTCTGACCTCCTCTATCTCCTCCACTCTCTGTTGCCCTCTCTCTATCGCCCTCTCTCTGTCACCCCTCTCTGTCCCCCCCACTCTCTGTTCCCATCCTCTCTCAGTCCTGCCCTCTCTCTGTTCCCCCATCGATGTTCCCCCCTCTCTCTGTCCCCCCTCTCTGTCCCCCCCTCTCTGTCACCACCCTCTGTACCCCCCGTCCCCCCTCTGACTCCCCCTTTCTCTGCCCCCTCTATCTCCCCCACTCTCTGTGACCCACTCTCTGTTCTTCTCTCTCTGACCCACTCTGCCTCCCCCTCTCTCTGTCCCCCTCTATCTCCCCCACTCTCTGTACCAATCTCTCTGTACCATTCGCTCTGACCCCCTCTATCTCTCTCACTCTCTGTGCCCCTCTCGCTGTTCGCCTCCCTTTGACCACCTCTATCTCCCCCTCTCTCTGTCCCCCTCTCTCTCAGTCCGGCTCTATCTGATCCCCCTCTCTCGTACCCCCTCTCTCTCCCACCCGCCTCTCTCTCTCTCTGTCCCCCTCTTTCTGTCCCCCCCTCTCTGTGCCCCCTATTTCTGCCCCCCTCTCTCGGTCACCCTCTCTCTGTCCCCTCTATCACTCCCCCGCTCTCTGACACCCCTCTCTGTCGCCCTGTCTCCGCTCCGTCTCTCTCTGCAACTCTCTCTGAACCCCTCTCTCTCTCTCTCTCTCTGTCCCCCACTCTCTCCATTCCCCCACTCTTTGTCCCCCTCTCTCTGACCCCCCTCTCTCTCCCCCACTCTGTACCCCTCTCTCTGTGACCCACTCTCTGTCCCCCTCTATATCCCCCTCTCTCTGTCCCCCTCTCACTAAGCCCTGCTATCTCCCCCACTCTCTGCCCGCCTCCCTTCCTCCCGCCTCTCTCTCTGTCCCCCTCTGTCTCTGTTCCCCTCTCTCTCTGTCCCCCTCTGTCTCTGTCCCCCTCTCTCTCTGTCCTCCTCTATCTGTCACCCTCTCTCTGACTCCCTCTCTTTTCCCCACTCTGTAGCCCTCTCTCTGTTCCCCCAGTCTCTTTTTCTCTCACTGCCCCCTCTCTCTCAATACCCATCACTCTGTCCCCCTCTGTCTGCCCCCATCTCTCTCTGTCCCTCTCTCTGCCCCACTCTTTCTGCCCTGCTCTCTCTTCTCCGCTCTCTCCCTGTCCCTCCCTCTGTACCCACCTCTCTCTGTTCACACCCTCTTTGTCCCCCCCTCTCTCTGTCCCCCCTCTCTCTGTCCCCACTCTCTGTCCCCCCTCTCTCTCTGACCCTCCCTCTCTGTCTGTCCCTCTCTCTCTCTGTCCCCTCTCTCTCTCCCCCTTTATCTGCCCCACTCTCTGTGCCCCTCTGTCTGTCCCCCTCCCTCTGACCCCCTCTACCTCCCCCTCTTATTGTCCCCCTCTTTTTGTCCCCCTTTATCTCCCCCACTCTCAGTACCCCCCTCTCTGTCCCCCTCTCTGTGACCCCCTCTCTGTGCCCCTCTCTCTGTGCCCCTCTCTCTCCAACCCGCCTCGCGATCCCCCCTCTTTATCCTCCTCTCTCTCTGTTCCCCTCTCTCTCCGTCCGGCTCTCTCTGTTCCCCCTATCTCTGTCGCCCTCTCTCTCCCACCACCTCGCTCTCTGTCCCCCTCTCTCTGTCCCTCTCTCTCTGTCCCCCTCTCTCTCTGTCCCGCTCTCTCTGTCCCCCTCTCTCTCAGTCCGGCTCTATCTTATCCCCCTCTCTCGGACCCCCTCTCTCTCTCACCCGCCTCTCTCTCTCTCTCTTTCCCCCTCTCTCTGTCCCCCCGCTCTGTGTCCTCTATCTCTGCCCGCTCTCTCTGTCACCTTCGCTCTGTTCCCTCTATCTCTCCCCTGCCCTCTGAAACCCCTCTCTGTCGCCCTGTCTCCGCTCCGTCTCTCTCTGCCCCTCTCTCTGACACCCCCCTCTCTCTCTGTCCCCCACACTCTCCATTTCCCCACTCTCTGTCTCCCTCTCTCTGACCCCCTCTCTCTCCCCCACTCTGTACCACTCTCTCTGTCCACCACTCTCTGTCCCCCTCTATATCCCCCTCTCTCTCTCCCCCTCTCTCTGAGCCCTGCTATCTCCCCCACTCTCTGCCCCCCTCCCTTCCTCCCGCCTCTCTCTCTGTCCCCCTCTGTCTCTGTCCCCCTCTCACTCTGTCCTCCTCTATCTGTCACCCTCTCTCTGACTCCCTCTCTTTTCCCCACTCTGTAGCCCTCTCTCTGTTCCCCCAGTCTCTTTTTCTCTCTCTGGCCCCTCTCTCTCAATACCCATCACTCTGTCCCCCACTATCTGCCCCCATCTCTCTCTGTCCCTCTCTCTGCCCCGCTCTCTCTGCCCCTCCCTCTGTGCCCACCTCTCTCTTTCACCCCCTCTCTCTGTACCCACCTCTTTCTGTTCACCCTCTCTTTGTCCCCCCTCTCTTTGTCCCCCCTCTCTCTGTCCCCCTCTCTCTGTCCCCTCCTCTCTCTGTCCCACCCTCTCTCTCTGTCCCCCCCTCTGTCTGTCCCCTCTCTGTCTGTCCCCTCTCTCTCTGACCCCCTTTATCTCCCCCACTCTCTGTGCTCCTCTCTCTGTCCCCCTCCCTCTGACCCCCTCTACCTCCCCCTCTTATTGTCCCCCACTTTTTGTCCCCCTTTATCTCCCCCACTCTCAGTACCCCCCTCTCTGTCCGCCTCTCTCTGTCCCCCTCTCTCTGTCCCCCTCTCCCTGTGCCCCTCTCTCTCCCACCCGCCTCGCTATCCCCCCTCTTTGTCCTCCTCTCTCTCTGTTCCACTCTCTCTGACCCCTCTATCTCTACCCAGCTCTCTGCCCCCTCTCTGCCTCCTATTTGACCCCCTCTCTCTCTCTGTCCCCCACTCTCACCATCTCCCCACTCTTTGTCTCCCTGTCTCTGATCCCCTCTATCTCCCCCACTCTCTGTGCCTCTCTCTCTGTGGCCCTCTCTCTGTGCCCCTCCCCCTTACCACCCGCCTCTCTCTTTCCCCTCTCTCTCTTTGTCCCCCTCTCTCTGTCCCCCTCTCTCTGCCTCCCTATCTCTCCCCACTCTGTCCCCCAGTCTCTGACCCCCTCTATCTCCCCCACTCTCTGTCCCCCTCTCTCTCTGTCCCCCTCTCTCTATGTCACCATCTCTCTTTGTCCCCCTCTCTCTCTGTCACCCTCTCTCTGTCGCCATTTATCTGCCCCCCATCTCACTGTCCCCCTCTGTGTCTGACCCCCTCTATCTCCCTGTCCCCCTCTATATCACCCTCTCTCTGTACCCTCTCTCTGACCCCCTCTATCTCCCCCACTCCCTGTGCCCCTCTCTCTGTCGCCCTCTCTCTGTCCTCCACTCTCTGTCCCCGCCCTCTGTCCCCCCATCCCCTCCCTCTTTCATCCCACCGCCCCCTCTCTCACTCTGTCTCCCTCTATCTTCCCCACTCTCTGTGCACCTCTCTCTGTCCCCCCTCTCTGACCCCCTCTATCTCCCCCACTCTCAGTGTCCCTCTCTCTGTCGCCCTCTCTCTGTACCCCCCTTTCTGTTCCCGCCCTCTCTCCCCCCTGTCCCCTCCCTCTGTCACCCCCCTCTGCCCCCCTCTCTCTCTGTCCCCCTCTATCTCCCCCACTCTCTGTGCACCTCTCTCTGTCCCCCTCTCTCTGACGCCCTCTATCTACCCCTCTTTTTGTCATTCTCTCTGTCCCCTCTATCTCCCCCACTGTTTGCACCTCTGTCTCTGTACCCTTCGCTCTGACCCCCTCTATCCCCTCTACTCTCTGTGCCACTCTCTCTGTCCCCCTCTCCCTGACGCCCTTTACCTCCCCCTTTTTTTGTCCCCCTCATTTTGTCCCCCTTTTTCTCCCCAACTCTCAGTAACCCCTCTACATCCCACTCTCTGTGCACCTCTCTCTGGTCACCTCTCTCTGTCCCCCTCTCTCTGTCCCCCGCTCTCTGTCCCCCCCTCTCTGTCCCCCTCCCTCTCCCCCCAACAAATCACCCTCTCTCTGTCCCACTCTCTCTGACCCCCTCTATCACCTCCACTCTCTGTTGCCCTCTCTCTATCGCCCTCTCTCTGTCACCCCTCTCTGTCCCCCCCACTCTCTGTTCCCATCCTCTCTCAGTCCTGCCCTCTCTCTGTTCCCCCATCGATGTTCCCCCCTCGCTCTGTCCCCCCTCTCTGTCCCCCCCTCTCTGTCCCCACCCTCTGTACCCCCCGTCCCCCCTCTGACTCCCCCTTTCTCTGCCCCCTCTATCTCCCCCACTCTCTGTGACCCACTCTCTGTTCTTCTCTCTCTGACCCACTCTGCCTCCCCCTCTCTCTGTCCCCCTCTATCTCACCGACTCTCTGTACCACTCTCTCTGTACCATTCGCTCTGACCACCTCTAACTCTCTCACTCTCTGTGCCCCTCTCGCTGTTCGCCTCCCTTTGACCACCTCTATCTCCCCCTCTCTCTGTCCCCCTCTCTCTCAGTCCGGCTCTATCTGATCCCCCTCTCTCGGACCCCCTCTCTCTCCCACCCGCCTCTCTCTCTCTCTGTCCCCCTCTCTCTGTCCCCCCCTCTCTGTGCCCACTATCTCTGCCCCGCTCTCTCGGTCACCCTCTCTCTGTCCACTCTATCACTCCGCCACTCTCTGACACCCCTCTCTGTCGCCCTGTCTCCGCTCCGTCTCTCTCTGCCCCTCTCTCTGACCCCCCCTCTCTCTCTCTGTCCCACACACTCTCCAATTCCCCACTCTCTGTCCATCTCTCTCTGACCCCTTCTCTCTCCCTCACTCTGTACCCCTCTCTCTGTGACCCACTCTCTGTCCCCCTCTATATCCCCCTCTCTCTCTCCCCCTCTCTCTGAGCCCTGCTATCTCCCCCACTCTTTGCCCCCCTCCCATCCTTCCCCCTCTCTCTCTGTCCCCCTCTGTCTTTGTTCCCCCCTCTCTCTCCCCCTTTGTCTCTGTCCCCCTCTCTCTCTGTCCTCCTCTATCTGTCACCCTCTCTCTGACTCCCTCTCTTTTCCCCCCTCTGTAGCCCTCTCTTTGTTCCCCCAGTCTCTTTTTCTCTCTCTGCCCCCTCTCTCTCAATACCCATCACTCTGTCCCCCTCTGTCTGCCCCCATCTCTCTCTGCCCCTCTCTCTCTTCTCCGCTCTCTCCCTGTCCCTCCCTCTGTACCCACCTCTCTCTTTCAACCTCTCTCTCTGTACCCACCTCTCTCTGTTCACACCCTCTTTGTCCCCCCCCTCTCTCTGTCCCCCCTCTCTCTGTCCCCACTCTCTGTGTCCCCTCCTCTCTGTCCCCCCTCTCTCTCTGACCCTCCCTCTCTGTCTGTCCCCTCTCTCTCTGTCCTCTCTCTCTCTGTCCCCCTTTATCTCCCCCACTCTCTGTGCACCTCTCTCTGTCCCCCTCTCTCTGACGCCCTCTATCTCCCCCTCTTTTTGTCCTTCTCTCTGTCCCCCTCTATCTCCCCCACTGTTTGCACCTCTGTCTCTATACCCTTCGCTCTGACCCCCTCTATCCCCCTACTCTCGGTGCCCCTCTCTCTGTCCCTCTCTCTCTGATGCCCTTTACCTCCCCCTCTTTTTGTCCCCCTCCTTTTGTCACCCTCTATATTCCCCATTCTCAGTACCGCACTCTCTGCCCCCCTCCCTCTGACCTCCTCTACCTCCCCCTCTTTTTTTCCCCCTCACTTTGCCCCCCTCTATCCCCCCAATTCTCAGTAACCCCTCTACATCCCACTCTCTGTGCCACTCTCTCTGGTCACCTCTCTCTGTCCCCCTCTCTCTGTCCCCCTCTCTCTGTCCCCCCCTCTCTGTCCCCTCTATCACTCCCCCGCTCTCTGACACCCCTCTCTGTCGCCCTGTCTCCGCTCCGTCTCTCTCTGCACCTCTCTCTGACCCCCTCTTTCTCTCTCTGTCCCCCACACTCTCCATTCCCCCACTCTCTGTCCCCCTCTCTCTGACCCCCTCTCTCTCCCCCACTCTGTACCCCTCTCTCTGTGACCCACTCTCTGTCCCCCTCTATATCCCCTTCTCTCTCTCCCCCTCTCTCTGAGCCCTGCCATCTCCCCCACTCTCTGACCCCCTCCCTTCCTCCCCCCTCTCTCTCTGTCCCGCTCTGTCTCTGTTCCCCTCTCTCTCTGTCCCCCTCTGTCTCTGTCCCCTTCTCTCTCTGTCCTCCTCTATCTGTCACCCTCTCTTTGACTCCCTCTCTTTTCCCCACTCTGTAGCCCTCTCTCTGTTCCCCCAGTCTCTTTTTCTCTCTCTGCCCCCTCTCTCTCAATACCCATCACTCTGTCCCCCTCTGTCTGCCCCCATCTCTCTCTGCCCCTCTCTCTGCCCCGCTGTCTCTGCCCCGCTCTCTCTTCTCCGCTCTCTCCCTGTCCCTCCCTCTGTATCCACCTCTCTCTTTCACGCCCTCTCTCTGTACCCACCTCTCTCTGTTCACACCCTCTTTGTCCCCCCCTCTCTCTGTCCCCCCTCTCTCTGTCCCCACTCTCTGTGTCCCCTCCTCTCTTTCCCCCCTCTCTCTCTCTGACCCTCCCTCTCTGTCTGTCCCCTCACTCTCTCTGTCCCCTCTCTCTCTGTCCCTCTTTATCTGCCCACTCTCTGTGCCCCTCTGTCTGTCCCCCTCCCTCTGACCCCCTCTACCTCCCCCTCTTATTGTCCCCCTTTATCTCCCCCACTCTCAGTACCCCCCTCTCTGTCCCCCTCTCTGTGACCCCCTCTCTGTGCCCCTCTCTTGTGCCCCTCTCTCTACCACCCGCCTCGCTATCCCCCCTCTTTGTCCTCCTCTCTCTCTGTTCCCCTCTCTCTCCGTCCGGCTCTCTCTGTTCCCCCTATCTCTTCTCGCCCTCTCTCTCCCACCACCTCGCTCTCTGTCCCCCTCTCTCTGTCCCTCTCTCTCTGTCCCCCTCTCTCTCTGTCCCGCTCTCTCTGTCCCCCTCTCTCTCAGTCCGGCTCTATCTTATCCCCCTCTCTCGGACCCCCTCTCTCTCTCACCCGCCTCTCTCTCTCTCTCTTTCCCCCTCTCTCTGTCGCCCCGCTCTGTGCCCTCTATCTCTGCCCGCTCTCTCTGGCACCCTCTCTGTGTACCCTCTATCTCTCCCCTGCCCTCTGAAACCCCTCTCTGTCGCCCTGTCTCTGCTCCATCTCTCTCTGCCCCGCTCTCTGACACCCCCCTCTCTCTCTCCCCCACACTCTCCATTTCCCCACTCTCTGTCTCCCTCTGTCTGACCCCCTCTCTCTCCCCCACTCTGTACCCCTCTCTCTGTCCCCCACTCTCGGTCCCCCTCTATATCCCCCTCTCTCTCTCCCCCTCTCTCTGAGCCCTGCTATCTCCCCCACTCTCTGCCCCCCTCCCTTCCTCCCGCCTCTCTCTCTGTCCCCCTCTGTCTCTGTCCCCCTCTCTCTCTGTCCTCCTCTATCTGTCACCCTTTCTCTGACTCCCTCTCTTTTCCCCACTCTGTAGCCCTCTCTCTGTTCCCCCAGTCTCTTTTTCTCTCTCTGGCCCCTCTCTCTCAATACCCATCACTCTGTCCCCCTCTCTCTGCCCCGCTCTCTCTGCCCCGCTCCCTCTTCCCCGCTCTCTCTGTCCCTCCCTCTGTGCCCACCTCTCTCTTTCACCCCTCTCTCTGTACCCACCTCTTTCTGATCACCCTCTCTTTGTCCCCCCTCTCTTCGTCCCCCCTCTCTCTGTCCCCCCTCTCTCTGTCCCCCCTCTCTCTGTCCCCTCCTCTCTCTGTCCCACCCTCTCTCTCTGTCCCCCCTCTGTCTGTCCCCTCTCTGTCTGTCCCCTCTCTCTGTCCCCCTTTATCTCCCCCACTCTCTGTGCCTCTCTCTCTGTCCCCCTCGCTCTGACCCCCTCTACCTCCCCCTCTTCTTGTTCCCCTCTTTTTGTCCCCCTTTATCTCCCCCACTCTCAGTACCCCCCTGTTTGCCCGCCTCTCTCTGTCCCTCTCTCTCTGTCCCCCTCTCCCGGTGCCCGTCTCTCTCCCACACTCCTCGCTATCCACCTTCTTTGTCCTCCTCTCTCTCTGTTCCACTCTCTCTCAGTCCGGTTCTCTCTGTTCCCCCTATCTCTCTCGCCCTCTCTCTCCCACCGCCTCTCTCTCTGTCCCCCTCTCTCTGTCCCCCTCTCTCTCTGTCCCCCCTCTCTCTGACCCCTCTATCTCTACCCAGCTCTCTGCCCGCCTCTCTGCCCCCTATTTGACCCCCTCTTTCTCTCTGTCCCCCACTCTCACCATCTCCCCACTCTTTGTCCCCCTGTCTCTGATCCCCTCTATCTCCCCCACTCTCTGTGCCTCTCTCTCTGTCGCCCTCTCTCTGCCCCCTCCCCCTTCCACCCGCCTCTCTCTTTCCCCTCTCTCTCTCTGTCCCCCTCTCTCTCTCTCTGTCCCCCTCTCTCTGTCCCCCTCTCTCTGCCTCCCTCTATCTCCCCCACTCTCTGTCCCCCTCTCTCGCTGTCCCCCTCTCTCTATGTTACCATCCCTCTTTGTCCCCCTCTCTCTCTGTCACCCTCTCCCTGTCGCCATTTATCTGCCCCCCTCTCTCACTGTCCCCCTCTGTCTCTGTCCCCCCCTCTCTCTGTCCCCCTCTCTGTCCCCGCCCTCTGTACCCCCCGTCCCCTCCACCTGTCACCCACCCTCTGCCCGCCTCTCTCTCTCTGTCCCCCTCTATCTCCCCCACTGTCTGGACCTCTCTCTCTGTACCCTTTGCTCTGACCCCCTCTATCTCCCCTACTCTCTGTGCCCTTCTCTCTGTCCTCCTCTCTCTGACGCCCTTTACCTCCCCCTCTTTTTGTCCCCCTCTTTTTGTCCCCCTCTATCTCCCCCACTCTCAGTACCCCACTCTCTGTCCCCCTCCCTCTGACATCCTCTACCTCCTCTAAACCCCTCTCTGTCCCACTCTCTGTGCCCCACTCTCTGTGCAACTCTCTCTGTCCCTCTCTCTCTGTCCCCCACTCTCTGTCCCCTTCCCTCTGACCTACTCTAGCTCCTCCACTCTCTGTCACCCTCTCTCTATCGCCCTCTCTCTGTCCCCCCCTCTCTCTGTCCCCCCAACTCTCTGTTCCCACCCTCTCTCTGTCCCGCCCTCTCTCTGTCCCCCCTATCTCTGTTCCCCCCTCTCTCTGTCCCCTCTCTCTGTCCCCCCCCTCTGTCCCCTCCCTCTGTCCCCCCGTCCCCCCTCTGACTCCCCTCTCTCTGTCCCCCTCTATCTCTCCCACTCTCTGTGCCCCTCATTCTGTTCCTCTCTCTCTGACCCACTCTACCTCCCCCTCTCTCTTTCCCCCTCTATCTCCCCCACTCTCTGTACCACTCTCTCTGTACCATTCGCTCTGACCCCCTCTATCTCTCTCACTCTCTGTGTCCCTCTCGCTGTTCGCGTCCCTTTGACCACCTCTATCTCCCCCTCTCTCTGTCCGTCTCTCTCTGTCCCCCTCTCTCTCTGTCCGGCTCTATCTGATCCCCCTCTCTCGGTCCCCCTCTCTCTCCCACCCACCTCTCTCTCTCTCAGTCCGGCTCTATCTGATCCCCCTCTCTCAGACCCCCTCTCTCTCCCACCCGCCTCTCTCTCTCTCTGTCCCGCTCTCTCTTTTCCCCCCTCTCTTTGCTCCCTATCTCTGCCCCCTCTCTCTGTCACCCTATCTCTGTCCCCGCTATCTCTCCCCTGCTCTCTGAAACCCCACTCTGTCGCCCTCTCTCTGCTCCGTCTCTCTGCCCCCCTCTGTGACCCCCTCTCTCTCTCGGTCCCCTACTCTCACTATCTCCCCACTCTTTGTCCCCCACTCTCTGTCCTTCTCTCTCTGTCCCCCTCTCTCTGCCTCCCTCTATCTCCCCCACTCTCTGTCCCCCTCTCTCGCTGTCCCCCTCTCTCTATGTTACCATCCCTCTTTGTCCCCCTCTCTCTCTGTCACCCTCTCCCTGTCGCCATTTATCTGCCCCCCTCTCTCACTGTCCCCCTCTGTCTCTGTCCCCCTCTCTCTCTGTCCCCCTCTCTGTCCCCGCCCTCTGTACCCCCCGTCCCCTCCACCTGTCACCCACCCTCTGCCCGCCTCTCTCTCTCTGTCCCCCTCTATCTCCCCCACTGTCTGGACCTCTCTCTCTGTACCCTTTGCTCTGACCCCCTCTATCTCCCCTACTCTCTGTGCCCTTCTCTCTGTCCTCCTCTCTCTGACGCCCTTTACCTCCCCCTCTTTTTGTCCCCCTCTTTTTGTCCCCCTCTATCTCCCCCACTCTCAGTACCCCACTCTCTGTCCCCCTCCCTCTGACATCCTCTACCTCCTCTAAACCCCTCTCTGTCCCACTCTCTGTGCCCCACTCTCTGTGCAACTCTCTCTGTCCCTCTCTCTCTGTCCCCCACTCTCTGTCCCCTTCCCTCTGACCTACTCTAGCTCCTCCACTCTCTGTCACCCTCTCTCTATCGCCCTCTCTCTGTCCCCCCCTCTCTCTGTCCCCCCAACTCTCTGTTCCCACCCTCTCTCTGTCCCGCCCTCTCTCTGTCCCCCCTATCTCTGTTCCCCCCTCTCTCTGTCCCCTCTCTCTGTCCCCCCCCTCTGTCCCCTCCCTCTGTCCCCCCGTCCCCCCTCTGACTCCCCTCTCTCTGTCCCCCTCTATCTCTCCCACTCTCTGTGCCCCTCATTCTGTTCCTCTCTCTCTGACCCACTCTACCTCCCCCTCTCTCTTTCCCCCTCTATCTCCCCCACTCTCTGTACCACTCTCTCTGTACCATTCGCTCTGACCCCCTCTATCTCTCTCACTCTCTGTGTCCCTCTCGCTGTTCGCGTCCCTTTGACCACCTCTATCTCCCCCTCTCTCTGTCCGTCTCTCTCTGTCCCCCTCTCTCTCTGTCCGGCTCTATCTGATCCCCCTCTCTCGGTCCCCCTCTCTCTCCCACCCACCTCTCATTCTCTCAGTCCGGCTCTATCTGATCCCCCTCTCTCAGACCCCCTCTCTCTCCCACCCGCCTCTCTCTCTCTCTGTCCCGCTCTCTCTTTTCCCCCCTCTCTTTGCTCCCTATCTCTGCCCCCTCTCTCTGTCACCCTATCTCTGTCCCCGCTATCTCTCCCCTGCTCTCTGAAACCCCACTCTGTCGCCCTCTCTCTGCTCCGTCTCTCTGCCCCCCTCTGTGACCCCCTCTCTCTCTCGGTCCCCTACTCTCACTATCTCCCCACTCTTTGTCCCCCACTCTCTGTCCTTCTCTCTCTGTCCCCCTCTCTCGGTCCCCCTCTATATCCCCCTGCCTCTGTCCCCCTCTCTCTGACCCCCTCTATCTCCCCCACTCTCTGTACCACTCTCTCTGTACCATTCGCTCTGACCCCCTCTATCTCTCTCACTCTCTGTGTCCCTCTCGCTGTTCGCGTCCCTTTGACCACCTCTATCTCCCCCTCTCTCTGTCCCCCTCTCTCTGTCCCCCTCGCTCTCAGTCCGGCTCTACCTGATCCCCCTCTCTCTGTCATCCTCTCTCTGTCCCCCCTCTCTGTCCCCCTCCCTCTCCCCCCAACAAATCCCCCTCTCTCTGTCCCTCTCTCCTCTGTCACCCTCTCTCGCTGTCCCACTCTATATCACCCTCTCTCTGTCCCTCTCTCTCTGATCCCCTCTATCTCCTCCACTCTCTGTCGCCCTCTCTCTATCGCCCTCTCTCTGTCCCCCCTCTCTCTGTCCCCCCACTCTCTGTTCCCATCCTCTCTCTGTCCTGCCCTCTCACTGTTCCCCCATCTATGTTCCCCCATCTCTCTGTCCCCCCTCTCTGTCCCCCCCTCTCTGTCCCCACCCTCTGCCCCCCCGTCCCCCACTCTGATTCCCCCCTCTCTGCCCCCTCTATCTCCCCCACTCTCTGTGACCCTCTCTCTGTTCCTCTCTCTCTGACCCCCTCTACCTCCCCCTCTCTCTGTCCACCTCTATCTCCCCCACTCTCTGTACCAATCTCTCTGTACCATTCGCTCTGACCCCCTCTATCTCTCTCACTCTCTGTGCCCCTCTCGCTGTTCGCCTCCCTTTGACCACCTCTATCTCCCCCTCTCTCTGTCACCCTCTCTCTCAGTCCGGCTCTATCTGATCCCCCTCTCTCGGACCCCCTCTCTCTCCCACCCGCCTCTCTCTCTCTCTGTCCCCCTCTCTCGGTCCCCCCCTCTCTATGCCCACTATCTCTGCCCGCTCTTTCTGTCACCCTCTCTCTGGCCCCTCTATCCCTTCCCCGCTCTCTGAGACCCCTTTCTGTCGCCCTGTCTCTGCTCCGTCTCTCTCTGCGCCTCTCTCTGACCCTCTCTCTCTCTCTCTGTCCCCCACACTCTCCAATCCCCCACTCTCTGTCCCTCTCTCTCTGACCCCCTCATTCTCCCCCACTCTGTACCCCTCTCTCTGTCCCCCACTCTCTGTCCCCCTCTATATCCCCCTCTCTCTGTCCCCCTCTCTCTGAGCCCTGCTATCTCCCCCACTGTCTGCCCCCTCCCTTCCACCCACCTCTCTCTCAGTCCCCCTCTGTCTCTGTTCCCCTCTCTCTCTGTCCCCCTCTCTCTCTGTCCCCCTCTCTCTCTGTCCTCCTCTATCAACATCCTCTCTCTGACTCCCTCTCTTTTCCCCAATCTGTCGCGCTCTCTCTGTTCCCCCAGTCTCTTTTTCTCTCTCTGCCCCCTCTCTCTCAATACCCATCACTCTGTCCCCCTCTGTCTGCCCTCCATCTCTCTCTGCCCCTCTCTCTGCCCCGCTCTCTCTGCTCCACTCTCTCTGCCCCCCCGTACCCACCTCTCTCGTTCACCCCCTCTCTCTGTACCCACCTCTCTCTGTTCACTCCCTCTTTGTCCCCCCCTCTCTCTGTCCCCTCTCTCTCTGTCCCTCTCTCTCTGTCCCCTCTATCTCTATACAGCTCTCTGCCCCCCTCTCTGCCCCCTATTTGACCCCCTCTCTCTCTCTGTCCCCCACTCTCACCATCTCCCCACTCTTTGGCCCCCTGTCTCTGATCCCCTCTCTCTCCCCCACTCTCTGTGCCTCTCTCTCTGTCGCCCTCTCTCTGCCCCCCTCCCCCTTCCACCCGCCTCTCCCTTTCCCCTCTCTCTCTCTGTCCCCCTCTCTCTCTCTCTGTCCCCCTCTCTCTGTCCCCCTCTCTCTGCCTCCCTCTATCTCCCCCACTCTCTGTCCCCCTCTCTCTCTGTCCCCCTCTCTCTATGTTACCATCCCTCTTTGTCCCCCTCTCTCTCTGTCACCCTCTCCCTGTCGCCATTTATCTGCCCCCCTCTCTCACTGTCCCCCTCTGTCTCTGTCCCCCTCTCTCTCTGTCCCCCTCTCTGTCCCCGCCCTCTGTACCCCCCGTCCCCTCCACCTGTCACCCACCCTCTGCCCGCCTCTCTCTCTCTGTCCCCCTCTATCTCCCCCACTGTCTGGACCTCTCTCTCTGTACCCTTTGCTCTGACCCCCTCTATCTCCCCTACTCTCTGTGCCCTTCTCTCTGTCCTCCTCTCTCTGACGCCCTTTACCTCCCCCTCTTTTTGTCCCCCTCTTTTTGTCCCCCTCTATCTCCCCCACTCTCAGTACCCCACTCTCTGTCCCCCTCCCTCTGACATCCTCTACCTCCTCTAAACCCCTCTCTGTCTCACTCTCTGTGCCCCACTCTCTGTGCAACTCTCTCTGTCCCTCTCTCTCTGTCCCCCACTCTCTGTCCCCTTCCCTCTGACCTACTCTAGCTCCTCCACTCTCTGTCACCCTCTCTCTATCGCCCTCTCTCTGTCCCCCCCTCTCTCTGTCCCCCCAACTCTCTGTTCCCACCCTCTCTCTGTCCCGCCCTCTCTCTGTCCCCCCTATCTCTGTTCCCCCCTCTCTCTGTCCCCTCTCTCTGTCCCCCCCCTCTGTCCCCTCCCTCTGTCCCCCCGTCCCCCCTCTGACTCCCCTCTCTCTGTCCCCCTCTATCTCTCCCACTCTCTGTGCCCCTCATTCTGTTCCTCTCTCTCTGACCCACTCTACCTCCCCCTCTCTCTTTCCCCCTCTATCTCCCCCACTCTCTGTACCACTCTCTCTGTACCATTCGCTCTGACCCCCTCTATCTCTCTCACTCTCTGTGTCCCTCTCGCTGTTCGCGTCCCTTTGACCACCTCTATCTCCCCCTCTCTCTGTCCGTCTCTCTCTGTCCCCCTCTCTCTCTGTCCGGCTCTATCTGATCCCCCTCTCTCGGTCCCCCTCTCTCTCCCACCCACCTCTCTCTCTCTCAGTCCGGCTCTATCTGATCCCCCTCTCTCAGACCCCCTCTCTCTCCCACCCGCCTCTCTCTCTCTCTGTCCCGCTCTCTCTTTTCCCCCCTCTCTTTGCTCCCTATCTCTGCCCCCTCTCTCTGTCACCCTATCTCTGTCCCCGCTATCTCTCCCCTGCTCTCTGAAACCCCACTCTGTCGCCCTCTCTCTGCTCCGTCTCTCTGCCCCCCTCTGTGACCCCCTCTCTCTCTCGGTCCCCTACTCTCACTATCTCCCCACTCTTTGTCCCCCACTCTCTGTCCTTCTCTCTCTGTCCCCCTCTCTCTGCCTCCCTCTATCTCCCCCACTCTCTGTCCCCCTCTCTCGCTGTCCCCCTCTCTCTATGTTACCATCCCTCTTTGTCCCCCTCTCTCTCTGTCACCCTCTCCCTGTCGCCATTTATCTGCCCCCCTCTCTCACTGTCCCCCTCTGTCTCTGTCCCCCTCTCTCTCTGTCCCCCTCTCTGTCCCCGCCCTCTGTACCCCCCGTCCCCTCCACCTGTCACCCACCCTCTGCCCGCCTCTCTCTCTCTGTCCCCCTCTATCTCCCCCACTGTCTGGACCTCTCTCTCTGTACCCTTTGCTCTGACCCCCTCTATCTCCCCTACTCTCTGTGCCCTTCTCTCTGTCCTCCTCTCTCTGACGCCCTTTACCTCCCCCTCTTTTTGTCCCCCTCTTTTTGTCCCCCTCTATCTCCCCCACTCTCAGTACCCCACTCTCTGTCCCCCTCCCTCTGACATCCTCTACCTCCTCTAAACCCCTCTCTGTCCCACTCTCTGTGCCCCACTCTCTGTGCAACTCTCTCTGTCCCTCTCTCTCTGTCCCCCACTCTCTGTCCCCTTCCCTCTGACCTACTCTAGCTCCTCCACTCTCTGTCACCCTCTCTCTATCGCCCTCTCTCTGTCCCCCCCTCTCTCTGTCCCCCCAACTCTCTGTTCCCACCCTCTCTCTGTCCCGCCCTCTCTCTGTCCCCCCTATCTCTGTTCCCCCCTCTCTCTGTCCCCTCTCTCTGTCCCCCCCCTCTGTCCCCTCCCTCTGTCCCCCCGTCCCCCCTCTGACTCCCCTCTCTCTGTCCCCCTCTATCTCTCCCACTCTCTGTGCCCCTCATTCTGTTCCTCTCTCTCTGACCCACTCTACCTCCCCCTCTCTCTTTCCCCCTCTATCTCCCCCACTCTCTGTACCACTCTCTCTGTACCATTCGCTCTGACCCCCTCTATCTCTCTCACTCTCTGTGTCCCTCTCGCTGTTCGCGTCCCTTTGACCACCTCTATCTCCCCCTCTCTCTGTCCGTCTCTCTCTGTCCCCCTCTCTCTCTGTCCGGCTCTATCTGATCCCCCTCTCTCGGTCCCCCTCTCTCTCCCACCCACCTCTCATTCTCTCAGTCCGGCTCTATCTGATCCCCCTCTCTCAGACCCCCTCTCTCTCCCACCCGCCTCTCTCTCTCTCTGTCCCGCTCTCTCTTTTCCCCCCTCTCTTTGCTCCCTATCTCTGCCCCCTCTCTCTGTCACCCTATCTCTGTCCCCGCTATCTCTCCCCTGCTCTCTGAAACCCCACTCTGTCGCCCTCTCTCTGCTCCGTCTCTCTGCCCCCCTCTGTGACCCCCTCTCTCTCTCGGTCCCCTACTCTCACTATCTCCCCACTCTTTGTCCCCCACTCTCTGTCCTTCTCTCTCTGTCCCCCTCTCTCGGTCCCCCTCTATATCCCCCTGCCTCTGTCCCCCTCTCTCTGACCCCCTCTATCTCCCCCACTCTCTGTACCACTCTCTCTGTACCATTCGCTCTGACCCCCTCTATCTCTCTCACTCTCTGTGTCCCTCTCGCTGTTCGCGTCCCTTTGACCACCTCTATCTCCCCCTCTCTCTGTCCCCCTCTCTCTGTCCCCCTCGCTCTCAGTCCGGCTCTACCTGATCCCCCTCTCTCTGTCATCCTCTCTCTGTCCCCCCTCTCTGTCCCCCTCCCTCTCCCCCCAACAAATCCCCCTCTCTCTGTCCCTCTCTCCTCTGTCACCCTCTCTCGCTGTCCCACTCTATATCACCCTCTCTCTGTCCCTCTCTCTCTGATCCCCTCTATCTCCTCCACTCTCTGTCGCCCTCTCTCTATCGCCCTCTCTCTGTCCCCCCTCTCTCTGTCCCCCCACTCTCTGTTCCCATCCTCTCTCTGTCCTGCCCTCTCACTGTTCCCCCATCTATGTTCCCCCATCTCTCTGTCCCCCCTCTCTGTCCCCCCCTCTCTGTCCCCACCCTCTGCCCCCCCGTCCCCCACTCTGATTCCCCCCTCTCTGCCCCCTCTATCTCCCCCACTCTCTGTGACCCTCTCTCTGTTCCTCTCTCTCTGACCCCCTCTACCTCCCCCTCTCT
This sequence comes from Chiloscyllium punctatum, assembly GCF_047496795.1. Taxonomy (NCBI): domain Eukaryota; kingdom Metazoa; phylum Chordata; class Chondrichthyes; order Orectolobiformes; family Hemiscylliidae; genus Chiloscyllium; species Chiloscyllium punctatum. The sequence continues at coordinate 45,256,593 of NC_092771.1, read as the reverse complement.
CTGTCCACCTCTATCTCCCCCACTCTCTGTACCAATCTCTCTGTACCATTCGCTCTGACCCCCTCTATCTCTCTCACTCTCTGTGCCCCTCTCGCTGTTCGCCTCCCTTTGACCACCTCTATCTCCCCCTCTCTCTGTCACCCTCTCTCTCAGTCCGGCTCTATCTGATCCCCCTCTCTCGGACCCCCTCTCTCTCCCACCCGCCTCTCTCTCTCTCTGTCCCCCTCTCTCGGTCCCCCCCTCTCTATGCCCACTATCTCTGCCCGCTCTTTCTGTCACCCTCTCTCTGGCCCCTCTATCCCTTCCCCGCTCTCTGAGACCCCTTTCTGTCGCCCTGTCTCTGCTCCGTCTCTCTCTGCGCCTCTCTCTGACCCTCTCTCTCTCTCTCTGTCCCCCACACTCTCCAATCCCCCACTCTCTGTCCCTCTCTCTCTGACCCCCTCATTCTCCCCCACTCTGTACCCCTCTCTCTGTCCCCCACTCTCTGTCCCCCTCTATATCCCCCTCTCTCTGTCCCCCTCTCTCTGAGCCCTGCTATCTCCCCCACTGTCTGCCCCCTCCCTTCCACCCACCTCTCTCTCAGTCCCCCTCTGTCTCTGTTCCCCTCTCTCTCTGTCCCCCTCTCTCTCTGTCCCCCTCTCTCTCTGTCCTCCTCTATCAACATCCTCTCTCTGACTCCCTCTCTTTTCCCCAATCTGTCGCGCTCTCTCTGTTCCCCCAGTCTCTTTTTCTCTCTCTGCCCCCTCTCTCTCAATACCCATCACTCTGTCCCCCTCTGTCTGCCCTCCATCTCTCTCTGCCCCTCTCTCTGCCCCGCTCTCTCTGCTCCACTCTCTCTGCCCCCCCGTACCCACCTCTCTCGTTCACCCCCTCTCTCTGTACCCACCTCTCTCTGTTCACTCCCTCTTTGTCCCCCCCTCTCTCTGTCCCCTCTCTCTCTGTCCCTCTCTCTCTGTCCCCTCTATCTCTATACAGCTCTCTGCCCCCCTCTCTGCCCCCTATTTGACCCCCTCTCTCTCTCTGTCCCCCACTCTCACCATCTCCCCACTCTTTGGCCCCCTGTCTCTGATCCCCTCTCTCTCCCCCACTCTCTGTGCCTCTCTCTCTGTCGCCCTCTCTCTGCCCCCCTCCCCCTTCCACCCGCCTCTCCCTTTCCCCTCTCTCTCTCTGTCCCCCTCTCTCTCTCTCTGTCCCCCTCTCTCTGTCCCCCTCTCTCTGCCTCCCTCTATCTCCCCCACTCTCTGTCCCCCTCTCTCTCTGTCCCCCTCTCTCTATGTTACCATCCCTCTTTGTCCCCCTCTCTCTCTGTCACCCTCTCCCTGTCGCCATTTATCTGCCCCCCTCTCTCACTGTCCCCCTCTGTCTCTGTCCCCCTCTCTCTCTGTCCCCCTCTCTGTCCCCGCCCTCTGTACCCCCCGTCCCCTCCACCTGTCACCCACCCTCTGCCCGCCTCTCTCTCTCTGTCCCCCTCTATCTCCCCCACTGTCTGGACCTCTCTCTCTGTACCCTTTGCTCTGACCCCCTCTATCTCCCCTACTCTCTGTGCCCTTCTCTCTGTCCTCCTCTCTCTGACGCCCTTTACCTCCCCCTCTTTTTGTCCCCCTCTTTTTGTCCCCCTCTATCTCCCCCACTCTCAGTACCCCACTCTCTGTCCCCCTCCCTCTGACATCCTCTACCTCCTCTAAACCCCTCTCTGTCTCACTCTCTGTGCCCCACTCTCTGTGCAACTCTCTCTGTCCCTCTCTCTCTGTCCCCCACTCTCTGTCCCCTTCCCTCTGACCTACTCTATCTCCTCCACTCTCTGTCACCCTCTCTCTATCGCCCTCTCTCTGTCCCCCCCCTCTCTGTCCCCCCAACTCTCTGTTCCCACCCTCTCTCTGTCCCGCCCTCTCTCTGTCCCCCCCTATCTCTGTTCCCCCCTCTCTCTGTCCCCTCTCTCTGTCCCCCCCTCTCTGTCCCCTCCCTCTGTCCCCCCGTCCCCCCTCTGACCCCCCTCTCTCTGTCCCCCTCTATCTCTCCCACTCTCTGTGCCCCTCATTCTGTTCCTCTCTCTCTGACCCACTCTACCTCCCCCTCTCTCTTTCCCCCTCTATCTCCCCCACTCTCTGTACCACTCTCTCTGTACCATTCGCTCTGACCCCCTCTATCTCTCTCACTCTCTGTGTCCCTCTCGCTGTTCGCGTCCCTTTGACCACCTCTATCTCCCCCTCTCTCTGTCCGTCTCTCTCTGTCCCCCTCTCTCTCTGTCCGGCTCTATCTGATCCCCCTCTCTCGGTCCCCCTCTCTCTCCCACCCACCTCTCTCTCTCTCAGTCCGGCTCTATCTGATCCCCCTCTCTCAGACCCCCTCTCTCTCCCACCCGCCTCTCTCTCTCTCTGTCCCGCTCTCTCTTTTCCCCCCTCTCTTTGCTCCCTATCTCTGCCCCCTCTCTCTGTCACCCTATCTCTGTCCCCGCTATCTCTCCCCTGCTCTCTGAAACCCCACTCTGTCGCCCTCTCTCTGCTCCGTCTCTCTGCCCCCCTCTGTGACCCCCTCTCTCTCTCGGTCCCCTACTCTCACTATCTCCCCACTCTTTGTCCCCCACTCTCTGTCCTTCTCTCTCTGTCCCCCTCTCTCTGTCCCCCTCTATATCCCCCGCCTCTGTCCCCCTCTCTCTGACCCCCTCTATCTCCCCCACTCTCTGTACCACTCTCTCTGTACCATTCGCTCTGACCCCCTCTATCTCTCTCACTCTCTGTGTCCCTCTCGCTGTTCGCGTCCCTTTGACCACCTCTAACTCCCCCTCTCTCTGTCCCCCTCTCTCTGTCCCCCTCTCTCTCAGTCCGGCTCTATCTGATCCCCCTCTCTCGGACCCCCTCTCTCTCCCACCCACCTCTCTCTCTCTCAGTCCGGCTCTATCTGATCCCCCTCTCTCAGACCCCCTCTCTCTCCCACCCGCCTCTCTCTCTCTCTATCCCGCTCTCTCTTTTCCCCCCTCTCTTTGCTCCCTATCTCTGTCCCCTCTCTCTGTCACCCTCTCTCTGTCCCCGCTATCTCTCCCCTGCTCTCTGAAACCCCACTCTGTCGCCCTCTCTCTGCTCCGTCTCTCTGCCCCCCTCTGTGACCCCCTCTCTCTCTCGGTCCCCTACTCTCACTATCTCCCCACTCTTTTTCCCCCACTCTCTGTCCTTCTCTCTCTGTCCCTCTCTCTCTGTCCCCCTCTATATCCCCCTTCCTCTGTCCCCCTCTCTCTGACCCCCTCTATCTCCCCCACTCTCTGTGCCTCTCTCTCTGTCGGCCTCTATCTGCCCTCTCTCCTTTCCACCCCGCCCTCTCTTTCCCCTCTCTCTCTGTCCCCCTCTCTCTCTGTCCCCCTCTCTTTGTTCCCCTCTCTCTGTCCCCCTCTCTCTCTGTCCCCCTTCTCTCTGACTCCCTCCCTCTCCCCCACTCTGTCCCCCACTTTCTGTCCCCCACTCTCTGACCGGCTCTCTCTGACCCTCTCTCTCTGACCCCCTCTATCTCCCCCACTCTCTGTCTCCCTCTCTCTCTGTTCCCCTCTCTCACTGTCCCCCTTTCTCTCTGTCATCCTCTCTCTGTCGCCATTTCTCTGCCCCTCTCTCTCACTGTCCCCCTCTGTCTCTGACCCCCCTCTCTCGGTGTCCCCCTTGATATCACCCTCTATCTGTCCCCCTCTCTCTGACCCCCTCTATCTCCCCCACTCTCTGTGCCCCTCTCTCTGTCGTCCTCTCTCTGTCCCCGCCCTCTGTCACACCGTCTCCCCCCCCTTGTGCCCCTCTCTTTGTTCCCCTCTCTCTGACCCCCTCTATCTCCCCCACTCTCTGTGCCACACTCTCTATCCACCTCCCTTTGACCACCTCTATCTCCCCCTCTCTCTGTCCCCCCTCTCTCTCTCTCCCCCTCTCTCTCAGTCCGGCTCTCTCTGTCCCCCCTCTCTCTGTCCCCATCTCTCTCCCACCAGCCTCACTCGGAACCCTTCTCTCTCCCACCCGCCTCTCTCTCTCTCTCTCTGTCCCCCTCTCTCTGTGCCCGCCTCTCTCTGTCCCCCCTCACCCTTTCCCCCCCTCTCTGTCCCACCCTCTCTGTCCCCCTCTCTCTGTTCCCTCTTTCTCTCCCCTGCTCTCTGCCACCCCCTCTGTCGCCCTGTCTCTGCTCCGTCACTCTCTGCTCCTCTCTCTAACCCCCCCTCTCTCTCTCTCCCCCACTCTCTCCATCCCCCCACTCTATGTCCCCCTCTCTGACCCCCTCTCTCTGACCCCCTCTCTCTCCTCCACTCTGTACCCATCTCTCTGAAACCCACTCTATATCGCCCACTGTCTCTGTCACCCTGTCTCTGAGCCCCGCTATCTCCCCCCACTCTCTGTGCTCCTCTCTCTGTCGCCCTCTCTCTGCCTCCTCTCCCTTCCACCCGCCTCTCTCTCTTCCCCCTCTCTCTTTCCCCCATCTCTTTGTCCCCCCTCCCTGTTCCCCTCTCTCTCTGTCCCACTCTCTCTGTCCCCTCTCTCTCTGTCCCCCTCTCTCTGTCCCTCTCTCTCTGTCCCCCCTCTCTCTATCCTCTCTCTCTCTGTCCCCCTCTCTCTCTGTGCCTCTCTCTCTCTGTTCCCCCCCTCTCTCTCTGCCCCTTCTCTCTCTGCCCCGCTCTCTCTGTCCCCCCCCACCTCTCTGTCCCCCCCTCTGTTCCCCCCTCTGACCCCCTCTCTCTCTGCCCCCCCCCTCTCTGCCCCCCTCTCTCTCTGTCCCCCCTCTCTCTGTCCCCTCTCTCTCTGTCACCCACTCTCTGTTGCCATTTCTCAGCCCCCCTCTCTCACTGTCCCCTCTGTCTCTGACCCCCTCTCTTGCTGTCCCCCTCTATATCACCCTCTCTCTGTCCCCCTCTCTCTGACCCCCTCTATCTCCTCCACTCTCTGTGCCCCTCTCTCTGTCGCCTGCTCTCTGCCCCCCTTTCTCTGGCCCCCTATCTCTGTCCCCTCTCTCTCTCTCCCCCATCTCTGTCCCCCTCTCTCTGTCGCCCTCTCTCTGCAACCTGTCTGTCACCATCTCTCAGTCCCCCCCTCTCTCTCTCTGTCCCTCCCTCTAGCTGTTCCCCCTCTCTCTGTCCCCCCTCTCTATCCCGCCTCTATATGTCCATCCTCTTTGTCCCAACCCTCTCTGAACCCCCTCCTCCTCTCACTATCCCCCTCTCTCTCTGTTCCCCTGTCTCTGAACCCCTCTACCCTCCCCCACTCTTTGTCCCCCCCACTCTCTGTCCCCCCCTCTCCTGTCCCCCCCTCTCTCTGTCGCCCTTTATCTGACCCCCTCTCTCTCTGTCCCCCTCTCTCTGTCCTCTCTCTCTGTCCCCCCTCTATCACCCCTCTTTCTGTCCCCCCACACTCTGTCTCTGACCCCCTCTCTCTCTGTTCCCCTCTCTCTCTGTCCCCCCTTTCTCTGTCCGCCCCCTCTCTCCTGTCCTCCCCACTCTGTCCCCCATTTCTCTGTCCCCCATTTTCTCTGTTCCCTCTCTCTCTGTCCCCCCCCTCTCTGTCCCCCTCTCTCTCTGTCCCCTTTCTCTCTCTGTCCCCCTCTGTCTGACCCCCTCTCTCTCCCACCCGCCTCTCTCTCTCTGTCCCTTTCCTCTGTCCCCCTCTCTTTCTCTGTCCCGCGCGCTCTCCCACCCGCCTCTCTCTGACGCCCTCTCTCTATCCCTCTCTCTCTGTCCCACTCTTTCTGTCCCCCTCTCTCTGACACCATCTATCTCACCCACTCTCTGTCCCCCCCTCTCTCCCACCCATCTCCCTCTATCCCCCTCTTTGTCCCCCTCTCTGTCTGTCCCCCCTCTCTCTTTCCCCCGTCTCTCTGTCCCCCTCTCTGTCCCCCTCTTTCTCTGTCCCCCTCTCTCTGTCCCCCTCTCTCCCGCCCGCCTCCCTCTATCCCCCCTATTTATCCCCCTCTCTCTCTGTCCCCCTCTCTCTCTGTCCCGCTCTCCCTCCCACCCGCCTCTCTCTGCCCCCCCTCTCTCGCACCTGCCTCTCTCTCTGTCCCTCTCTCTCTGTCGCCCTCCCTCTGTCCCCCTCTCTCTCTGTCCCCCTCTCTCTGTCGCCCTCCCTCTGCCCCCTCTCTCTGTCCCCCTCTCTCTCTGTCCCCCTCTCTCTGTCCCCCTCCCTCTGCCCCCCTCCCTCTTCCCCCTCTCTCTGTCCCCCTCTCTCTGACCCCCTCTGTCTGACCCACTCTTTGTCCCCCTCTCTCTCTCCCACCCGTCTCCCTCTATTCCCCCTTTGTCCCCCTCTCTCTCTGTCCCCTCTCTCTCTGTCCCCCTCTCTCTCTGTCGCCCACTCTCTCTGTCACCTCTCTCTCTGTTCCCAACTCTCTCCATCCCCCCACTCTATGACCCCCTCTCTCACCCCCACTCTATGCCACTCTCTCTGTCCTCCAGGTGTCTGTCCCCCACACTCTGTCCCTCTCTCTCTGTCCTCCTCTCTCTGTCGCCCTCTATATCGCCCCTCTCTGACCCCCTCTACCTCCGACTTTTTCTGTCCCCCTCTCTCTATCCCCCTCTCTCTATCCCCCTCTCTCTGTCGCCCCTGTCTCTGTCGCCCCTCTCTCTGTCCCCCACTCTTTGTCCCCCTCTCTCTTCCACCTGTCTCCCTCTATCCCCCCTCTTTGTCCCCCTCTCTCTCTGTTCCCCTCTCGCTCTCTCCCACGCACTCTCCCACCCGCCTCTCTCTGACCCCCTCTCTCTCCCACCCGCCTCTCTCTCTGTCCCCCTCTCTCTGTCACCCTCTCTCTCTCTCTGTCCCGCACTCTCTCCCACCCGCCTCTCTCTGACACCCTCACTCTGTCCCCCTCTCTCTCTGCCCCCTCACTCTGTCCCCCTGGCACTGACCCCCTCTCTCTGTCCCCCTCTATCTCGCCCTCTCTCTGTCCCACTCTCTCTGACCCCGCTCTGTCTGACCCACTCTCTGCCCCCCCTCTCTCCCACCCGTCTTCCCGTATCCCCCATCTTTGTCCCCCTCTCTCTCTGTCCCCCTCTCTCTATGTCCCCCCTCTCTCTCTCCCACGCTCTCTCCCACCCACCTCTCTCTGACGCCTTCTCTCTCCCACCCGCCTCTCTCTGAGCCCCTCTCTCTGTCCCGCTCTATCTCCCCGTCTCTCTGTCCCCCTCTCTCCATCCCCCTCTCTCTGTCCCCTCTCACTCTTCCACGCTCTCTGTCCCCCCATCTCTGTCCCCCTCTCTCTGTTCCCCTCTCTCTGTCCCCCCCCCCCCCCCCCCCCCTCTGTGCCACGTCCCTCTCTGTCCCCCCACTCACTCTCTGTCCCCCTCTCTGTCCCCCTCTCTCTCTTCCCCCGCTCTCTCCCCCCAAGCTGTCGCCCTCTCCCTGTCCTACTCATCCCTGCCCCCCTCTCTCCCACCCGCCTCTCTCTCTCTGACCCCCTCTCTCTGTCCCCCCCTCTCTCTCTCTGTCCCGCGCTCTCTCCCACCCCGACTCTCTCTGTCCCCCTCTCACTCTGCCGCTTTCCCTCCCACCCGCCTCTCTCTCTGTCCCCACTGTCTCTGTCGCCGTCTCTCTCTGACCTCCTCTCTCCCACCCTCCTCTCTCTCACCCCCCGCTCTCTACCCCGGCCGGCGCCCTCTCTCTGTCCTCCTCTCTCTGTCCCCCCCTCTCTCCCGCCCAGCCTCCCTCTATCCCCCCCTATTTATCACCCCCCCCCCATCCCCCTCTCTCTCTGTCCCGCTCTCCCTCCCACCCGCCTCTCTCTGACCCCCCTCTCTCGCACCTGCCTCTCTCTCTTTCCCCCTCTCTCTCTGTACCCGCTCTCTCTGTCGCCCTCCCTCTGCCCCCCTCTCTCTGTCCCCCCTCTCTCTCTGTACCGCTCTCTCTGTCGCCCTCCCTCTGCCCCCTCTCTCTGTCCCCCCTCTCTCTCTGTCCCCCTCTCTCTCTGTCCCCCACTCTCTTTGTCACCTCTCTGTCTGTCCCCAACTCTCTCCATCCCCCCCACTCTCTGACCCCCTCTCTCACCCCCACTCTATGCCCCCCTCTCTGTCCTCGAGTCTCTGTCCCCCACACTCTGTCCCCCTCTCTCTGTCCTCCTCTCTCTCTGTCGCCCTCTATATCGCCCCCTCTCTGACCCCCTCTACCTCCGACTTTTTCTGTCCCCCTCTCTCTATCCCCCTCTCTCTATCCCCCTCTTTCTTCGCCCCTCTCTCTCTCGCCCCTCGCTCTGTCCCCCACTCTCTGTCCCCCTCTCTCTCCCACCTGTCTCCCTCTATCCCCCTCTTTGTCCCCCTCTCTCTCTGTTCCCCTCTCGCTCTCTCCCACGCACTCTCCCACCCGCCTCTCTCTGACCCCCTCTCTCTCCCACACGCCTCTCTCTCAGTCCCCCTCTCTCTGTCCCCCCCCTCTCTCTCTCTGTCCCGCGCTCTCTCCCACCCGCCTCTCTCTGACACCCTCACTCTGTCCCCCCTCTCTCTCTGCCCCCCTCACTCTGTCCCCCTCTCACTGACCCTCTCCCTCTGTCCCCCCCTCTATCTCGCTCTCTCTCTGTTCACCTCTCTCTGTCCCTCTATCTCTGCCCCCCTCTCTGCCCCTCTCTCTCTGTCCCCCCTCTCTGTCCCTCTCTCTCTGTTCCCCACTCTCTCTGTCCCCCCCCCTCTCTGTCCCCCACGCTCTACCTCCCACCACCCTCTGATCCCCTCTCTCACCCCCACTCTGTACCCCCTCTCTCTGTCCCCCACTCTCTGGCCCCAATCTCTGTCACCCCTCTCTGTCCCCCCTCTATCTCCCCCTCTCTCTGACCCCCACTCTACCTCCCCCTCCCTCTGTCCCCCCTCTCTCTGCCCCCCTCTCTCTGTCCCCCTCTCTCTCTCTGTTCCCCTCTCTCTCTCTGTCCTCCTCTCTCTGACCCTCTCTATCTGACCCACTCTCTGTCCCACTCTCTCTGTCGCTCTCTCTCTGACCCACTCTCTCTGTCCTTCTCTGTCCCCCTCTCTCTCTGTTCCCCTGTCTCTGTCCCCCTGTCTCTGTCCCCCTCTCTGTCTGTCCCCCTCTCTCTCTGTCCCCCCTCTCTCTCTGTCCTCCTCTCTCTCTGTCACCCCTCTCTCTGTCCCCCCCTCTCTCTCTGTCCCCCATCTCTCTGTCCCCCATCACTCTGTCCCCAGTCTCTCTGTCCCCCGTCTCTCTGTCCCCCTCTCTCTCTGTCACCCCTCTCTCTGTCCCCCCTCTCTCTGTTTCCCCCTGTCTCTGTCCTCCATCTTTCTGTCCCCCATCTCTCTGTCTACCGTCTCTCTGTCCCCCGTCTCTCTGTCCCCCTCTCTCTCTGTCCCCCGTCTCTCTGACCCCTCTCTCTCTGTCGACCTCTCTCTCTGTCCCCCCTCTCTCTGACCCACTCTCTCTGTCGCCTTCTCTCTGTCGCCCCTCACTCTGTCCCCCTCTCTCTGATCTCCTCTCTCTGTCCCCCGTCTCTGTGATCCCCTCTCTCTCTGTCCCCCTCTATCTGACCCACACTCTCTGTCGCCTTCTCTTTGTCGCCCTCTCTCTGTCCCCCTCTCTATGACCCCCTCTCTCCACCCCGCCTCCCTCTATCCCCCCTCTTTGTTCTCCTCTCTCTCTGTTCCCTCTCTCCCTGTCCCGCTCACCCTCCCACTCCGCCTCTCTCTGACTCCTCTGCCTCACACCCAACTTCTCTCTCTACCCTCCTCTCTCTGTCTCCTCTCTCTGTCCCCCTCTCTCTTTCGCCCCCTCTCTCTGTCGCTCTCTCTCTGTCCCACTCTCTCTGATGCCCCTCTCTCTGTCCCACTCACTCAGACCCCCTCTGTCTGACCCCATTCTCTGTCCCCCTCTCTCTCCCCACCCATCTCCCTCTATCCCCCGCTCTTTGTCCCCCTCTCTCTCTGTCCCCCTCTCTCTCTTACGCCCTCTCTCTGTCCCCCTCAATCTCCCCGTCTCTCTGTCCCCGTCTCTCTGTCCCCGTCTCTCTGTCCCCCCTGTCTCTGTCCCCGTCTATCTGTCCCCCTCTCTCTCT